>NC_062291.1:686781-1886781 GCF_902655055.1 Lutra lutra | reverse complement strand
ACCCAAATACATGGAGACTAAACAGCATCCTTCTAAAGAATGAATGGGTCAACCAGGAAATTAAAGAAGAATTGAAAAAATTCATGGAAACAAATGATAATGAAAACACAACGGTTCAAAATCTGTGGGACACAACAAAGGCAGTCCTGAGAGGAAAATATATAGTGGTACAAGCCTTTCTCAAGAAAGAAGAAAGGTCTCAGGTACACAACCTAACCCTACACCTAAAGGAGCTGGAGAACGAACAAGAAAGAAACCCTAAACCCAGCAGGAGAAGAGAAATCATAAAGATCAGAGCAGAGAGGGGGAGGAGTCAAGATGGCGGAGAAGTAGCAGGCTGAGACTACTTCGGGTAGCGGGAGATCAGCTAAATAGCTTATCTAAAGATTTCAAACACCTACAAATCCAACGGGAGATTGAAGAGAAAAAGAACAGCAATTCCAGAAACAGAAAATCAACCACTTTCTGCAAGGTAGGACTGGCGGAGAAGTGAATCCAAAGCGACGGGAAGATAGACCGCGGGGGGAGGGGCCGGCTCCCGGCGAGCGGCGGAGCAACGGAGCAAAATCAGGACTTTTAAAAGTCTGTTCCGCTGAGGGACATCGCTCCAGAGGCTTAACTGGGGTGAAGCCCAGGCGGGGTCAGCGCGGCCTCAGGTCCCGCAGGGTCGCAGAAGGATCGGGGGTGTCTCAGTGTCGCAGAGCTTACCGGTATTAGAACGGGGAAGCCGGCTGCAGAGACAGAGCCGAGGAGTGACTCTCAGCTCGGGGTTGCCTTGAACCGGTCGCAGGCTCGGTCAGCTCGGAGCGCAGCCGGAGGCCAGGGTGACGGGAGTCATTTGGCGCTGTTCTCTGAGAGCGCACTGAGGAGTGGGGCCCCGGGCTCTCGGCTCCTCCGGGCCGGACACCGGGAGGCCGCCATCTTTATTCCCGTCCTCCGGACTCTACGGAAAGCGCTCAGGGAACAAAAGCTCCCGAAAGCGAACCCGAGCGGATGACTCAGCGCGGCCCCGGTTAAGGGCGGTGCAACTCCGCCTGGGGCAGAGACGCTTGAGAATCACTACAACGGGCCCCTCCCCCAGAAGATCTACGGGAAACCCAGCCAGGACCAAGTTCACCTACCAAGGAGAACGGCGGAATTCCAGAGGAGAAGAAAGCAAAGCACGGAACTCATGGCTTTCTCCCCATGATTTTTTAGCCTTGCAGTTAATTTAATTTTTTTTTTCTTTTTCAATTTTTTTTTTCTTTTTCTCTTCTTCTGCTAAATTTTTTTTTAACTTTTACCATTTTCTTTTTTTTAACGGTTTTTTAAATAGTTTATCTAATATATATATATTTTTTTCTCTTTTTATATTTTTTCTTTATCGGATTTCTTTTTTTAATAGTTTTTTTTTCTTTCTTTCTGAACCCCTTTTTATCCCCTTTCTCCCCCCTCACAATTCAGGATCTCTTCTGATTTGGCTAAAGCATATTTTCCTGGGGTTGTTGCCACCCATTTAGTATTTTACTTGCTCCTTCATAAACTCTTATCTGGACAAAATGACAAGGCGGAAAAATTCACAACAAAAAAAAGAACAAGAGGCAATACCAAAGGCTAGGGACCTAATCAATACAGACATTGGTAATATGTCAGATATAGAGTTCAGAATGATGATTCTCAAGGTTCTAGCCGGGCTTGAAAAAGGCATGGAAGATATTAAAGCAACCCTCTCGGGAGATATAAAAGCCCTTTCTGGAGAAATAAAAGAACTAAAATCTAACCAAGTTGAAATCAAAAAAGCTATTAATGAGGTGCAATCAAAAATGGAGGCTCTCACTGCTAGGATAAATGAGGCAGAAGAAAGAATTAGCGATATAGAAGACCAAATGACAGAGAATAAAGAAGCTGAGCAAAAGAGGGACAAACAGCTACTGGACCACGAGGGGAGAATTCGAGAGATAAGTGACACCATAAGACGAAACAACATTAGAATAATTGGGATTCCAGAAGAAGAGGAAACAGAGAGGGGAGCAGAAGGTATATTGGAGAGAATTATTGGAGAGAATTTCCCCAATATGGCAAAGGGAACAAGCATCAAAATCCAGGAGGTTCAGAGAACCCCCCTCAAAATCAATAAGAATAGGTCCACACCCCGTCACCTAATAGTAAAATTGACAAGTCTTAGTGACAAAGAGAAGATCCTGAAAGCAGCCCGGGAAAAGAAGTCTGTAACGTACAATGGTAAAAATATTAGATTGGCAGCAGACTTATCCACAGAGACCTGGCAGGCCAGAAAGAGCTGGCATGATATATTCAGAGTACTAAATGAGAAAAACATGCAGCCAAGAATACTATATCCAGCTAGGCTATCATTGAAAATAGACGGAGAGATTAAAAGCTTCCAGGACAAACAAAAACTGAAAGAATTTGCAAATACCAAACCAGCTCTACAGGAAATATTGAAAGGGGTCCTCTAAGCAAAGAGAGACCCTCAAAGTAGTAGATCAGAAAGAAACAGAGACAATATACAATAACAGTCACCTTACAGGCAATACAATGGCACTAAATTCATATCTCTCAATACTTACCCTGAATGTTAATGGGCTAAATGCCCCAATCAAAAGACACAGGGTATCAGAATGGATAAAAAAACAAAAACCATCTATATGTTGCCTACAAGAAACTCATCTTACACCCGAAGACACCTCCAGGTTTAAAGTGAGGGGGTGGAAAAGAATTTACCATGCTAATGGACATCAGAAGAAAGCAGGAGTGGCAATCCTTATATCAGATCAATTAGATTTTAAGCCAAAGATTATAATAAGAGATGAGGAAGGATACTATATCATACTCAAAGGAACTGTCCAACAAGAAGATCTAACAATTTTAAATATCTATGCCCCTAACGTGGGAGCAGCCAACTATATAAACCAATTAATAACAAAATCAAAGAAACACATCGACAAGAATACAATAATAGTAGGGGATTTTAACACTCCCCTCACTGAAATGGACAGATCATCCAAGCAAAAGATCAACAAGGAAATCAAGGCCTTAAATGACACACTGGACCAGATGGACATCACAGATATATTCAGAACATTTCATCCCAAAGCAACAGAGTACACATTCTTCTCTAGTGCACATGGAACGTTCTCCAGAATAGATCACATTCTTGGTCCTAAATCAAGTCTCAACCGGTATCAAAAGATTGGGATCATTCCCTGCATATTTTCAGACCACAACGCTCTGAAGCTAGAACTCAATCACAAGAGGAAATTTGGAAAGAACCCAAATACATGGAGACTAAACAGCATCCTTCTAAAGAATGAATGGGTCAACCAGGAAATCAAAGAAGAATTGAAAAAATTTATGGAAACAAATGATAATGAAAACACAACAGTTCAGAATCTGTGGGACACAACAAAGGCAGTCCTGAGAGGAAAATATATAGCGGTACAAGCCTTTCTCAAGAAACAAGAAAGGTCTCAGGTACACAACCTAACCCTACACCTAAAGGAGCTGGAGAAAGAACAAGAAAGAAACCCTAAACCCAGCAGGAGAAGAGAAATCATAAAGATCAGAGCAGAAATCAATGAAATAGAAACCAAAAAAACAATAGAACAAATAAACGAAACTAGGAGCTGGTTCTTTGAAAGAATTAATAATGTTGATAAACCCCTGGCCAGACTTATCAAAAAGAAAAGAGAGAGGACCCAAATAAATAAAATCATGAATGAAAGAGGAGAGATCACAACGAACACCAAAGAAATACAGACAATTATAAGAACATACTATGAGCAACTCTATGCCAACAAATTTGACAATCTGGAAGAAATGGATGCATTCCTAGAGACATATAAACTACCACAACTGAACCAGGAAGAAATAGAAAGCCTGAACAGACCCATAACCAGTAAGGAGATTGAAACAGTCATCAAAAATCTCCAAACAAACAAAAGCCCAGGGCCAGACGGCTTCCTGGGGGAATTCTACTAAACATTTAAAGAAGAATTAATTCCTATTCTCCTGAAACTGTTCCAAAAAATAGAAATGGAAGGAAAACTTCCAAACTCATTTTATGAGGCCAGCATCACCTTGATCCCAAAACCAGACAAGGATCCCAACAAAAAAGAGAACTACAGACCAATATCCTTGATGAACACAGATGCAAAAATTCTCGCCAAAATACTAGCCAATAGGATTCAACAGTACGTTAAAAGGATTATTCAGCACGACCAAGTGGGATTTATCCCAGGGCTGCAAGGCTGGTTCAACATCCGCAAATCAATCAATGTGATACAACACATCAATAAAAGAAAGAACAAGAACCATATGATACTCTCAATAGATGCTGAAAAAGCATTTGACAAAGTACAGCATCCCTTCCTGATCAAAACTCTTCAAAGTGTAGGGATAGAGGGCACATACCTCAATATTATCAAAGCCATCTATGAAAAACCCACCGCAAATATCATTCTCAATGGAGAAAAACTGAAAGCTTTTCCGCTAAGGTCAGGAACATGGCAGGGATGTCCGTTATCACCACTGCTATTCAACATAGTACTAGAAGTCCTAGCCTCAGCAATCAGACAACAAAAGGAAATTAAACGCATCCATATTGGCAAAGAAGTCAAACTCTCACTCTTTGCAGATGATATGATACTATATGTGGAAAACCCAAAAGACTCCACTTCAAAACTGCTAGAACTTGTACAGGAATTCAGTAAAGCGTCAGGATATAAAATCAATGCACAGAAATCAGTTGCATTTCTCTACTCCAACAGCAAGACAGAAGAAAGAGAAATTAAGGAGTCCATCCCATTTACAATTGCACCCAAAACTATAAGATACCTAGGAATCAACCTAACCAAAGAGACTAAGAATCTAAACTCAGAAAACTATAAAGTACTCATGAAAGAAATTGAGGAAGACACAAAGAAATGGAAAAATGTTCCATGCTCCTGGATTGGAAGAATAAATATTGTGAAAATGTCTATGCTACCTAAAGCAATCTACACATTTAATGCAATTCCTATCAAAGTACCATCCATTTTTTTCAAAGAAATGGAACAAATAATCCTAAAATTTATATGGGACCAGAAAAGACCTCGAATAGCCAAAGCAATATTGAAAAAGAAAGCCAAAGTTGGTGGCATCACAATTCCGGACTTCAAGCTCTATTACAAAGCTGTCATCATCAAGACAGCATGGTACTGGCACAAAAACAGACACATAGATCAATGGAACAGAATAGAGAGCCCAGAAATGGACCCTCAACTCTATGGTCAACTCATCTTCGACAAAGCAGGAAAGAATGTCCAATGGAACAAAGACAGCCTCTTCAATAAATGGTGTTGGGAAAATTGGACAGCCACATGCAGAAAAATGAAATTGGATCATTTCCTTACACCACACACGAAAATAGACTCAAAATGGATGAAGGACCTCAATGTGAGAAAGGAATCCATCAGAATCCTTGAGGAGAACACAGGCAGCAACCTCTTCGACCTCAGCTGCAGCAACATCTTCCTAGGAACATCGCCAAAGGCAAGGGAAGCAAGAGCAAAAATGAACTATTGGGATTTTATCAAGATCAAAAGCTTTTGCACAGCAAAGGAAACAGTGAACAAAACCAAAAGACAACTGACAGAATGGGAGAAGATATTTGCAAACGACATATCAGATAAAGGGCTAGTGTCCAAAATCTATAAAGAACTTAGCAAACTCAACACCCAAAGAACAAATAATCCAATCAAGAAATGGGCAGACGACATGAACAGACATTTCTGCAAAGAAGACATCCAGATGGCCAACAGACACATGAAAAAGTGCTCCATAGCACTCGGCATCAGGGAAATACAAATCAAAACCACAATGAGATATCACCTCACACCAGTCAGAATGGCTAAAATGAACAAGTCAGGAAATGACAGATGCTGGCGAGGATGCGGAGAAAGGGGAACCCTCCTACACTGTTGGTGGGAATGCAAGCTGGTGCAACCACTCTGGAAAACAGCATGGAGGTTCCTCAAAATGTTGAAAATAGAACTACCCTATGACCCAGCAATTGCACTGCTGGGTATTTATCCTAAAGATACAAACGTAGTGATTCGAAGGGGCACATGTACCCGAATGTTTATAGCAGCAATGTCTACAATAGCCAAACTATGGAAAGAACCTAGATGTCCATCAAGAGATGAATGGATAAAGAAGATGTGGTACAACAGATGAATGGATAAAGAAGATGTGGTATATATACACAATGGAATACTATGCAGCCATCAAAAGAAATGAAATCTTGCCATTTGCGACGATGTGGATGGAACTAGAGGGTATCATGCTTAGCAAAATAAGTCAATCGGAGAAAGACAACTATCATATGATCTCCCTGATATGAGGGAGAGAAGATGCATCATGGGGGGTTAAGGGGGTAGGAGAAGAGTAAATGAAACAAGATGGGATTGGGAGGGAGACAAACCATAAGTGACTCTTAATCTCACAAAACAAACTGAGGGTTGATGGGGGGAGGGGGGTTGGGAGAGGCGGGGTGGGGTTATGGACATTGGGGAGGGTGAGTGCTGTGAAATGTGTAAACCTGGTGATTCACAGACCTGTACCCCTGGGGATAAAAATATATGTTTAAAAAATAAATAAATAAAATTTAAATTAAAAAAAAATTTATTTGAGAGAGAGAAAGTGAGAGCATAAGAGCATGGGGAGGGAGAAGCAGACTTACTGTTGATCAGGGAGCCCAGGTAGACATGGAGCTCGAGCCCAGAACACTGGGATCATGACCTGAAAAGAAGGCATCTTCTCAACTGACTGAGCCATCCAGGTGCCTCAGGAACTTGACTTTTTTGGAAACTGCTTTCCGGCTTTATTTTTTAGTGACTCTAGAGTATCTTTTGCTCCAAGCCTGGTTTAGTCTCACCCTCAAAAGCATTTTATTTTCAGGCCCATTTATTCTTTTAGATTTCTCCACTTATGGGGACTCAATGATTTCCAGCCTGTGTGATTCCTGTATAAACTTTGGGAATTGCTCAATTTATAGCTTCCCAGGAATTTTTCTTTCCCCGAAAGTTGGTTTCGCATAGCCTAATGGAATTTAACATTATTTGTGTGCAGATTGGCATTCTTACACTCCAAGAAGATCCCTGTGCAGATTCCTAGATGTTCTCCATATGGCTTCTGGCCTCGCCAGTACTCTATCCCGCAGATTCTTGGCTCCTTATTCTCTTTAAACACTGATTTTAGACTATTCAACTTTGTGACACTACTGGGATCTGTTGGATTTCCCTCTGTGCACTGCAGGCTGCAAATGGTCTCCAGGCAGAAAGGTAGAACGATCACAGGTCTCACTTTGTGTACCAGGTCTTAGGGATCCCAGTCCTGCACTACTATTTCCAATGTCTAAAAACAGTAGTTTCATTTATTTTGTCCAGTTTCCTTTTTCTCTTATAGCTAGAAGGCAACACAAATGAAGTTAATTTTTCATGGTTTATGTGGTCCTATTGCTGTAACAAGTCACCATGAATGTAGTGGCTTAAACACACAACACAAATGTTTTATCTTAACAGTTCTGTGAGTTAGAAGTCCTATGCAGTTCTCATTGGACTAAAATCAAGGTGTTGACTGGCCTTATGACATCTCGGAAGCTCTGAAAACAACGCATTTTCTTGCCTTTTCTGTCTTTTAGAGGTCCCCTGAATTCCTGAGGAGCTCCCTTTTCCAACCCCAAAGCCAGAGATGGTGGATCGATTCCTTCTCATGTTGCATCGCTCTGACCTCCTCTTCCACTTTTTAGGACCCTTTTTGATTGCACTAGACCTATCTGGATAATCTAGAATAATCTCTCTATTTCAAGGTCAACTGATTAGCAAACTTAATTCTACCTGCAACTGTAATTCCTCTTTGCCATTTAAATTACATATTCCCAGGCTCTGGGGATAAGAATGTGGACATTTTGGGGGGGAGGGCAATAGATTGACTGATTGATTGATTGCTAACTACAGTTGGAAAGCAGAGTCTGAAAATTATAACATAAGCATAATTCCCCAGAAGGAGGGGGAGAACTGTAAAGAAGGCAACGTCAACGAAATTTTGGAAGCAGGAAGGAATAGAAGATTTAAAGGACTAGCAAAGGATAATTTCTAAACCAACAACAAAGCAAGCTGGGAAAGCAACTGGCTTAGACTGCACAATCCTCACAGCGCTCAGGAATTAGAGGTACCAGGTACACCTGGTAGTATCAGCTGACACAGATGCTAAAATAAGGTATAACAATGGGGCGCCTATTCAAAAAGCAGATAGAGTCCTAAATTGCACTTTCCAACTCTGTTCAGTCTGTTCAGGTTAAGTGTCCTCTTCAATGCTAGCACAAAGCACAGGGGTTTTTATTCCCTAACAAGGTACCTTTCTTATTGAAATGATTCAGCCAAAGATTAAGCCCACCATAGACGCGCCCTCCCACATGCTCAGAGCTTCCAACTAGACTTATAGTCCTTGCTTTTAATGCCACCAAGCAGCCAAGGAGTATCAGACATCAGGAAACTTGCCTCACAAAAGACAAATAAGCAAATAAATACAACACAGCTTGAAGGATGCAGGTTTTAAGAAAAGGAAATATTCAAAAAATTATCTTTAATAGTGTCAGAGATATTGGAGAAGATACTGAAACTGTGAAATAGAAACAAGGGGTTCCCCCCACACCCACACGTCAAAAAAAAAATCAAGAAATAAAAATTGAAAACAAACAAAGGGTAGCAGAAAATCAAAGCTCAGCAGAAAGGTTTGAAGATAGACTTACAGAACTGTCGCAGAAGGTAGAGAAAAAGAGAGGAGCAGAAAACACGACTTCTGGGTTAAAAGGACCCCTCTGGGACTCCTCACAATGAATGAAAATGAACACTCATCCCAGTGTATTAGTGAGAAATTTCAGAACTGGGGACAAATAGATTCTACACCCTTTCAGGTGGGGTGGGGAGAAGCTGGGCACATTCAAAAGATGGGGCATCGAAATGACTCAGCCATCTCAGCAGCAGCCCCAGAAGCTACGAGAAACTAAAGTGATGCTTTCAAAATTTGGAGGAAATAATTTCAACCTAAAATTCCATATTAACAAGCAATCAGCCTAGTGTGAAGATTTAAAGCCATGTATTATATTTTATATATTACATAACAAGTATAAGGCAGCTGTGGTCTGGAGGGTCCTAACATTGCTCCTTAGCGGTTGTCTCAGAAATTACCAACATTTTTATTGGCTTCAGTTTCCAATTCTGCAGACTCCATTCGTGATGCTTGGTCAGGGGGAATTACTATTCCCGCGGAATTCTTCTCCCTGTCGTGACCAGAGAAATGAGCAAGTCAGAGGGAAATCTGCTGCC
Source organism: Lutra lutra (assembly GCF_902655055.1). Lineage (NCBI taxonomy): Eukaryota > Metazoa > Chordata > Mammalia > Carnivora > Mustelidae > Lutra > Lutra lutra. The sequence continues at coordinate 1,877,416 of NC_062291.1, read as the reverse complement.
ATGTGGCGGTCCAGAGGTGAGATGTTTTGGATTTTGTGGCCGCCTCACATCACAGCACAGAGCTGTCCCCTCTGTCTAGGGCAGGTCCCCAAGTTTACATGATTCCGGGCATGGAGCTAGAGGGGATAGGTTGACTACTTCTCAACCACCATGACTTCCTCCCAAACAAAACCTCTCCTACCCTGCCCACACTGTCAGTCTGGAGACAGAGGTGTTCAGCTCTCCTCTCTCAAAACCCCTACTGCCTTAAGACACTAGTCTGCGCCATAATGATTTGTTTACCTGTGTGTCTCCAGGCTTGCTACCTACCCCCATGGCAGAAGGTGGCATTCTTGAGGGTAAGGACTGCATCTTGCTTTTCTCTGAATCCCTAACCCCTAACACAGACCTTGGTGGTTGGGTGTAGCCATGAGTGAGGCTTCATCTGAAAAAAACCCGCCCATTATTTGTCCCTTCTTTCAACTCTGGCATGCACTATTCTGGGATAACAGTAAACAAATGAGACAATGTTCTTGGACATTCTAATGAAGGAAAGAAAAACTGACACGGATATGTGAGCAAATGCCCCACATGGTCCTCAGATAGTCTGACCTTGAGGTGGAACAGAGCTCTGTGTTCTTGTGACTTATTCCGGGAAGTTCCGCCATAAACAGGGGTCCTCATTGTCATCTGTCACTCAGTTCAGAACCTTCCAGCAAGGAACCTGCATAGGTGTATTTTAGTGCAACTAATATTTATTAGTACCCATGAGAAAACCATTGAATATACAAGGAAGACTATGATTTATCCCTTAAGGCACTTGTTCCCCAGGAAAGAGACATAAAATATAGCATTTTAATAGAATGTAGAAAGTGCTGTCTGTGTTGGAAACCAGACACGGAGGACACGGAGAGAGGACTTCCACCGTCTGGCCTCATCAGGATACCTGTCAGCTCTGCCATCACACACAGGAAGACCAGACCCTGAGCGCCCAGGGGTTCTCAGACGGGACTGACAGAGACTGGGAAGCGGTTGGGCAGATCTCAGGACTCCTGGCTTTAGGGCTCTCTGCAGTTCCACGAATACTGACAGGTCTGGCACCGAGGAACACCGGGATGCAGTTTCAACATGCCTGCTGGAGGGCTCGGCACCCCCACGCTTACCCCCAACACCTCACCCTTCTCTTTTATGCCCCCTTGCTCCCTCCTTGCCTTGTCCCTCTTGTCTCCTCACATCCTGGCTTATATCTCCCTGCACTCCCTCCTTCGTATGACATGTGCACGTATCTTTAGGGAACTGTACAAGGCAAAGTGTTGTTTGTGTAACTGGGATGTTGTACAAGCGGGGCCTGTGGGATATGGTCCAAGCACGTTCATCTTTCATCCTCCGCTGTCCCTTTAAAATGCATTCAGTGGAGGCATTTTATCACCTCTTAATGGATAGAGACTCCCGCAGGCCGTGACTGGGCTTGGTTCATGTAGAAACAGGAAGTCTTAGTCATTTTACATGGCAAAACTCAGCGTCTGATAAAAAAAATTGGAATATCCTGTTTAATGCATTATTAATTCAAAGTGCAGATTTCTCCTGATTCTCCCCCAGCTCATATCCTTCTGGGGCGGGGGACAGGAAGGCAAAGACGGGTGGAGGAAGTTCTTGCTTGGCTGGTGCTCTCGGCTACCGTCCACTTGTTCTGGTGGGTGTGTAAAGAGGCCCCTTGCTCTCTCGACCATTCCTGTCGGTTCCTGGGAGGCCTCCCTGTTCACTCCTGTGCCTGCAACCCCACAGCCCAGGCGAGGGGGCTCATCCCTGAGTGGCTGTCCCCACTGCCGCTCAGCATCTATTTCCTAGCCAGCCATCCACAGAGACCATCCGCAACAAGGGACCACTCGCTTCGGGAACAATCTTGTGGACGGGATCCTTTACCAAAATTTCCAAGAGATACTCCTCTTCTTGTAGCTTCCACATCTGGTCCCTGGGCTTCTGGCACCTTGGTACCTGTCCTAGAGAAACGGCATGTTCTTCCCAGCTACGTCTCTTTCTTCTCTCTCCCTGTGCCATGACCCCTCCAGGCCAACGGCCAAGGCCTTAAGTGGCTTTGGCACTACCTACACAATGCAATGGCAATGGCGTTGTCTGCGGCAGTGCCAAGTGCTGAGGCCGTGTGGGCGTGTGCTGGGGACCAGTGTGTGTGCTTCTCAGTTGCTGGAAGCAGATAATCGGGCCCCCAGAGTGTCTGTTGAAGCTGGCTCTCCCTAGATGTGAGGCGAGCAAGGTGACCTTCTCCATGCCCTCTCCTTGAAATGGGGGAATGGGACTCACACAGAGGCTACCGTGTTCTAAGAAATCACTTTACAAATCCTCCCCTTCTTCCTGAGTCTTCCCCAGTTTTGCAACTTCTTAATACGTTCCTTGCGGGGTTGTTATTTAAGGGACTCTTGACCTCTGATATTTACCAACTGACCGTATATGACAGGGCTCCCTATTTAACATTTTGTTGCACGTATGTGTTTGTTCTCAGTGAAATCCAATTATTACACTGTAACTTGCCCTTTTCATTTGTCAGTATCTTGTATCTCCCTACACGTCCATAAATAGAGATCACATTCTATCTTTTGCACTGGTGTATATATATAAAGGAATTTATGCAAATGGCAGGGCTGGGGCTAAGGTGGGACGAACAAGGTGGCTAGGTGGCCGAACTTAAGAAGTCCCCGTGTCAAGGTTGTGCCCATCACACTTTTTGTCTTTCATGCAGCCCTTTTATTTTTAGGAGGCGGTGTGTTACAAAGAGCACAGACTCTGGAACCAGGTTGCCTAGGCTTGAATCCTGACTCTACCACTTGTTAGCTGTGTGAACTCTGGCAACTCCACTCAGAAGGCGAAGTACATCACTTTCTGAGAAAGTACTTCAGTCTCAGCATCTGTTAAGTGGGTCCGTAATAGAATTTAATAGTATTTATCCCATTGATATTGATATATATATATATATATATATATATACACACACACACACATATATATAAAATAATGTTCATATGTTCATATGTTTAATGTTCATATATTTAATTTTTATATGTATATAAAATTTAGAGAGAGAATATAGAGAGTATATACATAAGTATGTGGATATGTGTGCATATATAGAACATGTGTGTGGAGAGAGAATACATATACATATACATATATATGTCTATCAGGGTCCAATACCTCAAAGACCTATATGAGCACTAGCTATTTTGATTATTATTATTGTTAAATATACTTGCTTAATCCTCCTCTCTGTCCCCCCAACTTCAACTGCATGAAATTCCCCACCCCAAACCTCAAATGATAATTCATGTCAACAACTTGAGAATGTTCTTTTAAAAAAAACTCTGTGCTCTGGGCACCTGTGTGGCTCCATCGTCTGAGCACCTGACTCCTGATTTCGGCTCAGGTCATGATCTAGGGTTGCGCGATCGAGCTCCCTGCTGGGTTCCACACTCCAGGTTGAGACTGCTGGAGGATTCTCTCTCGCGCCCACTGCGCCTCCCCCTGCTTTCACTCTCTCTCTAAATAAATAAATAAAATCTTTAAACAAAACCGAAAAAACCTCCTTGTTTGTTGACACATGATCTTCGTCATATATTAAATTCTCATTTGAAACAAAAATCTACCTCTGGACCATTTTTTTCTAACATCTATTTGCTTATTCCTAGGTCAATATAATATATTTTTTAAAAGATTTTATTTATTTATTTGACAGAGAGAAATCACAAGTAAGCAGAGAGGCAGGCAGAGAGAGAGGAGGAAGCAGGCTCCCCGCTGAGCAGAGAGCCCGATGTGGGGCTCGAACCCAGGACCTGGGATCATGACCTGAGCCGAAGGCAGCGGCCCAACCCACTGAGCCACCCAGGCGCCCCCTAGGTCAATATAATATTGATTTGAGTACAGTAACTTTTAACTACGCGTGGATGTTTGAAAAAACAAGTCTTCATGTTTTTCTTCCAAATCTCTCTTGGTTTTTCTCAGCTAGTCATTCTTCCAAGTGAGCTTTAAGAGCATTTTATCCAAGTTCAGAGTGAAGAAAATTCTGTCAACATTCTATCTGAAATTATATAATTACATAATAATGATACATGAATTAATTCTTATGATATTAAATCTTCCCATTCATAAAAAGACATATCTGTTCCCTTATTTAGAACTCATTTTATACATTTCAACTGCATTTTAAGGTTTTCTTTATACAGATACATCCCTTTCACCACTATATTTATTTGTGTGACTTTTGTACTGTTTTTGTCACTATTACAAACAAAGTATTTTTTACTGTTTCTTTCTCTGTATGAAAAGCAACACATTAATTTTTGTATATTTATCTTACATATAGCTACTTTGTTAAATTCCTTACCTAGATAAAAAAAAATTATGGCATCAGCAAGAGACAATTGTACTTTTCCTCACTTAATATGTATTCCAATTATTTCATTTTCTTGTCTGATTGCATTTGCGAAAACCTCCAAGGCACTGTTCAAGGAAAATGGCAGAGCTGTCATCCTTGTCTGGTTTCTGATGGTAACTGAAATGGTTTTAGAATTGCTATTTAGGATAATAGTGAATGATACTAGAAACAGCCTGTAACATATTTAAGTTGGCTCTTATTCTTATCTTGTTTAGAATTCTTTTGAAAAATGGTGGCTGAACTTTAATAAGCTTTACTAACCTTTTCAGAGTCTATTGATAGGACCACATGGATTTTCTCTTTTAATCTATTGTTGCAATTGGTTTCATACATTCATTTCTTGATATTTGGGCCACCCCTACATTTCTAGACTAAAACTTATTTAGTCATAGTTTACTTCCTTTGATACATTGCTGTGTTTTATTTGCTAGTATTATATCATAATTTCTGGGGTTTTTAAAAAGATTTTATTTATTTAATTGACAGAGATCACAAGTAGGCAGAGAGGCAGGCAGAGAGAGAGAGGGAAGCAGACTCCCTGCTGAGCAGAGAGCCCGATGTGGGGCTCGATCCCAGGACCCTGGGATCATGACCTGAGCCGAAGGCAGAGGCTTTAACCCACTGAGCCACCCAGGCGCCCCCTGTTTTTATATTCATAATGAAACCGGGCTATAGTTTTTCTTTCTGTACTCTATCAGATTTTTGTGTCAACTGTATAAAATAAATTAGAAAACCTTTCATCTTTTTCTATATGTGGAATAATATAACTATTACTGGAATTAATCTGTTTTTCTAAAGGTTGGATAGAACCCAACTCTAAAGCTATCTGTTTTCAGTATCTGTTTTAGTGATAAATCTTTATTCACCTTTCCTGTCTCTACTGTGGAAATTGTGTATGTAAGTTTCCCATTTCTTCTTAATTTTGTTATTATGTACTTCACTGAAAATCAGCCACTTCCTCTAGAGATTCCCTTCTTTTCTTTCTTCCCTTTTTCCTTCCTTCCTTCCTTCCTTCCTTCCTCCCTCCCTTCCTTCTCTACTTCTTTTTCTTCATAAATTAGGTTCAAGAAAATTAGTCATTTATCAGTCTCTTCCAAGACCAGCTTTGGGAATTACTTATCTTTTCATATTTTTGTTGTTGTTGTTTTCTATTTAATTCCTAATTTCAATTTTGGATTATTTTTCTGTACCTTTCCCTCCTTTTTATGGGTAAATACAACCTCAATTTTTAGATTTCTTTTTTTTTTAAAGGCATTTACAGTCATAAAAAATTTTTGCTCTGCACAGAGGTATTGACAGAAAGTGTACTCCTTTACATTGCTTTCTAGGGCATTTATATATTTTTTTCTAACTTTATTGACTTGTGACTAGATAAAATGGCTGTGAAAGTTCTACTTTTTCTTTGTCATTTAAGGATTCTCTTGTGGCCAAGTGGGAAAAGACACACCTTGGTATATCTTGTTTATTTTTGCCTTTATATTTCCAAAATTGAGGTCTTTGCTTTGGTCTTATTTTCATTTGGTTAGTGAATTGTCAGGTAGTTCTTGTTGGATGGAATATATATGGGTTTGCCCATTGCACTTGTACAGTGTGACAGCCCTAGGTGTGTGGGCAATGTATACATCAGTGTCTTGCAAATTTTGTGAATTCTTACACACTGACCAGAGAATAATAGCTGGGAAGAGGATTCTTGGACTGCAGGTTTTTTTCTTCCTAGTCCATAGGCATAAATTACCATAATCTTGTCTCTAGACAAAGAAAGAAATCTGCTACCAATCTGAAACTCTTTATAAATAGCTTGTCTTTACTGTCTGGAATCTTCTAAGATTGCTTCTCTAGCCTCCAACTTATTTTGCTTCGGTTGTTCCTTTTCCAGACTCTCTCCATTACCCTAGAGTGCATTTCAAGGTAGAAGGCCAAGATGAGAAAAATCCCTGAAGGGCTATCAGGGAGAGGCTTAGAATTTCTTGCCTGGTTTAAGCAGCTGAAAGCTCTTTCCACTCCTGCTTGGGTAGATGGTTGTCTGAACTCTGGCTCTGCAGTTCATGAGGATAATGGGGTGTAGGGTAGTATTTAATAAACATTTGTTGACAGACTGACTCGCTAGAAGGCTGTAGGATCTGTAGCAACCACCAACAGACATTACTTTAGTTTAATAAGTTCCAAATGTTAGTTTTCTTTGCTGGCTCTGCGGAACGCTGCCAGTTCCTGACTTCAGGTAAATCAGGCCGTGCGTTTAAGGAGAGATGCTGAGGAAAGGTCTAAGTATGAATTCTTTTTCATAAACACTCATTTAGGAAAACGCACAAGTCACGAATATACAGCTCAGCAAATTATCACGATGAGAATACACCCAACGTAACCACTGCTCACAAGAAGAAATAGGCAGACCAGTTCCCCACGTGATCTCACATTCTCCTCGTAATCCCTGTTCCCTCCTTTCTTCTTGGAAGTCATCCCTGTCCCTTCCTCTCACACACTGTGTTTCGAGCTTTGTATAGAAGAAATTGTTTTGTGTGTATTTTTTGTGTGTCTAACTCCTTTTGCTCAACATTGTGCTGGGAAGATTTCTCTGTGCTTTTGCTTGTAGCTAGACATTGTCTGTTCTCACTGCTGAGTATCCGACCACTGACTCATCCACGCTGCTGTTCATGGACTTTGGGTTATCTCCAATTTTCACTATTACGAATAATGCTGCAATGGATACCCTAAGAAATTTTCTCACTTTGTCTTTCTACCTGAGATCTCAATTAGATAAACAGAAGGAAAGACATCACACTCATTTCTCACTCGCACACTTTTAATTCCACAGATCTTAATTATGGAATGAATGTTTCTATCACCCCCAAATCGCCCAGTGTGATGGCATCTGGAGGTGAGGCATTTGAGAGGGGGATTAGGTTCAGATGTGGCCATGGGAGTGGTGTCCCCATCATGGGCACCGGCAGGGCTTGGGAACCAAATGGACTTGGTAAACAAAGATGGGAAAGAGTCAAAGATCGACAATCAGGTCAGCACCGAGGGGAGTCATAACGTCATTGTCGGAAATACAGACGTTAGGAAATGGGGAATTTGGGGAGCGAGGGTGACCAAGAGTTGGATTTTAATGTCCTTCAGAAGAAAGAAGGCTGGGAACTACATTATTTTATCTATTTTATAAATGGGAAAATTGAGTCAAACTCAAAATGAGTCGACCTGTCCGAAATAAAAACACTCATTTCTAACAGAGCTGATGCCAGCACTAAGGGCTCCTGACTCCCCATCATGGCGTGAAAGGAACTGCCACCTTAAAGGACTTCCATTTGTTCTCTTTCAAAGGATGACGGCACTGAAAATGTATTTCACTGTCCCCTCTTTTCAAAAGTGCCTCTGTTACGGCATAGCCTTGCCCGTGGGGAAGGGAAGACGGTCTTTCAAGAAAGCAATAAACACATGAGTTATGGGGGCATCTGGAAATCATTTACCAATTAGAGGAGGAGTAGCTCCAGGGAGCCACCATGGAGCACGGGAAGGACTCACAGGCCCAGCAGAAGGTGTGCCGTATGGGGCCCTGAGTGGGTGATTTGGTCAGAGCTGGGTCAGTGGCCCCAAAGTGGGGACCCTGCGGGATGCCCTCTGGGAAGCAGTTGGGAGGCAGGGGGAGGGAAGGGAGAGGACCACCGAACCGCAGCCAGGAGAAGGTTGGGTGCATGGAGGGAAGGCAGCCCAGGGCGTGTGGGCAGCCATAGGCCATCAGAGTCAGTGCGTGGCTGGCCACATGGACCTGCCACGGATGGAGAAGGAGTGGGCGCACCGAGAGCTTTGCCTCTTCACTGTCCAGCTTCTTACCAGAGCTGGACCTTTGACACTGATTGGAGGGTTCAAGCTGCATCTCCTGGGCCCATCCTCTGGGGAAGTGTCACTGCCAGCCGTGGAGTCAGGGATCAAAGGAGAAGGATGAGCACAGGACTTGGGAAATAAAAAAACTGTCAAGTTGACCCTTACATGCCGACCTTCCCCCTCCCTCCTTCTGCTGCCTTTGTTCCTCACGCTGTCCCCTCAGCCACCCTCCCCTGCCAGCACCTTGCCTCTTCCAGGAAGCCCTCTCCAGGTGCAGTGTCCTCCTTGCTCCAGTGCTCAGCACCCCGCCTAGCACGCTGTGCTCTGCTGATCTGTCTGCAGATCTGTCCTTCTGCCTGGATTCTAATCTCCCGAGGTCAGGGACTCCACCGTATTCATTACTGTTTAGTCCACACGTCCCAAGTTCTCCATGCTCCTGGCTCGACGACCATGAACTGAGCCCCCACTGTGTGTGCCTGGAAGAAGCCTGGGCCCCCAGATGCTCTGCGCCTCCCCCAACATCCCTTTGCCTCTTGCTCCAGCTGCTGCTCTGCATGAGTCTGGGCTAGCGGACGTCCTGTCCTGTCTCTTGTTCCCCACACCCTCTACCCCCCAAGCCTTTGATTCCACACAGCCATTGAACATGGACGGTAATGTTGGGTTAACACCAACCTGGGAGCAGAAAGCTTTAGAAAACCAGCCTCTCAAGATCCAATGTGGACGATCCTAAAGTCCTCCTACCTTGTTTTGCCTGTGGACCTCTTCCTCCGGCCATCGGTCTTCTTGATTCTGGCTCGCAGCCATGCTTCCCGGGATCCACTCCAGCCCAGATAAGAACCTTCCATTTAAACCACCCCTCCCTGATGCTCCAGACACTGGAATATCTTCCCATTACTGTGTTATCCTCCCACAGGAATGATGGTCTCTTTGTAGAAATGGGCTGTCCCTCTCCCAGTTCTGTGCCTACGCTCCCTCCCATACCTTTGCAGAAGCAACCAGTGCATTTAAGGGATACAGCAGTCCCCCCTTCTCCATAGAGGGCACATTCCAAGATGCCTACAACTGTGCATGGTACCAAACCCTATATACACCGTATTTTTTCCTCTACACACATACTTATGGTAAGATTAATCTATCATTTAGGCACCATAAGAGATTAACAACAATAGTAAAATAGAATAATTATAATAATATGCCATAATAAAAATTACATGAATGTGATCTCTCTCTTAAAATATCTTATCATACTGCGCTCACCCTTCTTGTGATGATGTGAGATGATGAAATGCCCACATGATGAGATCAAGAGAGGTGCATGATGTAGGCACAGGACAGAGCATTAGGCTACTACTGACTATCGATGACACGTCTGGAGGAGATCAATGGTTGATGGTGGGTAACTGAATCCACGGGAGGCAAAACCTTGGATGAGGGAGGGATACTGCATTCCAAGGATGTGCCATCTTTACAGCGGAGGGGCTGGTTGCAGTTTCTAAACTACACTTCCCCATCTTGTGTCTTCTCTCCATCATATTATTCAATCCAGAGCACTTAACAAGGTTGTCTGGGACACACAAGGTACACAATGATGTTTGCTAATTGAATTGATGAGCCTAATTTCCTTCATTATTCAATTTTGGTGGAAGATAAAACAGTATTTGTTCCTTGTTTAATGAAATAATTAAGAGATCGTGGCTGCACAAAATAGTGGGAAAGTTTTATGTTTATATCTTCTGACTTTGGCATTTATTGAAGCTGGCCAATAGATCAGTTTTCAGTTGGCTATAAAAATGCAGTTTATGTCCTCAAAACAAAAAAGCTTGTTGGATCCAATTCAAAGAGCCCAGGCAGAGAGTGGGGGTGGGGTCAGAAAAAGGACTGCGACAGACATGGGGTTAGAATTCCCTGTCTAAATTATGGGAAGCCAGGGCTCGCCCCAGTTGGGGAGCTGGGTTGGGGGACTGGATGGCATTAGCCCATGCGCCAGAAAACAGAGCAGAGGTGAAATCGAGAAATAGGAAAATAGAGTAAAACTTCAGTCAGAGCTAACAGAGTATGTGAGCCAGCGAGACAGCTCTAGGTAGGTCATGGGGCAGTCGCTGGCAGCCAGAACACAAAGATGGAGGGGATGGGCTGGGAGTTAGAACCCCAGGCTGCTGGGCTGAAACTGAGGGTCTTTACCATGGACCAGCCATGACCTGGAGGCCAAGAGAGCTGGAGCAAGTGTCAACAAGAAATGAATGCTCAGACTTGGCTTGAAAAGCCCCAGCAGGCTGCCAAAGATAGGAATAAAACCCAAGAGTCCACGCACAGGAGAATGAACACATAAAGTGTGCTATGAATGGTACAGCAATGGAATGACCCAAGTTCAGCTGTGAAAACATGGCCATTCCTCCCCAGCTGGACCCAACCGAAGAATGAGGACACAAAGGAATATGCTAGTGAAATTCTATATACTCAAAAACAGGCGAACAGAGCCATATTTTCTAGATTTTAAACACGTAGGTGGTGAAGCTATAAAGAAAAAGGAAGACCCTATTAGACGAAAGAAGATCGTGAAGGTGGTGGAGGAATAGGGTACTACTTCTTCACCCGGCTGGCGGCTACAAGAGTGTTTGCTTTGTATTTCCTAATTAAATTGTCCACATATGTTTTGTGCACTTTTCTTTTTTGAGGCTCTATTTCATAGCTTTTAAGAAAGTGAGTCAAGGAAATCAAACAATTTAAAAATCCTGCAACCAATCCTTTTAAGGGAGGGTTCCCGTCATTGCTTCACTCACCAGCTGTACGTGACCGTTTTGGCAGGTTCCCCATAGGCAAAACCTGCAGGTGTCTTGGCCCATTTATTCAATCAACAAACACAGGCCAGGAGCTTGCTATGTGCTGGGTACCATGCTAGCCCCTGGGGTTCAGGTCTGCTCCTTGCTCCTGTGGCATCTGAGTGAACCGAGAAAATTATGTGATGCATAATGCTTCCCTTTCCCCCTGGAATTTCTGGAAGCCCAGAGCTGAAGTTTGGTCTTATTTTTGGTAGGTGTCCCTATCATAGATTTTTGGCTATAATTATCTCCCCACCCCTCCCATCTGCACCCCTTGCTTCATCATACAAGCTAAGTTTTTACTCATTAGTTTTGCAGGATCTGCCACACTTTACCGGAAGCCACTTCAAATCCTTTCGGAAGGAACTTGGAGAAAATTAGTGAATAGAGGGAAACCCCTTGCTCTCCCCCTTCGCTCATGTCGGGACCCTCCCTCCCCACTCTGCCCTTCCTGGAGCCTGGGCTTGCCCTTTCTGCCCCTCCACAGACCTCCCCCAGGAGACAGTCTGCCATACCTGAGACCTTGGATGGGGGTCGGGGGGGGGGGCACTCTTACTTTTTACACCTGTCACATTTTCCAGTCCCTTAGCTTCAGAAGCGAACACGTGAGCAGGCCTTGTTTCTCTCACCGGTCCCCACCCAGCGGAGCAAAGACTTTGTAAAGGGGAGCGGTGAGCTAGAGCAGGAGCAGAGTTAATCCTGGATTTGGAGGCTGAATGCTTCCATTACGCCAGCAGTAACAGGCTGGAGAGGGCCCTTCAAGCAAAAATACACTTTAATTTACCATTTTGAAACACCCTTAATCAGCTCTCAGAATACACTTCACTTTGCTAAAAGATACGCTGGCAGGAAGCTGTATTTCGAGGGACCAGGAATGCCGGCTGACTTTGCTGCCCGGGGAGGGGTTTTTGAAAATGGCGCCCCCAGATGAATGTGCTGACTGGACCCCGGGCTTGCCTGGGGAGAGGGCACTGGGGCCACTGTGATTAGTCCAGGATGGCTTCCGGCTTTTCTGGCACCTTCCCCGAAGGGCTTGGGAAGGGAGGGGGCTGCAGACACCAGGCTTTCTTTGATTCTGCTGGTGTGATAAACCCTATGCAGGCATCTTTGGAATGTGACCATGCCAAGGATCCTGTTCCCTTTATGACTCCACCAGGCTTCTGGGCCATTTCCAAGACATTATCTGGAGAGAGAAAAATGTTCAGGGAGCTGGACAAAAAAAAAAAAAAAAGGGAAAAAAGTGCCTTAATTATGTTTAGAGCCATTTTCAGCATGACTGAATTAAGTTTGGGCTGTTCTGGGGAAATGGGTTGAGAGCTTTGTGCTGTATGGCTAGACTCTCTTGAGTTGGAAGAAAATGCATTCAGAACAACAGTGTGAAGTCCCAAAAATGTGTGCAACTTCCCCCAAACTGCACACCCTCTTGTGTTCCTGCACAAGCACACAAATGCACACACACACACACACACATGCATATGGAAATGCCCACACCCAGGCTCATGTTTAAACAAACAACCGTCTGCCTACATGGATATGTGGACACAAAGGTCAGAAAGGGAAAGAGAAAGGAGGGAAAGGTGTAATAGGAAAGATACTTTTTTTAAAATTAACGTATAATGTATTATTTGTTTCAGGGGTACAGGTCTATGAATCAATCAGTCTTACATAATTCACAGCACTCACCATAGCACATACCCTCTCCAGTGTCCCAGCCACCCACCCCTCCCACCCTCCTCCCCTCCAGCTACCCTAAGTTTGTTTCCTGAGATTTAGAGTCTCTTATGGTTTGTCTCCCTCCTGATCCCATCTTGTTTCATTTTTTGCCTCCCCGCCCCAATGACCCCCTGCCCTGCCTCTCAAATTCCTCATATCAGAAAGATCATATGATAATTGTCTTTCTCTGATTGACTTATTTCACTTAGCATAATACCCTCTAGTTCCATCCACATAGTTGCAAATGGCAAAATTTCGGGGGATGGGGTTTGATGGCTGCATCGTATCCCGTTGTATATATATATCCCGTTGTATATATATACCACATCTTCTTTATCCATTCTTCTGGTGATGGACATCTAGGTTCAGGAAAGACATTTTTAAGAAAACAAGGCCTTTCGTACAAATATCTGGCAAAGAGTAGATACAGAGTTTATGGGCTCTCTATAAGAAAAAGAATACAGTTAGAGAGGATGATAAGATCACATCCAGAGGTTGGGGCAAGTGTGGCTGTGAAGCTTTAGTGTCACTAGGTTAACAGTAAATGCACATCTAACCAGAATTTGTCTTCGGCCCCATCACAAGTTAAGTGTCTATGCCAAACTGATTTTCATATACACACGTATTTCCCACATATGTGGGTGGGATGGGAGACACCTTGGGACCATAATGGCCAGACAAGCCCCCTGCTCCAGTAAGGACAATAGTGAATATAATAATACACCCCTTACTATTCTTTTAATAGCTATAGAATCTGTCACCTTTCTCATCCTTGATATTGGTCATTTCTGCTAAGATGTATTCATTCAATCGATCTAAAAGAACCAGCTTTAGATTTCATCTCTGTTTCTCTATGTTTGCCTGTTTTCTATTTCATGGAGCTCTGCTCTAACGCACATTAATTCTTCTGTTCTACTACTGTGGGCTTAACTGACTTTTCTTTTTGCTGGTATCTTAACGTAAAATCAGAGTTCACTGATTTGAGACCATTCTTCTCTTCTAATGTCTCAGATTAGTGCAATAAAATTCCTTCTCAGCGCCATTTAGCAACATCCCACACATTTTGATATGCGATGTTTTCAATTTTATTCAGTTTAAATGCTTCCTAATTTCCCTTATGATTTCTTCTTTGACCCCTGAGTTATTTAGAAGTATGTTATTTAGTTTCCAGGTATCTGGAGATTTGCTAGTGATCTTTCAGGAATTGATTTATGTTTTAATTCCACCGTGGTCAGAGAACACACTCCGTATGAGCACACTTTTACAGTTATTGAGAATTGTTTTACAGCCCAGAATATGACCAATCTTGGTAAATGTTCTCTGTATATTTGAAAAGAATGTGTCTTCTGCTGTGCTTGGCTGTGGTATCACATAAATGGCAATTAGGTCAAGTCGGTTGATAGTATTGTTTAAATCTTCTATATCCATACTAATTTCTCTAGACTTGTTCTATCAGTTATCAAGAATGTGATACTGAAATCCTCATCGTGGACTTCTCTAGTTCCCCTTATATTTTTATTTATTTTTATTTTTTTAAAGATTTTATTCATTTATTTGACAGATGGAGATCACAAGTAGGCAGAGAGGCAGGCAGAGAGAGAGGAGGAAGCAGGCTCCCTGCTGAGCAGAGAGCCCGATGCGGGGCTCGATCCAAGGACCCTGGGGTCATGACCTGAGCTGAAGGCAGAGGCTTAACCCACTGAGCCACCCAGACACCTCAAGTTCTCCTTATATTTTTATATTTATTTATTTGACAGAGAGAAATCACAAGTAAGCAGAGAGGCAGGCAGAGAGAGAGGAGGAAGCAGGCTCCCTGCTGAGCAGAAAGCCCGATGTGGGGCTCGAACCCAGGACCTGGGATCATGACCTGAGCCGAAGGCAGCGGCTTAACCCACTGAGCTACCCAGGCGCCCCTCTCCTTATATTTTTAAATGAAGATTTTTTTTATTTATTTTGAGAGAGAGAGAGGAGAAGGACAGAGAGAGGGAGACAGAATCTTAAGCAGGCTGTACGTGCAGCATGGAGCCCCATGTGGGGCTCAATCTCACAACCTTGAGACCATGACCTGAGCTAAAATCAAGAGTCAGATGCTTAACCCGCTGAGCCACGGAGGTGCCCCCTCCTCGTACTTCTTTTATTCACATATTTTAAAGCTCTTACTAGATGCACGCGTATTAGTATCATCATGTCCTCTCGAGAAACTGATTCTTTTATCATTATGAAATAATCTTTTTATTCATGATAACATGATTTCCTCTGGAATCTATGTTTAATATAGCGAACCTAGCTTTCTTTTGATCTGTGTTAGCAGCATTTATCTTTTTCCATCTTTTGAGCCTAATTGTGTATTAATATTTGAAGTGAGTTTCTCGTAGGCAGCCTATACTCAGGTCAGTCTGACAACCTCTACCTTTTAATAAGGATATTTAGAACACTTACATGACATTGAATTATTTGTATGACTAGCTTTAAAGTTATGATAGTGCTGTTTGTTTTCTATTTGACCCATATGTTCTTTGTTCCTCTTTTTCTCTTTTCTTGCCTTCTTTTGAATTAACTGAATAATTTTATTGTCCCATTTTAGCTCCTTTTGGCTTGTTAACCATTACTCTTTGTGGTGAATTTAGAGTTCAAAGTGCATGGCTCTAACTTACTACAATTTAACTCACGGTCACTTTGCCCGTAAGTATCTTATCACAACATGCTTCCATGTCTCTGCTCTCCACCTTGGTGCTCTTGTTGCCACACAATTTACTACTTTAAACCCCATGCTGTTTTGTCATATTGTTTCTAAACAATCGATTCTTTCTTAAGGACATTTCGGTAATTTTTAAGTCCTATAATTACCCATACACATACCATTTCCTTTGCTCTCTACACCTTTGTGCAAGTCCAGATTTCCATCTGGTGCTATTTCTTTTGGCCTGAATGACTCCTTTAATATTTTTTATAGTACAGGTCTGCTGGTAATAAATTCTTTCAGCTTTTGTGTTTTCGAAAGTCTTTATTTTGCTTTCATTTTTTTTGAGAGATATTTTCACTGGGTATAGAATTCTAGTTTAATGACTTTTTTTTTCTTTCGGCACTTTAAAGACATTGTTCTATTGTCTTCTTCTTTTTTTAAGATTTTATTTATTTATTTGACAGAGAGAGAGATCACTAGTAGGCAGAGAGGCAGGCAGAGAGAGAGAGAGGGAAGCAGGCTCCCTGCACCCTGGATCATGACCTGAGCCGAAGGCAGAGGCTTAACATGCTGAGCCACCCAGGAGTCCCTATTGTCTTCTTGCTTACATTTTTCTGATGAGAAAACTGCTAGCATCCTTATCTTGTTTCTTTGTACATTTCTTTTCTCTGATTGCTGTTAAGATTTTCTCTTCATTGCTGTTTTTGGCCATTGATTATGATATGCCTTGGTGTCATTTTCCTTAATTTTTTGTGCTTGGGATTCGCTTGTTGAAAAATGCAATAAAATTTGATTTGATTTTTAAAATCTCTTTCATGTCTTTACTTAACCCTTTGAACATATGAAATAAAATTATAATAAATATTTTAATGCCTTTGTCTCTTATTTCTAATATCTGTGTCAGTTCTAGATCAGTTTTGATTGATTTTTCCCTTTATTATACTTTCCTGCTTATTTGTATATTTGTAGTCTTTTACTGGATGCTATATATTGTGAATTTTACTTTCTTGGATGTTGGTTAATTTTGTATTTTTAGAAATATTTTTGAGCTGTGTTCTGGCATGCAGATAAGTTATTTGGAGATAATTTGATCCTTTCAAGTCTTCCAATATTTGTTAGATTAAAACAACATTGAGTAGTACTCAATCTGGGCCTGATTTCCCCCACTTCTAGGGAAAGACTGTGCACTCTATCCGGTACCCTATCAGAGGCTTTCCAGTTTGGTAGGAGCAGCATATTCCCAGCCCCATGTGGATTATGTGCACTCTTACCTGCATCAGCGAGCTTCCTCACAACATCAATACTCCTTTGACTACTCAGGGAGACCCCCACTGCAGGATTCCAGAGTCCTCCTCTATGCAGTTTTCTCTCCTTTCTGAGACTCTGTCTTGTGACTATGGCTACCCTGCTTTCTTAATCTCAACTCCACATCCTCAATTCAGAAGGTTCCCTTGTGCTCTGTTTGGGTCCCATCTCCATGTGCTACAGCCTGGAAACTTCCACAGCTATAAGCTGGAACAACTGTGGGGCTCCCCTCTGTTGTTTCCCATCTCCAGGGACCACTGCCTGTACTACCTGATAGCCAGCGTCTTAAATACCATTGTTTCATATATTTCATCCTCTTTGGGGATAGTAAGTCTAGTTTCTGTCATCTACCTTAGCTAGAACCAGAAGTCCTTCTTTGACTTTTTAATCTCATTTTATATATGAGGCATCTGAGACTTTGAAGGATTAAGGAATTTGCTCAGGCAGATTCAGCCTGTAGCTGGGAAGTTCATGTTCACATCTGGACAGTCCAGAGCCAGAGCCATGCTTATAAGAGTTACTACCCCCTACTGCTTGTATGGTCCACATAGTTTGTGTAGGTGACTTTATTCCATATTTGTGATAACATTCTAAGGTAAGCATTGTTATTCACTTGTTTGCTTTAAAAATATTTGTTGAGGGTTTTCTATGTGCCAGACTAATTCTAGATGCTAGGAATGCAGCTGTGAGCAAAGTTTACTCAACTTCTGACCTGTTAGAGCTAATATTCTAGCAGAAGAAAGAGACAGCACACAAGGCAAAAAAGTAAATAATAGAGCAAGTGTGGCAGCAATATTCTAGGAACCATTTCAAACAGGGAAGAGGTGTTACTGGCATGCTGTTTGTTACCTCTCCCTTCCCCACTGAGGAGGTCATGGGGTCTGGGCTGTGTTGATCAGAGTCTCTGAGAATCACTCCCTTTGGAGTCACAAAGAGAAGAATGAATATAGAGCTCTCAGAGGACAGTGTTCTCAACACCTGAAGAGAGCTTACCTATGATGCAGAATTGAGAGGGTGGTTAGAGGAAGAGAGAGAGAGAGCGAAAGAATGTCAGCGAGAAGGAGACAGAGAGAGCTACCATTCCCCTCTGGGTTACACCCTTCTCAGCCAGACACCTCTGAATTTGTCAGTTTCTTGAGCTAGTTTGGGTGGAGTTTCTGAATGTGTCCTCAACTGAGTCCTGACTCTTGTAGTCACTGAGGTTTGAGAGACAGAGGAGACCATCATGAACTCTGGAGTTCTGGGTGAGTGGCACTCACAACTTTCCAGAACGTTCCAGAAAAGAAAAAGTCTGCATAAGGGTCTCATCTTCAGGGAAAAGTCAAGGCAAATGGAAACAGAAGAGCGGTAAATTAAGAAATGAAAGACCAGAACCAAGAACAAATGCTGACTTTGATGCTTTGTGATCTTATGGCAAGACCCCCCAGTTCCTGACACCCTGAGGTATCTTTGCGGTAAAGCACTCCCCGACTCAGGATTTCCTCTCCATGTTTTATCTCAGAATACTTTTTATTTTCCATAAGTTCAGATGTAAACTGTGTCTCATGATCCCAATTCTGGTGACATTATTGAAAAACCTGACTGGGGCTGGTGTGTATACACAGAGCTATTCCTGACATAGCTGTGGACTTTCTGAGGGCCAACTCCTGGGTTGTTTACCTGGTACCCTGGCCCTCTCACAGTGCACGGCACATAGTAGGGGCCCAGAAGAATGTTTTCTTAAGTTCTTTTTTTTTTTTTTAAAGATTATTTATTTATTTATTTATTTGACAGAGAGAGAGAGAGAGAGAGAGAGAGCAAGCACAAGCAGGGAGAGTGAGAGAGGGAGAAGCAGGCTCCCCACTGAGCAAGGAGCCTGACATGGGGCTCCATGGGATGCTGGGTTCATGACCTGAGCTGAAGGCAGCCTCCTAACCAACTGAGTCACCCAGTCACCCCCACTTTCTTACATTCTTCCCTTACATTCTTCCTGAAAATCTGGCTTTCTTGATACTTCTGCATAACCCCCTCCTTTAGGTTTAGCAGGTCCTGTAGAGAAGCCAGTGGCTATCTTGTTATGGTTCTTTATTGGGGGCAGGTAGGGTTCTAGGTTTGCAGGGGTGGGGGGTTTGGGGATCTTGGTGGCGGTCACAGCAGTTTTATGACAATAAGGGTATCTGGTGAAGACCTATGTTCTGCCTGCTTAGGCCTGTTTGCCTTCCTGCTTTCCAACACAACAAAAGTTTCAGACATCTTCCTCATGCCACTTTTCAGTGCTGAACTAACATAGAGCCACAGAGCATTAGATAAAGCTATGAAGGTGTCGTCTCTGTTTCTCTCTCTCTCTTTTTTTTTTTTTTTTTTTTTTTTTGGCCTCTTCTCCTGGGGATTTGGCACACGAGTTGCGGTGACCTTGTAACCTAACCTACCGATAGAATCGTGGAGACTTCCTTCCCTGGCAATCCGAGATGCTAACCATCATAACCCAGCCTTGTGTTTGTCACCCGTAAAGGCTCTTAGGATTCAGAAATTCAGGAGCACTACCTACTCCAAGAGTTCGCTTTGTCTCCCCGAGAAATGAAAAGGAAATTTCTAGGAACTACAAATACTGGAGGTATTTGGATACACCTGCTTGCTTGAGAGCTGAAGATGGTAACTTCTTTAATCTGTCAAACAAGATCATTAATTTATCAAATGTCATGAATCCCACTCGAGAGAAGTTATTAGTGGAGAACCCCGTGAATATTATCCTTTACAGTCGAATATCTGTAGCTTTTCAGGCTCTAGTAGTAAATCATATTTTTCTCTCTTGCCAAGAGAAAAATCTATTTTTTGAAATTGTTTAGAGGAGAAAACCACATATTGATTTAAAAATATATGTGAATAGGGGCGCCTGGGTGGCTCAGTGGGTTAAGCCGCTGCCTTCGGCTCGGGTCATGATCCCAGGGTCCTGGGATCGAGTCCGGCGTCGGGCTCGCTGCTCAGCAGGAAGCCTGCTTCCCTTCCTCTCTCTCTGCCTGCCTCTCTGCCTACTTGTGATCTCTCTCTGCCAAATAAATAAATAAATAAATCTTTAAAAAAATATATATGTGAATAACCTAAGTCCCCAAACTCAGCTATAATATGACAAAGAATAACAAGGAATTAATGAAAGTTGGCAGGAACAAAGGAGGAAAAACTCCAGGAGAAAACTGTGACCTGTTCCCCAAAAAAAAGTGAACCTGAGTTGAAGGGATTACAGAACGAGGCAGATGCCCTCATTCGACGCTTCTAGAATAATGTAGCACTTCCTCCTGTGAGTGGAATGAAGAAATGCTCATTACTGTAATTTCCTTCCGGCAAACGATTAGTGGCTCCTGGACTGTAGTGGCTAGAACCCCGGGAGGAAAGATGCTCGCTGGAAGCAACAGGGAAAGAAATGTGTTCTTGTGAATGTTCCCGGCACCCCGTTCATCTCCCAGAAGGGTCCCCGGTGACCCGCACCCGGATAACTGTCTCCCCGGGGGAGCTCATATGGGACACGGCCTCATGCCCCGTCGCTCTGAGCCGAGGACTGACAGAGACACAAACATCTTCTAGATCACTATAAGGGCTTCGCAGCTGCAAATGCCGGGATTCTTCCAGTGTCTAATCATAACCGTCCTCAGAAGATGTATGTGATTATAAACCGCTCCCAGATAAAAGAAAATATTTTTAGAGAGGTTGCATCTATTTCTCATACACACTGATGCTGAATCATTCTTTCCCCTTTATTCCCTATCTCTTCTCCAGGCTATGTTTTCCCCTCCCCTCTCCTCCACCCCAGGTCTTTACCCAGCCCGTGACACCTGTTTCCAGGCCCTCGTCTGATGGGATCCGTTCATCCTTGCCCTTTTCTCGGATAAATGCAGTTTGCTTTGCTTGTTCTCTTCCCTTTTCCACTATTTTTGCCAACTGGCTCCAGGGGTGTTTTGTATTGGACCCCAAGAGCCTGTGTGTCCGGGTTCTTCTCTGACCACGGCAGCTGGAGGGTGCTGCCCTGTGGCGTCCTGGAGTCTTCTTCACCAGCACCCTGGGATAGAAAATGTGTTATGTGCTGGTTCTACTTTGGCTTTAATTTGCTCATTGATTACAATCTCTCAAAAGTCTTTCTAACTCATTTACTTTTTATCCAGTGATAACAATCTTTTCATCTATAGGCAGCGTGACTTAGGGTTTAGAAGCAAGGACTCTGCAACCAGACCACCTCATTCACATTCTGGCTCTGCCACTGACTAGCTGTGTGACGTCAGGCAAATCACTTAACCTCTCTGGATCTTATTGTCCTCAACTGGAAAATGGGGGTAATAATCATTATAGCTTCTTTTTTTTTTTTTTTTAAGATTTTGTTTATTTATTTGACAGACAGAGATCACAAGTAGGCAGAGAGGCAGGCAGAGAGAGAGGAGGAAGCAGGCTCCCCGCTGAGCAGAGAGCCTGATGCGGGGCTCGATCCGAGGACCATGGGATCATGACCTGAGCTGAAGGCAGTGGCTTTAACCCACGGAGCCACTCAGGAGCCCCTCATTACAGCTTCTTAACAGTGCTGTCCTGAAAACTGGATGTGAAACCCTCTGGGAACAGAGCTGAGACTGTAGTTAGTCATATTTAAGTGTGTGATAAATAAAATTTTTTAATACTTCGCCTTCAAAAATAACTTTAAAAATTTTCAGCTAAGACATATACATAGCACAGAAGTCAGAAAAAATGTATGAGCAAGAAAGAAATAAAAACAAGACACATTTCCTGAGGCTCCGAGGACCCTCGGGGCCAACCTGGGGTGGATGATGGTGTTGTGTGGAGTTTAGTGGGCTTTGCAGAGCTCCTCGTCAACTGCATGGTGGGAGAATTAGTTCATGAGAACAGGGGTTCCGGCCACAGGGTCAAGGTTACTTTGGTGCCCAGAGTTACAGCAAGGAAGCTGCAGGTTCACGTGCAAACCCAGCCCTATTGAAGAATGGGTAAACATAGGTTCCAAATGTGTTTGCAAGCACCACTTTTACTCTTAGAGGTGGAGACCATCACAGGTGCCGCGGACCCCATCTCCCCAAGCTGGGCACGGACTGGTGCGCTCTCTCCCTCTGCAGAGTCATGCCCCTACCTGTCCATCACACACCTTTGTGCAAGACTTTCCTGACTCCTGGTGTTAGGTTTGTTTGGCCTGTGTTCTCTATTTTACCATTTCCTTTTTTCCCTTTCTGTTCAAACTCTTAACACAGACTTCTATGCATTTCATTTAAAAAAATTTTTTTTTTTTAGTGGCTAGTCCTGTGGGTTTTTGGTTTTGGTTTATATGTTTTCCCCATTATGATATTGACTAGCATCCCTATTAAAAACATAACAACAGTTTTAAAAACAAAAAACAAAGAACAAAAAAAACACGAGGCGCAGGAACCAAAGAGGGCTTGCAAACCAGCAACTCAGACTGTTGGTGAGTTGAGAAAAGAGTCCTCCGTTCTGGGTTCTTGGGCAGGAGCTGTGTCCAGATCAGCCAGGGAGTGGGAGGAGTACCAGCCTGATGGGGAATCTGGTTAAGGCAGAGAAGGGGGAGGACGTGCATTATCTGGGGTATGGTTAAAGCAGAGCATTCCTGCACCTTGGAGGGAAAGAAGGCATGTACTCCTGTGTCTGCCACACAACCCTGGGGTTCTGAGAGTTCTAACCCCAGGTTTGCAAGAGAAAATTCCAGCCCAGGGCAGAGGCGGACAGAGTGACCTAATGGCCGAGACTTTGGCTTCTCAGCATCCAGAAATGACAGTGTGCCACACCCTGAGAGAGTGAGCAGAGAGTTGAGGCAGTGAGGGACAAAGGACCTTGATGGCTGCCACATCTGGGGATGGGTAGGGAGATTGACAGAGGAGGAAGTGCCCACCCTTGGGGCAACCTGCCCCAGCCTGCGGGGAATGGGCCAGAAAGATCTGCAACTCCCCACTCAAAGTGTGGGTGAGGGTCTATCTGTCATTTTCTTCTTCTTTTTTTCTCTGTAGGTAAGGGATCTGGGGAATGCATGCAGTGCTCAAGCTTTGCTTGTCCTACAGCCAGCTGGACTAACTTACCTGTAGGCAGAGGGCTGTATATTTCAGGGCAATGGGAAAATCCCCTATTTCCCCGCAGGCATGCACAGAGCGAGTTTTTCAAGGGTAGGGGCCATGTCTCATTTTCCTAAGTGCCCTCAGCACCCGGGACATGGGAAAGTGATTTGTTGAAGGAAAGACAGGGAGGAAGGGAAGGGAAGGGAAGGGAAGGGAAGGGAAGGGTAAGGAAAGGAAAGGAAAGGAAAGGAAAGGAAAGGAAAGGAAAGGAAAGGAAAAGAAAGGAAGGGTGATGAATCCATCCACTTCCTGCACCTCAGAGTAAAGGGGAAAAAAAGGCATAAAGATGTATAGTCTGAGACAAGCGTGAAAGAGCTTAATTCTGAAACATGCGTAAAGCAGGTTGTTAGCACGCAGGTGAGTGTGAGGGGAGGGGAGCTCAGACGACCAGAGCCTGAGGATAGAAAATGCAGAAGGAGCCTCAGAATCGTCCCAGGGTCCTGGGTCCCAGCCCCGCATTGGCAACAATGGGGCTTTCTGCTCAGTGGGGAGCCTGCTTCCCCTTTTCCCACTGCCTGCCATTCCCCTGCTTGTGCTCTCTCTCTGTCAGATAAATAAATAAAAATCTAAAAAAAAAAGAAGAAGAAGAAGAAGGAGCACCAGAGACATGTAGATATGTGATTGTATAATTTACCTGCCCACTCAAAACAATTTTGAGAGTAAGTTATAACGATAGAAATTATTGACTGAAAATTGGTTTTTTATATTGATGGATCTACAATATAGTTCTATTTTAAAAACTCTTTCACGAGAAAATTCTTCCTAAAAAGTAAAAATAACATATATTCATGTACATTGAAGCAAAATTTGTGAAGAAGTTCTTTCTACTGATCTGAACATTAAAAATAGTATAAGCAGACTTGTGGTTCTTGGCATACATAGTCACATACTTTAATCAGTTTCTTGACCATATGTATCTCTAATTCTGTGTCTTTTCTGAAGAATGGTTTTTTTGTGGGGTTTTTTTTTTTTTTTTTGCTTTTGTTTTAGTGTGGTCTTAGTATTTCAAATTTTTTTCACAGAATTGTTTACAATCTTCAAACTGGCATTTGAAGGTAAGTTAATTTAAAATTATTAGCATCTTCGATACCTTCCTGTAGACTGTAACATTTTTATTTAAGAAAATACACTCTCTACAGGTACAGCGGTACATAGGAAGCTCAGATCCCCTTCTGTTAAATGAAGGATATTCTCACTTCCAATCACTTATGCCTTGAATATGTAAATGTGTCACCCAAATATTCACATAGGTGTTTTTCTGACATTTTTCCAGAGTACTTTTCTTTGAAAACATTCTTATATGACCAAATTTGTCAATTTCTTTTATGTTTTGCCAAATGCAGATGCTCCAAAAATCACAGCCTTTCTCAATCTCATTCCATTCCAGTAAAATAAAATTTTATCTAGTTAAAAATAAGAGCTCTGTCAAAGGCTCCAAGTACTCCACAGCTGAAATATGCAATTTCAAAAATGAAATCTTGTACACTGTTTGAGCTCTTATCTTTTAATTTATTTAGGGCCTCTTTTCTGGAGAGATAAATTTGTCTTCCTATTTGCAAGTCTTGTTTTGAATAAATGCAATTCTCTGAAAGTATCAAAAACTTTAAAAGAAGCTTCTGGTGCTCTGTGCTTGATCTCTGGGAATAAAGATTTCCAAAAGATTTTGAAATAAGCAAATGTACCTCAAATTTAGAAGACTTACAAAAGACTTTAATATCAGCACTGAACTTAGATTGATTTACAAGTGAATTCTTCAAAGGGGCAAGTATTTCTCACATGATTAGTTACGACCAGTAAAGAAAGTTCATACTGCTCCACAGAGGAATATTTCATCCATGTCAGCTTTGTACAGTTAGATGTTGTGGTTTTGTTACTCTATATAATATTATTTTCAAGTTTTGATAACTGTCACTTCTGTTTGATTGGTAGAACATCACAGCCTTTACAAATGTAATTATGAAATATGTGCGAACCACAGTGAGGGCCAAACGTGGTTTCTTTGGTTTTTCTAATTAGTAAAAGGATAGTTTCTAAGACAATACTATGCTTCATCAAAATTTGTGTCTGTGTATAACCTCACAAATAAACGATTTTTATTTTAACATTGAACTTTTTAACTGACTTTACAGAGGCATTTATGATAATGTCAACTGTTCCGTCACTGACAGAGTGAACTTCTAAAAGCTTAGCTTTGATGCTCTGAAGTCTATGAAAAAAATCACATCATTATTGAGATTTGCTTAAATTGTTCTGTTTGAGGAATTTGATGACACTGTTATAATACTGGTATCATTTATCTGTTCTCAATATTTCTTTTCAAGCAAAGCAACAGAAACCATATCATTTCCCTTTCAGACCCGAATGAAAAGACTTTGAATTGTAAATAAGTTAAATTAATTTACTTCTAAATTTGATCATTTGATCTTGATGGAAGTCTCGCTTCTTAGAGTGATACATAAAAAACGTTCTGCTCCCGGGCACCTGGGGGGCTCAGTGGGTTAAGCCTCTGCCTTCGGCTCTGGTCATGATCTCGGGGTCCTGGGGTCGAGCCCCGCATCGGGCTCTCTATTCAGAGGGGAGCCTGCTTCCCGCCCCCCTCTGCCGGCTTGTGATCTCTGTCTGTCAAATAAATAAATAAAATCTTAAAAAAAAAAAAAGTTCTGCTCCCATGCATATAAAATTGTCGTGTTGGAACACAGTCTTCCCAGAGTCATGATTAACTTCCCAAGTAGATGCTGATGCCTTTCTCCGCTGTTTTAGTCTCCTGACTGCCATGTGGCTGGTAATACAGCTGCTCTGGTGGATGTTAAATACTGGAAAACATTTCGTGTGAGTTACATCAACTGTCTTGAGAAATGGAAAGTTGCTCCCTACTTTTTTTTATTAAATATATACTTTGTATTGCTTTAGCTCTTTCCTGACAAAAAGGTTTATTGTAAAACTTTTAAAAAGCACCGCCAAACAATAAGATAAGCATGTCTAAACTTAGACCATGCAATAAAACAAAACCATCAGAAGTAGCAAGAGCATTTGGAATATCCTCTTCTGCTTGAAGGCAGGGCTGCTTCGTCTCTATTTCCCACGCATCTGTCACATATCTCTAACCTATGATTTCTCCACTCCCACCAAGCACACTGGCAGGGCCCTGCAGTATTATGCGTTGACAGGTCATGGGAAATGGCATGGGAAATGGCCCAACTGGTTGATGCATCAAGAACAGAGACGTTGACTACTTTCGCCATCACCTCTAGACACTAAGAGGTGTTAGGTGTCCTTAGCTCCTTGGTACTGAGCATGCACATTCATTTTTTTGCCACCCAAACCCCGGCCCCCATAATTGTACTTAAAGGAAGGAGTTTATTGAATCTCATTTGGAAAATGACCAAGGAAATAAGTTGTTATTCTTGCAGATTTAATCCCTAGTAGTGAGAATTCTCTTAATCTCATGTGACCCTCTCACATCATTAAAGCCCATAGCAGAAACCGAAGCATAAGGACTTGTGAAATATATCCTGCCTCATTTTAATATAATTAATAAGAATGCTTTGTTAAATATGGGGAAAGGCTAAATGGAATGGCACATAGTATCAATAGGCATAAACTGGGAAGCCAGGACATAAGGGCCACACAACCAGAAAACGGAGAGAAAATCAGACTGGATTTCCAAAAGTCAAACAGAAAGGTGCAAAAGCAATGCTCAAAGAGTTCATGGCTAAAAATATTCCCAAACAGGTCAAGGACCTGAAGCCACTGGATTAATTGAGATGCTATCAAAATGGCAAACTAGTTTTTTATTGTCTTCCCCTGAAAGGATGCTATTTTGATAGTCGTCCATAGACAAAATTGTGTTTGTGGAAGTCTGAGAGTCGAGCAGAGAAGTTCTGGCATGCTGTTGGAGAAACAAACAAACACAAAACACTGGCTGCTTTGAAGAGGCCATTCTAAGGACTGGACGAGATGGCTCCTTCTTTAAATATGCGAACAAAATGAGAAGTTTAACAGAGAGATAGAAATAATAAGAAAGAACCAAACAGGAATTCTTGGGCTGAAGATACAATGAATGAAGTGAGCGATTTAATAGAAAATAGCAACAGCAGACTTGATCAAGCACGAAAAGGATGTGTGAGGACAGGTCATTTGAAATTAGCCATGTATCCCCTACATGGATAATGGGATATAATTAAAAGAAATAATCTATACATCACTGGAGTTACAGAAGAGAAAGAGAAGAGGGCAGGAAACTTATTTAAAGAAATAATGGCTGAGCACTTCCCAAATCTGAAAAGAGATTTGGACATCCAAGTTCATGAAGCTTATAGGTCTCCCCAACTTTTCAGCTCAAAGATCTTCTCCAGGACACTATATATAATATAATATATATTATATATTATAATATATTATAATTATTAAAATAATAATTAAAAATAATAATTAAAATAATAATAAAATATTATAATATATTATAATATATAATATATATTATATTATATATAGTTATATATATAATTATATATATTTATATATATAATTATATTATATTATATTATATTATATTATATAATAATATAATGAAACTGTCTAAAATCAAAAACAAAGAGAATTTTAAGGGCAGGGGGAAAAAAAAGAAAGAAAAGAAAACAACCTCACCTGTAAGGGAATTCCCATAAGCCTATCAGTTGATTTCATAGCAGAAACCTTATGGGTCAGGAGTGACTGGGATGATATGGTCAACTGCAAACCAAGAATATTTTACCCAACAAAGTTTTCTTTCAGAAATAAAAGAGATAAAGATGTTCCCAGATAAACAAAAGCTGAGGGACTTCATTGGCACTAGACATGCCTTACAAGAAATGTTGAAAGGATTCCTTAAGCTGAAATGAAGGGATGCTAATCCTTAACATAAAAATATATGAAAATATATAACTCAGTGGCACAGCTAAGTATATAGTCAAATTAGAATACTCTAATACTATAATATGGTGGTGTGTTAGACACTTAGTTTTAATACAAAGGTTAGAGGACAAAAGTATTAAAATAACTAATGGACACACAACATAAAAACATGACAATTATGACACCAAAACCACAAAATATTCATAGGAAGAATAAGAGTAGAGTTTTTGTATGTGATGAAAGTAAAAATGTCATCGGATTAAAATGGACTGATTTTATATATATATATATATATATGTGTGTGTGTGTGTGTGTGTGTGTGTGTGTGTATACACACACACACAAAATATTTTATGTACGCCTCATGGTAACTACAAAGCAGTAATCTACAGTAGATACACAAAAGATAAAGAGAAGGAAATAAAAGTATACCATTCCAGAAAACCATGAATTCACAAAGGAAGACAGCAAAAGAGGAAGAAAGAAACAAAGGAACTACAAAGCAGTCAGCAAACAATAAGATAGCATTAGTAAGTTCTTACCTATGAATAATACTGTAAATGTAAATAGATTAAATTCTTCAATCAAAAGGAATAGAATGGGTGGCTGAATGAATGGGGAAACCAAACCCAGATCCTAGTATATGTTGCCTACAAGAGACTCATTTCAGCTTTAAAGAAACAAATAGACTCAAAATGAAGGAATGGAAAAAGATATTCCATGCAAATAGAAACAAAAGAGAGCAGAGGTAGCTATCCTTAGATCATACAAAAAAAAAAAAAAATAGACTTTAAATCCAAAACTAAACAAGACACAGAGAAGGTCATTATGTAATGATTAGGTGGTTAATTCATGAAGGGGATATAACGGTTGTAAATACGCATGCACTAATTATTGGAGCACCTAAATATATTAAGCAAATACTAATGAGTCGGAAGGGAGAAATAGACAACACTACAATAACAGTAAGAAACTTCAATACTGCACTGTCAACAATGCGTAGATCATCCAGACAGAAAATCAATGAGGAACATTGGACTTGAACTATACTTTAGACCAAGTGGACCTAACAGACATATAAATAACATTCTATCCAACAACGACAGAATACACATTCTTCTCAAGCACACACAAAACATTCTCCAGTGTGGATCCTATGTTAGGTCACAAAACAAGTGTGGCAAATTTAAGATTGAAATCATGCCATGTACCTTTTCTAACCACAATGGCTTGAAACTAGAAATCAATAATAGGAGGGAAACTGGAAAATTTACTAATATTGGGAAATTAACATACTCCTGAACAAACAATGGGTCAAAGAAGAAAATGAATGGGAATTAAAAATATCTCGAAGCAGATGAAAATGTGAACATAATATACCAAAATTTAAGGGATGCACCAAAAGCAGATTTTTAAAAGGTTTTATTTATTTATTTGACAGAGAGAGAGAGAGAGAAAGCATGAGCTGGGAGAGGGAGAGGGACAAGCAGGCCCCTGCTGAGCAGGGGACCCAGTGTGGGACTCTATCCCAGGACCTTGGGATCATGACCTGAGCTGAGTATTACTCAGTCATCAAAAAGAATGAAATCTTGCCATTTGCAGTGATGTGGATGGAGCTAGAGTGTATAATGCTGAGCAAAATAAGTCAGTCAGAGAAAGACAAATACCATATGATTTCACTCATATGTGGAATTTAAGAAACATAACAGAAGAGCATAGAGGAGAAAAAAAGAGGGAGGGGAAACAAAGAAACAGACTCTGAACCCCTGAGAAAAAACTGATGGTCACTAGAGGGAAGGGGGTGGGGAATGGAATAGGTGACAGGGACTAAGGAGGGCACTTGTGACGATGGGTGTTGTATGTAAGTGTTGAGACACTAAATTATATACTTGAAAATAATATTACACTGTAAGTTAACTAACTGGAATTTAAAGAAAAACTTTTTAAAAAACCTAAAAAATAAAATAAGTAAATGAGACCAAGACAGTTCAATATCTGTTTGGGAAAATGATGCTTCCATAAAACATAAATAAAAATTAATTCCATTTTGATGGTAGCTTTAAATGTGAAAGACAAAAAGTAAAAGCTTCTAGAAAATCTATGAAGATGTTTTCATGAGTTCAGTAGGAAAAGTTAACTTAAAGAAGATACTAGAAGCACTAGTTATAAAGGAGGAGATTGATAAGTTGGATTCCGTTACATTTAAGAACTTCTTTTCATTAGAAGACACCATAAAAAGACAAAAAAATGCAAGCTATAGAGTGTGAAAAGATATTTCAACACTTACATATCCACTAAGGGGCTCATATCTAAGGACACGAAAGATTTCTTTATGTTAATAAGAAAAGGACATACAATCCCATAAAAAAAAACTGGGTTAGTGACTTGAATGGGCAAATCACAAGAGAGGATATCCAAATGGCTGATAAACATATCTTCAACCTCATTGGTAATCAAGGAAGCACAACCGAAATGTACAATAATATACTTCTAATCACTCTCCAGAATTACTAAAATTAAAGAGAAAACACTAAATGTTGATGAGGATGTAAACCATCAGGCATCCCTATCTACTGCTAGTGAGAGTGTAAATTAGTACAATCTTGGAAAACAAATCATCGTTATCTGTAAAAGTTGAATATATGCATAACCTTGAACTTGGAGTTTTCATTCCTAGTTATAGACCAACAGAAATGCATGCATAGGTATAACAAGCGATTGCACAAAAATGATCACAGCAACATTATATTTATATACTTACAAAAGCCAAAACATGGAAACAGCCAAATGGACATCAGTAGATGAACAGACAATGGAATGGATGAATATTGCTACCGTGAAATATATTCATGGTAGAGCAGGAAAACTGAGCAAAGCAGAGCCCTATGCAAAACAAAACAAAACAAACAAACAAACAAATAAAAAAAAAACAGTGCTGAGCAGAAGAAGTCGTATGCAAGAGAGTAAAAATGTGTGATTCTGTGTATCCAGTTCAATAAATAGGAAACATAAAAAGTGTTACAAGTCAGGATAAAAAAATAAGGAAGGAAGAAAAAGAAGTCGGCATAACGATTAAATTTGGAAGGAGAATACAATGATTGGGAGAAGGCAGGGGTGATTTTCGAGTGTTGTAATATTCTTTTCCTTGACCTGGAGTAGGTTACACTGCTGCTTTCTTCGTGATGATTTATTGAGATGTCCAATTTTTGTTGCGTGCACTTTCCAGGTGTTTTTTAAGGCATTGGAGATAAGAGACTGAACAGAAAATTGCTATCTCTCCATCACTGGGAGAGTTCCAATCCTAACGGCATAGCTCTTGTATGTCTGCATGGAGACAAAAGGAGCTACCTTTGAGAGCAAGCTGACCAGGAATACTTAGCCCATTTTACTTTTATTTTTGTCAGATTACAAAATAACCCAAGCTCATTGTAGTAAATTAGGCATGTATGGCAAGGTTTGAAAAAACAAATTTTAGCATCTCATCAGTCAGATACCATCCCTGCTCGCATTTTGGCTATTTCCTTTCGGGTTTTTTCATTGCGTTTTTCTGTACTTATCATCCTATAATGGTTTTAAAAATCATCCTTCTTAAATCAAACTGACTCATTAAAAATTTCACATTTTTAAAGATTCTTTATCAGTCTCCTTTTTGGGGACCCACAATGTTTCCTACAGTGGTTGTACTCTATTCTTATTGGAAATTTAGGTTGCTCATAATTTTTCTATGTAATAAATGATTTTCCGGTCAAAATCTCTAATAGAAATATTGGCTTATGTTTTGCATCGTTGTCCTAGGTTGGATTACCTGGGAAGGAAATGACTAGAAAAAATATAAACATTTTTAAGGCTCTTGACAAATATTTTCATGTTGCTCTTCGGAAAAATAACCACAATTTAGAGTCCCATGGGCACCCTCTAGTCAAGTCAGGAATGGCGGTCGTCAGGAAAGGACAGTGAGAGCCTTGCGTGGATATCGTGTCTCCACACGCAACCAGCCTCCGTCAGGGGCAGGGCATCCTTCCCTGGGGCACTGTGGTGCTCTCCCCCAAGTTCCTCTATTATCACATTTGGAAGATCTGAACATCTGAGCACTCACACTCACAAGACCCTCCCCACACTGTGGGGTCTCCCCATCATACACATATCCACACTCACGTATGTTCATGCGCGTACACACATACACTCACACACACGGGAGGGGAAAAATCTATCAGCTACAATCATGGTTACCCATGTTTGTAAATGATCCTGTCCACTCCTGCAGCACTCCTTCCACCTTTGTGCTTTTTTTTTTTAAGATTTTATTTATTTATTTGACAGAGAGAGATTGAGATCACAAGTGGGCAGACAGACAGGCAGAGAGAGGGTGGGGAGCAGCCTCCCTGCTGAGCAGAGAGCCCGATGCGGGGCTCGATCCCGGGACCCTAAGATCATGACCTGAGCCGAAAGCAGAGGCTTAACCCACTGAGCCACCCAGGCGCCCCACATCTTTGCGCTTTTATTAGGATGGCCTTATTAAATCGCTTTTTGGTATTTGTAGCGTGTATTTTTACAGCTGTGCTCTAACACTCGTAACACCTGGGCGGGGGGAGGGGCACAGCCCTATAAATAAAATCCTCATTCACCACGGCAGCTAATAAAGTTCTTGTTCTCTACTTCTCTCTCGATTTTTCTTTTTATCAGAGCCAAATCACGCGGCAAATGAAGTCTGACATCTATGAGATTTCCCATACACATAATTTAGAGTATGAGCTGTAAAATTCCACTAAAGCAAAATAAAGCGTAAGACAAAGGAGTGCCTAACATCCTGGGGACCCACCACGTGAGTCTGGTGGGTATTCCTTTCCGTCGCCTTTCCATTTGCCAGTATTTTGCCCTTCTGTTCCCCCCTTTACTCTTGCACCTTGAAAGGGCTCCAGAAAATTCCTTCTGTCTGGGCAGCTTTCACATTTGCTTTCTTTCAACTCAGCGGTCTTTGTACGGTGCCTCAGCTGAGTGCCCAGGCATGTGGTGAGTCCATAAAGGTAAATAACGCATGGCCTCCTCCTTTAAGGGTCTCGGAGTCTAGGGGGGAGCATGCAGGGCCAGATGACCTACCACCCAGACAGGCCATAGCGCTGGTGAAATATTAATGCAACAAAGGCAGAGGGGGACGGACGGAGCACAGGGCACAAAGTTGGGGCAAGAACTTCAGCCTACCCACCCTGTCCGCTTGTTTCCTAGTTGATTACCTATTCTAGCAAGGGCTAATGACCCTGAAATGGAGACCTCTAGGAACTCTGGAAGAAATAGGCATCACCTTAGAACTGAGGTAACAAAGAACAGTCTCTCTCTGTCACTACTCATATGATCTCATAGTGTGTTTTAAAAGAGTTCTCGTGTCCTTATGGGCAACCTCCTATAAAAGGGGGGGAAATCCCTATTTATATGACCTTATAATACATTTAAAATATTTTTTGTTTCTTTATGGACTCCCTGTTTTTCTTAAAGAGAAATTTCCAGTTATATTATATCACCCCTTAATACGTTCTAAAATATTTCTTATACTCTCATGGACAGTCGCCTATGTTTTTCTTCAAAGAGGGTTGCTTTCTGAATGAATGCTGTTCATCGGCTGTCACAAGACAACTAAGGTGGCCTGGGGACTCTCCCATGGGGAGGATGATGTGAAGCTGACACGCTCGGGCACACTGCAGACTCATGTGTGTCGTTCTTAGAAGGAGACAAATTACAATAAGTTCAGAGCACACCAATATCTGGAGGGAAGACGTGTTTTGCAGAGACGACAGCTCTTGTGTTCAGGAACATTCCATAAAACACTGGGTGACAGGCATTTCACTTTCAGGAACCAGAAAGTGACTTACTAATAGAAGCCAGATCCTCCAAACCTTCTCTGAGAGGTAGGATCCTATTTTACGTTCATTTCTCTGAATACTTTGTAGAGATTCATTCATTAGTTAATTAACTATTTGTCCACTCGTTGGGTAAATGCCCTGTTTGGGCCATTAGAGTAGCTCTGGAAATACCAACAAGGTTCCCCTCGCGGAGCCTGTGTGCTACCGGGCAAATCTGTTAGTCAAGAAGAGGGCAGGGAGAGCTGCTCTGCACGTGGTGTGAGAAAAGTCTTCTCCACAGGCATCTACCACAGAAGTAAAAACCAAAAAGATGTTGAGGAAACGGGGTGACTGTTCATTCTGTTTTGCTACGTGTCTTCGTTTGTTCAGGCTGACAAAGGATCACAGGTGGCAGGGGGCCTCAAGACAGACACTTATCTCTCCCACTTCTGGGGACTAAAGGATCACAGGTGGCAGGGGGCCTCAAGACAGACACTTATCTCTCCCACTTCTGGGGACTAAAGGATCACAGGTGGCAGGGGGCCTTCAAGACAGACATCTCTCCCACTTCTGGGGACTAAAGGATCACAGGTGGCAGGGGGCCTTCAAGACAGACATCTCTCCCACTTCTGGGGACTAAAGGATCACAGGTGGCAGGGGGCCTCAAGACAGACATCTCTCCCACTTCTGGGGACTAAAAATCCAAGATTAAGGTGTATGGCAGGTGTGGGTCCTTCTCAGGCCTTTGCATGGCATGTAGACAGTGGTCTTCTCCCTGTGTCTTCCTGTGGTCTTCCTTCTGTGTGCTTCTCTGTCTTCATCTCCTTTTATGAGAGTGTAAGTCAGATTGGGTATGGGTCTATCTTAAGGGCCTCATTTTAACTTAATTGTTGCTTTCAAGACCCTATCTCCAAATACCATCACACTCTGGGTACTGGGTGTTAGGACTTCAAAGTAAGAATTTTGGGAGGCACAATTCAGCCCATACCACTAGTTATAATAAAATGAGCCCTTGGTGGAGAGGCTCATTTTAGACACTTGGTCTATCCCATTTCTTCATTCTTACCACAGTCTGCAAGCTACCTTCGAGGAAACCGAAATTTGGGGAATTTGAGTGACAAAGCCAGAGAGATAGAACTTTCTAGAAGCAGAATTTAAATGTAGCTTTACCTGCATCGAAATTCTGCACCATGTTAAGCCTCTGGGAAGTCAGTGATAGTGGCCTGGTTTTGAGCAATAATTTTGTGGCTACAAATCAGGGCTGGTACTTGTAGACTTCGAGGTAGGTGAGGTTTTCTCTCCATTGGCTTCTACCCTTCATTTCCAGAAATGCAAGGAGGGCTGTGGGGTGGTGGTGAGCAGATGTGTTCAGTCAGGTCATTGTCCCACTCTGTGACCCTAGGCAAGTTCTTCAACAACTGCCAAGTTATTCCATTTTCCCATTTGTAAAACCCTTCAAAGTTGGAGGGGTAGTAATTACAAGAGGTAAGATACACGGAAGTACCTGACATGAGATACATGCTCTCTTAACCACTGGGAACACAAGTTTCCCATTTGTAAAGCCCTTCAAAGTTGGAGGGGTAGTAATTACAAGAGGTAAGATACACGGAAGTACCTGACATGAGATACATGCTCTCTTAACCACTGGGAACACAAGTTTCCCATTTGTAAAACCCTTCAAAGTTGGAGGGGTAGTAATTACAAGAGGTAAGATACACGGAAGTACCTGACATGATATACATGCTCTCTTAACCACTGGGAACACAAGTTTCCTCTTCTGTAGACTGGGAATATTGATACCCTCTGAGACTTCTGAGATCTATGATTGAGAGGTCATCTGGAAAATGACAGGTACATAGTATTCATAAAAATGGCAGCCATCATTGTTATTGATCTTTCCTTCTTCCTTTCCTTATGCTGCCTCTTCTCTATCCCACCATTTCCACTCTGTGGACCTTGCCTATCTACCCTAAGCCTTACCCCTTCCTGGTGATACCTAGCTATTCTCACAGATTACTCTGCCCTAACATGAATGCATTCCATGCCCATTTTTAGGAACTCCTTATTCTAATGGGCAGGTGGATCCCTGGGCAAGGTGGTGCATACTGTTTGACTCTCAGAGCAAGCTGTCAGCAATTTCACAAACACAGCAATCATCCCAGCCAGGGCTGGCAGCTCAAACAGTTAACTCCTGATTAATTAATTTAATCAAGACTTGGCCAACTCATAAATCGTCCAGGCATGCCATTAGCTCAAAAGTTCTCTTGTTGGCTAATTGCTTAAGTGATTTTTAAAAATGTTTTAATGAATAACATTGCAGTTGGATTCTGTGCTATTTATATTTATTTTTCCATCAACAAGAGAAAGCTGCATGAATGTTTGAAACAAAAAATAAAGCAAAGCAACTCAGGTTAGGACCTGGAACTTGTGGGGTGGGAAACTAGATCCACACAGTTGTAAGCTTGCCCTGGCCAGGGTTGTAAAGCCACATCAAAAGCTTTCATTCTTTTCCTCTTGCCTCCTGTCACACATTCTGCTTGGAGCATGTGTCATAGGGATGCAGTGGTTCAAAAGTCATTAAACTTGTGTGAGCTCATCACTCTTATGCAAAAAAATTTACCAGCCACAAAATACCAGGGGTGGTTTGCAGGCCGACAGTAAAAGCTCTCTTGGTGCTGGATGAAGCCAGTTCTCTGGGACATTGATGTCACCCTGTCCACCCATCTCCATACCCTCCCCTTCTGTCTGTTGCCATGTGTCTTCCAGAAAGGATCCAGAGGGAATTTGGAGAGGTTTTATAGGCTCATGTGTCTGAAGAGGTGAACAGAGTGAGAACAGAGTGGCCAGCAATTCTGATGGAACTCCCCATTACCCCGACTGTGATGAAACAGAACATGGGAGAAGGAGAGTGGAAGAGAGAGAAAAGGAGAGAGCCACAGAGAAGGTGCTAGTAAGAGAGAAGAAAAGAAAAGACAATGTAGGCAAAGTGAAAGAGAAAGAATAAAAAAAAATAGAAAATGATTACTTAAGAGAAAGAGTTAGAAACACAGAACTAGGAACCAGGAGATAGAAAGAAAGGTAGGGAGAAAATGAGAGATTGGATGTAAAAGAGAGAGAAGAGGAAAATAGGAAGATAGAAATTGTGAGAAAAAAGGAGAAAAATAAAAAAATTTGCGTATGGGGGGATAAAATCATCTGGCAACTTTATTTGTCAAGATAACATCAATATTCCATTTATACTCTCTGAAGTTAGCTCTTCGAGAAAGTCCCAGGAATTCACTCTTGCTGTCCCTGCGTCCTCCCTTATGTTCCAAGTGTTGCTTACACAATGACCTCATTGATCTAACTCCTGGCTCAATTCAACATGTCGCTTGTACTACAACAGCAGTGACTTGGCCCTTGAGCTCTGTGGAGTGTGACAGAAGTGTGGCGCCAAGTGCTTGCCCTGTTTTTTTCACTTGTACCCAGTGACTTTCACCTTCCATATATCAGATTTGTGCAGGCCACCATCGAAAACATTTGCCAGCTTGGGAGACCCATGGCTTACTACCATGGGGCACAGAACTTGGGCAAGTTTGGCGAGGAGTGGTCTACAGAAAGGAAAGCAGTTCAGTTGGGTCCCAGAAGGCTATGGAAAGTAGAATTATCCATATGACAGTCACGTCCTAAAATCCTTACTGCCTGTCATTTCTTTGTTTGTCCTTAAAGTCTGGGCAATTTTTCTTACTTAACTTTGAGTTTCCTTGTGGGGTCCGAAATACAGACACTGCAAAAAAAAAAATTAATAATAATAATAATAAAGCAATGGCCTTCATCTTCACACTGATCATGTAAGAGTGGCATGGGTGGTATTCACGATTCCTCACACTACACTCACACTTAAGTTGATGACTGCCTCCACTTAATTTTAGTGTAGTGTCATTTATCAACCTTTCCTTCTGGTTAGCGGTTTCTGTGTCTTGTTTTAAAAAAAAAAAATCCTCACTGGGGCGCCTGGGTGACTCAGTTGTGGTTAAGCTTCTGTCTTTGGTTCAGGTCATCATCGCAGGGTCCTGGGATCGAGTCCCACATAGGCTCTCTGCTCAGCAGGGAGCCTGCTTCTCCCTCTCCCTCTGCTGCAAATATCTAAAACTGATGCTGATTTGTTAAAAATCCATTATTTCCTATTGTTCTGCAGTGCTACTTCTAAACACATACCTTCATGGGTCTGTTTCTGGACTCTCTTCAGCTCCATTGGTTTATTTTTCTATTCTTGCACTAATACCATTCATTCTAGCTTTCCAAAAAATCTTGGT
Source organism: Lutra lutra (assembly GCF_902655055.1). Lineage (NCBI taxonomy): Eukaryota > Metazoa > Chordata > Mammalia > Carnivora > Mustelidae > Lutra > Lutra lutra. The sequence goes on along the minus strand of NC_062291.1, from coordinate 1,839,543 downwards.
ACCTTGCAGAGTAAATCTTCCTGTTGGACTTTTTAAGAATGCCTTGGTAATTGCATTTCCCTATGAATTTTAGAATCAGCCTGTTGATTACCACACAAATAAATAGCCAGACAAATCGGTGGGGATTTTTGTTGGGATTTCACTGAATCTATCAATCAATTTGAGGGCAATATTTTTTACCAGGTTTTCTTCATTCCCTCTGTCTTTTTCTTTCTCTGGGGTTATTTCAATCCAGAGTCATTATACATTCCTCCATTTATTTACATCTTCTTTAGTTTCTCTCTCTCTCTCTCTCTCTCTCTCTCTCGCATACAAGCAGGGATGGGCAGAGGGAGAGGGAGAGAGAGAATCTTAAGCAGGCTCCACTCTCAGAGTGGAGTCTGATGTGGGAATGGATCTCAGGACACTGAGACCATGAAATAAACCAAAATCAGGAGTTGAGAATTTAACCAACAGAGCCTCCCAGGTGCCCATCTCCTAATATTGTTTTATTTCTTTTTTTTTTTTTAAGATTTTATTTATTTATTTGACAGAGAGAAATCACAAGTAGGCAGAGAGGCAGGCAGAGAGAGAGAGGAGGAAGCAGGCTTCCCACTGAGCAGAAAGCCCAATGTGGGGCTCGAACCCAGGACCTGGGATCATGACCTGAGCCGAAGGCAGCGGCTTAACCCACTGAGCCACCCAGGCGCCCCCCCCCCCCTTTTTTTTTAAAGATTTTATTTATTTATTTGACAGAGAGAAATCACAAGTAGGCAGAGAGGCAGGCAGAGAGAGAAAGGAGGAAGCAGGCTTCCCGCTGAGCAGAAAGCCCGAATATTGTTTTATTTCTTGAATTATTTTTTATTAGAATTATCTTTATTTTGAATGATCTTTTATTAGATTTGGTTTTGTTTGATTTAATATGTTATTATATACAAGTATCTGTTTTAAAGTATTATATTTATTGCTGCTTTATAGGAATGCAATTATTTTTGTATTTTCTGTAGTGATCTTGTATTTAACAATTCATTATAATAATTGGTAAGTTTAAATTTTTCTGTATATACAATTATGTTATTAAAAAAAGATGTTTGTAATTTCTGCCTTCCAATACTTAATACCTTACATTTATTTTCATTGCTTTATTGGATTAGTTTGAACCACAAATAAAATGTTAAGTAGCGATAGTGGTCTCAGACATCCTTATCCTGACCTCAGAAGGAAAGCTTTTAATATTTCACTGGTAAGTATAATGTTTCCTGTAGGTTTGAAAAAATAATCAACAAATTATGATATTTGCCTTCTTTTGTTGGTTTGATAAGAATTTTTTAAAATTATAAATGAACATAGAATGTTCTCAAGTGTGTTTTGTACCTATGTTGATGTAACTGTATGATTTTTCTTTTTTCTTCTGTGTGAATTACCTTGATTGATTTTCACATGTAAAGCATATCTTTTATTCTTGGAATAACCCACTTTGGTGATGCCATGTTATCTTTTTTTAATATGTTGTTGGACTTGGTTTACTGATATTTTATTTAGGATTGTTGCCCAATTTATGATTGAGATTGGTCTGTAAGTTTCCTTTTTTATACTGTTTTTATGAGCTTCAGAATGAGAATGCTCCAGTCAAGGTTGGACCAGCCTTATAAAACAAGAGAAATTCCCTCTTTTCCTATTTTTTACAAGAATTTCTGTTCTTTGGAGATAGGCATTATTTTTACTTCAATATTTGGTATGACTAGGCAATGAAGCCTTCTAGGACTATAATTTTCTTTGTGAGAAAGATATCCTTCTTGGAACACTGCATCAAAAACTAATGATGTATTTTATGGTAACTAACATAACACAATAAAAAAATAAAATAAGAAAATAGGGAAAAAAAGATATCTTAAAGTTGTTTTTTTAAATAATGTTCTTTTGAGGTTATAATTTACAAAGAGCAAAATTCATTCTTTTGAAGTGTACAGTCAGGGAGTTTTCACAAATGTATATAGTTGTGAAACCACCATCAGAGTCAGTATATGGAACACTCCCACCACACCAGACCCTTCCCAAAACCTTCAACCGCAGTCCCAGGCAACCAGGGCTCAGTCTTCTCTGTGCCTATCGTTTTGCCTTTTCTGGAATGCTGTGGAGTGAGATCATATGCACGCAGTCTTCTGAGTCTGGTTTCTTCCACTGAGAATAATGCCTGGGAGAGTCATCTGGTATGTGTTGGGTTTGATCCCTTTTGTTGCTGAGTGTTGCTAGTCAAATAAATGAAGTACCACAATTTGCGTAGCCATTCAGCAATATGTGGTCACTTGGGTTACTTCCAGTTTGGGCTACTGGACTAAAAACAGTCACCTACAGGTCTTTATGTTGGACATACATAGGAGTAAAGAGCAAGGAGGGATGACTACTTGACTACACGAGAGTGGCATTGCTGGGTCATAGGGCAAGGATAGGTTTCACTTGACAAAAAAAATAAATAAATAGCCAAACTTTTCCAAAGTGGCTATTTTACATTATCACCAGCATCTTCGCCAATATTTGATATTGTAAGTTTTCCCCCAAACAGCCATTTTAATTTGGGGGGTTTTAATATGCACTTTCCTAAAGAAGAAAATCACTGAACATTTCAGTGTTTATTTGCCACATGTATAACTTCTCTAGTAAAGTATCTGTTACAATCTTGCTCTGTTTTTATAGGGTTGCCTTCTTAGAATTTAACTGGAAGAGTCACTTATATATTTTGGATACAGATCCTTTATCAGATATGTGTTATACAAATATTTTCTTCTAGTCAATGACTTCTTTTTTAAAGAGCAGAGATTTTTAATTTTGATGAAGTCAAATTTTGTTCTTTCATTGCTCATACTCTTAGTGTTGTAACTAAAAAATACTTTGCCTGGGACGCCTGGGTGGCTCAGTTGGTTAAGCAGCTGCCTTCAGCTCGGGTCATGATCCCGGTATCCTGGGATCGAGTCCCACATCGGGCTCTTTGCTTGGCAGGGAGCCTGCTTCTCCCTCTGCCTCTGCCTGCCACTCTGTCTGCCTGTGCTCACTCTCGCTCCTCTCTCTCTGACAAATAAATTAAAAAAAATAAATAAATAAAAATAAAAATACTTTGCCTTACCCAAGTGACAAAGGTTTTTCTATATTTTCTTCTAGAAATTTTAGATTTGGGTTTTTCATTTAGTATGATTTTGAGTTAATTTTTATGTATTGTAAGTGTTCAGTTGCTTCTTAAAGTATGTACAAAAGACAGTCATTTCTCCATTGAATTAGCTTGTCACCTCTGTCAAAATTCAAAGGAATCTATATGTGTGGGTCTATTTTCACACACTCTATTTCTGTATGTCTATCCTTATGCCAAAATCACATTCTTGATTACTGCAGCTTATAGTAAAACTTAAAATCAGATATTAGGATTCCCTTAACTTTTTGGTTCTTTTTCTGTATTGCAAATATTTTTTACAAACATCTTATCAATTTCTATGGAAGAAAAAAAAGTCCAGTGGGATGTTGATTGGCTTTGCATTGAGTCTGTAGATCAATTTGGGGAAAACTGACATCCTAGTAACTGTTTTTCTATCCATAAACATGATACCCATTTATTTAGATCTTTAATTTCTATCAGCAATGTTTTATAACTTTCGGCATCCAAGTTTTGCACATATCTTGTTGGATTTATCCCTAAACATTATATATGTTATATATGTTAATGTTATTATAAATAGTGTTCTAAAATTTCAATTTTCAATGACTCATTGCTAGTATATACACAAACAAAACTGATTTTTGTGCTGATTGTCTTCCTTTATAATATTGCAAAATCCACCTACTAATTCTAGCCTTTTTGAAGATTCTTTGAGATTTTCTGCATAGAGGAGAGTGTCATCTGTGATTAAAGTTGGGTTTATCTCTTCCTCTCTGATGCCTTTTATTTCATATCCCTGGCCTATTCCACTGGCAAAGGCCACTAATACAATGTTGTAACAACCAGTGACAGCAGACATCCTTTTCTTGTTGGATCGTAGGTCTAAAGCATTCAGTCTTTTACATTAAATATGAGGTTAGCTGTAGGTTTCTTTTTTTTTTTTTAAGATTTTTTTTTTATTTATTTGTCAGAGAGAGAGGGAGAGAGAGCAAGCACAGGCGGACAGAATGGCAGGCAGAGGCAGAGGGAGAAGCAGGCTCCCCGCCAAGCAAGGAGCCCGATGTGGGACTCGATCCCAGGACGCTGGGATCATGACCTGAGCCAAAGGCAGCTGCTTAACCAACTGAGCCACCCAGGCGTCCCAGCTGTAGGTTTCTTATAGAAAGTTCTGTTCTACTTTCAGTTTTCTGTGAGTTTTTATCAGGAATATAGGTTATATTTTGTCAGATGCTTTTTCTTCACTTATTGAACTGGTCATGTGGGTTTTTTTCTGTCTACAATCTGTATATAGGGTGAATTACAATACTTGATTTTTTTAAAGATTTTTATTTATTTATTTGACAGACAGAAATCACAAGTAGGTGGAGAGGCAGGCAGAGAGAGAGAGGAGGAAGCAGGCTCCCCACTGAGCAGAGAGCCCGATGTGGGGCTCAATCCCAGGACCCTGGGATCACGACCCGAGCCGAAGGCAGAGGCTTTAACCACTGAGCCACCCAGGTGCCCCACAATACTTGATTTTTTAAATGTTGAATCAACCAAGCATTCCCAGAATAAAATTAATTTTGTCTTTTTAAATACACTGTAGAATTCAGTTTGGTAATATTTTACTAGATATTTTTGCATTAATTTTGATCATGGGTATTACTCTATAACTTTTTCTTTTCTCATAATATCTTTTTCTGGTTTTGGGATCAGGGTAATGCTAGCCTCATAGAATAAGTTGGGAAGTATTCCCTGTTCTTATTTTTTTTTTTCTAGAAGGTTTTACGTGGAATTGGTATTATTTCTGCCTTAATTTGTAGAATATACCAGTGCAGCAATTGGATGTGGACTTTTCCTAATGAAAAGATTTTAAATATGAATGCATTTTCTTTACTAGATATAGGGCTATTCAGACTATCTATCTTGGCTGAGTTCTGGTCATCTGGTGTTTACAAAGGAATTTGGTCCTTTCATCTAAGTTGTTGAATTTATGTTATGTTCAACAGTTTTACATAATATTTCCTTGTATTTTATTGTGTTAAGAATGCTTAACATGTGGGCGCCTGGGTGGCTCAGTGGGTTAAGCCTCTGCCTTTGGCTCAGGTCATGATCCCAGGTTCTGGGATCAAGTCCCACATCAGGCTCTCTGCTCAGTGGAAAGCCTGGTTCCCCCTCTCTGCCTGCCTCTCTGCCTACTTGTGATTTCTCTGTGTGTGTGTCAAATAAATAAATAAAATCTTAAAAAAAAAAAGAATGCTTAACATGAGATTTACCCTCTTAACAAATTTGTAAGTGTGTAATACAGTATTGTTAACTACAGGTACAATCTTGTACAGCACAACTCTAGAACTTACTCCTCTCGCATAACCAAAACTACAGGCCCATTGACCAGCAACTCCCTATTTCCCCCTTGATAACCATGTGTTCTCTGTTGGATCTGTAGTTATGGCCTCTTTCATCCCTGATATTGGTAATTTGTGTCTTCACTGTATCTATCTTTTTTTCCCCCTGATCAGTCTACCTAGAAATTTAACAATATCATTCTTTTCAAAGACCCAAGTTTCATTGATTTTCACTATTTTTTTTTCTTGTTTTCAAATTCGCTTATTTCTGTTATTATCTTTGTTATTTCCTTTCTTCTGCATGCTTGGGTCATTTGTTCTTCTTTTCCCAATTTCTTAAGGTAGAAACTTGGATCATTGATTTGAAACCCTTTTTCTTTTCTAATATAAGCATTTAATACTATAGATTTCCCTCTTTGCAAGGCTTTGGTTGTGTCCCACAGTTTTGAAATGTTGTTTTTTTTTTAAATTTTCATTTGATTCAAATTTTTCTTACTCCCCCTCTGAGTTCTCCTTTGACTGCTTATTTAGGAGTACTATGTTGTTTAATTTCAAAATATTTAAAGATTTTTCAGATGTCAGTGTTACTGATTTCTTGTTTAATTCCATTGTCATCCAACTTACCAAATTTTTATTTTTTTAAAGTACAGGTACATATTTTTTTTTTATTTTATTTTTTTTTTTTTTTAGTACAGGTACATATTTTTAAGATTTTATTTATTTATTTGTCAGAGAGACACAGAGAGAGAGAGTGAGCACAAGCAGGGGGAGTGGCAGGCAGCGGGAGAAGTGGGCTCCCTGCTCAGCAGAAAGCCCAATGCCAGACTCAATCCCAGGACCCTGGGATCATGACCTGAGCTGAAGGTAGATGTTTATCCAACTGAGCCACCCAGGCGTCCCTAAATTTTAATTCTTTAAAATTTTTGAGATTTTTTTTTTAGGAAGACATATATTTTATTTTTTATTTTTAAAATTAAATTTAATTTTTTTTCAGTGTTCCAAGATTCATTGTTTATGCACCACACCCAGTGCTCCATGCAATATGTGCCCTCCATAATACTCACCACCAAGCTCACCCAACCCGTCACTCCCCTCCCCTCCAAAACCTTCAGTTTGTTTCTCAGAGTCCACAGTCTCTCATATTTCATCTCCCCTTCAATTTCCCCCAACACACTTCTCCTGTCCAACTCCCAATGTCCTCCATGTTATTCCTTGTGCTCCACAAGGAAGTAAAACCATATAATAATTGACTCTCTCTGCTTAACTTATTTCACTTAACATATTTCACTCACCAGTCCTGTCCATGTAGATAAAAAAGCTGGGTATTCAACCTTTCTGATGGAGGCATAATATTCCATTGCATATATGGATCATATCTTCTTTATCCATTCATCTGTTTGGCTCTTTCCATATCTGTTTCATGGCACAGAACAAAATCCATTGTGGTGAATATTCCATACATACATTTGGAAAGAATTCACATGCTTGAAAATAATTCATCCATACAGTTGAAGAGAATGTGTGCTCTACTGTCATCAGATGGAACATTCTATAACTGTCACTTAGCTCAAGTTGGTTGATAACTTTGTTCAGCTCTTCTACATTTTTATTAATGTTATGTTTACTTGTTCTCTTAATTATGTAGAGAGGAGTGTTAAAGTCTCCAAATAACATTTTCGCTTCTATCAGGTTTTCCTTCATGTATTTAGAATCTGTTATTTGGTGCATACACAGTTAGGATTAGGTCTTTTTGATCAACTGTCCCCTTTTTCATTATGTAATATCTTTATCCATGGTAATATTCATTGTTTTGAAATCTAATTTTTCTAAGATTAATGTGTCCACTTCCAATTTTTTGATTAGTGTTTGCATAGCCTATCTTTTTTCATCCTTTTACTCTAACCTACAAGTTTATTTATATTTAATTGGTTTCTTGTAAGGAGTGTATCATTGGGTCTTGCTTTTTTATCCAAGTAGACAGTATCTGCCTTTAATTTTGTGTATTTAATCTATATTTAATATAGTTATCGAGATATTGGATTTAAATCAATTATATTATTCATATTGTCTCACCTGTCTTTTGTCCCATTTTTTTCTTGCTTTCCTGTTTTTTTGCATTAAAATTACATTGTATGATTCCACTTTATAACCACTACTGGCTTATGAGTATACTTCTTTGACAATTTATTTCATTCTTACTCTATGGATTACCATATACTCATCAACTTGTCAAAGTCTACTTTCAAACAATATTAGACCACTTTGGGGTAGAGTGTAATAACTTTGCAACACTGGTTTGCCTATTCTGCCTCCCAACCTTTGAGCTATTTTTGTCAGACACTTTATTTCTGCATACATTATAAGCTCCAAAATTCAATTCCTACTCTTTTGTTTAGACAAAATCATAAAATTTTCTTATAAAACAATACAAAATAAGAATAATTGCTTTATATTTGCCTTTAGATTTACTATTTTTTAGAGCTCTGCTACCTCTTTGTATAATAAAGCTCTCATTGTCCCCTAGTATTATTCTACTGTCTCAAACTTCCCTTAACAACTCTTGTTGTGCAGGTCTCCTGGCAATGAATTCTCTTAGCTTTTGTTGTCTGAAAAAAAACTTATTTTGCCTTCATGTTTGAAGGACATTTTCATGAGATATAGAGTTCTAAGTTGACTTTTCTTCTTTCAGTACTATAAGGATGTGGCCCCATTATCTTCTGGTTTGCCTACATTCTGATAAAAAGTATGCTTGATATTCCTATCTTTATTCCACTGCATTTAATGTTACTTTTTCCTCTGGCTTCTAAGATTTCCCTTTATCTTTGGTGTTTAGAAATTTGACACGCATGTGTGTGTGTGTGTGTGTGTGTGTGTGTTTTATTCTACTTAGGATTCTTTGAATTTCTTGTATCTGTGCTTTGTTTTTTTATTACTATTTTTAAGTAAAAATCTAAAATTTTCAGTCATTGTCGCTTCTCCTATTTATGTTTCTTTCTCTTTCTTCTCTTCTAAAACTCCAATAATACATTTTTATTCCATTCCCTATTGTCTCACAGCTCTTGATATTCTGGGCTTCTTCTGTTGTTGTTTTTTTCCTCCATATTTTTCTCATTGTCCTCTATTAATCACTTCTATTGACCTATCTTCAAATTCACTAATTCTTTCCTCGACAATGTCCAGTTCCCTTTTAAAACCTATGAAAGGAATTCATTTTTGGTGTCAAGTTCTTTTTTTCATTCATAATATTTCCATTTGACTATTTTTTAAAAAAATGATTTCAACTTTTTGTTAAAATTCTCCATCTGGTCATCCATGTTGTCTACTTTTTCCAATAGGTTACTTACAATCACAGTTATAATGTCCTGTTTGATATTAACATCTGGGTCATTTCTTAATCTAATTCTATTGATTGATTTACCTTTTCACAATGAGGTTTTGTTTCTTTGGCTTTTATATATTTTCTAATTTTTCATGGAATGATGACTATTATATTTGGGAAAACAGTGGAAACCAATGTAAATACTATTTATGCCCAGAAATGGGCACATCTCTTTTCCTGTCAGTTCATCAGTATGTGTGTGTGTGTGTGTGTGTGTGTGTGTGTGTATCATTCTAGTCTGTTGTTTAGCTCTGTTGTTGTTATGGTCACTTTAGGGGGACCACAGACTTTAATTTCTTCCAGGGGTAGCTGGGTTTCTCTTTTTATTTTGCAGTGTCTGTGATGCTAATGGATTGTTTCTTAATGTTTCTGCTATTTTCTTCACTTTCAGCAGTGCCAGTGTGCTGCACCACAAATGGGGTATTTCTCTTGCTTTTCCCCTAGCAAGCAAGTTTGTGTGAGACTCATGGTGAAGGTAAGAGGGATTCTTAGGTCTCCTCATCCAGCTCCTGCTTTTGGCAGTCCCTGTGCACCTCTCTTGGGAGGCTTCTCATTTTTACTGTTCTATCCACTCCCTCCCAAGGCAGCCAAACTGTGCCTTGCATGTGTAGTATGACTTTGGGACTCAATGGTGTGTGAGTTTGCTGCTCTTCCTCCAGCAATAGCTAGGTTGTGTTTCTATTCCTTGCTTACAAGTAATGAGTGTCTGTTTGTACTCTGAGGCTGGGAGGGTTTCCTTCCCCAGTGAGTTAAGGTTTTTGCTTCTTACAAGAAAAGGGTCTAGGAAGATGATAGGGTTCTGTGGCAAGTCTCTCCGTGGCCATTGATTACTTCTGGCATGACTGTGGCACTAAGTGTAGCTGTCTCTGGTCTTCTGCCCTGCCCCAATATTCCTTGAATGTACTCAATGGACGACCATGGATAAGAGCTTGACATTGACTGCAGACTCCTCTTGTCTGTGGAGCTCCAAGTGGTTTTAAATAAACATTTCATCTACACTTGGCCTGTATGAATTTGTTAAAATTTAATCTGCTTTCTCCTGACTCACTTTAATGGTGACCACTGGCAAAACTAAAGCAGCTTGTTTGAACAATCTCTCCTTAAAGAGGCTCATCACTTCAAATTCATTCTACCTGATTGCCTGGAAAGCTCAGCTCTCTGATGGGCTCAGAAAAGTTGTAGTTTTGCAGAGTATCTGGCTTTTTCTCATTGTTCTAATGGAATGACATTCTCTTGTGGCTTTCTACATGCTAAACTGAAAATGGGTCTCCAAAGGGAAAGTTTTCATTAAAAAAAACAATTTCTTTAGTAGATACAGGACCATTCAAATTTCCTACTTCATCTCTGGTAAGTTTCATTTTTCTATTAATTTTCTCATTTCCTCTAAATTTTCAAAATTTGACCTAAAGATTTTTTTTTTTTTTTAAGATTTGTTTATTTGAGAGAGAGGGAGCAAGTTGGGCAGAGGTGCAGAAGGAAAGAATCTTCAAGCAGACTCTCCACTGAGTGGGGAGACCAATTCAGGACTCAGGACTCAGTCTCATGACCCATGAGATCATGACCTGAGCCAAAAACAAGAGTCAGATGCTCAACCAACTGAACCCCCGGAACCCCTTGCATGAAGCTTTTAATATTATTCTGTTATCTTTTTACTTTAATAATTTAGGTTTAGTATTACTGTACCTTTTTACATTCCTGACATTAAGTTTTCTCTGTTTTTAACTTGTTCAGTTTTAGTAGACTTTTGAAAGAACCAACTCTCAGCTTTGGGGAGCTCTATTTTACATACTTTCTCTATTTTATTAATTTCTGTTTTCATCTAATTATTTCATTCCTTCTAGTTCCCTCGAATTTAATTTGCTGTGTTTGTTCTGACTTCTTGTGATATATACTAATTAATTTTCTTATTCTTTTAAAGATTTTATTTATTTATTTTGACAGAGAGAGATCACAAGTAGACAGAGAGGCAGGCAGAGAGAGAGAGAGAGATGGAAGCAGGCTCCCTGCTGAGCAGAGAGCCCGATGCGGGGCTCGATCCCAGGACTCTGGGATCATGACCTGAGCCGAGGGCAGAGGCTTTAACCCACTGAGCCCCCCAGGCGCCCCTCTTATTCTTTTAAAACATATACATTTATAATTATCATTTCCTCCCACACATGGTTTAAGTTTTATATGAAATTTTGTCAATATCACTCAATTCACACTGTAATTTCTTCTTTGACCCATGGGTTATTTAGAAGTATATTTATATTTTTCCAAACTAATGGAAATTTTCTATTTATCTTTTTGTTATTTATTTTTAGCTTAATTAAGTTGTAAAGTTGATTACAACTTAATCTAGTATATGGTATATTTTGTATTTTGAATATTGTATTGTACAGCTATTAGTGAGTGAATTGTTTTATATCTGTACACATATACAAATAATAATTAGGTTATTTCTTATATTGGCCCATTCTTCTATATCTTTATTAATCTGTTCATTTCTTCTACCAATCACTGAGTGAATTGAATGAAATATCTTCCATTACGATTGTGAATTTGTCTATCCCCTTGTAGTTCAATGAAATTATGCTTTATTTATCTTGGAACCATTTATCATATTCGATTTCAAATTATAGTATCTTCCTAGTATGTATTAACTCTTTCATTATTGTGAAGTGCCACCCTTTATATCTTACAATGTATTGTGCTTAAAATATAATTTGTCTGGGGTCCCTGGGTGGCTCAGTCAGTTAGGTGTCTGACTTCAACTCAGGTCATGATCCCAGGGTCCTGGAATTGAGCCTCACATTGAGCCTCACTGAGTGGGGAACCTGCTTGTCCCTTTCCCTCTGGCCCTCCCCTTGCTCATTCTCTCTCTCTCTTTCAAATAAGTAAATAAAATCTTTAAAATATATATATATATATATATATATAATTTGTCCAATATTAATATAGCTACACCAGGATTTATATTACATATAAATATATTTAGCATAAATGTAAATATATTTAATATAAATATATATTTATATAAAAATACATATATTTTGTTAGGATTTATACTATATACAAATATATGTTTATTTATATATTAAATCAAATATGTATTCTTAAATTTTACTTGCAATTTTTCTGTATATGTATATTTAAATTTTCTTTTATAAATAACATGTTTGGTTTGGTTTTTTAATCCAGCCCTCAATGTCCTTGTCTTTTAAGTAGAATATTAAAACTATTTACATCTAATATAAATCTATCATCAAACTGTTTTCTATTTGTCATTTCTATATTTGTTCCATTTTTCTTTCCTTTGGATAGATTTTTTAAAAATCACGTTTCTGTATTTTATTAGTTTACTTAAAAAAGGTTTTTATCTTAGAAATTATAACATGCAACCATCTTTTATATTAGTAATATTATTAATTATACAATCCAATGCTATCATTAAATATATTAAATATCATTATGTAATTAATAATTACTATTATATTAGTAAGAAAGGAATATAAGTACTTTTATCTCTTCCCAAATAATGCAAGCACCTTAGAATACTTTAATTTACCTACTTCCTAAGTCTGCCTCCTAAGTGAGGTATCTATCTACCCCCAAGTCAATTCTCTACTTCTTTTTTTACCTCCAGTCAGCTATTGGTATTATATATTTTAATTTTCAGTATTTTTAAAAATCTCACAAAGGCGTTATAATTTTTAAGGTGAATATTTATTTAGATTTGCCCACAGAGTTGTCCTTTATGTTGTTCTGCTTTCACTCCTGTCTCTGGGTTTCCATGTGGTTGGTTTCATTATTTTTACCCCTGACAACAGCTTTTTGAGTAATTTTTTTTAGTTCAGGTCTGCTGATGACAAATGCTCTAGTTTTTATTGATCTGAAAATGTGTTTATTTTCATTCATGAAGATTTTTGCTGGATATAGGGATCTAGGCCAGGAATTATTTTCTTCAGCACTTTGACAGACAATGATAATGCCTCACTGTCTTCTGGATTCCATGTTTCCTTTGAGAAAATAATCTGTTAGTTTTATTATTGTTTCTGCCTCATTCTCTCTCTCTCTCCTCTTCTAGAACTCCAGTTACATGTTTGTTAGTCATTTTCACTGTATCTACTATGTCTCCTATACTTTTTCTGAGTTGTCCATTCTTCTGTGTTTCTAGGAAATATTCTGAATATTTTCTTCTAACTTTTCTTCAAGTTCACTAATTCTCTCTTAAGCTCTAGTGTATTTTTTTAAAGATTTATTTACTTATTTTAGAGAGAGAGAGCGAGAGAATGCCCAATGACCAGGGGGAGGGGTAGAGGGAGAGGGAGGGAGAGAATCCTCAAACAGACTCCCTGCTGAGTGTGGAGCCTGAATCAGGACTTAATCCCAGCACCCTGAGATCATGACCCAAGTCAAAACCGAGAGCCAGATGCCCAACCGACTAAGCCACCCAGGCACCCCAAGCTCTAATGTATTTCTAAATCCATCCTTCCAGTACTTAGTTTCAGCTATTGTATTTTTCTATTCTGGAATGTTCCATATAGTTACTTTTTAAATTGCTCCCAGATCTCTGCCAAAATTCCCAATCTTGTCTTTTCTTGAACATATTAAAAACAGCGAGTTTAAAATTCACGTTAGAAACTTCATTATATGGAACACCTGTGGGTCTGCTGCTATTATCTGTAATTTCTTTTGGTCTTTAAAAAATTGTGTTGGCCCCTGTCTTTGAATTCATGTCACTTTTTAACTTATATGCCTGGCATTCATGTGAAAAATTTTACAGGCAATTTGAGGGTCTGGATGTTATCTTTTTCTAAAGAGGGTCCTATCTCCATCTGGCAGGTAGGTAAGGGTACTGTGAATCCCAGATGAGTTTAATTCAAACATAGGTTGAGATCATTCAAAGTTGGACTTCAGAGCCTAGAAGAACTGATTTATTTCCAGTTCACTCTTACTTATAAGGATGTAACAAAACTCAAAACCTAAGGGATTTACTATGGCTACTCCTTTTCGTGAGCCAAAGCTTGAATTTGTCCTCCTAGCCCCTGGCTAACTCAACCTCCTCTTGTGGAACTACAGATGTACCCTGGGCAAAAGTGGTCCTAAATGCCTTGCTCACTTCTCTGGGTTCCTTTCTTTTAGATATTAACCAAGTGATTTTTCTCTGTTCTAGTAACTCTCCATTGCCTGCAAATTGTACGTACACATTTTTCCAGCTTTTGTAATAGCTCCCAGTGGAAAGGTTTCTCCAATTTTCCCTCTATCACCACTGGAGATAAAAGTCTATGCTTGCTCTCAAAGAAACAGGCCAAACACCTTAACCCCATCCCCGGGGCCTGGGTAGAATAGATTATTCTTAGTCCCACTCTTTGGAATTATTATTAGTTTGTCTGATGACCCCAACTACTGAACTCTCTTGGACTCTGAACTCAACTGCCTGGTTCAAATCCAGACTCTTACTAGCTGTGTGTTCATGGCCATTAATTAGCTCATTTATTCCTCTCTTTCATCATTTGTAAAACATATATAACAAGGTTGCTACACAGACTAAATGAGTGTGATAATTAACGTAATGATCTTAGATTAGTGTCTGTCAGATAGTAAAAGCTCAAAAAGTTGGCTATTAATATTCTTTACTTGATTAACCTGAAGCTACCACTTAAAATATGACCTTCTTTTATTTCCAAACCAGATGAAAAGGTTGAGGAGTTTATATAGTGAAAGACTTTCTGATTTTGAAGATTAAGTAACTAAACCACAGATAGCCAAAGAAGATGAAACTCTTTGCTCAATGTATACGACTTAGATTGCAGAAGAAGAGTTCTGGAATAGTGTGTGCTGTTTTTTTACTAGCATGGTAATGATAAATTGTATTCAAGGATCTCAGTTTGCAGAGATCTGCAGAATAGGATTATTAAAATGCAGGCTGGGCCTGCGTCACAACGCCATTACAAGTCATAACTGGGAAAGTACTTAAAAAATTGTCAAGTTCAGTAGGTATATGGGTATGATTTCTGTGATCATTTATTAATGCCACCTCTCGGAAAATTCCTGAACCTTCTTATTTAAAACAGGAAGATCAGGGGGCACCCCAGTGGCTCAGTCAATCAGGCATCTGACTCTTGATCTCAGCTCGAGTCATGATCTCAGGGTCATGAGGTCGAGCTCCACACCTGCCTCCGCACTGAGTGTGGAGCCTGCTTAAGATTCTCTCTTTCTGGGGCACCTGGGTGGCTCAGTGGGTTAAAGCCTCTGCCTTCGGCTCGGGTCATGATCCCAGGGTCCTGGGATCAAGCCCCACATCGGGTTCTCTGCTCAGCAGGGAGCCCGCTTCCTCCTCTCTCTCTGCCTGCCTTTCTGCCTACTTGTGATCTCTCTCTGTCAAATAAATAAATAAAATCTTTTTAAAAAGAAAAGATTCTCTCTTTCTCCCTGCCTCCGGCCCTCACTCCTCCCCTCTCCTTCTCTAAAATAAAAATAAATAAAAATAATAAAGTGTGTCAAATAAGAAAAATTAATATGTGAACTAGGAAGACCCGAAGTCAAGCTTCTGCAGTAGAAGTGCTTACTTGAGTGTATGCTGTGCACATGCACGCAGGACTTGCTCGCTGAAAAGAGAAAGAAATGTCTGACAGCCGATTCCAGTCTTTCAGATGAATCGTTCTGCCCCCCAGTCCCCGTTGCCAACAGCTCATCCTTCGGCGGCTGAAATCCAGCCAGACAGAGCCACTGGCTTATTGGATGCTGATGGGCCCGAAGCAGGGAAACTGAATTATTCTAACATCCTTCCTCCTCCCCAGGGGCCTGAGGCTGTCAGTGGAGTCATGAGAAAGAGGAACCAAGATGGGAAAAGACCAGCCCCTATTCATGAAGCTGTGGCCCTCCCTGCCCCCACCCACAAGCCACCTGCTGAAGGGAGGGATGTTACAAGAACCACATTTTCCATTCCTCAAAGCCAAACAAGCACAGAGAATCAGCCGACCCTCCCTAAACCGGTGCCTGATGGGGAAATAAAAAGCTGAACCCACTGAAAGGCCACATCTGTTAAATGAATCCACAGCCTGAGGACCAAATCGAAACAGATGTGCTTAAACAGCAGGGACCCCTCCCACAGGGTGACACTGCTACCTCCATGCCCTAGCCACGTCTTGTCCCTGCCACGAAATGTGGCCAGATTATTGGAAACACCACTGGGGACTCCGAGGGTCCCAGAGTCCAGCCCTCCTCACATCCCGGGGAGCCCAGCACAGCCCTGGCCTGAAGCTGTCGGCAAAGGGGCCGATACAGGCATGGAGGCCGGTGAGACTCAGCGGCTCTCAGTCCACAGGTCTCCTTCAATCCGGTTCCTGTCCCCGGGCCCAGGCCCTCAGCTAGCTCAAGAACGTAAGTCCTGGCCATTCTCCAAGGCCTGGCTCTGCTGATCCTTCTAGAAGCTTCCTCAGTCTCTGGGACCAGCCTATCACTTCTTCGTCTTTTCCCACAACACGTCTGTGTAAACCTCTACCACGGAGAACGCCGGGGCCCACCAGCCGGCTCCTGGGAGTTTGTCAATTTCTGGCACTTGGACGCAGATTTTCCCGTAGGGGCATCTGGACATTTTTTTTCTGAGGAGAAAAAAGAGTCAGTCACTTTCATCCGGTTTCAGAGACGTCGCTGCCCTCAAAATGTTTCAGAGAAATATGAATAAAACCCTTCTTCAGTATAACCTGGATGGTAAGAAATGTGTTGTGAAGGACCGCTTTAAGCCTGTCTCTCTTGCCAACCTAGAACAACCTGCCAAGTTTTTGCCACCGAGGGGCAGCCTAGAATACAGTGTTCGCTAAATATTTGTTAGATCCATGCTGGGTCTCTCAGCCCTTGGACAGGCTGGGCCAGCAGAATTTGAAAGGCATCAAACGCAGCTCTTTCCATGGGAGAAGTACTGGAAACTACCCACAGGCACCCACCCTGCACACCCCCACCCCCACGTGAATGCAGATACAGAGCCTGACCCACCTCAGCCACCTCTGAGTCCCGCATGCCCAAGTCCTCCAGCAGACGGGGACGCCTGAGGGCACCCAGGAAGCTCCGCGAGGCGATGCAGTCATGATTCGTAAAAGGAACCACAACATCACAGAATCCCTCACCACCTTGATTTGCCAGCCTCCTTTCCCACTTTTTCCCATCCTGCTCCAAGGCCGGCAAATGTTGCTAGAGAACCACAAATCTACTGATGGAGCTGTCCCACAACTGTGACTTCCCCAGGCCCTGGTGCCATCGCTCGCGTCTCTGAGGTGACGCTCTGTAGCAGCCTACCTGGCAGAGTTACACTGAACTCCACTCCCGTCACGGCAATCCCCTGCCTCTTCTCTGTACTTCTGCCTCTCTGCCTAAGGGAGAGTTGGGCTACCCACCTTGAGTTTCCTCAAAAGTCCTCCACCTGAAAATCTCTATCCTCTCTCTCTTCCAGTCTGTTTCTGAGGAAGAATGGCCTCTCCAGCTTGCCATGGCTAATCTCCCACCTGTCTTTTTAACACTTGATCATGAATATTTTCAGTATATAAAAGCAACCACAATATGTATGTCCCCGTATGTCCACGACCTAGATCTATCTGTTAGCATTTTCCATGTTCATTTGCTCACTTCTTCCTTGCTGAAATATTATGAAGATGCACATGGCACATTTGCTGCAAACGGTTCGGTGCGTGACTAAAGTATGAAGACATACGCTGACATGTGATGGTGATAATGTCATACTACAGCAAACAAAACCAACAGTGTTCTTTAGTGACATCTAACGCTACCCTATATTCAAGTGTCCCTCACAAAGGGGAACCCTCCTACACTGTTGGTGGGAATGCAAGCCGGTGCAACCACTCTGGAAAACAGCATGGAGGTTCCTCAAAAAGTTGAAAATAGAGCTACCCTATGACCCAGCAATCGCACTACTGGGTATTTACCCTAAGGATACAGATGTAGTGACCCGAAGCGGCACGTGCACCCGAATGTTTACAGCAGCAATGTCCACAATAGCCAAACTATGGAAAGAATCTAGATGTCCATCAACAGACGAATGGATAAAGAAGATGTGGTGTATATTTATATACATACATACATACATACATACATACACAATGGAATACTATGCAGCCATCAAAAGAAATGAAATCTGGCCATTTGCAACGACATGGATGGAACTAGATGGTATTATGCTGAGCAAAATAAGTCAATCAGAGAAAGATAATTATCATATAATCTCCCTGACATGAGGAATTTGAGAGGCAGTGCAGGGGGTTGTGGAGGGAAGGGAGGCAAAAAATGTAACAAGATGGGATCGGGAGGGAGACAAACCATAAGAGACTCTTAATCTCACAAAACAAACTGAGGGTTGCTGGGGGGTGGGGGAGAGGGATATGGACATTAGGGAGGGTATGAGCTCCCCACTAGCTCTTCAGGGCCCTCTGGCACCGTGGCGACAGGGGATGACTCGTGGATCATTCTCGTGCACCCACTTTAGTGATGCTGATACTGATAAGGCGTGCGGGTGGTGACAAGCTAACCCCGAAGGTCAAGTCCTATCTGCTCCTTTGACTTCCTTTTTCATCTAGTCCAGATTCCTTGGGACATTTTTCCATGAATTCTTTTCATATTCTCTTATTTCTTCAACTTCTCCTCTATGGACTAGCTCTTTAAAAAAAGAAAAAAAAAAGGAAAGAAGAGGAAAGGGAAGGAAAAAAATCATGGTTATTGTAGTATGGCTTATAATAGTAAACAAATGGATAAAACTTAAATGTCCAAAGAGGGAAGTGGCTATACACTTTATTGAATAAAATCATTTGCAGCTACTAAAAATTACATCATACCAAAAATATATGTGAAGGCACGGAGGAGCATTCCTGCTCCAGCTTGAGAACAAAGCTACAAGACAGACATGTAAATAACGTAGCCGTATCAGGTGTAGCTACGTCCTTTTTGAGGAAACAGTCGCAGAAGCAACTGGTCTACTGCACACAGCTGCTAGAGAACAACATGAGATCCAGTCAGCTGGGAGTGTATCTGGGGGTTGGCCCTGGGCAAGCTTTTCTACAATTTCCAAATCCTTCTCAAATGGGCACACATTAATTTGGGAACCAGAAGACTGTTAATTAAAACAACAGAAAACATTTCTTGATTTGGTGTCCCCCTCAATTTACACCTTCCCATCTGCATTTCTTTTCTTTTCTTTTTCTTTTTTAAGATTTTATTTATTTATTTGACAGAGCGATAGAGAGAGAGCACAAGTAGGCAGGGAGGCAGGTAGAGGGAGAAGGAGAAGCAGGCTCTCTGCCCGGGGCCCTGGAGTCCTGACCTGAGCTGAAGGCAGACACTTAACCTATTGAGCTGCCCAGGCGCCCCACCCCCACCCCTACAACAACAATGGGTTGTTGATAGTTTCCGTGCTCTTAAGTCCTGTTCATTCATCTTGTCCTGGGACTCTGTTTCCAGTGGGACTGGATTCTGAACTCTCTTGGACTCTAAACTCAACTGCCTGGTTCAAATCCAGACTCTCATTAGCTGTGTGTTCATGGCCATTAATTAGCTCATTTATTCCTCTCTTTCATCATTTGAAAGAGTGGGACTCTGTTTCCAGTCCAGTGTACGGACAGCACTCTCTTCAGTGTATATTTGCCCCAAATCCTTGCTCTCATCTTGACCTCTCTGAAGCATTTGGAAGTGTTGTCATTATTAAATTCTTCCTCTTTCTTGAGACCGTCTCCTCCCTTTCTTCCCACAGAATTACTCATTTTCCTACTAATATTTATTGAACACTTGACATGCTCCAGAGAATGTTCTAGGCCCCTGGGATAATCAGTGAAAAGAGGCAGACAAAAAGCTCTGTAACCTTGGGGTTTACATTTCTGGTGGGAGGAGGCAAAATAAATAATAAGTGTAAGAAATAAGTTACACGGTGTTGAAGGTGATCAGGGCTGTGGGAAACACAAACCACAGTAAGAGGTATGGGAGGTAAGGGCGGTCTGTGGTGTTTCTAATAGGGTGGGGGGGTGAGCCTCATGTGGAAAGGATATTTGGGCAAAGACTCGAGTGAGATGAGAGGAATCACCGGGAATCACTAGGGGAACCAGGGAAAGAGGGGTCCAGGCAGAGCACCGGGTGGCGGCAGCTGGAAGTGCATTCGGGAACGGAGGCTGGAGAGCAGCAGGAGGGGTGTTGGAGAAGGGGGGACTGCCCCAAAGACTGGGCTCTCTGAGTGGACGCCAGAGCTGCTGAGGGCTCGGAGATGTGCAGCAGAATCCCACTTCTGTGTTGAAGCAGGGAGACCTGGGAGGAGGCCTTGCAGGCGTGAGATGCTCAAGGCAACAGGTGGGAAGAAGGGCTGGGATTCTGGATCTGGCTTGAGGACAGAGCCCACCCCATATTGCTCAGTCTTTTGCTGCCCTGTCTTTTTCCTGCTCCCTAAGACCCGGCTCCTTTCTCTTTTTTATCTCTGCAGTCTATCCTTGGCAAACCCAACCACTTGGGTGGCTCTCCTAAGTTCCCGCAGTTGGGCAAGGCTGGTGCTCCGACTTCTTCAGGCTCAGTGCCCCATCCTGAGACCCCTCTATTGGGACACCAGAGCTGGTCTTTCTATCTCTTGGGGATAGGTTCCATCCAGGACCTAAGCAGCTTGCTCTCAGTCTCTGAGTGAATCAGGACTGCTCTGTCCTGTCTTAAGAATGGAAGCAGACCCTTTGGACTCTCACTTAGAATCAGGAAGACAGCCCTTCACAGAGCGCATTCATATCTAGTATCCCATTATTTATTCTGACTAAATGACAATAACCAGCAATAATCCCGGGCTGTGCCTGGCAGGTGCAATTACACTCGTTATCATTTTGTAAACAAATCGACAAATCAGGTGACTTACTCAGTGATGGTGGCAGTGAGTGGTGGAGATGGGGCTAGAACTCGGGTCTCCGGGCTCCTCATTGATAATACCAGTCTCTGGGAATCCTGGGGCCCTTGTCACAGAAAGGACCATCCTAAAGCACAAGGGAGAGCCTTGGGTTGGCTGTGCATTCTGGCAAAGAAAAGCTGTGAAAACAAGCAAGCTTTTCAGGGCTGGTCGACATGCTCTGATGCCCAAAGCAGACGGAATCCCTCCGCGAAGACCCCCGCTCAGGCTGCCCCCTTTCCTGCTGCTCCCCGGGGGTTGCAAGACCCTGCCAGCCCCCTCTATCCAGAATAGATGCCAGGACACTATCCTGCCACCAGCAGAGGCCCCTGCTCTTTGCACTTTTCTTTGCTATTAGGAGAGGGAAATGAGACACCAGCTCAAGTTGAACTCTGGGAGTGCAGGGTAGAGACAGACTGCCGCGCTTGTGGGGAGCCGGGAGGCTCTGCGGCTGGAAATGGCCTTCAAACTGAATGGAGGATGAAGGCTGAAGGCGATACTACACTTAGGCTATAATTAATTTAGAATTGGAAATGGGGAGAAACCTTACTTGTTTCAAGCTGGGCAAACCAGAGGCTGCCTTAGGGCTGCAATTCCTTCTTGCGTTCCTATCGGAACTATGTACCTAGAAAAACTCCATTCCACCTCAGAGCCCCTTCTCTCTGACCCACTTCCCATTATTCAAGCAATTAGTACACAGCTTGTGTTCCAAGAGATTAATGATCTGTTGGTGGGAGGAAGGCAGGATTTATGGGCTAGTTCCCAGGTGTCGTGGGAGCTCTCCTGTCCCTAGGTACTGCCCTCTGTGCCATGCAGGTGAGCACTCAGGTGCTGGGGAGGGCCCTTGCCTTGTTGGACTCAGCCCCTCCCGGGCAAGTGGTCCTCCTGAGGAGGGGGTGGGGCTTTCACCGACCAGCTGGGGGCCTGGAGCTCCTCTGGGAAGGATGGAACTCTAGGCCACAGCAAGGGGCTGCTGCCTTAAGTCTTTGAGGGGCCTCTGCGGGAAGGATTTGCTCCTTCCCTCTGCCCAAATGGCCCACTTGGGTACCTTCTGGAACAGGTTAGAGAGAATCAGGTGAGAAGATACCCTCTCCTTGCCTACCAAAGAACTCAACAGAATGTTCTTCTGATTTCATTTTTAAAAATTTTTGATTTATTTATTTGACAGGCAGAGATCACAAGTAGGCAGAGAGGCAGGCAGAGAGAGAGAGAGAGAGAGAGGAAGCAGGCTCCCCTCTGAGCAGAGAGCCCGGTGCGGGGCTCAATCCCAGGACCCTGGGATCATGACCTGGGCAGAAGGCAGAGGCTTTAACCCACTGAGCCACCCAGGCACCCCCAGAATGCTCTTCTTAAACATTGAGACCATGAAGTCAGACCTATCTCTGAGGTCTATGCTCTAAAAGACAGGAAGAGTGGGAAAAGAATAAAGATGTCAATAGAAGCACTAAATCCAGTTAGGGGGGCAGGGGCCTGCAGGAGGGCTGAGGAGTTTGTGACATGTCAGCAGAATAAGGTCATGTGTAATACAAGCGTAGATGAGGCACATGGGGAGACCACCCTGTTTGGAGAATATTGGTACAATGACCATAAAGCCAGGATTCACCTGGCAGTCAAGGTCACCAACAAGAACCCAGGCCATATTGCAGCCAGAGAGCTCCTGGGCATTAAAAACTCCTCTGTTAACTGAGAGGCAACCACAAAAATTGTAGGAGAAAATGACGCAAAAGTTGTTTGGAATTGATCCCCTAGAAGGGAAACATCTTTCGATCACAGAAAAACCTAGATTTAAATTTAGAAATGCTTAAGAGAATCAACCCATAGTGAGATTATTTTGTGATTAAGGTGTTGAGAGATCATCTTTCATGGGTTCCTCGTATTTCTGCACATCCTGTGAGCAGATACCTGATGGCCTTTCTTCTAGACTATCTTTTCAAGGATAGTGGTGAACAGTTATGGAAAATGGAGACAGTGTTCCCACAGAACAAAGGGCAGGTCTGTTTGCTGTCTAGTACAAATAAAGATAATGCCAACCTCCATAGCAAATGCGATGCAGACTTACTGTCCATTAAAAAAGATTTGGGTACCCTAAGACCAGGTCTCCCCTCCTATAACCCATTGTGTGTGCAGGTGTCACTTAGCCCTTTTCACACCACCCCAGGGGACTGGGACTTGAGGACTGTCATAAATGCTGATAATCTGGATACTACAGCTATGAGAAGCCAAGTCCTTTGTCTCTGACTCAGGAGTCTCATGTCTCTTGCCAGCATTCACCAAACCAGTTATTTTGAAAGTAGGCTAAAATTTCAGACTCTTCCCAATTCTTGACATAAGTATTCAATCCATATTTAGTATTTAAGTTCTTATAGTACTTAGGAAATTTTGGCATATGCAAGTAATAGGCCAGCTTTGTGATTTCATATTGAAATTAAGTGATTTAAATTTGTGATTTTTAATTTCAAATTTGCTAAATTTATTTAAGAAGATCTATATTTATCTTTTTTTTTAAATTGTAATTCACTAAACTTGAGAAAATCATTTACAGACCCTGGAAAGCTTTGGTTTATCTATCAGACAAGTGAAGTATCTTACAAAGGAAAATATATATATATATTAAATTTATAAATTCAATTTTAAACATTTGAATGAGTTCAACAACTCAGTTTGTAATTAGGACCACATTTTTTGGAAGATTTTATTTATTTATCCGACAGAGAGAGAGACACAGCAAGAGAGAGAACACAAGTAGGGGGAGAAGCAAGCTTCCCACCAAGCAGGGAGCCCAACGTGGGACTCAATCCCAGGACCCTGGGATCATGACTTGAGCCAAAGGCAGACACTTAACGACTGAGCTACCCAGGCGCCCCTGGAACACATTTTTAAGATGCTTTAAATTTTCTATTAAAAATTTTAGATTGATTTCTTCTTCTACCTAGGATGTAGAGAGATGGAAAGCTCTCTTCTGTAACAGTGAGAATGAGCTAAGTAATAGCACTCTGTGGTTAATGATGGGAGCTACACTTGTGATGATCATAACATAATGTATCGAGATGTTGAATTTCTGTGTTGTACACCTGAAACTAATGTAACAATGTGTGGCAACTATATTCACATTTTTTAAGGTGCCAAATAAAATACAAATGACAACTTCTCTTGAATTCACCAGAGAAATGACTTCACAGGGCAGCTAAGTAGCCTTCTGGCTTCTTTAAGTTTTGGAGGTGACATTCTAACCCAGAATGATACATTATTTCTGATTTTCTATCTTAGCCAGAATGAGAAAGTTTCAAGAGTCTCCACTTGGCTTTTGTTAGCACTGTGGTTCTTACTCCCTCCGTAAGAGTGTTCCACCAGCCATCACATACCTCCATTCCGAGTATAAACTCAGGGATGGGGGAAATGAACGGGGGGTGGGGGGTAGGGGTCTGGATCCATTGAACTCACCATGAGATGGATTTGGAGCCAAAAGTTCCCCCACATCAGCAGGGGTTTGTGATGGCATTTCGGGTATTGTGGTATTGATTTTAGGTTGGATCTTGTATCCATAGCTCTTCAAAGATCTAAGTCCTTCCTGTTCCTCAGGAGAAATAGCCATAGGTCCTTTTGGAGACAGATGAAAGGAGTAATCACTACTGTGTGTGCTTGCTGTGATGTTGCAAGGTCATTCCTCAAGGACACCCAGGCTCCCCTCCAGTGATTAGCTCTGGGTCTGACAACTGGTTCAGGTCCGGAAACTGGGCAAAGGACCACGGTTTTCTTTCTTTCTTTCTTTCTCTTTCTTTCTTTCTTTCTTTCTTTCTTCTTTCTTTCTCTCTTTTGTTAAGATTTTATTTATTTATTTGACAGAGAGAGAGAGAGCTCACAAGTAGGCAGAGAGGCAGGCAGAGAAAGGGGGGAAGCAGGTTCCTGCTGAGCAGAGAGCCCAGCACGGGGCTCGATCCCAGAACCCTGGGATCATGACCTGAGCTGAAGGCAGAGGCTTAACCCACTGAGCCACCCAGGCGCCCAGGACCACGGTGTTCCATGGCAGCAGCTGACATCGGTCTTTGGCTCACCTGCTGCTCCTCTTTAGTTGCCCAGTCCAAGCAACATGCTGCAGTCTGACCACGAGGAGCATCACGGTCTCTTAGTCACTGCTCCCTGATTCCTGCAAATAAGGGTCTAGGCTGCCATTGCACCTTTTTGCTCTGACAGTCATTTGTCTGCTTTTCCTCTGATGGCTCAGCTCTGCCATCTGTGCTGTGCTCTTCTTGAAGGCTGTCATTCCTAGTGACCCAGGGGAGTCCAAGAAGGGACGGTCACCTGGAGCTTCTCAACCATGCTGGTGAGCCCCTCACTGACATAGTACTTATCTGACTAGTGAAGAGCTTGGGCTTTCCCAATTGGTTAATTGGTAGACTCTGATCTTACATATTAAATCTAATTTTGTATGCCTGCCTCCCTGCACCTTATACTCCTTCTGCTCCCCAGGGAGTTCTGGCATTAATATCTCATTTGGTTGAGGCCATCTTTATTATCAAGCTGCAGGGCATGGTCTCAACAGCAGATCAGGGGTGGTTCTAGGTCCTGTCGAGGATGGTAAACCCTGAACCATGGGAGAGTGTCCACATGTCAATGACATCTCGCTTCTCTAGACTTACATTTTCCTCCCACGCCAGGAATTTCAAGATTCGTTCCCAGAAGGGACCTCCTAGATCATGTGTGTCCATGTCAGTTGGGTTCTATGGTCCTTTCTGAAGAAGGAAAGCACTTTTCTCACCTGTCAGGCTGAGATATACTAGGTCTAATTACTGGCCTTCAACTGGGACTGGCAAATGATGGGCAGTAGGTCAAACACAGCCTGTTTTTGTAACTAAAGTATTATTAGGAATCCGGTCCTACCCCTTCACGTACATGTTTGTGAAGCTGCTTTTATGATGCAGTGCGGGCGTTAGGATGGGCGTTCCGATGGAGGTTGTGTGGCCTGCAAAACTTAAGATATTTGCTATCTGTCCCTTCGCAGAAAAAGCTGGCCACCCCCTGCCCCACAGCCGTGAGGCCTGGGGGAGGAAGTCTGG
This sequence comes from Lutra lutra, assembly GCF_902655055.1. NCBI lineage: Eukaryota > Metazoa > Chordata > Mammalia > Carnivora > Mustelidae > Lutra > Lutra lutra. The sequence goes on along the minus strand of NC_062291.1, from coordinate 1,813,769 downwards.
AGAAGGGCGAGTCACCAGCGTCAGGTGAGACCTCCAATGACCTTGGGGTGAGGGGGGGGGGATGCTGCCCTCCAGAAAGAGGGCAAGGCCACAGATGGAAATTGGAAGATAGAAGGTTCTTGAGCACATCTACCCAGATGTCCCATTCCAGGTCCTCCGGTCCCATTCTTCACTGAGCCCTAGACGTTGGCATGAGAGACTTTCTGTAGCCATTAATTCAGACATTGCTACACTTTGTCAGGTCCAAAGCCACGTTTGCAGCAGTACTGTGACTTGGCCCCAGCAGGCGGCAGTCATTTTCCATGCTACCGCAGAGGTCCGGTTCCCATTCTGCACCCCCTTCAATGGTTGGCTGACTTGGGTCTGCTGTGGTCCTTCCTTTGGTGCACTGATGTGCCTAACATTCCCCAGTGATGCCCACCATTGCCCCCATACCAGCCCAGTGCTCGTGACCCTGGGGAAGCTGGAGCACTTTCTGGCAAGTACACTGCATCGGGGACTAGTCAGGCTTTGGTCAGATGTTATAAACCACACTAATTATTTTTAACATAGAAAATTTAATATAGAGAACTTAAAAACAGATATTGAGGAACTGGGCAGGTAGGAAGGGAGCATGGAGACCAAACGTCTCAGTCTGCCCAGAACTACGCTAATGTCAGTACTGAACGTCCTGCATTTTTGGAAACCTTTTAGTCGCAGGCAAAACAGAACAGCCGCTGAGACCACAAGACTAAGGTAGAGTTTGTCTGAGTAGGGGACACCCACGAGCTGGTACTGATGTGTCCGAGGGGAAACTGATGACGGGAAAAATCATGAACTGGGACTAACTGTTATTGGGACCAAGTTCACCTCCAGAATGAAGAATCCTGCAGAGTCCCCCTGGCAGCGATGGGAAGCATGCAGAGAGGAGCAGGTCCCTTCTTCCCCGCCCTGCCCCCCGGTTCCCTCCAGCATCCCGCGGCCTCCCGGAGCTAACTATCGGCAGCTGGCAGCGCGGGGAGGTAATGTCAAGAGTCCCAGGGGCGGCATCACAGGGCAGTGTCTGGAAGGTCTGTCTACACCTGGCACATGGCAGGTTCCTGTGCTGGGCTGCCATTGCCTGACAACGAGCAGACATCCTAGCTATACACAGGAGAAGGGAGTCTTCCTGATTATGCTGCTACAGCGTGCCTGGGATGGAGGCATCACTTCCCACTCCCCACCAAGAACCAGGTCCTTGTTGCCAACTCACAAATGACCCAAGACCTAGGGTCTACCGCCAGCCCCTTCCAATACCAACTGTCTTAGTTCAGACTCCCCGGTCTGACCCCCCAAGGCAAAGGTCTGAGCTCAAGTGGCTTATCTGGGAGGCAGAGGGACAGATGAAGGGATTGTTACCTGCCAGCTCCCACCATGGGTGACTACAGGGAAGGTTTTGCTGCCAGGACCATGGCAGGCACTGTATAGGCTTGAGTGTGGGGAGGGCTTCCTAGTGCCTGTCATAGCACCGGCCACAGCTAAGCAAAGCAGCTGTTGATGGCACACAGTGGCAGCCACCAAATGGGGAGGAGGAGGAAGATGTCAGGTCTGTGGTCCACATGAGTGAGGCGCCTGAGAGACCCAGGAAATAAGAAGACTGTGGCAGGTGGGGGAGGGGCTGCAGTCTTTATGGGCAGACTTCCAGGACTGTCCTAGTCCTGCCTTACCTGGGGGCAGCCCTGGAAAGTGAACTAGGGGAGCAACAGGAAGAAGCAGGCTCCCCGCTGAGCAAGGACCCAGATGTTGGACTTGATCTCAGGACTCTGAGTTCACGACCTGAGCAGAAGGCAGACACTTAACCATCTGAGCCACCCAGGTGACCCACCTTCTCTGGTTATTGAGCAAGCCTAGGAAAAGAGCGTGTCCTACTCCCAACTGACTACTCTCTTGCTGGGGTGGTTTATGGTGTTGATGTCAGGACCCTGGGAGAACTGACTTCGCGGGAGTTTTCTGGCTCTTGGATTCTCACGTTCCATGTTTGATGGTGACGGCTCTGCCAACTGGGAAGCAGGTAAGACTTAAGTTCCTTTTAGATGAGACACTTGACTTCAGTCCCTCCCTCAAAACCTGTTCACAAACTGGCAAGGTCACCCAGTGTGTAATAGAGGATGAGGGAGTGTCCAGTTGGGCTGATCTAGAGATTTCTTGATGATCCTTTTTTCGTTTTTTTCTTCGTGGCTTATTGTGGAATAATTAAAAGACACATGGAAGCAGAGAGAACAGTAAAGCCCCCATTTTTGGCTTTGGCCTCACTCAGCTTTGGCCATTGTCAACTCATGACCACTCTCATTTCTCCCACACGCTCCCTGGTCCCCAGATTATTTACAGACCATTTCCACCCCCTATCACTGTAGCCCTCTTTTAAAAATATGTATTCCTAAGCTACTATCTCTGAATTTTCTGATTCAGTAAGTCAGGAATGGGGGCTGAGAATCTACGTTTTTTCAATTCCCCAGGTTTGGGAACTTATAGTATGAAGAAATGAGCACAGGTTTTACTGCCAACAGATCCTAGTCTGAGTCCTGGTTTTGCTCAAGCGATACAACTTCAGGTGAAAATTCAAAACATGTAGCCTTTTTGTCTTGAAGAATCACCACTCTGTGAAGTTGTGGTCCACTAAGACCCTCTGTTATTTTTCATATTAAATAAGTGCTATCAAATCTAGTGTCCCTTGACCATCCCTTGTCTTGGTAGTAGGGTGGGGATGGGGCTGGGTTACTTGGGAGCTATCCTGTTTTGGGGTGATTGTGTCTACAAAATCTCCCCAATTTGCATTTCCCGTTTCCCCACACCATGTCCCTACTGTTCTGCATCCTCTTCTGTTCTTTCTAACCTCCCTCACTCTGTTTGTTCAGACTCTTCCTGCCCAACTCCCTGGGAGACTTAAAAAAGTGAAACTGCCCTAGGTGGTCTTCAGTCATAAAATTCCTTGACCCAACGTCCAAGACCAGCTTGCATTTGGTCCAGGTTGCTCGCCATCTCTTTAACCAAAACCCATGCTTAATTTCCGTGGCTGGCACTCAGCCACCTGATGCTCATAAAAAAGCAAGCGAGCTTCGCCAAGCTGCAACAACAAGGGGCCTGCTGGCTTTCCATGTGCTCAGCATTTTTTGCAGGAAGACTGCAGCTCTATACCATGAAGAAAGCTTCCTTTTGTTGTTTTGTTATTTAATTAAATGGACTTCGGAGAGAAGGAAAATAAATAAACAGGAGCAAGTTGGGACCCATGTTTGCACTATAATGAGGAAGGAGAGCTCCCCTGAAGCAGAACACCTTTTACGACAGAGTACAACTTCATTTAGTGCAACATTGCCCCTACAAATTGTGTTCTCTGTTGTTTTGGGTAGTTAAATGCAAACTTTTGTAGCAACAACTAGCAGCAGAGAAAGACCCCAAGAAGCGCAGGTCTAAGAGAGACCTTCAGCGGGGATTCGGAAACTAGCACGGTAGAACAGAAAGGAACAGCTGCAGACTCATTTTATCCCTGGACAACGGAAGGCAGAGAGATACCATTATCTGCTCAGAGCTGCAGAGCTGGTCAGTGGGAGAGCACAGACCTGCGTTCTGAGTTCCTGACCAGCGCTTTTTCCAGTGAGAGGTTTTAACGTGGAGGTTAAAAGCGTGGGCTTGGGAGCCAGACTGCCTGGGTTCGAACCTCAGCTCTGCCCCTTCCTAGCTGTACTGTGATCTTGGGCAAATCAGCAAATGTCATGGGGCCTTTGTCGGTGAGGGTTCCAGCAGGGGCAGATGGCACACCCAAATTAGGATAACTGGAGGGGGCTACTCACAAGGGAATTCATTCCTGTGGGCAGATCATAGAGAACCTTGGGGGCTCGTGCAAGAGCCCAGGGCAGCAAACCACCCTGGGCTGGAAAGAATGAGGAGAGGGAGCCCAGAAGAAGAGAGAGCCTAGCGAGCAGCGGTGTCCTCAGGCTACAAGACACACGCCCAGCCCGGGCCAACTTGTAGGGAGGGGAGCCAGGGGAGCGGATACACACCCCACTCTCTCCATCCCTCCAAAAGCCATACAATATGGAAGCCAGTTGATGTCCTCCATAGAGACCTGGATCCTTTATGGCCGAAGTAAGATGGGAAAGTGGTTTTTTGTAGTATCTAACAATAATGATCCTCTGTAAGTGGGAATCACAATGGAACCAACTCTACAGGTCACTGTGAAGAGTGAGAATGGAATAGAGGCAAAGAGCTTGGCTAGTGTACTCTCTCCTAGACAGACAGCACTATAGGACTTGATACATGTAGTAAGCACTATGCTGATGCTGGCTGTGGTTACCAACTGAGAGGAAGCCACGAGCACTCTAATCAGGAGACACAGAGAAGGGCTGCACCCCCCTCCCCAAGTGCTGGCAATAGTTCTAGGGGCTAAGGAGGGGTGGTTCCCTCCTCCCTAGCTCACCCTGCCTTCTTGGAGAGAGCCCAGGTCTACACGGAAGGCACACGAAGACTGAAGAGAAGCCTGAGCCCATCACTGAGCCTGAAGTTGGGAAATGGATTATGCTAAAAGGAGTGGCTGAGAATTTTGTTCTCAGTCGAGAGAATGGATGAGGTCAATCCTAAACTTCAACGTGGGCTTGTCAACAGCTGGGAGGGTGAGGACAGACATGTCCCCATACTCTGCTACCAAAGTCCAGGGCCATTCCACATCTGGGACCACCTGACCTATGCAAGGAAAGGAGGCAAATCCCATTGTCCACGAGATTAAAGGCAAGCAATTCCACGTCATTGTGGGGTGTTCTGAGCCACTGGAGAGAAAGAAATGGGCCACTTGTCTGCCTGAGAATGGGACAGGACCCACCACAGTCTGAACTGAAGGGCTGGGTGGCTGTGTTCGGCCCTCTTGGCAGGATAGTGGTGGAGGAGAACCCGGAGACCAGAGTTGGCCTAATGTGGATCGTGGCGGCCCTTAGCTCAGAGGGTGTGGGGCTTCCCTATTCCTATTCCGGGGAAGGTGGGTTGTGGGTGGACAGAGCATAGGCACAGAGAGACCATCTGCTGATTATCCTCTGTGTGATCCCAGGGGGCGGACTCTGCTGGAACCTCTGCTGGTTGGGGAGTAAAGAGCTGGACCAGGCGATACTCAGTCCTGTTCCCTTTCATCTCTGGCACTGTACTTTACATTCCTTTTGTGAGCTTAAACAAGCAATGGTTCTTAGGTCCTAGACAGACAGAAGAAGGTCTTGGAAATGACAGCTCTGAGAATCAAGAGTAGTACCATCCGGGATGATGGGTGCCCATCCGTTTACCCTGCTCTCGACCCTTCCCAGCTAAGGCCCTTCTCCATAGTCAACAAGCAGCTATGATGCAGGGCATGAGGTGGAAAGTAAGCTTTTCTTTTCCGCACAGCCAGAAGTAGCCACTTATGGCTATACCTCTGGCCCCATGCAAGAGAAAAGCAAGACACAAAAGCGTATGTTGGCTGTGACTGAAATTTTGGAAAAAAAAATATACATCAAGGGTTATCTCTGGGTGATGAAATAGCAGAGGAATTTACATCTTTTTCTTTGTACTTCATGTACTTATATATTTTTTCATGGTGATTCTGAGTTACGTTAGTTATTTAAAGACTGTGAGTCTCCGTCTGCCATTTTCAACCAAGGTCATTTCTTGAACCTTCTCCATGAGTCAAATAGCTCATGGAAAACAAGGAACTCTCCCTGCCACCACTCTGAGTCATGGAAGAATACCTTCTGGCACTATCAGAAGCCTGGTTGTCATTTCACCCAGCAAAACCACAGCTCTGTCCTGTCAGGGTCCTCTCGTCACCTCAAGCCCAAACACCATGCTATTTCTCACAGCGCCTCTCATGGATTTGTCACTCATTCATAAAACCAGAAGCAACAGCATGGGGCCAAAATTTCAAAAGCTTTCAAAGTCTTTTTCCTTAAATTCTGGAACCCCCTTGGTTTTATCTGGGCACATGAGCACCGGGCTATATCTCCCGGCCTGCCTATCAGACCATAATCAGAAATCATAACGAAGTCTAGGCAAATCATTGTGAGCAACAGCAATCTTATTACAGACCGCCTTATTCATGAAAAGGCCACTTGCCTCAGACAGTGCGATTCCCTGCAAAGACACAAATACTGTAAGGACCCAACTTCAACCATGCGGATGAGGACAGCACCCTCAGACATCACTGGGCTGCATGCCAGAAGCAGCCTGGGTCTCTGAGTAACATTGTGGAGCAGAGCCAACCCACTTTCCTGGGCCTCTGAATTCCAGACTGCTATGTGAGAAAGAAAGAAGCTTCCATCTTATGTAACTCACTGTTCTTGAGGTGTCTTTGTTACAGCAACTTAGCCTCTGCCCTAACTATCGCAGCAAGCTCATCCTGACTTCAGATTCCTACTCTGTAATTTCCTGTGTGTCCTTGGGGAGGTTGCTTACACATTCTGGGCCATAATTCCCTCCACTGGTAAAGCAGAAGTATCAGCATCTATCTTGAATGGTTTTGAGAATTAGAATAGTGCACGTGACACACATCACACAGTGCACATTACCCAGGCACATGGCGAGGTAGGGACAATTAACTGTGGGAGTGAGCGCTCATGCACTGACAGTCCATCTTCCACATGCTCAGCTTCTATGAACATCCGATTCTTCTCTTTGAAGAAAACGTACCTTTCCAGGGAGGTGTGTGCCTGTCAGTCGACCCTACCCCCTCCTTATTCCGCCTCCCTCCTCAGATCTTCGTCCCCTCACACCTCATCTGCACCCCATTCCTGCAGCTGGACAAGTTGTGGCCTCAATCCCATCCACGTGTCAAAGCCTTTCCCCACTTGATCTTCCAGACTCTGTCCAGTTAGAATCCTTGTCTTTTTCCTGTAGAAATGGCTGCTTGGCCACTACCTGACCCACCCTTTTACCCTTCTTGCCTAACTTAATGAATTTAGCTCACTTTGACTTAATTAACTGAACAACGTAAGGTCTGAGCCCACTTGTTTCTGCCAGCTACTTCTCTCCCTGCTTTTCTCATCACGGATACCCCTTCTATCTCATCCTCATTTCTCAACTTTTAGATTCTCTTGGCTGGAAAACACAGACAGGCCTGCCTAGGAAAGCTGCCAGCCACAGAGCTGCCTTTGCTCTAGCTTCGCAGGCATCAGATAGCCACAATCCGAGACCCAAATCCTGGCACTCTACCCTGGGTTCAAATTCTGACCTTGCCAGGATTTTTGAAGAACATGGCCATGTCTAAATTCCCTAATCGCTATGTCTTGGCTCCCTCATTGTAATATGAAGGAAGACAGCTGTGCCTTCTTCATAGGGTTGCTGAGGCTTAAAAGATGCTAGGCATTAAAATACTTAAAATAAAATAAGAAAGGAAAGAGATTTACAATTGATACAATAGAAATACAAAAAAAATCATAGGAAACTGCTATGAGTAGCTTTGTGCCAACAATTTGGATAAACCTAGAGAAATTGATGAATTCCTACAAACATACAAGCTACAAAGACTGAATCATGATGAAAGAGAAGATCTGAACAGACCAATTACTGGTACGGAGATTAAATCAGTAATCAAAAACCTCCCAACAAACAAAAGTCCCAGGCCAGATGGTTTCACTGATGAATTCTCCCAAACGTTGGAGGAAAATTAATACCAATCCTTCTCAAACTCTTCCAAAAAATAGAAGAGGAGGGAATCCTTCCAAATTCATTTTATGAGGCCAGCAATATGCTGATATCAAAACCAGACAAGGATACCACCAGAGAAGAAAATTACAGGCCAATGTCCCTGGTGAACATAGATACAAAAATCCTCAACAAAATATTAGCAAATTTAAATTCAAAGTTAATGCACTGAAAGGATCATCATACGGTATGATCAACTGGGATCTATTCCAGGGATGGGAAGATGGTTCAGCATCCCCCAAATCAGTCCATGTGATATACCACATAAGCAAAATGAAGGATGAAATTCGTGTGGTCATCTCAATAGATATAGAAAAAGCATCTGATAAAATTCAATGATCATTCATGATAAAAATTCTTAACAAACTAGGCGTAGAAGAAACATATCTCAATGCAATGAAGGCTGTATATGACAAGCCCACAGTTAATATCATACTCAGTGGTGAAAAGCTGCAAGCATTTCCTCTTAAATCAGGAACAAGAAAAGGATACCCACTCTCACCACTTTTATTTAACATAGTGTTGGAAGTCCTAGCCAGAGTAGTTAGGCAAGAAAAACATATAAAAGGCATCCAAATTGGAAAGGAAGAAGTAAAACTGTCAACCTTTGGATGTGACATGATACAATATAGAAAACACTAAAGAATCCATCAGAAAACTGTTAGGACTCATAAACAAATTCAGTAAAGTTGCAGGATACAAAACCAATACTCTGAAATCTGTTGCATTTCTATACACTTGTTTAAGGTGTCAGAAAGAAAAATGAAGAAAACAATCCCATTTACATTGTGTCGAAAAGAACAAAAGGCCTAGGAATTAATTTAACTGAGAAGGTGAAAGACCTCTATATTGAAAAGTACATGACATTAATGAAAGAAATTGAAACAACACAAATAAGTGGAAAGATACTCTGTGCTCACGGACTGGAAGAATCAATAGTGTTAAAATGTCCATGCTACCTAACATAATGGACAGATTCAGTGCAATCCCTGTCAGAGTTCCAATGGCCTTTTTCACAAAAATAGAACAAACAATCCTAAAATCTATATGGAAGCACAGAAGACTCTAATAGCCAAAGCAATCTTGGAAAAGAAAAACAAAGCTAGAGGCATCATGCTCCTTAACTTCAAAGTATGTTACAAAGATGTAGTCTTTAAAACAGTATGGAATTGACATAAAAACAGACACATAGAAAAATGGAACAGAATAGAGAGCTCAGAAATAAACCCACACATATATGGTCGATTAATTTATGACAAAGGAGATAGGAATATGCAATGGGGAAAGGACAGTCTCTTCAATAAATGGTCTTAAGAAAGTTGGTCAACCATATGCAAAAAAAAAAAAAAAAAGTAACTCAACCACTATCTTACAACATACATGAAAATTTACTGAAACTAGAATAAAGACAAAGACCCAAAACTTTAAAACTCCTAGAAGAAATCATAGGTGACAAGCTTCTTCACATTATTTTTTAAATCTGACATCAAAAGCAAAAGAAACAAAAGCAGAAATAAGCAAGTGGGACAACATCAAACTAAACAATCTTCTGCACAGTGAAGGAAACCACCAACAAAATGCATAGGCAATCTACTGATGGGAGAAAATATTTGCAAATCATGTAGCTGATAAGGGACTAATAACCCAAGAACTCATATGACTCAATAGCAAAAACAAAACAAAACAAAACAAAACCCCATGTAATCTGATTTAAAAAGGGCCAGAAAATCTGATTAAACAATTTCCCAAGAACACTTGTAGATGGCCAAGAGGTACATGAAAGGATGCTCAATGGCATCATCAGGGAAAAGCAATCAAAATCACAATGAAATATCACCTCACACTCGTTAGAATGGTTCATATCAAAAAGACAAGAGACAGCAAGTGTTGGCGAGGATGTGGAGAAAAAGGAACCCTTGTGCTCTGTTGGTGGGAATGTGAATGGGTGCGGCCACTATGAAAAACAGTATGGAAGGTCCTCAAAAAGTTAAAAATAGAACTACCCTATGGCTCAGCAATTTCACTCATGGGTATTTATTCAAAGAAAATGAAAACACTAACTTGAAAAGAGATCTGCACCCCTTGTGTTCCCTGCAGCATCATTTAAACAATAACCAAGAAATAGAAGCAAACCAAGTGTCCACTGACACATGAAGGTAAATATACATTTGACCCTTGAATGATGCAGGGTTAGGGACTCCAACCCTTGTGTAGCCAAAAATCTGTATAGCACTCTTGACTCTCCCCAAACTGAACTATTAAATATCCTACTGTTGACCAGAGGCCTTACCAACAACAAATAGTGGATTAAAACATATTTTGGGGGCTCCTGGATGGCTCAGTATGTTAAGCCTCTGCCTTTAGCTCAGGTCATGATCTCATGGTCCTGGGATGGAGCCTCCCATTGGCTCTTTTCTCAGCAGGGAGTCTGCTTCCCCCTCTCTCTGCCTGCCTCTCTGCCTACTTGTGATTTCTCTCTCTGTGTCAAATAAATAAGTAAAGTCTTTTAGAAAGTATTTTGTATATTATATGTATTACATACTATACTCTTAATGTAAGCTAGAGAAAAGAAAACATTATAACAATATTCATTAGGAGAAGAAAATATGTTTACAGTACTGTACTATAAAAAAACCCAGGTGTAAGTGGACCTGTGTGGTTCAAACCCTTGTTATGTACAGGTCAACTATATACACAATGGAATACTATTTAGCCATTAAAAACAGATCTTACCATTTGTGACAACGTGAAAGGACCTGAAGGGTATGATACTAAGTGAAATGATTCAAACAGAGAAAGGCAAAACCCAGTTCTTGATACAAAGAACAGATTGGCAGTTGCCGGGGATGGGGGAAGGTGGGTGGGGGAAATGGATGAAGGGGGTCAAAGTAGAAGAAGAAAGAGCTGTTCAAAACAAACTCCTGAATACAAGCCCACAATAAAGTTAAAAGAAAAACTAGGAACTGGGGAATAAAATTTCTATATAACAGGTTAAATGTTAATTTGTTAAATGTAAGAAGTGTTTTTTTGTTTGTTTGTTTGTTTAAGATTTTTTTATTTGGGGGACTCAGAGTCAAGACGGCAGAGGAGTAGCAGACTGAGATGACATCAAGTCACAGGAGTTCAGCTGAATAGGTATCAAACCATTCCGAACACCCACAAACCCAACAGGAGATCAAAGAGAAGAGCACCATTTCCAGGAACAGAAAATCGACCACTTTCTGAAAAGTAGGATGAGCAGAGAAGTGAATCTGAAGCAACTTGGCAAGATAGACTGTGGGGGGAAGGGCCAGCTCCCAGCAAGCAGCAGAGCAACGGAGCACAAAATCAGAACTTTTAAAAGTCTGTTCCACTGAAGGATGTCCCTCCAGAGGCTAAGCAGGGGTGGAGCCCTCATGGGGACAGTGAGGTCTCAGGTCCCATGGGGTCACAGAAGGATTGGGGTGTCTGAGTGTGGTAGAGCTCCCAGGTATCAGAGCGGGGAAGCCGGGTACAGAGACAGAGCCAGAGCAGTGAGCTCTCAGCTCGGGGTTACCTTAAACCATGATCTGCGGCACAGTTGGGGGACTGCTCTTCAAGCAGGGACCCCACAAGTGACAGATCTGGGGAGACTCATCTTCCTTCTCTGGAGGCAGTAATCTGCTGGGTTTGGAGACTCCAAACGGGGCCGTGTGCTAGAGACAGAAACACTTGGTCACAGGCCGGAGACCAGGGAGACGGGAGGGACTGATGGCTTTTCTCTGAGGGCACACTGAGGAGCGGGGCCCTGAGCTCTCAGCTCCTACGGGCTGGAGACTGGGCGGCCGCCATTTTCATTCCGATCTCCAAAGGTCTACGGAAAGCGTTCAGGGAACAAAAGCTCCTGAGCGCGAACCGGAGCAGATTACTTAGTCCGGCCCTTGGCAAGGGCGGTGCAATTCCACCTCAGGCAAAGACATTTGAGAATCATGGCAACAGGCCCCCGCCCCCCCCCCGCAGAAGATCATCAAGAATATCCAGCCAAAAGCAAGCTCAGTGATCAAGGAGAACAGCGGAATTTTAGAGATAGGGAAAGCAATGCATGGAATTCATGGCTTTCTCCCCAAGATCATTTAGACTTGCAAAGTTAAATTAAATTTTTAAATTTTTTTTCTTATTCTAATTTTTTTACTTATCCTCTTTCCTCTTTTTAAGTTTTTAAACTAGTTTATCTTAACAATATCTTCCTAAAAAGCCTTTTTAAACCTTCATTATTATACTCATATTTTATCCTTCATTGTATCTAACTTTATTTTTTGTATACATATAGGGTTTTTTCTTCTAAAAAATTTTGGGATACAATTTCTTATAATAGATCAAAAATGTACTCTAAATATAGCACAAGGTGCTTTGTTCTAGTCTCCAACCTGAGTAAATTCTCTCCACTTTCTTTTTCTTTCTTTCTTTCCCAACCAACTTATCTCATCAATTCCTTTTTTAGAACTTTTAAAAATTTTCATCTTTACAGTCATATTCCATCCCTTCATCATGCTTACCCTTATTTTTGTATATATGTAAGTTTTTCCTTCTTTAAGATTTTGGGAGATGGTTTCTTCTAAGAGACCAAAATACACCCAAAATCAAGTGGGTGGCTCTGTTCTAGTCACCAGTCTAATATATATACATATATGTATATACATATATGTATATATATATACATGTATATATATTTTTTGAAATTTTTTTGAACTTCTTTTTACCTCCTTTTTCCTCTCCCCTATTTGGGGTCTCTTCTGATTTGGTTAGTGTACATTTTTCTGCGGTCTTGGCCACCCTTTTAGTATTTCATTTTCTTGTTCATATATTCTTATCTGGATAAAATAACAAGGTGGAAAACAAAACAAAACAAAAAAGAACAAGAGGGAGTACCAAAGGCTAGGGACTTAATCAATACGGACATTGGTAATATGTCAGATCTAGAGTTCAGAATAATCATTCTCAAGATGTTAGCTGGGCTCAAAAAAGGCATGGATGATATTAGAGAAACCTGTGTGGAGAAATAAAAGCCCTATCTGGAGAAATAAAAGAACTAAAACCTAACCAAGCTGAAATCAAAAAAGCTATTAATGAAATGCAATAAAAAATGGAGGCTCTTACTGCTAGGATAAATGAGGCAGAAGAGAGAATTAGTGATACAGAAGACCAAATGACAGAGAATAAAGAAGCTCAGCAAAAGAGAGACAAACAACTACTGGACCATGAGGGAAGAATTTGGGAGATAAGTGATATCGTAGATGAAACAACATTAGAGGGGTGCCTGGGTGGCTCAGTAGGTTAAAGCCTCTGCCTTTGGCTCAGATCATGATCCCCGGGTCCTGGGATTGAGCCCCTGCAACCGGCTCTCTGCTCAGCAGGGAGCCTGCTTCCCCCTCTCTCTCTCTGCCTGCCTCTCTGCCTACTTGTGATCTCTGTCTGTCAAATAAATAAATAAAATCTTTTTAAAAATTAGAATAATTGGGATTCCAGAAGAAGAAGAAAGAGGGAGGGGGGCATAAGGTATATTGGAGTGAATTATTGTAGAGAATGTCCCTAATATGGCAAAGGGAACAAGCATCAAATCCAGGAGGCACAGAAAACCCACCTCAAAATCAATAAAAACAGGTCTGCACCCCGTCATCTAATAATAAAACTTACAAGTCTTAGTGACAAAGAGAAAATCCTGAAAGCAGCCCGGGAAAAGAAGTCTGTAACATACCATGGTAGAAATATTAGATTGGCAGCGGACTTATCTACAGAGACCTGGCAGGCCAGAAAGAGCTGGCATGATATATCCAGAGCACTAAATGAGAAAAACATGCAGCCAAGAATACAATATCCAGCTAGGCTATCATTGAAAATAGAAGGAGAGATAAAAAGCTTCCAGGACAAACAAAAACTAAAAGAATTTATAAACACCAAACCAGCACTACAGGAAATATTAAAAGGTATCCTCTAAGCAAAGAGAGAGCCTAAAAGTAGTAGATCAGAAAGGAACAGAGACAATATACAATTACAGTACCTTACAGGCAATACAATGGCCCTAAATTCATATCTTTCAATAGTTACCCTGAATGTTAATGGGCTAAATGGCCCAATCAAAAGACACAGGGTATCAGAATGGATAAAAAAACAAAACCCATCAATATGCTGTCTACAAGAAACTCATTTTAGACCCAAAGACACCTCCAGATTTAAAGTGAGGGGGTGGAAAACAATTTACCAAATAAAATCTTAAAAAAAAATAAAGAAAACAATTTACCATGCTAATGGACATTAGAAGAAAGCTGGGGTGGCAATTCTTATATCAGATAAATTAGATTTTAGGCCAAAGACTATAATAAGTGATAAGAAAGGATAGTATATCATACTCAAAGCATCTCTCCAACAAGAAGATCTAACAATTTTAAATATCTATGCCCCTAACATGGGAGCAGCCAACTATATAAACCAATTAATAACAAAATCAAAGAAACATATCAACAATAACATAATAATAGTAGGGGACTTTAACACCCCCACTCACTGAAATGGACAAATCATCCAAGCAAAAGATCAGCAAGGAAATAAAGGCCTTAAATGATACACTGGACAAGATGGACATCACAGATATATTCAGAACATTCCATCCCAAAGCAACAGAATACACATTCTTCTTTAGTGCACATGGAACATTCTCCAGAATAGATCACATCCTAGGTCACAAACTAGGTCTCAACTAGTACCAAAAGATTGGGATCATTCCCTGCATGTTTTCAGACCACAATGCTCTGAAGCTAGAACTCAATCACAAGCAGAAATTTGGAAAGAACCCAAATACTTGGAGACTAAAGAGCATCCTACTAAAGAACGAATGGGTCAACCAGGAAATTAGAGAAGAATTGAAAAAATTCATGGAAATAAATGATAATGAAAACACAACGGTTCAAAATCTGTGGGACACAGCAAAGGCAGTCCTGAGAGGAAAATATATAGCGATACAAGCCTTTCTCAAGAAACAAGAAAGGTCTCAAATACACAACCTAACCCTACACCTAAAGGAGCTGGAGAAAGAACAGCAAAGAAAACCTAAAACCAGCAGGAGAGGAGAAATAATAAAAATCAGAGCAGATATCAATGAAATAGAACCCAAAAAAAATTAGAACGAATCAATGAAACTAGGAGCTTGTTCTTTGAAAGAATTAATAAGATTGGTAAACCCCTGGCCAGACTTATCAAAAAGAAAAGAGAAAGGACCCAAATGAATAAAATCATGAATGACAGAGGAGAGATCACAACCAACACCAAAGAAATACAAACAATTATAAGAACATATTATGAGCAACTATATGCTAGCAAATTTGACAATCTGGAAGAAATGGGTGCATTCCTAGAGACGTATAAACTACCAAAACTAAACCAGGAAGAAGTAGAAAACCTGAACAGACCCATAACCAGTAAGGAGATTGAAGCAGTCATCAAAAATCTCCCAATAAACAAGAGCCCAGGGCCAGACAGCTTCCCAGGGGTATTACCAAACATTTAAAGAAGAATTAATACCTATTCTTCTGAAACTGTTCCAAAAAGTAGAAATGGAAGGAAAACTTCCAAACTCATTTTATGAGGCCAGCATTACCTTGATCCCAAAACCAGATAAAGACCCCATCAAATAAGGGAATTACAGACCAATATCCTTGATGAACACATATGCGAAAATTCTCACCAAAATACTAGCTAATAGGATCCAACAGTACATTAAAAGGATTATTCACCACAACCAAGTGGGATTTATTCCACGGCTGCAAGGTTGGTTCAACATCCGCAAATCAATCAATGTGATACAATACATTAATAAAAAAAGAAACAAGGAAAGAGTATATGATACTCTCAATAGATGCTGAAAAAGCATTTGACAAAGTACAGCATCCTTTCTTGATCAAAACTCTTCATAGTGTAGGGATAGAGAGTACATACCTCAATATCATCAAAGCCATCTATGAAAAACCCACAGCAAATATCATTCTCAATGGAGAAAAACTGAGCTTTTCCACTAAGGTCAGGAACGCGGCAGGGATGTCCATTATCACCACTGCTATTCAACATAGTACTAGAAGTCCTAGCCTCAGCAATCAGACAACAAAAATTAAAGGCATCCAAATCAGCAAAGATGAAGTCTATCACTCTTTGCAGATGATATGATACTTTATGTGGAAAACCCAAAAGACTCCATTCCAAATCTGCTAGAACTTGTAGAGGAATTCAGTAAAGTGTCAGGATGTAAAATCAATGCACAGAAATCAGTTGCATTTCTATACACCAACAACAAGACAGAAGAAAGAGAAATTAAGGTGTCGATCCCATTTACAACTACGCCCCAAACCATAAGATACCTAGGAATAAACCTAACCAAAGAGGCAAAGAATCTGTACTCAGAAAATTATGAGGTAGTCATGAAAGAAATTAAGACACAAAGAAATGGACAAACGTTCCATGCTCATGGATTGGAAGAACAAATATTGTGAAAATGACTATGCTACCTAAAGAAATCTACATGTTTAATGCAATCCCTATCAAAATACCATCAATTTTTTTTCAAAGAAATGGAACAGGTGATCCTAAAATTTATATGGTACCAGAAAAGACCTCGAATAGCCAGAGGAATGTTGAAAAAGAAAGCCAAAGTTGGTGGCATCACAATTCCAGACTTGAAGCTCTACTACAAAGCTGTCATCATCAAGACAGTATGGTATTGGCACAAAAACAGACACATAGATCAATGGAACAGAATAGAGAGCCCAGAAATAGACCCTCAACTCTATGGTCAACTAATCTTTGACAAAGCAGGAAAGAATGTCCAATGGAAAAAAGACAGTCTCTTCAACAAACAGTGTTGGAAAAATTGGACAGCCACATGCAGAAAAATGAAACTGGATCATTTCCTTACACCACACATGAAAATAGACTCAAAATGGATGGAAGACCTCAATGTGAGAAAGGAATCCATCAGAATCCTTGAGGAGAACACAGGCAGCAACCTCTTCGACCTCAGCTGCAACAGCCTCTCCCTAGAAACATTGACAAAGGCAAGAGAAGCAAGGGCAAAAATGAACTATTGGGATTTTATCAAGATCAAAAGCTTTTGCACAGCAAAGGAAACAGTTAACAAAACCAAAAGACAACTGACAGAATGGGAGAAGATATTTGCAAATGACATATCAGATAAAGGGCTAGTATCCAAAATCTATAAAGAACTTATCAAACTCAACACCCAAAGGACAAATAATCCAATCAAGAAATGGGCAGAGGACATGAACAGACATTCCTGCAAAGAAGACATCCAGATGGCCAACAGACACAAGAAAAGTGCTCCACATCACTCGGCATCAGGGAAATACAAATCAAAACCACCATGAGATATCACCTCACACCAGTCAGAATGGCTTAAAATTAACAAGTCAGGAAATGAGAGATGCTGGCGAGGATGCGGAGAAAGGGGAACCCTCCTATACTGTTGGTGGGAATGCAAGCTGGTGTAACCACTCTGGAAAACAGCATGGAGGTTCCTCAAAAAGTTGAAAATAGAGTTACCCTACGACCCAGCAATCACACTACTGGTTATTTACCCTAAAGATACAAATGTAGTGATCCGAAGGGGCACGTGCACCAGAATGTTTATAGCAGCAATGTCCATGACAGCCAAAATATGGAAAGAACCTAGATGTCCATCCACAGATGAATGGATAAAGAAGATGTGGTGTGTGTGTGTGTGTGTGTGTGTGTGTGTGTGTGTATATATATATATATATATATATATATATATATATATATATATATAAAATGGAATACTATGCAGCCATGAAAAGAAATGAAATCTTGCCGTTTGCAATGACGTGGATGGAACTAGAGGGTATTATGCTGAGCGAAATAAGTCAGTCAGAGAAAGACAATTATCATATTTCCCTGATATGAGGAATTTGAGAGGCAAAGAGGGGGGTTTGGGGAGTAGGGAAGGAAAAAATGAAACAAGGTGGGATTGGGAGGAAGACAAACCATAAGAGACTCTTAATCTCACAAAACAAACTGAGGGTTGCTGGGGGGAGGGGGGTGGGGAGAGGGTGGTTGGGTTATGGACATTGGGGAGGGTATGTGCTATGGTGAGTGCTGTGAAGTATGTAAGCCTGATGATTCACAGACCTGTACCCCTGGGGCTAATAATACATTATATGTTAATTTAAAAAATTAAAAATAAATAAAATAAAATAATATATATTCTGGAAAAAAAAAGATTTTTTTATTTGTTTGAGCAAGAGTGAGCACATTGTGGAGGTGCAGAGGCTTAAGCAGACTCCGTCCTGAGTGCAGAGCCCGTGGCGGGACTTGATCCCACAACCCTGAGATCATGAACTGAACTGAAAGCTAGACTTGGATGCTCAACCAACTGAGCCACCCAGGAGCCCCTGTGAGAAGTATTCTTATAAATAAATAATAAAAATTGGAAATAACCCATATGGCAACAATGGGGATGATGAAATAAATTATGGTCATCCATAAAACAAAATAAAAATATCTAGTCATATAAAAGGAAGTGCTTGAATAAAAATCTAACCAGCGGGCAACCCTGAGGTCTTTGGTAATGTAAAAAAAAAAACATTCAGTATATACGTAAAATACTTAGGACTCTGTCTGGCACCCAGGGGTACCAAGGCAGCACTCGGATTTTAGGTGGTTACTGCCTCCCACCTGCCTTTTTCAATCTAGTCTAGTTCTATGGGAGCAGTGGGATATGCAGTGAAAATTCCCAGCTTTTCAGAAACCTGTGGCTTGGAATTGGAGGAAGGGGCAGTGGGCAAGCAGCCTCCACTCAGAGGGGCAGAGCTAAGGACAGACTCTTGGACCGGTCAACCCTCCTTTGCCTAAAAACCTTCATCATCTCCCCTCTCCACACCTTCCACTCCACTGCCATCACTTTGCATGGCGTGGAACCCACCCGTCAGAGATTTCTCGGGGCTAACAAGCGTCATGTCGAATGCAACCCCCTGCTGGAAGGGTTTCTTTCATGCTTGAAGTCCTTCCTTCGACCAGCATGGTAATCTCGCATGCACTGACAGCCTGGAGGTGCAGCTCGTAGGGAAGGAAGCGAGGAACGAGTAGTTTAAGTACGAGGCTGGGCAGACGTGAGTAAGATGCTGCAGGAGGGAGCTGAGGGTGGTTCACACAAGGGTCCCATCACCCAGGGTCTACGGAGAGGAGCACAGAAGGCGAAGGACAAATGTCTTTGATTTCCAAATGCTGTTTAAAACGTGGTTCCCTTCAAAAGCAGGAAAGGGAAAGAATTCACATGGAAGGAAAGGTTGTAACTAAACCATCTTGATTCCTGTCCTTGCTCCTCCCACCCTGTGCCCTCTACCCACTGTTCCCCCAACCCTATCCTCAGCCCTGGCTGACCCTCAATGTGGAACCCATGGTGGGGTTTTGATTCTCTTTTATTAGACTTAGCTTCAGAATTTTCCCTGGTCCCCAAGTCGGTTCTTAGGTGCTAACTCAACTACCAGTCCCATGCCTGGATTTCACATCAGCCACTTTGTACACTCCTCTTGTGTGAGCCCTTCTCAACCACTGGTGACCATGGGAGTCCACTGAGCTAGGTCACCTGTCCGGTGTTGATGGCCATTGTTTCTGCCTCTGGCCAACCTGTCCAGGTGAGCATCTGTGCTGGGCGTCACTGTGGACGCCTCTCTCCACACTGACTGGGTGGTCCCTGACCCAGGATGTGGAATGAGGGGCATCCTTCTCTTTTCTTCCTTTCTCCTCAACTAGATGTTCCTGCCCCCCAGGAACAATGACTCTGGCTGGTTCTCTAAACACTTTTATTTTGGCTGCATTAGACTTAGATGAATTTCGCTATTATTATTACTATGACCAGTGAAGTTAACCACGAAGCATATTATTTCTTTAGGGAAATAATGCAAGTTCCAAACAACCAGTTTGAAATGAACTTTGAGAGACCATTCCTGTTAAATGAACTTTTGAAAAATTCTCTGTGCACCTATTTACAAGATTAGGGAGCAAGTGGATGACACTGGATGGGCCTTAGTGTTATTTCTGTCCCCACGTAGTGTACAATTAGCATTCAAGCCACATACCAACTTCACCAAGACCAGAAGCTGAAATATAAATACCACTCAAGCGAGGTTATTTAGATCCTCAATCAGATCGACCCGATCTCAGCCAATTATTTTTCTGGCAGAGTTAATTAGAATGTGTCTAAAATGAGTGAGATGTGAAAGGCAACTTCCCATTACTTATTCCTCTAACTGTCGCCTTCAAGCTGGAGTCTTGTCCTTAATTTCACATTACAAGTACCTTCTAGAAAGGATCAGGTCTACATGTAGCCTTTCAAAATTAAAACCAAATTACGTTCCTGATGATTTCAGCTGGAATATTAAATCGGGTAGAAAGTTAATCACACGCAGGCAAGAAGAATTACAAGAGAAAAACAGAAGTGCTGGAGAAGAAGCAAGGCTCCGAAAAGAGCAAGGATAGAATCACAGATCTTTACTTCCACACTTCAGAGCCTGAAGCTTTTGAATAGAAGCAGCAGAAGTCTGAGAATCTTCTGTTCTGTCAGTTTCCATCCAGCGTTTTGTCTGACACCAGGGTACATCACCTAACATCACCCAGGAAGAGCGCGTGACCCTCCACAGTCCTCGGGCTTACCACCTGTGAGATGGGAATATGCCCCCTTTTGTAGACTGGAGTTTATGGTTCATGTTGTTCTGACCTTGGAACACTTTTGACAAATAAAACCATGAGAAATCGCTGTCAGGGCAAACAGCTCATTATTTATTACTCAAAAAAGAAAAATAGCGAGAGAGAAAAAAGCCAAAAGCAAGATCAATGATTCAACTGATCTTGAACTAGAAAGGAAACAAAGCATACGCTAGCAAAGGGCTTCCTCATGGGCTCCTGACTCTGTGTTTCAAGAATCCAAGGAGAAGCCCGAGACGACCAAGTACCCACCCTACCCAGCCCAAGCGTGGGTCTCTTTCTTGGCCTTTTCTCGTTGGAAGGAGAGGTTCTGAATTCTGATTTCTGTCTTAAAGCACAAGACACACTTTAAACATCTGTGTATAGTGTGTGAAGAAGTCAGGTGTGTGTGTGTGTATGTGTGTGCGTGTGTGTGTGTAGGAGGGGAGGAGAGGGGAGGGAAGGAGACCGTGGTATGTATCTCTAGGAGATGCAAAGGTAACAGCCAAGTGGCAGGCATATTTTCTGCCTTCTGGGTGCTCCGGGTGCAGGCTCCGTTGTGCAGACAATGACTCAGGTGAACACGGACACACACACATGGGCTGGGACCCGTGGCAGCTCGGTAGGGCTTGGTGAATGGGAGCACCTGGCACCAAACTGTGCTGGTCTGGAGGGACTTCCGGGGGCAGAAACCTTTCAGACAGGTATAGAAGAGAGGGGCCTTTTGGGGCACATCAATTACATTAAAAATCCAATGGACAATACACAAATCATTACTATGCATCTGAATGCATTTTTATAAGTTGAACACCCGGGTAACCACTATTAAGATAAAGAAATAGCACATTTCAAGGGCCCCCATCCCGCCCCCCACTCTTTCGTGGTCACCGCCGTCACCCCAAAGGAGACCGTCTTCTCGCTTCTATCATCAGTGGCTTGTTGGGGCTATTTCTCAACTTACGTAAACTGAATAATAAGGTATTTCCCGTTTTGTGTAGGCTTCTTTTCGCGCAACCTTGTAATCTGTGGGCTGTAATTCACGATGCTGCGGGCAGCAACAATTTTGCCCATTCGCAATATCAAAATGTATCACAATCTCTTTATCCATTTTACTACTGATGGAAACTTGGGTTGTTTCCAGTTCAGGGCTCTCATGAATACTGTTACAGAAAACACTCTTTGAAATATTTCTTGGTGCATGTAAATGTACGTTTCTCGTGAGTATGTGCCTAGGAGTGGAATTTTGGGGCCGTAGGGTTACAGGAAGATTTCTAAAGAAATCCAGCAAGATACCTGGGACAGAACAAAGCTGAGCTGCACAGACCTGAATTGGGGTCCCACGTCTTCTCTTGCTGGCCTGAGACCTACAAGATCTGGTGCACTGACCAGAGGCAGGCCCTGCAAAGTCACTGTGATTTCTCCCATCCCAAGGAACCCATCCCAGACCCCATTTTTCCCTCCAGCTCCTGCTCTGTTTTGCTTCCTCGCACCGCATAGAAGAGGTGCCAACAGCACTCACCGTCTCCCACGCTCTTGAACTCACCCCAACTAGGCCCTTGCCCTCACCACTCCAAGGTCACAATGACTCACATTGCCAGAGCTCTAGGCCAGTGCTTCGACCATATTCACTCCTCCATTTCGTAATGTGCCCCCTTCGTGTGGCTTCAATGATGTCCCAGGCTTGCCCATCCTTTGATTTCCCTGGCCACTGTTTCTCAGACTGTTTTGCTGATTCAATCCCTTCCCCAAACCCGAGGTGCCACAGAGCCCCTGACCCAGACCTTGGCCTTTTTCCTTTCAGTCAAGGCTCCTCAGTTGATGACCTCTTAGGGGATCACGCTTCCCAATGCTACCTCTACCCTGCTGACTGCCAAATTCTCCGCCCAGACCGCTTCCCCGACCTCCAGACCCGTCCCTCAAACTGCCAGCTCCACTCCTCCCCTTGGATAAGCTACTGGTCCTCTCAAACTTCACACAACCCAAACTAAAATCCTGACATTCCCTCCGCAAATGAGCAAGTTGGACGGGCTTTCCTTTCTCAGTTGGCGACAACTGAACCCTTCCAGTTGCCCAAGCAAACATCTACGGACTCACTCTCCACATCTCTGTCCTTCTGTCACTCCCCACATCGGGTCCAAACACAAATGCGATTGGCACCTTTAACATCTATCCAGAATTCGACTGCCTTTCTCCAGTTCCATCATTCTGAAGCAAGTCACTGCCATCTCTCACCTGGGTCATTTCGAAAGCCTGCCAAGCAGTCTCCCGGCTCTGTCCTTGCCCACCTATCCTCCTCGCAGCACCCAGTCATCTGAACACAGCAGGAGAGCAACCTGCTGGGATGGGATGTCCTCCAGTGACTCCCATCTCACTCCAGTAAAGACCTATGTTCTTACAGAGAACTTATGAGAGCTTGTGCCCCCCAGACGCCCCCTGCCCCTTGCCTTTTTGACTTGCTCTCACTCCACTCCAGACACACTGGCTCCTTGAAGAGCATACCAGGGGCTCTCCTGTCTGCGGTCCTGGGCACTCCTGCTAGCTCTACCAGGTTTGCTCTCCCACTGGAGAGCCCATAGCTCTCTCGCTCATTGCTTTCACACATATACTAACAATTCATACCGTCTTTCTTCACTTTATTTTTCTCCTTATCCTTACTGCTACTGACATACCGTAAATTTTTCTCATTTATTATTTATTGTCTGGCTCTCTACTCTAGGATGTAAGCTCAGTGAGAGAGGGACGTTTCGTTTGTTTATTCAACACGATCTGTGGGTGGTTACCACCCGGAGGAAGTGGGCTGCGGAGGCCACGTGGGCATGTGCAGGCGTAGAAGGGGGAAGGGGACAGGGACTCCCACAGCCAAGGAACCGTCCCCACCCCCAAATTTATTTAGTGAATGAGTGAACAGATCGATGAATTAATGGCGATGAAGAGATCAGGTTTATGGAAGAGCCCGGAACACAGTGGGTGCTCAGAACAGTGTCAGTTTCCTCAATGTTTCCCTTGGCCATTTGGGAGCGACCCCGAGCTCTCCCTGCCTGGGCTGTGACTATTCTTTGCATGTGGGCAGCTCCCAGGGAGCCCCGCCGGGCACCCGCATGGTGTGCAGCGAGTGTCCTACAGTTTCAGCCCCGCTTCCTGAGTGTCTTTCTCTTACCCTCTGGATCTCTCTAGGAGCAAACCATCCAGAAGTGGTCATTTAAGGAACCACTGCTCCCACACATCTCAGCTCCGCAGTCAGAATGGATTCCGAGGGTGGGGAGAGCAGAGACAGAGACACATGGAGGCTCTGGGCACCCGAGGTGGGGGAATCCCTGCCACTGAGAAGAACGCACCTGGCGGGGTCCTGGGAGTCACTCTGCATATGGGTCCCTTCTCGCCTGGGCTTGTCCTGCTCTACTCCCCCGGGAGGCAGAGCCTCTGTGTGACCCAAGGTGAGACATGGCCATGTTCCACCTCCCGCTGAGGTTCCCGCCTGCAGTGTCTTCCCCTCTATGCCACCTCCGGGAGTCCCTGCCTCCAGATAGTCACACCTGGGCCACTGTCTCTTGCCCTCGTGGTGCATCACCTACACCCCGTGCCTCCGTCACTGGACGGAGCTCCACGAGCAGACTGGGCTGATTCACGCCCCCTAACCTTGCATGGTGTGCTTAAAGAATGACAGAAGGAATAAATGAAATCGGTTCTTCTAGAGCAACGGGAGAGCACACGTTACCTATCCGCTGAGGTGGTGAGAGCAAGAGAGGAGGAAGGCAAAACTACCTCATCGGCTCCATATACCATTCCATCCTTTGCGTAAAATGATAAATGGATTTGCTTGGGCAACACTTTGCCTCCTGTGTTTTCCCATAAAGTCCTCTTCACTAAAAGCATGTGGCATTCAGACATCTCTCCTCTGAGAAGACATCCTAACCACGGCATTCTGTATGCGTGAGGCCCGCATGGAGAACAGTTGTTGCCATAATGAGGGAAATCCGCGGCGGGGACAGCTCGTCAGCAGCGCTGGTAAATATTTATAGAAGTGAGTAGCTAGCAGAACACGTTTGATGGCTGAATTAATATGGCAGAGCTGGAATCTCTAGGTGAGAAGGTGTCCTGCTTTCCAGCCAGAGCTCAGCCTCCAGCTACCCACAGATCTAGCTTCCTAAGTGGTGTCAACACAAGAACACCACCTCATCTCATTTTGGGGTGCCCAGGGAGGGTGACCCCTCATGATGCTGGAAAGCCTCCCCACTCTGTCACCATTTCTTGCTGTCAAGAAGTTACCTGTGGCTTTCCATTAGATTTGTGGTCCAAGCCAAGAAATAAGCCTTAGGGATAACCTGCCCTTCAAAGAAATCACATGCCTCCTAGGAAATCTTTGCCTTGTGCCCCTGCCCATTGCAACACTGGAAATTGGCTCTGGGGAAGGATCTGGAAGGGTCTGGAAGGGTCTGGAACACAGAAGTGAGTCTCCTTCAGGCAAAACCTTTTCAGACTGACTGTCCGTGTGTGCGTTTCACTCTCCGCTGCGCAGACTCAGAAGCCTAGAGCTGCGAGGGCCACACCATCTCTCTAGTCCACTGGGCTGAGCTTCATCCTCTTCTCCCAGGAGGAAATGGAGACCCAAGGCTGTCCAGGGTGTCGCTGAAGGACCCAGGCAGTGTCAGAACTGAGATGGGAAACCCACTGTTACCTCAGTTGGTCAGTCTCTGTCCTCTACAAACTCCACGTGTGACCTAACGGGGGAGATTGTGTGGGTACATGCGTATGTGAGCGTGTGTGTGTGTGTGTGTGTGTGTGTGTGTGATGTCCAGCACCCACACAAGCCAACTCTCTGCTCTCAGCTGAGGAATGGGAGCAGAGGAGGGGACTTCAGAAACTTCGGGTGCTCCACCATTCCCGCAGACATCCCGATTTTTTAAATTATTTTTTTATTAACATATAATGTCTTACGTGTTTCAGGGACACAGGTCTGTGAGTCATCAGTCTTACACAATTCACAGCACTCACCATAGCACATACCCTCCCCAGTGTCCATCCCCCAGCCTCCCCATCCCTCCCTCCCCCTCCCCCCAGCAACCCTCAGTTTGTTTCCTGAGATTAAGGTGGGACCAGGAGGGAGATATTCTGATTTAACTGCTTGGCGTGGAGACTGGGCCTTGACATATGAACTATCTCCTAAGGTGATTCTAATGTATAGCCAGGCCTGAGGACTCCTGACCCAAATGACCACCAAGCTCCCATCGACCCCAGTGTGTGATTCTACAGGGACAAGTTCTGGTGTGTCCTGCCTGGAGCTCGGCTGGAAGAAGACCGGTCTCCCAGGCTGATGGCAGCTTCTCCCTTCTCCCCTCCTCCTACCCAGTTCCCCTTCCTCCAGAGAGCCTCTGCCGTCCCCCGTCTCCTCCGAGCAACCTGCACCCCACAGTGTTTCCTGGCGTCCAACCTTTCTATGGACCTTTCCTTTGTCCCTCCCAGGAATGATTCACCCCAACCTCCAGGGAGATTCGTGTCATAACGAAGTAGTGGCCCTCCTTACCTCCTCACATCCCAGGTGGGGGCCATGACTACTCTGCTAGACACTGGTTCTTCCCAGGGGTCCTTTCTGTCCCTGCTTTCAATGTGTGAACTCACCCATGACCCTGAGTTACCCCACCCCTTATCCCTACCTCATCGCCTCGCTACTATCTAGATTCTCTACCTTGTTGAGTTATTGCTGTTTCATGAATGCGGTCCACCACCTGGAATTGCACCAAGACTAGAGCAACAAGCTGGACAAGGTTGAGTTACCCTCCAAGCGAGGAGAGGGGCCGGACCTCTAGAGAAGCACCAGCCCCGAGTTCCTGCCTTCTAAGGGGTTTTGAAGGACGTGAGAGGGTTGCAGCTGTGCCCGTGGGGTCGGGGTGCGGGGAGGCAGGCGACTCTTGGCCAGGTAGAGCAGGAGGTGGCGGGTTTCTCACGGGGCTCTATCCGGGGCTTGTCCAGGATGCGGGCTGTGGTCAGGCTAGACTCTGCTTTGTAGCTGGGGTCTACTCTTCCGAGAACTTAGGACACCGTGAGCAAGAAAAACAAAGAGTCAGGGCCAAATGCAGATGCCTGTGAGTTTTGTCAATGTGGCTGGGGCGGGGGGGAGGTGGGCAGGGTGTCTTTGAATAGATTCCCTTCAGTTATAAAGGTGAAGGGCAAGA
The DNA here is from genome assembly GCF_902655055.1 of Lutra lutra. Lineage (NCBI taxonomy): Eukaryota > Metazoa > Chordata > Mammalia > Carnivora > Mustelidae > Lutra > Lutra lutra. The sequence continues at coordinate 1,787,208 of NC_062291.1, read as the reverse complement.
CCCTCGCCCCCTCAGAGATCAGCAGAGGACCAAGAGGGGACGAGATGGGGTCTCCATACACCAGGGAGGTGCTAGGACAGTTCACAGGCCATGGAGGGCAACGAAGCAAGCTTTATGCAAAGCTGGGATTTACTGGGAAGCCTGGAAGGTTCATAAGCATTAGCCAGATGACAAGATCTGAGGAGTCATCGAATTTAACCTCCTGAACTGGGAAGAAGTGTCAGAGCCCAGGCCAGAATCCAGGGCTAGTGGCTCCCACTCCCAAGCCTTGTATGCTCTCCGGGAGACCGCGTTTGGTGGCGGAGCCCAGAATCACCTCCAGTCCTTGGGCTGGCGGTATATGGGGTGTTAGGACCCAGGTGAGGTGGGGGATTTCACGTGGGCACAGGGAGCTCCAGCCTCTTCTCTGCTCTCACATTGCTATCCTATGGCTGGGGCATCACAAACCCATTCTCCCTGTGGGCAAAACAAGGCATAAAACCTGGGCCTGGGGGAGGCTTTTAGCACCACAAGGGTGGCCCTGAGTCACAAGCACCCTGCAGCTGAGCCCCTTAAAGATTTGTACAATCCACTCCGGCTTTCCTTGGGGTAAAATGATTACAACTTTTCCAGTAGCAGATAATTGAAACATAATTCCCACTTCGATTTAGCAGGCAGTCAAAAAACACCTCCCTCCCCCGCTTTTCTATTCCTATCCTGGGCTCTGGATCTGGGACCCCCCAAAGCCGTGACGTCTGATGATCAGAAGACACTGGGAGGAGAGACAGGTGCCGGCGCCTTCGTGTACCCTTCTCGCTGAAGTTCCCATGTGGAGATGCCTTCTCATTCTCTGTGCGTAGGAATGAAAGAGGACAGATGTTATTATTCCCTGAGAGTCTGAGTAACATAGTCAAGGTCATGTTGCAACAATGAAAAAAAAAAATCCACCCCAGTTGCTCCTCTTTGTCCTTGAAACAAACCCTTGACAGCCCAGACTTTAATATTAGTAAACCACAAGCCATTCTTCTGTTTTCCTAAATGCCTGGAAAAGTAATTAAATGGGGCATGATCAATAAGAAAGAATGAGGCCCGACAGGTCAGCTTGACTTTCTTTCCACGCTCGGTACTTTCACTCTGGGCTGAAGTGGCTCCGTGGATGGTCTCTCAGCCGTTTCTCCCCATCCCCGAGCCTCTGCGGACACCAGCCAGGTAGGGGACTTTGCTGGGAGAATGCCCAGCAGCTGCTTCTTCGAGGCTGACATTCCAATGGTTCCGTCAAGCCTGGATAAAGGCCCATCAGCCCCTGAGAAAAGATCCCGGGCCACTGATGCCTTGTTTTCAAGTGCTTTAAATTGCAAGAGGATAAAGGGAAAGGTATGGCGTGAGAGCTCTGCCAATCCGTGCCCAGTAGGGAAACTGGGGACCACTAACAGGGAGCTGGGAACCAGGTTGCATTCACTTTTAACATATTGTGGCCAGTTTTTACTATTTTCAAAATGCAACTTTGGGCATGTCCCTCCTTTGCTCAGAAACCCCTGGTGGGCCCAGCCTATTGCTTACAAGTTACAAGGGTATAGTGCTTTCTGCTTGGAAACTTGAGGGCAAGGAATTTTGCCCTGCCTGGGAGGTCACCCCAGGCCAGCATAGGGCCAACGGCTCTGTCTTCTACCCTGGTCTTTCACATTCCTTCGCATACAAATGTGTGTCTCCCACCACTGGACCTTGGGCTTGATGTGAGAAGAGATGGACCTATTTGTATTTCTGTCCCCAACACCCAGCCCTGCACCAGCCCATAGTGGGCACTCACCAAGTCCTGCAGAGATGAATGCAATGCTCCCTCCTCTGGTCCTCAAAGCCTGTCACAAGTTAGCCGAGCTCACTCCCAACCTCATCCCCACTTTCACTGCCCTGCACAAGGCCTCTGGCCTGGCCAGCTGAGCTAGTTTGTATTCCTCGAATAAAGCTACTCTAATTCCCACCTCTGCCCTAATTTACTCTCCTTTCTGCTTCTGGAATTCCTTCCCGGTCTGAAAAACCAAGCTTGTGTGCCCCTCCCCTGCACGGTCCCCTGGGTGCCATGTCCACCCCCCTGACCCCTGCCAAACGCACCCACTGTCCCCCCAGTGGTAGCACTTGGAGTAAATCACGCTATCTCTGAGAAGCCTTCCCCAATATTCCTAGCACATGGGCTGGTTTATTCTCTTTCTATGCCGGACACTTTTTCCAGTTGGGGATCAGGGCCCTTCTGTCCCCATGGCCAATGTCCTGAGTCCCAAAATTTAAGTTGCCTAAGAATCACCAAGGAACATGTGGGAAACACGGGTTCCACGGCCAGAGCTCTAGACGGAGGCCCAGAATCTGAATTCCCTCTGGTGTTTTATTTTCATGCAAACAGTCCAGGGTGTTGCTTTGAAAAAGAGCATTGCAAGTCTCCGATAAGTGTTTGCTGAGGGACAGACTTAACCGGACCACATCCTGCACCTCCGTTCCCACTGGGCTTGCTCATAAGCCCTGTTTCCGTTTCCTAGTCCTGTTGGTGAGGGTTTGAGGCCGAGAGGTGACAGCAGAAGCAGGTAAGGGAGCGTGAGGCAGGAGCCTGGCCTCCCGGCAGCTGTCCCCAGGCTCTCTGGGCCACAGAGGGCCCCCAGCTGGAAGCGGCCCTGAGTGCCAGTCCTCCTCAGGAAACGTCCTTCTCTTTGGCTCTCTTGTTCTCTCATTGGCCTTTCTCAGGTTCCTGCTGTTCAGCCTCCAAGGATGCTTACTCTTCTCTCCAAACGCCAGCCGGGGTCTGACTGCATGGTCCGCATTCACCCCTCCCTTCCCTCACCCCCAAAACTGCTCTCTCACGAGTGGTCTGCAGTGGGCCCCCCAACTGGGCAGGGGGGCTCTGCCCAGGTGTGCAGGAGCACCAAGTTCAAGGGGCACTACCTGACAGATGGCACCCCTCCCCCACCCACCACCCCAAAGCTCTCCTCTACAGTGTGATCTCCTCCCCAGTCTAGGAGTCATGAGCACTGGAACAACATCTTCATTCCTGCTCCCTCTCTCCGGGTGCAACCACGCCCCCCGCCGGCCCCTTCACGGCACAGGCTTTCCCCGGGCCGGGTGGTTCTGTCCCATGTTGTGTCTTCCCCTAGGCACATGTGGGTAAAACATGACGCTGGACTCAGGGAGTCAAATTGTCTCACGGCATTTCTCAAAGGTGAGAGCTACTGGCAAAATCTCGGGAAAGACTTTTGGAAACCTGAAACCTCTGAGCTGAAAGCACTCAGAGATTATCTGGTGAGAGCTACTTGTGTCAAAGATAGCACCAAAAGAAAACAATAATAATGTTGGGATGATGGTGTGTGCTGTGTTCCAAGCACTGTCCTAAGCCCCGTAGATGTATAAACTCATCTAATCCTCAAGCCAACCGTCTGAAGGTGAGCATTGTTACCCCATTTTACAGATGAGGACACTGAGGCCCAGACAGGGTAAAAGGACATGCCCCAATTCTCTTAAATACTGTATAATAGAGCGAGGGCTTGAGCCCAGGTAGCCTTGCTTCAGATTACAAGAGACCTGAGGCCAGACTCTAATTAGCCAGTTAGCCTAATTAAACCTTGTGATCTTGGCTTATAAGTCCCTACTCAGTCCAGTCCCACCCACTCACCTCTACAGGCTGTTCATACAATGCATTCATCTCTGCTCTTTACCTCTGTCGCACTGGCTTTCTGTACGTCTCTCATGTGTCCATATCCCCTCTGGCCACAGTACCTTTGCACCTGTTGTTTTCTGCCTAAAGCACTCTTTTCAACCCCTTTCCCTCCAGTAACATGGTTCCTCCTTCTGGACTCTGCTGAGTGTCTTGTCCACAGGGAAGCCTTCTCTGACCTTCTAGACTAGGGCAAAACTCCCTCGCACAGCCCGGGAGCAGAATTAGTTTCCCATCAGTTGTGGTAATTAATACCAGCTTCTCCCACTAGACTGAGCTGCAGAAAGAGGGAGTACAGTTGGCTTACCCTTGACCTCCAAGGACTGCACAAGGCTTGGCTCCATAGCTATTGAATAAATAACTCAATGGCAGGATGGGTGGATCTCCCAAATCCCAAACCATATTTTCCTCGAATTCTGTGCTTTTTTCCCTCCATTATCGCTGAGGAAAATAGCTCTAGTCATGGCAAAAGGACTTGGGATTCCAGCTACAGGGTATGGAAAAAATACATCTAATGCCTTTCTTTCTGGTTTATATCTCTCTCTATCCTCTCTGTAAATCTAGAAAGGTATTCACATTTCATTAAATTGGTTCAGATTGAATCTAAATGAGGGTTAAATATAATTTTCTGAATGCTCTCAAGCTGTAATTCCTGTGTCTAAATAAAAAATAACAAACACTTGAATTTGAGGCGATGGGTGCGATTTCATTTAGTAGTTTCAAATCCTCCACATTTGTTACACATAATCAGATCTGCCACAGAAAGTGTCCGTGTGCTTCCTGTGCTTGGGCTGCATTTTGACCTGGTTTCTCTGCAGGTACATGTAGACACTTAGAACCCGTGTGCCTTGGGTGGAAAAGGGAGAAAAGGGTGGGGAGGTGTTCCAGGGACCTGAACTCCTAGGAATATCTTCCTAAAATCCCCGGTGGGGAGGGAAGCGGGGCACAGGGCCTTTGGGATTCTGCACAGAGAAGCTGTTCATCACTCAAGTCCTTGCTGTGACAGTCACCCGAGCCCACTTGTTTTTTGTTTGGTGAAAATCACTCTGTGGACACGGTTCGGTGCACTCAGATGCCAGCTCTTGGGATGATATTAAATCTCCCTCCTGGATACAAAGTCTCCTGTTAAAAAGCGATCAAAATAATCCTCGGGAACAGGTGGATGATAAATTAATGAACACAATCTTTTCCTTCAAATTGCACTGGGGAAGAAATTAATTACTGGGCAAATGAGTAACAAAGAGGGATCCCCGCCTCCCACAGCCTCTGAGCCCTCTGCTGTTTTGTTCTCCCAAAACCTAATTTCCATGAAACACTTCGGGGAAGTGCACATCGCCAGCATAAGAATTTCTTAGCAGACATGCTAATATGAACGCCATAATTCCATGGTCAAGAGATCTCACTCGGCTTTAAAGACCTGGGACTGACAAGGGTGATATTTCAGAGGGGCCCATGGTTGGTTCCCAGACACCGTTAATAACCCCCAACCAGAATGGATGCCAACCAAGCTGGGGGAAGGGACCCCCCGAAAGGTAGGTATGAGTTTTATTTATAGGCACATACCCGGCTAGATATGTACAAATACATAAAATCTTTATTTTTCAATAATATAAATTCTATGCCTGCCTGGAATATAAATAAACGTCCCTCGGCCAGCCGGTGTCCTCTGCAGAGTTTGCAAAGTCTAGAACCCTCTGCGGTGTCACTCCTGCCGCTATTTATAGGGTCCTCACCCCTCCTTGAAGCTAAGTAATGATAGCATGCTCTGTAACAGTCAAGAGCTCTGCTGCCCGCCTCCTAAATCACCCCTCTCGGGAGTCTGTGCGCTGGCTTTCCTGCTCCTCCTCTCCCGGCCTGGATTGCAGGAGACAGGACAGCCACTGCTTGCTGGCTCAGGGCAGATGTGGCCAGGGGCTGCTCACCCACTGGGGCAAGGGGGTTAGGCAGGAATGTTTACCCTGGGCTGGGTGACCTACAGTGAATTCTCCAAGCATCCTGGGAGGTTCACGATTGCCATCCCTGTCTTGAAGATGGGGGAAACGAGGCTCAGAGGTTCTAGCTCTTCTCTCCAAGACAGGACTACAGATCCCTGGCTAGCAGAAGCCAGCTACGCCCGGCCCGGTGTCCCTGCTTTGCTCTCAGCATTTGTTATCCCTGTCCACTTAAAGCCACTGATTTTCTTCACCCCCTTCATTTTCAGCAGTCAGCCAGCGACTGATCTGCATTCAGGAAGGAAGCAGGTGTGCATCAGGGGGCGGGATCTGAACGAGGCAGGTGGGCTCCACCCTCCTGGGCTGCGTGGCCTAGGGGGACAGGTGGAACCCCTCTTGAAGGAGGTCATTGAGAGGACATGACTGCCCTTGACCCCAGAGCTGGACCTAGGCAGTCAGAGCCTCCTCACCCCCTCCCTGATACTTGGCGTGCCCACTCTGCCTACCACCCCAACCCTTGGGAGAGCAAGGTGTGGTTGAGACCATCTGGACGGTGTACGTGACCGAACCCCATTAGACCTCTATATAAGCTTGTACAATTCTGGCAGGCAGGTGTGGAGACCTACTTGTCTTGTGGCCTCGTAAGTAAGTTCCCTCATGTATTAAACCTGCCACGTACCCATATGGAGCAGCTGCCTCTTTCTTCGATGTTTCCTTGGCTTTCGTGTGCAGGGACCTGTTTGCAAACCAGCATCTCTCAAGCACCCATCCTGTTTCCTTTTGGTAAAGGGAGGATGCTACTCCCAGTGCCTGGGACTGAGCCCTGCCCTGCCCAGGGAGGCCGGAGCCCTGGGTACTCCTCACACCTTTGCCAAGCCTTCCCATGCCCGACAGATCATTCCATCTCTCTGAGCTGGCTTCCTCAGCAGTGAGGTGGTTATCCGTGTCTTCCCCACAACTTCCTATCTAATGTAGTGAACACTGGAGGCAAATGACTTAAAATCTGAAACTATTAAGTGGCCATACAAACGTAAGCCGTGTACTGTGTTGCAGGGACTCGAGAACTCTGAGATGCAAACGTACATCCATTAGGAGGTTACAATGGAAGAGGAAAGGACACAGTCAACAGCAAGCATTGGTAAGGATGTGGAAACGCGAATCTTGTGCGCTGTTGGCAGGAATGTAAAATGGAACAGCTACTGTGGGAAATAGTATGGAGTTTCCTCAAAAAATTAAAATACAATTACCCTAAGATCCGGCAATTCCACTTCTGGGCCTACACCCAAAAGAATTGAAAGCAGGGACTCAGGGATGTGTACACCTGTCTTCCTAGCAGCATGACTCACTAGGGCTAAGAGGTAGAAGCCACCCACGTGTCCATCGGTGGATGTACGGCCAAACAAAATGTCTGATATCCATACAATGGGATATTGTCCAGCCTTAAAAAAGGAAGGAAATTCTGATTCTGAAATCCAGGCTACAGCCTGGATGGACCTCGAAGACGTGATGCTGAGGGAAATAAGAAGTCACAAAAGGACCAATACTGTATGATACCACATTCATGAGGTACTAGTTTGGAGACCGAAGGCAGAGTTAATGAAGGGGGGCTGCGGGGCTGGGGGCAGGGGAAGGAGGAGCCCTATGATGCGGACGGAGCTTCAATTTTGTGCGGTGAAGAGAGTTCTGGAGTTGGATGGTGCTGATGGTTGCATGACACCGTGAATGTGCTTAATGCCCTTGAACTTCAAAATGGGCTCAAAGGCGGCTTTTATGTTATGTGTGTTTTATCACAATTAAAAATAAAAATTGAAAAACCAGTGATGAAAACCCCCCACCCTCCAGGTGCTCGCGTCTCTCCCTGTCTCCTCTTTGGGGTCCCACTCACCTCCTGGTTCCCCCTTCTCCACCTCTCCTTCTGCCAACTTAGCCCTGAGAGGCTGATCCCCTCAATGGTACAGTCTTGTCTTAGACCAAATCATTTAGGGAACAAGAAGGCTTTCTGAGGACCGCTCATGATGGTGGGAGGGAGATGGCCTTGGGGCCAGCCTCTGCCCAGGGTTCCAGCTCCTGCTCTGCCCCTTCTAGGCTGGTGCCAACAGCCAAGTCCTCCAGCCTGTCCAGGCTTCAGGTGTCTCCCGTTTCTGTTGGAGGTGATGACAAGATCAACACCTGAAATCCCAGAACTGAGCTGGCATGCCTGAGCTCTCAGTCAGTGTTGGCGATTACCACCAAACATGGGAAAAGACACCTTCCAGGGAGAGGAGATGGGCCCTGCTGGGAAAGCTCTGTTCACATTTTCCACATCAGCCCGGCGACCCCGCTCTGCCTGCACCCAGTGTGGGACCAGCAGAATCATTCCCTGAGCAGGTCATCTGTCTCACCCCACGTGTCCCTCTCACCAGGGGCACTTCTGCAGTGGAGACGGCCAGAAGCAGACATTTTAGAAGGAGAAGCTGGGCACTGGGTCTGGTGAAGTGGGTGCGAAGGGACACAGTGGGGGCAGGGCGGTCGCTCCACAGCCCTTCCTGCTGTTAGTGGAAAGGAATGAACTGAGTTTGGGTGGAGATGAGTATGTTCTCACATAAATCAGGGCTGCTCCTATAACTCAGGAACCAAGGCTTGGGGCCCGGAGTGACCCCGGCTGCATATTCTCCCTAGACCGCCCTCGATGTCCCACATGTGGACTTGAAGGCCAGACAACCTGGCTTTGGGCATTGGAAGATGTGACCAGCCTGCTGAGGACAGAGAGTGAGACCCTGTCCCTGGGAGTAGGACGATGGTTTTCTCCAGCGAGGACACATCCCGGAAAAGAGATTTGACAGCCAGGCCTGGCATCTAGACCGCCAGGTTCTGCCCACCAGCTCTCGACACCATTTAGAATCTTCTGGGCCCTGCCACTTCCTGCAGCCACCTGTCCTCAGGTCCCCATGGCTCTTCCTAGCAGCCTGACTGGGTCTGCTTTAGGTCGAGGCATGCAACGGCCCCAGGAAGCCCCCCCACAACATGCACAGACTCATCAGGCATGACAATCCCCAGTGGACAGTCCTGAGGCATTTCCTGAGCTTGCCTGGGGCATCCCATGGGCCATCCAGAGCCGTGGCCAGGTGCACAGTGCGTCCCTCGGTGGCATTCCTTTTTTTCCTGTCCACATACATTCCTCGCCCTTGGATCTCAAAAGACCTCACAACAGGATCTGCTTTTCGGGAGCCCAGGCAGGAGACACGGGGATGAGTGGGGTGAGGGAAATGCTCTTTCTCCTCTGGATCTTCGAGGATGTTGCTAAACTCAGAAGGGCTCCATTGTGTTGCGGGGGGGCTCCTGGTGGTGAAGGTAACTGTCCTCCGACCCTTGGAAGCAGCCCCACAGACGTCCAGGGGAGGACAGGAAGGTCCCTGCGGATAAGCTTCACAAGCAGCACGTGGGTGCTGCAGTCATCCTGAAGGTTCTGGTTAAATGCGGAGGGGGCAGGAGCATGGCGGGGGGCGGGGGGCTGTTAGGAGCAGACAGCCAGGGGTAAAGTCACGCTCTGCCATTGCTAATCTATAACATGGGGCAAATGACTGAAACTCAGCTCACCTGGAAAATGATGTGATTCCTTCATTACCTGATATAATCAAGTAATTTTATGAAACTTTTAGCCAGACACTCAGTAACTGCTTAAGTAGTGGATATTATTACTGTCTTTGCTTTGACTCTGGTTCCTCTGTGACAGAGACCTGAGTTTTAGATGTTGATGGTTCCTTTGTTCTAGAAAACAACCCTCATGAAGAAGTCTCCAACCATTGCTCTTGGAGAAAGTCGTAAAGGAACCATCGATCCCAACCTAGACACTCCAGACTCAAGTGGGCTGTTTTGTTTGTGCAATGCACATGGTCGGGCCTGGTGAAGTCAGAGTTCCCTCTCTGCAGACTTCTGCCTTGGGTCTGAGTGGTGAGGGGAAGGCAGCCCAGGGGAGATCAGTGGACTAGAAGGAAATATCTGGAAGCACAATCATGCCTTAGTGGAGGCAGAGATGGGAATGGACAGGGAGCTTGGGGAAAGCACTGTCTGGGGGCACCGATGAGACACGGGACAGAAGGAAGCTGAAAGGATGGCACTCAGGCCTCATTTTCCTTCTAGAAGTTGGGCGTCCACATACGAGTGATGTCATTGCTTGCCGCTGGCCACACTTACAGAGTCTGGGGGTTTAATTCGCTGTCCGCAGCCAGCGCAGCCTGACGGAGGGTCGCTGGACATGGCCAGGCTGGCCTTGTAAGAATTCTATCAACTAGTCTGGCTTCCACCAGCCTCAGGCAGACCGAGCAGCCGCCTGACACCGAGGGAGGGCCTGCTGCAGGTGAAGTTCCAAAGCCAAGTGTTCGTGGGTTAGTCAAGACTTTACAACAAAGACCTTCGATCGAGACCCTGGCAGGACACAAGAAAGCAAAAATCACCTGCCTCCCTGCCTCCAGGTCCAGCTTCTGACAACTCTTCCTCCTTTTCTTCTTGTTTGTTTTAACTCTTTTTAGGAGATTCGGGTCATCTCACAGACATAGATTTTTCTGATGGTTTTTTTTTTAATTACTTTTTTTTTTTTAATCTATAAACATATATTTTTATCCCCAGGGGTACAGGTCTGCGAATCGCCAGGTTTACACACTTCACAGCACTCACCATAGCACATACCCTCCCCAATATCCATAACCCCACCCCCCCTCTCCCAACCCCCTCCCCCCATCAACCCTCAGTTTGTTTTGTGAGATTAAGAGTCACTTATGGTTTGTCTCCCTCCCAATCCCATCTTGTTTCATTTACTCTTCTCCTACCCCCTTAACCCCCCCATGTTGCATCTCTACTTCCTCATATCAGGGAGATCAGATGATAGTTGTCTTTCTCCGATTGACTTATTTTGCTAAGCATGATACCCTCTAGTTCCATCCACGTCGTCGCAAATGGCAAGATTTCATTTCTTTTGATGGCTGCATAGTATTCCATTGTGTATATACACCACATCTTCTTTATCCATTCATCTGTAGATGGACATCTAGGTTCTTTCCATAGTTTGGCTATTGTAGACATTGCTGCTATAAACATTCGGGTGCACGTGCCCCTTCGGATCACTACGTTTGTATCTTTAGGGTAAATACCCAGCAGTGCAATTGCTGGGTCATAGGGTAGTTCTATTTTCAACATTTTGAGGAACCTCCATGCTGTTTTCCAGAGTGGTTGCACCAGCTTGCATTCCCACCAACAGTGTAGGAGGGTTCCCCTTTCTCCGCATCCTCGCCAGCATCTGTCATTTCCTGACTTGTTCATTTTAGCCATTCTGACTGGTGTGAGGTGATATCTCATTGTGGTTTTGATTTGTATTTCCCTGATGCCGAGTGATGTGGAGCACTTTTTCATGTGTCTGTTGGCCATCTGGATGTCTTCTTTGCAGAAATGTCTGTTCATGTCGTCTGCCCATTTCTTGATTGGATTATTTGTTCTTTGGGTGTTGAGTTTGCTAAGTTCTTTATAGATTTTGGACACTAGCCCTTTATCTGATATGTCATTTGCAAATATCTTCTCCCATTCTGTCAGTTGTCTTTTGGTTTTGTTAACTGTTTCCTTTGCTGTGCAAAAGCTTTTGATCTTGATAAAATCCCAATAGTTCATTTTTGCCCTTGCTTCCCTTGCCTTTGGTGATGTTCCTAGGAAGATGTTGCTGCGGCTGACGTCGAAGAGGTTGCTGCCTGTGTTCTCCTCAAGGATTTTGATGGATTCCTTTCTCACATTGAGATCCTTCATCCATTTTGAGTCTATTTTCGTGTGTGGTGTAAGGAAATGATCCAATTTCATTTTTCTGCATGTGGCTGTCCAATTTTCCCAACACCATTTATTGAAGAGGCTGTCTTTTTTCCATTGGACATTCTTTCCTGCTTTGTCGAAGATGAGTTGACCATAGAGTTGAGGGTCTCTGATGGGTTTTTTATGAGAGTATTTATCTTTTTATTAAAATTTTTAAAAATGTTAATAGTCCATGTCATTCCACGTTCATGGCTCTCTACCCTTTATTTAACTGGTTCCCTATTGTTGATTATTTAAGCTTTTCCCAATTTTTGTGATAATTAGCACTCTAATGGCTGTCTTGATACAAAATTCTTTCCTCCCCCCCACCCCCTGGTAGTGGTAACATAGCTTCTCCGGAGTAGAATTACCAGGACTAGGGACCCGAACACAGGAAAGCTTCTTGCCTCATGCTATCCAACTCACCTTCAGCAAGTCTGACTCCCGCCGTCTCTGCTATTGCTTTTGTTAACCTTGGCGTGACAGTGATGTGTAAGTCAGTCAATGCGGGTGAGCCATTTTTACTGCACTCTCCTGGGCTTTGGACTTCCGGTTAAGACTCCATTGAGAGCTAAGTTAAAGGAACTCAAAATGCCCACACTGGTCCCTTTCAGGATGCACCTTCCAACCTCCCGGGAACCAGGTTGGACAAAAATGGGCATTCCAAGGGCTTCCCTGCCTCCTGGTGACAAGCCCTGAGAGTTTTCTGGTGCTGCTCAGGTTAGGGAACAAGCGAATAGCCCAGCTTGTCCCAGACAGCTTGATGGGTCTGGGTCCTCCAGGTCTCTGCCCCTGCTTGATTTTTGGTGCTAAACCACATTTCTGAAAGAGACCAGGCATGCTGAATCTGAGTCACCTCCCCCCTCTGGGTTTCCTGCACAAACAGGGCCCTTTTGAGCCCTGGAGCTGGAATCAAGGGGGGTTCTGGTGAATGGTGAGACCATTGACTGCGGAGCCCTCTGTGGGCTCAGCCTGGACAAACCAGAGCAGTTTTCCGGGCCCCTTCCCACCCCTCAGCTGGGATCTTCTCGCCTCAGCAGGGGACTGGTGGGGAGAAGGGCTGGATCAGTCTTCTCCAAGAGAACCCTGGAAAGAGGTTGAAAAGATGGCTCTCAAGCAAAGTCCAATAAACAGGCACCCACAATTTTATTCAGCTCATCAACTAAGGAGGGAGCCAGAAAGTCGGAAATGCTGATTCAAATGGCATTTGAAGTACTGGGATTTATATAGTCCATTGGGAAAGACTCACTAAAATAGATTTTTATTGTTTGAGACAAATCCAGTTAATGTCCTACAGAGCAATCAATCCCGGCTCTCTCCTTTCACTGGACAGGAACCATTTGCGTCTCCACTGGACAGACATCCGCAGTGGAACATAGAACTTCACAGACTCTGAGCCCTTGGTTAACAGTAAATGTCGAAGTCCAACAACAGCCTGTCCTCCTAGAAATAGGGAAGATCTTTGGGTCGACCTCTGAAACAAAACTTTCCGGTGACGTTGGAAATAACTCCCAATCATCCCCTTGGCCTTATTTCCAGATTTTGGAGAGTTTTTATTAACCTTGCAAGCTTATAACCACCCCCGCAAAAGCAACTCAAATCACGTACTCTACCATACCAGCTCGGCACGATCAGGGACCCTGGAGTGTGAAAGCGCCCCAAACCTTGGAGGGGAGCAGCCGCCAAGCCAGCAGGAACTCTGCGACATCTTCATCTTACATGAGGTGCCTGTGGTCCTTAACTTTCTAGATGGTCATATATTTATGTGTCTTGTATCTCTAAGCGCACTGCAAACTTCTTGATGGCAGAGTACATGACTTATAAACCCACAGACTTTTAGAAATATAGAGCCTTTGAGATTTTTAGTCCAATGCTCTCATTTATTAGATAGCTTGTAACCCAGCTTTATTAAAGGACTTGCCTAAAGCCAACCAGCTAGAATGTGCAGAACCAGGAGAAACACGAGACCCCTAGACTCCTGCCCCAGGTTCTGCCCAGGCTTCTTCCTCCACCCCAGGCATACCTCTGAATGCAATGTATATGGGTGAGATGGAAGGAAGGAAGGAAGGAAGGAAGGAAGGAAGGAAGGAAGGAAAGGGGATGGAGGAGTGAAGGAAGATGTTTGGGTGCGTGGATGGTGAGTGGGTAGGTGGGTGGAGAGGTGGTAGATGGGTGACTGGGTGGATGGGTAGATAGATGGGTGGATGGATGGTGGGTAGGTGAATGAATGAACAGATAGAAAGTAAATACAATATCTAAATTTAAAGGAGAAAAGAACTTGTGACCAAAATTCAGTTATTCTCTTTTCCAGGAAAAGCAGACAAAATTAGTTCTAACTTTACAAAATTTCTTCCCTGCTCTCCTGCCCTTGAATGAACGGACAGGCAGCCTCTAGGGGTGGTGGAGGGTTCCCGACCCCAGCTGTACATTGGAATTTCCTTGTACTGGTCTCCTCCTCAGACCAACTAAATCAAAACTCCTAGGAATGGTGTCCTAGCATCGTTTTTTATCAGACCTCCTCAGGATAACAATCACTGACAGTGGTGGTGAGAGGTTGACAGGTCAGTCCAGGGGCCGAAGGCCCTGACTGGGCAGAGCCGCTCTGACAGGGGGTTAGCATAACTTGACGGCTATGCTCTGCTCTCCAGCCTCTGGACCAACCAGCCCAATAGAAGGACCTTCCGCCAGGCCACCAAGGATGGGCCAGAGACGGCAGAGCTTGCTGGGGCTGACGAGGAAACCCCCGTTTTAGGGAAGGATGAAGGAAAGGCTGTGCCATGACTCTGGCTAGGAGTCAGCCTCCAAGAGGTAAGAGTTGGCCTTGCAGCCTAAGAAAAATCCGGTTTCAGGAGAAAACTGCAGCCGGACCCATGAGCCCCCTGGTGACGTCGGGAAGAGAACCTCGGTGTTGGAGGGGAGTGGAGGCCACAGTCTACACAGAGGGTTTTGTTTTTGTTTTTATAACTTATTTATTTATTTGACAGAGAGAGAGAGAGAGAGCAAGAGAGGGAGCACAAACAGGGGAAGTGGGAGAGGGGGAAGCAGGCTTCCCGCTGAGCAGGAAGCTGGACGCGGGGCTCCATCCCAGGACCATCCCAGGACCCCGGGATCATGACCTGAGCTGAAAGCAGCCACATAACGACTGAGCCACCCAGACGCCTCCTGAATGGTCATTTTTTTTGTTTTTAAGATTTCATTTATTTGACAGAGATCACAAGTAGGCAGAGAGGCAGGCAGAGAGGAGGAAGCAGGCTTCCTGCTGAGCAGAGAGCCCGACATGGGGCTCCATCCCAGGACCCTGGGATCATAACCCGAGCCGAAGACAGAGGCTTTAACCCACTGAGCCACCCAGGTGCCCCGGTCATCTTTTAATTCGTACTTATGTCCTTCTAGAACTCCCTGTGGAGCTTAACCTTTCATCCAGGTTTGCTACAAGAAGGGGACATTGGCCGTTTCTGAATCCTTTGTGACACCGCTCTGTAGACACCGTCCTTCTGTGATTTCATCATGTAAGCGGGATCTTAACATGACCCTAGAAGAGGTAATGGTAGGAGAATGTTTCTTTCTTTGAACTCACGGGGCGATCCTTGAATCAGACAGTTGGGACTTTTCTGCCGTCGGGTGGAGACAAACAGCCCCTCTTCTACTCCATCAGCTCCTGTCCCGCTAGCCCCGGCCTCTCAGAGAAGCAGCTTCCGTCCTCCCATCTGCCTCGAACCCTCAGCTGCGTGATTCTTCACCTGCCCTTTCGGTTCTTTTCTGCCTAAGTGTGTAGTAGGTGCCTGTGGGAGACCAGGCCCCTGACATATATTATTTCATCTACACTGGGCCGGAGAGCACCCACCTTGGTGTGAACTCCTGCGGGAACGCTCGCCTGCCACAGTCTTCACTGGCCCAGTTTTGACAGGCTTCGGGACTACTCCAGGAGAGGCAGCTGCCGGCTCAGAGAGGGAAGCTCGGGAACCCCTGCTGCCTCCTCATGGGGGCCCTCCAGGGCTGGGCGCTTCTCCTCTCCCCATCTGCTCATGCCCTTCTCTGTGTTCCAGCTTACGCAGGCCTCAGTTTACCAGCAGACCCTGGCCTTGCCAGCCTGCCCTGAGGCCCACAGCAGGCCCTGGGCTCTACAGCACATGGAACAAAATCACACGGAGGAGGAACCAGCTGGCCTGTCTGGGTTCCACGTGGTCCAGTGGGCTCTGGCTCCAGGCTGGGCATGGTCTGCAAACAGGGATGTCAGGGCCTCAGGAGGACGAGGACTGTCACAGACACACGGAAATCATGAGAGGTGCTCAGAGCAACGCATGGCACCAAGTTGAGCTTCAGTGTCCCGCGGCTGTTGTGGGACCCGAGTAGCTCAGTATCTAATCGTGACAAAGACCGTGAGCGTATTATTGGCCATAATTAGGAGATCTGGTAACATTTTTCAATCGAAAAGCCAATCAATTTTATTAGGTATAATGTGTACATGATACACCGCGTTCATTTGAAGTGTAGGATTTGATGAGCTTGGTTGAGTGAAGATACAGTCTGAACTGCATCATTCCAGAATGTTCCCTCCTGCCCTGGCCCTGTCCACTCTCTCATTATCCCCTACCTCAGACAGCCACTTATCTGCTTCTGTCCCTAGAGCTTCATTTGAGGTTTCTAGAATTTTATTTACATGAAATCGTATCGTGCGTACCTTTGGGTCTGGCTTCTCTCCCTCAGGCTAATCGTTCTGAGATCCATCCATGGTGTGGTGCGTTTCTGAAGTACATTCCTTTTCCTGTTCCTTTTCCTATGTTGGCCCATTGATTTGGCCCAGCAAGGGCTCAGCAGGGAAGGGCAGGGGTTGGCCCTGGGGTGGAGTCGTGAATGGCCGGGGCAGTCTGCCTTCGTCAGGGTGACCCACAGCCTCATGGGAAGTCAGACATCAAGCAGCCAGCTTGTTATCTGACGACCGCCATCTTAAAGGCTACAAAGGCCTTGAGATATGGGGCCTTGTGAGGGCCAAAGAAGTAGGTTTGTGGGAGAAACAGCTGAGCCAAGATATGAAGGAGTAGTCCCCGGGACAAAGAGGTCAGAGCAGCACCTGGTGGTTGGACCAGCCTGGAGCAAGTCCTGAGGGGAGGAGAGGAAGCTGGCGGGTAAGTAGGGTGGAACGGTGCATGTCTTGGCAGAGCGTTTGGAATTACCTGAGTGACAGAAGGGTTTTTAAACAGAGATGTGGTGTGATTAGATACCCAGACCTAAGGGGCAGTAATGGCCATGAGAGACCTACCAGTGAGGGGCTATTGCCATAACACGGGGCAGAGCCAGTGGCGGTGTAAATTAGAGTCAGATCACGAGGGCAAAGATGGAGGGATTTGCGGGCCATTTAGGACATAGAATGCACTGAGGTTTAGGATCCCATAGCCAGCTGTTGGGGGGACCCCGA
The DNA here is from genome assembly GCF_902655055.1 of Lutra lutra. Taxonomy (NCBI): domain Eukaryota; kingdom Metazoa; phylum Chordata; class Mammalia; order Carnivora; family Mustelidae; genus Lutra; species Lutra lutra. The sequence goes on along the minus strand of NC_062291.1, from coordinate 1,770,380 downwards.
TGCCTGGAGGAGGCCTGGCTGGCAGTGTTCCCTGGGCTCAGATGCTGGGCTTCCTTCCTATTCTGGTCGGCTCAGGTGGCCAGAGCACATACCACAGACAGTGGGTATCCACTTCCATTTCTCACTACTCTGAAGTCCAAGATCAAGGTGCCAGCTGATCCAGGGTCTGGTGAGGCCCCACTTCCTGGTTTGCAGATGGCCACCTTCTCCCTATATCTGCACATAGCAGAGAGCAGAGAGAAAGGAAAGCAAGCTCTCTCTTGTCTTCTTATAAAGACATAAATCCCATCATGGGGCTCTACCCTCATGACCTAACCACTCCCAAAGGCCCACCTCCTAATGCCATTGCCTTGGGGATTTGGGCTTCAGTATAGGCATTCGTGGTGGAGGTGGGGGAGGGGGAGGGGGGACAGACACATAAACATTCAACCCATAAAACTCCTTCACCTCCTGTCCCAGATTTCCCTGTTGCTCTGTCTGGAAGCCCAACCTCTCTGTGACAGTAGCCGTCCATCCATCTCAATCACCGTTCCTGGTTGGGCTGTGGCTAGAGCCCAGTCCAGCTCTTCACCTCCTCCAACTGGAGGCCAGCTCCTGCATCCAGGTTCCAAGGCTTGAGAGTGAGACTTTGTGGAAACTCCAGGGCTCTGGATTCACTCTGTAATGACTCACGATCTGCCTCCCCCTAGAAGTATCAAAAATAGCTCAATGGTCCCAGTGGCTTCCTCTCCACCCAGCTCCAAGGCTACAGCTCTCATGGAAGCTTCAGTCCAGTGGTTTCACTCCAGGCCACAGGAGACCCTAACCTTTGGTCTACTCTCCTGGGTTCCCTCACTCCTATCCTGTTGCTTCAGCCCTGGCCCTTGCCACCAACCCCAGACATTTCCCTCTGTTGACTTTATCGATTAACCCATCTTCCAGAGTTGCCACTGGACACTGCCCTTGAGATATGTTTGGTCTCATGCCCTGTACCCCACAGGGCCATACTTGTTCCATGCTGACACTTCCCTGAGCCCCAGACCTTGAAGCCTGGGGCAGCCAGGAGGGAAGGAAGAGAGTGGCCTCTCATTGCAGGGTGCCCTGGTACCAAGCTTACCCGGACCGCTGTTGATGGCTTGGCCTCTGAGGCCCAGCCCTGCTCTGGTCCACTGTCCTGGCCAAGGGCACCTCTGTGGTCCAGCTGTGCCTCCAGCTCCTTGACCTCTGCCTCCTGGCCTGCTGCTGAGTCCTACTGCTCCTTTATCCTGAGGTCCCCAGACTCCTCTCATAACCAAGAGGGCACGGAACCCGGCTGACCCAGTCAGAGATCCATACCTGGGAAGACCACGTGAGCCCAGGCTCACATACACACGGAACACTCAGCGGTCGGCAGACAAGGATTGGGCGGGAGTCAAAGACACACAGTCTCATTTTGTCTGCAATTCTGCATAATAGCCAGCTTCATGATATCCTTTATATGGAATTTCACTTCACGGCTCAAAATTATCTACTTAATTACCTGCAGCTTCATTTGCCACGATTAATGGCTCCGTGCCGCTAAGGTGACACCTGGCAACAGTTGTTTATTTATGGGAAGCTACACGAGGAAGCCAAATGGTCCCACTTGTTTATAAATCTGATCAAAGATGTAAAACGTGGATTTTTAACTAAATACCTTAGACAAGCCAAAGCCGCAGGCCAAGGAAGCCACTTTTCACTGGATGCTCCCAAGCCAGGTGATCATCCAGGTTCCTGGAAGCCACCTGTCCCGCCCCATGATCCCTCTTCAGCCCCGAAAGCAGACCGCACGTCCAACCAGGTGCCCTGCTATTTTGTTTTCCTGCCAGCACAACATGAATGCGTGTCTACTTCAGGATATTTAATGCTTCTAGTTAAACTGATTTCTTTGAAGAGGAAATACTAATTTGCATGTGAATGCAAATACAACAAAACGTTAAGTGTGCGCTGGAAGAAGGAAGGAAGGAGTTTACCATTTGTCAAGACAGCAATGGCGACACCTCGTTTCCCACATAAAAGCCCTGGGATTGGTTCTTCGTGTTGATGTAGCACTTAACAATTTGCTGGGGCTGCCACAGACATGACTGCTTTATACCCAGAGTGTTTCGATGATGTGGCATTCATTCCTGGGCTAAGTGACAAGAACTCTGCCAGGGAGTCAAGGGATGTGCTCCTGCCTAGCCCAACTCCAAAGCCAGTCCCCATTCAAACCGGGGCGAGCCTTTTCCACCAGAAACAAATCCTTGATTCTCACTCCTGCCTCCCAAGGGACAAGAGGCTAGAGAAGCACTTCCTAAGTAATTCACTCACTGCATGTTGGAGGAAGGGGATCGGGATCCAGGTGGTGGCCTCGTGACTTTTGATCCCAAAGAGGCTGGTGTTCGAGCCTAATGGGAAGCCGGGGTTGTGTTACTCAACACACCGGGTCGCCAGAACTCGAGACTTTTTAAAAAGAGGAAGGAAATATTATTTTTCCTGGTCACCATTTAGAAAGAACTCAACTTATTTTCCACTGACGTCACTAAAAATGCCATTACTGAGCTGAAAACAAACAGAAAATGTTTGATTCTAATGGGAGATTGTTCCCAGTCGAGGATGCAAGCAGATAGTGCACACATAGTGGTAGGTCTGGGATGCTCAAGCCAGAGGGGACCGGGGAGACCACCTTGCCACATGTTCCCATTTGATAGATGGGCACACTGAGGCCCAGACGCCAGAATGGCTGCCTGAGACCAGGTGCTCTGGCAAGTGGAGAGCTCCTGGGGGCTCCCATCCCAGAGGGGAGAGAGAACTTGCTCACTCTGTTGGAAGAAATGTGTAAGGAAAGCTAGCATGTTGTGGGCGAGGGAGCAACGCTGTGTTTCTCGGTCAAGGACCTTATGAAATTCTGCACATTCATCATCCATCAGTGTGAAGGGCCAAGTTTGCTTCTGTATCATATTCATGATGGATTTGCTTATTTAAACGAACACCATGAGGCTCTGGCGAACACAGTGGAAAAATTTGTGTGTAAGGAAAGGCAATCTGTATGTGAGGAGGAAGGAAACGAGGGGGCAGGAAAAGGAAGAGGGGAGACTGGGGAGCTCAGGGACCCAGGATGCCGAGAGCCTCTCTGAGGGGACCTCCTGGGGCAGAGACAGGCTGTGGCACTTACAAGGACTGCCCTGTATTTTCACAACATGTAGGACATCCTTACCTGGAAAAGTCTTCCTCCTTCCTCAAGGAGCTGTACACGCTAATGAGTTTAATGTTACCAACCAGACTTTTTACAGAAGAGTTTGTGTGCTCGCCGCCCCCCAACCACCTGGTACCCTTGAGACACAGCCCTCCCCTCCTCAGGTATTTGCATCCCCGGTGTTCTCAGCAAGGCCTCCTATAACTGACCTCTTGCAAACCAATCCCCATTCCTTTATTTTTTTTTTTTAAGATTTTATTTACTTATTTGAGATAGAGAAAGCATGAACCAAGTGGGGGGAGCAGCAGGCAGAGGGAGAAACAGACTCCGCGCTGAGCAGGGAGCCCGATGTGGGGCTCGATCCCAGGACCCTGAGATCATGACCGGAGCCAAAGGCAGACCCTGAATGGACTGAGCCACCCAGGCTCCAATCCCCATTTCTGACATTCTTCTATCTCCTGTATGTGCTTTATTTTTTAATTAAGCAGTAATCACTGTTTATTTCTATTTATTTACTTATTTATAGCTTTAATTTCTTGCCTTTCTGCGTTAGCTTGAGAGCCCTGGGAAAGCAGGGGTTGCACTCTCATTTTCTCTACTGGATCCTTGTAGAACTGAACCTACCACATGGGCTGCATTTAGAAATTTCCATTTTCTAAAGTTATCTTCCCATATAGATGATGGCAGAAATATTTAAAACATCCTTTTGAACACATGGCTGAGATTATAGCAATAAGTACAGATCTGGGAGCCTTGGAATCTGTATTTTTTGATCCCTGGTGGCTGAGAGCAGGATCAGTAGAGAGGGCGGTGGAGAGAAGGAAACACAGCCAGGTGTCTGGTCAGGCTAAGAGGTCAAGCTAGGAACCCTCATTTCTGAAGGGTGACAGCTCTCATAGGTAACTGGAAAAAGCCCACCCTGCAGAGAAATGTGGGAGAGATGTTGTCTCCCTTTGCCTTGGTTCAGACATAAGCAGAAAAAAGTAAAAGATATGCCTCCTGAAAATTCATAGCTACTAGCCAGCCCTCACAGATTTGGAGTCCAAGTTCCCATCGTACGAATGGCCTTAAAACTGCCAAAAAAAAATATCTAAAGTGATCCCAGATTGGTCCTTCCTCCAGATCCTGGCAGAAGGAAGTATACACTCTTCCCGGGGAACACAGCTCTAAGAAATCCAAGGGACTTGAGCTCACAGTCAAAGGTCACTAAATGAAAATAAACAAAGAAACAAACAAAAAACAGACTCTTAAGTACAGAGAACAAACTGGTGGTTGTCAGGGTAGGGGGGGAGATGGGCAAAACAAATAAAGGAGATTAAGAGTATACGTCTTCCGAAGAGCACTGAGTAATGTAAAAAATTGCTGAATCATTATGTTTTGCACCTGAAACTATGTAATACTGTATGTTTTTTATTAACTTTTTAATTTTATTTCCAGTAGAGTTAATAATATAGAGTGTTACATTAGTCTTGGGTGTACAATATAGTGATTCATTGATTCTATATATTAATCAGTGTTCATCAGGATAAGTGTACTCTTAATCCCCATCACCCCTCCCCCCACCCACCTCCCTCTGGAAACCATCAGTTTGTTCTCTATGGTTCCCTCTGGTTAAGAGTGTGATTCTTGATCTCTCTCTCTCTCTCTTTTGTCCTTTGTTCATTTGTTTTGTTTCTTAAATTGCCCATATGAGTGAAATCATGAGTGAATCTCTGGCTGACTTACTTCACTTAGCTTTATACTCCCTAGGATCTAGGGATCCATGTTGTTGCAAATGACAAGGTTTCATTCTTTTTTTATAGCTACATAATATATGTGAATTAATTCCATATATGATTATTATGTAGCCATATGATATATATCCATTATATACGAATGTTACATAGCCATATCAGATATATATATATGTATATATACATATATATATATGGAATGCTAATTCAAAAGGATACATGCACCCCTGTACATATCTCCATTCATCTATCAATGGACATTTGGACTGCTTCCATAATTTGGCTATTATAAAATAAAACTGCTAAAAACATAGGGGTGCATGTATCCTTTTGAATTAGAATTTTTGTATTTTGGGGTAATTACCCAATAGTGCTATTACTAGATCATTGGGTAGTTCTACTTTTACCTTTTTGAGGATGCTTCACACTGTTTTCCAGAGTGACTGCACCAGTTTGCATTCCCACCAATAGTGTAAGAGGGTTCCTTTTTCTCCACATCTTCGCTAACGCTTGTTGTTTCTTGTGCTTTTTATTTTAGCAATTCTGACAGTTGAGAGGAAATATTTCATTGTGATTTTTATTTGTATTTCCCTGATGATGAATGATGTTGAGCAACTTTTTATGTGTCTGTTAGCCATCTGGATGTCTTTGCAGAAATGCCTGTTCATGTCTTCTGCCCATTTTTAAATTGGGTTATTTGTTTTCTGGGTTCTGGGTTGTATCAGTTCTTTATAAATTTTGGATACTGACCCTTCATTGGATATGTCATTTGCAAATATCTTCTCCCATTTAGTAGGCTACCTTTTAGTTTAGAAGATAACACTGTATGTTAAGTATGCTTCAATAACAAAATAATTCAATAAGGTTCTATTTACTAGGGTGACTAATCAAAAAGCAAAATAGAAAAAAATCATACTCATAAAAAAGAAAAAAAGAAAAATAAATAAAACCAAAGACCTAGAGACTGAAGAAGATGAATAAAGTTTTCATTTCAGTGAGTTGCATGAAAATCTGCAGTTAAAGTTTCTACCCTGCTCCATTTCTTTTTTTTTTTTAAGGTATTTTTTTTTAAAGATTTTATTTATTTATTTGAGAGAGAGGGGGAGAATGAGCTGGGGGGGGGGACAGAGGGAGAAGGACAAGCAGACTCTCAGCTGAGCAGGGAGCCCAATACAGGGCTCCACCCCAGGACCCTGGGATCATGACCTGAGCTGAGGGCAGATGCTTAATGACTGAGCCACCCAGGTGCTCCCACTCTACTCCATTTGTAATAAAAACTGAATTGCTTTGGATTTTTTAAAATAATACTTTTAAGGTTCAGAATATCTAATATAAGTATACCTTGCATTTATATAGTATTTTACACTTTACAGAGAACTTTCACATATATTATCTTATTTATCTCATAAAACAATGCTTTGCTTCATGCAATCATTTAAATTTAGAATTTAAACAAAACTGGGAAGAAAAAAATGTTTAAGTCACTAAATATTTGAGTAAACAAGCCACTGCAAGGGAATCAGTGGATGCTACAAACTACAAAATAAGCATTGGAAAAACAACAAGTAGGATCATCATCAGATACAGAAAACAAACTAAGGAAATTAAGTTTAAAGAAATAAAAGGGAATATCAGAAAAATAGAGAACCACAGAACAAGAGGCCATAAAATCACTAGGCAGATCTTAAAAGGACCAAATAGAACTTTTAGAAAGGAAAAATAGAACTGATATTACTAACTCATAGCATGAGTTAAATAGCAAATAAGATACAGCCAAGGAGAGAATTAGTGAAGTGGAAGGTAGATACCAGAAATAGCACAATAAATGAGAGAGGAAGAGAGAGATGGAAATCTGAAAAGGAAGTATCAAGAGAAATAAAGGATAAAGAAAGAAGATCCAAAATACATGTGTTTAGAATATCAGAAGGCTATCACAGAAACAGTGGAGAAAAACCACTATTTGTGGAAATAATGGCCAAGAATTTTCCAGGACTGATGAAAGATACCAATATTCAGATTCCTCAGATTCAGCAATACCAAGGAATCCCAAGCAGAACAAATAAAAAGAAATGCACTACCCAAACAGACTGCAAAGTCCTACCTAAAACATGCCCTCCCTCTGCTCCGAAGATACTAAAAGTTCCTGGACAGGATAACGTACTATTCACAAGGGAGTAACAATTCAATGGCATCAACAATAATAGTATCCAGAAAACAACAGAACGATACTTTCAGTCTCCTAAGAGAAAGTGTCTATTATACAGGATTAAATAGGCTAGTAACAAATGAGGCCAAATATTCATGTCTTACTACCCAAAGATTTATTTCATGTGTACTGCCAGTATCCCACAAACTAGGTGACCCTCTAAGGCTACTTCCCACTAACTGGGAACTCACGAATCCAGGCTTCCTACATCTCATGTCTCCACCATCTCAGCACATGTCTTGCAGAACCAACAAAGAAGGGGAGGAGAAAACCAGAGTCATGCTGGATATTCTCACTGCCTCAGCCCAGAAATGACACAGGTCTTCTGTTCACAATGCATTGGCCAGAACTAGTCACATAGCCCCTATCCAGCTGCAAAGGAGGATGCAGGGGTCTGTGTGTGTGGTGGGGGAGGAAACATGAATATTCCGGGAGCATTACCTCCTGCCACTCTTTCAAGAAGAAAAGCAAAGTAAAAACATTTTCAGATAAACCAAAGCTGATACAGTCTATTACCAACAGATTTTCTTTAAAGGAACTTCCTACAAAGGATATTATTTAGGGATTGGGGAAATAATCCTCTGAAAAGTTCCCAGGGACAAAAAGGAACAGTAGACAAACGAATGGCAGATGTTGGGGGAAAGTCCAAATAATTATCAACTGTATGAAACAATAGCAACGGTGCTTACTCTGTGAGGTTAAAAAAAGGCTCAAGCTGGACTCCAAACCCTGGACACATATAGCATGATCCTGAAGGGGCATGATCGACATTGCAGGGTTTTATGCATCTTATAGTTTCCTCAGTGTTCTAGAGAAATCTATTAAGTTGAATATAGACACTCACGTATCTAGGGTAACTACTAAAATCACGGAACTAAAAATGCATAACTTCCAGGGCATAGAGTGTGCAACTCTTGATCTCAGGGTTGTAAGTTTGAGTCCCACATTGAGTGTAGAGATTATTTAAAAATAAAATCTTTACAAAAATTAAAAATAAGATAAAATAACATGCATAACTTCCAAACTGTTGGGGGTAGGGATACAATCAACCCAACAGAGATCAAGAAAGAACAGGGATGGGGAGATGGGCAGACAGGAAAGATAAAACAAGTAGTACAAAATAAGATAGTATAAGTGAATAAAAATATATTGTAATCAAAACACATGGCCAAATTCAAACTAATAAACAAAGATGATCAGATCGTGTTTATTTGGACCCAGGAATATCCTATCTGAGAGCTCTATCTGATCATAATAATGAATACACACTTGTCCTATGTGCCAACCACTATTCTGAGTGCCCTAGAGATGTTAATTCATTTATTCCTCGCAGAAGCCCAATGGGACAGGCACAGTTTTGATAAGAAAACCAAGTTCCAAAGAAGTTAAATACTATAATTTGAGCAGCAAAGTGGTGACTTGAACCCAGGTAGACTCCTCCTAGAGTCTGTACTTTTTACCCCTGTATCATACCACCTCTTTCTTACCGAAGGCCCCAGAAAGGAGGAAAGCAAAATAACAGAGAAAGATGTATCAGGTAAAGATTAACCAAAAGAAAGCCAGCATAATGACATTTATATTAGACTTCCAGGGGAAAAAAAAGTATTATTGAAGATAAAGGGATAAAAAGTACAATTCACTAGAAGTTTTAATAGTTTCAGACTTGTATGTCCTTCATAACATCATTTTAAAATACACAGAGTAAAAATGGACAGAACTACAAAAAAAGGTTGACGAGTACACCATCAGAGTGGGACACTGTGTCATACCTCTCTCAGTAGACAGAAAATCAATAAGGATGCAGAAAGTTTGAACAAGTTTGATCTGCGGGAGACATATGGAACCTACTACCCAACAACTCAAGAATACACATGCTTCTCTGCATGTACATGGAACATTCATAAAAACTGATCACAGAGTAGATCATAAAACATCGCTGAAGAAAGTTCAAAGAGTCGTCATCCGTACCGCGGCTCCTGACCACAATGCAATTACCTTAGAGATCAATAATAGCTTGCAGCTAAAAATAGTGCCTTGATCAGAGGACAACAGCTTAGAGGAAGGATGTGTGAGGTGAGACCCAGGAAGCAGCACCGAGCATGAGAAAGGGGGATGGATTCTAGAGATGTTTCTAGCAAAGAAGTTGAAAGCAAAGAAGTTGAAGACATCACCGAAGTTTATAGCTCGGGCAACCCGAGGTTGGCACAGCCATTAATCAAGAACTAGGGGGAGCTGAAGGAGAAGAAGTTTGAAGGGAGAAGATAAAGTGATGTCAGCTACCGCAGGGAGACGAGGCGGGATGAAGGTTTGAAAACAGCATCAACGCTGACTTCAGTGAGAGCAATTTCATTAGTGAACTTAGCGGCGGGGGCTGAATCCAGGCTGGTCCAGCCTGAGGAATGAGTGAGAGGGGAGGCAAGCAAGTAAGTAAGCGTGGGACTCTGTCCTAAAAAATGTAAGAAGGAAAGAAAAGAGGATCCCAAGGACGGAACGATTTATTATCTGTGTTTGTCTACAGTTTTGAATGGGAAGGACAAATGGGAAGACAGAAGGAAAATGGCTGTGAGCATAGCCCCAAAGGGGGTCCGGGCTCACCTCTAAGGCTTTCCTGCCATCCCTGCGGCTCATGGTCTACTCCGCCCTTAAACTCGTGAGTGGCTGTGGGGCTGGAGAGGTGTAGCCAACCCCACTCATCTGTCCTCCACCATCACCATATTCCATTGCCGGCCCCTCCCCTTCAACAGACCTCTGCCATTTCTAGGTCCCAGTTCTTGGAGTCATGCCCGACACTCGCGACAACACCCCCATGTCTCAGGTGCCACCGGGCTCTACTGTGAGGGAAAGGAAAACTCCAGAGTGACGTGGGGTGAGGTGAGACACTATGCAGAAGGACAGTGGCTCCTTTGTGTCCTTGGGAACACACACCGCTCTTTCTGGTCCTCACTGATTGGTCCTTTTTAAAACTACGACAATATTGAATGGATTGCAGATGGGGGGCAGGAAAATTCTTGTGTTAACGTGTGCAGGCAATTTAAAAACGGCATTGTGTCAGAGCCAAGTCTAACATACAGCCAAAATTAAGGCTGCATCTATTCGATTTCCTCTTTTGTAGTAGCAGGATGTTAGGGACATTATGTTGGAGGATAATGAAACTACAGTGTGCCGCAGAAGAGCCCAAAATTGTTATAATTACCACTGTAATTGTTAGTCAACCCCTTAATGCAGGAACACAATGGAGCCAAATTACGTTACCTTAAAGTAGTGATCGGATTCTTCTCCCATTTCTTTGTGCCATTGTCTCCCTTCCCATGCTCCTGTTCTGTGTTCCCCCTCCTTTTTCTCCTCTTAGTCTCCCGAGCTTGCCCAGGGATCTCTCCACACCCCCTGCCAGACACACAGCTTCCCTCTCGGAGCCCCTCCTGTCCTTGCCTTTGTCAAGGCTTGCTCACAGCCTGTTTAAATAATTTTATTCTTATTAAAATTTAATATCTGTACATTGTACACATTTTATGACATACATTCATCGTAGAAAAGCAAAAGGAAGAAAATAAGAAATCATTGTTAATCCTCACCCCCCAGAGATAGCCACTGTAGGCTAACACTGCCGTGCACCTTATTCTCTTCTTTCTACGTGCATTTTATATGTGTGTATGTATAAAATGTAATTGATCCGAACTGGCCTTGCTAAGAAAGACCCTCAGATAGATACTTGAAGTAGATAAAACTTGGGAGGGTCCCATCCTGCCCGTGGGAGTCCATGGGGAAGCTGCCATTCGTATCCCGAGCAGGGAAGGCGCTGCTCTCAGAGGGAGGAGGGAGAAACAGAGAGAAGGAAGAGCGAATGGCCCACGGCTGCACACCGTGTGACTTGCTCATGACCCCTCCAAATCCTGTACCAAGTCTGCTGAATTCCAAAAAGCTGGGTGTAAGTAATTTCTGGGTTGTGGAAATGGAAGAAGGGCCCAGGTCCACATCAGTAAACAGTGGCTGAGGCAGCCCTTGAGAAAGACAGAGCCCCAGGAGCAAAGATCTGAAGGATGCTAAGCCCCTGCCCCTGTCTGCATCCCTGGAATGGGCAGCCGTCTCGGAGGGAGGATGAAAGGATCCGTGGTTATTCCATCCAGCACCCAGCAGATGGGGAAGCCACCTGCCGTCTTCCCATATGCACACGTGCGCATGCGTATACACACACACACACACACACACACACACACACACACACATTTTTTTCCTGCAGAAACCAGGATCCTATTACTTATAATTTACAAATGATTACAATTGTGATCATTAGCCTTGCCTCACCTACGCATACATATGCTGTGATCCAAGTCTACACAGGCAGTCCCCCATCTGCGGGCAGCAATGCAGGGCTGGAAAAACGACCGTGCCAGCCAAAATTGTGGAAATGATCTCAATAACCAATGAGAAAATTGTGATTTTTGAGTGGCTTTTTAAAAATTTCGTGAAAACGTTGAAAGCTCTCTTGCTGTTGGCTGTAAATGTATAGGGAAATGAAAAACTGGTAAAAACTTGTATTGATTTAGCACACGGTAACTTAAAACATTAGAACCACTGGCCAGGTGTTTTATTTCTTTGTAACAAACTTAGGAAGAGGAGGCTGAAGAGCCCCTTATTATCACGCTGCTTCTATGTGACACCGTGAGTCCTGTAACTTACCAAACTGAGCACATCTTTTTGATGCTTTGGCCAAGTGTTGTCTTCCCTTCTATGTTTGGATCAAGTCCCAGCGGTTTGTCTTTTGTGCTTTCAAGGTCATGGAATATCTCTGAGAGCTGTTTTAATGGGAAGTCTCTGCCAGTGTCGCTTCCTTGTTGACATCATTTGGACCTCTCCCATATGGTCGTGCACCACAGACCTAGGCCTGCTCTTCTAACGTCACTCTGCTGGTGGCATTCACGGATCTTCTAATCTTCCATCGCAATCTTCCATTCCATTTTTGCTTCCTTGCAGCACTTTCGTCTTTGTTGGCCAAATCCCTCTTTCAACCACACATTTTGGTAAAATGGCGCAAGGGTTCATGGCTGGGCGACGAGAAGGCAGCACTGCTGGACCTCTGCTGTCTGTGTGTAAATGGAATTGTTGAGCAACAGATACGTGGTGACCAGCTGCCCGCAGACTTTGAAGGACGTGGCATGGCTGGTCACTGGTCATGATGGGCTTCTGTCATTTACTTAGTAACTAGCTGTGAAGAGCTATTGTATACAATTACTCATAATTGATACAAGTGGTAACTGGAAGGTGAGTGATGTTGAGGGGCTCGTCTTCGCTAAATTGCGTGAGTGAAAGTCGAGCATATCAGAACCATGCAAAGCAAGGACTGTGTGTACAATGCATTGTCTATGCTTAGGGTAGAAGTCAAGCTTAACTTAGAATGCTTCGTTCATTTACCACATGGGAGTCTCCTCTTGTCTCTTGTTTCTATTTTTTCCCTCCCCAGTTTTGTCTTTTCTCTCTTGTTTTGGGTCATCTGATCTCTCCCCCTACCCCATCTCCCTTTCTTAGGTTTCTTGTCTTCCTGCCTTTGTTTGGGACACCTGAGAAATCACGTTCCAGGGAGTGAGTGGACTGGCAGGTGGAACCCCACAGTCCTCATGAGCTGAACACACTGGACTTGTTCCCTAAAGAATGAAACATGGGAGCCTAACTCCCTAAATTAAAGGCACAAAATAGTGTCCAATCCAATGAAACCAAGAGCTAGACACCACTGTCAATGGACTCTTTCCACATATCATCACTGTGTTTCTATTTGTAGAAGAACGCACTGGAAGGGTGCCATTCGTCATTCTGCTGAGAAGTGAGTACAAAAATGGCAGAGGAGAGACACAGAGGACTAGAGGGGTCTTAGAGTGTGTACTACATAGCAGGAAATGGGAGGGACAGCAAATGCAAACTCTTAGTTCCTCTCTGGGGAGTGAGAAATCAGCAGAGTGAGGGGTTCTTGAGGACAAGCCCCCTCTTTGTTCCACAAACTCATTCTGTAGTTATTCTGAGCATCTCGTCCTTAGTACGGAGGGGACGTTCCTCCAGGGTTGATTCTACAGAGAAAGCACTCCTGGTTCGACTGCACCTGGTGATAGAAGCCTGGGTTGTTCTCATTTCTTTAGGGCAGGCATTCTGTAGGTCATCTTTTATAAAATAAAGAAAATTGCCCCCAAGGGACCCCCCATAAGGGTAGCCAGTTAGCAACCTCTTGGGAGAAAACAAGCCATTTGATTTATAGAGTACAGGCTAAGTAGGTGAGGAGTGGAGCCAAATGCCTCCCTGAAGCCCGATCGAGCTCATAAACTCCTGATATGCACTGAAACAACGAGGCTAGACGCAGAAGGTGTTTGTTTTGCTCTGGTAATAGGCTACCCCAGCAAACCATTTGGCGCCTGCTTCGGGGAGCTGGTGGATCAGAGGCAGAAGCTCAAAGTATCTGGGAGGAATTCAAGAAGATTTGAAGAGGAAAACAAAAGCTCCTCATACGTTAAATCCCAGCAGCAATCTGACTTGGGCTCGTTATAATTCTGCCTTCACCTGCTTCCAGCGATCTCCTTCCTGGGGGAAAAAAGGAATCAGAGACAGCTGATGCCCTGTGAAGTCATTCTAAATGCAAAACCGACAGACAGAAGGCTTTCTACCATGCACAAGAGATATGCACCACCCCCCACAAGCACTCTGCATTTTGCTTAATAGCTACTCTCCTGACCCCTCCTTTAGATGGCCTGAACAGGGAGGGAGAGGCCTATGAAGGTGATCCCAGTAATGTGATACTCCTGTCCTTGATATTTGGGGCATTGGGCAGGAAACACCTTTGGCAACATAGCCTTCTCCTATGAGTTCAGAAGTCATTTTCTCCAATTCAGAAAGAAAGAACGAAAGAAAGGAAGGAAGGAAGGAAGGAGGGAGGGAAGAAGGAAGGAAGCGAGCAAGCTGGAGGTAGGGGGATGGAGGACAAACAGTCTGACAGAAAATGTTTTCTGCTTTATCAATTTCTTTATATGAAAAAATTGCAAAGGAAGAGCCATTAAATCATAAGCAAAACTTTAATGGCTCCATCTTTGTTTAAATTAAACAAAATTGATTAGATTATGGATGACCATAAAGATGGAGACTGCAAGTGTCTGGAAACATCTGATTTTCTCCCTCACTTAAAGGTTGTGGTTCTTAGTGGTCCATGGATCAACACCATTAGCGGCGGATCTTATTAAGAATGCAAAATCCTTAACTTTACCCCTGGAAGTACTAAATCAGTACTCAGGGAAATAGCATCCAGGAATCCGCATTTTTAATGCTGTTATGTTCACTCAACATTGACACCTGCCGGGGTACCTGGGTGGCTCAGTGGGTTAAGCCTCTGCCTTTGGCTCAGGTCATAGTCTCAGGGTCCTGGCGATGAAATTCTAGAACCTAGGTGAGGTTCGGTGGGCTGAGGTTCAGAGCCGATGACCAAGAAAGAGTTCTTGAGACATCTTTGGTGCAAAATGGTGGTTTATTAAAGCGCGGGGACAGGACCCATGGGCAGGGAGAGCTGCTGCCCCGGGTTGTGAGGGACGGCAGGTTCTGTACCTTGTGGTTGGGGGAAGGTGAGGGGAAGGGAGGTTTCAACAGAACTTTCATATGCTAAAGAGGGCCTACAAGGTGCTGGGATACCGGAGGCCTTGCAGCTTGATCAATGTTGTCTTTTGGCAAGCCATTCACATTTCTGCTATCAAGCATCTTTGTTAGTGAGATTTGGGTTTAGAAGAAATTTAACTTTATTTGGGGCTTGAGGAACTGAGTTATTTGCCTCTGGAAATTGTGCTATTGATAAGGTAACTTCTTTGTTTGTAGATCTCTAGGACATTTGTAAACCAAGGGAGACTGTAAACCAAGGATTGTGATCTCTGCAAGTTAACTATTTGTTTCTCGTTTATGGCAGTCAGGGGTGCCTGAGGAATGTCACACACATTACCGAGGGGAGCGGGTGGAGAGGGGGTGCAAGGTGCCAGCTTTTGCTTTGTCTTCAGCCAGCCTCCTGCTCCCTCATCACTGGGACCAAGCCCTGCATCGGGCTCGCTGCCCAGTGGGGAGCCTTCTTCTTTCCCTCTCTCTCTGCCTGCCTCTCTGCCCACTTGTGATCTCTCTCTGTCAAATAAATAAATAAATAATATTTTTAAAAAAACAAAACAGGGGCGCCTGGGTGGCTCAGTGGGTTAAGCCGCTGCCTTCGGCTCAGGTCATGACCTCGGGGTCTTGGGATCAAGCCCCGCATCGGGCTCTCTGCTCAGCGGGGAGCCTGCTTCCCCCCCCCCATCCCCGCCTGCCTCTCTGCCTACTTGTGATCTTTCTCTCTGTCAAATAAATAAATAAAATCTTAAAAAAAAAAAAAACACTGACACCTGCTGCTTAAGTTGCTCAGGCCATGGCAATAGCCAGTGCTTGGGACACTGTCAGGAAACCCACTACTTACATCTGGACCAGTTCCATTACTCTACTTCTCTGCTTTTAGCAAGATCTTCTTTGTATACAGAGTTGTAGTAACAGACTTAATAATAGCCTTTGGGCCTAGATATTCATAGATCAAATACACTTCACTTAAGATGATGAGCCTCTCACCCGCGTGCCCAGCAGGCTGTGGCTTCTCATGCTGAAGGAATAAATGTGTGTGAGTGGGACTGGACAATTGTCCCCAGGAACCAGACTCATGTTCAACTCTGTCGAGAAGTTCATATCCTGGTGGCAGGGTGACCAACAGTCCCAGCTTCCCCGGGGGTTAAGGGGTGTCCCAAGGCAGAGAACTTTCAGTTTTAAAAACCAGGAAAGTTTAGGTAAACTGGGAGTTGGTCACCCTATATGATGGAACTATCACACTCTACCAATTTCACCAGAGACTGAGAAACCACTGTCCCAATTTATTTATTCTACACTAAGAAATGTAATTGCCAAGTGTGTGATTAGTCAACTCAATGTTTTAATGGAAAAGCCCACTTCAGATTTCGGTTATAAGTCTCAGGGGGGACCCACCCATCTGAGCAATGGGCTCTAGATTGGGGGGGCCCACAAACCCCCTTAAGTCCTGATAATTCACTAGAATGATTTGCAGAACCCGGGAAAGCTTAATGAGCAAAGCTTCAACTCAGAAATAGCCAAATGGAAGCAATACACAGGGTAAGCTATAGGGGTGGCAGACACAGAGTTTCCCAGAGTTTCTGTGCCCTCTCACAGAATTCAGGGTGCCACCCTCCCCTGTATTCACCAACCAGGAAGGTCTGCTTCAGTGTTTCTTTTTTTTTTTTTTTAAGATTTTATTTATTTATTTGACAGAGAGATCACAAGTATACAGAGAGGCAGGCAGAGAGAGAGGAGGAAGCAGGCTCCCTGCTGAGCAGAGAACCCGGATGTGGGGCTCAATCCCAGGACCCTGAGATCATGACTTGAGCTGAAGGCAGAGGCTTAACCCACTGAGCCACCCAGGCGCCCCTGCTTCAGTGTTTCTATTAAAGTTTCATTACATATGGTTGGTTAAATCATTGGCGAAGTGACTAAACTCCATCTCCAGCCCTTCTCCCAGGACTTGGGCTGGGGCTGCTAGTTCTAACTTCTAATCACACAATGGTTCTTCCGGGACCAGCCCCCATCTGAAAACTCCGTAGAGCCCCCTCCCACCCCCACCCCCCCACATACACTTTGGGCCAAGACTCACCTCATTAGCATAAACTCCAGGGTGACTGAAAGTAACAAAAGACCCTCCTACCTGTCAGAAAACTCCAAGGGTTTTAGGAGCTCTGGGGGGCCAGGAACCAGGGACAAAGACCAAATGCGTTTTTTATTACATCACATGCCCATAACCACACAAGGAGAGACCAGCTGAGGGGACAGGAGCACCTTGTCAGACGATTAGGCCATCCTGTTCCAACACAGGCTGGAAGAGCATTCAACATTTATCACACTTGCATGCTTCTCTGACTCGGGTGCCATATTGCACATCCCAATGCGGGTAAGAGTCAACACATCTCCACCATGGCAGCTTGGAAGCAAAGCCTCCCGCTAGGAGACGCGTCAGGCTCAGCAGCAAAGTTCTTAGGACATCTTTGAGGGTAGAAGGATTTTCTGCAGCTGAATGATGTCATTCCTTTCTCCCCTGCCCTCCAATCCCAGGAGTTCATCGTGTCTAGAGTTAGCATCTCCCTGACCTCCCACTGACCTTTCTCAAGACAGGGTTTCAAATTGCGATATTGTCATTGAGGAAAAAATTGGAAAATAAGCACAAAGTTAAAAAAGTTAGTGAGGAAATATCAGATACAACGTCCTGCAGCCGCAGGAACTGATGTTAGACTTGGGATGACCTGGAAGGTGTTCACGGTACTATGTGAAGTCATGTGCTTCCAGAAAAGGTCTGAGAAGAAATGCGTGTGGATGGTAACAGCTGTTATCCCCGGGATGATGAAATCAGAGTTGTTTCTCATTCTCTTCTCTACGCTTTCCTTTCTCTTCTATTTGTTTTTC
Organism: Lutra lutra; assembly: GCF_902655055.1. NCBI lineage: Eukaryota > Metazoa > Chordata > Mammalia > Carnivora > Mustelidae > Lutra > Lutra lutra. Next base: position 1,752,778 of record NC_062291.1, on the reverse strand, counting down.
CTACAATGATCGTGCATAATTTTTATAACCGGGGAAAAATATATTAGTATATCAGGCAATACAGGCCATACAACTAGATGTGTTCTGACTTGTCCCTGCTGCCATGATTTTACTTCTGCTCTTTGGACGGCTGGCTTCCTTCTGGAGCCTCTTTCAGTGTGGTCTCACGTGAGCACCCATTTCTGAGGTCACACTCTGCCCCCGTCCTCCTCTCCAGACCTCAGAGAAAGCCTGACATCATACTGTACTTGCTCCCACCCTGCCCCCATTCCTGCAACAATTTGGCAAACGTTCCTCGGAGTCTGTTTCCACTAAATTCTGCCACACGAGGAAGCACTGTCAGGAGGAAATTAGACATGAAGGGAGGTAAATCAGTGAGTCAACAAAAATCCACTGAGTTTTCAGGATAGATCCATCAGTACGAGTATGAGTAGATCTTCTCACGTCACCAGAGAGCTGGCCACAGTGATAACAGCGTTTCCGCAGGCCTGAAGGCCATAAGGAACCTGTTTCCAAGAAGACCTTATTTTCATGGGCAGTTTTCCCCCTTAATTCAAGATCACGTTCAACAAGCACTTACTGAGCATCTATTGTGTACCAGTCCCTGGGGATGAAAAAATATTCATCCCATTCAATATAATGACAGACACAGAATGGGCCAAATAAATGTGTGTTGAATTAAAAAAACAAATAAGAAAACAGGCTTACCTAAATCTACCCAGATAGCCAGAGACAAAAGAAAACTGGAAACCAAATCTCCTTGTAATCTGATAACCGAAACTTACACAACAGTTCCACTATAATGACATCTCACCGACCTCGCCGCCACAGTGAGGACTCCTCTGGTGTTCCCCACTTCCCTTCGGGGCAGTCCTGCCAGGCCTCCATCTTTCTTCTGGCTAACACCATGCACCCAAGTTCAGAAGACCTAGCTCTTCTGAGCCCGAGTGACTTCTTAGGGTCCTTGTCAAGATCCCATACCTGAAGATAGCTTTCCAAAAGTCAGGAACAGGATGCTCTCCCCAGCCTTCAGTCCTTGAAGTCAGTGGTTCTCAGCGCCCCCCAAAGGACACTTGGTGTGTCTGCGGATCTTTTTTTTGTCATCACAGCCCAGGACAGCGTGTGGCTCACCTGTAGCGGGTAGAGTCCTGGGAGACAGTAAACGTCCAACCACGCACAGGACATACCTCGTAACAAAGAAAAGTCCAGCCCCACGTGTCAAAAATGCCGCTGTTGAGAAACCTTCTCTGAAACAAGCATCCCAAGATAGCTCTACAGATACTGCCTGACTTTGGTTCTCCCACACCGCTCCTATAAATTCACTCTACTGATCAAAAACTCCCCGAACATATGTAGCCTAGAGCTCAGCGCCATGTCCCAGGGACACTGTGATGTGGGCCGAGCACAGCCCTCTGCCACGTCGGTGGCAACAGGTCAATCCTTCAGGCTCCGTGGCCTGGCCCAAGGCCGTCACGGGCTCTGTCACTCACGAACCCTGGGGCTCTGGGTGTGGTGATTAGCTTTAGTTTTTCCCATCTTTGAAATTGTTCTAAGTAGCACAAAATAGTGAAAAGGTATGAAATAGCCCCCACCCCTTTGGAAGTATTGGTAAGAGACTTGTCAGAGACCTCCTGATGGGCTTCCAGCGAGGGCTGGTCACAATCCTGAGCCCAGTAAACACCAGCTAATGATAACAATGCTGGAAGCCACCTTAAGGGTCTAACTCTCCTTTTAGGAGTTGTTCGTTTCTAAAACCAATTATCTTTATGAGATTTTGGAGAGCCAAACTGAAATCTTTTAACTGAAAAATGTAGTGCCCATAAGCCCGGGGAAGGTTGGGGGGGGGGGCACACGACAGAACTACCAAGTAGGGGTACTAGTTCAAACCAACAAGCAACAGAAACTGGGAATTTTCTCTCTTGTTCTATTTTTAAATTTAAATTAGAATTTCAAATACATTTCTGTACTGATTAATGTACTCGTGGTTTGCTCTTTGCCACATCAGCCAGGGCCCGCGATCCGCAGCTCGTCTGGGCGCCGCGAGGATGCCTGGCGTCCAGACCAGCAAACAGCATCTTCTGCTTAGCGGGGGGGCATCTGCCTGGCAAGGGCTGGGGCGGTAAGGCTTTCGAGCCCGTGCCTGTGCCTCTCGAGAAGCACCTCTTTTGCTCCGTGTAATCCTCCAACAAACAATATTACTAAGCTCCTGCAATAAAGCCGCATCTTGCCTTCACTTCCTACCCTGCCGACCTTGTATCTAAAAAACTTCTAGATCATTCATACAATAAAAATCCATTTTTCCCAAGCCAGGAGAGAAAAGGTAAACACGAAAAGATGAAGGCTACCCTTTGCTACAATAACCCTTGATGTATACACGGTTTCACAGCTTACACAGCATCTCTACTCCCCTTATCTCATGCCATCTATTTTCCTGGGTTCCCCTCTGGCTGCCAAGGGGAGATGCCTGGAGGGTAGATACACACCCTCATTACCACCTTTATGATGACACACCCGGTAAATAGCAATGACCATTCCGTTCTTGAAGTCAATAACATTGCTCCTAAGCCCACGAGGATGATTTCGAGGGTCGTAATCACTTCTCTTTTGCTTGGTCACGGGAGAAATAATGCTCAGCTGGTCTCTCCAACCCAATACAAGGAAGTGTCCCATGGCTTCTAACCAGAAGGCAGGTGCTCCCAGCTTTGTAGGATTTTGGAGGGAAATGTTGGGCTGTAGGTAAAGCCAAGTGGGAGCAAGGACAGTGGGTGTCAAAGACAACCTGAGCCCCCAACTTCCTGTATTGGAAAACAGAGGCAACTGACCGACTTCAGAAGTGAATGGGAGGCTGGGCATGCAATGAGGGTAGGGTAGAATCACACAGCTGCTGTGGCCGGGACGGACAGCAGCTGGGCACAGACCCAAGCTTGGGACTCCCCGGCTCCGAGAGGACCCCAGTCTATAGGAGGACCACGAGTTAATCCTGTTTTTCAGTATGTAGTGAAGGTACAGACACCATGAACTGGAGCCGGGTGTCAGAGAGAGCGTTATCTACGGGATCCCATGCATCCTAGAGCTTTTAGAATATGATCTCCTTAAAGCAAGCTCTCCTGTGCGTCTCCCACAAAAGCTTGTGCAATGTCTCACCCGGAGCAGGTGCTCAGTAATACCTTCTGGCTTCAGATTAGCCGCTTCTTCCACTGATCTATCCCCTTTCCTCCCTCTCTCCCAGCCCTGAAGATTAGCATCCCTGACTATGGGCGACTCTGGAAGACACAGGGGATTCAAAAGAAAGCAAAGAAGAAAAAGAAGTAAGAAAAGGGGTTCAAAAAGTAAGAGAACTGTTATAGCTTGGCCAGACTCCTTCATGGCGTGGTTAACGGGGCACTTATGGGCAGCCAGCTCCCGGAAGAGCCAGGACAAGGGATGTCTCACCGGATCCTGGGACCCACATGGATGCGGGCCCCAGAACGGATGCCCAGGCAGCTCCGGTGTTGCAGAGGCTCAGGGACACCACAGTCTGTCCAAATCAGAAGCGGCCAGTGTCAAACAGGCCTTCAGGGTGACAAGCTCCAGCGGGGGTCCAGCAGCAAGAAGACACTCGGGAACCAGAAGGGCAGAGATCATAGTTGCAGGGGTTCCATCCAGAAGGGGAAGCCCCAGAGGAGGGCCTGGATCCCATCACATGGGTTGGAGTCCAGGGAGAACTCCAGGAGCGGGGTGCTGGGAAAAGGGGGCCTAGATGTAAGACCAAGGGCAGCCTTGTCCCACAGGGAGGGGAACCAGCACCTTCCCAGGGAGGAGCTGAGAAGGGAGCTCCCTGGAGACTAACGTTTCCCGTCCCTCTTAGGGCCTCTCTCTTACGGGCTCCCTCCCACAGCAGGAAGAGTGGTTTGTCTGGTGACAGGTAGGAATCCCACGTCCACGTAAGCAGGCAGAGCCCGAAAGCCCACCACTGTCTCTCTGCGTGCTCCCTGCTCCACTATGTAGGGAGCAACCGTGGTGGGTTGAGCAACTGTCTGGGCAAAAGCATCCACTTGGCTTTTTCCACAAGAGACCAGCGATGGCTGGAAACCCCTTGTTGGCCTCGGGCCTGGGCTGAGCCCTCAGAGTCGGCTTAGCCGGAGTGTGCCATGAAGCTGCTCTCCCTGGGCCTCTTTTTCAGCTGGCGGGAGCCCAGGGGGTGGAGGAGGGAGGTTGCTGAGGACCGGCACCTGCAAACAGAACCGCCCGTCGGGGCTTTGTGGAGGGGCCTCCTCAGCGCCAGAGAACCAGAAGCACTTGTGTTAAATCTGCCCATCTCGTCCCGGCAATGGACACTTAGGCCTGGGGCAGGATGTGCCTGGTCTAGAGAAGCATCCAAGGCTGAGCCCTCCTGGGAGAGGATGGGAAGTGGTGTGGGGGACATATGTTATTCTCTGTCTGTGGGGTTGGGACCTGGGAAGAGCAGAGACAAATGGAGTAAGTCCAGAGGGGGGGGGGGCTGGAGGTGGAGGAAGGGGCTTCTCCCACCTACCACCTCGGTGTGGGCTTCCTGTACAAAGACCTGTCTCTTCCAGGGGCCCGGGAGGGAGGACGGGACGGGAGAGGGTCTGTCCACCCAGAAGAACTGCAGCCTACCCTTCCTCACTCTAAACTCCCAGACCAGGGCAGGACCTTGTTAGGTCCTTGTTAGCAGGAGCTAACAATTCGACTGAAGTTGGAATTTTTTGTTCTTACGTGGGACTGTGTATTCCAAGTTCTGAAGTGAAACCGTGTTTGGGACTTCACGTAACAATGGGGCTTGTTGTTATTCGAGTATTGGCAGAAAATTCAGGGGACACCCCATTCCACCAGTGAATATGTGCTAAAAGGACAGTAGAATCCAAATACGAGATGCTTCCTGATTATATCATAAGAGAATGTCTTGCTCAGTGTCCGTTTATGACCATGTATTTGGCCTTTGCTGGAGCTGGAAGAGAGTTTCTTTTCTTATTATGTGGGCTGACACATTTTGAAGGAGCAGGGTTGGCTCTTGGAGGTCATAGGGAGGTTCCATTTTGTTTCTTGGATCTCGAAAAAATGTCTAGTTGTGCTTCATTTAGAAAGTAAACACATGGGGCGCCTGGGTGGCTCAGTGGGTAAAGCCTCTGCCTTCGGCTCAGGTCATGATCTCAGGGTCCTGGGATCAAGCCCCGCATTGGGCTCTCTGCTCGGTGGGGAGCCTGCTTCCCCCCCCCTCTCTCTCTGCCTGCCTCTCTGCCTACTTGTGATTTCTGTCTGTCAAATAAATAAACAAAATCTTTAAAAAAAAAAAAAAAAGAAAGAAAGAAAACATGTTGAGAAAGCTACCTCTTAGGAGCAGTGGAGGCTTTATCCGGAATCTCCAAGATGTAGGAGCTAAATTAGTCCCATTCAATCGAGAGAAGCCCAGACAGCATGGGTGACCATTTAAGAGGTCCATCCGTGTCAAGGAAGCCACCTGTAAGACAGGAAGTAAAACAACTCTGGCTGTGCCCAGATGTCAGTCCTCAAATGTGAGCACCAACAGGGTGGCTGGGCCGGTAGGTGGTGAGGGGGACAGGTTGATTTGCCTGATACAGGTCAGCTTTGCTCTGTGACCACTGAGGGTCGGCTCAGTCCTCTTGCCCTGGGGACAATCCAGACAAACCCACCAGGCTGATTCTGAGCCCAGCTGGCTTTCCCAAAGCCCAATAAACCAGGCATGTCATTGGCCGCTAAGACCTCCTCTAGTCCCTCCACCAGCCTGTGTCCCTCGTTGGCAGTCCAAGCGCCCACCAGGGTGAGGCCAGCTCATGTGCACAGGGGTCCTGAGTCCTGGGCTTCTAGCAGCTTCCCACAGTGGGTCTCTCCACAGCTACCTAAGCAGAAACACAGAGGCTCACTCAGAGTTTAAATTGTTTATGTTAGACTTTGTAGCCACGACTCTATTTTCCAAGTGTAGCCAAAGGGGGAGCCAGAAAAACCTCCTTACCAGGAAACCAGATGCCTTCTAGGGAAAGCAGGAAGCCAGATCAGCCTTCATGCTCTAACGGAGTCTGCCCCCAGGAACCACGACCCCCAGAACTGGGCCCCCCATGAGACCCGGAACCGGGCCCCCTGCGAGGATCCAAGGGAAGGAAGTAGAGGTTTCAAGGGTCCTATGCGGCCTGCTGCAGGGGTGGCAGACGGAGGAGAGCACCCCGTTCTCTAGAAACGCTGGGAGAGGAAACTTAGAAAGTTGCACTTCGAAAAGGGAACTGGTTCAGTCTTGTGATACGGTGGAAAGACATGGACCCAAAGTTTACCCCACCCCCTCTGTCTCTCTCTGTGTAAACACATGTGCGTAGTTTTCAAAGTCAAATGGTACCAAAACTACACAAAGTGCCCTGCCCTTCATCATCTCCCCGGACCCTCCTCAGAGGCAAGCCCTCTCAAATCACCTAGCTTTTCCCCTTGCTTTTAACCTCTTCATTTCTAATATGCATAGAGTGCTAAATCCTAATTCGCCCAATTTAGACACAGCTGACTTCTTGCTGAGGGAGAGAAGGATTTAGTGTTCCTTCTCCACCTCCCACCCCGATCTTGACACATCTCCCAAGAGTTAGGTCACAATTCCTAAGTCAATAAGCGGTGTTTACAATACTACGACTCCGAATACGATGCCTTATTAAGCCAAAAAGTCTATGGTGACGCCACCTCCTTTCTTCTACCATCCTCTCTTTCTTTCTGGAGTTAATCCTGGCTTTGTTGTTTGGTTTTCCATTTTTCTGTGTTTTAATTATTACTTCCCTTTACCCCAAAAGAATTCAAAATCAATAACATTACTTATGTGTACTCAAATACAGAGATTCCATTTTGGGCTCCTGCTGGAGAATTCCTCCCAGAGAACTCCAAACCCCCGTGACAGTCTGAAAGCTGAATATTACCCTGAGATGTCCCTTGGCCATTCCCTTTGTGGAATCATCTGTTATCTAGGTGCCATCTTCCTCCTTCTCGATTAATTTCCTTCTTTGGCTGAAGCACATCTTCCTAAGGAAAGTACATTGGAGGTAAAATACTTGAGTTTTTGGTTTTCGGAAAATGTCTTTCTCTTACCCTTGCTCTTGATTAATAGTTCGCCTGAGGGTAGAATTGTGGCTCAAAGTCATTGTCCCTCAGAATATTAAAGGCGTTGTATCATTATCTTCTATCTTTCAGTTGTGCTGTTAAGAAGTTCAGTGCTGTTCTGATGTAAAAAAAAACAAAAAACCCTTTATATATCAACACACACATACACATCATACCTGGAATCTTTTAGAAGTTTCCTCCTTACTCCTAGTAGTTCTAAATGATGATGTGACACTTTTTTTCTTAAGATTTATTTATTTATTTCTGGGGGAGCGGCAGTGGGAGAAGGAGAGAGAGAATCTGAAGCAGACTCCCCACTGAGCGCAGAGCCCAATGCGGGGCTCGATCCCACGACCCTGAGATCACGACCTGAGCTGAAACCAAGAGTCTGATGCTTAGCTGACGGAGCCACCCACTTTCTTAGAGGTCCATTATTACGGGTGGCCTGTGTCCCCTTCCCAATTAAAGCTTCTCTCCCTCAGTCCCAAATATCATGGCTTTAAAAATTTCCTCTTCACCAGATTCTCTGTGCAGATCTCTCTCTCTCTAGTTTCTCTTCTTCAGACATTGAGACTCCTAGATTGTTCCTTTCTAATCTCTCCTTTTCTATTTGCCACAGTTTTGTTTTGTTGTCCCATTTCAATTCCTTGGGATCTTATTTTCAAGTTCATCCTCCAATCTTGCTAATGAAGGTTTTACATTTATTTTCTATTTTTCATATCTAGGTTTTAGTTTCCAAGAGGTCTTTCATATTCCCCGAAGATATTAAGAGGTTTTGGGTTTTTTGTTTTTGTTTTTGTTTTTTAGTTTTCTGCCTCTTGCATTATCTACATTTCCTCCGGGCTCCTTTTTCATATTTCTCTCCCTTTTTGATATTGAAGACTTCCCTCAAATACCATTTTATATTAAAAATTCAGACCAAAAAGCTGACCACAATTCGTATTATGTGGGGAAGGCCTTTGACACTCTCCACAAGTTGATTGGTGACAGTCCATGTTTTCAACAAGAGTGGACCCCAAGTGTCAGCAACCATCTAACTTGAGAGAGGTCCTCTCCTCTATTCTCCTGCCTAGAGATTGCAGGGCAAGCAGAATGCAAGTCTGGCTGCCAGCAATTGAGAATGACCCGAGTGAGGTTCCACCATTTATCTGCTTCCTCCGTATCACCTGCCACTCCTTACTCTCTCCAGTGTCCCCAGTCAGCTTTTCCAGAGGGTAAACCAACTATCTGTTCCCAGGTGGACCGAGAGACACTGGATGGCAGATGCTAGGGCAGGTGTACAGATTTACCTGTACGTATGCAGATAGCATAATCCCCGTGCCAAACCTCACCCCTGTTTTCTATGGGATTTTGCACTTTCCAAGTCCTGAGGCTTTTTCAGAACTTGGGCAAATCATTCCATCCCATGTTTGTATAAGTGTTCTTCTAAGCACACTAATTTCTTAAACTCTGCCTTAGACACTCAAGCTAAGGATCTTTTTTTTTTTTAAAGATTTTATTTATTTTACAGAGATCACAAGTAGGCAGAAAGGCAGGCAGAAAGAAAGGGGGAAGCAGGCTCCTTGCCGAGCAGAAAGCCTGATGTAGGGTTCCATCCCAGGACCCTGAGATCATGACCTGAGCCAAAGGCAGAGGCTTTAACCCACTGAGCCATCCAAGCACCCCCTAAGGTTATTTCTATTCCTGTTAGTAACTGCCATACTTTCCAACCAGAAAAAATATGTTAGCACTTCTTATCAGCTATTGTCAATTTTCCCAACCTCTTTTTTCTTGCGGGTTATAGTTTTTTTCCTTTTAGAGTGTTGGGACAGTGAGAAAATCGACTCTGTGGTCAGTCTGCCCTGTCTTCAGACCCTGTCCTGAGAATCAGTCAAGGTTCTGCCATTTATTAACACTGGGATCTAAGGCAAGTTATTTGCTACTCCAAGCCGCAGTTCCCTCCCTGTAAGATTGTGAGATTAATGTCTGTCCTTCACGGTTACAGTCCTCTTCTGTTGATTAAATGAGATAATGTATATAAAGGTACTAGCAATACTAAAGAATCCACAAAAAAAAAAAAAAAACCTCTTAGAACTAATAAAGAAGTTCAGCAAAGTTGCAGGATATAAACCAATATACAAAAATCTATTGTATTTCTAAATACTAGTAATAAATAATTCAAAATAAAATTAAGAAAACAAAATATCATTTACAATTGCATGAAAAAGAAAAAAAAATAGGGATAACTTTAATAAGAAGAAGAGCAAAACCTGTACACTGAAAACTCCAAACCATTGGAAGGAATGATCTAAATAGATGGGAGGGCATCCTATGGTCAGAGATTGGAATAGTTCATCTACGGATTCAAAACACTCTCTATCAAAATCCCAACAGGAGGTGCCTGGGTGGTTCAGTGGGTTAAAGCCTCTGCCTTTGGCTCAGGTCATGATCTCAGGGTCCTGGGATCGAGCCCCGCATCATGCTCTCTGCTCAGCAGGGAGCCTGCTTCCCCCCCCCCCCTGCCTGCCTCTCTGCCTACATGTGCTCTCTCTCTCTCTGTCAAATAAATAAATATATTTTTTTTTAATCCCAACTGGATTTTTGTGGAAAATAACAAGCTGATCCTAAAACGTGTATGGAAATGCAAGGGATGCAGAAGACCCAAAATCAACAGAGAAAAAGAACAAAGCAGAAGGGCTCACACTTTCTGACTTCAAATTTTACTACAAAGCTACAACAACCAAGACCGTGGTACTAGCAATCATACCCATCAATGGAACAGAAGTGAGAGTCTAAAAAACAGACCTTTACATTTATGGTCAATTGATTTTTGGCAAGGGTGCAAGACCATTCAATGGGAAAGAATAAACTTTTCAGCTACACAGGGACAGCTATATATCCACATGCAAGAGAATGAATTTGTACCTCTTTCTCACAACAATATGCATAAACTAACTCAAAATGGATTATCGACCTAAATGTAAGAGTTAAAACCGTAAAACTCTTGGATGAAAACAAAGGAGTCAATCTTTGTAACTTGGGTTAGGCAATATTTTCTTAGATACGACACCAAAAGCACAAGCCAAAAAAGGAAACAATAGAAAAATTGGACTTTATGAAGATTAAAAATGCTGTATTGCAGAGAACAAACATCAAGGAAATGAAAAGACCACCCGGAGCCTGAGAGAAACTATTTGCAAGTCTATATATCCAGAATATATAAAGAACTATTATAACTCAATAATCAGAAGACCAATAACCCAATAAAAAATGGGCGAAGATTCTGAATAGCTCTCCATAAAGAGATCAGCAATTGACCAATAAGCAATTGAAAAGATACTCCACATCATTAGTCATTAGAGAACCACAAATCAAAAGCACAGTAGATAACACTTTATACCCAGCAGAATGGCTGGGGTAAAATTAAAAATATATACTTGTTCTTTTCCCCAGTTCTTGGCACAGGGTTCCTAAAATCTTTGGAATTTCCCAAGTGACAGGAGTTTCTTTTGTTATTCATAATGATCTCCTTATGACCACACCTGAGTTTTTGTTGTGGTGGTGACTCTCTGTGGACCCCCAGATAGCCTCAGGATACAGGCTTGTTCCTAGAGGAACCAACCACATGATTAGAGGATTAGGGCTATTGAGGTCCCTCCTGGTCCTGCAGGGAGGAGAGAGATTGAATGCAGTCACCAATGGCCAATGATTTAATCCATTGTGGGTATTCATTCAATGGAAATTTGGCTTAAAAACACTCAAACAAAGAAACTAAGAGAACTTCCGGGTTGGTGAACCCCATTGACAGGCTGGGGGCATGGCTTGCCTGGAGAGAGCATGAAGGCACTGTGCCTTTATGCCCATACTTTGTCTATGTATTGCTTCCATTTGGCTGCCCTTAAGCTGTATTTTTTTTTTTTAATAAAAATGTGATCATAAATACAGAGCTTTCCCGAGTCTTGTGAATCATTCTAGCCCATTATTGAACCTAAGGTGTGGTCACGGGAAACCCCAAATGTGTAGACAGTTGGGCAGAAGTTCAGGTAGCCTGGGGACCCTATTTTCCTCTGGTGTCTGAGCCAGTGGTAGTCTGGTGGGACTGAGCCCTTAAACCTGTGGGGTCTACACTAACTCTAGATAGATAGTGTCAGAATTGAGTTGAATTATAGGACACCCCACTGAAGTCAGAAAACTGGAGCATTGGTTGTTATTTGGAAAACCAAACAATGGCTATGATTTTTTTTTAAGGCAATCATAAGTGTTGACGAGGATGTAGAGAAATTGGAACACTTGTTCACTGCCAGTGAAAATGTAAAATGGAGCAGCCCCTTTGAAAATCATGTTGGTGGCTCCTCGAAATGGACACTGTACAGCAACTGTATGATCCAGCAACTCCACTTCTAGGGATACATCCAAGAGAAATGAAAACATCTCCCTACAAAACACTTGTATCTGAATGTTCACCGTGGCCTTATTTAAAATAGCCATAAAGTATCACAGACAAGTGCAATGTGGTATATTCATTCAATGGAGTATTTTTCAGCTATAAAAGGGAGTGAAGAGCTGATACACATTGTAACATGGAGAACCTTGAAAACATTTTGTGCTTACATGGAAGAAGCCAGTCACAAAAGGCCCTGGGCTGGATGATACCCTTCATATATGGTGTCCGGCAAATCTATAGAGACAGCAAGTAGGCTAGTGGTGACCTAATCCAGGGATAAAGGTTAGGAGTGGGTAATGGCAAGTGACTGCTGACAGTTTTGGAGTTTCTTTTAGGGGTGAAAAAAATGTTCTAAAATTAGATCGTGGTTACAGTTGCACAGCCTTGAGACTTTATGAAAACTACCGAACTGTACACTTCAAATGGGTGCGTTGTATGGTCATATGAATTCTGTATCAGCAGAATTATGTTTACAGTTTTTACAGAGTAGTTTGTAAAACCATGAAATTAAATACGAAAGATATGCTTTTGCTTAACATTATTATTGGTAAAACAGAATCACAGAATAGAAACATTAGAAATCCTTAGAAACCATTTCAATCACAGTTCTTGGGTATTTTTTGACCATTCTTTCTCAGCTACTCTACAGGCTGTTGTTCAGAAATACAATTGCACAGATGAAACGGATGGTTCCTTAGGAAGCTGGCTGCCTCACACACCATGGAGCCCCCTGGACACGGGGAGCTGGAATGGGGAGCACCTGACGTTTACATCACCTGTATAGGTGGTCTGTACAGACACTCCTGTTTGAGCTAAATTTGACGACTATAATGGTCTGAGAAAGCTCCCTACTCAGTGGAACAGTGTGCTTCACATCTCCGAAATCAAAGGCTCAAGTTCCAATAAAAATGCCGTTCACAAAGACACTTATTATTAAACTTCCAGCTCAATTTCCTGAAGAACCGTCAGAGCCCCAAGATGGAGAAAGTAATAATTCTTCTAGCGTCACAGTGATAACTGGCTGGAGGCGCGTGCTGTTTCTAAATTCACTAGTGTGAGCCCTGCAATAACGCACCACTCAAGGATGAAAATTGATTGTAAGCTCAAAGGAGTGGGCTCGAGAAAAGAGGGGGCCTGGGTGTGCCTGGGGCACCTGCTGGGCAGTGGTCTTGTAGGAAATGCAGGAAAGCGATACAAGAAAATGGACCCCTCTTCACCATCCTGAGATCACCACGGGTAACGTTTGTAAGACAACGGGTCTGCTTCTGTGTGTGTGGAAAGTATGTTAGTTCATTTTGCAAAAACAAAGTCCCACTGTAAATACAGTTCCATGGTCTGTATTAGTCACTTAGCGAGGTGTTATGGAAATCTGTTGATGTCATCTAAAATGAGTTTAGCGTATTCTGCTGAATCATGATACTTCCATTTTACCAATCCCCTCTAGGTGGATATTTAAAATTTAAGTTGGGTTGGGTTGTTTACTGTGATAGACAAGTCTACTGTGATAGACAAGACAATGTCATCCATGGCGCGTCCCAACATTCATGCTTCTCATGGTTCCTGGTGTCTTCTGGTAGCTGTTTCCCCCCCCCCCCAGGGGGAAGGATTCTTCTTATAAATCTTAGCTGTAATTTTTGTGCTGGAATCAGACATAGAAACCAGAGCTACTGAGTGGTCAAGAATTCGGGCAAGAGGTCTGAGAAATAGGCACAGAATAACGAAGGTTTATTGAGAGCAGAGAATGTTCCAGACACTTTCTGAAGATAACATCCTAAGCCCTCACTTAAATAGAAGAGCAAACTGAGGCCCGGAGGACATAGCAGAGCTTCTCTTTGTGTCTGACACTAGAGCCTGGAGAAGGAATGAAGGTGAGGAAGGAAGCTGGGGAAGGAAGGATACCCCAGCCCAAGGGGTAATGGTGGCCCTGGGATTTGCCTGGGAACGCGTGGCCACCAGCACTCCTGAGAGCCCAGGAGCCTCAGCCCCCTTCCAACATCAGAGGGTGGACCCCCACCAAGTGTTCACACGCCCCCTATGTTTTGGGAAAATTTGTCAAATTAAGATAATTTTGGCTCTTTTCTTAAAGAGGGTCCCCATAGTTTTTTCCTGCTCCAAGCCCCAGAAACTTCATAGAGTTGCTGGTGTCGACTCCCCAGCAGTGAGCAGGGCCATGGAGCCCGTGGGGGATGGGGGGGGCTATAGGAGAGGTCCGTTTGGTGAGGCATTGTCCTCAAACATGCTTATCCGCACCACAGTCTGAGCTCTGTTATCCCGTACACCTCAACAAAGGGGCGACGCTAAGATTTCGGTTTGGCTTGTATAGATTTTCCTCACAGTTCACACCTGGATACAAAACCAACTGGACCCACCTCTGAAAAGAGCCCAAAGTACCACCACACCACATTTCCCAAAGGGAATTGGTCTCCTGCTCCTGAATCAATAGTAAATCACAGCAGACAGAAAGGCTGAGAAGGGCTATTTTTTAAATGTCCCATTACAGAAACTTCAATTCTTGGTTGGCTGATGCTCATGGGTAAAGTCAGTGCAGGCGGCCAACCCTAGGGGCTGTTCTGTCTTGATACTGGCCATCCCGATGATATTCCTTAATTGGCCATGAAAAAGTTGCCCTTTTAACGTCCTGTAGCAAGGGACTGTCATAAACTGTTCAAGAAAAAATTTAGCTGTGCTTGGGAAAGATTTCTGAATTCAAATAAAAGGAATTATAATCGACCCCTATGAAAACTCATAGGGTTTACTTATTTATTTATTTATTATCAATATGCTTTCCCTTTATCTTTAGTCTGGTTACTTTCGTTACCTCTGACATAATTATGCCCCTCCCCAATTTCAGCTCACACACCTGTTTGGTGCTCAGCAGTCTCTACAGACAAGGTTTTTGGCCCTTGCTCTACAGTTTGCAGCTAAATCTTGGCTGTCAGTGCTGAGAGTCCTAGAGGCAGAGCTGTTCTGCTTTAACCCCATAGAAATGGTGTCTGAGGAAAAAAGGAAGTCGGCATACTCCGCTGTACGTGTGGCAGTTACAAGGACAGTACCTCTGGGTATGCAGAAGTAAGACAAACGCCTCGTTGTCCCTGGCCTCTTGTGCAAACCTGCCAGGTAACAGCACCGTGTGAAGGCACAGCCTCAGTGGGTCGGGGTCCTGAACTAGCCCACAAATGGCAGTGGGCTGGACACCTACCACAGAGGACAAAAGTGAGTTCAGGCTGGCAGACGTGGGACCCCAGGACCAGGGAGCCCACTTGGGGTTCCAGTGGTGGCACTGGATGGTACAACATGGAATCATGACCTCTCCCACTGTGGGCCAAGAAAGGAGCCATGGATTTCAGGCTGGGGTTGATCTGGTTGGCCAATGGGCCAACCCTACTGAATGCATAGGGCCCGCTAAGTAAGGATGCCTTCCCTATAGCAACACAGGTAAGGAAACCAGAGCTCAAGGCAGTACAGCCAGCAAGTTGGAGCTAAGACTCAAACAGCTCTGCGTGTGACAACATAGAGAATAAGAGACAGTGAGCGTTGCCAAGAGGGAGGGCATTGAGGAGGTGGGCGTGCCTTCTATCTCAAATTCTTGGAATTTTTGCTGAACTCACCTAAAAGCCAACACATCTATTCTATCACAAAATGAGCCTAAATGGACTTTCTGCCTAACACTGGCCCTAGCAACCAATCACACCGAGATTAGTGTAACTGTAGCTACAGCAGCACCAACCACATTCCGTTCAAAACAACTTACGTAAATTCCCTCTTTCCTCTCTAGAAACTCCAACCTCCTTTGTCTCTCCAGAGCATGCTTCTGAGTGTGTGCCTCTTGGACGGCGATCCCTAAGCCCCCAGCAAACAGACGTCTTTCACGTTATGGCTTGCTCTTTGGTCTTTGGTTGGTTGACAGGTGACTCTGACGCTGAACCAGGCTGCCACCTCCTCCAGCCACGGAACGGCTGTCCTCTCACTGAGGCCACAAGTTCACCATGCAGGAAGCAAAGAGAAAGCATTAAGACTCCCAGATGACAGGGGTTCGGGGAAGGGAGAGCTGTGGGGTTGAAGCGGTCGTGGAAGGGGCCATTCGTGCTGAGGGTGTGAGCGCACGGGAAGGAATGCCTTTCCCACAGAAGAACACTGGCCACCCGTGGCTGGCAGGTGCAGGGACCTGGGACACAGCATGGATGCAAGAGCCCTGGCAAAGTGTGTTGGGTTTGGTCTTTGTCGACAAGAACAGTGGAAAGGGGGAGTGAAGACGGTCAGATGGCGTATTTGCTGCCTGGGAGTGCCTTAACAGAGTACCACCTGTGGGGAGGGGGGCTTCAACAATGAATATTTATTGTTGCCCATTCTGGAGGCTGGAAGTCTGAGACCAAGGTGTTGGTGGGGTTGGCCTTGGCGTGCGGGTGGCGTGCGGGTGGCCATCTTCTCCCTGTGTCCTCACATGGCCCTCCCTCTGTGTGCCTCTATGTCCTAATCTCCTCTTCTTGGAAGAACTCCGGGTCTATTAAATTAGGGCCCATGTTAATGACCTCATTTTAACTTAAATACCCCTTTAAAGACCCTAGTTCCAAATGCAGTAATAATCTGAGGGGCTGGGGGTCAGGTCTGTGGCATGTGAATTAGGCGGGGGGACACAATTCCACCATCATGCTCTGACCGAGGACAGAGGGTTCTGTCGGTGGCGGACGAGGGCACCCTGCAGTGGTCACTATCCAGGGGGATGACAAGGGCTGGAGCTTATCTGGTGAGACCTTCTGCCAGGTTTCATTTGGAGCTGCCCCCAGTGTCCTGAGCTCACAGGACTGTGTGGGCCGCTTTGCCGGAAAGGCCTCTCCCGGAACACAAACACTGGGTTGGTGTTGTTCCAAACTCCACACCCCTCCTGGGCTCAACTGAACTCCGCTGTCACAGGCTCCAGGCTGGTAGCAAAGAAGTGACACCATGTGGCCCTCAGAAGATGGAGTGTGAAGCCTCCAGCTGGTCAGGCGAAAGGCTGTGTCTCCTGGGAGAGTCGGGCTTTCAGGCAGGGTAGAAGGAAGCCATGGCTTCCCGGGCCCCTGGCATAGAAGTGCTCTCATGCTGGTCTCCTCCCTTGGTCCTTAGCACAGCCTGAAGACTCGGATCTGACCCCTTTGTGTTCAGGCGGGCAAGGAAGGCTCAGCGAGGGGAGCCTGCCTGCGACCAGCCTGCTTGCACAGACCAGAGTGAACAGTTGAGTCTTAACTGGCCTGACTACAAAGCCCATGTCAGCCCATTCTGGGACAGCTAATCAGAGCAAGATCCGACCGCTAATTAGAGCAAAATCAACTCTGACTTTTAGAACTTCCTGCTTCTCTTCCCCAAATGCTGACACCCTCCTCCCTGAGCTGCTCACCCGCCCATCGACCCTCGCTTGGCCGTGCCTCCCGCCCCGTACAAGCTGACCCCTCTATCTGCCCTCTATTCAACTCAGGCGTCACCCTCTGGGCGAGGCTCCCTGCACACTCGGGCACCCCGCCCCTAGACCTCTTGCAGCACCTGGTTCCAACTTCTCTAATGGAGCTGATTCATTTTATTAAATGCTTCACTCCCACCGTCCTTGCCCCTGGACTGTTGGTTTTGGGGGGACTGGTGTGGAACTTTGGTCATCTCTGCCACCAGAGTGTGACCAGTGGCTGGCACATAGGAGGAGATCAAAGAGAGAGGAAATATGATTGCAGACCCCCTGCCTAGTTTGACCCATAGCCTTTCATACCCCTGGCCTCCCACTCTGCTTTCCGGGAGAATTCTAAGCAGCCCCGTCAGAGGCCCGTAGCCCCAGATCTACCTTCTGCCTTCTATCCTGGGCTTGCCTTGCCTTTGCTGTCCCACCTTCCTGCTACCCTGACCCAATTGCCTCCACTGCTACCCATCCTAGGCTCACTAAGAGCCAGGAAAAATGATTTCAGGTCCATAGATGCCATGACTTCAGGCCTCCGAAGGAAATCGCCTCTCACAAACTAACTGCAAACAGTGATCGCTCTGGTCGGGAAGCAGTGAGACCACCCCCATCTCTGAGACGTCCAGCACAAAAATAGCCCTGTTTATTGCTTTCAGTTCATACTTAGCTTTTTGGAAAAACTTACCTGTTTTAAAATAACCCCATATAAAAAATGCACAGAAGATCTAAATAGATATTTTTTCCAAAGGAGATATACAGATGGCCAACAGACCAGAAAAGTTCTAAGCATCTTTAAGAAAAGATGCTTAACATCATTAATTATTAAAGAAATGCAAAGCAAAACCCCAGTGAGCTATCACTTTATACCTGTTAGAACAGTTATTATTAAAAAGTCAAGAAATAACAAGTGTTGGTGAGGATGTGTGGAAAAAGTGGCCCTCATGCCCTCTTGGTGGGAATGGAAATTGGTGCAGCCACTGTGGGAAACTGTATGGAGATTCCTCAAACAGTTCAGAAGAGAATTACCGTATGATCTAACTATTCTGCTTCTGGTTATTTATCTGAAGAAAACAAAAACACTAAACCTAAAAGATATATGCACTTCTATGTTCTCAGCATTAGTCACAATAGTCAAGATATGGAAGCAACCAAAGTGTCATTTCAGGGGATGAATGGATAAAGATATAGTACACACACACACACACACACACACACACCACACATACCACACACACACACCACACACACACACACACACACACACACACACACACTGTAGTATTACTCAGCCATAGACAATGAGATCTTGCTATTTGTGACAACATGGATGGAACTTGAGGGCATGACACTAAGTGAAATAACACAGAGAAAGACCAATACCATATGGCTTCACTCATATGTGGAATCTAAAAAAAATAAAACAAACAAATGAACAAGCAAAACAACACAACAAACTCGTAGATGCAGAGAACAGATTAATGACTACCAAAGGGGAAGAGGGTGGAGGTAGGGTAAAATGGGTGAAGGGGGTCAATTGTCTGGTGATGGATGGTAACTAGAATTTTGATGGGCGATCACTGTGTAGATATCAAATTGCAATATTGTATACCTGGTACTTACACAATGTTATATACCAATATTCTCTCAAAAAAATGGATGAGAACTGCCCTAGGGAAGCCCAGCCCCAAATCACCAACCCACAGAACTGTGAGCTAAATAAATGGTTGCTCTTTTGCTCTGTTAACAAACAAAAACTTGCCTATTGAAGAGGATAGATATATTAAGTGTTTAATGTTACTGCAGTAACATTAAACACACACACACACACACACACACAGACACAAATTTGTCCTTGTTTTCTAAATTTCCTATGGAAGATACGTATTGTTTTGCAATGAGACAAAAAATAATATAAAATTACTTTTAAAATTCCACAATAGGATTATTTTTATATGTACATTGCACAGACGTTAAAACTTACAGGTGTTAAATGAGACTTAATGTCTCATTAGACTCTAAACAAGCCAACCACAATTTATACTCCTGTGTCTGAAATTCAGATATAGAAGTAGCAGGGTTAAGGAAGTTAAAAGGTTATATGATTCACATGCCTTTTTCCTCCACTTTCCAACATTCCACTGGCTGCCCAGTGAAGGATGAAGGAAAGGTAAATGTCTCCATTTAACCGCCTTTCTGGGGCAGCCCTACTCCCGGGGCTTACACTGTCTGGCCTTGGGAGCCTCTGAGAGGCAATGTCCACTGCTGTGACCTTCTGGAAGAACACCGTTTGGCCTCCCTTGGCTTTTTTCTATCCCCTAAAGAGCCCATTCTCCATCCTCCGTCTCCTAGCGTCTGGGAGTGGGATCCCTGAGCCAGGCAACAGCTCCCAGGAATAAAGCATAGCAAGCTAGCTCAGCCCCACCATGTTGTATGACTTCCACTCCATCCAGGGGAGACCTTTCCTGGCTGCCCCAGACTCTGAGCTGGCTCTGCTGCCTGGCCTGCCCCCACTCCACCATCTTTCTCCCCAACTCGGAATCTGTGCCTGGGAGGTTGCCTTCAGCCCTGCACTGGGGCAGGGGCCACTGCAAAGCACTGCACCTTAGGACATGTTGTATTTTCTTCATCAGGGTGCCCCCCCAAGATGGAGTTGTCCCGGGCTTGCACACTTTGAGAAGGCACCCCGCCGTCTCCTCTTCGGACAGGAAGCTCCAACCTTGAGAAGTGATTCTCTCCAAGGCCCCCCCCAGTTGGCTCACTTCTTAACCCAAACACCACGCTTTGTACAGGGACACAAGTACAGGGACCCTTTCCCTGTGTCTCCTGCCTCAGCCTCGCCTACAGCCCGGAGAGAGAGGGTCGGGGTGAGGGAAGGCCAGTTCTGTGCTGTCAGTCCCTGAAAGCTGTCTCGGGATATGGGGAACCAGGCACCGCTGGCCTTTAGCTCTAGAAATTTGGTCCCAGTTCCAGGACAAGCGAAAAGTGCCCAGGCAGCTGTCTGCAGGAGAGGAAGTGCTGCTGCCTGGGGGTGGGGGTGGAGGGTGTGGGGAGTCGGGGGGATACCCAGCGAGGGATCCTGGGGAAACATGGGGGATCTTGAAGCCCCTGAGTGTCCTGGTCAGCGTGAGCGTGAGAAGTGGTCTCAACAGGGAAAAGGTCAGTGCCAGAGGGAGTAAAATTCAATCCCCTATTTCGTCTAGAGCCACATCATGAGTATCTTCGGGTGTCCCCCGTCTTCTTTTTGTGTCCTTGTACGAGGAGTGGCCTGTCTCGCAGAGGATTAAGATAGCTGTCCTTCCCGGATGAGGACGGCGCTGCTGGGGAAGCCGATTTCTGAGCCAAGGGCCCATCCTCGGCAGGAAGAGAAAATGGTCCTAAAGGAGGAGCCTCAACCAACCCCCCGCCCCCGACCCTACGGATAAGGGGACTGTCCAGAAAGAGTGTAAATTGCTTTGAAAGTACAAGATGTCTATTAATAACCCTGTACAGCTCTCTGGTGCTATCTAAATGCTAAGTAGAACAGAAATGACTCTGGAGTATCCTCTCACCCGAACGATCTCGCAGATAGAAATGTTTCTGATAAGTCATCAACGCCACTTTTAAAGCAAAGCAGCCTCAGCCTTTGCAGTTCTGACCACAAGACACAATGTATCGAACCAAAGGTTAAACTCCAATTGATTAAGGTCTTTTCTTTGCCTTTATCATCCTCTGGATCCTTCGTATTGCAGCCAGTCTAAGATTAGCCCCTGGATGTCTTTCACTGTAGCGGTGGCTTCTGTTGTTGGCGCTCGCAAGACACTCCCCCCAGGCGGAGAGACCAGAACTGGAACTTTATATACGTTCCTTGCAACACCGACTAAGGTGATGAAAATAAAGCTGTCACCCAGACACATTGTTGCTCAGAATAAATTTGGAGTCATGAAAGGTTTCAGGTGATTTCATTTTGGCTAAATGCAAGGGTCTTGCTTCCCCGGATTTGTCAGGTTGTAGTAGCATATATATTGTTATCCTCTGCATCTAAGATGGCTAGATGCATTGGGCTTGGAGGGATTGACATTTTTATCTTTTAAAGATTTAATTTATTTGAGAGAGAGAGAGAACAAGAGAGAGCACAAGGTAAGGTGGGGAGAGGGGGAAGCAGACTTCCTGCTGAGCAGGGAGCCCAACGTGGGACTCGATCCCTGGACCCCAGGATCATGACCTGACCCAAAGGCAGACGTTTAACTGACTGAGCCACCCAGGTGCCCTGGGATTGACATTTTGCTTACGGTCTTGCAGTGTGCCACCCCCATACACACACACCCCCATCTTACTCTGGCAGCACACAGGGCAGGTGGGAATCTGCACGGCATCCCTTGTGTCCTTCCCAGTGCTCTCCAACCAGCAGTGTCCTGACCCATGTCTACCTCTTTCCTTCCGCCTTCATTAATGCCATGTCTGCCTCTTTCCTTCCACCATCATTGATACTCATGTCTGCCTCTTTCTTTCCTTCTGCCATCATTGATACCCATGTCTGCCTCTTTCCTTCTGCCATCATTAATGCCCGTCTTCCACCTCACATTCCCTGGGTCCTCAGTCGTGCTCACATGTTGGAAGTCTCACTATTACCATCATTTCCAGGTGTGCTTTCCCTCTTGCTCTCATCCTGAGCTGACATCTTGAGCTTCTCTGCAGTCTTACAATCCTGCCATATGCTTCATGGTCAAAATGGAGTTTCCTTCTTATCTCCTTTTTCCCATTCAGCTCCCTCTCCTTAAGTTCTGTCTCGAATGCTAATACATTTGAAGTTCATAAGCTTAGAAGGGAATTTGAAATCCCTTGGCTAGTCTTGATGGTGATCTTTTGTCTCCAAATTGAAGATGTGGTTAGAAGAAATCTTACCCAAGGCTCAAATTTGACCAAACAAGAAAAACTGGCTGGATGATGCAGCCCTAATTTTTGGCCAAAATAATGCTTTTACTATTTTTATAAAATAAACGTTGGCTCATTATTAAAAATTCAAACAGTAAAGAAAAGCAGGAAGAAGAAACTAAAGTAATCGCTAGTAATAATCAGTGTTAACATTTGGTGACCTTGACCCCAAACATCTCTCTTTGCCTCTACACTTGACCTTTGAAGAACACAGGGGTTGGGGTGCCAACCCCTGGGCGGGAAAAATCTGTGCTATATGCCATGTTCTTTTTTTTTTTTTTTTTAAGATTTTATTTATTTATTTGACAGAGATCACAAGTAGGCAGAGAGAGAGGAGGAAGCAGGCTCCCTGCTGAGCAGAGAGCCCCATGCAGGGCTCGATCCCAGGACCCTGAGATCATGACCTGAGCCGAAGGCAGAGGCTTAACCCACTGAGCCACCCAGGCGTCCCTATATGCCATGTTCTTACAGTAAAGTAACCCACAGAAAAGGAAATGTTATAAAGAAAATCATAAGGAAAACACATTCACCGTTCTGTATTGTATTTATTGAAAAAAAATCTGTGTCTAAGCAGAACCATGTAATTCACACCCGCGTTGTTCAAGGGCCCACTGCACATAAAAAGACAGTTTGATGAATGGATAAAAGGATATGTGGATAGGTGGTTAGAAAATGCTGCTCTCAAGATGTTTGTTCCTTAAATACCTCATCACATTTAAGAAAGAAGGCTACAAAAATCATTTAAAAAGCTGGACTCCTTTCTTTAAAGTACATGTTTCAGCTTCAGAAAATATTGATTACTCGCTATAAGAGACAAGATATCCAGTGTTCTTAAGCCTCCCTCCAGTGTCCTCTTGTCCCTACCTCCCACTATGTGTCCCGTGCATTGTCTTTACCTTCAGAGAGCTCCTGACGCTCCTGTTCCATGGTGCAACTGTGACTCTCCCAGTGGCTTCAACTTAGTCCTGCGGTTAAACAAATTCTGCATTCGCGTCTGTTTGGTGACCGCAGTTTTTCTATTTTTAAATTCATGTTGATTCACCTCTCGAACAGTTACATTTTATCACTGGGCAGTTTTTATCAAGAAGCTTGTGAGAGTCACATATGCCACATTTCTTGCTTGTGAATGTCCACCTGTTGTCTTTATATTTAAATGACCACTGGGGCCAATTTTCTTCAGGAGCTTTTTCCTCCAGAATTCTATGGATATTGCTCCATTTCCTCTCTGTGCGCGTCTTTTAACAATGAGTGCATATGATTTTTAATTTATCCAAAGGATACAAACATAGTGATCCAAAGGGGCACGTGTGCCCCAATGTTTATAACAGCAATGGCCACAATAGCCAAACTGTGGAAAGAGCCCAGATGCCCATCAACAGATGAATGCATAAAGAAGATATGGTTCATATAGACAAAGGAGTATTACTCAGGCATCAGAAAGAATGAAATCTTGCCATTTGCAATGATGTGGATGGAACTAAAGGTATTATGCTCAGTGAAATAAGTCAATCAGAGAAAGACAATTATCATATGCTGTGGCTTACACATGGAATTTAAGAAACAAAACAGATGAACATAGGGGAAGGATGGAAAAATAAAATAAGATGAAAACAAAGAGGGAGACAAACCATAAGAGACTCTTAACTATAGGGAATAACCCGAGGGTTGCTGGAGGGGAAGTGGGTGGGGGGTGGGCTGACTGGGGGATGGGCGTGAAGGAGGGCGCGTGATGCGATGAGCACTGGGTGTTCTATGCAACTGATGAATCTCTAAATTCTACCCTTGAAACTAATATTAAATAAATAAATAAATAAATAGTGTATATTCTTACTAAGTTCACCTGTAGTTTGAAACACTCATGGGGAATATGCTGATTTAAGGGTTATAATTTTTTCCAGACTGGATCCTTCTTCTGTGTTTTGAATGCATGTGCTGTTCCTCTTTTTCATGGGTACGGGGAGGGGAGGGGAGGGGAGCTGGGGAGAGGGGGCAAGTGTGCCAAGTTACCGGGCCATTTTCTTTCCATCTTGTTCATACTTAGCATAGTTCTAGCTAAACATTCTATTCTTTGGACAGATTAAAAGTGACTTTTCTGACACATCCCTCCTTATGTTAACCCAGTTTGTTCCATCTTCCCCCAGAGTTACCCAGTGGTAACACCGTCCCCCAGTGGTGTGAGTACCGCTTTCTATCACCTTTTCTGAACCTGAGGGCGTGGAAGGGGCAGAGAAGGGAGGTTGCTACTGGGGAATCAGGACTCAACTCTCTTCTGAGAGCTCACAAACTGCTCTGTATTAAATGCCTGATTCCTTAAGCTAGCGATACGTCCCCTTTCGGTAAGCTCTGCTCTTTCTTCTGACTCAGCCCAGATTCCTGGGAAGTTTTTGAGCTTTTGCTTTTGGACTATGTTTTACACTTGTCCAACGAGGAGAATGTTTGGTATTTCAGACATGGACCCTAGACTTTTTCAGCCATATCTTCATACATTCAACAAATGCTTACTGGCATTTACTCTCTAAAAAGTCTTCAACTGGCATGACAGATTGCTCTCGCTTCCCCACTGCCTTCAACCCTAACCTGCTATCCCCTCTGTTTGCCTAAACTTCCCCTCCCTGTGGCCCCCAACTAATCAACAAACAGCAAAGTTTGTAAAAACAGTTCTCGAAGGTGCTGTTCTGAACAGGTACTAGGATGGGGCCGCGTCCACAATCCCTTCATGAAAACTGGAACCCATTTCACACCAATAAAAGACCAAAACCTCTTCCTGACCCAGACCACCAGGACACAGCACCTGTCTTTCCTTCACCCCGAAGAACTCCACCCCTGCTCTGACAGGCAAGCGATCACCTGGTTTCAGGTGTTGCCTGCCATGCATCAGCTGAATGAAGCTTTCAGTCTCCACTTGAGCCCCGTGTGTTGTCTTCTTCAGACCACCCAACGGAAGTCCTAATGCCAGACCCCAGGCATGAAAAGGCAGATAAGACACCACGTAAGGAAGACAAACATCAATGAATAAATACAATATAGAAATACAGAGATGGTTCTTTCTGTTTCATTAAGAGTTGCCATACAAATAAGTCAAATATTCAGGAAAAAGGGACATCTTCACAGAAGAATTTCCACAAACTCACAAACTCCAAAGGTAAAGCATCAGAAACAAGATACGGGATGTAGCTGGGATGTGCGCCAGATGTTGGGTAGTCTGTATTCTTCTAGAGCAACCATGTGTCCAAGTAAGGTCCCCATAAGTGCTCTTGAGTTTTGTAAGAGAGCATTTTCTTATCACCGGGACAGAAAATATGGTTCCTATTTCTGTCACACACTGAGCATGCTGAGAGATTGCCTCTCTGTGAAATGTCACTTCTCTCCAAGCTGTCTCTACTGAAGTGTCCTCAGAAGGGCAGTGTGGAATACGGAAAGTGTGCCAGTCACCACACAGACAGTGGGGTCTGCCAGGACAGTATATGCTACCCAACCCCTTGTGGAAATTATGTATTTAAGCAAAAGAATGAGACAATGAGAACTTCTTCTAAGTCCCTTGAGGTACCCCAGCAGTTTATTTATGGGTTGACTGGTTTGTTTTGATGGATGGCTCAGCCCAGTTGTTGCTCCCTTAATCTGACACTGCTGAGATCTGTGAAAGGGAGAGATTGGCTCTTGAGAAAAACACGGCCCAATTGTGTCTGTGTTGCCATTGATCTCAAAAGCCAGATGCCCTGAACAGGTTTAGAGGCACAGTTGCTTTGGGCAAGGGAACAGAATGTGCTTTTCCTGTGGAGCAAGAAAATAAGCAGAATTTTACCCAAACCAACTCTCAACAAGCTCATAATAGAAGGTGCTGTAATTGCCCAAAGAGAGGCTTAGAATTCAATGGCGCGACTAATTGCTGCTCCAGCAGAGAGGACATGGCAGCAAATGCTGCGGGCCCGATTCCTTTTCATGCAAGAAAATGGCAGCCATCCTAGAAATAGTGAGAATAGCTGTACTCACTAATCTGCTACTGCTGGTTATCAGATTGGCCGAGAGAAGACCTAAACATAGCAGTAGACTTAGGACCAGTTGGTGGTTAGAGGTCACTTGGCTTCCTTTCAAAGCTAATCAAGAACCCACTCCAGTGCCTCTCAAAGGCCATACAACTCCACTAATGGGAAGTCCCTTCTGGGACAACATGAGCCCACACCCAGGAGAGCCCACGAGCTTCCTGCAAGTGGCTTCCTACTGCATTTCCCTGAGTAATAGCTTGCAAAATATTTATGGTGACAAATGGCGTGGGAAAGAGGGAAAGAGTGTGGACTTCTCCAAATGGGCATACGTAGTGGGGGCTCCTACATATATTTTCAACCCCATGATAGGCCCTCCAGCTCCTCAAGTCACCTTCTGAGAAGTTCCAGGCATGGAGTGGAAAACCACTGACTAAATAAAGGGGGAGGGCTGGACTTGTGAAGATAGAGAGGGCTTTCCGGAATCCTGTTAACACTGAGACTAGATGAGGGTCTGCATTCCCCTTAGCCCTATGACTACAAACAGCAATATGTGGGGCATTAACAACATTTTTTAGTCTGGGGACTCCAATCTATTTGTGAAGAAGTACTGCATTCTGTTTTATGACTCCTTGAGATCAGTGTCTATGGCAGAAAGGGGAGGAGAAATGTGATATGCTTGGTGTGGAAGGATGACCATCACATTTTTGGATGGAGAGATTTGTTGCTCTGCTTATGAGTTTTAGGGTGGGAATGATTTCCAAGCTGGAAATTTGTCTGGTAAGCTCAGAGATGCACCAGTGTTTGCTTATGTCTTGGTGGAAGACCCCTTTTATAGGTACCATTCAAAAGTGCATTCTCCTAGACCTCTCTTGGTTTTCTTACCTTCTTGGCTTCTCTACTTCTCCACTGTCAAAAATTACTGTGTGCTTAATTTTGTAGGAGACACAAGAAAAATATAATGTATCATCCTTGTTCTTGATCTCCTTATAGTCTGGTTTGGGAATCAAGAGGATAACACAAGTTAACATGTGACTGAACAATCAATTTCAGGGTTCAGATTTAAGTGCTACCAAATATTAGAGAAAGAAGAGATCACCAGAAATCTGGCTGGTGAGATCTGATCATCATAATAGTGCTAAGACTTGAGATGAGCAACCATTTATTGAGCAATTTCCAGGTGCCAAAGACTCTGCTAAACAGGATGTGATTTTTTAAATTTAAATCCTCACGATGGCATTTGGAAATAACTAATATTATCCTTATTTTAAAGATAAGAATATTGAGGCTCTTAGAGGGTTCCCAACTTACCTAAGATATATCTTGGTCAGATAAGAGAGAAGGTGATCATTCCTAATGGGCAAACTTCTGAGCACTGCACCTTCACACAAAGACATGCATGCGTGCGCGTACACACCACACACACTCTTGGGGATCAAAGGAACTGGCCTAGCAGGTCAGTGCATGATTTGGAGCTCAATAGCATTGGGTTAGGACTGGTGCCCTGTTGAAGAGAATCAGAGCTAGAGAGCTGGTGTCCAGCTGAAGCCACCTGGGAAATGTCCAGGGCTGAACTGGAAATTGAAGGTCAGTGAAGAAGCATCTTCACGCCCAATGTGTAAAAAACAAGAGGGGAGACAGAAACCAGACATAAGCCAAAATGAAACCAGAAAAAAAGCAGAATGAAAAAGAGATGAGATCATGAGTAAAATATTCTACCATGAAACTCTTCAAATAGAGTTGGAAGGGCAGATGCTGACCGTGTTGGGTCAACAGATGTAGTCTGTCCGTCTTGGACTTGAAGACAGAGAGCTGGAGTGGACCCGACAAAGACACGGAAGCAAAACCAGGCCTGGTGGGACACAGAATGGCCTCACTGAGGCAAAATGCAGGCCTGAGGAGCACAGGGGACGCCAAGTTGAAGGCAAGGCCAGATTAGGAACTTGGATTCAAAGCACAACACAGGAAGCCAGTGGGAAGAAATGTGTTTTTGGCTTTTCAGCTTCTAACAATTGATCCTGGACCCTTTTTTTTTTTTTTTTTTTTTTTGGACAAAGTAACCCCTAAATGTGAAAACATGGCTAATACTTCCGAATTAAGTTTGTTTTGCAATTTGATCAGAGAACATGGGAGAGACCATTTATTGGCGCCAAAACGCAATTTCCCTGTTACTTACCTCTCTAAGTATTAGAGATAGATAAGACTTTACGTTCAGATGAGACTTCCACAACTAATCTTCTGTCACTCTAAAAGTAATTTGCCCTCAAGTGGATAAAACTACACATGTTTTTGGACAGGAATTTAAATTATCAAATCCTCTTCTTGCGTCGTCACTCAAAAACTGCTCATTTCTACTTCCAAGATGTGTTCTTTACTTTAATGACCATATGCCACAGATTTCCCCCATCATCCCGATCCATTGTCCAATAAGTGTACTCAACACAAGAATAGAGAAAATGTTTAAATCATATTCTATCCTTGTCTCGGATGACAAATCCCTGGAAAACAGGACCATGTCTCTTGCCTGATTAGCTGGCATTGTTAAAAGCTCAAAGCTATCTTTCGTTTATGAGGACTCAAAAATCTGTCTCAGGCCCCCTGTAGACTACTCAAGGAGATTGACATTTGCACCTTCAATCAGGACACTTTGGAAGGGCGTGTAGTCTTGTGAGAGATGTCGGCGCAGGCTTACTGAAGGAAGAAACGCTGCTTTACTGCCTTCTCCCCCAAGAGGAGCATGGAAATTTAGGCTTCATGATTGGTATTCAACAGATCCCTAACAAAAGGCTTTGCAGCCCTATGCCTCTATAGCATCTTCCTTCCTAGCTAAAGTTCTTTCTTCTCACCCTCAAAGCATTTCTTAAAATATAGGCTTTTTGTAAACACCCTATTTTCTCGCCACTTCCTCATGTCTTCATTCTGTCCTGTAAGACTTTTGGCCATGATTCAGCTTAGCGTACTCCCACAAAACTCACTAGTGACCTGTGGTCCCCATGTCAATGTGCTGTTTCCCTCTTGCTTGTCCCTCTCGTCCTCTTGTCCTCCTCCTCTTTCGTGATCTCTCCACAGCACTTGTCACTCCTCACTGCCTTCTTCATGAAGCTGCCTCCCCTCCAAGCTTCCTGTACCCTCTTCTCCCCTTGGTTCTCCTTGGATCTTCTCGATTCTACCAACTAGAGATGCTTTACTGACCTCCTTCCCTCTTTCATCCCTGTAGTAGAGATATTGTCTCCAAGGTTATCTCCTTGTCTTTCTCCTCTTCTTACCCCAGTATCAGTCTTTGGGTGATGAAATTCTTGCCCATGCCCACAGTTAATTCCTTCCATGAGGATATCTCCTAAATCAATACCACTCACTGTCTCTAATCTCAGCAGCTTTGTATTTCCTGTCTGGCATACATCTCTCTACCTGTATTGCCTATGGAACCTCAAACTCATGACATTCAGCTTGGTCCTGGCTACCAGATATACCAGGAGCTCCCCTTTGGAAGAAGACAGCAAAAGGGGGCTCTTCTGCAGCAACTATGGAGTGAGGGCTGGGAATACTGGCCAGACCAGCTTGGACAGGTGCCCCCCTCTCCAGGAGGAGCAGGCAGTCCTAAACCAAATCCAAGCCAGCATGGAAAACTCAACAAAACATGGTGGGTGAGTTTAAAGAGAGTGAAGGTCCCTATTCACATAAGAATCCACACCCAGACTCTGGGAAGGCAGCAGATCAATTCTGGACACCATTCACTAGGAAGGAGCAGCTTCAAATGGACACCAACCCATTATGGACTTTCATTGTTCCAGAGCCCAGGGAGGGCTAAACTTGCATGGAGCAGACATCATTGGCCACTGGGATTAGCAAGGTCTGGTGGAACCCGCCCCTTCTAAAATGAAACTCATTTTCCAAGTCACCCCACACCAAGCCACCTCCAGGTTTCCCTTGCTCTAATGAAGGCCTGCAAACACTTTTGACCCCAAAGTCACACCCTTGGCTCCATCATTTGTCCAGTCCAATTGGTTGTTAATACTCCGCTTCATTCCAAAGAGGATTTGAAATAACTTGCAAAGGTGCATACATTACAATAAGACTTAAAAACAAGTAAGTGAGGAGGCACCTGGGTGGCTCAGTCAGTTAAGTCTCTGTCATCGGCTCAGGGGTCCTGGGATCAAGTCCAACATCCGGCTCCCTGCTCAACAGGGACTCTGCTTGGGGATTGTCTTTCTCTCCCTCTCCCTCTCAACTCTCAAATAAATAAAATCTTTTAAAGAAAAAAGTAAATTAGTCTAAGGGGGTGCTGTGGTGCCCCTCACTGAAGCCAATCTGTAAGTTTGGTTTGGAGATCTTGGCACCTAACCCAAAGAAGCAGCCATGCTCAGGGTCACTAATCATGATGACCCAAAGATGAAAACAAAGACTTGCTCAAGAGAAGCACAGTGATGCCTGGAACCAAGACTTCAGAAAATAAGGGCATGGGGAGTTTCAGACGGAGAGCCTGGGATGATGTAGGACAGAACAGAAGGATCACAAGCTACTTCTCATGTCCCTCAGCAGAGGGGCACGGCCTGAGAGCAAAGCTCTGGTAAGAGTTTATCCTCAAATTGTCGCTTGACTCCACCTTCCCTTTTCATGCCTTTCTTCCTTAAACCACCTCTACAGCCTCTCCTGAGACTATCCTGCACCAGCACCAATAACCCCCTAATCCATGACTTACTGCCCGTCCCGACTTCCTCACAAACCTGGCCCCGTGAGGCATGCCCTCTACCTCACCCTTCCACAGGCCCCGTCCCCATCCCACCCCCACCACCCTGTTCCAGCCTCCACTCCTGCCACATGAACGATTCGTTTCTCCCGAAATGCCCATACTTTCTGACTTCATGAATTTATTCTCTGTAGTGGTTGATTCTGTGTGCCATCTTGGCTGGGCCATGGTGCCCAGAGAGTTGGTCAAGCATTCTTCTTCCTGTTAAAGTAGTTTCTGGATAAGATTTATCTTTAAATCAGTGCACTTTGACTGAAACAAACTGCTTTCCATAGTGTAGGTGGGCCTCGTATAATCAGCTGAAGTTCTTAAGACAAAGGCTGTCGTTCCCCCCCACCACCTCACTGAAAAGAGACCCAAACTGCAATTCTTCCTTGGGCCTCCAGTGTCTGTTGGCCCGCCACGCAGACTTCAGACGTGCCAGCCCCCTAGCTGCATAAGTCAATTCCTTAAAATCAATTCTCTCTCTGTCTCTCCCTTCATATCCATGCACAGATCCTACTGGTCTTGTTTCTCTGGAGAAGCCAGACCAACGCACTCCTGGTTCCTTCCTTCTCCACCAGCCACTTCTACCGTTCCTGTCAGTCAGTGAGCTTGAGCTTGAGCAAAGCTTCAAGAGCTCTTCTATGGGGCACCTTCCAATTCCGTGTGACACACGTGTGACCAGACCCTCCTCTCTGGGCTGAGCTGCAGTCATGCTCTGCCTGTCTGAAAGTTATTGATTTCTGGCTCCTGACTTTGATGGAACATCAGCCCCATGAAGGAAGAGATTCTTGGTCCAGAGTTAGGAACCCAATAAATATGTAAAAATACTCAGAGAATTTCCCTGGCAAGAGCCACTTCAAAATGAAACTTCCCAGAGCAGACATCAAGTCTATCAGCCCCAAATCTACATTTTGTGAAGGAAATTTAAAGCCAGAAAGGCTCTGTCCATGTAGTGATTCAATCATAAAAATGAATAAAGGACCCAGAAGTTTCAGATGTCTTTTTCTGTAGCACTGGGTCATTATAGATGGGGGCAAACCAGGAGTTCATCTCTCATTAACAAATAAAAATCCATGTGGTGAGACAAAGAAAATCTGGGACAACCAGCAGTTAACTGCTCCCACCAGGAGCCCAGTCAAGGTCCTAGTGTGTGCAGCCGCCCAGCGGCCTGTGACACACACACACACATCCCAGGAGGGGCCTCAGGAGTCATGTGACAGCTTGCGGCTGTGCCAACCACATGCCAATCTTCCTGCTGGAAAGAGGGGAGCCAAGGCGACGCGTAGCCATTCAAACCCCTGCCTGACAGCCAGGTTGCAGCCTGGGGGGCGGGCAGATGGAGCCTGGGGGATTCCTTGCAGCTGCAAGCCCAGCTCAAAAGCTCCTTTTGAAGAAAAGACTCTGGCCCCTCGAGGGGTGCACGGACTGCCACTGAGGGCCTAAATTAATAATGCATACTTAGCATTTGGATGCCACTGTCAGGGGCCAAATCGGTAGTACTTGAGTTTTCTACTTCTTCCAGGGGTTGCTTCCCAGGAAGAGTTATCAGTGAGCCGCTGATAACGAAGCCAGTACTAAAGAGAACCGGCAAGGCATCAGTCACCCTTCTGCCAGGGGCTGAGAGCAAAACCCAAACACACACCCGCTTGCAACCATCAACGGACAGGGCCGGGGTGGGAGGCGGGCAGTTCTGGTCCCCATGCCTCTAACCCAGCCTGTTTCTTGTCCGAAGGTGAAGGAAGTGGACCACAGGATCCTTTCGTCCCTTTCAGGTAAAACTAGCTGCATCGTGGCCACTTCTTGAGGAATGGAAGATTCGGGCAAACTCCATCACCTCCAGGGGACTGTTTCTCATTCCTGCCTCGCTGACCAACCTCAACAGTGAGGTCGTGGCTTCCTCTGTGGGCTCTGAGTGCCCATGACCAGGCAGGCGGGGCCCTTGAGAAGAGGCCCATAGCATTCTAGGCGCAGAAAGGCAGGTCCATACCCTTTACCCTGCTGGTAACAAACAGAAGTGAGCAGTGGCTTCTGGGTGCGGGGCCTGTGGGTGGGTCCCGCTGATTCTTCCTCCAGGTCACTGGGCACTGCTATGGGGCATGGTCCCTGCAGCCGGGTGTGGACAGTCTGCTGCCAGAGAGAATGGCATCTGGGTTCCTGACAAGGGATACTGTCTGCAACACCCGTCTCCCCCGCCCATCCCCTGGGGGGCAGTCCCAGCTAGCGCTCTGCACCAGCAGCCTTGTGACTTCCAGGAACTCCCAGATTTCAGGGGAAACATCAAACGGCCCATCCCTGGGAGGATGAGCCCAGCAAGACACATGAGCACAGCAACTAGAAGGTCTGGGGGAGTGGCTCCTCACCCCTTCCCCAAGAGGCAGAGAGGGATGATGACCACGCAACCCCCATTGTCCCCTCCAACTCCCAGTCCCAAAGTCCTCAGGGCGACCAGGGAGCCCAGTTAGAGAAGGACACTCCCGGGCTCCCTCAGACCACAGGACTGTCGTGCCCAAGTTTTTGCATCTGAGAGACCACCCAGGAGCCAAGCACCGATGCAATCGCATGAGGGTTTGACAAGCTTAAGCTTGGGCCCAAGTATACCCGACACAGCAGAGTAGGGACTTGGACCCCGAACCAGATTACAGTCAGAGTTTTTAAAGTCAGAGTAGGGGTGGACTCGGCAGTGGGTGAGGACAAAAGGGGTTATGGATGATGTAAGCCTCTAAGGAATTCTGGAAGCGAGGTCTCCAGGACCTTGAGGGGCTAGCTGTTGTCTGAGGAAAAGGTTATTCATTACCAATAATAAAAATCTTCCTGTGAGACCCTTTAGATGTATATCAGTGGGTCATAAGCTTGGGAATGATTCTCGACACTATCTTGGAGGTTTAGAGAGAAAGTTTCCTAAAGGAATTGTTAAAGTAGACTTACAGGATTCTGGTCAGACCTATCGGGGTAGGGGGTCAGTCAGGCTGATTGTCCTTAGCAAAATCTCAGGGTGAGGGCAGTTAAGTCCCCAGGGGAGAGCCACTTTGTTTCAAGGGCTTGTCAATAGGTGAGGAATTTTAATGATTTTCTTCTCCGTTTCCCACATCAGCTAAACTTGAGGTGGGATGTCCTTAATTTTCTCAGCCTCCACAAGGACCACGTGTGCTGGAGTAGAAGGACAAAGCTCTCTGAGAGGAGACTTCAGTGGAAGTGTGTCGACAAGGATGTGGGGGAGCTTCCTGGAAAGAGATGCAGACCAGCAACAAACCAGGCACTTTGCTCGCCCTCCGTCCCCTTCTGCCTGGAATGCTGATGGCGCGCGGGCAGCCGGGCAGGCAGCCCACGGGGACCACAAGGCGTCCCAAAGAATGGATGCTGGCTGTTGGGGAGGGGAGGGCTGAAGGTGGCAGGTGCCCGCAGCAGCCCCCCTCCTCCTGCCTCTGAGCTTCTGTGGGAGAAACATCAACTCAACCTGGAGAAGATCCACAATTCATTGGAGGCTTTTCTTAAATATTACCAAATGTGATCCTCCCCGCTGGGCCACCCCAAGCCACCACCGCACGTTGGGGACGGGAGCCCGCCGCCTCACTGTGAGCTGGAGCCGGTTTGTGGGGCGATGAGAGGGCCCTGCGACCCAGCAGCCCGGGGCTGGTTCTCCCTTCCAGGCCCTGCTGAACAGGCCGGACCCTGCTCTGTGCGGCCCCTTCCTCCCCTCCTACCTCTCCTTCCCCTCCTTCCCAGGCTTGCCGGGACTCTGAGCTAGATCAGCGCCTGGCTTTTGTGCTGTGTTTGGTTTTCCCCAGGAGGGACGAGGAAAGCTCTGTGGGCCCCACGACCAGGCAACAAGGAGGCCCCAGAGTCAGAGCTGGAACTGAGGCGGTAGTGCACAGAGCTTGGGCCCACAGTAAGGGGCGGTACACAATAGATGAAACAGATAAACAAAGAACAGAGGCCCTTGCAAAAACGAAACAGAACAAAAAACCTGCTCCGCAAATGCCAGAAGGTAAAGATTGTTACCATGGCGATACAGGGCTTGGGGCTGGGACCGCAGACGCTGGCGGGGAACACTCACAGGAAATGAAAGGCAAAGAGAGGGGGTGACTGGCAGAGGTTGCCAGCAAGCCGTGGGGACCCCGATTCCCCTCTCTCCCACCCCTGCCTTCCCAAGACAGATGAAGACCTTCGAGGCCCAGCAGGAGGCCCTGACCTTCCCCTCCAGGGGAATTCAGCCAGGCCATTCCAGACCTTCCCCTCCAGGCCATTCAGCCAGTGCAGCGCTGTCTTTGGTTTGTTGGGAAAGAGGCGGTGGTGGGAGATTCAGCCAAGCTCCGGCACCATGCTGGCCTCCGGGACTGCTCTCTTCTGAGTCCACCGTTTGGAATCAGCAACACCACCCCCCGCCCCGCCCCACCATACCCCTGCTGTAGTGCTGGGCAAAGGAATCACACTCTTCTTGCCTTCCTTCTTGTCTTTCCATCTTATTTGCTGCTGGAGTCCCTCGTTAGGGAAGGCTGTGTGACAAGAGTGAGAACTTGGCACACCCAAAAATGTGGCGCTCCATCTCCTAGAACCGCACTGAGTTGGCTCTGGTGCCCCTGAGGCTTCACAGGTGGGAGCCGGGAAAGGCCGGGCACACGGAAGAGGAGTCAAGTTCATCAGATAAAGGAAGTTCAGTCCGGTTAGTTTCAAGCTGTCTCTCTCAGGGTCATTGTTTCTTCAGGTAAAGGCCCCATCTTTAGGGTTTGCCCCACCCTTTCCCTAGCCCCTGTGGGAGAGTGTTGGGGAAAAGGACCAGGCCAGTGATCTAGAGGTTGGTGAGGACAAGCCTTGGGCCCACAGGTGTGACCTGTGTGTTCCCAGGACCCGAGGCCTCCTCAGGAACATTCCTTGGGCTCCATAACTAGACAGCCCACTGCCCTTGCTATCGGTCGGCCCGGGACAGGCTGTGGCCAGTTGCTCAAAGAGTTTGCATCTGGAGGGCCCCATTCACTGACCTACCCCATTTCTGCCACCTCTCAGCATCAGCTATGTGCCTGAGCTAGCCCTGGCTTAGGCCATCACCCCACAACCTCTGCCACGGGGTAAGTTTGCACCTTGCCACCGCAGCTCTCCCCGGTTCTCCACACTCAGTTTCCTTCCAACCACAAATGAGCAGCTCTCCCTGCCCCTAACACATCATCCCGTCATTTCTTGTTTGCCGTCATTTCCCCATCTGGCGGGAGGGTGCAGGGAGGTTGCAGAGTCCCATAGAGAGAACAGGGGGAAGGCCCTCTTCTCTTTGCTCTCTTTGGCCTCTCTGAGATGTCTACTGTTCACCACAGTCTCCCCTGGCTATTTGTTTCGGGGGAAAGAGTCAGAACCCTCACACTAGATGGTTACTACCTTTCCACTCCAAACTTGTCCTTCTTATCTGCAGGGGGGGTAGGGATTTACTTTCCATCACTGCTGCCTGCTTTCTTACCTTAGGGACCTCAGTGGTGTGAATAGTACCAACCCTTCATTCTCTCTTGGATTTCTTGTGGCTTAGTCTAGATGGTAGCATGGGTACAGTGAAGGAAACCACATATATATCACAAAGCATTTCAAACTTGTTAATAACTTCCTTTGAAGTAATATGGAATCACAGTTATAACACCTATGAATTAAAGGACATGTCAATTAGAAATCAATACTGTTATTGATCAATACTATTAAACATTTGAATATTTTACAAACTAGAAATGTTTATAAACAAATTCCTGTGTAAGTATATTTCCATACTTAGATACCTTTTAGAAGACACCAAAATACTACTGGTCTAAACAAGCTGGCTGGGCATATCAGTTGGAAATTCACTTGCCTCTAATGGAAACCTCATTAAAGGGACTTCAAAAAAAGTGCTAGTGGTATTCACGTATCACAGAGTCTGGGACTGAGTCTGGACAGTCCAGGGTGGGAGCAGGTGCTCAAAAAATATGCTGAAGACCAAATGTCATTCTAACTTCCTCTTTCATCATCCCTAGAGTGCTGGCACTCATGCTTAAGCTTGTTGACTCTCAGTACAAGATGGCTGCAGCACCTCCAGACCTCACACCCACATTTTGGCCAGAAATATGAAGGAAGAACAAAAGAGGAAGGGAAGACATCAGAGTCAGGAAAAGCAAATCTTTCTAGAAACTCTCAAAAAAAATTTTTTTTTCTAAACAAAACATTTGTATTTGGTCCATCAGAACCTGAGTCTGAGTCACCTACAGAGAATCATCCCACAGGGATGGAGACAACAGACAGCTCTGACACTGTCTCTGTGTCAGAAGAGGGGCCCTATTTACAGGGTTAAAAATATTCACAGCTCAGAGTAATAGGAGGAAATAAAAAGGGGAAGAGTGAAGAGATTCCCAGTGTTTCTTTAGGTATAAAAACCCTACAAGCCCCACAGGAAGTGAGGCACCCTAGGCTGGGCCATTGGACAGAACTGTATTGAATAACTATTCCTAACTACAAGGAATTCTGAGAAAGCAGGTATTTTTAGCTACCACCCTGAACATAACAAGAGTTTATGTACTTAAAAGGGGGACGGGGATGGAGGAACAGAAATGAATATTGGGTAGGCAGCTGACATTGTCTACCAGGCATGGCAATAGGATGAGATATCCAATCTTTCTGGGCCTCCTTTTCTTGAATTATCAAATGAGTATTGAAAATTCCAAAATTCTTCATCCAAGACCTCCTAATAGTAGATGACAGCCAACGCCTTACCCCATCCCCATTTCAGAGAGAACGCCCACAAAGGACCACGAAATTCCACTGAGGCCTCATGTTTCATCTTGAAACCCCACAAGTTTTTTCATTCGAGAACATATGTTAATGTAATTATAAAACATAAAATTTGTTTTGAATCTACATGCAAAGTTGTCAGAGGTTTGTCCCATGACTACACATACCGCCTCCTCGGGGCGCGCGCACCCAAGTTTGAGAAACTCTTACAATCAGCATGAAGTAGGACAGGATTTTCCAGTTTCCACCGTGGAAGGACTTGTGAGCCAGGCATTTGGAGAGCAGTGTGAAACCAGGGAGAGCAGTTGGCTGGTCCTGCTGTGGTCTGAACTAGGGCTTCCTTTTAGAAAATACACCAGTTGGTCTCTGTGGATGCGCGCCAATAAAGGCAGCTGTTGTCCGTGTCCTAGAACTTGGATCTCTGGCTCATACACACTCCCTGCTTCAGCTGCTGCTCTATTGGTCGGAGACTTCTTGATTTAGCGTTGGGGATGGTGATGGCCCTATTCACCGGGGAAGTAGGAGGGTCTGTGGCTTCTTTCTCAAGCTCTGAGAGCAATAGCTGAGAAACAGACCTGCTCAGGTGTCCTCAAGACCAGTGTCAGAGAGGAGACCTGAACAGCAGTTTACTTACCTGGCCTGCCCTCTTTAGTTCCATCCTTTCTATCCGCATCCAGGAGGAAGAGCTTGGGGGGGGGGGGGGGGCTCTCAGGGCAGGAGGGAGAGGAAGGTGTCCCGCCTTCCCCGCCTCCATTCCTTCTTAACTGATGGAATCAAGTAAAACTCTTTGTAGATGGCACATCAAAACTTGGTCCTCTCAATGTGAGAAAGGAATCCATCAAAATCCTTGAGGAAAACACAGGCAGCAACCTCTTCGACCTCAGCCACAGCAACATCTTCCTAGGAACATTGCCAAAGGCAAGGGAAGCAAGGGCAAAAATGAACTATTAGGATTTTATCAAGATCAAAAGCTTTTGCACAGCAAAGGAAACAGTTAACAAAACCAAAAGACAACTGACAGAATGGGAGAAGATATTTGCAAATGACATATCAGATAAAGGGCTAGTGTCCAAAATCTATAAAGAACTTAGCAAACTCAACACCCAAAGAACAAATAATCCAATCAAGAATTGGGCAGAAGACATGAACAGACATTTCTGCAAAGAAGACATCCAGATGGCCAACAGACACATGAAAAAGTGCTCCACATCACTCAGCATCAGGGAAATACAAATCAAAACCACAATGAGATATCACCTCACACCAGTCAGAATGGCTAAAATGAACAAGTCAGGAAATGACAGATGCTGGCGAGGATGCGGAGAAAGGGGAACCCTCCTCCACTGTTGGTGGGAATGCAAGCTGGTGCAACCACTCTGGAAAACAGCATGGAGGTTCCTCAAAATGTTGAAAATAGAACTACCCTATGACCCTGCAATTGCACTGCTGGGTATTTACCCTAAAGATACAAACGTAGTGATCCGAAGGGGCACGTGCACCCGAATGTTTATAGCAGCAATGTCTACAATAGCCAAACTATGGAAAGAACCTAGATGTCCATCAACAGACGAATGGATAAAGAAGATGTGGTATATATACACAATGGAATACTATGCAGCCATCAAAAGAAATGAAATCTTGCCATTCGCGACGACGTGGATGGAACTAGAGGGTGTCATGCTTAGCGAAATAAGTCAATCGGAGAAAGACAACTATCATATGATCTCCCTGATATGAGGGAGAGGAGATGCAACATGGGGGGTTAAGGGGGTAGGAGAAGAGTAAATGAAACAAGATGGGATTGGGAGGGAGACAAACCATAAGTGACTCTTAATCTCACAAAACAAACTGAGGGTTGATGGGGGGAGGGGGTTGGGGGGTGGGGTTATGGACATTGGGGAGGGTATGTGCTATGGTGAGTGCTGTGAAGTGTGTGAACCTGGCGATTCACAGACCTGTATCCCTGGGGATAAAAATATATTATATGTTTATAAAAAATAAAATTAAATTAAATTAAAAAAAAAAAAAACTTGGTCCTCTTTCCCCAAGGTTAAAAGAGGTTTTTAAAATACCCATTTTGGGCGCCTGGGTGGCTCAGTGGGTTAAGCCGCTGCCTTCGGCTCAGGTCATGATCTCGGAGTCCTGGGATCGAGTCCCGCATCGGGCTCTCTGCTCAGCAGGGAGCCTGCTTCCTCCTGTCTCTCTGCCTGCCTCTCTGCCTGCTTGTGATCTCTCTCTGTCAAATAAATAAATAAAATCTTTAAAAATAAATAAATAAATAAATAAAATACCCATTTTACATACTAGTGATGATAAGAAATCATTGATTTTGAGAAGAGAAGAGTCAATAAATATTCCTCTAAGCTGTGAGACAGAGAACGTCCTGGAGATGCTAAGAGGACAGTGGGGTGGGACGGAAGCCTCCCTGTGGAGACGCAGCATTCTGGTGCGAACTGGTCAGGCAGATCTTCAACGCATACCTCCACGTTACAGACTCGGGGAAGGGTTTGGGCGTTTGCCTTCAGCTGGGGTCATGATCCCAGAGTCCTGGGATAGAGGCCCACACCAGGCTCCCTCCTCAGCAGGAAGTCTGCGTCTTCCTCGCCCACGCCCCCTGTTTGTGACCCCTCTCTTGCTGTCTCTCTCTCTGTCAAATAAATAAATAAAATCTTAAAAAAAAAAAAAAGACCCGGGGAATTTCTGTAGAAAGATCTGTTTAATTTCAGGAAGCCCAGGATTTCCTAAACTTGTATGAATGGGGAACTCCTTTTCATTGCTTACCTGTTAACCACGGAAGGGATGTGTTTCGTGGAAGAGAGCTTCAGGAGACACAGCTCTGTCCTGCGGACATCAGTGGACCCTGGTCCACAGTCATGCATGTTGTGCAGGCTCCCATGAAACCTCCTTGCCTGTCTAAGGTATGAAAGCAGGAGTCACTGGGTTGTATCATTTATTCTCAGCTGATGTTCTGCTCCACAGTGCCTCGGGTCAGCGATCTCTCGTTTGGTCCCATCTGCAAAGCAGGGATGGCAAGCTCTACGATGGGAGGTTCTTGTGAAGTGTTTTAAGAAGGAAAAGCTGATCATTTATCCAAGGACACGTGGCATCTTGGTACGCACAGGTATTATTTCACTTAACTGCGCTCTGGCTTGGATTTGGACCGAAATGTAGCATGTCACAATGTAGAGATGACTTGATTTTCAATTAAATGACTCTGAAGATTAATTCAGCTTGTGATTAGCAGCAAAAAAAAGGGGGGGGGGGAGAGAAGAAAAAGGAACAGGAAGGGAATGGATGGGGAAAAGGAG
The DNA here is from genome assembly GCF_902655055.1 of Lutra lutra. Taxonomy (NCBI): domain Eukaryota; kingdom Metazoa; phylum Chordata; class Mammalia; order Carnivora; family Mustelidae; genus Lutra; species Lutra lutra. The sequence continues at coordinate 1,712,184 of NC_062291.1, read as the reverse complement.
TAACTGAGTGGCAGATGAAAGGAAAGGAGGGCTAGGGAAGGGCTTCTCGAAGACTTTAGGCCCCCAACACACTTGGAATGTTCGCTATGTACCCGCTGGGCTGCCCGCCCCTCCCTTCTCAGCAACAGCCCATTAAATACGTGTGGTGTTTGATGCTTTTTAAAAAACAAAAACGAGGGGCGCCTGGGTGGCTCAGCGGGTTAAGTCGCTGCCTTCGGCTCGGGTCATGATCTCAGGGTCCTGGGATGGAGCCCCGCATTGGGCTCTCTGCTCAGCGGAGAGCCTGCTTCCTCCTCTCTCTCTGCCTGTCTCTCTGCCTACTTGTGATCTCTCTCTGTCAAATAAATAAATAAAATCTTAAAAAAAAAAAACAAAAAAACGAAGAAGGAGCTGAAGATAGTATCAGATGCTGCTGCCCCCGTTATGTCACGCAGATTTCCCCGTAATCCGAGCTAATCCGATTTGGAGGAAGGATGCGGCGGAAGCTTCCACGCGGTGCCTGGCAGTGGGCTGCGCACAGGGCATCCCGCATCCCAGTGCGGGGCGTCCCACATCTCAGTGCGTCCCGCATCTCAGTCCGGGGTGGGCAGCAAGAGGCCGCGGGAGGTAAAGGAGAGCAAAGGCAGGATGCGTAGACAGAGGAAGGGGTGAGGCCAGCGGGGTGGCTGCCCATAGAACCCCCTTCTCCTTTTTTTCTGATTCGGGGGGAAAGAAAATAAGCACTATTTCGTGAAATCTAAGACTGCCATTTATCTCTGAGCCCTTTCAAATCGTCTTAAAGGGAAAAGGTCAGGGATAAATAAGTAATAAACAGAAAGAACACAGGGAAAGACGGCATGGAAGGACACGGGATGGCGGGTCAGAAGATCCGGTTCTGCCTCGAATCCCGGCAGCGAAGACTTTCCGTGCCGGGGACCCCCGCGTCTCCCAGAGCCGCGATTTCCACATCGACCAGATGAGGGTAATGGTGTGTTTCCCACAGGCTTGCGAGAAGCAGTTGCGATCCCACGGGCTCGCATTTACTGTCCCCCCCACAAGCTGATGGCAAGTGGGGTCAGATTTCTGTCCCCTCCTCACCTGTTCCAGCTCACACAACGTCTGAGCCTACCAGGAGTCATTCACATCATTTCAAATCGCTCACGGCGTCTCCATCGTGCTGCTAAAGACTATAATCATCTCAATGCTTTTTCTGCTTTTAAACATAAATATTTTAGAATAGGGAACATTACCAGCAGCCACTTCTTTAAAGCCTCCCACGTGAGGAACACAGCTAGTAAAAGAGGTTTGATCATGGACAAGTTTGTGTTAAAAACATTGAAATATGATGAAGTTACTGACGGCTTCCTCATCTTTCATACTCTCTGGGCTTCTGACTTTACTACTTTCTTTTAGGTCTGCTCAATGACAGGCTTATAACAAAAAACTACATTTTTAGAGATCACTAAGATTAGCATTTCGATGTATTTCCTTTTAATCAAGAACCAAAGGGAGATGCCACCACTGTCCCCATGAAGCCAGGTTCCACTCCTTGCCCAGTCCTGGGAACGGCCCAGCCCATCTAAGGTCGGGAGGTCCAGGTAAATGGGTGTACCTAACAGGGGGTCTCCTTGAAGACCTGCTTCCTTCAGTGAGTCCTGGTCCTGGCTAAAATGCTACCATTGGGGCCCTGCCTTCCCCCTCTGATAACAATTTTCTTCCCGCCGTCTTCTCCTACCCTGTACGTCATTTCTCTTCCTAGTCTATCATCCTACCCTATCTGATCTGCTCCAAGGAGGGCCCCCTGCTTTCCATCCTCCTCCTGCTTTTCAGGCCAAGCCATCAAGTTGGTCCTTGGGGTCAACTTGTCCATCCAGACCCCTGCCTAGTTAACTCAGCCTGGGACCCTGCCCCACCAGGAATATCCTGACCCCACCATGGGCAAGGCCATCCCAGACCCTCAGAACACCTGTCCACTGATCAGGGAGAGAACTTTCCTAGGACCGTCAGGAAGCAGCATGAAGGGATACAGAGCCTTTGGCTTGGACAGAGGCTGCAAGGTAGAGAAGCAACTCCAGGCACGATCAGAGCGAAAGAGTCAGCAAGCCCAGGCTGATGGACTGAAGGCATTGTGGTCCCTTCCCCCAGAAAACCAGACTCCCTTTTCTTGATCCTCCTGCAGTCTTCCTTTCCCAACCTGCTTCCCTTCCTTTCTTTGACCCATCTTCCCTTTCTCCTTTTTAAAGGCTAAACAATGGCAAGATTAATTCAATTCCCTGGAAGCCACCTGCAAATCTAAATGGGAGCTCGGGAGACATGACCTCACAACAAAGAAAAAAGAGTAACAGACAAGATGAAACAAAGAAAGCTGGGGCTTCTAAAATGTATCCAGTGAAGACAGGACATAAGACTAGAATTAGATAAAAGCCATTATCTGAGGCCACGGCCTTCAGTTACCACCAATGTACAGGTGATTCACAAGTTTTCCTCTCCAGCCTCTCCTCGGAGCTCACACCTGGCCACCGCTGACACCTGACACCTCAAGAGTCTCAAAACGACACGTCCAAGGTAACACCCTGCTCTTTCGCCCTAAACTCAATGCTCTTCTGGGTTTCCATTCTCAGTTCATCCTCCTGGACACACCAGAAATCTGGAAATGGCTGTGGGCTCCTCCCTTCCTTTCTGTAAGAAGCCCGTTCCACCTGTAACCAAGTCCGGTTGAGTCTGTTACCTAAATAGCTTTTGAAATAGTTCATTTCTGGCCACTCATACGGATTTCACCCTGGTCCGAGCTGCAGTCATGTCTCGCCTGTTATAAACACCTCCTTCCCTTGCCTTTCTGCACCAGTGGGGGCTTCCCTCCATCCCACTGTGGATAACACAGCCATAGTCATCCTTTCAGAACATAAATGTATATGATCACATTTTACACACACACACACACACACACACACACACACACACACACACACACACACTTAAAAGCCTCCTTTCTATTGAGGTATAATTGACATAGGACATTCAGTCAGTTTCAGGTATACAACATAATGAGCCAGTATTCCTTGGGTCATCAGGGTAAGTCTAGTTAATATCCATCACCATACATAGTTACAAAAAAACCTTTTCTTTTCTTTTTTTTCTTGTGACAAGAACTTTTGAAATCTACCCTCGGGGCAGCTGGGACTCTCGGTTTCGACTCAGGTCATGAACTGAGCTTTGCGATATCAAGCCCTACATTGGGCTCCGTGCTCAGTGCAGGGTCTGCTTAAGACTCTCTGCCCCTCCCCACCCCTTCCAAATATATAAATAAATATATCTTTAAAATAAAGAGAATCTACTCCCTAGCAACAATTTCAGATGTGCAATACAGTATGATTAACTATAGTCGCCATGCTGTATATCATATGCCCAGGACTTATTTATTTTATAACTGGAAGTTTTGTTCCCTTTCCTTCCCTTCACCCATTTCACAGATGCCCCTCACCCCTGCCTTGGAAATTACTAATCAGTTCTCTGTATCTATGCCCTTGCTGTTTTTTACTCCACATGTAAGTGAGATCTGACGGTGCTTGTCTTTCTCTGCCTAATGCCTAACACCCTCGAGATTCCTCCATGCTGTCACAAAGGTCAAGATTTCATTTTAAGAGCATTTTTCTCTTTATTCTAATAACAATTTCTTCTTACTATCTAGAAGATAAAGACCAAAATCTCTAACAGGGCCTGGGGAGTCCAGTCCCTTTGGGGAACAGAACTAGTCTATGGGGCCTCGCCTTACACCACATCCCTTATTTTATATACTCTGAACACACTGGGCTTCTTTCAGTCCTTCTAACCAGGCGTTTCCCTCCCCAGGTGGGGTTTTAGTGCCTGTGGCCTCCGCTGCCTAGGAAAGGGTTCTCTGACCCTCCTGCTCTTGGTCTTGGTTCATCTTGCTTTCCATCTCAGCTCCATTCCTCTCCTCGGGAAAGCCTCCCCATTCTCCTGGACTACATCAGTTATCCCCTTCTATGTCCCGTACTTCCTTCCATAACTAATCACATTAGTAGTTTCACATTTTATTTGAGTATTTTTAACTAATATCCATCTCCTCGTCAGGCTGTGAGACCCCTTGAGGACAGAGACTGTGTCGTCTTTTTCCACTCTGCCTTATATTCCTAGCACTTGGCACAGGCTGCCACAGTGCAGTATTAATGGCAGATATCACCAAAAGGGCTGCACAGTCTTGGGAAGATGCCTGTAGCTCTGTATCCTGAGGCTCAGTTTTCCTTCTAGAAAATGGTCATGGTAACGGTATTTCCCAGGAGACCGTAGTTATAAAAGATATGCGGATCTGTTGTTAATGTTTGCTTGCACAAAAGTTCATGCAATGAACCTGAATACTTTAAACGTATTGTTCTTAATTTCTGCATTAAATGTTTTAACTAGATATATTTTAGCTTTATCAATATTTCATTTAAAGATGTTTTTTAATTTATTTATTTGACAGACAGAGATTGCAAGTAGGCAGAGATGCAGGCAGAGAGTGAGGGGAGGAAGAAGGATCCCTGCTGAGCAGAGAGCCCGATGCGGGGCTCGATCCTGGCACCCTGGGATCATGACCTGAGCTGAAGGCAGAGGCTTTAACCCACTGAGCTACCCAGGCGCCCAATCAATATTTCTAAGTACATTGTACCCAGAATTGTCCAAGGTATAATGGTTATGATTTGTGTCCATGAAACTTACAATTGTGTAGAACTGATATTCATCCCAATGGAATGAAATAACAATATTTAGGTCTTCTGAGGTGTGTACACTCATTTATCACCTACCTTTCATTTTACAGTTCCAACCTGGGGAAACAGTCTCTATTATCTCTACAGACAGAGAACTGGAAGCAAATACACTTGCCCAAGAGCAGAGTCAGAAACAGAGAAGGGGAGGAAAATCATAATAATTTGCATTTGTGAAGTGCTTCTCCCACTGAAAAATCCAAAGCTCTTAGCGATGAACAATTTAATTCATCATTACAAAAATGCTATGAGGTTAAACAAGAAGTATTGATATCCCTAAGAGGGAAGAGTTTTAAGATATAGCTGGGTAGCTATATAGCCATGCACTTAGATTGGATAAAAAAAAATCTTATTTTGCATCATACTCAGAGATGGATTATTAGGAACTCAGATTTCCAAGGCAGACTAAATTACTCAGTCATGTTACTCCTGCCCTCTTGCTTCATGCTCCCCAAGTTTAAACCAGAGCAAAAAAACAAAACAACAACAAAACAAAACAAAACAAAAAACCCACAAAACAACAACAACAAAAAAAAAACACAGGATAGGCATTTAAGGGAATGCGTGTGAATATGGACTCACTCAAACGTGACTCTTTTCTATACTTAGCACTGTGACCTTGGGCAAGAAACATAACCTTGAATGAGCCTCTTTTCTCATTAGTAGAATGGTTATAATAACTCAACTACACATATAAATTAAATATTAAAAAGAAAGCAGGGTCCAGCATGGTGTCTGGACCAAATGACTGTTTAATAGAGGTTGATATTAATATTTATACCTATCAGTAATAATAAATGGCTTTTGCAGATTTTTCTTAAGTTACAAACAGCCAAGTTCATTAAGCAGGAAATTCTGAAGACCAAACATTTGCATGGAGTTCAGGTAGACATGCAGAGGAGGTAAGTCGAGACTAACTCGCAGGCTTCATCCTCCCACGGGACTCCAAATTCTTACTTAAGGTCATCACTCTTCCCCACTCTATTTCCAGCAGAACTCCTATATGGTGGATCTTTAGCCCAAGCTGAAGAGAGCTTTCCCCAGGTTGGATCTCAGGGATAGGGAGCAAATGTAGAGAAAGACCAGACCTGGGAGACTTTCTCAAATCAGCCAAAGAAAAGGTCAAAGAACAAGGCAAGTTCTAACTTTGGGGACTTGCCAGAGATGTCCCCAGGGGAACAGTCCTGGGCAGTAATGACCAAAGAAGTAAGAAGCTGAAGAAAAATGTTTTTCTGAGAACACCAAAACCAAACCTTCCCTGGAAGATGACGAGGAAATTTCCACACCACCCAAGATGTAGCCCAGTGTCTGAAACTGCATCTGCTAGGGAAACTCCCTCCAGGCAAACAGAACATCTTCTTTAAAACACAAAGCCATTGGTGAGCAGAAGGGGGCACTCTTCAGCTTACTACTATTCAGCCAAATAGTTCAAATAGTTCAATCCCATGCTCTTGTTCTAATGTCTTGCTGAGAATGGAAGTTTCAGGGAACCAAGTCCAGGAGGGACCACTTTGAAAGTGATGGCACCATTTAGCAGAAGTCCATGGAGCCCATACACCATGGACATAAAGGAGGGAGTCAGTGAAAGCCCAGGAGGCTACATCATAGACCAAAAACTCATCGGAGTGTGAAAGACTTTTCATCTATAATTTAAGCTGGAAATTGTTTTCTTCTAGAGCAATTAAAGAAGAAATAAGAAAAAGAAATAAAAAGCATCCAAATTAGAAAGCATGAAATAAAATGATCTCTCTCTGCAGATGACATGCTCTTATAGGCAGAAAACCCTAAAGATAATACACCCCCCATATACACTCAAATTGTTAGAATAAATGAATTCAGCAATGTTGCAAGATACAAAATCAACACACAAAAATTACTTGCATTCTTATATATTAACAATGAGCCATTAGAGAAGGAAATTCAGAAGACAATTCTATTTCCTGCTGTATCAAAAAACAAAAGAAAATAAAATACTTAGGTGTAAAGTTAACCAAGGAGGCAAAAGAGTTGCACAGTGAAAACCACAAAATGTTGCGGCAAGGAATTAAAGAAGATACAAATTAATGGAAAAATATCCAGTGTTCATGGATTGCAAGACTTAATATTGTTAATATGACAATACTAACGAAATTGATCTGCAAGTTCAGTGCAATCACTATCAATATTCCAATGACAATTTCTACAGAAATGGATAAATCCATACTAAAATGCATATGAAATCTCAAGAGACAAAACAATCTTAAAAATGAAAACTATGCCTGGGCAACAGTTGGTTAAGCATCCAATTCTTGATTTTGACTCAAGATATGATCTCAGGGTCATGAGATGAAGCCCCGTGTAGGGCACGGTGCTGGGCATGGAGCCTGCTTAATATTCTCTCTCTCCCTCTCTCTTTGCTCCTCCCCCAACCTCCCTCTTTAAAAAAAAAAAGAGAGAGAGAGAAGAAGAAGAAGAAGAAGAAGAAGAAGAAGAAGAAGAAGAAAGAAGAGAAGGAAATTGGAAGTTTCACACTCCAAAACTTATTACAAAGCTACAGTAATCAAAATAGTATGGTTCTGGCATAAAGACATACTTATAGACAAATGGAATAGCCCAGAAGTAAACTCTCACCTATGTGGTCAAATGATTTTCAGTAAGAATGCCAAGACCATTCAATGAGGAAAGGCATTCTACAACAAACGGTGCTGGGAAAATGAGATATCCACATGCAAATGAATGAAGCTAAACCCAAAACTTACCACATATACAAAAGTTGACTGAAAAACGTATCATAAATGTAAACAGAAGAGCTAAAAACTATGAAACTCTTTGAGAAAAGACATGGGGAAAGCTCATGACATTGGATTTGATTTCTCGAATATGATACCAGAAGCACGAGTAATAAAAGAAAAAAAATAAATTGGACCACATCATATTTTAAAACGTCTATTCATTGAAGGATGGAGTCAACAAAGTGGAATGGCAAACTTCTCAATGGGAGAAAATATTTGCAAATCATGTACCTGATAAGGGGTTAATGTTCAGAATATACAAAGAACTCTTGCAACTCAATAACAAAACCGAATAACCTAGTTAAAAATGGGCAAAGGAATCCAGGAGATTCAAATTAAAACCACATTGAGATACCACCTTACACCAGTTAGAATGGCCAAAATTAGCAAGACAGGAAACAACATGTGTTGGAGAGGATGTGGAGAAAGGGGAACCGTCTTACACTGTTGGTGGGAATGCAAGTTGGTGCAGCCACTTTGGAAAACAGTGTGGAGATTCCTCAAGAAATTAAAAATAGAGCTTCCCTATGACCCTGCAATTGCACTCCTGGGTATTTACCCCAAAGATACAGATGTAGTGAAAAGAAGGGCCATCTGTACCCCAATGTTTATAGCAGCAATGGCCACGGTCGCCAAACTGTGGAAAGAACCAAGATGCCCTTCAACGGACGAATGGATAAGGAAGATGTGGTCCATATACACTATGGAGTATGATGCCTCCATCAGAAAGGATGAATTTTTGTAGCAACATGGACGGGACTGGAAGAGATGATGCTGAGTGAAATAAGTCAAGCAGAGAGAGTCAATTATCATATGGTTTCACTTATTTGTGGAGCATAACAAATAGCATGGAGGACAAGGGGAGTTAGAGAGGAGAAGGGAGTTGAGGGAAATTGGAAGGGGAGGTGAACCATGAGAGACTATGGACTCTGAAAAACAATCTGAGGGTTTTGAAGGGGTGGGAGGTTGGGGGAACCAGGTGGTGGGTATTGGAGAGGGCACAGATTGCATGGAGCACTGGGTGTGGTGCAAAAACAATGAATACTGTTATGCTGAAAATAAATTAAAAAAAATTTTTTTTAAATGGGCAAAGGATTTCTCTGAAGAAATAAGCACATGAAAAAGTACTCAAGGTCACCAATCACAAGGGAAATGCAAATCAAAACTGCAATATTATTAAAAAGAAAAGAAAGAGAGGTGCCTGGGTGGCTTAGTGGGTTAAGCCTCTGCCTTCGGCTCAGGTCACAATCTCAGGATCCTGAGAACGAGCCCCACATTAGGCTCTCTGCTCAGCGGGGAGTCTGCTTCCCCCTCTCTATCTGTCTGCTGCTCTGCCCGCTTGTGATCTCTGTCTGTCAAATAAATAAATAAAATCTTTAAAAAAAATAGAGAGAGAGAAGAAGAAAGAAAGAAAGAATAAGAAGTGTTAGCAAGGATGTGGGAAAATTGGAGCCCACTACTGGTAAGAACGTAACATGGTGTAACCCCTGTGTTTCCTCAAAAAGTTAAACCTAGAATTACAATAGATCCAGAAATTCCATTTCTAGTTATATAACCAAAAGAAACGAAGGCAATAACATGAACAGATATTTTTGCACACATACTCCTAGCAGCATTATTCACAATAGCCAATATGCAGAACGACCCCAGTGTCCATCGATGCACGGATACACAAAATGTCATATATACATGCAATGGAATACCATTCAGTCTTAAATAGAGATGGAAATGTTGACATTTGCTACCATATGGAGGAATCTTGAAGACATTATGTGACGCGAAATAAGCCAGTCACAAAAGGACAAGTATCATTTGAGTCCACTTACTTGAGGTACCTAGATGGTCAGATTCATAGAAATAGAAAACAGAAGGATGGTTGTTAGGAGCTAGAGGAATGCTGACATTGGGGGACTACTGTTTAATGGCTACAGAGTTTCAGTTTGAGTTGATACAAAAAAGTCCTAGAAATAGGTAGTGGTAGGAGTGACACAATATTGTGAGTGCACTTAATGAGCATAAACTATACACTTAAAATGGTAAATTTTATGCTATGTATCTTTTATCATAATGAAAAAATTTTCACAAAACATTTAGGTGAAATCTAATGAAACATCTACAGGAATTATATATTGAAAACAACACTGATGAAAGAAATTTTTAAAAGATCTAAATATAGAGAGAAATATACCATGTTCATGGGTTAGAAGAATCAACCCAGTAGAGATGTCCGTTCTTCCCAAAGTAATATACACATTTATCATAATTACCATCAAAATCCCTGCAAGAGCTTTTACAAGTATAGATAAAGTTACTCTAAACTTTATATAGAAGGGCAAACAAACTTGGAGAACCAACACAATTTTGAAAAAGAAGTATAAAGTGGGAGGAATCAGTCTATCCAATTTCAAGACTTACAATATAGCTACAGTAATCAAAATTCTGTGGTATTGGCAGAAGCACAGACTTATAGATCAATAGACAAAAATAGAGAACTCAGAAATAAACCCATACAAATACGCCCAACTGATTTTTGACAAAGGTGAAAAGCAATTCAGTGAGGAAGGATAGCCTTTTCAACAAATGGTGCTGGAACATTTGGACATATCAGCATTTGGACTTCCAGCAAAAAAAAAAAAAAAGAAAAAGAAAAAGAACATGATCTAAGCTCATACCTTCTATAAAAATTAATTCAAAACGGATGACTTAAATGTAAAAACATAAAACTATAGGAGAAAATCGTCAGAATCTAGAGCTAGGCAAAGAATTCTTAGACTTGACTCTAAAAACATGATCCACAAATAGAACAAAATTATATCTTTTAACATTTTTCATCAAAATTAAAAACTTTTGCTCTGTGAAAGACCTTGTTAAGAGGGTGAGAAGACCAGCTATTAACCTGAATATATTGAATATATTGAATATATATAACCTGAATATATTGAATATATTGAAAATATTTGCAAACCATACCTCTGACCAAAAAACCTAGTATCTAGAATATATGAAGAACTTAACAGTAAAAAATACACAAATCAATTAGAAAACAGTCAAAAAATATGAAAACAAATTACACCAAAGAGGATATAGATGGCAAAAAAGCACAAAAAAAGATATTCAACATCACTAGCAATTAGGGAAGTGCAAATTAAAACCACATTGTGATATCACTCCATATCGATTAGAACAACAACAAAAAAAGTGTAACACCAAATGCTGGTGAGGATGTGGAGAAACTGTCATTCACACATTGCTGGTGGTAATGTAAAACGGTACAGCTACTCTGCAAAACAGTTTGGACATCTCCCAGCATCCCAGTGGGAAAAGAGCTGTTGTAATTGGATATTGTGTTGGTGGACAGGCTGAGTTCTGCTGTGGTTAACCAGCCATACAGAAATGGTCAGTGCTTACCCAACAAAATAGTCTTCATTCATGGGTGTGACTCAGAAATGGCAGCTGACAGAGGCTCTGAGTCAACACATAACTCTCCCAGTCACCACGGTAGGACAAGGAGAATTCGCAGACTATCCTAATTCTACAAGTTTCAGCCCTGACATGGCCCACAGCCTTTCTGCCACCATTGACACCCATCTTCTGACAGGGAAGGCCTCCACCATTCAGGTGTTTGAATCAAAAGAAAGAATGCTTGCTTGCAAAAGGCTGAGGAAGTGGTTTAGTCACTATCTGATTACAGTAGTCTCCCTTATCTGTAGGGAAATGTCCAAGACCCCTCGTGGATGCCTAAAGCCACAGATAGTACCCACTATGTTTTTCCCTATATATTCATCCTATAATAGAATTTAATTTATAAACTCGGCACTATAAGAGATTAACAACAATAATTAGTAATAATAGTAACAGTATCAATAATAGTTATTAATTGATTAATAATAGTCATTAATTAATATTATTAATTACTAATTAATAATAAAAGTTATAAATTAATAGTCATAGTAATAATAATTAGTAAAATAGAATAATTACAACAACAAATTCCAATAAAAATGATGTGAATGTGGTCTCCCTCTCTCAAAACATCTTATTGTCCTCTTCTTCATCTTGTGATGATGGGAGATGGTAAAATGCCTACGTGATGAGATGAAGGGAGATGAAAGACACTGGCGCTGTGACATAGGCTTCTACTGACCCACAGCATGTCAGAAGGATGATCCTCTTCCTCCAGATCACAGCTGCCTGTGGGTGACTGAAACACGGCGAGTGAAACAACAGATAAGAGGGGACCAGTGCCTTACTCAAACTTACCTTGAATGAAAAATAAAAGAAAATAAAAGGAACCTGAGAAAATTCTTTTGCCTAATACTTGTCAGATATTTCTGAGTTCCTAGCTCCCTCCTTTACTTTTTTTTTTAGGATTTTATTTATTTATTTGAGAGAGAGAGAGAACACAAGCATGGGGAGTAAGGGTAAAGGGAGAGGGGGAAGCAGGCTGCCCGCTGAGCAGGGAGCCCAATGTGGGACTCAGTCCCAGGACCCTGAGATCATGACCTGAGCCAAAGGCAGAGGCTTTAACCCACTGAGCCACCCAGGCACCCCAGCCCCCTGTTTTATTACAACAGTCAATAAATTAAGTAGGCCTGGCAAAGAGAAGGGAGTCCTCTCCAATCAGAATCCTCAAAGACAGTGGGCACTGAGACACAGCAAAAGCCCTCAATGCTTTCTGTAAAACAACTGTCCTGGTACCACATGCAATCAGATGCTTAGAAAGTAGTTTTTGTTGAAGTCAATGATGAGAAAAAACATGCAGTCGAGGATTTTACTATACGGCTGCACACAAGCAGACGGGCCGTGTGCTAAACCACTGGGTCCAGAAGCCCCTGGGTGGTGCAGGGGGTTGAGCGACCAAGTTTCGGTTTCGCGTCAGACTGTGATCTTGGGATTGTGGGATGGAGCCCCACATCAGGCTCTGCGCTCACAGTGGGGAGTCGGCTGAAGACGCTTCCTGTCAGGCGCCTGGGTGGCTCGGTGGGTTAAAGCCTCTGCCTTCGGCTCAGGTCATGATCCCAGCGTCCTGGGATCGAGTCCTGCATCGGGCTCTCTGCTCGGCGGGGAGCCTGCTTCCCTCTCTCTCTCCCTGCTGGTGATCTCTGTCAAACAAATAGATCTTTAAAAAAAAAAAAAAAAAAGACGCTTCCTCTCCTTTTGCCCTTCCCCCTCAAATAAATGGATCTTTAAAAAAAGAAAAACAATCGAATCAGTACAGTGGGATACTAGCTTCCTCTTGGCCAAACACTGAGGACAGCATTCATGGGACTGCTTCCCCTCATGAAGGATGCTGCTCCGCCGGTCACCGTGGCTGAAGGAGCAGCTGCTTGGAAGCCTCGGCCCCTCTCGCTCTGTTGGCCACTGCTGAGAAGCCCAAGTGGGCGCCCACCTAATGCCCGGTCGTTCTTTGGGCTGGCTTTCGACCCATGACTTGATGAAAAAGAGAAGCAGGTTGCACTCACTCACATTTCTCAGGAATCTGAATTAAGAAATGCTTACAGGAAAAGAAGCAGTTAGCAGAGGAAGGAAAACCCAAAAGGTCCTGATGACGAAAGACGGCAGGCAGCCACAGCAGCCTGTGAGAAAGCCCAGGTCACTGGGCTCTGGAGCTGAGAGGAGCAAGTGGAGCTGATGGGCGGAGGTGGGGACAGGGGCCAAGGGAAGAGCTTGGAACCCTGCAGGAACCTGGCAGCCTAACGATCAGCCAGGACCCACGTGCCCTCCTTCCACCTCTGGCGGCTGATCGTTCCATTTTCCCCAACAAAGACAATTCTCTCCCTGAGAGGAATCCTCATGTCAGCTGTTAACGTGCTTCTTTCTCACCCTACTACAAATTAAAGCACAGCCTACCCTCGGCCTCTACGTCTATCAAAGGGATTAGAAATCTGCTGTTCCAACTACCAAAAAAACAAAACAAAACAAAAAAACCGTCCTAAATCAATAGCCAGGGTCAATTCCGCATGATCCCAGTTCCCACTGGCCCCAGAATGATGGCCTCTGTAATACACAGAAAGGTCTCGTCCAGTTGTGGCCACGTACTGACAACTTCCATGTCAACAGAGCATTAGGACTCTACTTGTCTCAGATCTGTGCCCCCAGTGAGCCCCATTAACTTTGACACCACATGCACACCAGCAAGGACGAAACACACCTGCTGCCAGCTCTGTCCAAGTCACGACCTGTCACAACCTCCCTGGGCCTCAGTGTTCTCATCAGCAAAACAATGGACGTGGACTAAAATAACTGACCTAAATGAGACACCAGAGAGCCCAAGCCCTTGTGTGCAGGGAGCGTGGAAGCTGGCATGGGAGACGGGGGACGCGGGGGAGCAGGCCTGAGTGCCAGCCATACCCACATCCCCGTCTCTAGCAGAAGCAGCTCGACTTTGACCCCATCTTCATACTGGGGTCCATGTTCAGCACACAATGAGAGAAATGCTTCCATTGCTCAAAGTGCCTGAAAATCACGTGTCTGGCTGATCTCTAAATTCCCATCAGCAGTTTCTGTTTGTCTATAGCAACACGTTTGTTATTCGAAGAGAAACTGTTTCTGCAACACTTAGCAGACCCATATGACTTCAAGTCAAATGTACAACCGAGGGATCCGATCCAGGAGCGGGGAGCTGGGGAAGGGATAGCAGGACTGCCACGATGCTCCTCCAGGTCCACAGCGGCCTAGGACCCACATGGTCCTGCTAAGAGGAGGGCCCAGCCTGTAGCTGCGGAAGGGGTGCGAAGTAGGATGAGGGCCTGTCTTTCTCCCTAGACTAACTCCTTCACTGCCTCTCATACTTATTCCTTCTTCTTCTTCTTCAGTAACAGAATCCCATTATGAAAGTCAGCCAGTGCCATCCAGACTAAAAGACACTCCCCAGCCCCCCTGCAGCCATTTGGGAACAAATGACTAGAGACAAGCCCAAGTGTCGTCTGGGACTTCGGGACGAGGTTTTCAGCAAGGGGACAGATCTGACGCTCAGCATCAGGCTCAGCAGCCATCTTCTGCCTCCGGGACCCGCGCTAAATGACAAAACAACAGGGGAGCGGGAGCCTCCGTCCTCGATGACCTCGGAGACACCGTATCAGACTGGACTGTGCTTCTAGATTCCCTGTGTGCAAGGGATAAAGACTTTAATCTTGTTAAACACTGTTCTGTTGAATCCGAGACCACACTCCCTTTGACCCAATCTGGCAAAGAATTAATGCCCTGAAGGAGCATCGAGTAGTAACAAGAACCTAAAATGTAACAGTTATTGGAGGAGGTCAGAGGCAGGTGGTAACAATACAGACCGTCTGCTGAAAGGTGGGTGGGCCTTGCTATACACAGGCACAACGTTCGGTCACCTATGGTTCCCTGGCTGAGAGACCACAAGCAGAGATCTGTGTGCAGAAGGGCTGGCAGACAGGCATCTGGCGGGGGCTCAGTGGGGGAAGCTTCTGCCTTCAGCTCCAGACATAATCCCAGGATTGAGCCTAAATCGGGCTCCCTGCTCAGCCCCCACCCTCTCCTGTGCTCGCGCTCTCAAATAAACAGATAAAATCTTTAAAAGAGATTGAGAGAAAAGGAGAAGGATTAGTGGGGAAACATTCTGTTGGGAGGTGGGGACTGCAGGGGCTTTGCCATGGGTCAACCTGCCAAGGCCCAGCCACTCTTCCCAGAACACCCTGGGCCTGGGGTTCCTGCAGGGTGGGCCACAGGAGAGATTCCCAGAAGACGCATAGGGGACCAGGAGCCGCAGCGTTCTGTGGCTCACACACGCCATCGCTGAGTGGCTGGCTCACCCCCTTGGTACGAAGCAGCCGCCGGATCTGCTCCACGTCCCCCCGGCTCCTCCTTCAGAGAGAGACCTCTGAGTCACGGTGATGGGACCCATGCACGGCTCTCCCTTAGGAGTGCCCCACTCTTGATGAATGCCCTGTTGTCACCGTTTTGAAATTCTTAATTTCTGAGCAAGTGATCCTGCATTTTCACTTTGCACGGGGTCCAGAAAAGTATCTAGGCCATCCTGCCCCTCCAGTTAGTCTGCTTTAACAAAGTCCTATGAGAGAGGAAGGGAGGGAGCTCACAGAGTGATCCCGCCCCGGGAGGAGAAGAGAAGACAGCAAAGCCAACAGAGGGCCTATCTGCCCGCAGCCCCTGCTTTCACACCCTGACGAAGCATGACAAGGGGTAGCTGGAAAACAGCCATTTCGAGGAAATGAGATGGCCATCTGCACAGGGAAGAGGTGGCCTGCCGGCCAGATGATTAGCCTCAAGGCCAAGTGCTCTGTTTCAAACCTGAGCCATCAAGTCGGAGGTAAGAACAAACAGTAAAGACAGGAGTCTGCAGGCTGAAACACGGCTCGCAGACAAGACCTTTGGCTGATGATTCCCATGCAAAATGAATTGAAAGAAGATAAGCTCAAAGGATACTAACTTTTTCAAGAAAACCTTGTTCCAAAGAAATCCCAATGTGGCCAGCAACACCCGTGCACGCTCACTGCCGAAACGGCTGTGGGTTTTCCACTCTTCCCTCTTCTGACGATCATTGGATTTATGTGTTTCCTGATCCTTCTCCTCCAAGAGCGGTTGGACAAGGACAGACATTTTAGTTTGGAGGCAACATCTCCAGGGACCAGAGCAGAGGGTAGTGGCGTCTGTTCTCCTCTCCTCTAGGTGGAGGTGCTGGTGCGCGCTCCTCCAGGAGAGCCGAGAGCACTGCAAATACGTGGAGGCCCGTGGGCATTCAGGGAGCTCACCGAGGTACAACGCCCCTTTCCTTCTTGGGAACAAAATCTCAATGGACCCAGAATAAAAGATCGTGTTTGTCAGCTGTCTAGTGATGAGGTACAGTCATAAGACTTAAATTCTGGCTAAGGGTGTGTGAGCAAAAAGGTTGTACAGGACTTCGGGGATGTGCTGCCCTTTTTCCTCCTTCTGCTGACTGCAATGGAGTGTAAGCCTAGGCGGCCATTTTGGATCATGAAGGCATATCCTAGGAGGGGAGATGGGCAAAGTAGGAATTTAGAACTCTGGGCGGTGTGGAACCAGCTTACTGGACCTGAACGCCAGAGCTCTCTCATGTGAGAGGAAAGTAAGCCCTTCCGCTTGTTCAAATCACCATCAGTTGGGGTCTTCTTTCGCTGGCAGCCTGGCCTCCTAGCTCATGCAGTCCAGTGGCCCAGAATTCCAGCTGTTCCCCAGAATCCAAGTTTGGCTTGAGTATCTGAGCACACCGTCAGACTACACTTCCTACCTCCCTTGTACTTAGAGATGGCCATGGGTGACAGAACTCTAGCCATGGGGATGTGGGTGGCTTTTAGGATGTGGTTGTGACTCCTTCATCCTCTTTGTCCTCCTCTTTGAGTTGGATGTAGACAAAAATAATGCCCGCGATGATGGTGGAATCACAAACAGGGAACCAGAGAGTCCCTGAGTCACTGTATAAGAAGGACTCAGTAACAACCAGCAACAACCACTGGGTCTAATTGTGTGAGGGAGAAATAACGTTCTGCCAGGCTTGACCTGTTGTCCATCTGGAATCTCTTTGTAAAGGAGTCTTACTTTCCTATCACAGGCATGCAAGGAAGAGGCAAAGAAGCACAAGGTATGTGTTGGGCCCCGGTGGTGAGGACTTGGAAGAGGAGCACTGGTTGGGAAACCTGACCCCAGATCCTGTCATGTGGACAGGACAATCTGCCTGGCTGAGGGCAAATTACAATCCAACAGACTCTTCAATAGTTATGATTCACTCCATGTGCACTGAGCAGCAACACAGTGCAGACTGCATTTGCTGGCCGAGCTGAGCCCTCTCCGATAGGGGCTCCTTGGCTGGCAGTGACCCCGGGCACTGGGCAGAGCTCAGGGTCCAAAACTGAGAGAGCTTCAGGGAGCTAGAGATTTCCCACGCTGACTTTATGGGGGAGATAAGCTAGAATCAGCCTATACCTACAGGCAGGGATCTAGAGTTCTTGCCAGGAATGAGCGAACCATTTGAGCACCAAACATGGTCCACAAGCCAAATCAATATGGAAACTATTCTACTTACACTGATTTAGAAATGTTTAAGGGGTCCAACAAAAGTATGGCATGGTGGCTAGTCTCCAAACCAGTTACTCCCATTCAAATTCTGACTCTGTGACCTACCAGAAGCTAAGCCAATGAGGCCATCACTTCTCTGAGCTGCAGTTTACCCATCCATAAAATGGAAATCATGAACATACTTTCCTCAGAAGCCTGTAGGGTTAAGGGAAGCAATGCATACAAAACACTAACATGGGGGAACCTGGGTGGCTTAGTTGGTGAAGCGTCTGCCTTCGGCTCAGGTCACCATCCCCAGGGTCCTGGGATTACTTCTCCCTCTGTTCCTCCCCCTGGTCATGTGCGCGCGCGCTCTCTCTCTCTCTCAAATGAATAAATAAAATATTGAAAAAAAATACACTAGCATGAACCCTGGTATATGATAAGCCCTCACATACCTGTTAATATTAAGGTCATAGTGTATGACTTTAGCACACTTCAATTACAGCAAAAATATATCAACTCCACTGCCACTATTGGATGGCATTAACATTGCTTATGTAATCTCATTTTGGACAAAGAGACCTATAAACAGCCATTTGAAACCCAACCTTCTGTAAGTAGAGTAGTGTCTGTGATCTACTTGGCACATATATATGAATAATATTTCAGATAAAGATTCATGCCATTGTGCTTAGCAAACTGCAGGTCCTTCAAAAATCTAAGTGGATTTATGATCACCTGGCATTATACAGTCTCCTTCCTCCATATTCATTCATTTATCCAGCAGATTTCTGCAAAGGACCCATTAGGTGCCAGGCACTGGGCTGGGCTCTGGGAATGATGGAGAACAAGATGGCAGGATTCTCACCCTCTCAGAACTTGAATTCCAGTGGGAGTACCAAAAGGGCCACTACTATTGTCACGGGGGGTCAGCAGCATTCTTGGACAAAGTATAGCAGTCCTGATGTTCAGAAAGTCAAAATCCTTGAGGTTATATAAAGTTTCTCCCCCTCTGTGATTCTCTTGTCCCATCAGATGCTGCCCAGTAATGGTTACTTGGCTCCTAAGGCCATCTTTAATCTCACTTTCTTTGCCTAAATCTAAATCTAGATGCTTCCTCCAAGGTCCTCACATGTCCTGGTGTGATGGAAACTTACCTCTGAAAATCCCCAGTGGTTCACCTTTCCTACTGAGGCTTGCTCCGTTGGGAAGCACCTCTTCTTCTGAAAAAGAAACTGAGATATTCTGGAGATCTGTCTGCACCCTTGCGGATCTACAACTCTTTCTTTTTCCACGTCCTCCTCTACCTGTCTAGAAAGGTAGACTTCTGGGAGTGTCAGTACATCCTGAGGTTGTGGAACACAGGGCCAAATAATCCACCGGCCAGGGGAAACCACAAGGAAGCAGACCTATGAATAGAAAAGGACTTTTCACGTTTCACAGCCCAGCAAATCGAGAACCAGCCACAGTGACAACTACAATAGGTGGCATTATATGCTGGTGACCAAGAACTGGCTCAACAATTAGCCAGTGCCAGTATCGGATGGGGAGTGGACCTGGATGGACTTAGTGGTCCTTTAACCCTGAGATGCTGAACTCAGGACTTAGGCATGGCAGGTGAAGAGAGGAGGGACTCCGATCCTCACAGAGCCAATCTGGAAAGTACAATAGAGGGGAGCTAAAGGGTTAATGATGCTTTGCTTTGGGAAAGCAAAGATCGACAGGTAACTGCCCATCTTCAAGGTAAATTTTTTCTGTTTGTTAGCCTGCGGCAAAGCCTGGAAGGCACAGAGCTCCCATCAATCATGCTATTGCTGGAACTCTTCACTTCCCCCTTCCCAACCTCTAGACTCAGTGCTACTAATGACCTTCACTGTGATGATCGACTCCGTGTGTGTGTGTGTGTGTGTGTGTGTGTGTGTGTGTGTGTGTGTGTAAGAGAGAAAGAAACATCCACCTAATCTCTCAACTGACCCTGAATGATTAAATGATTCACAATCCACAAGGAACTATCTCATTCTATTCTGAATTCTCACTACTGAGGCCAGTGCTTGGAACCATATCACTGCTCTATGAATGCTGAGCCCGAGGTGGCCGTCTATCCTGTCTACCGTATCTATGCCTCCTCCCTCGCAGGTGGGGTTGGGGGAGGGCAGGGATCCCGCAGCTTAAGATCCTGCCCCACTTTGTCAGGAGTGAGGGCTTGAGGTCCCCTCTTCTCCCTGCCAACAGGGTAGATGCCTTATCATCTCAGTCAGACGGCCCCGGGCTGGGCCCCCAGGCTCTAGAAAAACGCCCAGTCATAAAGTAATCACACTGTTTGTAATTCAGACATCCGTGTTGTGCCTACATTTAAATTACTGCGTTATAACCGGACTTGCATCGTCTTGTTGTGATTTAAAGCCTACCAACTTCAACTGATTAAAAAACCTGGTGAGCTGAGGGGAAAAGTCTTGCTACGTGGTTCACATGTGTGTGGTGGGCCCAAATTTATGTTTTCTTAAGGTGAAGCTCATGGACACCCCAAGAGTCTGTGCTGCCCCTGAGTCCAGAGGAGTAGGGACCAGACCCTTCAGGTCACTAATGGGTGGTTATGTGGGAGGGACACGAAAGTCTTTTCCTTAGTCACCAAGTGCTCGGAGCACAGCGCCTTCCCAGCACCAGGCAGGACGGGTAGTCCCGAGCCTGTCTCCCAAGGGGCTTCTAGCCTGGCTCAGAGGAAAAACAAACACAGACGCAATGACGTCCATCAACTGCTGCATTGCATGGTGATGACAACAAATGGAATAAAAACTGAACTCTTAAGAACAGTGATTCACAGGGAGATGTGAGAGGGGAGGGTTTGCCCCCATCACACCATTCTTAGTGGCAGCAGCATCATGTCAACAATATTGCATGTGGGCAACAGAAGTTTAGTACAGTTGAATCACCGTATTGCACCCGTGAAGCTAATATAACATGAGACTTAACTAACCGGAATTAAAGTGAAAACTTCAACACAATTTACAAGATAAAAATTTTAGGGGTGCCTGGGTGGTTCAGTCCATTGAGCGTCTGCCTTCGGCTCAGGTCATGATCCCGGGATCCTAGGATCGAGTCTCCTATAGGGCTCCTTGCTCAGCAGGGAGCTTGCTTCTCCCTCTGTCTGCTGCTCCCCCTGCTTGTTCTCTCTCTCTCTCTCTCTGACAAATAAAATCTTTTAATTAATTAATTAATTAATTAATAATTAAAATTAAAAAATGAAAATTTTTAAAAATAAGTTATAATATCAAATGGAAGACCACACAGCCGGGATTCAAATCTAAGTCTTTCAGCTCTAAGATCTCTGCTCTTTCCACCACACCGTATCTTGCAGACATGTTAGAAATTTAAATACTCACTCTTCATTCGGTTTGGAAGGGGGAAAAAAGAGCCATCTTTGATAGGACAGTTACGCTTATGGAATCCACACTATTGACCCAAAGAGTGGGCAAAGTTGGGCATGCCAGCTTACATGAGCCCATGTCTTTGTCCACGGCACTGGACTTTGCCCAGTCCCTGTTACTTGGTCTCCCTCCCCTCCATTCTCAAGGATGTCCTGAGGAAACAGTCCCTTTATAACTTCAGACTTTCTCTTTCGTATTCTTCTCCCCAAAGGAAACCTCCATGGGTTGGGACGAGCACCAGAGTTTCCATCTCGTGTGTTCAGCTGAGCCCACAACTACATTTCTGTTCTCTCCCTCACTTCGGACTGCTGTTCTGTTCCTTAGTCTAGATTACCAGTGGCAAGTGCTGTACCCTCACCAGTGGAGGGGAGTAGGGGAAGTGGGCAGATCCATTCGGAGCTGTCTGAAAATGGTGTGCATCTGTTTTCAAAATCTGTGGTTGAGGGTGTCCCATTTTTAACCCAAAATTTTCACCCTATGACAGTTAACCCCTTTCTCTGCATCCAGAGTTCAAACAGGAGCTCTAATCAAAACCGTTCTTGCTATACAGTCTTTCAACTGATGAACTTTTACAAAAGCCTATATCCAAGGGGCGATTCAAGATGTTGTGCTGGCATTAGCTCAGTATCTGAGGCTGTCTCCTTTTCCCTTATGTGTGCAATAAAAACTTATACTGCATGTTCAGAAGGGGAAAAAATAAATTACCCATAATAGGAAATTAAGAGAAACTGCCATGGAATTGCCATCATAAATTAGATAGGCCGTCAGGAAAATATGATGGAACGGGCTGCTATGGAAAAGCTTATTTCTCTGGGTGCATTTATTTTTCATGAGTTTTTATTATTCAGTAGCTTTAGATCCCATCAACATGCCTCCATCTGTCAGAGATGGCCAGGGTTTTTTCCAGGAAGAGTTGGGGGAGGCTGCGCACCCATACTCTGCCTGAAATCATGAAGGGATTTGTAGAGGAACGTTCGAAGAAACCGAAAAAGCATTTGCCTCCAAGGAGCTAGTGCAAAGGCATTTTAATGGACTCCCCAACAAGCCGAGAGGAAATCTGGAAAATTTAAAAAATGAAACAGTAACTTTTGTTAGACCTTTCACCCGAGATAGGCCAGGTACTTCAGATTTATGGATTATTCTAGGTGCCTTTTTCTAGATTGCTTTTCTAGATTATTCTGGGTTCTTTAGAATTTAAATAATACCAACAGAGCGTTATTGAAAAAATCCTGCCAAACCGAAGAAATGTCCTTGAGAGAACCGTGTTCCTCTTGGCAACTCCTGCCTTGTGCCTCAAAGCTGGAGGAGTGAGCGGGTGCGGGGTCGTCGGTCCTTGGCCTTGGCTAGATTCATCTTGTGTTTTCCTGTCTCTGAAAAAGACTGTGCTGCCTTGGGAGACATGGTGCTCCCTCACTGGGCCTGATTATCCAACACTCAAGAAGGCTTCTTCATCCTGTCTTAGAAAAGATCCATCATCCCAGGTTGCAAAGTACTGAAAGCAAAAGGGGCAGATGGAAAAGTGGGTTATGGGAGCACGACAACCCTTCCTGCTGTTAGGAAAGTTGTCTGACTTGCTAGGCTCATGGGGACCGTTGTTCTTCGGTGACCCAATACCCTGATTTTCATAGAGTTTTTTTTTTTTTTCTTTTTCTTTTTACAGGGCATTGTACTTAGTGTTACTGGAACAAAAATGGTGACATTGCCACTGCCTTTAAGGACTTCGGTACAGAAGAAAATGTTAGATAAAATCCCAGGATTTCATAAAAATAGGAAATCAGCACAAAACTAACAAAAGAGCAGTTGTGCAGTTCCCCCCACCCCCTCCTCACATCTTCCTTCTCTCCTTCTGGATAAAGGCCAGAAGACTTCTCTGATGACACGAGACACAGTAACAAAGCCAAAGACCTGGCTTCAGAGGCAGGAGGCCGGAGGCCTGGCTCCGACCGCACGCATTGCAGGCCTCCTGGTCCCTGCAAGCGGTCCAACGACCCTGGGCATGGCTCAAAAGTGTTCATTCTGCAATTCTGGTCTTTGTGAGTTTTTCTGTGAGGTTTTAATGTTCCTCAGACATACATGTCAATCCCACTCTTGTGCTGGGCCCTGTGTAAGGGAAGGAGGAACACACTTAGCCCCTCTTTCATTTATTCATCCAACAAATATGAATTGCCCATTATAATTTTTAATAGAAAAAAGATGAGGAAAAGGAAGACAGCAGTCATTCTAATCATATAAAGACTATAATGTACTATAGTATCAGTTGGGATTCACAATTGCAAACAAAGTACCCACAGAGTTTTATTTAAAAAGAAATGGATTTATTTGAGGATGTGAGGGCCTTATAGACATTCTGCAGCCAGGAATAGGCCCAGCCACCCAGAAGGGCAGCTCTAGCAAAGCCTCCCCGCTCTCCCCAGGGGCAGCCACTCCATCCCAGGCTCCAACCCCACAGCTCACACTCAAGGTTCACGGGTCAGGCACCAGAGCTGCCTCAGAACAGGCAGGCCTTCCAAGGACCCACTTGCCCAACAGTGGTGAATCCCATGGCCAATAAATTAATAAATAAACAAATGAAAACATCTTTGGAAAGTCTTTCATCAAGAGCTAGTCATCAATTGTCTTTGGAATTCAATTGGGAATACAGGAAACCTGTGACAGTCTATAGCTTTTTAGAAATTACTATAAAAAACATATTCATTGGATTTTTTTTAGTTAAATACAAATGAAATGTTTAATTCATAGGAAAATATTTAAGAACTTTAAGTATATTTAGTAAAATATCCTCAAAATAAATATTATAAAAATTGAGAGAATTATAAAACAGAAGAAAAGAAGTACTGCTATGGTATGAGATTGAGCAATGCCATTAACATGAAGTCAACAATGAATAAGAAAAATATCAAACAGAAAGTATGAAGCTTAAAAAAAAAAAACAAACCTACTTCTTATCCCACCCATTTTCCACTCCCACTGTTAACAGCTTTGACTGTATTATTTCACACATTGTCATAAATATACCTACATATAATATATTTTTCATGCCAAACCATTTTACAAATTGTTTTCTTCACTTAACAATATATCATGGAAATATTTTCATGTAAGTACAGATTTATGTCATTTAAAAATTATTTTATTATGAAAAATTTCCCAAAAAACCCATAAGAATAAAGAGAGTAGTATAATGAAACAAAATTATAAGCCCAACTCCAATACAAACAATCCCAATTCATCTGCATTACCACTTAGTCTCCCATCCCTGGGATATTCTGAAGCAAAGCCCAGGTAGCACGTCCTTTCATCTGTAACTATGTCAGCAAGTATCTACTGATAAGAGCCAGTTGGCAAGTGACAGTTAAGGTCTCGGTCATAACTACACAACTCTGCCGCCAGCGTGAGTGCACAAAGGCCAGAGACAGTAGACAAACAAACGGGAATGGCTGTGTTCCAACCAACTTTATTTACACAACGTGCTGTGGGACACATTTGGCCCACAGGCCACGGTTTGCCAACCCCTGCGCTAAAAGACACAAGCTTCTTTCTTTGATACACAACTTTTCTCTTTCATACTAAAAGAAGTTAATAAGGAACACTTTTCTTTAATATCATCAGATCTAAAAATGTTAATGATTCCTTAATATTATCAAAGCTAGTCAGTGTTCACTTTTCCCTAATTGTGTTATAATTTTATTTATTTATTTATTTATTTATTTATTTATTTATTTATTTTCATTTACAACTTATTTAAATCAGAATCAAAAATAAGACCCACATATTCCAGGATGTCCGGGTGGCTCAGTTGGTTAAGCCTTGGGCTCGGGTCATTATCTCAGGGTCCTGGGATCCAGTCCCTCGTCGGGTTCCCTGCTCAGTGGGGAGTCTGCTTCTCCCTCTGCCTGCTCCTCTCCCCTGCCTGTGCTCGCTCTTTCTCACTCTCTGACAAATAAATAAATAAGTGAAATCTTAAAAAAAAAAAAAAAAAAAAGACCCACGTATTCCAGTTGCTTGTTGTATCTTCAAAGTCTCTTCTAACCTACAATTTATTCCCCATCTCTTCTTTTTCCCTTAAAATATTTATTGAAGAAACAGGGCCTTCAATTGTCTTATAAAATTTTCCAGTTTGGGTTTTGTTGATTGTATCTCTGTGGTAACATTGAACATGTTCCTCTGTCCCCTGTATCTGCTATAAATCAGTAATACAGTCTATAGTCTTGATCAGATTTCAGTTCATTTTTTCCTTTCTTGCCAGGACTACTTCTTCAGGAGACACATGATTCTGATGGTTTCCTCCTCCATGATGTGACCAGCTACTGACAGTCATTGCCTGATGATATCTGAAGTTTGCTACTTCTTCTTCATTTATCAGTTAAACTCCTTTAAAGAGAAATTTTCCTTTGTCTACTATTTGGTTATTCTGAAATGAAGACCATACAAGAACCCTGAACTAGACCTCTTATGCTTTCCTTTGACTGACTTGTTTTCAAGATAATGAAATGGTTCCCTGAAACCTTCCAAAGATATCCAGTGAGGGTTTCTTCCTTTTTGATGTCGTTATGAACCTATAGATAAAAACACTGCAGCTACTACTCTTATTGATGCTGAAATTGTTCCATCTTTGATCAATGAGAACTTGTTCAAGTTAGGTCTTCAGTTTTTGGACATTATTCTAGTATTATTTCATGGCATCTTTTCCTTCTGGTATGACAAAATTTCTAGGCTCATTTGCACCCCAGACTTGGAAGCAATAAAATGATTGCTCTTCTCCAAAGAGTCCTGCTTCCTTCTAGTGGTTAGTGACCTTTAGAGAACATCATCTAGATTGTAGGGGGCTTACTGCTACTGGGTAGGTCTTTGTGTCTAGGGTTTTGGATGGATAAAGCTAAAAAATATGTTTTCCTTTGTTGAGTAAAATACATTATGAGTTCATACTGATATTTCCAACTCAAATTTAGGGCTACAGGGCTTTTATATAACCTCATCAATTTTATATTTGTTTTTCTTTTCAACTATGCCAAAAAATTTCAATTCTCAACACCACTGGCATAATTACTTTTCCTATAATAAAACA
Source organism: Lutra lutra (assembly GCF_902655055.1). Classification (NCBI taxonomy): domain Eukaryota; kingdom Metazoa; phylum Chordata; class Mammalia; order Carnivora; family Mustelidae; genus Lutra; species Lutra lutra. The sequence continues at coordinate 1,686,179 of NC_062291.1, read as the reverse complement.
CACAAAAGTCTCCAAATAATAATATCAACCTTACTATCAACAATACGATTACTAAATACACCTTAATATCTTAGGGGTTTTCTTATTTGGTTGAGTGCTTTGGTTTAGTCTATATCCTTAGGGCATATCCCCAGAAGGGATATACAGTTAAATTATTCTGTTTTAAAGTTAATTTGAATAGTTCCTTTTCAGAAGTATGTCCACCTAGGAACAGATTCATTTGTTTTGTTTTACTTTCAATTTTCAGCGATTCTTTTTTTTTCCCATTTATTTAGCTTTGTTTTAGAATTCTTCATATTATTTACAGGATTCCAAAGTTAAATATACAAAATAAGTTATATTCAAAAGAGTTTAATTTCTATGATCTCTCACTATTGCCTCCCTCCCTTATAGATAGCCATTTTGAATGCTTTATCCTTCTACCTTTTTCTTTAAAATATTTTATTTATTTATTGGAGAGAGAGAGAGAGCGAGAGTGAGCCCACAGGAGCAGGGAGGAGCAGAGGGAAAGGGACCAGCAGATTCCTTGCTGAGCATGGAACCTGATGTGGGGCTTGATCTCACAACCCTGAGACCATGACCTGAGAAGAAATCAAGAGTCTGTCACTTAATGGATTGAGCCACCAAGATGCTCCTTCTTCCATTTTTTATAAATATAAGCAAACATGTATATTTTTTGTATTTCTTCTTTTCTTGGTTGAATTGCCTTCTGCAGACATCTACAAGGAGGATATAGTAGGCAGTGTTCCCCCAAAATCTGATCATGAAACTTTTTCCAAAATGAGCATCCCAAAGGGTAAATATTGGACAAAACCCATTTGGGAAATGCTGCAACAATTCATAGAGAAAAGAAAAATAACAAACAGATGCTCAGCAAGTATACATCACTGGAAACAGTTTTTCTTCTCCACAAAGTAAAGGGGTCTCTTTGTTTTGCATTTAATAAAGTCTCCTCCTCAATTCACAATCCTCTTCAAGAATAAGATTTTCATGACTCTTCTTCTAAGAACACCCTGTTGTGGAACTGTGATTGATAGTTTGTGATTGCAAAGTCCTACAACATTGCAATTTCTTGACTCCTCATACAGCAGGTTGGGTCTCCAATGACACTTTTTTCCTTCAGTGCCAGTCCCCTTTGAACAGGATTACTTTCTGGCATTGGGAGCTGTCCTCAGTCACAGACGATCACAAAATAACCCAGGAAGACATTTTCCCGGTGTTTTACCTCTACTCTCATCTTCTACAGTGTCATTAAGTAACATGAACGTCCAATGTTCTCTCCTTCCTCACAGGTCCAAGTGCACTTCCTGCTCTGAAGAAACCCTACGGTAAGCCTGTTTGTCAGAGTACCTATTCTTTGTCCCTAAGGACTCCTCTTTTGTAGTTCCTTTATCTGTAGTTAAAAGAATTCTGTCCTTGCTCCACGCACCAGTGGTGGTTAGTGTTTGGACAGAAAATAGGAAGATTTGACTCTTCACTGGTGATACATCAAGAGGAAATTAATAAAGGATTCTGAGCAGCACTCAGTAGACCTGAATTCTTGAATTCTTGCTGAGACAGGGCTTTTAGGAACCCTGATGAAGAGATCAACCCTGCTCTATGTTTCTACTGAGCTCTTCAATACAGCACTAAGGCCAGTTGGCTAATATAACAACCCAGCGTGAATGACTACAAAGCTAAAATCGTGTCCCTAGAGAGCTCACTGAGATGGAGATGAGTATTTCATGAAAAAGGCCAGATCACTGCAGAGGCAAAAGGTTCATCTAAATCAGTGTTTGTAGTTGCCGGTATGTCAGCCAGGAAACTGAGGTTTTCATTTTGCTTTGACTCTAGCTGTTTTCCTTCAGGGCTGCTCTTGTTCCTATGTCTGAATGTCTCCCTGTTGGAGGCCTTCAGCACCTAATCCTGAGGTATACTTTCTACACACAGTCTAGGCAGCTTGCCAAGAGAAAGTAATTCTCGCACCCACTACCCCATCACCTCCTACTGACACTCTCATTCTTTTACCTTCCGTCAGGTCCTGAAGGACAATGGCTTTCTCCTTGGCCCTACCCATGTGCTTGAGATGGAATTATAGAGGTTCACATCAGGATACACCAGCTAGGATCCTTGGCTGGTATTTTTCCAAGAATAGTCCATACAACCCCTATATTAAAATCGCCTTAGGGTGTCTATGAAAATACAAATTATGAGGTCCCACCCCAGACCTTCTGAGTCAAGATCTCTTATAGAAGGCCAAGAATATGTCCTTTTAACAAACACTGAAACACTTCTCTTCACATTAGAAGTTAAGAACCACTGACCCAGCCCTTTCTATTTGTAGATCTGGCTGCTGGGAATCACCTCAGCTAATCTCTGTTTCTCTAGAAATCCTTTTCTATATGCACAGTTTAAGTAGCCCCATCTGCCCCACACCTACAGGCTCATACTATTAAATACATAGCTATAAATTTCCTTTACCCCAAACACTCCCAAACCATCCCATCAACTTAACATATCATATCTCTGTAGTCTTTTTTAGTTCTCATCAAAAGAGACTTCCACTTATAAAAATAAGAAAACAGTCCAAAATTGCCTTCTCCCATTTAAAAAAGAAAAGAAAACTGAACAAACTGATTTAAAACCTTGGAAATGGCACTAAATTAACTCTAGGATTAAAAACTCTAGACCACTCTAAAAGAGCTTAAAAGCAAGCTTTGAAAGAACCAAACTGATGGCAAGGTTTTGACTGCCTGTCAGATCAAACTCCAGCACACTTCAAAGCAATAAAGTAATATTCAGCATTTGACAATGAAAAAAATTGCAATGTCCTACATCTAATAAAAAATTACTAGATTTCCAAGAAACATAAAAAATGTAATACATAATCAGTAGAAAAATCAGTCAATACAAAAAGATCCAGAAATAATAGGGAAAATGGAATAATCGAACAAAAACATTAAAGCAGACATTATAAATGTGCAACAGCTCAAAGACCTAAAGGAAAACATGACCATAATGAAGAAAGAAGTGAGAGGTATAAAAGAGAAGCAAATGAGAATTATCACATCTAAAATGAAAATTTTACTGAGTAGAATTTACAAATTAGACATCCTAGGGAAAAAAAAAAAAAAAAAAAACCAGCAAGGAGCTTGAATTCAAAATGAAGTACAAGAAGAAAAAAAAGATTTAAAAAATGAAAAGAATCTCAGTGGTCTATGGAACATTATCACGTAGTATAGCATAAATATAATTAGAATATAAATATAATTAGAATCCAAAACAGAAGAAGGAGGATTGAAAAAAAAAATTGAAGAAATAATTCTTGAGGGAGATTTCTGGGAACATGTCAAAGTAGGAGAATCCTAAATTCACCCTGCTCCACAAACAAACCTAGATAATAGCTACATCAGTGAAACTAACCCAGAAAATGACCAATAGACTGGCAGAACACTTTCCACGGTTAATTGGAGAGAGGAAGCCACATCAAAAAAGGTAGGAGGGGCAGAGACAGGGTCAGGAACTAAACTCCTGGTGAGACTAACCACAAATGGGCGGGACACCACAAGCACACAGAAGAGACGTAGACCCCACACCAGGCACCCCAGACATAGGGGTTCTGCACTGGGAAGACGAATCCCCATAACACTTGGCTTTGAAAGCCAGGAGAGCTTAACTTTGCAAGTTTTTCAATCAGCAGGGCTTAACTCTGGGTACTTTAAAAATCAGCAGTCTTGGGGCGCCTGGGTGGCTCAGTGGGTTAAGCCGCTGCCTTCGGCTCAGGTCATGATCTCAGGGTCCTGGGATCGAGTCCCGCATCAGGCTCTCTGCTCGACAGGGAGCCTGCTTCCCTCTCTCTCTCTCTCTCTCTCTGCCTGCCTGCCTCTCTGTCTACTTGTGATCTCTCTCTGTCAAATAAATAATAAATAAAATCTTTAAAAAAAAAATCAGCAGGCTTAGCTCTGGGAGAGCCGGAGGGCAACAGGAAACTGAGTCCTTGCCCTTACAGACAGCACAACAAATAACTCCAAGGAGACACAGCTTAGGAGCAGTGGTTTGGAACGGGAGATTGAAGAGAAGAAGAACAGCAATTCCAGAAACAGAAAATCAACCACTTTCTGCAAGGTAGGACTGGCGGAGAAGTGAATCCAAAGTGACGGGAAGATAGACCGCGGGGGGAGGGGCCGGCTCCCGGCGAGAGGCAGAGCAATGGAGCAAAATCAGGACTTTTAAAAGTCTGTTCCGCTGAGGGACATCGCTCCAGAGGCTTAACTGGGGTGAAGCCCAGGCGGGGTAAGCGCGGCCTCAGGTCCCGCAGGATCGCAGAAGGATCGGGGGTGTCTCAGTGTCGCAGAGCTTACCGGTATTAGAACAGGGAAGCCGGCTGCAGAGACAGAGCCGAGGAGTGACTCTCAGCTCGGGGTTGCCTTGAACCGGTCGCAGGCTCGGTCAGCTCCGAGCGCGGCCGGAGGCCAGGGTGACGGGAGTCATTTGGCGCTGTTCTCTGAGGGCGCACTGAGGAGTGGGGCCCCGGGCTCTCGGCTCCTCCGGGCCGGAGACCAGGAGGCCGCCATCTTTATTCCTGTCCTCCGGACTCTACGGAAAGTGCTCAGGGAACAAAAGCTCCCGAAAGCTAACCCGAGCGGATGACTCAGCGCGGCCCCGGGTAAGGGCGGTGCAACTCTGCCTGGGGCAAAGACGCTTGAGAATCAATACAACGGGCCCCTCCCCCAGAAGATCTACGGGAAACCCAGCCAGGACCAAGTTCACCTACCAAGGAGAACGGCTGAATTCCAGAGGAGAAGAAAGCAAAGCACGGAACTCATGGCTTTCTCCCCATGATTTTTTAGCCTTGCAGTTAATTTAATTTTTTTTCTTTTTCAATTTTTTTTTCTTTTCTTCTGCTAAATTTTTTTAACTTTTACCCTTTTCTTTTTTAACGTTTTTTAACTAGTTTATCTAATATATATATATATTTTTCCTTTTTATATTTTTTCTTTATTGGTTTTCTTTTTTTAATTGTTCCTTTTCTTTTTTTTTTTTTTTTTTTCTTTCTGAACCATCTTATCCCCTTTCTCCCCCCTCACGATTTGGGATCTCTTCTGATTTGGCTAAAGCATATTTTCCTGGGGTTGTTGCCACCCTTTTAGTATTTTACTTGCTCCTTCATATACTCTTATCTGGACAAAATGACAAGGAGGAAAAATTCACCACAAAAAAAAGAACAAGAGGCAGTACCAAAGGCTAGGGACCTAATCAATACAGACATTGGTAATATGTCAGATATAGAGTTCAGAATGACGATTCTCAAGTTTCTAGCCGGGCTTGGAAAAGGCATGGAAGATATTAGAGAAACCCTCTCGGGAGATATAAAAGCCCTTTCTGGAGAAATAAAAGACCTAAAATCTAACCAAGTTGAAATCAAAAAAGCTATTAATGAGGTGCAATCAAAAATGGAGGCTCTCACTGCTAGGATAAATGAGGCAGAAGAAAGAATTAGTGATATAGAAGACCAAATGACAGAGAATAAAGAAGCAGAGCAAAAGAGGGACAAACAGCTACTGGACCATGAGGGGAGAATTCGAGAGATAAGTTACACCATAAGACGAAACAACATTAGAATAATTGGGATTCCAGAAGAAGAGGAAACAGAGAGGGGAGCAGAAGGTATATTGGAGAGAATTATTGGAGAGAATTTCCCCAATATGGCAAAGGGAACAAGCATCAAGATCCAGGAGGTTCAGAGAACCCCCCTCAAAATCAATAAGAATAGGTCTACACCCCGTCACCTAATAGTAAAATTGACAAGTCTTAGTGACAAAGAAAAGATCCTGAAAGCAGCCCGGGAAAAGAAGTCTGTAACGTACAATGGTAAAAATATTAGATTGGCAGCAGACTTATCCACAGAGACCTGGCAGGCCAGAAAGAGCTGGCATGATATATTCAGAGTACTAAATGAGAAAAACATGCAGCCAAGAATACTATATCCAGCTAGGCTATCATTGAAAATAGATGGAGAGATTAAAAGCTTCCAGGACAAACAAAAACTGAAAGAATTTGCAAATACCAAACCAGCTCTACAGGAAATATTGAAAGGGGTCCTCTAAGCAAAGAGAGACCCTAAAAGTAGTAGATCAGAAAGAAACAGAGACAATATACAATAACAGTCACCTTACAGGCAATACAATGGCACTAAATTCATATCTCTCAATACTTACCCTGAATGTTAATGGGCTAAATGCCCCAATCAAAAGACACAGGGTATCAGAATGGATAAAAAAACAAAAACCATCTATATGTTGCCTACAAGAAACTCATCTTACACCCGAAGACACCTCCAGGTTTAAAGTGAGGGGGTGGAAAAGAATTTACCATGCTAATGGACATCAGAAGAAAGCAGGAGTGGCAATCCTTATATCAGATCAATTAGATTTTAAGCCAAAGACTATAATAAGAGATGAGGAAGGACACTATATCATACTCAAAGGAACTGTCCAACAAGAAGATCTAACAATTTTAAATATCTATGCCCCTAACGTGGGAGCAGCCAACTATATAAACCAATTAATAACAAAATCAAAGAAACACATCGACAAGAATACAATAATAGTAGGGGATTTTAATACTCCCCTCACTGAAATGGACAGATCATCCAAGCAAAAGATCAACAAGGAAATCAAGGCCTTAAATGACACACTGGACCAGATGGACATCACAGATATATTCAGAACATTTCATCCCAAAGCAACAGAATACACATTCTTCTCTAGTGCACATGGAACATTCTCCAGAATAGATCACATTCTTGGTCCTAAATCAAGTCTCAACCAGTATCAAAAGATTGGGATCATTCCCTGCATATTTTCAGACCACAATGCTCTAAAGCTAGAACTCAATAACAAGAGGAAATTTGGAAAGAACCCAAATACATGGAGACTAAACAGCATCCTTCTAAAGAATGAATGGGTCAACCAGGAAATCAAAGAAGAATTGAAAAAAATTATGGAAACAAATGATAATGAAAACACAACAGTTCAGAATCTGTGGGACACAACAAAGGCAGTCCTGAGAGGAAAATATATAGCGGTACAAGCCTTTCTCAAGAAACAAGAAAGGTCTCAGGTACACAACCTAACCCTACACCTAAAGGAGCTGGAGAACGAACAAGAAAGAAACCCTAAACCCAGCAGGAGAAGAGAAATCATAAAGATCAGAGCAGAAATCAATGAAATAGAAACCAAAAAAAACAATAGAACAAATCAACGAAACTAGGAGCTGGTTCTTTGAAAGAATTAATAAGATTGATAAACCCCTGGCCAGACTTATCAAAAAGAAAAGAGAGAGGACCCAAATAAATAAAATCATGAATGAAAGAGGAGAGATCACAACGAACACCAAAGAAATACAGACAATTATAAGAACATACTATGAGCAACTCTACGCCAACAAATTTGACAATCTGGAAGAAATGGATGCATTCCTAGAGACATATAAACTACCACAACTGAACCAGGAAGAAATAGAAAGCCTGAACAGACCCATAACCAGTAAGGAGATTGAAACAGTCATCAAAAATCTCCAAACAAACAAAAGCCCAGGGCCAGACGGCTTCCCGGGGGAATTCTACCAAACATTTAAAGAAGAACTAATTCCTATTCTCCTGAAACTGTTCCAAAAAATAGCAATAGAAGGAAAACTTCCAAACTCATTTTATGAGGCCAGCATCACCTTGATCCCAAAACCAGACAAGGATCCCAACAAAAAAGAGAACTACAGACCAATATCCTTGATGAACACAGATGCAAAAATTCTCACCAAAATACTAGCCAATAGGATTCAACAGTACGTTAAAAGGATTATTCACCACGACCAAGTGGGATTTATTCCAGGGCTGCAAGGCTGGTTCAACATCCGCAAATCAATCAATGTGATACAACACATTAATAAAAGAAAGAACAAGAACCATATGATACTCTCCATAGATGCTGAAAAAGCATTTGACAAAGTACAGCATCCTTTCCTGATCAAAACTCTTCAAAGTGTAGGGATAGAGGGCACATACCTCAATATTATCAAAGCCATCTATGAAAAACCCACCGCAAATATCATTCTCAATGGAGAAAAACTGAAAGCTTTTCCGCTAAGGTCAGGAACACGGCAGGGATGTCCGTTATCACCACTGCTATTCAACATAGTACTAGAAGTCCTAGCCTCAGCAATCAGACAACAAAAGGAAATTAAAGGCATCCAAATCGGCAAAGAAGAAGTCAAACTATCACTCTTTGCAGATGAAATGATACTCTATGTGGAAAACCCAAAAGACTCCACTCCAAAACTGCTAGAACTTGTACAGGAATTCAGTAAAGTGTCAGGATATAAAATCAATGCACAGAAATCAGTTGCATTTCTCTACACCAACAACAAGACAGAAGAAAGAGAAATTAAGGAGTCCATCCCATTTACAATTGCACCCAAAACTATAAGATACCTAGGAATAAACCTAACCAAAGAGACTAAGAATCTATACTCAGAAAACTATAAAGTACTCATGAAAGAAATTGAGGAAGACACAAAGAAATGGAAAAATGTTCCATGCTCCTGGATTGGAAGAATAAATATTGTGAAAATGTCTATGCTACCTAAAGCAATCTACACATTTAATGCAATTCCTATCAAAGTACCATCCATTTTTTTTCAAAGAAATGGAACAAATAATCCTAAAATTTATATGGAACCAGAAAAGACCTCGAATAGCCAAAGCAATATTGAAAAAGAAAGCCAAAGTTGGTGGCATCACAATTCCGGACTTCAAGCTCTATTACAAAGCTGTCATCATCAAGACAGCATGGTACTGGCACAAAAACAGACACATAGATCAATGGAACAGAATAGAGAGCCCAGAAATGGACCCTCAACTCTATGGTCAACTCATCTTCGACAAAGCAGGAAAGAATGTCCGATGGAACAAAGACAGCCTCTTCAATAAATGGTGTTGGGAAAATTGGACAGCCACATGCAGAAAAATGAAATTGGATCATTTCCTTACACCACACACGAAAATAGACTCAAAATGGATGAAGGATCTCAATGTGAGAAAGGAATCCATCAAAATCCTCGAGGAGAACACAGGCAGCAACCTCTTCGACCTCAGCCGCAGCAACATCTTCCTAGGAACATCACCAAAGGCAAGGGAAGCAAGGGCAAAAATGAACTTTTGGGATTTCATCAAGATCAAAAGCTTTTGCACAGCAAAGGAAACAGTGAACAAAACCAAAAGACAACTGACAGAATGGGAGAAGATATTTGCAAATGACATATCAGATAAAGGGCTAGTGTCCAAAATCTATAAAGAACTTCGCAAACTCAACACCCAAAGAACAAATAATCCAATCAAGAAATGGGCAGAGGACATGAACAGACATTTCTGCAAAGAAGACATCCAGATGGCCAACAAACACATGAAAAAGTGCTCCACATCACTCGGCATCAGGGAAATACAAATCAAAACCACAATGAGATATCACCTCACACCAGTCAGAATGGCTAAAATTAACAAGTCAGGAAATGACAGATGCTGGCGAGGATGCGGAGAAAGGGGAACCCTCCTACGCTCTTGGTGGGAATGCAAGCTGGTGCAACCACTCTGGAAAACAGCATGGAGGTTCCTCAAAATGTTGAAAATAGAACTACCCTATGACCCTGCAATTGCACTGCTGGGTATTTACCCTAAAGATACAAACATAGTGATCCGAAGGGGCACATGCACCCGAATGTTTATAGCAGCAATGTCTACAATAGCCAAACTATGGAAAGAACCTAGATGTCCATCTACAGACGAATGGATAAAGAAGATGTGGTATATATACACAATGGAATACTATGCAGCCATCAAAAGAAATGAAATCTTGCCATTTGCGACGACGTGGATGGAACTAGAGGGTATCATGCTTAGCGAAATAAGTCAATCGGAGAAAGACAACTATCATATGATCTCCCTGATATGAGGGAGAGGAGATGCAACATGGGGGTCGAGGGGGTAGGAGAAGAGTAAATGAAACAAGATGGGATTGGGAGGGAGACAAACCATAAGTGACTCTTAATCTCACAAAACAAACTGAGGGTTGATGGGGGGAGGGGGTTGGGAGAGGGGGTGGGGTTATGGATATCGGGGAGGGTATGTGCTATGGTGAGTGTTGTGAAGTGTGTAAACCTGGCGATTCACAGACCTGTACCCCTGGGGATAAAAATATATGTTTATAAAGATGTAAAAAAAAAAAAAAAAAAGAAAGAAAGGATGAATACCCAAGTTTTGTAGCAACATGGACGGGACTGGAAGAGATTATGCTGAGTGAAATAAGTCAAGCAGAGAGAGTCAATTATCATATGGTTTCACTTATTTGTGGAGCATAACAAATAGCATGGAGGACAAGGGGAGATGGAGAGGAGAAGGGAGTTGAGGGAAATTGGAAGGGGAGGTGAACCATGAGAGACTATGGACTCTGAAAAACGATCTGAGAATTTTGAAGGTGTGGGGGGTGGGAGGTTGGGGGCACCAGGTGGTGGGTATTGTAGAGGGCACGGATTGCATGGAGCACTGGGTGTGGTGCAAAAATAATGAATACTGTTATGCTGAAAAAAAAAATAAAATAAAATAATTAAAAAAAAATAAATAAGGAGCAGTGGTTTGAAAAGTACCTGGGGTATACATGAAGAAGATTTATTTATTAACCTCAGAATGTGTGCTAAAGGGACAAAGAGCTTTAGGAGACTTCTTCAAGGACAGAAGAACTGGCAGGTGCCATCTCTCTTCCCTCTCCCAGCCTAGCCAGGCAGACACTTGCAGGAATAAGCACATGCACCTTACACCTACTTTGCTAACACCACACACTCTGCCCCATGTTCTCCTATGTATCCGCCCATCCAGTCTACCTCACTCAGGAGACATCCTTCCAAAGTGGCTCCTGCCATGTCATATCCAGAAAGCAGCCCTAGCAGGGACCTGAGTTATTCCAAAGTGCCTTCATAAGTAGTGACCTTATGAAGAAGAAGTCCTGTGGTGGTGCCCTGTAGTGCAATGTCCCCATACTTTAGAAGTATTTCCTGTGTGGCTTGTGTGCACCCTAGTATTGTGGCTGAGCAGCATTTGCTTTCAGTTCAGTTGGTTGTAATGGCCCACTTTGTTTGTCGTGGGCAGGGTTTGGTCTCTGTTCTCTTAAGGGGCCAGTCTGAAGTTGCCATGGGCTTATAGTTGGGCAGCATCAGTACCCAGACCAGATGCCTGTTCTCCACCCATTTGCTGGGGCTGTAGTCACACAAAATTGCAGGGCTCTCTCTCTGTGCTGCCCCCCGAGAGCTTTTTGTTGGTGGGCAGGGCCAGCAGTCAGATTAGTTGTCTACTGGGGTTGCAGTTGAACTGGTATGTGTGTGTGGTTATATTTCCCCTCTTCCTCCACATCCTTGCCAACATATGTTGTTTCCTGCCTTGTTAATTTTTGCCATTCTGACTGGTGGAAAGTGATATCTCATGGGGTAATCGGGTGATGGGTATTAAGGAAGGTATGTGTTGTGATGAGCACTGGGTGTTATATGCAACTAATGAATTGTTGACACTACATCAAAAATTAATGGTGTACTATATGTTGGCTAACTACACATAATAAAAACAAAAAATAAAAATGAAAAAAAAAAAGAACCAGTTAGAAATAAATAACTCAATAACTGAAATTAAAAATATATTAGAGGAAATCAATGGCAGATTATAGGAGGAAGAAGATGGGCCAGTGACCTGGAAGACCAGAGTAATGGAAAGCAATTAGCAGAAAAACAGAAACTAAAATAAACAAAACAAAACAAAACAAAAACAAAAAACAAAATAAGAAAAACCTGCAACCAAGAATACTCTACCCAGCAAGGTTGTCTTTTACAATAGAAGAATAAAGAGTTTCCCAAACAAGGTTAAGGAGTTCATCACCACTACACCAGCCTTACAAGAAATGTTAAAGGGAATTCTTTGAGTGAAAAAAAAAAAAGTCATAATCAGGAGTAAGAAAATTATGAAAGGGAAAATTTCACAGGTAAATACAAACATGATAAAAGCAATAGATTAATCACTTATAAAAACCAACGCAGTGTTAAAGCATAAAGCAATAAGATCAATTATATCTATAAAAATCAGTCGGTGGGGGCACCTGGGTGGCTCAGTCAGTTGAGCATCCGACCCTTCATTTTGGCTCAGGTCATGATCTTGGAGTCATTAGATTGAGCTCTGCATTGGGCTGTGCACTCAGTGTGGAGTCTGCTCTCTCCCCTTCTCTCTGCCCCTCCCCCCTGCTTTTTGTCTGTCTGTCTGTCTCTCTCTCTCTCTCTCAAATAAAGAAATGAATCTTTTAAAAACTCGGTTAAGGGATCCACAAAATAAAAGATGTATATTATGTTATGTCAGTGAAGTAAAAAAAAAATGAGTATTTTTCAAATGGGTTCAATGTAGACTGCTATATGCACAAGATGTTATATGAACCTAATGGTAACCACAAATTAAAAAAACTTGTAATAAATAGATATGCAAAAAAATAGAATGGAATACAAGCATATCACTAAAGAAGAAGGAAAGAGAACAAGAGGAGAAAGGAACAGAGCAGAACTACAAAAACAACTATAAAACAAGTAACAAAATGGCAATAACTACATGTCTATCAATAATTACTTTGAATGGGAATGGACTTAAATGCTCCAATTAAAAGACATAGGGTGACTGAATGGACAAAAAAGCAAGACTCATCTATATGTGGCCTACAAGAGGCTCACTTCAGACCAAAGACACAAGCAGACTGAAAGTGAAGGGACCAAAAAACATTTACCATCCAAATGGAAACCAAAAGAAAGCTTGAGTAGCAATACTTATATTGAACAAAATAGACTTTTAAAATAGACTGTAACAAGAGACAAAAAGGGACACTACATAATGATAATGGGAACAATCCAACAAGGAGATAAAACAGTTGTCAATATTTATGCACCCAGCATGGGAGCACCTAATACATAAAATAACTATTAACAGAAATAAAGGAAGAAATTGACAGTAACACAGTAATAGTAGGGAATGTTAGCACCTCACTTACATCAGTAGACAGAACAGAAAATCAACAAGGAAACAGTGGTTTTGAGTGACACACTGGACCAGATGGATCTAACAATATATTCAGAACATTCCAACCAAAAATAACCAAATGCACATTTTTTAAAAAGTGCACATGCAACATCATCTAAAATAGATCACGTTTGGCCACAAATCAAATCTCAATACATTCAGAAAGACTGAAATCATATTATGCATCTTTTCCGACCACGTGTTATGAAACTAGAACTCAAACACAAGAAAATATCTGGAAATAACACAAATACATGGAGGCGAATAACATGTTACTAAACAACGAACGAGCCAACCAAGAAACCAAAGAGGAAATGAAAAATACATGAAAACAAATGTAAATTAAAACACAATGATCCAAAATCTTTGGGATGCATTATAGGTACAGACCTACCTCATGAAATAAGAAAAAGCTCAAATACCCTACCCTACCCCTAAAGGAGCTGGATAAAGAGAACAAACAAAGCCTGAGGCCAGTAGAAGGAAGGAAATAATAAAGACTAGAACTGAAATAAATGAAATAAAAAAATAATAGAACAGACCAATGAACCCTAGGAGCTGTTTCTTTCAAAAGATCAACAAAATTGATAGAGAGAGAAGAAAAGAAAATCAAATAAAGTCATAAATGAAGGAGGAGAAATAATAATACAGAAATAAAGGGAATTATAGAGAACATTATGAAAAATTATATGCCAACCAATTAGACAACCTAGAAGACATGGATAAATTCCTAGAAACATATAATGTTCCAAAACTGAAACAGGAAGAAATAGAAAATTTGAACAGACCAATTACTAGAAATGAAAATAAACCAGTAATCCAAAAATTCCTAACAAGCCAAAGTTCAGGAGGAAATGGCTTCACAGGTGAATTCTACCAAACATTTAAAGAAGAGTTAAAACTTATTCTTCTCAATTCCAAAACATAGGAGAGAAAGGAGAGCTTCCAAATTCATTCTATGAGGCTGGTATCCTCCTGATGCCAAAACCAGATAAAGACACTACACAAAAGGAAAACTACAGGCTAATATCTCCGATGAACATAGATACAAAATCCTGAACAAAATACTAGCAAACTGAATCCAACAATGCATTAAAAAAAAAATCAATCATTCACCCCAATCAAATGGGATTTATTCCAGGGATTCCAGGATGGTTTAACATTCACCAATCAATCAACATGATATATTACATTGATAAGAGAAAGGATAAAAACCATATGATCATCTCAATAGACACAGAAAAAGCATTTCACAAAGTACAACATTCATTCATGATAAAACTCCCAACAAAGTAGATTTAGAAGGAACATCAGCATAATAAAGGCCATATAAAAATCCCACAGTTAACATCACACTCCATGGTGAGAAACCGAAAGCTTTCCCTCTAAGATTAGGAACAAGACAGGGATGTCCACTCTCACTACTTTTATTCAACATAGTACTGGAAGTCCTAGCCGGAGCAATCAGACAAAAGAAGAATGGAAGGAAGGAAGGAAGGAAGGAAGGAAGGAAGGAAGGAAGGAAGGAAGGAAGGAAAGAAGAAAGAAAGGATGGAAGGGAGGAAGGGCAAATTGCTAGTTGGCAGAGGGGAGGTGATAGAGGATGGCTGAAATAGATAAAAAGGATTAAGTGTATGCTTATCATGATAAGCACTGAGAAATGTATAGAATCATTGAATTATTTACTGTACACTTGGAACTAATATAACACTATACATTCATTATACTTGAATTAAAAGAAAAGAATGCCTGAAATTTTGCAAAATTCATGAAAACTTTAAACCCACAGATCCAAGAAGCCTAACAAACCCCAATCAGCACAATAAACAATGAAAACCACACCAAGGAACACTATAATCAAATTGAGAAACTGTGATAAAGATAAAAATCATAAAAGTAGCCAGAGAAAAAAGGCATGTTACAAACAAAGGAATAAAGATATTCATTACTACAAGCTTCTTGCCAGAAATTATGGAAGCCTGGAGACAATAGAGTAATATATTTTAAGTGCTGAAAGGAATCAAGGAAAACTATCAAGTAGAATTTTATGCTCAATGCAAAAAGAAAGGTGAAATAAAGACTTTCACATGAGCAAAAGCTGACAGAATTTCTCACAGGCAGACACACTACAAGAAAGGTAATTCTTCATGAAATTCTTCAGGCAGAGGGAAACCAGTGGAACTTGGATATACAGAAAAGAATGAAAAATGCCAGAAATTTAATATATAGGTAAACATAAGGCATTTTTCTTACTTTTAATGTTCTTAAAAAAGAATTGACCATTTAAATTAAAATAGCAATAATAAATTATGAAATCAACATATGTAACAGTAAAATCCATTAAACCAGTAGCATAAAGGATAGAAGAGGGAAAGGGAGCATACTATTGTTAGTTTCTTACACTATACTTAAAGTAGTTTAACATCATTTGTAAGTAAACTTTGATATGTTAAAAATGTTTATTTTATACCTGAGCCACAATTAAAAATAAAACAAAGAAATATCTAACAAGCAATAGTGGAGTGACATGGAATCCTAGAAATATAACCAATTAATCCAAAGAAAGCAGGGAAAGTGGTAAAAAAAAAAATGAAAAGAAAATAAATAGGAACATAGTATACTTAATTCCAACAATATCAATAATTATGTTACATAATCTAAGCAGTACTATCAAAAGGCAGTTACTGCCAGACTAGATTTTTTAAAAAACTCATAATTTAATTACATGCAGTCTATAAGATATTCATATTAAAATATAAAGACACAAGTAGGTCAGAAGTAAAAGAATGGGAAAACATAAACCATACAAACAATCCCCTGACCTCCCCCAAAAGAGCTGGTGAGCTAAAGTGACTATATTAACATCAGAAAAATAGATCTCAGAACAATAAAGACACCAGGAAGTGGCGCCTGGGGTGCACACTCAGTTGGTTTCTGCTCAGGTCATGACCTCAGGGTTGTGGGATCGAGCCCCATGTCAGGCTTTATGCTCAGCAAGGAGTTTGCTTGTCCCTCTCCCTCTGTTCCTCTCTCTCTCTCTCAAAAATATAAATAGAATATTTTAAAAATACATACATACATTCATATGTATGTATTATTAATAATTATATTATTATAGAATATATTATATTAATTATTATGGTTGTATTATTGATTATAATAATGCATACCTATGTGTGTATTATTATAATTATTAACAAAATATTATACATGCATACATATGTACATACACCAGGAATTAAGATATTGATGGAAGTGATCAATTCATCAGGAATGGATAACAAGCACCTAAAAACAGAGCTGCAAAAAACAAAAAAGGACAACTGATAGAATTTAAATGAGAAATAGACAAACCCACAATTAAAACTGGAAATTCCTTCACTCCTCTCTTAGTGACAGAACAAGTAAACAGAAAATTAGTAGAGATATATGACACTTGAGTAATACATAAAATAAGATACTCACTAGGACTGTTGTTCTGGAACTGCCACTAGGGTCTATACCTGAAAACAATGGGCTCCGAGTATCTCGTATTCTAAAGAAGTCTGCAAAAATTGGAGCCAATACTACCTTATTAAAAAACAAAACAAACAGAAAAACAAGTTAGCCCTCCTCCCTCCTACCATTATGGTAACTACCATCCACCTACCTCATCACCAGCCCATATGGGAGAACAGTTATCAAGGGGGAAAATGAAAGTTGTATGCCTCCAGCCTTGGTAGGAGTCTGCG
Organism: Lutra lutra; assembly: GCF_902655055.1. NCBI lineage: Eukaryota > Metazoa > Chordata > Mammalia > Carnivora > Mustelidae > Lutra > Lutra lutra. The sequence goes on along the minus strand of NC_062291.1, from coordinate 1,669,322 downwards.
GTTCAAATTTAAGAAGCTGCCCGTAGAACAAAGCCCAGTTTTTGGAGGGGGCCCCAAGAAAATCCCTTGGAGAGTCTGAGAAAGAAAGACTACCATCTCTCCCCTACCTGGAAATTTGCTGGGCCATAAATCAGCAGGCCTACCCTGATGCAGCCATCAGAATGGAGAATAATGAGAGAATTATTGAGAGCGCTTGATCTTGCTGTGTGGGAGTTGTATGGTACTCATGAGTTTGATAAAGGCACTTTATTCTCTGAAAATTTCTGGAGGCACAAAGCTTTGGGAGTATCTTAAGGCAGAAGGAGAAGAAAAATCTGAGACAGGGGTCAAGACGGGGAGTCTTAGCAATCTTGAGGCAACTGAGAGTAAGAAGAGAGAAACCCAGTCCCCATGGCCCCAAAGGCAAAGAGCCCAGAGGATAGAGGAGACAAGGATATGGATGCCAAGATGATATCCATGTGCCAAGGAAGGCCTCTCTCAAGTCAGGATCATGAGGTCTCTGCCTCTCTTTCTCTTCCAGTCCCAACACCACAGGAACTGGGAACTGAGAATGGGTGGGAGTTGAGAGACAGATGATTCTAAAAACAGACCTCTAAATGAACTTTCCATCTAAGATGCTGCAGTGCGGGCACCGCAGGGTCAGTCCACATCCTCACCCTCTTAAGTGGGACTTCTGGGCTCTGATGGGGCTGGGGGAGAGAGATTTCAATTTCAGATTGAAATCAGATCTAAGCCTGTAGTTTCAATAACTGAAAGTCACTGGAAACCTGTGGGATTGGCCAAAAATGTTGCTAATGTAAAAAAGGGGTGGGGGGACTTGACAGAGCACAGTGACTGGAAAAACATTAAATTATTTCACATTAATATCCCACTGAGTTCCTACTGCTGAACAAAACCAGATTGAGTATTACTGTGTATCCAAATAGTGCACATATTTGTCAATTTTAATGGTTTTTCATCATATTGGTATGTATTACATTATATTTATAGGCAATGATGTGCTTCATAATGTACCTATTATTGAACACTTGGGTTATTTCCATTTTTTTTTTCCTTTTAGGAAAAAGGTTGCTATAAACATCTTGGTATAAATTGCTCTATTTTACTTCTTAGCTATTTCCTTAGGTACATGCCCCAGGACTCCCTTCCTATGCAATTCCCAGGCTCACTTCTTTCCCTGTTACTCTATTGTGACATCCCACTAGTACATCAAATTGTGTGAGTTGACTTTCCTTCTGTTGTAGGTGACAGCTTGCATTTCAGACTGGCTGTACACAAAACAGAACTTACTGGCTTACGCAACTCAAAGTCCAAGGATAGAGCTGGCAACAGGCCCCTTGATCCAAAGGCTCAGAGGACGGCCATCCAGCCGCTTCTCTAACTGCTTTGCTCTGTCTTCCTCTAGGAGTCCATTTCATTCTCCAGCCGACATGCCCCAGGGCACCATGATGGGGGCAGCCGCTCTCAGCCTCATACCTTCACAATACTGCGGAAGGAATCCTATCTTTCTCAGAAGCCCCAGCAAACCTCTTAATTCTTCTCATTGGCTCCACGTGTTATGCGCCATCTCTGACCAATCCCGGTGGGCAGGCAGGTAAAATAGGACAGACTTTAAAGCAGGTACGGCTGGGCGAGAGGCCAACTCACTCACGTGGTAGAAATGAGGAAAAGATGTTTCCTAAGGAAGATCGGGACTATTGTTACCAAGAAGATGGAAGTATGGATTCTGGTTACCAAGCAATGTATGTCCACTATAGCCATGAATGTGTTTCTCTCTCCCCCTAGAACTGTAAACGCTGAGGGTAGGGATTGCGTGAACATCACCATGGCATTCACCACACCCAGAACGGTGCCATTTATCAGAGAAGGTAGATGTTTAGTGAGCATTCATTGAGTAAATAAATTCCCCAAAGTAGAATACCCAGGTTAGAGGAAACAAACTTTTTTTAAAAAGATTTTATTCCTTTATTTGACAGAGAGAGAGAGCAAGGGGGGGGGGAGCAGCTGGCAGAGGGAGAAGCAGGCTCCCTGCTGAGCAGAAAGCCCAAAGCGGGGCTCCATCCCAGGACCCTGGGGTCATGACCTGAGCTGATGGCAGATGCCTAATCGACTGAGCCACCCAGGGACCTCGGAAACAAACTTTTTAAAAGAGCTTGTTACATGTTGCCAGATTTCCTCCAGAAGAAAAAAAAGTATCAATGTATAATAAAATCACAATAAAAGAATAGTATAATGGTAATGTATATTAGGATAGCGATTTCCCCCAAATATTGCCAACATTGAGTTCTGTCATTTTGATTCATTCTTGGTAATACAATAAGTCTCTGGCAGATTTTTAAGCTGCTTTATTTTAGATGAATTCAGTCGTTAACAAAGATGATCATTTGCCAGCACTGAAATATATCAATTTGGTCCATACGTTTTTAAAGCACATGCAGTAAGATTTTTTTTTTAAGATTTCTTTATTTATTTGAGAGAGAGTGTGCATGTGTGCTTGTGGGGGGGGGGAGGGGCAGACCCCCTGCAGAGCATGGAGCCCAGCATGCTGCTTGACATCCTAGGACACTGAGATCATGACTTGAGCAAGGATCAAGAGTCAGACACTTAACTGACTGAGTCATCCAGGCACCCCTCAAAAAGTTTTTTTGGTTTTTTTTTTTTTCTTTTAAGATTTTATTTACTTATTTGACAGACAGAGATCACAAAGAGGCAGAGAGGCAGGAAGACAGGGAGGAGGAAGCCCGCTCCCCGCCAAGCAGAGAGCCCCATGTGGCGCTCGATCCCAGGACCCTGAGATCATGACCTGAGCCAAAGGCAGAGGCTTTTAACCCACTGAGCCACCCAGGCACCACCCTTGGTAAGTTTTTATAAATCCTTTTTCCCATGTTATATCTTCCGGTATATTTTCACAGTAATTGGTCTATGAGGGTTTTTTTAAATTGTAGTAAAATACACACAATATACAATTTACCATCTGAACTATTTTCAAGGGTTATTCACTTATTCAGTCGTGTTAAGTACATTCACATTGTTCTGAAGACAGTCTCCAGAATGCTTTTCAACTTGCAAAACTGAAATGTTTTACCCATGAAACTACTCTCTAGTCCTCCTTCCACCCGGCATCCAGCAACCCCTACTCAGCTTTGTATCCCTATGAACCTGACTACCCGAGGTACTTCGGATCAGTGGGATCATACTGCGTTTGTCTTTTGTGATCGACTTATTTCACTCTGCAAAATGTCTTCAAGCTCATCCATGTTGTAGCCTGGGTCAGGATTTCCTTCCCTTTGTAGGCTGAATAATTTCCACTGCATGTGTACATTACATTTTGTTTATTCATCCATCAAGGGACACTTGGATCCTTTTCACCTTTGGGCTATTGTAAATAATGCTGCTGAGTACAAGTATCTATCCAAGCCTTGTTTGCCATAGCGGCTACACCGTTTCACATTCCCACCAACATTGCATAAGGGTCCCAATTTCTCCATATCCTCACCTACACTTGTTGTTTTCTGGGTTTGTTTTTACTGTAACCATCCTACTGGGGATGACCTGAGTATTTGATATCCCATAAGGAAGATGTGGAACACAAGGTGGGTCGCCTTGTATTAAAGGTGTCAAGAGGAATTTCAGTCTCTCCTTGGCAGCCAGTTTGGTCCCTCTCCTACATCTACATGGGAATTTTGAAAAAAGAAACATTTCAGTTCTTGTTCTCAAGAACTAAAAAATTCTGGAGAAGGATGGGTTGTTTCCTATTGGAATTATATTCCTGGTGTCGTTGCTAGGAAGCCAGACATCTTCCGGAGATAAGAAAGAATACTACCCCTTAACACACGTGAGAGTTGCAAAGAGAGAATAATGGGGAAAAGAAAATAAGCTAGAGGACAAATGATAGGATATATCATGCATTTCAAGGGATACACTGATTAGGAGAAAGAGGGAAAGTAAAGAAACCCCCCTTCCTGGAAAAAGCTGGCTGCAAGTTCTTTGCAGGCCACCAGCAATAAGGACAGCAGAAATATCTTGAGAAAAGAAAACAGAGAACAATGGATTTATGCATTTATTTATTTAGCTTGCCCTAGATGTCAGGCATTGTTCAAGACACTGAAGACTACCAATGAATAAAACAGACAAATTAGTCCTTCACGGAGCTTTCATTGTGATGGCAGGAGACTGATAATTAGGTAAATATACAGCATTACAGATGGTGCGCTCTTTGGAGAATGATCCAGGGCAAGGATAAAAGGGGGTGGCATAGGTTCCTATTTTATACAGAAAGATGAGGAAAGTACCCTCTATTACAGTGACATTTGAACATAGATCTGAAGGAAGAGAGAGACTGAGAGGGAGAGAGACATGCAGATATCTGGGGGAAGAAATCTAAGCAGAAGAAAGAGAATGTGCAAAAGCCCTGGGGCAGAAATGAGCTGAAGCATGTTTGAGGGATAGGAAGGAGACCAGTGTGGCTTAAAGGGATGGATGAAGAGAAAGTGTAAGGAAGTGGTGTCAGTGAGTAGGAGGGTGCCGAATCGTGTTAGGGACTTGGGCTCTTGTTCTGACTGAGCTGGCAAGACATTAGGGAGTTGGAATGGAGAAGAGGTGTGACCTGATTTATGTTTTTAAAATATCATTTAGTCAGAGTATTTGGGCAAGAAGGGAAGACTGTCTGAAGCTGAATTAGAAGCAGGAAAACCAGTTAGGAGGTGACTGCCATAATCCAGGACAGATGGTATTAGCTGGGACAAGGGTGCATGTGATGGCAGCGGAAGGAAGCTGTCCGAGCTCAGGTACCTTTTGAAGGTTGAACTGTCAACACTGGGGGCTGGTTTGGATGTGCATTGTGAGAGAAAGAGAGGGATCAAGGGTGAGTCTGGACTTCTCCCTGAGCAACTGTAGGGTTGGATTACCATTTACTGAGAAGATGAGGGGAGGAACAGATATGGTGAGAGAAACCGGGAACTGGCTAGAGGTACAAGGTCAGGGCTAGAAAGGCAGCCCAAGATACAGCCACAGCCACCTCTGACCTCTGACTGAACTGTTATCAGCCACCTACATGAGAATATTGGAAACTACAGCATAACTCACATCCCTCATATTTATAGGCTATAAGGTATCTATAACATAGGCTTGCATAGGTTCAAAACTTAGAACTTGGTAAAAATTATATATATGTTTACATATAATGTAACAACATATTTTCAAGTAATAGCTTCCTGTAAAGACTAGATCTTCTGTGTGATCTACATTTTGCCTACATCTCCATCCTTTTCTCCTTATTTTCCGTTCATACTGTCTTCCTGTTGGCTCCTCAAATCTTCCACGCTTCCTTCACCACAGGGCCTTTGCACAGGCTTTATCCTCCATCCAGAGCCTCGTACCCTTATTTACTCCCCAGGAAACTCCTCCGGCTCATCTTTCAGATCTCAGTTCCTATATCTCTTCCTTGGGAAACCTTACCCACGGCCTCAGCCTAAGCCAGGTCCCTGTACTCTAGGCCATCCCAGAAGTGCCAATCCCTCTTTCCAGTGATAGTTTTATATTTATTTTAATAATTACTTGATTAATATCCCTCTCACTCATTAGAATATAAGCATAATATAGGATTTATTCAGAAAACTTTCTCCAGGAAATTGTCTGTATCGGGCACAGAGATACTCAATTATTGTTGAATCACTGAATAAATAGGAAGAAATTCAGATGTAAGATTTCCCCTTAATTGATTGAGAAATACAAAGGACGAATGTGGTTGCTAAGGTCTAAGTCCTTTAATACTAATAATACCTGAAAAACTATGCTAAAGTAAAAAATATAAAAACTTTTTAATGCCTTTATGTGTTCTATGAGGATTATATTTCCAAAGAGATAAAAAAAAAATTGTAAAATTGCTCCTTACGCCAGGCCTCTTTGACTTGATATTTGATGACATTTTCAGCATTCCATTCATAGTTTTAAATTCTGTCCTTTTTCATTCATAGTTGAATACATTCTCAACCAGCCTGATTCCAAAGAAGATCCCACTGAGACTGGAGTCTCCACTATCAGCATACCTAATGATTTGCATCATTGTTGCAATCAAGCGAAGTTTGTTAGATCTGTACTCCTCTTTGTATTTAAGCGTCTGTTTGAACAAAGTGGTGGTTGCTAAAGGGGAGGGCGATGAGGGAATGGGCGATATAGACAAAGGGGACTAAGAGGTTCAAACTGCCATTTATGAAATAAATAAGTCGCAGAGATGAAAATACAGCATATGGAGTATAGTCAGTAATACTGTGATCACGTTGTGTGGTGACAGAGAATGACTACACTTACGGTGAGCACTACGTTAAATAACCTGAAGCTAATATAACATTGTACATCAGCTATACGTCAATAATACATTTTTTTTAAAAAGGCCTATTCTCTTTATCACTATTATTGACTTTCAGTTTCCTTTCATTTTTTATAAAATAATGAGGGCAAATGCAATAAATTATTTAAATACATACACTATTACGTAGACATTAATGGTGAGAGTGTCCAAGCATTGCTGTTGGCTTCCAGGCCAGGTCCCACTGAGCTGCAGATCAAAATGCTCACCTATCAGGGAGCCTCAACGCAAGAGGGAAAGATAGTAGTGTTTCTTAAAGATGGTATCCTTTAAAGATTGCAAATATTTTCATTACATAGCAATTCCTTAATTTATATGACTTTTTCCTTAAAAAATTTTTTTGACTATAGTTGACACACAATATTACATTGATTTCAGGTGTACAGTATAGTGATTCAACATCTGTATACATTATGCAATGCTCACTGCAGGTATAGCTACCGTCTGTGACCATACAACACTATTACAATACCATTTCATATATTCCCATGATTTATTCATTCCATAACTGGAAGTCTGTACCTCCTACTCCCCTTCATCCATTTTGCCCAGTAACCCTCAGGTTGTTCCGTGTATTTATAGGTCTGAATCTAAGAAACAAACAAACAAACAAATGCTAATTGTTAAGAACAAGAGGATTAAATACATGTAAGTTGGATAAGAGTTCATAAGTAATAAAAAAGATACTTATTAATAATCTGGGAGTGGAGGGAGGAGTCAAGATGGCTCTAGATGATTTTCTAGAAACAGAAAATCAACCACTTTCTGAAAGGTAGGACTGGCGGAGAAGTGAATCCAAAGCGACTGAAAGACAGACCGTGGTGGGAGGGACCGGCTCCTGGTGAGCGGCGGAGCAACGGAGCACAAAATCAGGACTTTTAAAAGTCTGTTCCGCTGAGGGACATCGCTCCAGAGGCTTAACCAGGGTGAAGCCCAGGCCTCAGGTCCCGCAGGGTCACAGAAGGATCGGGGGTGTCTGAGTGTCGCAGAGCTTACCGGTATTAGAACGGGGAAGCCGGCTACAGAGACAGAGCCGAGGAGTGACTCTCAGCTCGGGGTTACCTTGAACCGGTCGCAGGCTCGGTCAGCTCGGAGCGCGGCCGGAGGCCAGGGTGGCGGGAGTCATTGGGCACTGTTCTCTGAGGGCGCACTGAGGAGTGGGGCCCCAGGCTCTCGGTTCCTCCGGGCCGGACACCGGGAGGCCGCCATCTTCACTCCCGTCCTCTGGACTCTACGGAAAGCGCTCAGGGAACAAAAGCTCCCGATAGCAAACCCCAGCGGATTACTCAGCCTGGCCGTGGGTAAGGGCGGTGCAACTCCCCCTGGGGCAAAGACGCTTGAAAATCACTACAACAGGCCCCTCCCCCAGAAGATCAACAAGAAACCCAGCCGGGACCAAGTTCACCTACCAAGGAGTGCAGTTTCAATACCAAGGAGAGCAGCGGAATTCCAGAGGAGGAGAAAGCAAAGCACGGAACTCATGGCTTTCTCCCCATGATTCTTTAGCCTTGCAGTTAATTTAATTTTTTTTTCTTTTTCAATTTTTTTTTCTTTTCTTCTGCTAAATTTTTTTAACTTTTACCCTTTTCTTTTTTAACGTTTTTTAACTAGTTTATCTAATATATATATTATTTTTTTCCTTTTTATATTTTTTCTTTATTGGTTTTCTTTTTTTAATTGTTCCTTTTCTTTTTTTTTTTTTTTCTTTCTGAACCATCTTATCCCCTTTCTCCCCCCTCACGATTTGGGATCTCTTCTGATTTGGCTAAAGCATATTTTCCTGGGGTTGTTGCCACCCTTTTAGTATTTTACTTGCTCCTTCATATACTCTTATCTGGACAAAATGACAAAATGACAAGGAGGAAAAACTCACCACAAAAAAAAGAACAAGAGGCAGTACCAAAGGCTAGGGACCTAATCAATACAGACATTGGTAATATGTCAGATATAGAATTCAGAATGACGATTCTCAAGGTTCTAGCCGGGCTTGAAAAAGGCATGGAAGATATTAGAGAAACCCTCTCGGGAGATATAAAAGCCCTTTCTGGAGAAATAAAAGACCTAAAATCTAACCAAGTTGAAATCAAAAAAGCTATTAATGAGGTGCAATCAAAAATGGAGGCTCTCACTGCTAGGATAAATGAGGCAGAAGAAAGAATTAGTGATATAGAAGACCAAATGACAGAGAATAAAGAAGCTGAGCAAAAGAGGGACAAACAGCTACTGGACCATGAGGGGAGAATTCGAGAGATAAGTTACACCATAAGACGAAACAACATTAGAATAATTGGGATTCCAGAAGAAGAAAGAGAGAGAGGAGCAGAAAGTATATTGGAGAGAATTTCCCCAAAATGGCAAAAGGAACAAGCATCAAAATCCAGGAGGTTCAGAGAACCCCCCTCAAAATCAACAAGAATAGGTCCACACCCCGTCACCTAATAGTAAAATTTACAAGTCTTAGTGACAAAGAGAAAATCCTGAAAGCAGCCCGGGAAAAGAAGTCTGTAACATACAATGGTAAAAATATTAGATTGGCAGCAGACTTATCCACAGAGACCTGGCAGGCCAGAAAGAGCTGGCATGAGATATTCAGAGCACTAAACGAGAAAAACACGCAGCCAAGAATACTATATCCAGCTAGGCTATCATTGAAAATAGAAGGAGAGATTAAAAGCTTCCAGGACAAACAAAAACTGAAAGAATTTGCAAACACCAAACCAGCTCTAAAGGAAATATTGAAAGGGGTCCTCTAAGCAAAGAGAGACCCTAAAACTAGTAGATCAGAAAGGAACAGAAACAATAGACAATAACAGTCACCTTACAGGCAATACAATGGCACTAAATTCATATCTTTCAATAGTTACCCTGAATGTTAATGGGCTAAATGCCCCAATCAAAAGACACAGGGTATCAGAATGGATTAAAAAAACTAAACCCATCTATATGTTGCCTACAAGAAACTCATTTTAAACCCGAAGACACATCCAGATTTAAAGTGAGGGGGCGGAAAAGAATTTACCATGCTAATGGACATCAGAAGAAAGCAGGAGTGGCAATCCTTATATCAGATCAATTAGATTTTAAGCCAAAGACTATAATAAGAGATGAGGAAGGACACTATATCATACTCAAAGGATCTGTCCAACAAGAAGATCTAACAATTTTAAATATCTATGCCCCTAACGTGGGAGCAGCCAACTATATGAACCAGTTAAAAACAAAATCAAAGAAACACATCAACAATAATACAATAATCATAGGGGACTTTAACACTCCCCTCACTGAAATGGACAGATCATCCAAGCAAAAGATCAACAAGGAAATCAAGGCCTTAAATGACACACTGGACCAGATGGACATCACAGATATATTCAGAACATTTCATCCCAAAGCAACAGAATGCACATTCTTCTCTAGTGCACATGGAACATTCTCCAGAATACATCACATCCTCAGTCCTAAATCAGGTCTCAACCGGTATCAAAAGATTGGGATCATTCCCTGCATATTTTCAGACCACAACGCTCTGAAGCTAGAACTCAGTCACAAGAGGAAATTTGGAAAGAACGCAAATACATGGAGACCAAACAGCATCCTTCTAAAGAATGAATGGGTCAACCAGGAAATTAAAGAAGAATTGAAAAAATTCATGGAAACAAATGACAATGAAAACACAATGGTTCAAAATCTGTGGGACACAACAAAGGCAGTCCGGAGAGGAAAATATATAGTGGTACAAGCCTTTCTCAAGAGACAAGAAAGGTCTGAGGTACACAACCTAACTCTACACCTAAAGGAGCTGGAGAAAGAACAAGAAAGAAACCCTAAACCCAGCAGGAGAAGAGAAATCTTAAAATCAGAGCAGAAATCAATGAAATAGAAACCAAAAAAGCAATAGAACAAATCAACAAAACTAGGAGCTGATTCTTTGGAAGAATTAATAAGATCGATAAACCCCCGGCCAGACTTATCAAAAAGAAAAGAGAAAGGACCCAAATAAATAAAATCATGAATGAAAGAGGAGAGATCACAATGAACACCAAAGAAATACAGACAATTATAAGAACATACTATGAGCAACTCTTACACCAACAAATTTGACAATCTGGAAGAAATGGATGCATTCCTAGAGACATATAAACTACCACAACTGAACCAGGAAGAAATAGAAAGCCTGAACAGACCCATAACCAGTAAGGAGATTGAAACAGTCATCAAAAATCTCCAAACAAACAAAAGCCCAGGGCCAGATGGCTTCCTGGGGGAATTCTACCAAACATTTAAAGAAGAATTAATTCCTATTCTCCTGAAACTGTTCCAAAAAATAGAAATGGAAGGAAAACTTCCAAACTCATTTTATGAGGCCAGCATCATCCCAAAACCAGACAAGGATCCCATCAAAAAAGAGAACTACAGACCAATATCCTTGATGAACACAGATGCAAAAATTCTCTCCAAAATACTAGCCAATAGGATTCAACAGTACATTAAAAGGATTATTCACCACGACCAAGTGGGATTTATTCCAGGGCTGCAAGGTTGGTTCAACATCCGCAAATCAATCAATGTGATACAACACATTAATAAAAGAAAGAACAAGAACCATATGGTACTCTCAATAGATGCTGAAAAAGCATTTGACAAAGTGCAGCATCCCTTCCTGATCAAAACTCTTCAAAGTGTAGGGATAGAGGGCACATACCTCAATACTATCAAAGCCATCTATGAAAAACCCACCGCAAATATCATTCTCAATGGAGAAAAACTGAAAGCTTTTCCGCTAAGGTCAGGAACACGGCAGGGATGTCCGTTATCACCACTGCTATTCAACATAGTACTAGAAGTCCTAGCCTCAGCAATCAGACAACAAAAGGAAATTAAAAGCATCCAAATTGGCAAAGAAGAAGTCAAACTATCACTCTTCGCAGATGATATGATACTATATGTGGAAAACCCAAAAGACTCCACTCCAAAACTGCTAGAACTTGTACAGGAATTCAGTAAAGTGTCAGGATATAAAATCAATGCACAGAAATCAGTTGCATTTCTCTACACCAACAACAAGACAGAAGAAAGAGAAATTAAGGAGTCCATCCCATTTACAATTGCACCCAAAACTATAAGATACCTAGGAATAAACCTAACCCAAGAGACTAAAATCTATACACAGAAAACTATAAAGAACTCATGAAAGAAATTGAGGAAGACACAAAGAAATGGAAAAAGGTTCCATGCTCCTGGATTGGAAGAATAAATATTGTGAAAATGTCTATGCTACCTAAAGCAATCTACACATTTAATGCAATTCCTATCAAAGTACCATCCATTTTTTTCAAAGAAATGGAACAAATAATCCTAAAATTTATATGGAACCAGAAAAGACCTCGAATAGCCAAAGCAATATTGAAAAAGAAAGCCAAAGTTGGTGGCATCACAATCCCAGACTTCAAGCTCTATTACAAAGCTGTCATCATCAAGACAGCATGGTACTGGCACAAAAACAGACACATAGATCAATGGAACAGAATAGAGAGCCCAGAAATGGACCCTCAACTCTATGGTCAACTCATCTTCGACAAAGCAGGAAAGAATGTCCGATGGAAAAAAGACAGCCTCTTCAATAAATGGTGTTGGAAAAATTGGACAGCCACATGCAGAAAAATGAAATTGGATCATTTCCTTACACCACACACAAAAATAGACTCAAAATGGATGAAGGACCTCAATGTGAGAAAGGAATCCATCAAAATCCTTGAGGAGAACACAGGCAGCAACCTCTACGACCTCAGCTGCAGCAACATCTTCCTAGGAACATCGCCAAAGGCAAGGGAAGCAAGGGCAAAAATGAACTATTGGGATTTTATCAAGATCAAAAGCTTTTGCACAGCAAAGGAAACAGTGAACAAAACCAAAAGACAACTGACAGAATGGGAGAAGATATTTGCAAATGACATATCAGATAAAGGGCTAGTGTCCAAAATCTATAAAGAACTTAGCAAACTCAACACCCAAGGAACAAATAATCCCATCAAGAAATGGGCAGAAGACATGAACAGACATTTCTGCAAAGAAGACATCCAGATGGCCAACAGACACATGAAAAAGTGCTCCACATCACTCGCCATCAGGGAAATACAAATCAAAAGCACAATGAGCTATCACCTCACACCAGTCAGAATGGCTAAAATTAACAAGTCAGGAAATGACAGATGCTGGCGAGGATGCGGAGAAAGGGGAACCCTCCTACGCTCTTGGTGGGAATGCAAGCTGGTGCAACCACTCTGGAAAACAGCATGGAGGTTCCTCAAAATGTTGAAAATAGAACTACCCTATGACCCAGCAATTGCACTGCTGGGTATTTACCCTAAAGATACAAACGTAGTGATCCGAAGGGGCACGTGCACCCGAATGTTTATAGCAGCAATGTCTACAATAGCCAAACTATGGAAAGAACCTAGATGTCCATCTACAGACGAATGGATAAAGAAGATGTGGTATATATACACCATGGAATACTATGCAGCCATCAAAAGAAATGAAATCTTGCCATTTGCGACGACGTGGATGGAACTAGAGGGTATCATGCTTAGCAAAATAAGTCAATCGGAGAAAGACAACTATCATATGATCTCCCTGAAATGAGGGAGAGGAGATGCAACATGGGGGGTTAAGGGGGTAGGAGAAGAGTAAATGAAACAAGATGGGATTGGGAGGGAGACAAACCATAAGTGACTCTCAATCTCACAAAACAAACTGAGGGTTGATGGGGGGAGGGGGGTTGGGTGGGGGGGTGGGGTTATGGATATTGGGGAGGGTATGTGCTATGGTGAGTGCTGTGAAGTGTGTAAACCTGGCGATTCGCAGACCTGTACCCCTGGGGATAAAAATATATTATATGTTTATAAAAAATAAAATTAAAAAAATAATAATCTGGGAGTGAGAAAGAAGTATAAATTTGAAACAATAAGACCACAATAAAGTGCTATGGTGTGAGATCCCCAACAGTGATTTGGGGAAAGCGATTCTAAGCTGATTGATCATCAAAAGCCACTTGGATTATGTGGATTTTTTTTTAAAGATTTTATTTAATTATCTGTCAGAGACAGAAAGAGAGAGTGCAAGCAGGGAGAGTGGAAAAGGAGAAGCAGGCTTCTCGCTGAGCAGGGAGCCCAATGCGGCACTCAAACCCAGGACCCCAGCATTATGAGCAGAGCTGAAGGCAGATGCTTAACCAAATTAGCTACCCAGGCATTCCAATTATGTGGAATTTAAACAAGATCATGGAAAAAGTTGACAAGGCAATAGCAGAAAGAGACCAACCCAGGAGGGACATCTTGGAAGAAAGGAGAATAGGAAACTCTAGAAACCTATTCTTCCACCTCTACAGCTATTAAACTGACTGGGATTGTCTGAGGTAGCTACTCAGAAACTCTGTATCCAGTCAAACACTTGCAGCACTCAGGGAAGATCTTGATGGAAAGGCCAGAGAATTTCAGTGAATTTCAGCCTCTGTGCACAGTAGAGATTACGAGGTACTATGGCAAGCCTTTGTGCCGATGGCTGGCCTGCATTTCTTGGGTGGCTTTTTGGAACTAGGGTGAGCAATAGCACCTTGTCCTCCAGATATGAAGGCTGTGTGTTCTGATCACTGATGGCTGCTTTTGAGAACTCTGGGTCTGGTGGCCACTGTTTCAATCCTCATTAGCTGGAGTGGTTTCCAAGGAACTTAAAGACATTCCTCAATTGATACAGAAAAAGCATCTGACAAACTTCAACACACTTTCATGATAAAATAACACTCAACAAACCAGTAAAAGAAGGAAACTTCTTCAGCATAGTAAAGGCTACATATGAAAAAACTCTCACCTAACATCATATTCAATCAATTTCTGTCAAAGACTGAAAGCTTCTCCCCTAAGATCAGGAACAAGACAAGGATGCCCACTTCACAACTAACATTCAGCATATTACAGAAAGTTCTAGCCAGAGCAAATAGGCAAAAAAAAGAAATTAAAAGCATCTAAATTGGAAAGGAAGAAGTAAAATTATCTCTATTCACAGATGACATGATCTCACAGGTAGAAAGCCCTAAAGACTCCACCAAAAAAAAAAAAAAAAAAAAAAAGTTAGAGCCAATAAATGAATGCAGCAAATTTTCAGTATGCAAAATCAACATTCAAAAATTAATTGCATTTCTATAAGTAGAAATGAACAACTCAAAAAAAGAAATGAAGAAACAACCCCATTTATAATATCATCAAAAAGAATTAAATACTTGCACATTGAAAACTTCAAAACATTGCCAAGAGGAATTTCTAAAGACATAAATAGATGGAAAGGTGTCCCACGGTCATAGAGCAGAAGACTTAATTGTTAATACAACAACACTAGTGATCTACATATTCAGTATAATCTCTATCAAAATTCCAATAGTGTTTTTTGCAGAAATAGAAAAATCCATCCCAAAATTCTTATGTAATCTCAAACAACACTGAATAGCCAGATCAATCTTTAAAAAGAAGAACAAGTCAGAGAACTCTCACTTCTTGATTTCAAAATTCAGTACAAAACAACACTAATCAAAACAGAATAGTACTGGTATAAGGGTAAACGTACAGACCAACTGACTAGAATAAAGAGCCCAGAAGTAAACTCTCACATATATAGTCAACCGATTACTGACAAGATTGCCAAGACCACTACTGGGTATTTAACCCAAAGAAAATGAAAACACAACTTGAAAAGATAATATGTGCCCTATATTTATTGCAGCATTACTTATACAAGCTAAAGGAAGCAACCTCAGTGTATGTATATACACACACAAAGGAGTATCAATCGGCCATAAAAGGAATGAGATACTGCCATCTGCAACAACATGGATGGACCTGGGGTATATGCTGAGTCAGATAAGTCAGAGAAAGACAAATACTACGTGACTTCACTTATATGTGGAATCTCAAAGCCGAAAGAAATGAACAAACAGAGCAGAAACAGACCCTCTAAATACAGAGAACAAACTGGTGGTTACCAGAGGGAAGAGGGATAGAGGGATGGACAGAATGAGTGAAGGGGAGTGGGAGGTACCGCGGGAGGTACAAGGGATGAAAGACACAACGCAGAGAATATAGTCAGTGGTGTTATAATAGTGTTGCACGGTGACAGACGGAAGTTGTATTTGTGGGGAACACAGCACACATAAAGAGTTGTCAAACCACCGTGTTGTACACCTGAGACTAATGTAATACTGTATGTAACTATACTTCAATTAAAAAAAAAATAGTAAAATTTTTCATAAAAATTTTTTTAAAAAAGATTGCCAAGGCTATTCAATAGGGAAAAGATAGTCTTTTCAAAAAAATGGAGCTAGGAAAATAAGATATCCACGTGCAAAACAATGTTGTTGGACTCACACCTCATAGTATACAAAAACTAACTCAAAATGAATCGAAGACCTAAACTTAAAAGCTAAATCCATCAAACTCTTAGAGGAACACATGGAAGAAAAGCTTCATGACATTGGATTTGGTAATGATTTCTTGGATATGACACCACACAAGTTCTGGCAACAAAAGAAAAAATGGATAAATTAGACTTCCTCAAAATTTTAAAACTTTGTGAATCAAAGGATGCTCTCCACAGAGTGACAGGACAATGCACAGAATGGAAGAAAATATTTCAAATCTCGTATCTGATAAGTGGTTAGTATGTAGAACATATAAAGATCTTCTAAAACTCAACTACTAAAAAAAATAAAATAAAATAAAATAAAATAAAATAAAACTCAACTACTACAACAACAAACCCAATTCAAAATGACCAAAGGGATTTGGAAAAAACATTTCTCCAAAAAAGACACACATGGCCAATAAGCACATAAAAATATGTCAACATCTGGGCACCTGGGGGACTCGGTCAGTTAAGCATCTGCCTTTTTGGCTCAGGCATGATCTCAGGGTCCTGGGATTGAGCCCCACATTGGGATCTCTGCTTAGTGAGAGAGTCTGCTTCTCACTCTCACTCTCCCTCTATGCTCTCCTCTCTCTCTCTCTCAAATAAATAAGTAAAATCTTAAAAAGAGAAAAGATGTCAGCATCCTTAATCATGAGAGAAATGCAAATCCAAACCACAGTAAGATACCCTTTCACATCCATTAGGATGGCTATTAAGGAATATCAGAAAAGAACAATGGAATTATCTAACCATAAAAAGAAATAAAATTCTGATTCGTGCTACAACATGGATGAACCCTGGAAATGTTATGTTAGACAAAATCTGCAAGACATAAAACAATAAATATAATAGGATTCTACTGGTACGAGGTACCCAGAACAGGCAAGTAAAGTAGGATGGAAGTAACCCAGGGTGGCCAGGAATGAGAATGGAGAGTTATTGTTTAACAGATACAGTGTTTCTACTTGGGATGATGAAAATTTCTGGAAATGACTCATGGTGGTGATTACAAAAACATTGTGAATGTACTTAGTGTCATTGCACTGTTCGAGCAAAATAGTTAAAATGTAAACATTACATTTTGTATTTTACCACCATATGTAAACAAACAAAATAAAATAAGGGGGATCTACCCAGGCAGGAGGCTGAAGGATGATGCTTCTTGCCAGGACTCTGAAGATCATGTAAGTTTGGATGTCCCCTGAGTGCCTGGAGCAGTGCCCTGCTTAGCAGAGGGAGAAGAGCTGAAAGGGGCCTGTGGAGGCAGCCTGCTGGCTGGACCTCCAACCAGGAAGAGGCATCTGAGCCTGCCTAGAGCACCAGGACCACACAGGGCATCAGGCACATCTCCAAAATGTAGGCTCTAGGGTGGCAGACACCCTCTCTGCATTCATTGTTTTATCAGTAGCTTCTGACACAAAATGGACACTCAATCGCTATTTGTTGAATGAATGAATGAATCAATCAGTCGTGAAACCACTCGCAAACAATATCATAATGTCTGGTATCAGAATGCATCTGCATGTATTAGAAGCCCTGGAGGGCTTGTCAAAACACAGATTGCTGGGCCCAGAGCTCCCGATTCAACAGACTGGGGATGGAGCCTGAGAATTTGCATTTTTTGCAAGTTCCCAGGTTATGCTGATGTTGCTGGTCTGGGACCACACACTGAGAGCCACTGATTTAGAAGAAACAGTTTCCATAATTGGAAGACCAGCTCCTTGCTCAAATTTCTGTGTAAATACATTAACCCTTAGGTTATTACCAAGGAAAAAAAAAAAAAAAAACAGGCTGAGGAGTCCAAAACAGGATTAAGACTGAATTTCTTGCTACTCTCAGTGGGGGATGTTGAAAGCCAAATTTAATTAGACTTAGGAGAAAGAAATGTTTTTTTTCTTGTGTGCAATTGTGCTCAATAAAACGGGTAAAGAAAACAATTCATGAAGAAAGCAAATCTTCGATGAGACCCCAGATAGGCAAAAAGAAAGGGGGATTGAAATTCTGAGTGTTCTGCTCACTAGCTGTGTGACTTTGGTGAAATACCTAACCTTTCTGGATTTCAGATACTGTATCTATAAAACAGAGGTGATTGCAGCAAACTCATGGGCTTATCATAAAGGTTAGGTGAGATAGAGTAAGTAAAATATAGGAGAAACTCTCTTATCCAATTTCTACTTCAACAACCTGCCAGATTAACCATCTCTCTTCCTGACCTAAGCCTCTTGGTGGAGGCCAGCAACAGGCTTACAGCCCACATGTCCTTCCCTGTCCTTCCCGGTCCTTCTACCTCTACCAATGGAACAAAAGACATACCATAATCAGGTGCATCGGCTATCAAACCTGTTTGCTAGTTGCATTTCATAATGTAACTATGTAATTTAACTAAATATTACTTAAATCCATGAAATATGAGTGCAAAAAGAAAGACCACTTTTGTTTCTGTGAAAAACAACTTGTCTGCTCTCCATAAAGGCAAGTTGTTAAAATAAACTACTGTCAGATCACATGCCCACGAGCCATCTTGTAGAAGAGTGGGGGGGAGGGGGAGGGAGCAGTAAGAATCTAGAAAGATTCTGCCCTATTGCTACGATACACCTTTCAGTGTTTGCTCCACTTTACAGAACCCTAACCTGGAAATCTTAGATAATGGATCACAGGTGTGGTTTGTGCAAGAACAAGGATCTGGAATGCAGTCAGGCATCGTCCTCAAAGAAAGGATCTCAGCCACAAATCAATAGTTTGGCAAAGAAATGTACAGATTTATCCTTTCAGTTAAAGTACAAGGCCTGAGTACATCACTTTGTATGACTCCCTGCTTCCAATGACCTTTTAACAGACCAAAATACCAGTCCTAGTCACATCCAAGAAGATGTGCTCACAGCGCCTGGCACTCGCTAAATGTTCCTTCTCCCACTACCACCCGCTACCACCTCGAAAGGTCGGTCTGGTTTTACACCCAAATGCCATTCCTGTTCTTTAACATTTCATCAGTAAATACACCCTACTTAAGTGTCTTCACGTTGCATCAAACCAGTACTATTTGCAGAGGACATTTTTGAGGCCCAGAACATTTCAATTTGACACATTCCCGAAGCCTTACCCCCTATCACTCGGCAGAATCCGAGGAGGCCCAGGGATGGCGCTGGTGCAGAGACCAGTCGTGAATGGTCATGCAACTTATAATAAAAATAACAACGCCGGGGCGCCTGGGTGGCTCAGTGGGTTAAAGCTTCTGCCTTCAGCTCAGGTCATGATCCCAGAGTCCTAGGATCGAGCCCCATATCGGGCTCTCTGCTCAGCAGGGAGCCTGCTTCCTCCTCTCTCTCTCTCTCTCTCTCTCTCTGTCTGCCTGCCTCTCTGCCTAATTGTGATCTCTGTCAAATAAATAAATAAAATCTTTAAAA
Organism: Lutra lutra; assembly: GCF_902655055.1. Lineage (NCBI taxonomy): Eukaryota > Metazoa > Chordata > Mammalia > Carnivora > Mustelidae > Lutra > Lutra lutra. The sequence continues at coordinate 1,650,098 of NC_062291.1, read as the reverse complement.
AAAAATAACAACGCCTAGCCTTTACGCAGCGCCCTGATGAGGATGAGCCCTTCGAAGGTGCAGGTTAATCTTCTGGCACCCCTCTGAGCTGGGTCGGTGTTATTCTTTTCCACTTAGAAGGTTAGGAAGTAGAACACGGGAAGGTTCATGGACTTGCTTAAGTTGGCGCTACAAGGCAATAGCAGAGATGCAGTGACACCTGAGGCCGCCCAGGTTGTCTGCTGTCCTCCCTGGTCTTGGGTTTTTTGGTTTGGTTCCTTTCCCAAAAGCTTCTGTGTTGGGACCTCAGTAACACATCTGTATAAAATATGTGTGTGCGCATGCATATGCGTCTATGTTGTACGTGTCTTTCCTGCTTTGTGAGGAAAAGCCTGGAGAGGAAACGGTCTGGGTGACGTTTCCTCAAGCTTCATTTTCTTCAGTCCCTCAGCGGTCTGCAAAGAGCTCAGCCTGCCCCGGCCATTCTGCATTCACTGACAGTTTGTGTCTCAGAGAAAGAAGCAGAGGCCAGGGCCACCACAGACACCTTCCCAGGCCACCCGCAGCAACGAGAAAAGCCTAGAGGAACGTCCCAGTTCCGGGGGAAGGACGGCGGCCTACAGACAAACTCCCCAGGCCAGCCTGGCTTCCCTCCGGCAATTCCTGGAACTTGGGACAGTCAGGCCTACCTATATTTAAAGCATCCTGTTGTGTGAAAAGAGGACTCCTTGGTGCCTGTGAACATCCCTACCCGCTCTGGCCCTGCCACCGTCCTGATGCTCAGAGAGGCCACTGGTCAGCTGTGGCGTTGCCCTGTCAGTCATCTGCACAGTCTGAGGGCCTTCTCCGGAGGAAGTCATGCAAACTTCAGCTCAGCCCGAGGAGCAACAGGTTGGCCACAGACAGTATAATCAGGGAAGACTGATAAGATCCTATTGTTTCTTCCAGGGCCAACCCTGTGAGCCTCTGGGAACTACATTCATTCACCTACAAGTGTCTATCAAGCGACTAGCACTGATGTGGCCTCTGGCACTCAGGAAAACCCCTGCTAACCAGGAGAAGTAGTAATAGGAATAGACTAGCAACAGGGGGGAAGAGGAGATGGACGGTGACCCACAGACTGGGTACAGTTTCTGTGGCTACCCAGCACTGACTGGCAGTCACTCAGGTGGGTAAGGCCCTGAGCGCCATCACAGGAATCTACCCATGGCCCAGCACCACTTCCTCTGGCTCCTGTGTTTCCTGCTCCGAACCTTTGATGGCCCTGCCCCACAAGGATGTTAGGGCCCTGTGTCATACGGAACCAGCAGGAACTTAACAAAATCCCTCATTTGGTCTTGGGAGAACAGGAAATTGGGAAGAAACTTCAACAACCTTGTTTCTCAATTAACTCGGATTTTCTAGGACACATGTGGGATCACCCACACATCAGGTGATCTCCACTCGCCGCCTGAGATGGATTTCAGTGTGCCATATCACTACAGCAAAACGAAAAGAGAAAAGGGACCCCTTGCGTGCTGTCTGTGGGAATGCAAACGGGTGCAAACTGGTGGAGGTTCCTCAAAAAATTAAAAATACAACTACCGTATGATACAGTAATTGGTATTTGTCCAAAGGAAACGACATCTTGAAGGCACAGCCGCACCCCCATACACTGCTGAATTTTTCATAACAGGTAAGCCATGGAAACAACCTAAATGGATAAAGAAAACATGATTTTAAAGGTTTTCGTTCTTTCTTTCTTTGAAAGACAGAGCATGTGTGTGAGCAGCGGGGAGGGGCAGAGGGAGACGGAAAGGGACGGACAGACTCTGGGCTGAGCGTGGAGCCCCACACGGGGCTTAATCCCAGGGCCCTGAGATCATGATCTGAGTCAAAATCAAGAGTCAGATGCTTACCCAACTGAGCCACCCCAGCACCCCAAGAAAATATGATTTTATATATATATATATGATTTTTTATAAATCTATATACATACACATAAAATATGATTTTTATATATGGGTGTATATATACATACACATAACACACAAATACATGTAGGGACACACGCAACCATAATAAAGAATGCAATTCTGCCATTTGCAACGACATGGATGGATCTTGAGGGCATTATGTTAGGTGAAATAAATCAGGCCAAGAAAGACAAATACTGTCTGATCTCACTTCCATGTGGAATCTAAAAAAGCTGAACTCAGAAACAGAGAGTAGATCAGTGGTTGCCAGGGGCTACGGGCTGAGGGAAATGGGGAGGTGGTGCCAAGGGATACAAGCTTCCAGTTCTGAGATAAGTAAGTTCTGGAGATCTATGTAAGGCACGGTGACCATAGTTAACAGTATTGTATACTTGAAAGTTGCTAAGAGAGTAGATCTTAAATGTTCTCAACACACACACACACACACACACACACACACGGTAGTCATGTGAGATGACTAACATTATGGAAATAACTTCACAATATATACATGTGTCAAATCATCACATTTTACACCTTAAAATTACACAATGTTATATGTCAATTATATCTCAATAAAGCTAAAAAAAAACCCGAGTATGCCATATCACAGGAATGCTAACATTTACAAATGTGTCCTCCCTTAACTCTTTAAAAATACCGTATTTTGAAGGCAGCATTGTGAAGCAGAGGAAATGCTGGCAGTTCTTAGATTTAAGGAGACCTGGACTCCCAGCTCTGTGTATGAACCGGTTCGGGGTGAGTCGCTTCATGACACACACAAGCCTCGGTTTGTTCATTTTACCCCCCTACTTCAGATGTGCATTTCCCAAGGTATGTTGAACCCATTGATTTCTGGGTCCCTGCTTGTCAGGAAAACTAAGGGTAGTCCCTTCATTTCCTACCTCTTTAAAAACAATAACCATTAGAATCTCTCCATTCATTTCAGTATGTTGCCAGATCCATTTTCTACACTCTGCTCTGGACAGAAAGTTGGCAGTAGGTGAGGCAGCAGGTAAACACTTCCATTCATCCTGTCTCGTTCATTTAAGGGAGGCAACAGCCCTGTGATGGAGGCCATGGTGCCCCCCAGGCCGCGTGCAGCACCCAGGCCTCAGGAGGCTGGCGTGGGCCTCAGCTGCTCCTCTTTGAGAATTGCCCTTGCCTGAAGGAAGTGCTAAGGTGCCCAGGTTACATGTCTCCCCTTGAGGACAGCCCCATCAGGTGGGAGGACAATGGCCCAGTCCCCTGGCTTCATTTTAGGATCATTCAGAGGACCATCTGAGTTGCAGGGTCCCTGTGAAATTACCAAGGCCTTTGGCAGAACTGCATCCCAGTCCAGCTCCCCTTCCTGGTCCCCTCATCCCCTCATATTTGCTGTTCCCCTAAAGGACTTCCCCAGCTGGCCGCTGCACTCGGTCTCCATCTCAGAGTCTGTCTCTCTCAGCAAAGAACCCAAGACAGCTACCCACCCGCGCCCACACATAGGCCTGCCTTAAGCAAGGCTTGGTTCAAACATTTCAGAGTGACAGACAACAGGCACACTTCCACCCACACCTTTCAATGAAAGGATGACTGACTACCTTCTATGCTCAGGTTGGGGTGTGTGTGTGTGTGTGTGTGAATCCATTCCGGAAGAACAGAGAACAAACCGGGTGATGTCCTATATGTAATTGACTATGAGATTAGGTCAGGTTGGCTAATTAAGACTCACTCACTGCCATCTCCTGAGATGAAAGCTACTCTGGGGCTGGCATAGAAAACAATTAGCCCTTGTTGAGTTCAAACAGCTTATGTGAGCTGAGAGAGCCCATTTCCCCTTCTGGAGCCATTAATTAATGAGTCCACTGCTCCCCCCCATCCCTCATTCCTGTCATAATTTCTTTCACTAGTGGCATCAATTGTCATTCTGTGCAATTCCCCAACTGACAGCACAAATGCAAATTTGGAGAGACTATCACAGGAAGAGGGCACACTGTGCCCGGGGATGTTAACATCTGTTTCTGTGGAGATGCTCCTTTTGCTTGGAAGCATATCACAGCCTAGCTAATGTGAGGAGCCGTGGTCTTGAAGGGTGCCAGCAAGAAACCCAGAGGCACTGAAAATCCTCACTACTATAAATGAGCGTGGCTTACATTTGGCAGGGGTAAGGAAACAGTGTGTTTTTAAATGAGAAGACCTGAAGCATTGTAGGTGAAAAGAGAGGCCTCCATTCACAGGTATGTATGTGTAGTACTCAGATCCTGGTGATGAATGCTAGAGGCTTGTAATTACCCGCATCAACAGCGCTTTTGAATTGACCTGGTTATTTGCAAACAAGGTTACTGACTGTCACTTTCATTTGCACTATTGCCAAAAGAGATGCACTGCTTTCTCCTAGTGCCTCTTTTCTTTATGCCTGTGGTTGGGATGTTAGGTTTCTCCAAAGCTGTAATACAGAATGAAGAGAGAAGTTGGAAGGCAGTTCAGCTGGAGATTTCTAGAGATTCTGCAGATATCAGACCAGTCGGGGGGATGAAATCACACCAGCCAAAGCCATGGGGACACTGAGCTGTAAAGAAGACCACTGATGTACAGCTAGGGAGTGAGAGAGTGTGGTGGGAGGAGGGAGATAAACATTTGTACAGACAGAAGCATTCAGAGGAAGCATGACACTTCCTCTTAAGCGAGTTATCTGAAATAGTAATTGGAAGATTAAGCAGAGAATCAGAGCAAAGGGAGTTTTGTAGGTTATTTTCGTCAGTCTAGGGAAGACCATGAATAAGAATCTCAATGCTCCCCTAGAGTTTACTTTGTTGTAACTATAATTTTAATCTCTTCTAGCTTTAGAGTCCCTTTCTGTCCCCATTAGACAGTGCTAAACACAAACGCTTTGTTTCTGAACTTTCCTTTTCCTATGCTCCATATAAACTACCACCCTAGAGTTGGCATTTACCATAAAGCGTTGCAATTACTAAGATTACTATTTATCATATAGAGTTGATCTTCAAATAACATGGATTTGAGCTGCGTGGGTCCGCTTACTCATGGATTTTTTTTTCAATAAATACTGTACATTACTATAGATGTATTTTCTCTTTCTTATGATTTTCTTAATAAAAGTTTCTTTTCTCTACTTTACTTTATAATAAGAATATAGTATATAAAATATGGAACACAGAAAATATGTGTTAGTCAACTGTTTATGTTATCATGTAGTCCTCCAGCCAACAGTAGGCTATCAGTAGTTAAGTTTTGGGGGAGTCAAAAGTTGCACATGGATTTGCAACTGCACAGAGGGTTGATGCCCCAAACCCTGCATTGTTCAAGGATCAGCTAATACACTGACTTTGAATGGTGACAATATCTGTCCTTTTTCTTCAGTTATAAGGGTTCACCTGTGTGATGTCTCCCCATGTACCAATACACCCGGATTCTCTTTCTAAACTGTAACATTGGGACACTTTTGGTAGTCTTTAGAATTAGAAAGTACATTAGAACTACCAGAACATAGAAAGGGACAGCATAGTTAACAATAAAAAAGAATGGTGGAAGAAGGAAGAATGGACAGATCAGTGGATATATTGTTGAGAAAAAGAGCCAGGATTTACCTTCATGTGAAAGGAATTTGGAAGACAGAATGAAGAGTGAAGAAATCCTTGGTGTAGGGCAAAGGTGACCAAACTGGTACTTGCAATTATTAAGTGCAAGGCCTCCTACCCCAGAATGTCACCAATCATCACAGTAGATTCCCAAAAGTTTCTTAGAATACTTTAGACCCATGCACATTTTAGCCCCCAGTCTCCATCTTATTTCCTATACTAGAAAACTGGACAGTGAAAACTCCTGTAGCCTCTCCAGATTAAGAGCCAATTACTGGCTCCACATTTCCTTTCTCCAGGAAAGAGTCCTTGTTTCCACATGGCGTTCTAAGATGATGAGAATAGTCGAAGTACTTCTGGAGTGACAGAATAAAGACTTCCAAAATTCTGCCCCTTTATAAAACAACTAGAACACTGGCAAAATAAAACACAACACAACAACAACAACAACAAAACAGATCGATGCTTTAGAACTCTGAAAAATGAAGATTTGAAATAATCCAGTGAGTATTTATTCAAGAAAAACAGCTAAATATCAATAAGAAGAACAAGTTTTGTAGCACTTTAACTTATCCTAATTCCACTACCATTTTTCCAGCTCCACAATAGCCTTGAACACCAACAGCCTAACAATACCATAGCTGTAGAAAATCAGCAGCTGAACAGCCATTTGAGAGGGCAGAATGGGTTTAGTGCACTCTCAAAGGCTTATCCCCAGAGAACTATCACTATGTAAACACTCAGACAGCTCAAAAGCCCCATTCTCAGGACTTAACTTTATTTAGACCAACTCAGAGCTCACGCAGTACAGACAGTCCTATCGCCAGGGTATTTGTCAAAAACAATCAGCAGCAATTGCTTAACATCTCAGCTGCCTGAGTTTGCATTACCAGTGGAAAAGACAAGAGGCAGACCAAAAAACTTCAAAGGAAAAACTGGAGCATAAAATATTTGTAGGGGGCATTGAAAATTTCTAATACAATGCTGGGAATCTAGAAGGCCACACACATGTGCAGGGCTGTATGCATGCCCAGGAAGTACTGAGAATGCCCTAATTTCTTCCCTCTGGTTAATTTCAGGCTTAGCACAAGCAAGAAATAAACGCAAAGGAAGAGTTGTAAACTACCTCCTAGTACCATTGATGGCATACCTCAACATAAATACACACACACACACACATGCACACACGCACACACACACACACAATCATTGGCAAAGGCTGGAGTCATACTAGTTCAAAGCATTTAAAGAAATCTGTCCAATCATTAGCTGACCACTAAGTTAACCAGACACAAATTCAATGGCTTCACATAACAAAAAATACAAATTTTATAGATTTAGTCCAGGAAATTTTCCAAATAAATAGCGATAACTACAAACAGAAACAACAAACCTAGGGTAATAGGAGGAATCTTATTTCCAGAGTTACCACATTATACTGTTTAATGTCCAGTTTCAAAGAAAAAAAATTACAAGTCATGTAGAGAAACAGGACAGTATGGCCCATATATGGTTAAAATAAGCAACCTCTACAAACAGTCACTGAAAAAGCCCAAATATTGGACTTACTAGGAAAAGATCTTAGATATTATAAATATGTTCAAAGAACAAAAGGAAATCACATCTAAATTTTTTTTTTAAATTCTGAGAATGATGTTTCACCAAATAGAGTTTCTGTATAAATGGATAGAAATTATTTCTTAAAGGACCAAATTCTTGAGTTGAAAAGAACAAAAGTTGAAATAAAAATTCACTAGAGAGGTTTAACAGAAGGGTCGAACTGGCAGAATAAAGAATCAGTGAACTTGAAGTCAGGCCAGTTGAGATCATCTAGTGTGGAAGAGAAAGAATGAAGAAAAATGAATAGAGCCTGTGAGGCATACTAGCATACACATGAAAGAGAAGAGAGAAAAGAATAGAAAAAGCATTTGAAGAAATGTCCAAATACTCAGAATTGATTAAAACTATTAATTTGTGTATCTAAAAACTCAATAAACTCTAAGTAGGATATATCAAAGAGATTCACACTGAGACACACTATAGTCAAACTGTCAAAAGACAAGATGAAGAGAGAATCTTAAAACAGCAAGAGAAACATCTCATCACATACAGGGGATCTCCTATAAGATTAACATCTGAATTCCCATCAGGAAACATGGTGGCCAGAAGCTAGTAGGATGACATAGTCAAAGTGCTGAAATAAAAAGACAACTTTTGAAAAACAAAGAAAGAATTAAGATATTTCTAGAGAAACAAAAACAGAGAGTTCATCACTAGCAGACTGGCCCTATAAGAAATACTAAAAGGAATCCTTTAGGATGAAATGAAAGGACACTGGAAAATAACCTGAATTCACATGAAAAAATAAAGGGTACCAATAACAACAACTACACAAGTAAATATGACAATATGAATGTATTTTGTTAGTCTTCTCCTATCTGATTTAAGAGGCAACTGCATAAAGCCATAATTATAAAACCATGTTGGCAGGCTAATAATGTATAAGGATATAATTTGTTTTATAGTAACAGTACAGAGGAGTGGGGGACATGGACCTATATTGGAACAGTTTTTGTATATTATGAAATTGAGCTAGTTTTAATTTGAACCATATTGGTTTTTTTAATTTAATTTAATTTTTTTTCAGTGTTCCAAAATTCATTGTTTATGCATCACATCCACAGTGTTTTAAATTAAGATGTTAATTGTAATCCTCAGGGGCACCACTAAAAAATAGCTTTAAAAAACTAGCATAAGAACAAGGAAATAGGAGTAATATATTAGAAAATCTCTAACTAGGGCCCCCAGGTGGCTCAGTGGGTTAAGCTGCTGCCTTTGGCTCAGGTCATGATCTCAGAGTCCTGGGATCGAGTCCTACATCGGGCTCTCTGCTCAGCAAGGAGCCTGCTTCCCTCTCTCTCTCTCTCTGCCTGCCTCTCTGTCTACTTGTGATCTCTCTCTGTCAAATAAATAAATAAAATCTTAAAAAAAAAAGAAAATCTCTAACTAAAAAGAAGACAGTAATGAAGAGATAGAAGAATGAAAAATACATAAGACATACCAAAAACAAATAACAAAATGGCAGATGTCAACCTACCTCATCAATGATTTCATTAAATGTAAATGGACTAAACAATCAAAAACAGGGATGACTGGCAGCATGGTTTAGTAAAAAAACAAAACTATATATGCTGTGTACAAGAGACACACTTTAGATTCAAGACACAATAAGATGAAACTAAATGAATGAAAAAAGATATACCATACAAAGAGTACCCAAAAGACAACTGGAATGCCTACATAGACAAAATGGTCTAAGACAAAAGTTGTTACTAGAACTACATTACTACATTTTATAACCATAAGAGGAATAATCCAGCAGGAAGACATAACGATTATAAAACTATATGCTCCTAACAAGGGAGCCCTAAATACATAAAGGAAAACTGACAGAATTGAAAGGAAAATTTAAAAATTCGACAATAATAGTTGAAGACTTTAACACATTACATTCAGTAATGGATAGAACAACTTCTAGCAAAATGTCAACAAATAGAGGATTAGAGCTACTTCTTCTCTAGTTGGAAGACATTCTTATTATACCTTATCATCCATGTCCCATGAGAGGGAAGATAAAAGAGTGGTCCAAAGCAAAAAAGGGGTATATAGCACCAAAAGGGAAATATTCCCAAAAGAGTGCCTCTCTTTGAAATAAAGAAAGCCTTTAATCTTTTAGTTTCTCTTGGAAAATTCTTCCTCCCCCCGGCAAGTTCCCAGATGCTGGTCCTTGATCCATATCAACACTTCTCATTAGAGGGAGGAGAAATCTGGGTTAGAAGTGGGACCTTGACTTTTTCTTAAAAATCAGAGGTAGCCTGTCCTCATCTTTCTATGCAAGACTGACTACCTATTATTTAGAGAGATCAAGGCACTAGAGAATGGCATCAGCCTCCCAGAACTCCTGAAAATGTTATGGCAACATCATTTACCTAGACAGGCAGGAAATACCTGGAAGTGATCATAAGTGATTAGAGTCCTAGTATGATTGAGATATATATATATATGGAAAATATGTGAAAAAAGGAAAGTATGCAAAATTTAACCAGACACAAATAGAAAAATAATTTAAAAATTAATTATAATAAATATTTTCTTTTTATTAATTAATTCAAATTAAAGAATTTTTCCCTCATTTGAAGGGGCCTATTTTTTTTCTATCCACAAATGCCTGAACAAGAGCTGCTGCTTTTTCTCCCCTCACAGATTATAAACATTTTGCTACGTCACTGGGCAAGCAATGATGGATTGATAGAAGTTCAACACTCCACTAGGAAAGCACTGCTGCATAAATTAAAGCTAAGCTTCTCTTATCTTATAATTTATTGACCATTTCCTTCAGTCAGGTCCATTTAAGGGCTTTAGTTGGTTTCCAGTGTAGTTTAATGACTTTCTGTGCTGCCTCCTAGAATAGTACTTTTTAGCATTCTTTAAACACCTTTATAACCTTCAATTAGTTCATCTTCACAACACCCAATGAGGTTATATGAGGATTTATTTTATTTTATTTTGTTATTTTGTTATTTATTATTTTATTTTTATATATTTTTATTTTAATTATTTATTATTTTATTATTTATTATTTATTTTATTATTTATTATTTTATTTATTTTATTTTATTTTTTATTTTATTTTTTTACAGAAGATTCAATGGAGTGCTTCTCGTAAAACAGTACACATCATAATCATCAAGGTTACTTATTAAAAGAGAAGATTCATGGGCTCCATCCCCCAAAAAACTTTGATTCAATAGGTCTGAGACTTTCTACCCTATATTTTAAATAACCAGTCCTGAAGAGGGTAGCAGAGAACCACATTTTGAAAAACACTATCTTTATCCACAAATGTCTAGAAAGAGAAATCTTTTGTTTTTAAAAATACAGCAGACTAACTACCTTGGCTCCCACCCTACAAGATTACTTTCATGTTACCGTGTAAAGTGTCTTCAGTGCTGGATAATACATAAGACAACTGTTAGACACAATCCGTCTGGGGAGAAATTAAGAAATGACTAAAGGACAACAGCTCAAGGAAGTGAGAACTGAAGAGGTAGGTGAGGAACTGAAGCCAACTTTCACCTTGAAGGCATTTGCTAGATCAGTGAATTTTATTGTCAGTTTTTATGCCCTCAAAGAACAAGACACAAAAGAAAAAGACCAGGGCCTGCCCAAGGTGGTAAATTTATTAGGAGACACCCCCATTTTGCTAGGATCCTAAAGAGCTATACTCTCAGTGCAAGGGTGAATCAGAAGTAAATCTGTCCTCATCCACAACAGACTATAAGCAAAACTGCTGACTCACATTGACCCTTGATGGACAAGGGGGGGAAAGCTACTTCCTACATAGATGCAGCCCAAATTTCATACCACCTGCAAAGTTTGAAAAACCTCAAGATAAATCTCTTTAAAAACCACATCCTGGGGTCAACCCAACAAGAGGATATAACACTTTTAAGTATTTATGCAGCCAATATACATAGCAAATATTAACAGACCTAAGGAAAGAAATAGACAGGGGTGCCTGAGTGGCTCAGTGGGTTAAATCCTCTGCCTTCAGCTTGGGTCATGATCCCAGGGTCCTGGAATCGAGCCCCACATCGAGCTCTCTGCTCGGCAGGGAGCCTGCTTCTCCCTCTCTCTCTGCCTGCCTCTCTGCCTACTTGTGATCTCTGTCAAGTAAATAAATAAAATCTTAAAAAAAAAAAGAAATAGACAGTATATAATAATAATAGGGGACTTTAATACTTCACTTTCAACAATGGATAAATCTGACAGAAAATCAACAAGAAAACATAGGCCTTAACACATTTGACTTAACATATGACTTAATAGGCATATACAGAACATTCAATCCAAAATCAACAGAATATGCATTTATCTCAAGTACACATGGGAAATTCTCTAGGACAGATCATATGTTAGGTCACAAAATACATCTTAATAAATTTAAGAAGATTTAAATCATATCAAGTCTCTTTTCAAATTACAATGGTATGAAACTAGAAATCAACTACAAGAAAAAAACTGAAAAATTTGCAAATATGTGGAGATTAGGCAACATTCTATTAAACAAACAAAGGATCAAAGAAAAAAATCAAAAGAGAGATCAAAAAATACCCTGAGACAAATGAAAATGGAAACATAACAACTAAAACTTACTGAATGCAAGTCCAGGACCAGAGAGATTCACAGGCGAAACTACCAAACATTTAAAGAATTACTGTCTATTCTTCTTAAACTATTCCAAAAAATAGAAGAGAAAGGAAAGCTTACAAATACTTTCCATGAGGCCAGCATTACCCTGATACCAAAACCAAAGACACCACAAAAGAAGAAAACTATAGGCCCGAATCCCCGATGAACACAGACGCAAATATCCTCAACAAAATATTAGCAAACCACATTCAACAATACATTAAAGGGCACATTCACCTGATCAAGAGGGGTTTATTCTGGATGTTTCAATATTCACCAATCAATCAAGGAATAACACTGCATCAACAAAACAAAGGATAAAAATCCTATGATTATCTGAGTAGATGCAGAAAAAGCATATGACAAAATTCAACAACCATTCAAGACAAAAACTTTCAGCGAAGTGGGTTTAGAGGGAATATACCTCAACAGAAAAGGCCACATATAAAAGACCCACAGCTAATACCAATTCCATTCACAATTGTACCAAAAAGACTAAGATACCTAGACATAAATTTAACCAGGGAGATGAAAGCTCTGTACTCTGAAAACTATAAAACATTGATAAAAGAAATTGAAGACAACACAAACAAATGAAAAGCCATTTCATGCTCATGGACTGGAAAAACCAATACTGTTAAAAATCTCGAAACTACTCAAAGCAGTCTACAAACTCATTGCAACCATATCAAAATGTCAGTAGAATTTTCACACAACTAGAACAAATAATCTTAAAATTTGTATGGAACCACCCAAGACCCCAAACAGCCAAAGCAATTTTAAGAAAGAAGAACTAAACTGGATGTATCATAATTCCAGATTTCAAGATATACTACAAAGCTATGATAATCAAAACACTATAGGACTACCACAAAAACAGACACACAGATCAATGGGACAGAATAGAGAGCCCAGAAACAAACCTACACTTCTATGGCCAATTCATCTATGACACAGCAGGCAAGAATATATAATGGAGAAAAGGTCACCTTTTCAATAAATAGCGCCCCATTCTTCCGTTGATGGACATCTGGGCTCTTTCTACAGTTTGGCTATTGTGGACCTTGCTGCTATAAACGTCAGAGTGTAGGTGCCCCTTTGGATCACTAGGTTTAAATGGACTCTTATCGAAAAGGCGATAAATAACAAGTGTTGTTCGGGATGTAGAGGAAAGGGAACCATCGTGCACTGTTGGTAGGAATGACTGGTGCAGGCACTCCGGAAAATAGTTGTGGAGGTTCCTCAAAAAAACAAAAATTAAAAATAAAACTACCATAAGGTTCAGCCGTCCTTTTCTGGGTATTTATCTGAAGGAAATGAAAACTCTAGCTTGAAAAGATATATGCATTCCTGTGTTCACTGCAGCATGATTTAGAACAGCCAAAATATGCAACCCAAATGTCCATCAAAGGATGAATGAATAAAAAAGATGTGGTATATGCCACACCACACAACGGAATATTATTACACACAATAGGGTGTTATTCATCCATTGAAAAGAAGGAAAGCTTGCCATTTGCAAAATACAGATGGACCTTGAAAGCATTATGATAAGTGAAAGAAGTCAGACGGAGAAGGACAAACACCATATGATCTCTCTTACATATGGACTCTAAAAAAACAAACCAAAAAAAACCCCACAAAAACCAAAGGTGAAACACAACACTATCAAACTCACAGATTCAGAGAACAGATTGGTGGTTGCCAGAGGTGTGGGTTGATGGGATGGACGAAGTGGGTGAAGGGTGTCAAAAGCTACAAACTTCCAGTTATAAAATATATAAATCTTGGGCATGTAACGTACAGCGTGGTGACTATAGTTAATAATACTGTATTGTATATTTGAAAGTTGTTAAGAGAATAGATCTTAAAAGTTCTCAACATAAGAAAAAAAATGTGTAACTGTGTGTGGTGATGTATGTTAACTAAACTAGACTTACGAAAACAAAATAAAATTGGGGCACCTGGGTGGCTCAGTCGTTAAGTGTCTGCCTTCGGCTCGGGTCATGACCTCAGGGTTCTAGGATCGAGCCCTGCACTGGGCTCCCTGCTCAGCAGGGAGCCTGCTTCTCCCTCTCCCACTCCCCCTGCTTGTGTTCCCTCTCTGGCTGTCTCTCTCTGTAAATAAATAAAATCTATAAATAAATAACTAAGTAAAACAAAACAAGACTTACTGTTGTAATTATTTTGCAATATATACAAATATGAAATTATTATGTTGTATACCCAATTCAAATAATATAATGTTAATGTCAAGAAGTAATAATGTCAATTATATGTCAATATGTCAATTATGTCTCAAAAAAAAAAACAGGTTCTGAGTTAATAGTGCCCCAGGCAACTGACACATACAAAACTTTCCTCGAGAAAACCACTTTCAGTGGAGAACTCAAAGAATTTCCACACATAAAATCCCAACAATCACAAGCTCACAAATAAAAATATCATTTAATACCAAGGAAACAAAAGTCTCCATGAGTTAGAGCCAGAACAAAAAACAAACAACAGAATCAGATCCATAAAAGAATTCTAACACTGAAGGGGCATCGTGGCTCTTCCCACAGTTTGGCGATTGTGGCCATTGCTGCTATGAACATTGGGGTATATATGGCCCTTCTTTTCACTGCATCTGAACCAAGATGCCCTTCAACAGATGAATGGATAAAGGGGATATGGTTCATATATACAATGGAGTATTACATAGCCATCAGAAAGGATGAATACCTAACTTTTGCATCAACATGGACGGGACTGGAGGAGATTATGCTTCGTGAAATAAGTCAAGTAGAAAAAGTCAATTATCATATGGTTTCACTTGTGGAGCATAAGGAATAACATGCAGAACATTAGGAGAAGGAAAGGAAACATGAAGGAGGGAAAATCGGAGGGGGAGAGGAACCATGAGAGACTATGGACTCTGAGAAACAAACTGAGGGTTTTGGAGGGGAGGGGGGTGGGGGAAAGGTTGAGCCCTGGTGGTGGGTGTCAAGGAGGGCATGTATTGCATGGAGCACTGGGTGTGGTGCATGAACAATGAATCTTGGAACACTGAAAAAATAAAATGAAATTTAAAAAAAGAATTCTAGGGGCACTTGGGTGGCTCAGTGGGTTAAGCCTCTCCCTTCGGCTCAGGTCATGATTTCAGGGTCCTGGAATCGAGCATTGGGCTCTCTGCTCAGCAAAGCTCCTGCTTCCCCCTCTCTCTCTGCCTGCTGCTCTGCCTGCTTGTGATCTCTCTCTCTGTGTCAAAAAAATAAATAAAAATCTTTTATTTTTTTTATTTTTTTATTTTTTTTTAAGATTATTTATTTATTTATTTGACAGAGAGAAATCACAAGTAAGCAGAGAGGCAGGCAGAGAGAGAGGAGGAAGCAGGCTCCCTGCTGAGCAGAAAGCCCGATTCGGGGCTCGAACCCAGGACCTGGGATCATGACCTGAGCCGAAGGCAGCGGCCAAACCCACTGAGCCACCCAGGCGCCCCAATAAAAATCTTTTAAAAAATAAAAACAAATTAAAAAGAATTCTAAAATTGGAATTATTAGACTTATATAAAAGCATATATGTAAAATATTTAAAGAACAAAAATTTTAGATGACCAAGGTTTGAAAATTTCAAAATATAATAATTGAAATTTAAAGATTTATGTTGGGTTTAACAGCAGATGAAGTACATAAAAAAAGAATTATAGAATGAAAAATAAATGTGAAAAAATTATGCAGAATGAGGTGTAAAGAACAAGAAAAAGGAAATTTGAACGATAAAAAAATAGTAAGGTTTAGCAAATGTCTAATTGGGATTTCAAAAGAAGAAAAAGAGGGGTGCCTGGGTGGCTCAGTGGGTTAAGCCTCTGCCTTTGGCTCGGGTCATAATCTTGGGGTCCCAGGATCGAGCCCCACATCGGGCTCTCTGCTCAGCAGGGAGTCTGCTTTCCCCACCCCCCGCCTGCCTCTCTGCCTACTTGTGATCTCTGTCAAATAAATAAATAAAATCTCAAAAAAAAGGAAGAAGAAGAGAAAGAAAGAGTCAGAGGCAGTATTTAAAGTGATAGTAGATAAAATTTTTCTAAAAATCGTAAGATAAAAATCCTCAGATTTAATGATGCCAAAGATTCCCAAGCAGAATAAACAACTTTTTGTTTACATCATGGTAAAATTGCAAAATACCATAGACCAAGGGTAAACAAACTATTTCTGAATAGAGTTAGTTAGTAAAAATTTTAGTTTGTGCAGGTCATCCTCTTGGTGTTACCACTACTCAACTCTGCTGTTGCAGGGTGACAAGAGTTACAATGTGTGAATAAACAATCAAGGCTGTATTCTAATAAAATTGTATTTACTAAAACCATTGGTGGGTCAAATTTGGTACGTGGGCTAGTTTGTTGACTCCTGACATAGGCAAAATAAATTAAAAGCAACTACAGAGGAAAGACAGATTACTTATAAATAAATAACACTTAAATTGGTATTTGACTTCTCAATAGTAACAATTAAGACAGCAGAATCGTCCTCAATGTGCTCACAAAGAAAAATCACCAACCTAAAGTTCTATCAGTCAAAATAACTTCAACAGACGGGAAGAAGAAAAAAAGTAACTTCCTAAAAACAAAAATTGAAGTTAGCCACAAACACGTCCTTTCTTCAGAAACGAATTCTGAAAGATATATTTTAAGTACCAGGAAAGTGATCCCAGATGAAAGGTCTTTTAAAAAGGAAAAAGAAACGGTGAGAATTAAATATAAGTAAATGATTAGAAATAGGACAAGATTTGTCTTATGGCCCAGAATATAAGCTATCTCAATGAAATTTCTTTGGGCAATGGTAAAGGATATGTACTGTGCTCTCTCGTTCGGTGGAGTACTCCCTAAGTGTCAGTTAGATCAAATCTTTGGTCTTTGTATGACCTATTGCTGCATGACAAATTACCCCCAAACAATAAACATTTATTATTTCACAAAGTTTCTGGAGGAATCTGGAAGTGGCTTAGCTAGGTGGTTCTGGCTCAGTGTCTCTTATGGGGTTGTCTCTCAAGTTGTTGCCCAGAGCTTGCAGTCTCTGAAGACTTGACTGGAGCTGAAGGGTCCATTTCCAAGCTCTGTCACATGACTATTGGCAGGAAGCTTTAGTTCCTTAGTTCCTGGCCTCTGCTACATAGGGCTGTTCACATGATGGCTTCCCCCACAGTGAGTAATCCAAGAGAGAGAACGTGAGCATGCAGGATAGAAACCACAGTCTTTAATAACCTAAACTTAAACGTGACATACCATCACCTCTGCTATATGATACAGGGCTCTCAGATCAACACTCGTATGACAAGACTACACATAAGTGGGGATACCAGAAGGTGGGAAAAAGCCCCACAATTGTGTTGTTCTAGTTTCTATATCCTTACTGATTTTGTTGGGTCTGCTTGTTCTACCAATCACTGAAAGAGGAATGTTGACATTTCCAATTATAACTGTGATTATGTCTGTTTCTCCTCTCAGTTCTATATTTTTTGCTTTATGTATTTTGGAACTGTGTTTTTAGATACATTCACATTTAGGACTGTTACCTCTTCTTTAGCTACTCTACTCTTTATGATTACAGGAAGTCCTTCCTTTTCCCTGGCTTGGAAATTGACTTTGATACTAGTATAACCACAACTGACTTCTTTTGTTGGTTGTTTTTACCCAATTTCTTTGATCTTATATATGTCTTGATATTTATAGGAGGTGGGGGGTGTCTCAAATTCTTGGGCTTTTGATCCCCTCCTCCATTTTCAAAGCCAGCAATGGTGGGCAGAGTCTCTCATGCTGGCATTTTTCCAGTTCTCTGCAGCCAGAAATGGTTCTCCACTGTTTGGACTCATGTGTTTACATTAGGCTCATCTGGGTGATCCAGAATAAATCTCCCCATCTCAAGGACCTTACTCTGGAGGACCTTCATCTCTTCAAAGAGCTTTTTTGTGACCACTACTCCCACCTTTTGACCCCTCTGGGGTATTAGCAAGAGGTTTTACAGACACACCCTCAGTCTACCTGCAGCTGGAAAGCAACAGAGAATTTTATGAGGCCTTTAAAAAGTTACATTGTTGCAAGTTATCTGGATTCTTCTCATCAAGGTAAGAGCAGCATACTCTTACAGCTTTCTACATCCTACCCAATGGTGAAGACTTTACTTAATATTTAATAATAACATTTTTTAAAGAAACGGGAAAAAATGACACCGTTGATTATGAGGTGAGCTGGGGAGGCACTAATCACATAACTGAGAAGTTGGTTACAAGACTTTCAAATACATTTAATTAAAAAAAAAGCCTGTGCCTCAGCAATCAGACAACAAAAGGAAATTAAAAGCATCCAAATTGGCAAAGAAGAAGTCAAACTATCACTCTTCGCAGATGATATGATACTATATGTGGAAAACCCAAAAGACTCCACTCCAAAACTGCTAGAACTTGTACAGGAATTCAGTAAAGTGTCAGGATATAAAATCCATGCACAGAAATCAGTTGCATTTCTCTACACCAACAACAAGACAGAAGAAAGAGAAATTAAGGAGTCAATCCCATTTACAATTGCACCCAAAACTATAAGATACCTAGGAATAAACCTAACCCAAGAGACTAAAATCTATACACAGAAAACTATAAAGAACTCATGAAAGAAATTGAGGAAGACACAAAGAAATGGAAAAAGGTTCCATGCTCCTGGATTGGAAGAATAAATATTGTGAAAATGTCTATGCTACCTAAAGCAATCTACACATTTAATGCAATTCCTATCAAAGTACCATCCATTTTTTTCAAAGAAATGGAACAAATAATCCTAAAATTTATATGGAACCAGAAAAGACCTCGAATAGCCAAAGCAATATTGAAAAAGAAAGCCAAAGTTGGTGGCATCACAATTCCGGACTTCAAGCTCTATTACAAAGCTGTCATCCTCAAGACAGCATGGTACTGGCACAAAAACAGACACATAGATCAATGGAACAGAATAGAGAGCCCAGAAATAGAACCTCAACTCTATGGTCAACTCATCTTCGACAAAGCAGGAAAGAACGTCCAATGGAACAAAGACAGCCTCTTCAATAAATGGTGTTGGGAAAATTGGACAGCCACATGCAGAAAAATGAAATTGGATCATTTCCTTACACCACACACGAAAATAGACTCAAAATAGATGAAGGATCATAATGTGAGAAAGGAATCCATCAAAATCCTCGAGGAGAACACAGGCAGCAACCTCTTCGACGTCAGCCGCAGCAACATCTTCCTAGGAACATCGCCAAAGGCAAGGGAAGCAAGGGCAAAAATGAACTATTGGGATTTTATCAAGATCAAAAGCTTTTGCACAGCAAAGGAAACAGTGAACAAAACCAAAAGACAACTGACAGAATGGGAGAAGATATTTGCAAACGACATATCAGATAAAGGGCTAGTGTCCAAAATCTATAAAGAACTTAGCAAACTCAACACCCAAAGAACAAATAATCCAATCAAGAAATGGGCAGAGGACATGAACAGACATTTCTGCAAAGAAGACATCCAGATGGCCAACAGACACATGAAAAAGTGCTCCACATCACTCAGCATCAGGGAAATACAAACCAAAACCACAATGAGATATCACCTCACACCAGTCAGAATGGCTAAAATGAACAAGTCAGGAAATGACAGATGCTAGCGAGGATGCGGAGAAAGGGGAACCATCCTGCACTGTTGGTGGGAATGCAAGCCGGTACAACCACTCTGGAAAACAGCATGGAGGTTCCTCAAAATGTTGAAAATAGAACTACCCTATGACCCAGCAATTGCACTGCTGGGTATTTACCCTAAAGATACAAACGTAGTGATCCGAAGGGGCACGTGCACCCGAATGTTTATAGCAGCAATGTCTACAATAGCCAAACTATGGAAAGAACCTAGATGTCCATCTACAGACGAATGGATAAAGAAGATGTGGTGTATATATACGCAATGGAATACTATGCAGCCATCAAAAGAAATGAAATCTTGCCATTTGCGACGACGTGGATGGAACTAGAGGGTATCATGCTTAGCGAAATAAGTCAATCGGAGAAAGACAACTATCATATGATCTCCCTGAAATGAGGGAGAGGAGATGCAACATGGGGGGTTAAGGGGGTAGGAGAAGAGTAAATGAAACAAGATGGGATTGGGAGGGAGACAAACCATAAGTGACTCTCAATCTCACAAAACAAACTGAGGGTTGATGGGGGGAGGGGGGTTGGGAGGGGGGGTTATGGACATTGGGGAGGGTATGTGCTATGGTGAGTGCTGTGAAGTGTGTAAACCTGGCTATTCACAGACCTGTACCCCTGGGGATAAAAATATATGTCTATAAAAAATAAAATTTAAAAAAATAAATAAATATTAAAAAAAAAAAGACCCAGAACACTTTACCGCAGGAGTTATGCCAATAACAAGAAATCTACTAAGTGCCAAAAAAAAAAAAAAGCCTGTGGTAGACAGTTTACTTTTGATTAATTTTTTTAAAACGCTAAATACAAAGATATGATTTCTGGTTCAACCATCCCCAAGCCCTCAGAGATCGGCATATCTGACCCCATCTGGTAAGCAAGATAAATGGTCTCCAGAGTCCCCTTAGCGCCACTGACCTTCATTACCAGAATTAGCACAATATGTTCATGAATTAACACACAACACATCCTTCTCCCTCCCCCCGTTATGAACACCATCCCCACCCCAAGGCTGGGGACAAGGTGACTCCAGCATTTACAATATAGGACAATATATATGACAGCTAGCAAAATCTATCCTAAAGTCTGGAGACCAAAGACGGCATCTTCTCTGAATCCTAATTTTGCCCCTAAAAGGAGACAAAACACAACATTCGAAACTAGTACTCTAAAGGGCAGGCATTTGTTTCTGTCACAGAAATAAAGTTAGAAGGAACCCCAAATGTACTTCCTTGCCCCAAGCAAAGCCAATATAAATTGGTTTGCGGAGTATCTATCAAGACTGGGAACAGGGCTTTCCATACATATATAAATAGCAAATTTGTTCCTCCTATGGGCTGAGTCTATGTGCAAGAAGAACCATTCATTTTTATGGCATCTTTTTCTGTTATTTTTCCCAAGTATTTAAGGGAAATAACTAAAATTTATGTAAACTCTAATCAGTTATTACATGACCTCAAGTCATTGCTACATGGTGGGGACTTTCTTCCTCTTAAAATTTCTGAGACACTGTTGGGGTCAAGGCAAGGAAGAAAGAAACAACATCAAAAATTAAAGAAGGAGTTTAATCTCTGCCAAACACACTCCTATAAGCCACAATCGGGGGCCCCGGCTGGCCTGAAATCAATGACTGGTTCTCTCTCACTGGTATGGAAATTTCTTGTTTTCTCAGCATTTATGCTCCTGGGGAAGCTATCTAGCACAGTCCTCTGAGAAGTCCCAGGGGATACATGGTCTTGTGCAGTGTGTGTTCATGAAATTGAGGCCAGCCAAGGACGAGGGTATTTGAGGTCACTTGGGTCCACACACAGCAATCATTTGAAAGATGTGTCTTTGGTTCCATAGTTGTGCCTCTTTAAATCTGGCCTTGTGTGGAGTCCCAGAGGAGAAAAATGTTTCAAAGGGGAGAAAGAAGATACAAAAAAGAACATCTCATCCCCCAGCATGACAGGTTGGCCAGCTACTGTCCTGAGTATGCTGGTTTGGTTTCTCGACTCTCTATCATAAATGTGGGGTCCCCTTCTGGGAAAAGGATATATCCCATGTAGATGAGTAAACTTTGGGTGCCACCCCTGGCTGCTCTGTGTCAGGTACTGTGTCAATGTCTAGATGTATATCAACTCTCTATCTGACACTATCAGACCATCAGACTCACATTGTAGCCCAATGCAGAAACCAGCTCATATAGGCTAAGTCACTTGCACAGGTAAGACAGCTAGTAAGGGGCAAAACAAGGATTCAACCCTTGCCTCCCTTGAGGGCACCAACTGCCTCTGTCCTAAAGAAGTACATTTCCACTCTCACCCCCAGGAAGCAGCTCTACCTGACAGGGAGAAAAGCAGCATATAATTCTGCATCAGCCTCACTGGGCAGGTCTGATTTGCCAGGGGTATTTTGGGGGTCTCCAATTATGTGGTCTTCACTCGTCCTGTTTGAGACACTCTGTCAAAGTTGATGTTTCTTCAGAAAATGTAAAATGCTGAGTTTTGTCCAAACCCTCAGTTAAGAAATGAAGCTTTAAGGGCTCCTGGGGGGCTCAGTGGGTTAAAGCCTCTGCCTTCAGCTCAGGTCATGATCCCAGGGTCCTGGGATCGAGCCCCACATCGGGCTCTCTGCTCAGCAGGGAGCCTGCTTCCTCCTCTCTCTGACTGCCTCTCTACCTACTTGTAATCTCTGTCTGTCAAATAAATAAATAAAATCTTTAAAAAAAAAAAAAGAAAAGAAATGAAGCTTTAAGACTTTGGCCAAGGTCACCCTGCTTTTAGCTAGAGAGCCCCTCCTGAGACCCAAGGCTCCCAAGCTCTCCAGGGTAGCTCTTTCAGTATGTACACAGGCTGGTCTGGGGAAGCCTCACTCAGCCAGAAGCCTCAGGCTTTGGGCTGACTTCTGCAGGATGTCAGATGTCAGTACCAGACTGAAGAGGGAAAACATGTCCCTTCCAACAAGAGATGTTGCATGAAGTTCCAGTTTGGAAGGTCCTTGCTATAGCAGGCCATCTAGAAGCCTTAAAGAGAGCAAACGCCTGCTAAAACAGAATCCTGAATTCTTCTTTTGGTAAGGACAATGGCACCCACCTTCACAGCATGGACCAAAACTCCAGTGGTAATTTGAGGAATGCCCCTCCCAGCTTCTCCTACCAGAATCCTACCCTTCCCTCAAGACCTAAGTCAAGCTTTGCCCCTTCCTGATGTCTTTCCTGACTAGCTAGGCTTTCCTAGTGATTCTTCCCTCCTCTGAAATGGACACACCTTTATTGTAGCTGCCATTCCTTTGGCAATGCATCAGGCCCCTGCACTATTACGATGGCTCTCTTCTTGTTGCCCAAAGCTCTTATTTGCTTATGCACAGTATTCTCCGAGTGCAGGTCATGACTTACACACATTCGGTCTCTATAGTTCCTAACACACAGCTCCCACCCACAGAGGCTTGTTCGTTCGGTCCTCACTATTTTGTTTGGGCACCTAATCCAATTCGTAACTCACAAGGGTCGAGCGTAAGAGGGACAAACAGGATAGTGAGGCTTTGGTGTGGCCAACCATGGAGAATGTTATGTCCTTAGAACTGGTTGCGGGGGAAGGATCCGGCGGCTCTGCAGCATGGGGAGGGGTACAGGTGGAGACACTCCTCGCTGTCTGGGGGCTCGTTGCTCTCCCTGCTCTACCTCTCTCCAATTACACAGCTTTGGGCAATGCCTCACTTTTTGCTTCCTCATGTCTAGACTGTCAATACCAACAGGACCCCCCTAATTGGCCCTTTGGGAGGGCTTAAGGACATAATGCATGGAAGTGATCTACGTAGAGCGGAGCTCAAGAAATGTTAGCTATTTTGATTCTCCTCTCTCGTGCTTAACATCCTTTGCTGTTGCATATTCATTTGCATGGTTATTTGACTAACGACCGTCTTTTCCACTAAAAGACACGCTTGGTGAAGCCAGAAGCTGTTTTGCTCATCTCTGTACTTCAGTGACTCCCAGCACACTACCCAGCACACGGTAGATAATTGGTAAATATTTGGTGAATATATGAATGTATGAGTGAGCTGAAAACACTTAATAACTGTTTGCTAGATGATTCCAGGAGTGTTGCTAATGTTGTTTCCCAACCTAGGTGCTGGTTATATCCAGAAGGCAATACCAATATGTTTTAAAATGTACATATTATTATTATTATTCAAGAGTGGCAAGTCCAGCAGATCAAAAAGGGAGTCGACTACAGTCCCCAAAAAGAGGGGACTTACCCTGGGGCAGGGGAGCACATGGCTGACCCTTGAGCACAGCATGCACAGGACTTTCTTTCATGGAAATCAACCCAGTGAACTGTACCCAATGGTAGAGGAAAGACCTACAAAGTTTCCAGGAAGTATGACTCCCAACCTGAGTTTTTTTTTTTTTTTAATTAAATTTTTTTATTTTTTCAGCATAACAATATTCATTATTTTTGCACCACACCCAGTGCTCCATGCAATCTGTGCCCTCTACAATACCCACCACTGGTGCCCCCAACCTCCCACCCCCCACCCCTTCAAAATTCTCAGATCGTTTTTCAGAGTCCATAGTCTCTCATGGTTCACCTCCCCTTCCAATTTCCCTCAACTCCCTTCTCCTCTCCATCTCCCCTTGTCCTCCATGCTATTTGTTATGCTCCACAAATAAGTGTAACCATATGATAATTGACTCTCTCTGCTTGACTTATTTCACTCAGCATAATCTCATTCCAGTCCCGTCCATGTTGCTACAAAACTTGGGTATTCATCCTTTCTTTCTTTTTTTTTTTTTTTTTTTTTTTTTTTTTACAGCTTTATAAACATATATTTAAATCCCCAGGGGTACAGGTCTGTGAATCGCCAGGTTTACACACTTCACAACACTCACCATAGCACATACCCTCCCCAATATCCATAACCCCACCCCCTCTCCCAACCCCCTCCCCCCATCAACCCTCAGTTTGTTTTGTGAGATTAAGAGTCACTTATGGTTTGTCTCCCTCCCAATCCCATCTTGTTTCATTTACTCTTCTCCTACCCCCTCGACCCCCCATGTTGCATCTCCTCTCCCTCATATCAGGGAGATCATCTGATAGTTGTCATTCTCCGATTGACTTATTTCGCTAAGCATGATACCCTCTAGTTCCATCCACGTCGTCGCAAATGGCAAGATTTCATTTCTTTTGATGGCTGCATAGTATTCCATTGTGTATATATACCACATCTTCTTTATCCATTTGTCTGTTGATGGACATCTAGGTTCTTTCCATAGTTTGGCTATTGTAGACATTGCTGCTATAAACATTCGGGTGCACGTGCCCCTTCGGATCACTATGTTTGTATCTTTAGGGTAAATACCCAGCAGTGCAATTGCTGGGTCATAGGGTAGTTCTATTTTCAACATTTTGAGGAACGTCCATGCTGTTTTCCAGAGTGGTTGCACCAGCTTGCATTCCCACCAAGAGCGTAGGAGGGTTCCCCTTTCTCCGCATCCTCGCCAGCATCTGTCATTTCCTGACTTGTTAATTTTAGCCATTCTGACTGGTGTGAGGTGATATCTCATGGTGGTTTTGATTTGTATTTCCCTGATGCCGAGTGATGTGGAGCACTTTTTCATGTGTCTGTTGGCCATCTGGATGTCTTCTTTGCAGAAATGTCTGTTCATGTCCTCTGCCCATTTCTTGATTGGATTATTTGTTCTTTGGGTGTTGAGTTTGCTAAGTTCTTTATAGATTTTGGACACTAGCCCTTTATCTGATATGTCGTTTGCAAATATCTTCTCCCATTCTGTCAGTTGTCTTTTGGTTTTGTTCACTGTTTCCTTTGCTGTGCAAAAGCTTTTGATCTTGATAAAATCCCAAAAGTTCATTTTTGCCCTTGCTTCCCTTGCCTTTGGTGATGTTCCTAGGAAGATGTTGCTGCGGCTGAGGTCGAAGAGGTTGCTGCCTGTGTTCTCCTCGAGGATTTTGATGGATTCCTTTCTCACATTGAGATCCTTCATCCATTTTGAGTCTATTTTCGTGTGTGGTGTAAGGAAATGATCCAATTTCATTTTTCTGCATGGGGCTGTCCAATTTTCCCAACACCATTTATTGAAGAGGCTGTCTTTGTTCCATCGGACATTCTTTCCTGCTTTGTCGAAGATGAGTTGACCATAGAGTTGAGGGTCCATTTCTGGGCTCTCTATTCTGTTCCATTGATCTATGTGTCTGTTTTTGTGCCAGTACCATGCTGTCTTGAGGATGACAGCTTTGTAATAGAGCTTGAAGTCCGGAATTGTGATGCCACCAACTTTGGCTTTCTTTTTCAATATTCCTTTGGCTATTCGAGGTCTTTTCTGGTTCCATATAAATTTTAGGATTATCTGTTCCATTTCTTTGAAAAAAAAATGGATGGTACTTTGATAGGAATTGCATTAAATGTGTAGATTGCTTTAGGTAGCATAGACATTTTCACAATATTTATTCTTCCAATCCAGGAGCATGGAACATTTTTCCATTTCTTTGTGTCTTCCTCAATTTCTTTCATGAGTACTTTATAGTTTTCTGAGTATAGATTCTTAGTCTCTTTGGTTAGGTTGATTCCTAGGTATCTTATAGTTTTGGGTGCAATTGTAAATGGGATGGACTCCTTAATTTCTCTTTCTTCTGTCTTGTTGTTGGTGTAGAGAAATGCAACTGATTTCTGTGCATTGATTTTATATCCTGACACTTTACTGAATTCCTGTACAAGTTCTAGCAGTTTTGGAGTGGAGTCTTTTGGGTTTTCCACATAGAGTATCATATCATCTGCGAAGAGTGATAGTTTGACTTCTTCTTTGCCGATTTGGATGCCTTTAATTTCCTTTTGCTGTCTGATTGCTGAGGCTAGGACTTCTAGTACTATGTTGAATAGCAGTGGTGATAACGGACATCCCTGCCGTGTTCCTGACCTTAGCGGAAAAGCTTTCAGTTTTTCTCCATTGAGAATGATATTTGCGGTGGGTTTTTCATAGATGGCTTTGATAATATTAAGGTATGTGCCGTCTATCCCTACACTTTGAAGAGTTTTGATCAGGAAGGGATGCTGTACTTTGTCAAATGCTTTTTCAGCATCTATGGAGAGTATCATATGGTTCTTGTTCTTTCTTTTATTAATGTGTTGTATCACATTGATTGATTTGCGGATGTTGAACCAGCCTTGCAGCCCTGGAATAAATCCCACTTGGTCGTGGTGAATAATCCTTTTAATGTACTGTTGAATCCTATTGGCTAGTATTTTGGCGAGAATTTTTGCATCTGTGTTCATCAAGGATATTGGTCTGTAGTTCTCTTTTTTGTTGGGATCCTTGTCTGGTTTTGGGATCAAGGTGATGCTGGCCTCATAAAATGAGTTTGGAAGTTTTCCTTCTATTTCTATTTTTTGGAACAGTTTCAGGAGAATAGGAATTAGTTCTTCTTTAAATGTTTGGTAGAATTCCCCCGGGAAGCCGTCTGGCCCTGGGCTTTTGTTTGTTTGGAGATTTTTGATGACTGTTTCAATCTCCTTACTGGTTATGGGTCTGTTCAGGCTTTCTATTTCTTCCTGGTTCAGTTGTGGTAGTTTATATGTCTCTAGGAATGCGTCCATTTCTTCCAGATTGTCAAATTTGTTGGCGTAGAGTTGCTCATAGTATGTTCTTATAATTGTCTGTATTTCTTTGGTGTTCGTTGTGCCAACCTGAGTTTTGAAGAAAACACAAGAGCTCTCTGGGCAAGGGGCTAGTGATTTAGGCAAAGAAAAAAAAAGTACACGGAATGGACATGCATGGCAGGTAGGTGCCTGAAAGACCCCCACCATGTCTGTGAGATGTCAGTGGTGGTGCTGGAGAGGTGGAAAGGCCCAGGCCATTCTCTAACGGACTCTAGAAGAGTCCAGAATTCATTCTCCGTGGTCAAATTCTGTTATCTGGTACACCCTGGCCATTTGAAAGAGCCAAATTCCAACCACAAACACATGAGATAACTTCCCAGCATTTATATTTTCGGGTGCCAGGGGTTAAATCTTGAAATTAAAAGCCTGCCTCTGGCTTTGATGGAAAAACCCGAAGTGCTCTCTGTCTCTGTAGGACCAGATGTTCATCAAATCCAACTATCTCTCCCAGCTACACTGCTCACCCAGAGACAGGGCTCTGCTGTGGACAAAAGAAGGCAGAGGGTGAAGCCTGCCCTGACCCCTTCCCACTGCGAATGAACCCTGGCAAACACGCACCAACACACCAGCTGGCAATGGCCGCTCCAACAGCTGTGGGCCATTAGTCCTGATGACATCGTCTCTCCTCCTGGTTCCCATCAGTGTGACCGGCAAAGGGGAGGGTGAGTGTGTTTCTGTGCGTGGGCCAGTACTGTGGCTTTGCTGCTTCTTCATTCAGCTCTGACTTCCCTGTCTACCTGGAGCTTATGGAGGCCTGCCTCCCAGAGTTCTGCCCCTGACCGAGACAGGATGGAGAACCCCGAGCTCCCACCATGGCCCAGGGAGCTTCTGATTCCGACAGACTGGGGAAGCAGAGGCCCTCTGGGTCCTCAAACACCACGGTGAGTTGAAGCCCTGCCAGAACTAAGATCTGCAGCTTCATCCATCTCTGTCCTCTCCTCCAGCTGTCCTGCCAGTGGGCCTTTGACAGGACAAATGGGAAAGCAGTTGGCCCGTTCCCGCTCCCACTAGCCAAATACTGTTCTCCACATGGCTCAGGATAGCACACTCTACACTTTTTCAAAGTGCTTTCATATACTTGTCCCATTTCATCCTGTGCGTCAAAGCCCCACGCTGTGCTTAAAGCCCCTGGTGCCTCAAATCAGTAAGCAATTAAAGGTAGACTTGGAACCGGGCATCTTGTCTCCCTGGCTCCTGGTCTGGTACATTTCCTACCCTGTCACAGAGCCGTGTGTTGATCCTATTAGCATGGCTGTGCTTTCAAATAATGACGGTCTCTGTGGAGAAAGCAAGCCGATGGCTCGTCCACAGGTCACATGGAACTGCCCCTAAGTGGCCCTCATCAACCACAGAGGCTTCTCCACCTCCACGGGAAAATCGGGGTCACCGCCTCCAAGCCCGGGTCAATGCCAGACGCCTTCACGACAGCCGACAGCCGGGAAAAGGAAGTCACCAGGCGGACAGAATGTCCTGCACTCTGAGGGAAGACAGCAGCGGAGGGGCCTGAAGAAAAACCGCTGTGAGACGGACGGAATCAGGAGCAGATTCGGCTCAGGCATCAGAAGCCCGCACGAGCTGATGTGGATGTTTACAGTACAGAGCAATGTCTCAGAGCCCAGCCTGACCCAAGGAGTGCAGCAGGGCCTCAAGGAAAACTGGAGAATAAATGGCATACCTCCTCTCTCTCTCTCTCTCTCTCTCTCAATCTCTCCCCGCCCCACCCCCACATGTCATCTCTCATCTCAGACTCTCTGCAGGCCTGGTCCCTGTCTTCCCTGTATCATGATTTCTCTGCTCGGCACTTCTACTTCCTTATCCTTTCAGTGTGTTTTTTGCTTTGTCTCATGTGCCTCAGCATGAGCTTTGGCTACGTCTGTACCTGGACCCTACAGCTACCAAATGAGTCCCTAGAATTGGACATGCCCCAACTCCAGGGGCTGAGAAGCAGATTTCATGGTTCAGCTAGGCTGGCAGAGCCCATCCCTGATCCACCCAGCGGACTTCAGGGGACTGGGACACATGGAACGCCACCAGATCCACCCTTCTGTGGACACCAGTTCATTCGAACGGAGCCTAGACAAGCACTCCCGTGGAACGTCTCAGAAAGAAAGGCAAGGCCTCACTTCTAGAGGCCACTAAATAAACAGTCTGTCAAGCAGTGTTGGAATAGGGGTTAGAATGATGGATAACGGGGCACCTGGGTGACTCAGTTGGTTAAGCAGCCAACTCTTGATTTTGGCTCATGATCTCATGATCTCGTGATCTCAGGGGCGTGAGGTTGAGCCCCCCATCAAGCTCCATGCTCAGCAGGGAATCCACATGAGATTCTCTCTCCCTCTCCCTCTACCTCTGTCCCTCCTCTTCACATGCTCTCTCTCCCTCTCTCTAAAAATAAATAAATAAAGCTTTAAAAAAAAGAACAATGGATAGTAACACGGAGAACACTAGGACACAGAATCTGTTAGATTACATCCTTGCTGAGGAAGTGGTTATCTAGACCAGTGATTATAAATCACTTTTAATAAATGAAATTATTCAAATAGAGCAAAATGCCTCATTTCTCAACAAACCTTACTAGGAAAAAAAAAAAAAGCCCCACTAGATTCAATAAGAAGATGGGCCTACTTTAGATGAGACTCTGAAACTTGGGTAAGCGTGAAAAATCCTGCACTCAGGGGGCCTGGGTATTAATTCAGGTTATGTGATGAAATTTCCATCTGGCAGTCCCTCCCTCTTCGTCTCGCGAACTCCCAACCAATTTCATTTCCAAGACTCGACTCCAGGAAGTGTCAGCTTTGTAGTCCTATGGGACCCTCTACATAACCCCATAATGGCAACTTCACATTGTCCTGAAATGTTTGCTCCCCGCCTATCTCTCTCACTAGAAGTAAGTTCCTTTAGCATGGAGCCTCTATCTTTACCGACAGTTACATCCCAGTGCCTTCCAAGGGGTACTTGACAAACAGCAGGCACTCAATAAATGTTTTTCAACTGAACTGATTTTACTTATCTGTGCCACAAATAAAGGCACACATGCTGCTGTCTGGATGAAAACATTGAGACTTCTTGTGATAGAAGGAGGGTCACTATTGGATGGACCTTGCAGAGGCCATGAGACAGCCAATACTCTAGAACACAGTCAGCCCTTCCTGGGACACTGATTTCTCCACCTGCAATATTAGGAAGAAATTGCATATTCCTAAACAATATATCCATACCACCACAGGTTCTTCCAAGGCACATTTTATTACAAAAGGAAAATCTGCATGTAAAAACAAATAGCAGAGTGATGTCAAAAAAATGACAGACTAGGAAGCCCTAAGCTCTCATCTCTCCCACAGAAACATTAAAAAACAAGCAGAAACTGTCAGAACAAATTTTGTAAGAACTCTGGAAAACAGTTGAAAGTTTACAACAACCAAGTGAAAGCTAGATTGAGAAAAAGTCACTTCAAAATTCTACAAGGCTTTTCTAGCTATTTTATATGCCCCCCCCCCACCATGTGACAGCAGTCTTAAAGTGGCAACAGTCTTAAAACAGCAATGGTCTTAGTGACAAAAATCTTAAAGAGGCAACAGCCTGAGTTCCCAGTATGGGACAATTTCTCTGGTTCTAGAGGGAGCAGAGCACACTTTATTTGCAAATTCTTGTGTATATCACATATATCTGAGCCACGTGTCCCTTCTAACTTGTCGAGACTACCTGAAGGACTGATACAAAGTGCTTCTCTCTGTTTCACCTACCTCAGAACACAGACTGAAAAAGCTCAAAAACACTGGAAGCTGAATTAACATTTAGATGCCTGGAAAAAAGATTACAGTTCAACATACAATACACAACCTAAGACAAAGCTGTAGAGAGTTCCTCTAGGAAATTGGGACATTCAAAACCAGCCAGGGAATCTAGACAGACATGAAGATTCCTAAGGCAAAATGCATTCTAAGGCCTGAGAAGAACCTAAGCTTTCACCTTGAACTGATCCTTAGGCACAGTGTGGGCCTGCCTGAAAGTCAAAGGAGAAACCAGGCACAGAACCAATTTGCAAAGAGTCAGAGAACTCCTGGCTTTTAAAGAATTCCCAGTCAAACCATCAGCTGAATAAAGGCTAAGGAACAGAGACGTTGGTGGCCACATCAAAAGGAACACAGTCTTTGAAATAATACTTTGGGAATGTCACGAAACAAATAGAGTACTACAACCTCCAACAACTAAAAAAGCCAGCAAATCCTTGGGAAAGGGAAGAATTTGGCTTCCAGAGTTACCACTTAATAATAGTCAAGTGTACAATTTTCAGTAAAAAATCTTAAGGCACACAAAGAAACATGAAAGTATGGCTCAGCCAGGGTAATAAAATCAACTGAAACTATCGCCAAGGAAGGCCAGAAATCAGAGTTGCTAGACAAAGATGTTTTAAATTGTCCAGAATATGATCAAACCACCAAAGGAAAACATGAACAAAGAATAAAAGAAAATCAGGAAAATGATGTATGAATAGATTGATAATATCAATAAAGAGGTATAAATTATTTTTAAAAAACTGAAATTCTAAGCAGACTTATCCACAGAGACCTGGCAGGCCAGAAAGAGCTGGCATGATATATTCAGAGTACTAAATGAGAAAAACATGCAGCCAAGAATACTATATCCAGCTAGGCTATCATTGAAAATAGAAGGAGAGATTAAAAGCTTCCAGGACAAACAAAAACTGAAAGAATTTGCAAATACCAAACCAGCTCTACAGGAAATATTGAAAGGGGTCCTCTAAGCAAAGAGAGACCCTCAAAGTAGTAGATCAGAAAGAAACAGAGACAATATACAATAACAGTCACCTTACAGGCAATACAATGGCACTAAATTCATATCTCTCAATACTTACCCTGAATGTTAATGGGCTAAATGCCCCAATCAAAAGACACAGGGTATCAGAATGGATAAAAAAACAAAAACCATCTATATGTTGCCTACAAGAAACTCATCTTACACCCGAAGACACCTCCAGGTTTAAAGTGAGGGGGTGGAAAAGAATTTACCATGCTAATGGACATCAGAAGAAAGCAGGAGTGGCAATCCTTATATCAGATCAATTAGATTTTAAGCCAAAGATTATAATAAGAGATGAGGAAGGACACTATATCATACTCAAAGGAACTGTCCAACAAGAAGATCTAACAATTTTAAATATCTATGCCCCTAACGTGGGAGCAGCCAACTATATAAACCAATTAATAACAAAATCAAAGAAACACATCGACAAGAATACAATCATAGTAGGGGATTTTAACACTCCCCTAACTGAAATGGACAGATCATCCAAGCAAAAGATCAACAAGGAAATCAAGGCCTTAAATGACACACTGGACCAGATGGACATCACAGATATATTCAGAACATTTCATCCCAAAGCAACAGAATACACATTCTTCTCTAGTGCACATGGAACGTTCTCCAGAATAGATCACATTCTTGGTCCTAAATCAAGTCTCAACCGGTATCAAAAGATTGGGATCATTCCCTGCATATTTTCAGACCACAATGCTCTAAAGCTAGAACTCAATAACAAGAGGAAATTTGGAAAGAACCCAAATACATGGAGACTAAACAGCATCCTTCTAAAGAATGAATGGGTCAACCAGGAAATCAAAGAAGAATTGAAAAAAATTATGGAAACAAATGATAATGAAAACACAACAGTTCAGAATCTGTGGGACACAACAAAGGCAGTCCTGAGAGGAAAATATATAGCGGTACAAGCCTTTCTCAAGAAACAAGAAAGGTCTCAGGTACACAACCTAACCCTACACCTAAAGGAGCTGGAGAAAGAACAAGAAAGAAACCCTAAACCCAGCAGGAGAAGAGAAATCATAAAGATCAGAGCAGAAATCAATGAAATAGAAACCAAAAAAACAATAGAACAAATCAACGAAACTAGGAGCTGGTTCTTTGAAAGAATTAATAAGATTGATAAACCCCTGGCCAGACTTATCAAAAAGAAAAGAGAGAGGACCCAAATAAATAAAATCATGAATGAAAGAGGAGAGATCACAACGAACACCAAAGAAATACAGACAATTATAAGAACATACTATGAGCAACTCTACGCCAACAAATTGGACAATCTGGAAGAAATGGATGCATTCCTAGAGACATATAAACTACCACAACTGAACCAGGAAGAAATAGAAAGCCTGAACAGACCCATAACCAGTAAGGAGATTGAAACAGTCATCAAAAATCTCCAAACAAACAAAAGCCCAGGGCCAGACGGCTTCCCGGGGGAATTCTACCAAACATTTAAAGAAGAACTAATTCCTATTCTCCTGAAACTGTTCCAAAAAATAGCAATAGAAGGAAAACTTCCAAACTCATTTTATGAGGCCAGCATCACCTTGATCCCAAAACCAGACAAGGATCCCAACAAAAAAGAGAACTACAGACCAATATCCTTGATGAACACAGATGCAAAAATTCTCGCCAAAATACTAGCCAATAGGATTCAACAGTACGTTAAAAGGATTATTCACCACGACCAAGTGGGATTTATTCCAGGGCTGCAAGGCTGGTTCAACATCCGCAAATCAATCAATGTGATACAACACATTAATAAAAGAAAGAACAAGAACCATATGATACTCTCCATAGATGCTGAAAAAGCATTTGACAAAGTACAGCATCCCTTCCTGATCAAAACTCTTCAAAGTGTAGGGATAGACGGCACATACCTCAATATTATCAAAGCCATCTATGAAAAACCCACCGCAAATATCATTCTCAATGGAGAAAAACTGAAAGCTTTTCCGCTAAGGTCAGGAACACGGCAGGGATGTCCGTTATCACCACTGCTATTCAACATAGTACTAGAAGTCCTAGCCTCAGCAATCAGACAACAAAAGGAAATTAAAGGCATCCAAATCGGCAAAGAAGAAGTCAAACTATCACTCTTCGCAGATGATATGATACTCTATGTGGAAAACCCAAAAGACTCCACTCCAAAACTGCTAGAACTTGTACAGGAATTCAGTAAAGTGTCAGGATATAAAATCAATGCACAGAAATCAGTTGCATTTCTCTACACCAACAACAAGACAGAAGAAAGAGAAATTAAGGAGTCCATCCCATTTACAATTGCACCCAAAACTATAAGATACCTAGGAATAAACCTAACCAAAGAGACTAAGAATCTATACTCAGAAAACTATAAAGTACTCATGAAAGAAATTGAGGAAGACACAAAGAAATGGAAAAATGTTCCATGCTCCTGGATTGGAAGAATAAATATTGTGAAAATGTCTATGCTACCTAAAGCAATCTACACATTTAATGCAATTCCTATCAAAATACCATCCATTTTTTTCAAAGAAATGGAACAAATAATCCTAAAATTTATATGGAACCAGAAAAGACCTCGAATAGCCAAAGGAATATTGAAAAAGAAAGCCAAAGTTGGTGGCATCACAATTCCGGACTTCAAGCTATATTACAAAGCTGTCATCATCAAGACAGCATGGTACTGGCACAAAAACAGACACATAGATCAATGGAACAGAATAGAGAGCCCAGAAATGGACCCTCAACTCTATGGTCAACTCATCTTCGACAAAGCAGGAAAGAATGTCCAATGGAACAAAGACAGCCTCTTCAATAAATGGTGTTGGGAAAATTGGACAGCCACATGCAGAAAAATGAAATTGGATCATTTCCTTACACCACACACGAAAATAGACTCAAAATGGATGAAGGATCTCAACGTGAGAAAGGAATCCATCAAAATCCTCGAGGAGAACACAGGCAGCAACCTCTTCGACGTCAGCCGCAGCAACATCTTCCTAGGAACATCACCAAAGGCAAGGGAAGCAAAGGCAAAAATGAACTTTTGGGATTTTATCAAGATCAAAAGCTTTTGCACAGCAAAGGAAACAGTGAACAAAACCAAAAGACAACTGACAGAATGGGAGAAGATATTTGCAAATGACATATCAGATAAAGGGCTAGTGTCCAAAATCTATAAAGAACTTAGCAAACTCAACACCCAAAGAACAAATAATCCAATCAAGAAATGGGCAGAGGACATGAACAGACATTTCTGCAAAGAAGACATCCAGATGGCCAACAGACACATGAAAAAGTGCTCCATATCACTCGGCATCAGGGAAATACAAATCAAAACCACCATGAGATATCACCTCACACCAGTCAGAATGGCTAAAATTAACAAGTCAGGAAATGACAGATGCTGGCGAGGATGCGGAGAAAGGGGAACCCTCCTACACTGTTGGTGGGAATGCAAGCTGGTGCAACCACTCTGGAAAACAGCATGGAGGTTCCTCAAAATGTTGAAAATAGAACTACCCTATGACCCAGCAATTGCACTGCTGGGTATTTACCCTAAAGATACAAACATAGTGATCCGAAGGGGCACGTGCACCCGAATGTTTATAGCAGCAATGTCTACAATAGCCAAACTATGGAAAGAACCTAGATGTCCATCTACAGACGAATGGATAAAGAAGATGTGGTATATATACACAATGGAATACTATGCAGCCATCAAAAGAAATGAAATCTTGCCATTTGCGACGACGTGGATGGAACTAGAGGGTATCATGCTTAGCGAAATAAGTCAATCGGAGAAAGACAACTATCATATGATCTCCCTGATATGAGGGAGAGGAGATGCAACATGGGGAGTCGAGGGGGTAGGAGAAGAGTAAATGAAACAAGATGGGATTGGGAGGGAGACAAACCATAAGTGACTCTTAATCTCACAAAACAAACTGAGGGTTGATGGGGGGAGGGGGTTGGGAGAGGGGGTGGGGTTATGGATATCGGGGAGGGTATGTGCTATGGTGAGTGTTGTGAAGTGTGTAAACCTGGCGATTCGCAGACCTGTACCCCTGGGGATAAAAATATATGTTTATAAAGCTGTAAAAAAAAAAAAAAAAAAAAAAAAAAAAAAAAAAAGAAAGAAAGGATGAATCCACAAGTTTTGTAGCAACATGGACGGGACTGGAAGAGATTATGCTGAGTGAAATAAGTCAAGCAGAGAGAGTCAATTATCATATGGTTTCACTTATTTGTGGAGCATAACAAATAGCATGGAGGACAAGGGGAGATGGAGAGGAGAAGGGAGTTGAGGGAAATTGGAAGGGGAGGTGAACCATGAGAGACTATGGACTCTGAAAAACGATCTGAGAATTTTGAAGGGGTGGGGGGTGGGAGGTTGGGGGCACCAGGTGGTGGGTATTGTAGAGGGCACGGATTGCATGGAGCACTGGGTGTGGTGCAAAAATAATGAATACTGTTATGCTTAAAAAAAATAAAAAAAT
Source organism: Lutra lutra (assembly GCF_902655055.1). Lineage (NCBI taxonomy): Eukaryota > Metazoa > Chordata > Mammalia > Carnivora > Mustelidae > Lutra > Lutra lutra. Next base: position 1,613,652 of record NC_062291.1, on the reverse strand, counting down.
AAAAAAAAATAAAAAAAAAAAAAAAAAAAAAAAAAAAATAAAAAACTGAAATTCTAGAGCTAGAAAGTACAATAACTGAAAGGAAAAATTCACCAGAGGGCTCAAAAGCAGATTTAAGCAAGCAGAAGAAAAAGTCAACAAACTTGAAAATAGGACGATTGAAATGGTCGAGTCTGAGAAGAACAAAAGAACGAAGATAATGAATAAAGAAGAAAGAATGAAGACAAGTGAATAAAACCTAAAGGATCTTTGGGACACTATCCAGTAGAGCAACATACACATTATGGGTGTCCCAGGAGGAGAAGTGGGAGAAGGAAGAAACAATATTTGAAGAAATAATTTTGAAAACATTTCAAATTTCATCAAAGACATGAATGTACAGATCCAAGAAACTCAAACACTAGTAGGATAAACACCAAGAGACCCATACATAGACACATTCTAAGCAAAATGACAAAACACAAAGCAAATATTAAAAGCAAAAGAAAGAAGTGGCTTTCTCTCCATTTAGCCCATAATCACACTAGAGAATAACTCAAAGCCATAAGAAAAAATAAAGAACATTGATAAAGGTAACTACAGAGGTAAATATAAAAGACCAGTAAATATAAAAGCCAGTGTTATTGTAATTTTGGTAGTTTTACAAATTCTTTTTCCTATATGATTTAATAAGCAAATATATTGAGCAATAGTTATAATTCTATGTTAATGGACATAAAAAATGCAAAAAGATGTAATTTGTGACTATAGCTATATAAAAGGGAAAGATATATACATAGGAGCAGGGTATTGTACATTACTGAAAATAAGTTGGCATTATTAAAATTACATTTTTATAAGTTTAAGGTGTCAGTAGTAATCCCCATTAATCCAGCAATACCCTTATAACAAAACCAGATAAAAACATCACAACAGGAAACTATAGACCAACAGCCTTTATGAACAGTATGCAAAATCCTCAACAAAATACTAGAAAACCAAATTCAGCAGCATATTAAAAGGAAATACACCATGACCAAGTAGGATTTGTTCCTGGAATGTAAGGATGGTTCAGCATACAAAAATCAACCAATACATCACATTACTAGAATGAAGGGAGGAAACCCCATGATGATCTCAATGCAGAAAAAAAATCTGAATAAATTCAACACACTTTTATGATAAAAACATTCATTAAACTATAAGTAGAAGGAAACTTCTTCAATATTACAAGAGCTATAGGTGAAAATTGCACAGCTAACATGATACTCAGTGGTGGAAGACTGAAAGGTAAAATCTCTCTCAGATGAGAATAAGATGCCTACTTTCGCTACTTCTATTCAACATAATACTAGACATTCTAGCCAAAGAAATTAACCAAGAAAAATAAATTAAGGGCATCAAATTGAAAAGAAGAAGAAAATTATCTCTGTTCACAGATGACATGTTCCTATAGGTAGAAAACTTTTAAGATTCCACTCAAAAAACCCTGTTAAAGCTAACAAGTGAATTCAGCAAAGGTGTAGGACACAAAATCAACACTTGAAAATCAGTTGTGTTTCTGTACATGGGCAATGAACAACACAAAAAGGAAATTAAGAAAACAATTACACTTATAATAGCATGAAAAAGAATAAAATACTCAGGAATAAGTTTAGCAAAGGAGATAAAAGACTTCACAGTGAAAACTGCAATGCATTCTGAAGAAAATAAAACATAAATAAGAGAGAGGTCTCATGTTCATACATTAAAAGACATTACACTGTTTAGATTACAATAATACTCAAAGAAATCTACAGATTCACTACAATCCTATAAGATCCCAACAGCATTTTAAAACAGAAAAAATATTAGAAAATGGAAAAAAAAATAGAATCTCAAAGGACCCTGAATATCCAAAACAATCTTAAGAAAGAAAAACAAAGCTAGAAGCCTCATATTTCCTGAATCAAAACACTTACAAAGCTCTAGTAATAAAGCGGTATGGTACTTGCATAAAGACAGACATACAGAGTAATGAATAGACAGCTCAGAAATAAACCCTCCCATATATGGTCAAATGACCTTTGACAAGGGTGCCAAGGATATGTGATGGGGAAAAGATGGTCTCTTTAACAAATGGTGTTGGAAAAACTGAATATCCACATGAAAAAGAATAAGTTGGACATATTATATTAAAAAATTAACCCAAAATGTATCAAAGACCTAAATTCAAGAGCTCAAACTATAAAACAGGTGGAAATGTATAGGGAAAGCTTCATGACATTGAATTTGGCATTGATTTCTTGGATATGACACCAAAAGCACAGGCAACAAAGAAAAAAAATAGATAAATTGGACTTCATCAGAATAAAAAACTTTTATGCATCAGAGAATACCATCAAGAGAGCAAAAAGAAATGCACAAAATGGGAGAAAATATTTGCAAATCTTATATCTAATAAAGGCTTAATAAGAATATGCATAAAGAACTTTTACAACTCAACAACAATAAAGACTCAAGAAATGGGCAAACCTGTGAGTAGGCATTCCTCCAAAGAAGATATACAAATGGATGATTAGTACATAAAAGATGTTCAACATCATATTCACTAGAAAAATGCAATTGAAAACCACAATGAAACACCACTTCAAACTCATTACAATGTCTATTACTAAAATAAACAAGGATACAGTTACTGTTGACAAAGTTGTAGAGAAAGCAGAACCCTCTTGCATTTCTGATGGGAACATAAAATGATGCAACCTGTGGAAAACAGGTTGGCAGTTCCTCAAATAGTTAGACATAGACTCACCATTGGTCTGGCAATTCAGCTCACAGGTATATACTCAAATAATTGAAATCAGGTATTTAAACAGATGTTTCTCCAACATTCACAGTGGCATTATTCACAACAGCTAAAAGGTGGGAACATAGATAAATGGATAGACAAAATGTGATATGCACATACAATGGAATATTATTCAGCCTTAAAAAAGAAGAAAGTTCTCACCCGTGCTACAACATGGATATACCTTGAAGACATTATGCTGAACGAAATAACTCAGACATAAATATGATATGATTCTACTTATAGGAGATAACTAGAGAGATGAAATTCCTAGATAGAAAGTATAATAGTGATTCCTAGGGGCTGAGAGGAGTTCTTATCTGATGAGTATCGAATTTTGAATTGGGATGCTAAAAAGGTTTTGGAAGTAGGTAGTGGTGATAGTTATACAACATAGAGAAGGTACTCAATGCCACTCAATTATGCAACTAAAAATGGTTAAAATGGTAAATTTTACATATGATATGCATTTTACCACAATATTTTTTAAAGATTTTATTTATTTATTTGACAGAGATCACAAGTAGGCAGAGAGGCAGAGAGAGAGAGGAGGAAGCAGGCACCCTGCAGAGCAGAAAGCCCACTGCAGGGCTCGATCCCAGGACCCTGGGATCATGACCTGAGCTGAAGGCAGAGGCTTTAACCCACTGAGCCACCCAGGCGCCCCTTACCACAATATTTAAAAATTGAAATAAAATTAAGAGATCACCCCAGGTGGAGGGTGCAGGCAGGTTCTTCTTCTCGGAACAGTATAAGGCACAAAAATGTGGATGTCCCTGGGGTGCCTGGGTGGCTCAGCCCATTGAGCAACCAACTCTCAATTTCAGCTCAGGTCATGATCTCAGGGTTGTGAGATCAAGCCCCGTGCCAGGCTTCACACTTAGTTCAGAGTCTGCTTCAGAGTCTCTCCCTCCCTCTCCCCCTACCCCTCCCTCTACTTACTCTCTCTCTAAAATAAATAAATAAATAAAATCTTTAAAAAAAAGTTGGATGCTCCCATGACTGGCAGGACCCGTGCCCTGCTTAGCAGAAGGGGGTGAACTGCAGGCATCTGGGAAAGCAGGCTGTGGACTCAGTCGGCCATCAAGGAGCTCTGAGCTTACATCGCACACCACCTTTTGGCTATTGTGAATAATGTTGCTATGAACATTGGTATGCAAATATTTGAGTTCCTGTTTTCAGTTCTCTTGGGGATATACTTAGAAGTGGAATTTTGGCTCGTTTAGTAATTCTATATTTAGCTTTTTGAGGAACCATCAAACCATATCCCACAGTGGCTATCCCAGTTTACATGCACCCTCCCAGAAATGTAAAGGGCTCAAATTTCTCCACATCTCCACCAACACGTGTTATTTTCCTCTGTTTTGATTATATCCATGCTAATGAATGTAACATGGTATCTTATTGTGGTTTTGATTTGCATTTCCCTAGTGACCAGTGATACTGAGTATCTTTTCATGTGCATATTGGCCATTCATACGTCTTCTCTAGAAAAATGTCTATTCAAGTCTTTTGAGCATTTTTAAATTGGGTTATTTGTTTTGTTGTTATTAAGTCTTACATATTCTTTATATATTCTGAACATTAAGCCCTTATCAGAAATAGGCTTTGCAAGTATTTTCTCCCACTCTAGGCTGCCTTTTGAACATCTTGTGTGATTAACATCTTGTTCTTTGATACACAAAAGTCTTTAATTTTGAAGAAATCCAATTTCTCTATTGTTTTCTTTTGTTGTTCATACTTTTGGTATCATATCTAATAACCTATTACCTAATCTGAGGTCACTCTGTCTCTCTCTGTCAAATAAATAAACAAAAGAATGTTTTAATAAATAAATAAATATTGTTTTGGTCATTTGGAGTCCCTTGAGATTTCATAGGAATCTTGGGATGGTTTTTCTACTTCTGCAAAAACAAAAACAGGGATGCCTGGGTGGCTCAGTTGGTTGGACAACTGCCTTCGGCTCAGGTCATGATCCTAGAGTCCCGGGATCGAGTCCCGCATCGGGCTCCCAGCTCCATGGGGAGTCTGCTTCTCTCTCTGACCTTCTCCTCGCTCATGCTCTCTCTCACTGTCTCTCTCTCAAATAAATAAATAAAATCTTAAAAAAAAAAAAAAACACCACAGTGGCATTTCACAGGAATTGTACTATTTGTAAATTGCATGAGTAGTATTGTCATCTTAAGGATGTTATGTCTTCTACGACATAAACATGTGATTGACCCAATCATCAAAGCAGGAAAGGAAACATTATTGGAACCTGTTTCCAGGGGACCAGTAATAAACCCGGCTAACCATGCTATGTCAGTAATCAGAGAGCAAGCAGAAGCAGAACCAAAGATTAACAAGAATCCTTTATCCATTCTTTCATTCCACAGCATTTACTGGGCACCCACAATTTGCCACATTATGTGCTAGGCACTTAGGTTCAAAGACAAGACATACCTCATGCTCTTGTGAACCTCAAAGTCAAGTACAGCATGTGTTAGGATCTTTTGGTTATAGCAGACATTCGCTAAGACTAATTTGAGAAACAAGGAGGGGTTAATTGTAAGAATGACAGCCAGGCCTCAGAGAAAGCAAGGAACCACAAACTAGAAGGCTGTACGGTACTCAGAATGCTCTCCACCACGATCTCTCATACCTGTGTCTTTCCAGACATCTGCTCCCTTCTTCTCTTCCTCACATATTGGCTTCCACTGCTCTTCCCATATGTATGGTAGCAAATGTGGCCAAAGATATTAACCATATTTGCTCATTACTGGTCTAAACATGTCTCTCTGTCCCAAATTCAAATTCCTAGGAAGAGACATTGAGGACAAGTCTCCATCCATATATTCCTCAACTATAGCCTAAGTAGGGGATAATAATTGGCCTGTATTACCTGCCTCCTCCTGGTCCAATTAACTGTAACCAGGGAGCTAGGATCATACAGCACAGATAGCTACTAAGAGACCACCATGGCTACTATGTGGATTTGAGGGGCAAAACAGACAACCCAAGAGGCATCCACAATGGTGGGTGGGAAGCACCAGAGTATAATTAATAGCTCAGTGTGCTAAAGGTTGGTGGTGAGCACAGAGTGCTCTAGAACCATATCAGAGGAGCCCTAGAATCTACAGTAGGAGCAGAGGGGGAGATGCCATATTGAATACAGCAGCTACACACAAGGTTGAGCTATGTTTTTTTTTTCTTTTCTTTTCTGTATTTTTAAAAAATTTTTAAAAAGATCTTTTATTTATTGGACAGAGAGAGAGGGATAGCACAAGCAGGGGAAGTGGCAGAAAAGGAGAAGCAGGCTCCCCGATGAGCAAGGAGTCCAACAAGGGACTCAATCCCAGGACTCTGGGATCATGACCTGAGCCCAAAGCAGACACTTAACCTACTGAGCCACCCAGGCGTCCCTGTTTTTTATTTTCTAAAGCCAAAACCAAGCAAGGTGAAGATGGGAGACACAGGATCTGAGGTGGGTCAGAGGGAGCCGGAAGGACCCACAGTTCTAGTTCACAGAGCCAGTAACATGCAGATTGAGCACTGAGATCAAGTCTATCCAGTCCAAAAGCCCATGCTCTTTCCTCTGCTCATCACTGCAACTCTTTGGGCAGAAAAATATTTCGCTAGTCTGAGCAAGTATGAAAAAAAAAAAAAGCTCCATAAAATTATGAATTTGTTTGTTTACTAATATAATGCCATGTTTTTCTAAAGTTTCTGAGAGGCATATAAAAATTCATCATTTTCAGAAATTACTCATCAAACATTTACCATACGGCAGGTATGTGCTAAAGCTCTCACCAACATGATTATATTTTATCTTCAATAGCCCTTTACGGTAGGTGGTATTATTACCTCCTTTTTTTAAAGACTTTATTTATTTATTTGAGAGAGACAGCACATGAGAGAGGGAGAGCACAAGCAGGGGGAGTGGCAGAGGGAGAGGGAGAAGGCTTCCCCACTGAGCAAGGAGCACGATGTGGGACTTGATCCCAGGACCCTGAGATCATGAGCTGAGCTGAAGGCAGATGCTTAACCAACTGAGCTACCCAAACACCCCCTACCTCCATTTTTTGAGTGAAAACACTGGGATTTGTACAGTCTTTTAAGTAATTGCATGATGTGATACAGCTAGTAAGTGGCAAGCTAGAATTCAAGTCTAGTTTGAGTCCTCAAGCTCTTGACTGTTAGGCTAACTAGTTGAAAAGTCAAAGTAAAGGGAAAACATGATCAATAAATTAAATCCTGATTATCCCCTAGAATTGTATTCCATATTGTCTTGATTGGAAGCCAGGAATAAGCAAAAAATACTAAAGATTCCTAGTAGACAAATCAAAAAAGGAAGAACACTAGTTTAAGAGTCACAATATTCTTAAGATAAGTACAAATTTAGCATAGCCCCAATTTTTCTGAAACTGAATTTTACCCTTGAGTCGTCATAGAGAAAATAATGCTGTGTGATGTCATGGATAATGTCCTTACAACATCTTCATAGTTAATACTATGATGAGTTTTATAACTCATACTCTCGGAATTCACACACTTCATTGCAGTTAGCATAAAGCCAAAGAACATGAGTTTAGGAAGTTCTGTGTGAGGCCAAACTAATGCAGTCCAATTCACAGCTCCCTAAAGAACTGATTAGAACCAAGATGAATGTGAGTGTGTGTCCATGGATTGCACTTCCTTCTGGGACTCCTCCACACATATTTGAACAAGAACTGTACAGGGAGTCCTAGCTGGGATTTATAAGATAAACCTGCAGTGTGGATAGTCTATGTTGCTGATTAAAAGCAGAGCCCCAGAGAGAGAGATGTAGGTTAAAATTATGGCACTAAGAATCACTTACCTACATCAAAAACTAATGCTATACTGTATGGAGACTAACATAATAAAAACTATATATTAAAAAAAAGACGGGGCGCCTGGGTGGCTCAGTGGGTTAAAGCTTTTGGCTTCGGCTCAGGTCATGATCTCAGGGTCCTGGGATCGAGCCCCGAATCGGGCTTTCTGCTCAGCAGGGAGCCTGCTTCCTCCTCTCTCTCTGCCTGCCTCTCTGCTTACTTGTGATTTCTCTCTGTCAAATAAATAAATAAAATCTTTAAAAAAAAAAAAAGAAAGTGATGAAAATTTAAAAAAAACTTGGAATGAGGTGAAATTGTTGAGGAAGAAGTATTAATAGAACATACATCAAAATATATGAAGATGTCAAATAAAATATTACTTGGAATGTCAGCCAGGTAGTAGTCTGCTTACAGCTTAAAATAGAGAACAAAATATTCAGATGCTTCTATTTAAGTAAGGAATAATATGAAAAATTAATATGCCTACTGCTATAAAGGGAAGAATTCACGATTTGGCTCATCAAAAAGTATTCCCAAATTTCAACATAAAAGCAAAACTATTAAGTCCACTCGAGAATTATCTATGATAGTTTTTGCTCATGAAATGGTTTTCATAATACAGACTGAAACTGATGGAGGCTAAATCCAAGGACTCTGCAAAAATGGAATGTATTGAGTGTAAATCCTAACAAGAAAAAAGAATGGGATAATTAGTGAAAATGGGGCTGCTGTCTTGATAGAACAAATTACAGAAAGCAGAAAAAGTTTCCCAAGGAAAACTGGGGACCTACACCAGATTTTTCAAAAACCACTTTTACTGCTGTGATATAAGGTACAGAAATTACAATATTGATGTTTAAGTTATGATGCTGATATTAGGAAAACTCTTGAATTTCAGGATTAACTAGAATTTTACAAATTGAGTCAAAATACTCTTTCTTCCAGCCTGGCCACATACTCCTCTGAGATCACAGCTGAGTGTAAGTTAATCCGCACCGCGTGACTGCAGTGTGAGCTCCGTGAGGGCTGACGTGTCCATTTACTTCACTGTTGTCCTCCTAGCACCTACAACAGTATGGCACATAGTTTCTGCTCAAGAAGTATCTGTTGAAAGAATGAACGCTTTTGAGTGAGTGAATGAATGTCACTTAGATACAGAAGTAAATGCTTGCCAAAACTTGGAAGTAAGGTCAACCTCTGGGAATGAAACTAATAAGATATAAGAAAGGCCATAGCTATCTGTAAAAAATAATCCAAAAGCTTGCCTATATATGTGAGGGGGGGGCAGACTGGGGACTCCTGAGTATAATTAAGATATGGGAGATAGTATCAGGGAGTCATAATGTAAACATTATTGCGAACAAAAAAATAGAGGACTATTTTTTATATACTGCTAGGGAAAAAATTATGTAACCAAACAGGATCTGGGAAATAAGAAATCAGAGATGAATATTTTAATTTTTCAGGGTTGCCTGGGTGGCTGAGTTGGTTGGGTGTATGAGTCTTTATTTTGGCTCAGGTCATAGTCTTACGGTAGTGAGATCGAGTCCTGCATCAGGCTCTGTGCAGGGCATGGAGCCTTGCCTAAGATTCTCTCTCTCCCTCTGCCTCTTCCCCCCTCCGTGTGCATACATGCTCTCTCTCTCTCTAAAAAAAAGAAAAACTTTTTTTTAATATTTCTGCTGAATTACTAGATAGTACACTTGTTTACATTTATACTTGTATATATGTATAGTATAGTATAGTAAAGTATAGTAACTTGTTTGTTAACTATACTGGAATTAAAATAAAATAAGGAAAAATAAATATAAAATAACCAGGTTTTTGAGGTATATACTTGATAAAAAAAATATTCACCATCAAATGGTAAATAAAAATTGAGATTATAGATGATATTTTCTTTAAATTAAAACTATACATATCTGGAAGGAAAAATCTCAAATTATAAAAGAAATAATCTCTAAATACTAAAAAAAAATTTTTCTTTATTTTTCTGACTCCCTTACTAATAAAGTAAGCTCCATGAGGGAAGAAATATTTTTTCTGTTTGGATGGATGGATGGATGGATGGATGGATGAAGGGATAGATAATTCTTTCATTCTTTTATTCATGCATGGAAGAACCTGTCCTTGTTAATCCAGCATGATCCGGGAGAAACAATCATTGAATTTGTCAAACAGAAGGCTTTGGGTCACCTGAATGACATCTGTTATTTTGGGAAAGAGATGGTTTACCCAGCTTCACCACGGCTCAGCTCAGTTAATAAACATTTATTGACTGTCTACCATGGAATCGTTCTCAAATGAGATGTTAAAAGACTCATGGGTGTTCATCAGGCTATAGATCAGTTGGCTGTGATTAAACCTGAAAATAAGTGTCCTCAGCAGCAGGGGACTGTGTTTCTCTCACATGCACACATCTAGACCACATGGCGGCTCTGCTCCACGAAGTGATTCCAGGAACAGGCTGTGTGCTTGTCGGGTTAGACTAAGTTATGCTGCAGGAACACCACCCTGAAGTCTCAACGTCTTAGTAAGTAAACGTTTTTCTGGATCCTTCCCCCGCTCATGGAGCAGCTGCTACGGGCCTGACTGTCGTCTGAGAAAGCTACTTCAGGTGGTGGTGCTGGGATCTCGACTGAATCAATGTTTTTGTCAAGCACAAGGCCAAGGTGAGGCCCAAGGCCTGTAGGGTCAGCTGATAAAGCAACAAAGAGCTCTTTTTCTGATTTAGACAGTTTGCTACTTACATGGACAGTGAGGAAGTGCTGCCAAAGTGCCCCCTTCCTGAGGTCCTCGCCACACAGCCTGAAAGGATGAACCCTCAAACTAGAGGCCAGGGGACTACAACACAACATTGTGGGACACCCAGTGGTGGAGCAGCTCTCTGCCAAGGTCAATCGCATGGTTTCACAGTCCTGCAGCTTTATTCCAACGGGCTGGGGCAGGAAGCACCACCGCTCAGGACCCCAGAAGCAAGGAAGGGAGAGAGGGAGGCTTGGGCATGGGTCTGGGAGGGCTCCACACAAGCCCCCCATCCTCTTGTATTGCACAAGCATCCAAGATCTACTAGCAAGACAGATTCACCGCATGTCAAGCCTCCTATGGAGCTGTTCCCCGTGCCTGCAAGCCCACTGTCTCCACCTGCACCGGGAAAGAACACAGACTGGAAGGTTGTGTGTGCTTCTGCCCAGAAGTGAGCCTACGTCACAACTGAACATGGCTCTGTTGAACTGCCAGGGAATGTGGGGGGCATGAGGCGATCTGGTGAGTTACGGCACTCAAGGTGCAGGACCCAGGCTCTTCCCCTGGCTGTCAGCCATCCCCAGGGCATTTGTCTTGTCTGTGTGGCCCAGTTGACTGCACTGTACACAGCAGGAAAAAGAAATGATTCCCCTTCCTTTGAAGGGAATGATGACCCTGAAGGTGCACGCACTACTTCGCCCACAGCCACGTGGCCATGCAAGGTAGGCTAGGAAGTGTGGCCTTTCTCATCAGGGGTCACATACCTGGTAAAACTCTGTCGCTGCAGAAGGGAGGACAGATACTGGGGACAGAGAACAGAATCATTCGTAAGGTGTTTTCTGGGTACTCTGGCTCCAGTAAAAGTTAAAACATTGATGTATGTTAAGGATTTTTTTTCTTTTTTTTACAAATTGCAAGTTGTATATCCCTCTCATTGTCTTCTGTTTTGACATGATTCTGAGTGAAGAACAAGGCATAGAGCTGCTGCTACCACACCAGGGTAAATGAGCATAGCTTTGGTGGACCCATGAACTTCACCAGGCAAGTATGCCACAGCAGGCGGAGATGGTTAGAGGCACTCACAGAAACAGCCTATAATTCGGTAGAAAGGGAGTGTACAGCCTGGGCACAGGCTGGGAGTCATGGATTAAAAAGCCATGTGTGAGATTTGCAAAGCAGACTTGGCACTGTCAGCATTTAAAGCTCAGGGGAATGGCATGGAAAGATCTATGTGAAATAATCCTTTAAGGCCATGCAGCTCCTTTTATACAAATAACCTCCTTACCCAGCAAACCCCAGATGAGGAACCAGCTTTCCCAAAGACTCTGAAACTGGATAAGAGCTCAGTATCTCCCTCAATAGATCAAATCTGGTTGTCACTGTCAATGGATCTTTTCCATTGTAAATATCTTTCAAGTTTGATGATTGTGACATTATGAACTGGATATGAGAACCTAATTAATGCTGGGTTTACTGATACAGTGAAGTTTCTAAAACTGCTAAGTGAATGCACGACACCATAACACAGGAATCCCGTTATGGGCATGCCCAGTACAGGTCCACCAGCATGCCCAGCCAGCACCACCTTAAGCGTTTCTATCAAGTGCATGTATGTTTCACGACAACAGAAGGTTAGCCTGACTGTGGTCTCATGGCTTAAATGTGCGTGTTTATACCAGAATGACTGCCTGCCAGTGCAACACGATAGCTGGCATGTCTACACAGCTGCATTTGAGACAGGAGGTGCTACTGAAGTCACCAAGAATCACAGAAACTTGTAGGGCAAATAAACACAGAAATCCCCAAATGCCTTTTCCCTAGGACTCAAAAATAAGACCACCAGTATTTCTGATTTTACATCTCCGGTTTGAGATTCATGTGAGGGGAGAAAGGGGGAGCAGATCTCCTGCCAACAGCTACCATGGAAATAAAATAATAAATCTTTACCAAAAAAAACCCAAATCAGAAATACATTTTAAATATAATCAAAGGTACATAGTGCCCTGACTATCAATTTTCTTAAGTGATCTTTTCGTGTTCCGTGGAAATTACAGACATAGCTATTCTTGATAAATGTGTAATTTGGATGGAGAAAAGCCCAGAGCTGGCATAAAATTCATCTCTATCAGTTGGTGTTTAGATGTTTCTAAAAAGAAATAGAGCAGAAACAATTTTGAAGCTCCCAGAAAGTGAGCCGTTTTTGAAGAGGTAGCAAATAAAAATGAGACACCTGCAGAACCCACAGAGAAACATCTGTAGCATGAAAAGCTCCCGGCCACCTGGGGGGACAGTTTGATCCCAGTAGGGTTGTGTCCACTTTAGGGAACCAAAGAGTCTTTCTTTTTCCGTGTTAAAATATCCTTCCTTGTTTAGAGCTAGGTATAGAAACTCAAGTCTAATGACCCAAGTGCCAAGGACAACAGAGAACAAGGGAGGTCAAGACTTCCTTCAATTTCATTACGTGTGTTATCATTGCTGGTGCTCCTATGAGCCCCAACCTCTGTTCTTCAAGACTGGCTTCAGTGTCTATAATGAAAATCACCAAACCCCTTCCCCACGCCATGTGACCTTCTCCTTTTGTTACTCTGTCCCAAGAGAACAGGATGATCTTGTCTAATCACCTAGAGTTTCTCAAACCTTGACATCTTAAAACATCAGCATCCCCATTTCCCATGGAAATCTCCATAAGAACCATATCTAACAATAAACTCCTCTTAGATATTTGCATTGTCCTCATTAAATACAGAACATGTCCCAACGCCATCTAGTTCTTGCCTGTCTTTACTAATAACAGCTTCGAAGAATGCCTCTTATGATTTGTTCTTTCATGACACTGACTTTTTGAAGAGTTTTACAGAGCACCCCAAAGATAGATGTCTCCCCTCCTTGACTTTCTGAAAATTTGGTCTAGAGCAATGCTATCCAAGAGAAATATGACGTGTGCCACACATGTAATTTAAAAATTTTAGTAGCCACATTTTTAAAACTTTAAAACAAGTGAAGTTAATTTTGATAACATACTTTAACTCACTATATTTAAAATCTTATCATTTCCACACTTTAATCAGTATTTTAAAAGTTATTAGTGAAACATTTTACATTCTTTCTCCATCATAAGTCTTCTAAATGTGGAACACATTGTATACATAGAATACATCCCAATGGGGACTAGTTGCATTTCAAGTGCTCAGTAGTCACACACGGCTAGCTAATGGCTACCATGTTGAACCGCACAGGTCTAGACACTTGATTAGATTACAGGTAAAAATTTTGGTGGCGATTATCTAAGTGATGGTGTGTGAGCAGACCACTACTTGATGATATTATGTTTATTGGGTTTTTTTTTTTAATATTTTATTTATTTATTTATTTGACAGAGGTCACAAGTAGGCAGAGAGGCAGGCAGAGGGGGAGGGGGAAGCAGGCTCCCTGCCGAGCGGAGAGCCTGATGCGGGGCTCGATCCCAAGACCCTGAGATCATGACCTGAGCCGAAGTCAGAGACTTAACCCACTGAGCCACCCAGGCGCCCCTATTATGTTTATTGTTAACATGGCCAGATCTCTCCATGATACAGATACCTTCCTCCCTCTTTGTCCTCAGTAAGTAATCCTTGAACTGATACTTTGGCATCATACAAATATTCTTCTTGGAACAAGTGGAAAATTTGAATGTAGACTGAACATTAGATGACTTTGTGGAGTTATTTTGATTTTTCTCAGTTATGATAAGGACTTTGCAACAACGTAGGATAATGTCCTTATTACTAGGAGCAGGAATGAAACATCATGATGTTTGTAACTTATTTTCACACTGTATTAGCAGAAATGTTACACATGAACATATGCATATGTACATAAATTGATATGTTCAAAAAGAGATAAAGCAAATATGTAAAATACTGACAATTTTTAAAAATCTAGGTGCACAATATATGGGTGTCTATCATGCTATATTTTCAATCTTTCTATAATTTTGAAATTCTTTACAGTAAAAAGGCAAGGCAAAATTTTTGAACAATAAATAATAGCACTTATTTTCTTCCATGGACTGTACAAAAAACTGTTAAAAGTCTTTCCTACATCAGCACATTTAATCTCTGAAACAACCATACAAGGTAGGGGCTGTATCATCCGACTCCTCCTGACGAAGAAAACAAGGAACAGAGAGGTTACGAGATTTTGCACAAAGTTACACAGAGCTTACCTAATGAATGACAAGACTGAATTGAGTATGTGTGATTTGGAATCCAAGATTTGAATCACGAAAGTATATTGCCCCCTCAGTATTCAAAAGAAAGAATTACAGTTCAGGGAAGTCCTTTTTCTAGGTCTTTCCAAACTCCACCTTTATTCTATTTTTTTTTTTTAAAGATTGTATTCATTTATTTGAAAGAAAGAGTGAGCGCGTGCGTGAGAGTACAAGCATTAGCTGGGGAGAGGGACGAGGCCCCTGGGATGACCTGAGCGGAAGGCAGACACTTCACTGATGGAGCCACCCAAGTGCCCCTCCTTCTTTATTCTAAAGACCCAGAAGCAGTGGGATGTGAAATCAGAGAAACTATAATCTTGACTCAGGACCCTGCTGGCGAGGTCACCCACGATGACTGCAGTGAGGGTGCTGGCCTCCTCCCAGGACCAGAGCCACTGCGTCCTCTCACTTATTAAACAAACCTTTGGTCAGTCTAATGTATCCAGTAACTATGATGATTTTCTCCAACCTCCCACGGGCAAAGGTCCAACACAAGTCACTTCAAATACTACTGGCAAGGTTGGATTTCCACTCACTCCTCTCTAATGGCTTACAGAATAGCGATGACGGGAACCGTAAGTTACTATGCATTGAACACTTGCTGTGTACCAGACACCTCTCCGAGTGCTCTTCATACACGGCCTAACTACATTCTCCTAACAACTCTGCGAGGCATGTTCCAGAAGGAAAATGAGGCACAGCAGTTTTAGGTACTAAGTACAGGCTGGATAACGTAATTTCAGAGCACATACGTCTCACCACCGCATGGCAAGATGGAAGGTGGCCTCCCAGAGTTTGTTACACTGGAACGGGGGTGAGGACAGGCCTGGCCATGAGCGCCTTGGCGTCAGCCATTGTGTCACACTGCCCTCTGGGAAAGGGAGGGGAGGATTGGCAGAGAGAGAGAAGGAGTTGAACTCCTTCTATGTGCTATGTTGGGTGAAGCCCTTCAAACTCATTATCTTATTTAAGGTACATGACCACTCTAGGGGTAATTAATAATTATCTCCATTTCACAGATGAGAAAACAGAACTCGGGAAATTAAGCCACTTCCTCAGAGTCTCATAATTAGGAAGTGGTTCCTGCCACATAGTATAAGTTAACAAAGGTTTGCTAAAGCAAAGCACAAGTCGTTTCATGAGTTAAAAAATAAAAATACAGGGACTGTCACACATGCCATAAGCTAAATGTAGCTGCTTGTCAAAACGAAGACTGTGGCTCAGTGCCTGAGGCTCCCATGTCATAACAGAGGCAGCCCTGGCATGGGGGCCGTGCTGGGAGTGCCCGGCGGAAGGAGGCAGTAAGCAAAGGGAAGCAATGGGAAACAAAGGGAAAGAACCCAGGGCCAAATCCGCACAAGAAACCCAAGGCAATACCAACTACCTCCAAGAAACAAGAGTCTGGAACAAAACCTGGGGGCTGGTGGGGAGGAAAGGGGCCCCAGGGGCAGTGACCGCTCATGCGGAGGTATCTGAGCCGTGCTTCAAGGTGTCCGGGTGGGGCACAGGGTCAAGTGGCATGGGAGACCACTGGTCACTGCGGAAAAGCAGGTGAGCAGAAGTGCCCCGGAGCTAAGAGGAAAAGGGGCCTGCTCTGGGTGGACACAGGACCCCGGGTACAGGCTCTGCAAACAGAAATCAGGTCAGATTCCAGCCCTGACTCGTTCTTTCAGCCAGGCACTTTGGGGATTGTGTGAACTGTACACACCAGGCCGGAAGCTAACCAGGTTAGTCCAAGAATCCGTATCAGACAACTCTTGGTCCCACTGCAGAGCTCTGTGTAGATTTCCGACTCTGGGAATTCTGAACCCTTGCAGACATGGCCTTGCCTCCTACCCTACCTGGTGCCCACACAATGCAGAGGCAGGCCAGAGGCCAAGGCAGGAACATGCCGTCCTATTAGCTCTCTCTCCTCTGCTTCACGGGCTGTGTCCTCGCTCCTGCTCCCTGGGATTGGACTCCGTAGGAAAATGAGATCACACACATCCTGTCTCATAGTCTGCTTTCTGGGGAGCCCAAGCTAAGACAGAATAAATGAGCCACAGATCCACTCCTGAGAAAACTTCATATATGAACTGAGGCATGAGGGTTCAGTAGCTTTGGGCAACCCTGAGGGTCAGTGTAAGAATGTGAACTTAAGGGGTGCCTGGGTGGCTCCGTTGGTTAAGCATCTGCCTTTGGATCAAGTCATGATCTTCTTGGTTGTGGGATCGAGCCCCACATCAACCCCCATATCAAACCCCGCATCAGGCCCCCTGCTCAGGAGGGAGTCTGCATCTCCTTCTGCCCCTCGCCGCTGCTTGTGCATGCTCTCGCTCTCTAATAAATAAATAAAATCTCTTAAAAAAAAAAAAAAAAAAAGAATGTGACCTAGGAAGAAAAGGTAGATGTTATGGTTTCTAAATTGAACCACATTTTCTTCTTCTTACCCTTGGACACATGCCAGGACTTCTGACTCTGGGAAAACTCGGGAGCTGGTCACAGAGAGGGAAGCTCAACATAGCTCTCAGAAGCCTCAAATCTTTCACCAGAAGCTAAAACTGAGGAGTCAAGCAGCTGTCAAAAATTACCAAAAAGGATGCCTGGGTGGCTCAGTTGGTTGGGCAACTGTCTCTGGCTCAGGTCATAACCCTGGAGCCCCAGGATCGAGGGCCGCATCCAGCTCCTTGCTCAGCAGAGCCTACCTCTCCCTCTGACCCTCCCCCCATCTCGTGCTCTCTCTTTCTCATTCTTTCTCTCAAATACATAAATAAAATCTTTTTTAAAATTACCAAAGAACTGGATGAGGGTTTAAAATGGATTTTGAGCTCCAGCTCCTGACCGGTATCCCAATCTCAGCATACATCTTTTCCCCAAACACCCTTTGTGTTTTAGCAAGAAGCATCAAAATTGTTCGCAGTAAGATAAAAGGTTCACTACAAAACCTTCCGCAGTCCAGAAGCCCACAGGCAGGAAGAGCCATTCACTCAGATCACAGCGTCTGTGGCCCTGCGCGCAGCCATCCGAATCACCACGCGTGCCCCCCAACTCCTACACCAGGAAGGAAAATGCCACTGGGGCTTGGGGGGGATTTCTGTAAGTCACCTCCAACCCAGGTATCCTGAAAGGAGAAACATTTGCCCTTCTGGAGACTTTGAAAGGAAACTTTACTGTTCTCCCTCCTCTTCTCGAAGGAGGGAAGGGAAAGAAACCCTGGTCACATGCCTCCATCTGTGATGAATATGCATTTAAGGGGCCGGAGGAAACCATCAGCAATCGCTGAATGCACAGCTAATGCAACAGTCTTGGACATGCATGCTAATCATTTTGACAACCTGTCAGCTAAAAACCAACAGAGGCATCCAAATGCCACCTAGAGAGTCCTAAGAGACCAGTAGTAGTCCATTAGGTCCATCCTGCGCCCTGCTCCACGCAAAGGTACAACGGATGGAGGGAATGGCTGCTTTAAATGCACTCCAGCTCCTCTGAATATTTCCTCCTCTCTTGAGGCCTCCTCTTGCAGAGGAGCCACCGGTCCCTGCATTTCCAGCTCCCCACGCCAGAGCCAGCTGCAGGATGTGTGGCCAGGAGCCTCATCAGACCATCAAATCTGGCGGAACTGTCTTCCGCCTGCTCTCAAATCTGAGTGACGACCAAAACGAGGGGCCTTAGCAAACAGGTTCCAAAAAGCTCAGCCTCTGGGACTGAAAGCAGCCCTCCTGACAGGTGTGGATTAGAGATGGTGCATCTGGAAACTGTGACAACCAGGAAACTAAAAAACAAAGCAAAACGAAACACAACGCTAGTGCCACATTTCCCCGGTTTTATTGCAATGTAAGCCGTGGGTGGTAAGTGGAATGATGGCACAATTCGGTGTCAAGCTTCAGTAACATGCCCCGGCAGTAAGTAGTGGCTTCTGCAGACTCCGGCTGGGAGGCTGCAACAGGGACGCAAAACCTCACTGGTGCCTTCACCTGTTCTTTCAAATATTTATTCTACAAAGATGCATTTGTTGACATTTATGGAGGCGGGAGGGTGGAACAGAGGTTTTCAAACTAGTCTGCTGAAAACCCAAAGTTCCCAGGAGGTCTTCATTTAACAACTACGAACTGAACACCTACTATGTGCCAGGCACCGTGCTGGGTGGGTGCTGAGATGGAGCCATGAACAACAGCGCGAACAACCCAAGTTCATGTAGATCTTAACTCCTAGCAAGGATACCAGACAAGTTTAATGGGTAAAATACACGGTAAGTTGGAAAGTAATTTTAAGGGTAATTAGCAGTAGTGGTAATAATAGGAAAAAGTAATAAAGCAGGGAAAGGGGGTCAGACGGTCAAAGCAGGGAGGGTGG
Source organism: Lutra lutra (assembly GCF_902655055.1). NCBI lineage: Eukaryota > Metazoa > Chordata > Mammalia > Carnivora > Mustelidae > Lutra > Lutra lutra. The sequence continues at coordinate 1,594,682 of NC_062291.1, read as the reverse complement.
GGCTTTAGATCGGGTTTCTAGGGAAGGCTTCACAGAGAGACTTCCGAGTAAAACTCTGAAAGAAAAGGAGACCCTCGTAGCCTAGCAGAGCCAGGGAGGGAGGGTGCGGGGAAGACAGGGAGAAAATGGAAGGCAGAGCCAGGGAAGTGGGGGCGACGGGGTGGTGGACATGTGGTCAGGGAAGGGAGGGAAGGCAGATCAGAAAGGGAGGACAAAGGAGGGAGGACTGAGCGGGCTCTGCCAGGTGACCCAGTTTTCAACTATGGTAGCCCTTTCATCTGTTCGAAATACTGACGTTCTGCATTGGTTTTTGTTTTGGAAAATCGTTCACTGCTTAAAAAAAAGAGTAGGGCTGGGGGAAGGGTTGAAAACCCACGTGCAGTACCAAGGCTTCGGAATAAGACAGTGCTGGGTTCAACTCCCAAGTTGGTCACCTGAAGCCTGAGTCTCCTAGAGCTCTCACTTTCACTCTTGTGTGCAGCCAGCATGGGAAGACTTGGAGGAGGAGCCACTGGCCTAGGGTTTGGAACTTACCAGAGCACAGTGGATGGTTTCCCTGTTCCTATCATGGTTTGGACTGCACTTGAGGGAAGCATGGACATGGAACCTGCCTTTGAGGAACATATCAGCCAGTAAACAAGGTGAGATGATGCATACAAAGGCAGCACCAGGCCGTGGTGAGCTAGAGAGTTCATCACCAGAAGCCATTATTTTCAGCTAGAGGGACCAGGAGAAGGCAACCCCAGAATGAGGCCTGCAAGCAAAGGCAGCTTTTTTAACACAGGATATGAATCAGGGAGGACACAGCAGGTGCAGGGGACAGCACAAACAAGATGCAGGTTTAACAAGCAAGATGTGTTTGAGAGATGACAGAGAGACCACCTTGGTGAAGGTCCCTTCTTGACCGCTAGGAAGATCATAGATGGTAGTATAGTCTGATCACGCAGAATTTCTAGCGCAGAAATAAAGGGTCAGTTTTTAGAAGACAAAGGGTCCTTGAAGATTTTTCAAGCAAGGCAGAGCTACAATCATTAAGGCGATTTAGAACAATACATGGGATGACCAGAGGCAGCAAGAGAAAGGAGGGAAGATGGGAGCTGGTGTGGCAACACAGATACTGGTAATGCAAGCTCAAGCCAAAAGAGTTAGACAAGAGTCTGGAGGACCCAATGTGAGAAATCCACTCTGTCCTCTCAGGCTGTCAACTCAAGAAACAAGGCAGGGTGGTGCAATGTAGAAATTGGGCCATTTGAGAGAATCTTGGCACAGAGGCAAGTGGTGACATCAGAAGACTGGAAGCAGGGGAGAAAGTCAAGACAGAACTGCCAAGGACTGATCCTGGGGGACGCGAGCATTGTACAGCGGCAGAGAACAAGGAGCCAGTGTTGGTAAGAAGGCATCAGAGATATGGGAGTCCCTAGAAATAGGAGAGTCAGAGAAGTCAATGGTGGGCCCAACAAACCAAGGGTGCCTCAAGACCAACAAGATGAGCCATGGCGTTGGGTGGTTAAAACTGATCCAATTACCTTTCAGAAGGTTTCAGTGGGAGGACTATCAAGATAAAAGGGTGGCAAGATACGAACAACAAACGTAAGCTACCCCCTATATTTGGTTCACAGTCGAGGCTGTGATTTGGGAGGATAACAGGAATAATATTCAAATTTTTTAGATTAGGGGCATTCTGTGTATGTCTATAAACAGAAAGTAAACTGACAAGAGATTCAAGACACAGAAGGGATATGGTGAGAACCTTGGAAAAAGATTGTTTGGCTCATTTTACCTGTGATAAAAGCTCGAAGGGGGCTTGGAAGAAATGCCAGCACATGCTGCATGTCCACAGAATACTGGACACTGAAGGCTGTGGGCGCCTCCACCCTCATGCACAAGACAGCAATCAAGACAAGATTGTCAGTCTCTAAAAGTGACCACAGTCAGTAAAAGTGGGTGTGACCAACTCCTCCACCGCGATGTTGGCACGTCCCCGTGCGTTTATTCCTGTGGCTTCCCTCAGGACTCTGCCCCTGGGGGCTTAGCACCAATGCGGCATCTGGCCAGGCTTTCACTGTAGAAACTTCCATTGTCCTATTTTTCTGAATGTGTCTCTCATCCCACACACCAGGTGAGCTGGTCCCACTGCATGTGTCATGGTCGGTGCTGAGCCACCTCTCTCAGTCCTCCTAGGTAATGAAATTGAATCTCCTGCTCCTATCAGTTGTGTCCGTAATGGAGCATCTTACAGACCTCTTTCTCTTGTCCATAAATTGATGTTCCACAATCAACCAGAACTTCATACTAAAACCACTACAATAAGCCAATCACCACTGACTCATAACATGTTGCCTCATGGATGCTTCTTCGATTTTTAAAAAAAATAAATTCTTTTTTTTTATTTTTTATAAACATATATTTTCATCCCCAAGGGTACAGGTCTGTGAATCGCCAGGTTTATACACTTCACAGCACTCACCATAGCACATACCCTCCCCAATGTTCATAACCCCACCCTGCTCTCCCGACCCCCCTCCCCCCAGCAACCCTCAGTTTGTTTTGTGAGATTAAGAGTCACTTATGGTTTGTCTCCCTCCCAATCCATAAAAAAATAAAAATTTTTAAAAAAAGGTATTTTCCCCCAAGCACGTGGACTCAGCTGAGATAGCAGGATTTTGTGCAGAATCATCCCCAGGATCCTATTCCCCTCTCTAGGAACAGAGCTTGTCCCTCTGGAGAAGGACAGGGGGAGGGGGAATGCAGGAGGATAACCAGGGGCATCTCCAGAGCATGACAAAGTGACAACAGCCAAAGGAGGGAGATGCTAGATGTGGCGCTGGGAGTAGGGCCATGGTGGACACAGTGGCAACAGGGAATAAGCTGGGTGGAGGGACAACAGGGCAGACTGAGACGAGGTGGCACAGAAGGGAGGGGACATTGGCTCCTTGGAGAGACTGATGGCTGAGAGAGAGCAGAGGTGGAGACCTGTAAATGTGAGGCCAGAGTGTCAGAAGGGTCTTCCCTGTGGACACTGAGGCTACGAAGGATACCAGAAGGACACAAGAGGGGAGACTGGGGACAGAGAGAGCTGAGAGCTGCAGGCATAGACGCAGCGGCTGGCAAGAGAACCTGGAGCAGAAGCTGCTGATGCGAATGGCAGCTCAGTGTCCCCAGCAACATGGGGACAAAAGATCCCTCAGGACCCAAGGCCCAGGCGACACCAGTCATACCCATTAGAGAGACAATGGTTACCTACAGGCTGAGCAGGAAACGAAGAGCTGGAAAAAGAAAGGAGAGAGAAACTTGAGCCCCGAAGAAAGGAAAGGGGAATGAAAAAGTGAGAGTGTTGTGAAGACACACCAGGGAACAAAGAATCAAACCCAGGTAGGACCATGTGGCCTCTGCGGTGGATTTTACTACACTCAACGCATAAAGATGGGAGCTTTTCAGACAAAAGACAGAGGGCTGCAGCCTGGTACATGAGCAATCAGAGTAATCTCTGTGAACTATTTGGAAGATCTGACCAGAACACTTCCAGGTCCGTCTTGCCCTCCTTGACATTTTTTCTTCAGAAGCCTTTGCCTTCCACAGCATCGGGTGGTTTCCACAAAGCAGCAGAGAGGACGTGGCAAGAAAGGAAGGGAGATCACAAGGAAGGTCTGCATTTCAGGAAGCTGAAGAGGAAGATAGGCTGTGAAGACCTACCACTGTGGCCCAGGGGTGGTGGTCAAGGTCAAGGCTGGGAAGGGGGCAGTTGGTGGTGTTCCTGCTTGGGCCACTTGACGGGCTACCATCCAGCACCACCCCAGTGGCTCCTGCAGAGCCCACATCACCGCCCCCGCCCCAAGCCTTCTCCCTGCTAACTTCCCCTACATCTGCCCCTCCCTTCTGGTGCCTTATCTCTGCCCAGACCAGTCTGATGAGCGAATTCCGAGGCCTCCTTAAAAGCCCCTGCCCTTCCATCAGGCAGCTCTCAGCTCAAAGGTCACCTCCCCAGGATGGCCGCCTCCCCACCAGTCCCTGCACTTGTTTTCTTTGCTGCCCATCCCTGTGACCACACCCCAGAATGATCCTGCCTATCTGACCGGGGGCTCCTTGTCCCTGTCCCCCGCCAGAAAGCAAGCTATGAAGACCAAGAGCACAGCCCCAGCACTTGGCAGAACACAGAAGAGACTGATGCCCACTTGTCTAAAGAATGTAGCCAGAGCCTTCCAGTGCCGAGGCGTTTGGCTCCACGTGGATCTGATGGGGTCCTGCTCAAGCCATCTTTCACTGCCACCCCAAAAGCCTCCCCCTCTGCCTTGCAGACAGCTAGCCTGGGCCGACTCTCCTGGCCTGTGAGATCTACTCTAATCAAATAAAACACACCGTGTAGCTGCCCTTATTGCCACTACAAGAAATGTCTCCTCTTCCCCATTAACCAGGAAAATACAGTTGAAAATTCTTCTTTCCTGAGGGAGGTTTAGAGTTCCCCGAGCAATGACGGCGAGGAGAGGGGCACAGTGTTTCTCAGGAACAGGCACACTGCAGAGGTAGCAAGTCTGAACTGTGCAGGAAGGCCGCAGGGTCCACAGCCTTCTTTCCCTCATTCCCCTTCTTCCCAGGCGGGGAGCGCCTTACACGCAGGCGTCTCCGCACTTGCTCCACGGCGCGCAGAAGGCCTTCGGTTGCGGCCCGCAGTGCCACCATGAGGACGCCCGAGGAACTGCTCCGTGTGGGTCGGTGCCCCATGCACATTCCCAAGGCAGGAGAAAACACATCACTGCTAATCTCTGGCCACGGTGAACTCTGGGCAGAAAATAATAGTTACAACTTCATGAGGGAATTCTGAGACCAGCGACCCTCCTGTCTGGGCACTTGACCAAAATGATAAAACCAAGAATGTGGTTTTAATTCCAGCTTTGTTTATAGCCTGTGCCTTTGAAAGGTCACCGGCTTGCTCCAACACACCATCTCCAGGTGTGAACAAGAAATAACCTCATCAACCAACCTCTCTTGGAGGGTTCTTCAGGGAACTGGGCACAGAAACAAAATTTCATCAGTACAGCACATTAAGCAAAAAGATGCCAGACCACCTGAATCCACTTTGGGTTACTGGAGCTTAAAAGCTTCTGCACACATACCGTCTAGACAGAGGGAAGGAAGCGAATGGATCAAGCATGTAGCATGCAAAGCAGAACCATCTCCACAACTCAGTCAGTCGATGCAAGAAACAAAATCACATCTGCGGCATGAAAAATGAGCTATTTCTCTTAGGTAGCCCCCAAAATCCATTTTATATTGTCTATTCCACTCATACGTGCTTGAAAAAGTAGGGTAAAAACAAGCCTTTTGCTTAGTTATGATCCTTCAAATAATTTAAGTCTCTATTTCAGGAGAATTCCAACATAAATTCCACAGTGTGTGTAAGAAAAAAAGCAATTGAGAAACAGGCTAATATTACATAAGAAACCTAATTACATAAATACAATTTATACAAGAAATAAGAAATGGTGAATATGAAAAATGTATAATCTCCAGGTAACTAAAGAAATTCAAGACAAAATAACATTTCTCTATCAAGGAAACATAAAACCAGGAAAATCAATTAAAGTTGATTCACTGGTAAGAAAATAAAACTAGTACTCTTTCTGGAGGTAATTTGGCAATATTTATATAAATAAAAATGCATAGGATTTTTTGACAAACTATGCAATTAGGGGAGTTCATCTTATGGAAATAAAGATAGAAGGAAAGAGTCAGCTGAAAGCACGATGTGTAAAAGGAAGTTTGGAAAGATCCGATGTCTAACCATGGAAGATGTATTAACTTAAACAGCTCTATCTATGCAATGGACTACTACACAGCTGTTAAAAAGTATGTCAAATATCTTTATAGACCCAAAGATGTTACTGCAGTATTAACATAGGAAAAAGCTAGCTAACTGAAACAAAACAAATACGCATTTAAGAACTGATTTGGCAACTATATATTTACTTATATGTATATCTAGACAGAGAGATGCACAGCAAAGAGATGGAAACAAGGGACTCAAGATGACAGACACTATCCATGTAGCTGATACGAGGGGTATTTTGTTGAATTTTTTCCCTTTTATTTTTATTTTCTGAGGTTAGTACAATAAATATATTGGTTAATTTAAAAAAAAAAAAGAATATTTCTCAGACTGAAAAGAAAAAAAAAAAAATCCAAAATAAACTTGAGAGAGCTGAAGCAGGAAGAGCAGAGCAGGCAGGAGAGCGGAGCGCTGACGAGGCGGACCCAAGTCACACAGGCTGCGCACCCCCGCCCCGGAGCAGGCCCCTCAGCTAACACCGAGGAGTCTCAAAGCTCTAACAGTCCCCAGGCCCCCATCAGAAGATATACTCGGGGAAGGCAGAGCAAGTGATATTTCAAGAACACTGCCCATTTTACTTGGAGAATATAAAAGGCAAAGATATTTTATTATTACACAGCCATGTACCGAGGTAGTTTCCCGTGGGGAGAAGAGATACCAAACCACTGGATGAGAGAGACAAGAATTCCATTTGGAACGGCCATGAGAGACATTCGGCAATCTTTTTATTCAATTCACCTTATTCTGGGGTCAATTATCAGGATTCCATTTGTAATACATATGGCTTAAAAAATATGTTAAAAAATATTCATTGTGAAAAACATAGCTATGGAAGACAGTATATACGACATAAAGCCCAGAGTGTATTCCGCATATCCCAACGTCACAAATTAGAACACCTCCGGTCCCCCTTCCCCAGCTCTTTCAGACTGGAGGGCCAGAGCCACTCGGCAGTACGGCCGGCAGCGCTTCCAGAAGACAGCCTCAGGCCGTGTATCTTCTCTCTCCTTCATGTTTTGCCTTGTGATATTTCATGTAATCATTGTGCAGCTCCTTAAAGATGTCCCTCACTCCCGGCTGCAGGGAGACCCGCAGGAACTGGACATCCGGCTCAATGCAGAGGTCCAGGATGAGGTAAATGCCCTCCTGCAGAAGGCCCTTCACCGCAGGATACAAGGTGACCTGTGAAAGGAGGACACGCCGTCTGTGAGAGCAAACACAGACCAGGCCCTTGGAAGACCTGACAAGGAGTCTGAAGTTTGCCCCTCAACTTGAGAAAAGACATCCCTTTTAAACTATCCCTTTGCACAGAAATAAATATTCCTATCTTCAAAATCTGTATTTTAGGGAAATAAAAGCCAACTTGAGTGACAAAACCCTGGAACGAAACGTCACAAAATCACAGGGGTAGCTTTGCTATTCGGTGAATGATGCCTACCTGGGACATTTAAAAACCGATCTTTAAACTTACAAATCGTATGAGAGCCACTTGCATTGTGCCAAGTTCTTCACCATGACCAGTCGCCCGGGAAGTTGCACTAACGTGGGACAATGGCAGCAATGTTCACTATGGGACTGACACCCCCCAACCCCCGGCAAGGCAGGTGGCCGGGCGGGCTCCAGCACTCCGCAAACTGATCACTGACAGGCTGTATTAGTAATTAGGTCAAATCATAGCCAAACAAATCATATGTGACTTATGATGACACTTAATACATCTTTTATTCCTATCAACAACAGCTCAATGGGACCTGAATTTCTAACTGCCCCCGAATGGCTGAACCACTTCTTGAGCCTCGAGATGCCTTTCTTCCCTGAACTTCTGGGTTAACGAAAATCTGGGGCACAGCAGGAGTGGGCAGTCTGGCTCCAACGTGGCTGCACCAGCTGCTGCACCCACGCTTTCAGATCAGAGGTTCACACTGTCTAGACAAAAAGGCCGGCGGAGCAGACTCTACTCACATCTGCCACGACCACTGAGGCTGCAGCCGAACCTCGCACTGAACCTCCGGACACTCCAGGAACTGAAACCAAAGAGCAACTGGACAGTCCGGACAGGCAGGCCTGGGATTTGGCAGATTCTTTATTAACATCTTAATGGCCTAAAAGCGTGAGAGCCCCTCCGAAAGCACACAGCTTCTGGGGAGGATATATGGTATTCACTCGGAGAAGTCTGATTCACCAAAGCAACTGCTGGGAGGACAGTTTGTTTCTGTCGCTACGATGGTGTTTTTCAAAGTTGCCGTCATTTTCACATGACAGCTCAAAAAACTTCTGACAATCATCTTAAGTTTTACTGTTTATAGATGATAAGAACACTCGAGAACAGACAGTAGAACTGTCCGTGATTTCAGTGGAAAGCATCAGAAGGAAGGAAAAACAAAAGAAGTCCTGCATCTTACCAGCCGGGTGAGGACCCTGTACGTGGACCACCCATCTATTCCTCTCATCAGCACTCACTAAACAGGTAATTCCACCTCCAGAAGCAGAGGTGAACGAACTGTCCCAGCGACAGAACGAGAGCTGAGCCCACCAGTCGGAGGCCACGGCCCACGCACTCCACCACCCCCTCCACCACCCCCTCACCCAGGGGCTCCTTAGCCAAAGGACAGCACCGAGCACACAGCCCTGCTGGGTCACTGGAAGGCCAGCCACGTCTGGTCTACACAACCACTGCGCCTCTTTGTGTTTCAGCCCACTTATTCATAAAACAAGTGGAAAGAACTCAGTTTCTATGACATTAAGATCACTGACCTCTGAATGAAAATATCTCTAGGTGGCTAAAGGGACCTTATGCAGGATAGGCAGAACAAACTATTTACTCCAGGCTGTCAACATAGACAGATGGAAGTCTGATCTATGGATAAAAGAGACCGGTGACCGTCATTTCCCCTGGCACATCCCCACTATGACACATTACTGCACAGACGGTCCAAGGTCTGCGTGTCCTTCCTGACACGGTCTCACCAGGTCACCGCCAGACCTTCACCAATACCCATTCCACAGGACTACCAGGGGAATGCAAAGGAGATTCATTGAGCTGTGCTCGCTATCTAGCATTTAATTAAATTTATAAATGTCTTTCTGCTCTGGAAACATTCTCAGTAGAAGCCTCTAATACATATGGAATATTTTCTTCATTACTGAGTTAAAAAACAAATGAAAGATAAAACACAGACTCTTGCCAACAAATTCTGGGATGCTACAGCCTTAGATAATTCCCAAGGCCTTTGGCTTTCAAGATTAAAAATTAAAAAAAAATAACTGAGAAGCATAAATTAGACATGAATAATGAAGCCAGGAAACCAGAGACTTTTCATAAAATAAATCTCAGAATAATAATTAGTGATTTAAGGGTTCAAATTATCCCCTCCCTTCTTGGCCCTTAGTTAAGTGATATTACTATCTCTCATTTTATTTTTCACGGAAACACAAAATAATGCCAGCTTTTCTTTTAGCAAAGGCTTACATATCAATGACTTGAGTGCCTGTGAAATATCAAGATTCTATAAAAATGCTAAGAAATTCCAAGGAAACCAAACACAAAGCCCAACATTCATTCAAAGGCTGACTTGAAGAGGTCTCACATGTTGCCCCCACTCCTCCGCACACCGTGCCTGGTGAGGACCCCGTGCACACCCATGGGGTGGGCTGCGTCCTACAGTGCCCCTCCACCTCCCTACCCCAGCCCCATCTCAAATACAGCCAAGTGCCCACCCACATGACAGGCATCCCCACTGGCTGAGATGAGTGGGACCAGCGTGTTCGAAAATTATTTAATAGTTATAGATTCATCCTGAAACAGGGTCAGAATGAAAATGGATGCAACACCAGATTTTCTGAGAAAGCTCATTCAGCCCAATCTCCCTTGAGAAATCTCTTAGTGTAACAAGTTTACCAGGGTTCTAACATTATTCTTACAAGATTTACAAAGGGAGGCTATTCTATGGAGAGCAATATAAACAAGGCAGATGTATATATCTATGCCTGCAAAAGTATATACACACAGAAACACACTGTACTTTAAGCCTCTGACATTCAATTTAAACCAAGGAAGATAGGAAGTCTTCACAGGTCACACAGGGTCTTGTAGAATTTTGGAAATAACATGCTAACAGTCCAAAGTGAGCCCAGCGCTGATGAATTAACTATCCAGAATATTAAGTCAAAAAGTCAGATTAGAAGCACCTGGGTGGCTCAGTGGGTTAAAGCCTCTGCCTTTGGCTCAGGTCATAATCTCAGGGTCCTAGGATCGAGGCCTACATCGGGCTCCCTCCTCAGCAGGGAGCCTGCTTCCCCCTCTCTCTCTCTCTGCCTGCCTCTCTGCCTACTTGTGATCTTTGTCAAATAAATAAATAAAATCTTTAAAACAAAAAAAAAGTCAGATTAAATATGACAAAGGTTCTTTCGCTTAATGGAACTGAAGGAATCTGCCGGTATCTCTACCACGTCATCTCCTTTGAGTGTCTGAAGCAGCTGACTCACACACATGATGCGCTGCGAGAGGATAAACCCAGGAACCCCTGCTGTTGGGGGTCCTAAGACCCTTCTTCCTCATCACCATTAAGCCTGGCCCTAGCAGAACTCCTGTTCTTGAATGTGGGAAGCATTTCAGCTTGCTCATTACTCAAGAAACTGACCAAAACAGGCCCCGCTTGTGCTGCAGCAGGAATGGGGACAGCTAGCAGTCACAGAGCGCCTTCTAGGTACCAGGCACCACCAGCCCTTTGAATGTTGCCTCACTCAGTGGTTCTGGTAACCCTGCAGGGCTGCTGCAGAACCCTGCAGATGGGCAGGACAGTCTGCTACGATGCAGGCTTGGGACCATCAAGACCAAGACATCGCTTGCCACTATGGCTGAGAGGCCCTGCTACAAAGGACTACAAATGAAAGCACCTGGTGAAAGGGAGCGAGCTCCGTTTACCTTCTGCACCTCTGTGACGTACTGGGCCACCATAAAGGGGGAAAACACCGTGAACTCTTCAGCCCGAGCTGCAATGTGGCTGTACATCCTTTCCACCAGGCGGGCACACTCGAGGACCACTGACAGATCATCTGTGCTTCCTAAAGGAGTAAAGGTTTGCCAAACTGATTAGTCCAAGACCCATCAGTTTAACCCTTCTAGCTTTATGCGTTTACTATAGCTGAAAATTATTCAAGTCTTCCCTTTTTTCCAGGCTCCTTAATCGGCTTATTTCACAGACAGAATGAGAGAGAGATATTAGGTCCAAATATGTATCTCTATTACAAAAGAGGAAACACTTAAAATACTCAAGTACATGTGTTTAGGAGTCTAGAAGAATTGAAAATTTTAAGATGAAATCTGATTGCTATTGTATTTTTTTTTAAGGTGGAGGTCTATAAGAAAGGTTTAAATTGGAAAACTATCTTTAAAAAACATGGTTTTTGGCGACATATAACTTTAAAGATAAGAAGACCTAATTATGCCTTTCCCTCCTTATGTTTCAGAGATCATGGAGACAGAGAGATATAAGACTCAGCTACCAATACTAGATAATCTTCCTATTTTCCCAGATTTACTTCCTATTTCCTAGTTCTGTCCACCTTAAAGTGCTCGGACCACTCAAGGCCTTCTTTAAAAACTCCTCTAAAGGATTCCAATGGCCTAGAATGGCCCTGAGGCCCTGGTCACACCCCCGTTCCCCTAGGCCGTCACAGCAGAGCTGGTGGGGAACCCCAGTAAAGGCCAGAGCACCTTCCCCAGCTTTCATTCGGCATAGAAATACACCCATTTTTGTAAAATTCCAGAAACTGCAAACAAATCTACAATGACAAAAAGCAGATCAGAGGTTGGCTGGGGCTGTGGCCAGAATGGGAAGAGGCTATAAGAGGACTCTTCTGGGAATGATGTGAATGTTGTTTTTTGACTGCGGAGATGGCTTCCTGCATGAATTTACCTATCAAAACTCATTCAAACTGTATTAACAGATGTGGTTTGTTACACATACTTTATGATTCAATAAGCTTCAGTTTTAAAATGCACAATGTCTTTTCTTCAAACCTTGAATGTACAAACATGTTACATATATGCATTTTTCCAGATACAATAAAGTTTTATGAAATGATGAAAATCTCAAACATTCACGGGGCATTTCAACAGCCAAGTACTTTAGCAAAGCACTGGAATATCTACCATGTTCCATTTCTTCCCTCTTGTCAGAGTGCTCAGCACACACGAGCAGTTCAGGGACTGCCTGGCAGTTATGACAGTTCATGGGTGTTTATGAAGAGTGCACTGGATCCAACAAGAAAAGAGTAAATAGTTAAAACTCTGCTCAGTTAAGTTCTGAACATGTCAGAGAAACGAGTCTTGGCTGACCAGAGATAACTGAGCTGCACCAAGATGGACACAGCAGAGTCACGCTCGTGAAACATGCCCCGACACTCCCTCAGAACACACGACAAAGGACACACTGTGTCACGGGACACACCTGTGTCAGTGTGTGACAAGGGCTCTGCTCCCCTCCTGCTCAGCAAGGGCTGGATCGGGGCCTTCCCTACCCTGCCACTTCCCATCTCCTGTCCAGGCAGACATCGCTAGTAGAACAGGGATTCTTCTTGCTGAGCTCAGACAGGGCGACGACCTTAGGGGCCTCAACACAACACTACAGCCAGCCACCACCAACTGACCGAGGCTAGCTTGGGAGATGGAACCTGTGTTCCTACCCTGCTCCTAAACATAGTCACAATTGTACACTGACACCAACATTATATCACTCTGCAGCAGGCCTGGGAGAAAGCAGAAGACCTTAATGTGCCACTGACTGATCTCAAAACCAGGCACAATAATTTGGGAATTACAGTCCTGTGTTAACTATACCTTTTCTCTTTTCTCAATAGTCACTTGGTTTCAGTAGCGTAAATCACAAGTCTGAACCCATCAAAGTGGTTCCCCTGGGGTAGGGGAGGGGGGGACTGAGCACCACTCATATGTTTCTAGTTAGTCCAGAACTGCTGCCACACGGTCTTCCCAGACGCCCTCCAAGTTGAGTCATAAAGTCCTCCTTGTTGGAACCAGAGCATTCTGTCAGGTACCACACCATGCAAATTTGAAGTAGCGCAATATAGACCACCTCAATCTATATGCAAATTTTTAAATAATGAGACTCTCCCCCAAATTAGAAACTCAGCAAGGATCAACAACCTTCAAGGCTGAAAACAAGCTGCACACATAATTTATGCTATCACCATATGGCAGTTCACTTATTGGTAAACACACACAACCTTGCCAAGATAAGGCTGAAATGATGACTTGCCAGACGTCACCCCATTTATAAAATAAAATAGCTCTGTAACTGCCCGTTCTTTTTTAACTTCCCCATCAAACTAGGAACTCCTTTAGGGCAAGAACGGAACTGTAGTCACTTTCTGTCCCCTCTACGTGAGAATAAACATTTCTTAAATGTAGGTACTTTTGTCCTCCCCAGGAAAAGAACTATTTCAATTAGGAGATCATAAGCGCAGTCATTGTTTTGGACATAGCAAAAAAAAAAAAAAAGGAAACACAGCTTGAAATTTTTAGAAAATTATTTTAGGTATTCATTTAATGATCTGAACATTTCTTACTTAGACTCAACTGGGTGGTTTTATTTTCTGTAACATATGAGGCTGGAGACATCACAAGACAAACACATTTGAAATCACGTATCTGATACTGTTACTTTGAATTACCTTTGTCTTTCTGCCTCCCTTCGTGCATGACCGAATACACCAATCTATTAAAACAGTTCAAGAAAGAAGGAATGGCTTTCAGCATTACCTGTAATAATAATAGGCAAAAGAATATAAAAACATATTATTGTTTATTTCAAGTTCTACTTTATTGTTTTTAACATTTTCTATTTAAACTTAATTAACATATAACGTATTATTTGTTTCAGAGGTAATGCCTGCGATTCATCAGTCATATAATACCCAGTGCTCATTACATCACATGCGCTCCTTAATGTCCATCCCCCAGTTATCCCACCCCTTCACCCTCCCTGCCCTCCAGCAACCCTCAGTTTGTTTCCCATGATCAAGAGTCTCTTACAGTTTGTCTCTACTTCAAAGGAGTGCATGTTTATTTCCTTCCTAACCATATCTAGCAGGATGTTCAAAACAGCATGGCAACTTATTTTTGCCTGAATTTTCTAGGGAAATAGCTCACTCATCTTACTGGACTCTTTAATATTTGTTTTAATGGTTTGGGAAAGAGCTTCTAACTTTAGGAATCTAATGGAGTGATCTCAGCTTAGAATTGCTTAATCTGTTACTCTAAATTGTCAGTGCATTCTAGAAATGGGTAGAAATAAGTAACAGAAGCAACAGTAACAACATATTTAAGTGTAACAGGTATTAGAAAGAGGTTACATAAAACAAACCCATTTAAAAGAAGGACCCAAACTTCTCAATTTTTAGTGATGAAAAGTTCTGGCTAGAACTTTATTTTAAAGAATGACATGAAAAATTTAAAATATGCTTCTTTTATATGCAATCACCTTTTAGATCGTGATCGAAACAACACACTACCCAATAAAGCAGCCATGAGCTACATGAAGCTACTTAAACTTAAATCAATTAACATTCAGTTCCTAGTCCTACAGCTCCTGGACCACATTTCAAGACATGAGTGGCCTGTGATTACTGTGCGGACAACACAGACATAAAACACATCCAACAGTGCTTTAAAGATCTACTGGCCAGTCCTGCTCTTTTCTCAGAATTCTTAGAATGAATAAAGACTAAATCAAGAGTTGAGATTTTTTCATTTGGTATAATTTATCCAACAGAATTCTTGATAGCATTAACATCCCGTTCTTTACATCAAATTACCGACATCCACAGCATGCTCTGAAAAAACTCATTTTTACAAAAGTGTTCCAGAGTTTCATCAAATTTCCCAAGGACCCCACGTAAGCCTCTGCTATCCTACTGATTAAAGGCACACAAATCCAGAGCCGGACTACTTGAGTTTACACCCTGGCTTAATATGGCACCAACTGATCGTTCTGCTGGGTACGCTGGCTGAGCTGACCTCATGCTACCCCCTTTAGATTTACCTAAGCAGATAGTAGCCTGGTGCTTCTAGCAACTCAACTATGCACAGGGCCAACAGTGTGATCATGCACTACATAGGGTCCCCATCCCCCCCACTCTAACCCACAGGCAGTGAGTAGTAGGTGGTTATCAGTCACATCATTCTCCACTGCAATACCATGTCATTATTCCTGTCGATTTTCTCCTTTCATCAAACGGTCTAATTCTGCTAAATGGTCATTTGTCAATGGTTCTGCAGGAAACTCCCACAGTTTTCTAACATTACTTTCATCAGCTGCATGGAATCCTGCATCTTTCTGCAAGATGGGCAATTTCGGCTTGTAATTGATATGTATTGCATTTATATGGTATGGCCACATAAAAATTTAACAATCAGCAAAGACTGAAAACAAAGATGCTCACAAGATTAGGCAGGGTCAAAGGCCCAATGTCATGAGTGCTTAGTTTACCAGACAATAAAATTTTTTAAAAATGGCGCTGCGGTCAGGTTACTAATCTGAGAACATTAAAACACTTAAAAATATATGAATGTGCCTGTGTATACATGTATACATCTTATTTATGACTTCCTATGCATCACATGCACAGCAGTCGTGCAATGGAAAGAACCCAGACCAAAGAATCAACAGCCCTGAAGCTAAGATTTAGACCCAGCTGGGTGACAATGGTGAAATCACACAACAGCTCTGAGCCGCAGGTTCTTTATCAATAAGATGGACGACCATCTACTCTACAGACTTACTGTAGGGGTAAAACGAGACACGCAGCAAACTTTCAACAGATGGTGGCTGAACTAGAATCTTTTCTGTAGGACAATTATTCCCACTCAGTTTAATTTCAAAGGCAGCATACTATAAAACTGGAACTCAGGAAGCCTCACTCCCTACACGCATCTGAGTTATAAACCCACGAAGACATCTAAGCAAGTCAGTGAGATTAGAATGTGTGGTCTGCAAAAACAGAACAATTTGCAATGAGCATCCTTAAATAGCTAGTATACAAACACTGTCTAAGTGTCAGACCCGACAAAGATGAAACTCACTCAACCACGCTGATGTAAGGATCAAACATTTTTGTGCTAGAGAAACCACTATGACCCTGGAAATTACTGGAACCAAAACGTTTGCTTAGCAAATCACTGTTTTTCTTATCCTCTAATAGTAAAGCTCTGCTGCCACTGTCCTGAAGGCTGAAACTACCCCGCTCCTCCTTCTCACCTTCGGATGACACTGAAGGATGGAGAAGAGCACGTTGTGCACCCGCAGGAAGATGCTCCCATACTCAGAGGGCTTCAGGTGGTCCAAAGGGACCGTCAGCAGGATGCTGAAGGCCAGGCTGACGTGATGCGGGTTGCGGATGGTCTCCTCCCCCTGTCGCAGCAGTGCCGCCAGGACGTCCAAAATAGGCCCCACCACCGCCAGGGGCACAGGCTGCTCCTGACAAGCCTCTCGGTTTAGCAGCTACAGGAAAAGAAAGAATAAAGGAAAGAAAATGAAGGCGATTCTCTAAAGAAAGAATATAAAAACTGAAGTAGACAGACGTAAGAACTGAAGTGACGGAGGTAAGAATGTCCAAAAGGCCTGGATGCGGTCAGAAGACACTCTGAAGAGACAAGGAGGCCAGCGTTCAATCTCTGAAGGCAACCTACTATGGACTTGGCCATTCTGGTCCATGCTTTTTGTTGGACTCCTCAACCACGAAGAGAAATAACTTCTTACAAGAGGTGACCCATCCAACTTCTCAGAACAGGAAAACTTCATCAGATATCAGACATACATAACAATATTTTCCCCAAAATACCATTAGTTGTAAATATCTATCACTGAAGTTCATTTGTTACATTTCTTAAAAATCAGCTCTACAGGCACCTGGGTGGCTCAGTCGTTAAACTGTGCCTTAGGCTCAGGTCATGATCCCAGGATCCTGGGATAGAGCCCTGCGCTGGGCTCCTTGCTCAGCAGGGAGCCTGCTCCTCCCTCTGCCTGCTGCTCCCCCTACTTGTGCTCCCTATCTCTCTGTCAAATAAACAAAACCTTAAAAAGAAAATCAGCTCTAATTAAGATGTTCAATTACTATTCTAGAGAATGAAGAGAACAAGCTCAAAATGAGGGCTAGCTCAAAGTTCTACCCACCTAACCTGGGAGAGCTCACCTGTTACCCGCATCCTCAGGCTGCAGCTGTAAACAGCAGCTCTGGTGTGGCCTGCTGGGGCCTTCACACCACTCCCGTGGTCTGGGGTCTCCAACTGTGCTGACTTCAAGCTATTAGACCTACTTTTACATTTAATCTGTGTGGTTTCTTCTATTAACACAGCCCTACTGTGCATACCACCAACACTGATTGCGTGTCACATGAGTCCCGCTCCCTCCCTCCCCCACTCCCTGCACTCTTCCTCCTGACACCTGCTACACACACCAGGGAAGGATGAGATTCATCCACTAATGCAGGATTCCCAGGAAAACCACAAAGCAACAGAAGAGAACAGGAGGGAACATTATGTCTACTCTTCAGATCCCTCCGCCCTGGGAAGATGCTACTCCAGGGTAATTCTCTCAGGTAGCACAAGAGAATTACGGCTGATGATGATCGTGAAATAGATACTGATCTTTTGAACCCAAGTGAAAGAATACTGACTGGAGACTCTCCGGAGGACAGAAACACTTGAGACAGTCCCCATCAAAATGAAGTTTTTGTGCGAGTGAAACAAAGTCATGCGGCTGCCATGTATATCCACCAAGTGCCAAAACCTAACAATTGGGTGGGATTATAATAATAATCTACCTGCGACATTACTGTCCCGCTCTATAAAGCCATTCCTTTCTCACTGTATCATAGATTTTGAATGTGCACAACCCCCTACAAATGAACAAATGCACTACACTAACCACAGCATTTTGTGGGGACCAAAAAAAGCGCCAGAATTCCTTCTCATCTACTTTCAACAGGCTTCCAAGGGAACCCATCTTATCACTGCACGCCTGTTACGGCCTGCCTAATGCTTCCCGGGCTTGACACCCCTTCACACCACCTCTCCACCACATCTGGAGCCGACACCAGTATCCGCAGACACAAAGCACACACGGTACACACACTGGCAGGACAGCATCTTGCCAGCCACCATCTTCAGGCCGCAGCGCCCAAAACCTACTCTGCATAAAACCAGAGATGGCAGAAGCCAAAATGCGGCCTTTTGTCTGTAGAGGGACGGGGTGATAAGATGAACTGAGATGCAGGGCACAGCCTAGGGGTACTCACAGTGAGAGCCGTGATTATCTGGGGGCACGCACACCAGAACAGACTCGCTTTCTCTCCACCGAGTGTGCATTTCAGAAGCAACTTGGTCAGTGTAACAGCTGACAGAATGGCCTAAGAGAAAAGGGACAAAAACTTAGCAGAAATAGCCAGCTCTCTCTTAAGAAGTCCATCTTGGGAAGAAACCCAGTCACTGGTGCTGAAAAGAGGAGCAGAACCCATTAGAACTGTGGTGTCAGGTCACAGACAAGCCCTGGTTTGGGCTCAAGACTGAGGGAGAGGTCCCTTCCATCACCAGGCAGCCAGAAAATAAATGCGTAAGATGAACAGAACTGTGGCCAAGGG
This sequence comes from Lutra lutra, assembly GCF_902655055.1. Classification (NCBI taxonomy): domain Eukaryota; kingdom Metazoa; phylum Chordata; class Mammalia; order Carnivora; family Mustelidae; genus Lutra; species Lutra lutra. Next base: position 1,576,201 of record NC_062291.1, on the reverse strand, counting down.
GAGGTCTTTTCAGCAGCATCTCACTAAACCAAGCATGCAAATGTGCCAGCATAGTGGAAGAAAAGAAGGCCACAAACGGACACAGCAACCTAATTTCAGAGATCCCAACTTGTCAAGGCAGTGTGGAAAGAGGCAGCAAGCTATTACTTGACCTATGAAAGAAAACCATATGCTTGTGGGTAACAGGAGAAGCCAGGGGAAAACATGGACAAAGTAAAACAACTAGATGAGGTGCTATGATTGCAAGTGAGGATTTTAAACCATGAGGAAGAAACTATGTGGGAAGGGAACTCACTTTGTTGAGTACCTGTGTCATTAAACATCTAACACTATGCTGGCACCTGACACCATCAATTTCAGCCCAATACCAGCCCTTCTGCCGCTAACCCTGCAGCCCCGCAACCCATGCAGTTCTGGCCTCAGCCCTCCGCTCTCAGCTTCTTTCCCATCTCTCCCTCCCTGACTAGCAATTCCCCTACCTACACTCCCTCCCCCAACCCCAGGCAGCTTGGCCCTGTCTCCTGAGGTGGGGGCTCACTTTCCTGCCTACCTATAGGGCCTGTATACCCACATAAGGCCTGCATATGGTGCCTTCCTGGCTGTCTACCTCTCACACCCACACAACCTCTGCCCTGCTGTGCATAAATGCCCTCCTCATCTCCATAGCAACATCCCCCATCCAAATCCTCTCCAGCGCTGAACGAACGCTCAGGATCCAGCCTCGCCTCCTCCATACCTTCTGACTGACTGGTTTAAATAGAAACCCACAGTGAGGCCTTCTCAAAGCTGGGTCCCAACCATGCTGCAAATGCACACAATGAAAACTTCCAGAGAGAAGGGCAAGTACCGTGGGCAATGAGCAGGGGCTGGTGCAGAGCAGTAGCTTCTTGCTCACATACAGGAGATGTGAGTTCTCCCTGCTGCCCCTCTGTGGCCTCAATTACCCTCTCTAGCTCTCCTCCCATCCAAATCAAAACCCAAGCTTGAACGCTGATTATACCCTCAAGAAGCCACTCATGGGGAAGAGAAAGCTCAGAACCAGAAGACGTGGCCTGCATTGCTGGCTCCAAGATACTTAGCTCTGTAACATTCTTCCTCCTGTGCTAGCAGGGACGTCTGACCAGTCCAGTGCACAGGGCTGCTTAGCAGACCAAACTCCAGCACGTAAGCTCCGTAGAGAGGCTCTCCAAAATATGCAATGCCAGATGCAAATACAGGGCTTTATTACCAACTACCAAACATACTAAGGTGCAAAGGACCGCAGGGCAGCTTGCTAATCGGACTGATTCTCAAACAGGATCAGGGTGATGTGACCAAGTAAAATTTTTAAGTATGATGAGAGATATCTTACACATAGGATAAACAGAGTCCATCTCTTTTTACATATTGATAATTATAAGTATGCAATAAACTTAGTACTAAACTTCATATAATAAACACTCATAGTTTAGATGTGAAAAAGTTCCTCTTTAAAGAATAAGGGCCCCTTACACTAAAGCCCCAGGCCTCTTCACATGCCAGGACTACATTCATAAACCCCCCTTGGGGTTTGATCTTGTGTGTTTAAATTTAGGGGTGGCATCACATCTCAAATAAGTTTTCCCATTTGAGCTATCATTTATGTGCCTGCCGTACCAGGGAAGAGTACACACCTGCAGATTGGCTTTCCACATGTTACTGATGTCCAATCCTTGGAGAATACACCGCATCATCATCCTAAAGTCCTCTGCGGTCCCAACTTCTAACATCTGGGTGAGTAAGGCTCCCAAATAAGGTTCGATATCCTGAATTACCCCAACCGGAACTGCAGGATCTGTGTGGGAAAGAAACCAAAATTACTAAGATAAGATAAAAAGGGGGCAGGTCAAATATACTAGAATAACCACATGATAAATGGGGCCCCAGCCCTTGAAAGTCATGATCTGAGAGGCCTGGAGATACTCGTGGAGCAAGCAAAGAAGGCGGGGCCCGTGCCACAGAGCGGCAGTGTCCTCGTGCACACAGCTGACCTGTGCAGAGTGCACACACACAGCACAGGGAAGGGGCGAGCCTGAGAGGATGACGACAGTGGTCCACAGTGCTGAACGCTGGACTATGGGACACGGATGATTGCTACTTTCTCTATACTTTCTTCTACTTTCCTTGTACAGATGTACCTTGCCGACAGGACAGGGTCAGTTCCAGACCACCACAATGACGCAAATGTTGCAATAAAATGAATCAAATGAAGTTTTGGGTTATCCAGCACAGATAAAAGCTTTATTTACACTATACTGTGGCCTATTGAGTGTATGACAGCATCACATCCAAAAAAACAATGCACGTACCTTAATTTAAAAATACTTTCTTGCTAAAAAATGCTAACCACCATCCAGCTGTGAGTCTTAATCACTGATCACAAATCGTCATAACAAATGTAATAATGAAAAAGTTTGAGGGGCGCCTGGGTGGCTCAGTGGGTTAAGCCACTGCCTTCGGCTCAGGTCATGATCCCAGGTCCTGGGTTCGAGCCCCACATCGGGCTTTCTGCTCAGCAGAGAGCCTGCTTCCTCCTCTCTCTCTGCCTGCCTCTCTGCCTACTTGTGATTTCTCTCTGTCAAATAAATAAATAAAATCTTTAAAAAAAAAAAAAAAAAAAGAAAAGAAAAAGTTTGAGATACCGCAAGATTTACCAAAATGTTCCTGGAAAAATGGTGCAACAGACTTGCTTGAGCAAGTCTGCCCCAAGCCTTCAAACTAAAAAACAGAGTATCTGTGAAGCTCAATAAAGAAAAGCACAATAAAATGAGGTATGTCCATATTCTTTGGTAAAATCAGTAGGGACACAGGCGTGGCATGGTACGTTGAGAGAGACGGGAGCATTGAAGACCTTAAAAGAGCTCCAAACTTCCAGGGCCTGTCTGCCGCAGGCATCCAGATGTTTCCCACTCGATGCGGGAAAGCCTGCTAATGGCTCCTCCTGGGCCATTCTACCGTCTGCTACCAGCTTACCTTCCCAGCACATTTCAGCCCACAGATTGTTCCACATTGCCAGAGTACCTCCCCATGTCCCAGTCTTTGCTCACTACGTCAGCACTGGGGGGTGGAAGGAACAACAGGATTTGAGAGAGTAAGACCTCAGCCCCGAAGTGTCCTATAAGCTTTAAGATCCTGGACTCATGAGCTCTCATCAGTGAAATGGGCGTAACAGCACTAACTCCCATGGTTGGCAAATAAAGGAAGGAGCACCACACTGTCCACCACTCGGAAGCTCAACATTAGCGCTCCCCACTGTCTCCCCCTACCCTGCCTATCCCTTGAAGGCCGCTGCCAACTACTGCTTTTCCTACACAAACTCTCACCCCACAGTCCCCTACTTCTGGTGTACTCGACAGCATTTCACTGTTCCACAATTTCTGATTTGTGTGAATATCTGTTTACTTGATTAGATAGACCAAAATCAACACTGCACTCAACTCCAGAGTAGAACGTGGTTCCACAAATATACGAAACATTTGTAAAAATAATCATTTTTTGTAATCGAATTGAAGTTGCCTATTCTATTCTACCATCAGAAAGCATTCCTTACAAATGCTTACTTTTATGCGCTGCAACCTACCCGAAACACCCCTGAGGACACCAGAGGGCCACACTCTGGTTATTCATAGCCACCATAACTCTCCCTCTCCCCACTCAAAGCTTTGGGCCCTCCCCAGTAGGCATTTCTTCCGGACCTCTCACTCTGGTCTTTTCTAGACAAAGTCCAGCAGCTCAAGGGCATGAGGCCTGGACCCAATAGCAACACCTGAGCCTGTGATCTGAGGGGCAGCCAGGCAGCAACCCCTCACCGCCACAACTGAGGCCCTGGGGCCAGAGGCATCCGAAGTCCACGGACACAGAGTTAGGACCTAGAGGCCACCTCAAGTCACAGGGACTGGAGGGAAAAAGAAAGAGTATTCTAACAAAGGGGAAGAGAGAGCTTCAGACCATCAGCTGCCATTTCTTAGATCACTCATTTAGGACACCATGAAAGTGTTACTAAAAGATTAAATTCTAAGCTCCACTAAGGTGAACACCATTCCCTAAAAGAGTGGCTGACAGAATAAGATAGAACATGTGACACCAAAGCCTTTTCAGTCAATCCACAATCGAGGCAGGGATAGAAAGGCTATTGAGAGGGAGACAACAGGAGTGTTATTCTGGCCTTAACACTCCAGCTCTGGCGCTGGCCCAGGCAACCCGGGCAGCTTTGCTTTCTACAAGGCCCTATTTTCCACTCTTGTATCTGAGTACGACTGCAGCCCCATCTGCGTCTCCCTCCCGCCTGTCATTCGTTCTAAGAACTAGGGACTCCCCAGCCTCACCTCTAAGGACTGTCCTAACTAAGCTCAACCCCTCAGGAACAACCAAAACAAAAAGAAAACAAACCTACACCAACCTGAAACAGTGCTATCTTGAAACAGAGAAAAATCTGGCCCACTGGCCTTTGAGCTAAGGGACAGCAGATACTGAACGGTTCTGCACAAAGACGTGGGCTAGGTTTGCAGTCCTGATTGGCTGGCCCAGAAGGATGACATCAGACTAAAAGATCAAGATGACAGCTGAGTTTCTGCCCTATTAGCACCCATAGCCTGATGACGGCCAGGCACCACCCTAAGACCTAGGAGTGGGAGTCTGGCCTTCAAGGAATTTTAGGACATTCCCTGTAAATAAAGTCAGCTGCATTTTTCAAGTTCGCCAATTTTAGGTCTTTAAGTCATTGAAGATGGCACTGAAGATCAAATACAAAAAACCCTACTAAGAAGAATGAAATCATACATGTTGACCATCCAGAGCCAAGACAGATAAAAGCTAAAAAAGATAAGAGAAATAGATTTCAAAACTATAACCTAGAACAATCTCCAAAATAAATGAAAAACCACAGTGACAAACAGTACACCCAGAAGGTTACTATCTGTGTACAAAGCAGGACTGTGAGGGTCACTGCTGATCCATGCAGAGAATGCAGATACTAGAAATGAGCTCCTCAGAGCAGACTGGGGGATTGGGGGGGTGGGGGTTTCTCCTGGCTCACCAGCCTGCACCTTCTAAAATGAACACCTGTTCCAAAAGGGTGTGAGGGATGGGGGGGCACTCACCTTGCTGGTGGCTTACTGGTTTTTACCAAAAGCTCTACAGCACAGAATTAGCTCAAGAGAAAATACCTTACCTGCAAGAACTTTTCTCACAGAATGAAACAGGGAGGTAAAAACAGAATCTTCCTTGGGATGTAGTTCTGGGGCCAAAAAGAACAGAGTTAAAAACCGCATGGCCGCCTGGAAACACTGTCTATCTCCTGCAAGAGCCGGCAACTCTGAGAGCAGCTGAGAGTAAACACTCTGGTAGAAGGCAGTAAGGGACAGCGGCACCTCGTCTGTCATTGTGGAAATCTCTGTCCTGTGCCTGGAGTGCTGGCCCACATCCGCCTCCAAGAGCGTGCTGACCGACGCGATGAAGACAGGGGGAAGGCGCTGGCCCCGGGCCCCCTGTGCCCAGCACTGCTGCAGCACGGCTCCCGTGTGGAGAATGGCCTTCTGCAGCAGCTCGCACAGCGCTTCTGGGGCCTCACGCTGCTGCTTCCGCTCTCTGACAAAAGGCCCCAGGACTTGGCACAACTTGGTTAAAGACACCAGAAGGAGGTGCTGGCCCCAAGGATTCTGATTTTTCACCCGTTTGCCTGCAATTGCTTCAGTGCACAGTTCACGGAGGAATCCAAAGATTTTCCTGAAATTGAGCACCAAGCTGAGCTTCGTCTGGGTGAGCATCTGCATTAGCTGTTCTAAGAATGCCCCTACCACTTGGAGGAATTCCAACCAAGAGGGGTCATCCACGTTAACAAGAAATCTACCACTGGCTTTGAACAATGAGGTCAATGTGATCTCAAATATATCACTAACATACATAATCTTGAGCACTGAGCGAGCACTTTTCCCTCTCTGCAGATAACCGAGAAGCCGATAGCAAGTTGTCAAAAATTTGAGGGTCACTGAAGAGGAGCAAGAGCTCCCCAGCTTGGTGATGGCCAAGGACAGTAACAGAAGAAAATAACGCACATGATAGGGAGTCAAGAGGCTATCCAGCTGCAGAGTAGAAATAACTTCCAAAAGTCCCAGGATGCTCTCTAATTGTTCTCCCTCTAGCTGAATGGGGAAGTCACTCTTTACCAAGGACAGTAAGTTTTGGGCAATTTCTCCTTTTGGTTCTACACCTTCAGGTCCAACTTTTGCAAATTTGTTTTCCCAAAGAGCCACCACCAGGTGGTCCTTTTCAAAAAGCCAGGGCAGTTGTTCACTGAGAAGACTTGGGTCCCTCTGGGTACCAGAACACAAGACGCTAGTACATCCTTCAGTTAGGCACATTAAGAAAGCAGAATGAATGGACTGCATTTCTGGAAAGAGAGGGCTATGGAGGACAGCGCTGGATATTTTTTCAAGCGTGAGGCTTGGCTCTTCCTCTGCTGAGCCTTCCTGGGCTTTGCTCACTGGTAAAGTTCTCAGCAGCACACTGGCCAGAGATCTCACATCATCTGGACTAAGATAGGATATCAAAATTGTGAGATTCGACACAACCAAGTGCCAGTGAGCTACAGGGTATGTGAGTGCACTCACTGTCCCAACCTGGCCATCCCAGGAAGCTGTTGTCCCTCGATTCAAGCTTTCTCTGCCAGAACCAAGAATGTAGGCAGCATCACACTTCAAACTGCGGAGGGCTTCTTCAGACTGGAAACTGGTTTGCATTAAAGTCCTTTTCATTTTCTGCAGGTAGAGCTGTGCTAAGCAGTACCTGCCAAGAGAGTCAAACTGAGCTGTAAACTTTTCTATCTTCTTCCAATGGCACGTTTCAACACCGGGGAGCAACAAGGGCAGGTGTGAGATCTCTACAGCAACATCTGTAAGAGCCCCAGACACAGAGTGATACTGGCTACAGTTTATACTGAGCATGGCATCAACCTGGGCCCAAGTGTAAGAGAGCAGGAGTACAGAGTCACTGACCTTCTGTAGCCAGAGCTCAAGCTCTGGGCCTTGGGGATCCAGAAGAAGGTCCAACAGGGGCCTCACAAGCTCTCGGAGCATCCTCTCCATTGTGCATTGCATCCGTCTAATGATGGGCAAAGGGGTGCTGCTGTCCAGACTCCGCATATTGAACATGACGCAGTGCAGCAGAGAGCTCAGGGACAGCGACTTCAAGGCCATGTCGGCATCACCCCGCAAATAAGGTAAGACCAAAGACTGGAACTTCTCCAACATGAGGGACCAAGTGTCCAAGATCTGACTTGGAGGCAAGTCCAGGAGGCACTCGCAGAGCACCCTGGAGGAGCCTGAGGTCAGCACAGGCTGCCTCAGTGCCTCAGCAGCTGGACGACAGATCACTCCCAAAATCTCTTCAAACAACCGCGGCACTTGTCGGAGTTTGACATATGTCTGGAAGACAGTGTGAAGAAGTGCCTCCTGTGCTTTTTTGGTTCGAAAGTCTGTCACTTCTGCATCGATCCAAGCTGAAGCCAACAGGTCATCCAGGTCTGGCTCCAAAATCAAATGATTCAGAGACATCAAAGCCTTGAGGCAGCGGAACCAGGCTGGCACAGATGCTTGGGAGTGGTTTATCAGCAGCTCAGCCACACGGCGGTAGAAGTGGAACTGAGCCTCTCCATGCCGGATCCTATCAGCAGCAATGTTGTAGATATTGTTGTTGGTCACTGAGCTGAGCAGCTGTTCTAGAACCAGGAGTTCTGTGGTCCAATCTGACGCAGCCAGGCCTTTTAGCCGCTCCTCCTGCAGGCGTGAAATCCTCAAGCAGCCAAATAGCCTGGGGAGTACCTGGAAGCAGAGAAGCTGGTTCCCCTCCTTGAAGTAAGAATCGAAAAAGAGCTTATACAGCAAGGCCACTGAGTTGGCTATAACAGCAGCATGAAGGGACGGTTCACAGTAGCCAGCATCTACCAGCCTGGTGATCACAGTGTCCAGAGGAGCTAGAAGATTCTTCATGGCGCCTATCTTCGTGTCACCTTGCTGCTGGTCTAAGAGCTCCTCTTTGTAGGACGAGAGCAACTCGGGCTGAAAAGCTCCACCTCGAAGCATGGCCTCAATCTGACTCCTTACATCCCGGCTCAGCGCCTGCCGCAGCTGGCCTTGGCCAGTCTGTGTCCACGTGCCCCCCGAGAGTAAGTGCCTCAGGACCAGGCAGGGCTGGAGCAAGTGCCCAGTCACCTCCCCAAAGGCACGTCTTGGGTTGACTTGCTGTTGCTGGATCAAGAGGTAGTGGCCAAGCGCCAGGTGAATGACCTCGAATAACTGGGCCACCACGGCTCCTTCTGGCTGCCTACAGGCCAGCCAGCACAGCTGGCTCAGCAACGCCACTATCAACTCCTGTCTAGCCGTGTAGATGACAGCAAGGGCGGGCGTCGAGAGGATGCCCTGGCAGCAGCTCAGCACGGCACACATACTTCTTCGGGATTCCGAAAGAGAGAATTCAGTTATTCTCTCATTTATGATCTGAGCGTTAAGAAAAAAAAACTCATTACTGACTCCACACATATACAAGAAAAATACAAGAGAATCAATGAACTCACTCTTTGCACTTATCTTGATGAGAAAGAAATCCCCAGGTTATCACCTCTAAATGAACTTGACATTTGCTTAATGCACCGAGCGAAAGCAGAGTACCTGTTTTAAGTCCTTCCTACATCCATCTCCTACCAACATGAATTCTGAAAAGGGATTAGTGCCTTTGTAATTCTGCTGTCCCTATTTAAAGAGCTCCTGGTTTTTATAAGACTTAAACTCCAAAGATTACTTTTGCTTAGATCCTAAACCTGCAATTCAGCTTAGATGCTACAGATGGATGGACAGTAGGCCTGGGCTATGACCCTGTGCCCCAAAATACATTTTTATAGTCGATTACACTGTTTTTCTATTTTAAAACACCAAAGCAAAAGGTACTCGACAGAGGAAAGCCAATGTTGGCAGTCACTACATACTATACAGCAAACCTAGTCTTCTGTTTCTAAAAATCTGAAATTCAAAAGCACCAGAAATTATGAGGCCTAGGCAGATTCCAAAATTCACTCATAGGCTAAGTGGCTTGCTCCCAGCCTTACAGTATCGGAGAACCAAATGTATCCTGAGGGCTAAATTATCAGTAGCCCAAAGACACGGGTGCACTTATCTCCATTCAAGTAACTGCTGGCTCTGGAAAAACTGAAATGAAAATGCCAAATACTTAAATGCCAATGTACTACTACAGTGACCATCAATATTTCTGATTATACAAACTCATCTGCCAAATTTTTTCATGTTTGTACCTGATAAGAATAATTTATTCATAAATCACATGCATATACTACAGTACAAATATCACATGGAAGTATAAAATGTATCTAAATTAAAATATGACATTTAGAAACATAAAATTTTCTTTCCATACTCCCCAAGGATAAATCAGAATAACCCACTTTGGTGGCCAGTCTATTATTATAAAAAGTAACATACAATTTAGAACACGATTTTAAAAATCACTAATATCTGTGAACCATCAGGCAGCTCAACTATTTAATTTTCTTATTATCAACCTTTACTAATTTTTTCTTTCGGCCTACACACTCCTGTGAGCAAGGCAGAATGAGGGTTAAGAGCACAGGCTTTGCAATCAGGCAAATCTATGTTCATATGCCGGCTCTGCCACTTACTAGTTGTGTGACTTTACACAAGTTACTGAACCCCTTTGTGCCTGGCACACACTAAGCACTCATTATTAGTACTTTCTACTGTCACCAACTACTCTCACAGTATTTCAAAACACTCAGTTTTGACAGTGAAGTTCCTAAATCTAATCTGAGACCACAAAATTGCTTTGACTCAAAAAACATTGAGGAAATTCCTACTCAGATTTTGGCCTTTGATCTTCTTTTAGGCCAATGACAAAGTGGGGCAGGGAGAAGTAGGGAACACAAAGTAGTAGTATTTGCTGGCAACATTTTCCAATTAAAAGGTAATCAACAACCACTCTATGAAATAGTTCTAGGCTTTCCTTGAACATTAAACAGTAGAAAATGCTTCACACAGCATAAAGCATACCATATGCTTTCAATAAATGTCAGTCATCATTATAGTTGCAGTATTATTTCTTTCTCTTCTTCTACCTTGATACTTCCTGCATCTTCAATAAATAACAGAAAATCAACAGAGATGCACGTCACACATACAGGAAAACAGGGGAAACAGATAATTACCTTGACCAGGGAAATCTGAAGGTTAATTGTCTTCCCATTCTTGAGGAGATCCTGCAGTTTTTTGCTGTGTAGAATGTTATCTATATAGATCCAAAGCCTTTCAACAATGTCTTCCTTCAGTTCAAGTTTTTTCTTATAAAATGCAATCAATGACTGTCTTGCCCAATCAAGTAGTACCTGAATTTGGAAGAAATAATACTCTAAAAATAAATGAATTTCTTTGCCAGGAAAGATGCTGGACATCTAAAAGGACATTCCATGCGTGGCCATATCTAATTGCCAGGGAAAAGCTGTCCTTTAAAACTTACCTTTGGTAACATTATATAAACATCTCAGTATCTTAAAATGTTTATTATTATAGAATCAATACAGAGAAAGAAAAAGTAATTTTGTCTTCATGTAGGGCCATTTAAATGTTTTAAATGAAACTCTTGTTTCTTCTAACTGTTCTGAAGTTATACTCATTTTCAAAAGTTAGAAGTACAACAATTGCTCAGAACAGCCACAAAATGAATAACGCACAAAAGCAAAAATGCAGAGCCAAAAGACAGAGCTTGTGTCCTGGTTTCCCATGTTACATGTACCTTCTAGGTACATTTACTTCCTCAGAAGACAGAGACAGTCTTCTGCGAAATAATGCACTAGTGCTTTAGGAAAAGAAGGGTCGGTCATACATTAGTTTCTATTACTGTGATACATTCCCTTATTTGTAAACACAAGAAAAGGCAGTGAGGCCTCAGCTCAAGCCGCCGGCACTGTCAATAACAGTATCAAAGTGTCAGGTGCTAAAAGGGGAAAAAAGTTCTGAGCATGAGACTGGGTGAGACCTTAATCAAACTGCCACCACCACTTCCCCATCCATCTCACACTGGTTAGCCGTTGCCTAGTGACTACCAAGCTGCCAAGACGATTCTCAGGTGTAGCAGGTTTAGAGACCACTGGACGTAAGAGTGCTCTGCTCTACATACTGCGCCTCATCATCATCTTAAAAGATGTCATCATAGGGGCACCTGGGTGGCTCAGTGGGTTAAGCCTCTGCCTTCGGCTCAGGTCATGATCTCAGGGTCCTGGGATCGAGCCCTGCATCGGGCTCTCTGCTCAGCAGGGAGCCTGCTTCTCCCTCTCTCTCTCTCTCTCTCTCTGTCTGCCTCTGCCTACCTGTGATCTCTCTCTGTCAAATAAATAAATAAAATCTTTAAAAAAAAAAAAAGATGTCATCCACCTAGGACACACTTTGCGTGGTCTTCTTGAATACCAGCATATGGGTGTGTGTTAATACAATATCATAAGCTCAACACCCTGGGGTTTCTAGTGTTCTACAGTTAAGTTTTTTAGGGTTTTTGTTTTTTTGCCAAATAAGCTTGAAAAATGTTAACAAAGAGAAAAGCCTTTCTTGGTTCCTAATCTATTTCTAGAATGGCTTACTACAAATACCGAAGTTTCTCTACTTCCCCTCCTGTCAATTTACCAAATTCAAAGACATTTAACAAAGCACCAATAAGCACTTGCTTATGGAGCAGCAGCCTGGATTTGTCAACAAATGGAGCTACCCAGACTCAGATTCTCATTTCTGTAACTCGATTCCCAACTTGCTCACTGATGCATACACTTGATTCAAAATATAAGAAATGTTTCCAAATATAAAAGAAATGCTGAGACTTTGTAATAGAAAACTCTGTCAATGAAATACTTAACTCATGCATTTTATTCACTGACGTTACTTTTAACCTGCAACCATGTTTCCTCCCCCAACCTTTTCTTGAATCTTCTTAAATTTTAACTAAATGTCGATATACAATTCGTATAAGTGATCCTTCTTTTCAGTTGTAAAAATGTTTTAAGTTTCGCGTTACACTTACTTGCTCTTTATTTGGGAGAACGCACTGGTGGGAAATCCAAGCAAAGTGAGCTAGTTTTAGTTTATCTTCCCAAGAAGTTGTCTTGCTTTTGAGCTTAAAGGAAATGCCAGAGTAAACAGCAGCCATTGCTACACTATATCTACAATTTAAAGTGGAAAAAATATATTAACGTCAAACTCAATAGGCTCCAAAAATGAACATCACGTACACTATTACGCACATAACGTATATTCCTTTAAAAAAAAAATAGTGAATTAAAATACCTCAACACAATGGTTGGGTATAAATCTATATATAAGATGCCATAGCCATGCTCGCTTCGGCAGCACATATACTAAAATGCTGTAGCCCATGATCACAGAAATACAAATCAAAACCACAATGAGAACACTTTGCACTGGTCAGAATGGCTAAAATTAACACCTCGGGAAACAACAGATGTTGGCAAGGATGCACAGGAAGGATGAACAGGAAGGAACCCGTTTACACTATTGGTGGGAATGCAAACTTCTAGAGGAGAGTATGGACGTTCCTCAAAAAGTTAAAAATAGAGCTACCCAGCAATTGTACTACCAGGTATTTATCCAAAGGATACAAACATAGTAATTCAAAGGGGCACTTGCACCCCAATTTTTATAGCAGCAAAGTCCACGATAGCCAAACTATGGAAAGAGCCCAGATATACATAGACAGATGAATGGATAAAGATGTGGTATATAAATTAAAATGGAATATTACTCAGCCATCAAAAAGAACGAGAGCTTGCCATCTGCAAAGACGTGGATGGAAATAGAGGCTATTATGCTAAGTGAAAGAAGACAGAGAAAGATAAATACCATATGATTTCACTCACATATGGAATTTAAGAAAGAAAACAGATGAACACAAGGGAAGGGAAGGAAAAATAAAGACAAAAACAGAGAGGGAAGCAAACCATAAAAGACTCTTAACTATAGGAAACAAACAGAGTTGCCGAAGGGGAGGAGGATGGGAGGAATGGAGTAACTGAGTGATGGGTGTTAAGGAGGGCACTTGAAATAATGAGCACTGGGTGTTGAATCAAACTGATGAATCACTAAATTCTACCTCTGCAACAAATAATACAATATATGTTGATTAAATGGAATTTAAATCAAAAGAATCTTAAATGCTTTAGCCCATGAATTTTTCTGGGGGAAATTCAGACAAAAGTGGGCAGAAGTATTATATAGACATATGTAGGAGTATTCCTGCTATGAGGTGACTGCGCAGGAATACAACTGGGCAAAATCCTCAAGAGGTGATTGTGAAGAAATACAACCGGGCAAAACCCAAAGCGTTCAAATTATTTGTGAAAGGAGAGTCACACGTGGCTTTAGACTGAAAGTTTCTGCACAAATCATCTAAAATATACTATGCATTAAGAAAAGATCCATTAAATAGTTGAAAGAGAGGGACACCTGGGTGGCTCAGTCGGCTAAGCAGCTGCCCTGGGCTTAAGTCCTGGGATGGAGCCTGGCATCTGGCTCCCTGTTCTGCAGGGAGCCTGCTTTCCCCTCTCCATCCTCACCCGGCTGCTCCTGCTGTCTCTCCTTTGCACGTGCTCTCTCTCAAATAACCAGTGTTATAAAAAATTATTTGAGAAAAATAAGCAGTATTTGGAAACAGTAATATTTCACCAAGTAAAAAAGAAATAAAGTACAAAACCAGTCCCAAAAGAAATACTGTTGTTTCAGCTGCAACAGTAACTTCCCACTACAACATTATTCATTTACATATGAGCTTAAGGACATGCACTGCTTCCAGAAAGACTCTACAAAATACAGTTACATAATTGAAACTGTAAAAATAGAGCACAATAACATCGTGAGCAAAGAAAAGCAAGCATACCAACCAGCTGTAATTCTACAAACCTGAAGTAAACATAGCTCTGAGTTTCCTAAGTCATAATAAAAAGGGGGAAATGTATCACATTAAGTCATTTTCATTATATAAAAGAAGTTCCTCAAAAGTGAAAATTTTTCAAAATACTGAAATAAAATTATATATAAAAAAAGTAGGACAACAAACAAACAAACAAAATCGGAGTCCCATGATTCTAACATACTATGAAACCAAAAGAATCTGCCAAGGGCTGGATCTCTTTCATTTCTTCAATCTATGGGGCCTGAAATCCTACAGACCGACCTTCGGAACTTACTTACCCTCAACAGGTAATCCTGGAGGGAACGAGCAAGCAGCGCATGCCGGGCGCTAACATTCAGTAGGGCATCCTTCACTCTACTACAGAAAAGAGGAACACTCGAGTGCTGTCAGTTTTCCCATTTTGTCAAAACGTCCAAGACGAGCGCGTTCAACAACTTACTTCTCGATCAGTGTGTCAGGAAACCACCGTACCGGCTACAAAGTACTTAAAAAGTGTTCGCAGAATTGGCTACCAAGACGCCCTAGACAAGCTCCCGTTCTGCGCTGGGGCCCTGCAGAGGTCTCTGTGCCCGGACGTAGTGAGCCCAGCGCCCAACCAAAACCCCGCTAGTACCGGCGCACAGGGCGCTTACGCGCGGCCACACGCGGCATCCCGCGGAGCAGAAAGAAACCAAGTAACTAGAATCCGCGGAGAGGAGCCACGGGAGAGGCCGGACCAGCGGCGAGCCCAGGAGACTCTCCCCAGCGCCTGCTGTCCGCTCGAGGGCCCGCGGCCGGACCGGGGCGGAGGGTCCTCCTCCGTGAAGGGGCTCCCTCCCAGACAGACCCCGGATAGGGACCGCGGGCGGGGACGCAGCGCCGGCCCGGGGCAGCGGGGCGCTGGGGGTGCGCTCACCTCAGGGCCGGCCCGGGAAGGGGCTCACCTGGACGCCGTCCTCAGGTAAGGAGCTCCCCTCAGACCCGCCCCGGACAGGGCCGGCGGGCGCGACGGAAGGCGGTGTCCGGGTGAAGGAGCTCACCTGGCGGCCACCCGCTCGGGGACCGCGGGCGGAGCCGGAGGACGGCGGCGGCGGCGGCGGTGCGAGCTCCCGGGTGCCCCAGCACGTGGGCGCGGCCCCCGCACTCCTTCCGCCCGACGCCGGCGGCGCGGCGCGGCGGGGCGGGGCGGGGCGGCGCGGCGAGGCGGGGCGGGGCGGCGCGGCGGGGCGGCGCGGCGGGGCGGGGCGGCGCGCACGCCAGGCATCGCCAGCAGAGCGCCGAGGCGCCTCGCCCATTGGTGGAGACGGTTGCGCGTTGGAGGCCCGAGCGGCCCACCCCGCGGCCCGCTCCGTGTCAGTCAGTCATGGAGCGGCCGCCCAGAGCCGCCGCCGCGGGGGCGGCAGGGCGCGGGGCGCGGGGGCCCGGCTGAGCCGGCCGTCGGAGCGAGACCCTGCGGCAGAGACGACGGAGGCGGAAGCGACACGATCGCGGAGGCGGCGGCGGCGGGAGGAGCCGGAGCCGCCTGGGATGTTCAGTGAGTGCGGGACGCGCGGGCGGGGAGGGCCGGGGGAGGGGGTCGCGAGCCGGGAGCGCGCGGGCGGGCGGGGGCCGGGAGGGAGGGAGCGCGGGCGGCGGCGCGGCGGCGCGCGGCGAGGCCTAGGCGGGGCGCGCGCCCGCAGCTCCCGCCGGCGGGGCGGTGGGGGCGGGGCGGGCGGGCGGGGCCGGCTGTGCGCGGGCGCGGCGGCCGCGCCTCCGCCCTCGGCCTCGGAGTCCCAGGCGGCCGCGGGCGGCGTGGCCTGCAGTCGCCAGCCACACCTGGAGGGCTCCGCGTTCCTGCTGCGGGTGGGTCCTGCCGGGGCGGCTGCGGGCACCCGCCGGGAAGGGGTCCTGAGCGCCGGGCAGCCGGGCAGGAGCTCAGGTCCGAATCTCCTTTTCATTTAAGGAAAAAGGAAATGCCTCTGGCCGAACTCGGGATTAAACTTCGCACATGGTGATTGCGGGTGGCTGGGTGTGAAATCGACCTCTACAGTGACAGGGGAGGTCTCAAGTTAGACGGGTCGTTGCTCGAGGATCCCAACCTGCAGGGCTGCCCTCGGGGTGGTTTAACTCCTGACAGCAAGAGATTTGTGCGCTTAGGCGGTACTCGCGAAGCTCTGGGGCTTTTGAAAATGTATTAGGTAAGGCGTTGGTCCGAAGTCAGTGGATGGGTAGAAATACTGGTGTCATTTTAGACTTAGCGGAAGTGCAGCGCTTGAAAGCTTCATGCAGTTCTCCCATCAGTTGTGAAAGTGTCGTTATACTGCGGATCTCGCAGCTTGTGTGGTTCTGGAATCAGAAGGTAAGTCTGCCAATCCCATGCGGCGTTCGTCTTAAATTACCTAAACTCTGACCTTGCAGATTGAAATCTTGGGATGGTGACTCCCGCGAACAAGCATTTAGTTGGGTGCTGGGTCGGGAGGAACCGTGAGGGCGGAGTTTGTCTTCTCTTGTGATACAAGTGTGTGACATACCTGAGTTGTGGCGTGGAAGGAGGACAAGGCAGCCGTTCCCCAGCCTTGCTCACAGCCCCGCTTGAAAGTCAGAGCAGGAAGGGGAGTTTGTGCCACATCTTTAAACTCCGAGAAACTTAATGTAGTGCGCGGGGTTGCTGACTGTCTAGAGCTAAGGTTGAAACCATGTAACTATCCGTGTAACTATCTGTGAGCCTTAGTTTCCTCTTCTGTAAAACCAGGTGATGGCTGCTGACTTCAAAGTGGATCTTTTAAAGGCTACCACAGAAAGAAATAATGAATGGGAAAATGCCTGGTATATAGAAAACACTAAATATTAGCTGTTGTAATTTCCTTTTTGGGAAACTACCTTTTAGATTCCTTGTAGGCCTAAATATTTTGTGTTAAGTGGGAAGCCTGTACTAACATTGTTTTGTTTTATGAATTACAAATTTTTCTTGCCTTGAAAATCAGTGTTAAATTAGGATACCAAAGGGTGGGCTTGCCTTGAGTTTTTTCTTTTTTTTTTTTTTCCTTTGTCATCAAACAATAAATGAGGTTATTGTGTCTTGGGATAGTTTTGTTGCTTCTGCCTATAAACATGAGGTTTATGTGTGCTTCTGTCACTGTGAAGCTAGGTAAAGGCCTCACTTAACTTCTCAGCAACTAGTTGGGGTGGGGGATAGTTTTTGCAAACATATGTCCTTCATAACACCTGTGAAGGACATCTTTGGAGAAAGAGACAGGGTTTTGGTTTTGATAATTGATTTTCACTGGAAGGGAGCCCTAGGGATCCTCTGTTAAACCAACATTTCTCAGTGGATAGTACTAGAAGTCCTTGCCAGCCTCCCTTCATCTTCTCAGGTGGTAATTGTTCTACCTGTAATTATTCGGATCATTCTCTCAACAAGCAACTGGCAAGCCTTCACTATTGTCAAGAAGCCTCTGATTTAATGTAGAACCCTTTGGGCAGTAGGACATTGCAAAGGGTAAGAGTTCAGACCCTGAAGCCAGATGACCTTTCCATCCTAGCACTATGGAACCTTGGGACTGTGTCTAACCTCTGTGGGCCTCAGCTTTCCTGTCCTGAGCATATGACCTAGCTTAGAAAGCTGTTGAGGTATACAGGAGATAATTTAAGTGCAGCCGTTAAAATAGCGTCTTACCAGTGGCATACACTGAGTAAGTATTAGTTATTGTAGTGGTAGTGTAGGAAGCAAATATTATGATAAGCAATGAGACGAAGTTGTTCCTGGATTCAGTGGTGGAGGAAGCTGAGCTGAGCTGGGAAAAGACTAGGATTTACCCAAGTTGGAGTGCCAGTGTAGGGGGCACCTCGAGTTACTGGAGAGGTCTTGACCAAAGCCCCTGAGGTGAGAAAGTGGCTGGTACCTATCAGTTAAGTTAACAAAGGTGGGTCACAGTAACCTCAGAATGACACAAGGGAGAGTGAGTTTTTTATCCTCCACACGGATGGAGGCAGTAGAGTTTTGAAGCTGAGCAGATGCCATCAGATTAGTTTTTTGGAAAGATTGTGTTGATTGTGCCTGCAGTCATGTGGGATTGGATTAAAAGCAGGGAAGGCCCATCCATCCACTTGTCCTGGCAGCTTTGTATCTGCCTGTGACTCGAAAAGGAAAATGACTGCTTAGCAGAGACAGGCACTTCATTCCAAATCTGGAAGCTTAGAGAGCATTTACAGAAGACATGAAGAAATCCTTAGCTCATCCCAGGCAGCCTTCCCTCTTAAAAGTTGGCTTCAAGGATTTACTGTATATACCTGTTTATAAGGCAAAGTGCCCCCCAAATGTATACCTCTGTAAGGAGAGCGTCACCACGTGTTCAAGTCTCTCCTATTACAGGGTACTCTGAGTCGCCTTTTTTTTTTTTTTTTTTTAGATTTTATTTATTTATTTGTCAGAGAGAGAGACGGAGGTAGGCAGAAGGAGAAGCAGGCTGCCTGTTGAGCAAGGAGCCTGATGGTGGACTCCATCCCAGCACCCTGGGATCATGACCTAGCTGAAGGCAGATGCTTAATGGACTGAGCCACCCAGGCGTCCCTCAGTCACTCTATTTTAAACAACACGTTGCTGTTTGGGAAATACATATGGAGTGAAAATAACTTCAGTTGATGTGAGTTTGATATATTTATCCAATCAATCAATATAGTCAGTGATGAACTGAAAAATGTTCTGCCCTCCTGAGGAGGTGTTGATGGCTTTTGTTGGTTGAGATTTCCAATGAGAGCATCATGTATGGACTCAAGAGGTTCTCTGTAATAGCTGACTTGGTAATTGTGGCTCTAGAAAATGGAATTTGATCCGAGTGGCTTAAGTGACCATAGAGACACCAATAAGTAGAAGATGAAAGTGAATAGAGTAAAATTGTTTTGTGAATTAATATATAGCATTACATAACGTATTTTTAAATATATGTAAGTTAATAAAGGTTACAAGCAGACATTTGACTGTTTCCTCTATAGTCCTCAAAGGTTTTTTTTATTTAAATTAACCAAAATTTCTTCTTAATTTTCTCATTGCAAGCATATCGCTGTCTTAGGTTTGAACTTAACCTTTTATTTGGATGTTTCTCAGAAATTGCTGAACTTTCTCTCTACTGGGACACATTCCCTTTTCTCATTTTTTAACTTTTAGAAGGTTTAAAAAACATTGCATACTGGCAAGGTTTAGAAAACACTGTGGAGAATTTCCATTCATAATTCTTTGTTCAGCAGTCAAATAAGATACTCGTCTGGTAAAATGTATTGAAATGTATCATAGTCACAGTGATTGGTTGTCATAGAGGGTAGTTCTGTTTTACTAGCAAAATACAGCTGACCTGTGAACAACACAGGTATAACTGTGTGGATCCACTTACACACACTTTTTTTCCCATAAAGACAGAACAGTACTGTAAATATTTTCCTTATGATTTTTGCAACATTTTTTTTCTCTAGCTTTATTTATTGTAAGAATACAGTACATAACTCTTACATGAAACGTGTTAATCCTTTGTTTATGTTATCAGTAAGTCTTTCAGTCAACGGGCTATTAATAAGGAAGTTTTGGGGGAGTCAAAAGTTATAGGCAGATTTTTGATGGGGGGCAGGGAGGGTCACTTATGTTGTTCAGGGGTCAATGGTACTCAATTTCGGTTATTTGGTAATTTAGTAATGAGACATGTTTACAAAACTTTGTCAATTAGTGTCTTTGGGCTAAAACGCTAGTACATTAGTTTCACAAAGTAATGCCATGCTTTAGAATTGTTGTCTAGTACAGTAACCGTTGGCACATGTGTTTACTTAAATTTAATTAAAATAAAAATTCAGCACTAGTCACAGTTTAATTGCTCAATAGCTCTGTGTGGCTGTTGGCTAGCATACTGAACAGTGCGGACTTAGAACATTTTTATTGAGGAAAGTCGTATAGGACAGAACTACTCTAAAATGAAAAATTAATATCATTCTACTTTGGGACGCATGCATAAATCACATAAATGTTTTAATGTCAAACTGTTTCCTAAACCTGGCTACATTTGATTCAGTTTCATGGAGAAAGATTAACATAGGAAAACATATTCCTCCTAATTCTCTGAGAACAAAACGTCTGTTTTTTCCGTCTACAACGGTGTTCACAAATAGAACACATATGAAAGTTTTCTTTCTGAAGTCATAGTAAATAACGTAGATATCCGTTCTTATGCTATACTCTCCTGTGTTACTGAGATTTTGTGTAGGGTTTTTTTTCTGTGCTGTTAAACAGTATTAAAGCAGGAATCAAATATTTGTGGCTCATAAAAATTCAGAAAGATCATGAACCTAAACTCAAGAATTCCAAACAGAAGCTAGACAACCCTCACTTTATTTTTTTTTTTTAAAGATTTTATTAATTTATTTCACACAGAGCAGGCACAGGCAGGGGGAGTAGGAGAGGGAGAAGCAGCAGGGAGCCTGTGGTGGGGCTCCATCCCAGGACCCTGAGATCACGGCCTGAGCCAGAGGCAGACACTTAACGGGCTGAGCCACCTAGGCGCCCCAACCCTCACTTTATTTTTAACGTGAGTAAAGATAAGAAAAACTCTGTTCTCCAGGAATTCTCCATCTATCTGGGCAAACTAAGGAACAGTGATGGCAGGATTGGACAGCCTGCATTGGGACAGGGCTGGGGAGCAATTTTAAGCTTGGTAGTAGCATAATCAGATTTGTCTTCTACCCTGGCTGCATTCTAGAGGGTGCTTTAAGGTAGGGCTAGAGGTGAGAGGATACTGGAATATTCCAGTCAGGAAGTGATTTGTGCTGTCACATCACAGCAGTGAAGATGGGGTAGCAGCAATGGCCGCAAGAAAGAATTCTATGTGGAATAGAAGGAGTTGGTGGCCTCTTAGAAATGAGAGAGAGAAATGAAAAGTCTTAAGATGATGACTGGGGTTTTTGCTTTAGTGATAGATCATGGCCCTGTCAAGCTGGCTATGAACAATAGGAGAAGGAAGTGGTTTTGAAGGAAGATAATAAATTTGAGCATGTCGAATTTCAGATGTTTGCAGCATCTACGTAGAGATGTCCCGCAGACTTGAGCTCGGGAAGGTGGTCTAACTAGAGATGGCGTAAGTCTTGTGTGAGTAGTATGATGATGTAGGGAATGTGAAGAATGAGAAACAGACCAAGAATGGGAGAGGGGGAGCAACCAAGGGAGCGGAGTTTCAAGGGAGGAGGCACATGCAGCAGCCAAGAGACCTTGTGGAATAGAGTGGAAAAGTGACTGACTGATTTGGCAAGAGTTGAGGAATCTCAGGTCTTAGTAAATAGCCCGCCAAGGGAGGGGGCAGGGTCAGTTGACTGGATAAGGATACTGGGATAGTGGGGTGGGAAGCTGTCGGGAAGGAAATGAGTTAGTGAGAAAAGACTTCTGGAACATGATAGAGGCCCCAGGTGATGTTAGAGAAGATCAATTTTAGTGGCATCCGTCTGCCTAGTTGGGTGAGTTCTGCTTCTCTCCTCCCCCCTCCCTGCCACAATACCAAACCAAAACAAACAAACAACTCCAGGTGCTATGTTACATCCTGAGCCCCTAGTTCCAGGCATTGTTCTCATTCATGCCATTTATTTCTTGGGACAACATTAGAAAGAACACAGCTTCTAATTCAAGTATATTCATGTCAGTCTGTGAGCAAAGATCAAATGTGAAAGGCCATCATAACGTTAAAATTATGTTAGGTGTTACTAAAACTGAGAGTACTGTGGCTCATTTGTCACCTGTGATTTATGTTGTTACAAAGATAATTGAATAAACTTCATTATGATTAATGCAAAAGCTGGCTTTTTAGGTCCTCTTTAGAATGGCCTTTTGATAGATACTACATCTAGACTTCTGCAAGCAAGTAAAGAGAAGAGAACTGATGTATTTGGGCACCTGGTATGCACTTTACATGGCATCTTATTTAACAGAAAATACAATCATTTTTATCTGTTTCTAACCATAAATTTATAATGGGAATACATTTGCTTCAAAGCACACACACCACATTTGCTTCAAAGCACAGTCACTGTCAGTAGACTCGTTCGGGGAGCTGATTTGAGAATCGGGGTGGTGAATTTGCCTGGATGCATTCCGAATTCATACATGCTCAAAGCTGCCACCTTACCCAAGAGGTATTGTCCGTGTAGTATTCTATTAGCATGTAATGGAATTGTGTAGTATTTGGCCTGCTTAGCCCTTCCCATGGTGCCCTGGGAGTCTTCTCCTAATACCCTCCACCAACACACGTTTGAACATGCATGGGCGGAGTTAGGATGCAGTCTGTAACCAGTCAGAAATTTACTTGGTTGCAGTCCCGTATTATCATCATCTTTAGAGTGTGCCTGGGTTCCAGGCGTCTTTGCCCCCGGTCTTTCTGCAGTTAAATATCAAGACTGTGACTGAGGTTTTTCCTGCACAGTTGTTACTTTGAGACAGGAAGATGATCGTCCCTTGATTTTATGTAGCAACTTTGTTAAAGTATTAGTTAAACAGTAGGCAGCTCTTGATATGTGAGAAATAGATACATATTGTGTCAGAATTCTTTTTAATTTCCAGAAATACTACTAATATGACATGAAGAGAAAGGTATGTGATCATCTATTTTTACTTTTAAAGTTAAGATATTATGTAAATTGAAAATCATGGGAAATCCTAAAAATTTTAACAAGGATATAGTTATATCCAAACTTCATTTAAATTTTAAAGATTTCATAATTGTGGGAAAAGCTAAGCAAGTAACTGGAAATTGCAGTGTTAGTGTCCTGTCTGAGTCCCGAAAGACAGGTCTATTTTAAGGAGGTTTTTTTTCCCCCCTCGTGTGTCCATTTATGGATATTAGTATTACAGAAATCAGAAGGGGGAGGGGAACTGGTTTCTCCACAGAACTCTTCATTATTTATTTATTTCATTTGAAATATGTGTGCGTTGGAATCAAATCCACTTAAGTCCATTGGGTCATGTCTCTGGTATTTGAGTTGAGTGTGGTTATAAAAGAGAGTTAATGGCAGCATTCCTGCTCTGAAGGTCCTTGGTCCTACAGTTGGCTCACCGCCCACCCTCGGGGAAGGTCCCTTATAAATGGTTTGGGTTCTGAGAAACTGCCATTTGGGGCAGCTAATTTGGACAAAGTCATCAGAATCAGTGTTTATAAATTAATTTCTAGCAATCCCAAATATGGCCAGTTTTTGCTCTTGTTCATTTATTCTCATTCCTGTTTACTTTTCCTTATCTTTCATACCTTTATGCCTCCTCCTCTGATGCGCATAAACATTGCCCTGCTGTGAGGTCAGCGTGTCATTGCAGGGTCTGTTCTCTCTGTCAGTTGTTCTGTATCTTTCCCATGTGTGGTTTCTTCCTGTTAGAGAGGCGATCTCTTATGCCCATCTTATTTGGAGCACTGAGGGACACACATTGATACAAGCATGTATTCCCATAGCAACAAGAGATTGGCAGGAGGAAATCTGAAAAAGTGTTAGTCTCAGCTAAAATACAAGGAATTGGGCTGCTTTGGAAGAGTTTGGAGACTAGGAGCCCTTGAAGTTAGATTAAGAGCAGCTTTAGCAAGCATCATGGGGGGACGGGAAAGGCACAGGATGGGGCCGTGGGAGCTGGTTGGATTTGACTAGTCCTGACTTGGGGCCAAACTGGGAAGGGGCAGTATTGTCACCGTCTCTGTGTATATTCATTGTTTTTCTCTAAATATAACATTGAATCAGACTCTCCAGGGCTGAAATTATTTATACACACAGTTATAGGAGGTTCTTAGGTATAGCCAGGTTAGAGAACCATAGAGAATCACTGATACAGTGAAAACGATACACCACCAAAAATACTTAATGGTAACCACTAGAAAACAATTATCTGCTTTCATTGATGGACAGATGAATGCTTGGAGCAGGGATTGCCAATCTCGGTATCAAAATCCTTGTGTTGGCAATAAAAAAAATCTTAATTTAAAAAATAATCTAAGTTAGCAATATAGTGAAAGACTAATACAACAAAACTGAGTGAGGCAAATGCTACAGTAAAATGGTGGTTCAGTCTTGGGAAATTTATTAGTAATTTTCATTGTATCACTGTCAACCATATCACACCCAGTGTCCCTCATTTTTATTTTTTAGCAAATGTTTTGTACTTTCTTTGGTAACCCAAAACTGAAATGCATAAATAATTTAATTTTTCTAAATACAGAGTTTAAAATAACATTTATAATATCCTAACATTTATATTTTTATATAGATATTTATGTTTTAGTGTGGGTATGTTCTGCCTTCAATGTTTGCTCTGTTGTAGGACTTTTAGGAAATTGAAAAGTAGATATTCAGAGTATATTTTAAAGGGGCTACCACATCAGTTTGGAAAGAAAGAATTATTTGCAAATAATTGTAGAATAATTTGTTGCCCAGTATCCGTGTAAAACGTGGCCATTCGTCACACGTATACACTAAAAGAAATAGCAGATGGATAAAAATTAGATACAAATAAAATTTTTTGAAACGTTTAAAGAAAAAAAACAGATTGCTGGAATAGGGGAAATTTCAAATCTTAAAAAGGAATGGAGGAAATCCCAAAGGAGAAGGCTAGTGCATGTCATTGAAACAGAAAACTCAGACACACCAGATAAATTACCAAAAGCAGATCTCCCACTCATAAAACATTGGGAGCCATTGATTGAGGAAAGTTACTTCAATGGGGACAATCACATGTGTATGAATAATGTTGCAAGCATTCCATTTTTACATGACAGAAGTAAATGTAGAAAACTTATCCAGCTGTCGTGGGTCACCCAGATGTCAGTATCCTTTACTCATGGCAGAGCAGTGTTTGAGACCTGTGCAACCTTCAGGAGATCCTCCTCTTCTTGATCATTAATTGAGTCGTCAAGGAAAATAGTCCTTTTTGAGGGGAACCCTCAAATTAGCTTAAATGATCAAAAAAGTAATTGAGCCCTGTTTGGTGCACTGCCTACCATTTTCTTTTCCTTTCTTGTACGAATTGTGAGAGCTATTCTAATGCACGTACATACTCTCTCACCATTTTGATGCTTTCCTGCGCCTGAAGTTACAAATAAAGAGTGAGGGTGGTAAATAGTGGAATTACAGCAAAGACACATTGCTCAGATCGTTGACGTAGTGCTGCCAGCCTTTTCCTTTTAGGAAAAACATAGCATTCTTTCCTCATTGTTAACTGCTCACTTTCTCAACATCCTTGTATCCAGTTCCTGAGTTTCTCGGATCTTTGATTTTCGTATTGCCTCCTGCCTGCTTTTTTTGGCCAGCTCACTGCCAATCAACACCTCTCTCCTGGAGTCAGGAGGAGAAGTGAAAGGCTCCAGAACCGACCCGGTCCTGTTGGCTCGTTGTTACCAGCTCTAATGAAAAGTTCCACAAGAAGGATGGAAATCGTGGTGTTAAATGAAGTTTGGGGGTGGTCTGTGTGGTTTTAGTCTCCATAATATTCCTGTGTTCCACAATTGAACTTGACCATATCACTATTGAGAAATTAGATACATGAAAGAGTGCACCAGGATAGGAACTAAGACACTTGCTTTGCGTCCTAACTAGGTCACTGAACTAGCCACGTCTTTCTCTACTCCTTACTTGACCCGTGCGTCCTGGCTGGGTTGGGTCATCTCCCACGTGGCTTAGCATTCTGTGGTTCCCCCCGAAGGTCATGAAACGAGTGCGCACCGAGCAGATTCAGATGGCAGTGTCCTGCTACCTCAAACGCCGGCAGTACGTGGACTCCGACGGTCCCCTGAAGCAAGGACTGCGGCTGTCACAGACTGCTGAGGAGATGGCAGCCAACCTCACAGGTAACACGGGGGATCCTCGGGGGGCGCAGACTGGAGCAGAACTCAGGCAGAGGTCCGTGAGAAGTTACTAGCCCTCCTCTTCTGGAGAGACCTGCACCACATGGTGGTGCCGGCCCTCAGAGATGCTATCTTTCCTTCAAAGCCACTTCTAAAAGCCTCCTGTCGTAACCCATCCTGCCTTGGAATTCTCTGCTTTTCTCTGTATCTGATGTTATGCGCAGCTTTTCCCCTCTGTGAGCTAGTATGCTACAAGAGCCGGAGGGCCAGGGTTTCCATCGTGTCCCTCCCTGTAGCCCGGAGCCTTGCCCACAGAGGTCAGGTTTGCTGGGTGAACAATACTTTGGGATCAGTGGTCGGAAAGATTGGCATCCTAGATATGTTCCTGAGGTTTTTAAGATTTGTTTTTGGCCTTTGTTTTGAAATCAGATTCTTTTTTAGGAAAAATGTGTCTTAAATCTATTTAGAACAGCAAATAGTTATTACTTCGCTATGTTGTGAGTTCAGTTTTTACATGATATAATTTTCTTCTGTTGGATCTGAGTACTGGAGACTTTGCCAAAAACAGATGGCCACAGTGCTTTTCAGGTGACTAGGAGCTGCTTTAATGGCTATATGTGGAGTTCACCATCACAGAGCTTTCTCCAGCTTGGCCCTGGGTCCTCTTACCTGCTCTGACCAGACTCTTCTCTCTCTCTCATTCCCATACTTCCTTCTGCTCTTCCAAGTATCCATCACCACCTGCTTCATCCCGTGATGGTTCCAGCCCCCCATACTGGTAGCAGCAGCTCCCTCTTCTCCCCCTTATTGTCTTCAGGATCATGAACCCAGACCCTTCACACTCTAAGGGTGTATTGCCATTGCCATTGCCATAGGAAAAGAATGATGGGACAGTAAAAACTGAGGATGTCCTCAAAGGTGCTTTCTGACTCCCCCTGTGACAGCAGAAGCAGCCCAGTCAGGCATCTGCCTTCTTACTCCTTTTTTTTTTTGGGGGGGGGGGTTATTGATTTATTTGAAAGAGAGACACACACAGAGAGAGGGAACACAAGCAGGGGGAGTAGGAGAGGGAGAAACAGGCCTTCTGCCCAGCTGGGAGCCCGATGTGGGCCTCAATCCCAGGACCTTGGGATCATGACCTGAGCTGAAGGCAGACGCACATCTTCCTGTTTCAGGGTGTTGCTCTGAGTTCTCACAGGGCACATTGACTTCTCAGCCGATCCCCCCTTTCTGTACATGTTATGTTGTGGCTACCTCAGTCCTGCAGCATTAATTTCATTCCTACATCCATTTTCTGTCTTCTGAAATGTGTTAATGTTTCATCCAGATTATTAAAGATGGCTTCCTCGGTCCCCAGCCACCTTTCCCCAATGCCCCCTTACCCCCGCAGAAAGGGTAAGGGAATGTTGTTTTTCTTTTTAGAAAGCATAAACTCACAAAATGGACATGAAGTGCATGTTTACATACTGTATATCTGAATATTGAGACCCTGCCTTCTTCCCATGTCCCGCTCCCTAGAACACTAGTAGCTAGTCACAAATCCATCAGGAAGGTAATTACAGGTTCTTCCCTGGTGACTCTGACCTGCCCAAGAGAGAAGACCTCTAAAGACATTGACATTGGGAAATGGCCTATGCAGGTCATGCTGGGTGATAAACACACGGAGTTTCCATCAGCTCTGTAGTACCTCACCTTCAGCCACTTAAGAACCCAACGTACTCACTGTGAGGAGGAGACGTGGCAGAATCAGCGAGAAGCAACTTGAGTGAAGCAAGGAGCCAAGAGAAGAAAACTTCAAAAATACCATCATTGATAGCCTTGAGCCAAGAAGAAAATGCTATTTTTAAATAAACAAAGAACATTGGGAGAACAGCAAGAAATGTGGTAAATTTAAGTAAATGGTAGTAAAGATGAGAAATCAGTAGAAAGGTTGAAAGTTGAGGAAGCGGATCAGTTCAGGGATCTAATCTTGCCATAGTAGGGGTCCCAGGCCACGTGGCTGATTCAGTTGGTAGAGCGTGTGACTGTTGATCTCTGGTTGTGAGTTTGAGCCCCATATTGGGCCTAGAGCCTTCTTGAAGAAGAAGAAGAAAAAGGAGGAGGAGGAGGAGAAATAGAAAGGGTCCCTGAGAGAGAAAACAGCGAACCAACAAATGTCTCAGAACCAAGAGACATGAATTTTTGTTGAAAGGGCCTGCCTGAGTGTCCATGGTTTGAAAATAGACCCATAACGATTCACATTATTGTAGGATGTCAAAACATGGGGTCAGATGCTTTCTAGTATGTCCCTTGTGAACTTACGTACATGTCCTCTCTCATTCAACTTAATCCTGTGCTTTATACCTTTTCATTCTTCCACTGTCATTTCATTTTGGGTATCAGGAAGGAGAGGGGATACGTGTCATCACTCGGCCATATTTAACTAGAAGCCCCACCGTATTTTGAAAGCCTACTGAAATGTCCGTTGCTACTGATGCATATACTTAACACCATGTTCCATCCATCTTGCCACATCCTGGGTTAATAATTGTGTTTCCCATCCCCACCTTATGTATCTTTTCCTCCTCAGTCCAATCAGAATCCGGTTGTGCCAACATAGTGTCTGCAGCCCCTTGCCAGGCAGAGCCCCAGCAGTATGAAGTACAGTTTGGACGACTACGGAATTTTCTCACTGGTAAGTAAGTGCTCAGCACTAAGAACTTCCTCTTATCGAGAAGGAATCATGCAAGTTTCCCTCAGAACCTACTAGATTCCAGGTCGGGTGTACTGAGTGCAGATTCAAAGGTAGTTGAGCACAGTCCTTGCATTCACTCTTACGATCCACTGGAACTCCTAGGAGAGTTAAGTCACGAGTTACAGTTGGCAAGGGCTAGGGCTCCCGGTGTTTTGTCCGCAGAATGCCCACAGCTTGCATTGAAGTAGTGAAAGTTAAATCAGCCATGTAGAGAAACATCCTTAAATGCAGAGAATTTGAAAGGTACATTGAAATCACTATTAATAATATAGTACATCTCAAAATGACCTTTTCCTCTAATTTCCCAAAGTGTGAGACCTAGTCCTCATGAATCAGCAAGACAAAAAAAATTAGAAGTAGTTTAGTCCAGTTTGTGGCTGGTGTAATGACCACTAAAACACAAAAGGGGGTTCTAGTCAGTTCTTCTATCTCACTGTATGACTTTTTAAATGAATCGCTTTAAAAAAACCTAGTTGTTTAGCATCTCTGGGGCCCTGGTTTCTTCCCCGGTGAAATAAGGCAATTCAAAGGTACAAGCAAGTGATTTCATCCAGGCCTGGGATAACGGATTATAATGTTAACGTTGGAAAGATTATTGCAGTGAGGGAGATCATGTTGAATTCAGATTATTAATCAAAGTCCTTTGTTGAGTGCTTTCTTCATACAAAACACCTTGAAGTGTAAGAAATACAAAACTCTCTGTGCCCTCAAAGAGTGGAGAGTAATTAGCAGGTACTGGTTAGTGGTAAATTGTAGTTAAGACACTTTGAGGTTATTTCATTTTTCTTTTTTTATTTGAAAAAATCCTCAGGGTAATAAGTTTTAATGGTAAAGATGTATGTGAGACACACACACACAGACACACACACACACACAAAGATGCATATAAGGCAATCAGTGTATAAACCACAATAATATACTCAGTCTTACGTCACTTAAGGTTGTCCTGATTTTACGTGACCCTCATAATGATCTGAATTTTTAAAAGGAAAAATTCACATTTTCTGTATTCTAGGGAAAATGGCCAAAATGTTAAGAAGTGAGAAATAATGGTTACAAAATAAAACCATAGAGAGGGTTATCTTATCTGCCTCAGAGTTACCGAAGTGATGGAATTCATATGAATCATGTTAAATTGCTATAAAATTGAAAAAATCATGAAGCTTAAAGATTTAGCAAAAAAGAGTCTATTATATTTAAACTGAAAAGAAGGAAGTTCTATTAAGATCCTCATATCATATGAATGTTAAATATCTCAGAACAGTGATCAGCTGCTTTCCATCTCCAATAAGGATAAAAAAAGAAAAATTGAATTTATGGAAAATCTTTCATTTAGAGGTAAGCAAGAACTTGAAGATAACGCATTATGTAATCACTGGCATTGGTGTTTGAGGCTTTAGACAGTTTTCTTTTTATTTTAAAATTTTTATCTTTAGAAATCTTTAGGAAGCCATTTTACTCTGTTTTTAAAATATAACTATGTTCATTTCCCCATGATCAATTCTTCTCTGCATGCTAGAGTTGAGGAAGCCGGTTTAGGAAGGAATGCCTGGCTTCTCTCACCCTTTCTCTTTCATTCACTCCGCCTGTGTTTATTTCAGGCACTGACTGTTTGCTGGGCTAGATGTTGCAATAGAGCATATTGATGTGGAGCCTGCTGCCTAATGAGGGAAACGGACAGACGCATAAAGCTCCAGTGTATCATAGTAGTGATGCCCTCCATGTACTCATGCCATGAGTTGGCTCTTGTCACAGGCATGACTGACTTTCATTACGAATGACACCCATGACTGTAGTGACATACCAGTTTTTGTTTTTTTATTTTTTTTAAAGATTTTATTTATTTATTTGACAGAGAGAGATCACAAGTAGGCAGAGAGGCAGGCGGAGAAAGGAGTGGAAACAGGCTCCCTGCTGAGCAGAGAGCCCAATGTGGGGCTTGATCCCAGGACCCTAAGATCATGACCTGAGCCGAAGGCAGAGGCTTAACCCACAGAGCCACCCAGGTGCCCCTTATATTTTTTAATCAGTGAAGCATAGTAGTTATAAAATAGACTCATTGGAATAATTTATTACAGAACTGTGATTACTTTTCACAATGAAGGATTAATACATTTAATTGATCACTAATGTGATTTATCCTGGTGCAGAGTTTTCTGCTTAAATTTATTTCTTAAGGGGGCACCTGGATGGCTCAGTGGGTTAAGCGTATGCCTTCAGCTCAGGTCATGATCTCAGGTCCTGGGATCCAGCCCTGTGTTGGGCTTCCTGCTCCACAGGGAGTCTGCTTCTCCCTTTTCTCTGCCCCTGTCCCTGCTCATGCTCTCTCTTTCACTCACGCTATCTCTAAAATAAATTTTTTAAAAATCTTTAAAAAAATTTTTATTTCTTTGGGTTCTTGCCATTTTTCTTGAATATTTAGTAAAACTCTTATTGTAGAATAGCTTTTGACTCCTTGTGTCTGATGATGCCAGTTTTTTCCTAATATGTGGCACTTTCTTTAGTCCTCTCATAATTTCCTCCCCTCAAAACTTCAAATTTCAATGAATGGTAATCTATTAACCTTCTCCTTTGTCTTGTTTCAAAACTGAGAAAGTTGTCTGCTATAATTCTTTAATCCACTGGGCCCAGATTATTTAGAGGGGTAAATAAATATTTTGTCGGGTTTTTTATTCAGGTTTTTTTTTTTAATTTATTTATTAATTTATTTTTTAGCAAGGTTTATTAAGTGATAACAAAGTGATAGCCCAAAGCTCCCGAGGAGGGAGGGGACCCGAAAAGGTTACCCTGTTTTTGTGTTTTTACAGACTGCTTTTCTTGGATTATTTTTCCCTATCCTCAGGCCTCTGAAGAGCAGTCAGGCAAGTCAAATGAACAAGAATTTCCTGAGCACCAAGATAAAGTGTAAAATACAGTCATTAATCTAAATAGGGAGCAATCTAAGAAGGCTAGAAGTAAAAGTTTTTAAATAAAGTTCAAATACGGTGGAAGAGTTTTCACGGGCCAGGATGAGATCAGTGCTGAAGTTTGTACGAGAGGAACTGTGGAATGAAAGGAGAACATGGTTTGGATGGAGTATCAGAGAAGGCCCTACTGAGTTTCAGGAGGAGGTGGAATTTAAGTCAGTGTTTGGGTTGGATTTCAGTAAACTGGGGAAGAGAAGTAGGAAGATTCGGGGTGTGTGGAAAGACATGAGCAAAAAGGCAGAGATTCTTTGTGCAGGAGCAGCGAAGGAAACACCTTGTTAAGAATGGGGTTTTCTGGGGCGCCTGGGTGGCTCAGTGGGTTGGGCCGCTGCCTTCGGCTCAGGTCATGATCCCAGGTCCTGGGTTCGAGCCCCGCGTCGGGCTTTCTGCTCAGCGGGGAGCCTGCTTCCTCCTCTCTCTCTGCCTGCCTCTCTGCTTACTTGTGATTTCTCTCTGTCAAATAAATAAATAAAATCTTTAAAAAAAAAAAAAAAAAAGAATGGGGTTTTCTTATCGGAGATAAAGCAGCCACACCGGAGCCAGGTTGAGGAGCGACCTGACCATCAGGCCTAGGAGACAAGTCTGAAAGCAGTGGGATGACCAGGAGGTTGGCCCAAAGTCCACTGCAGTACTGGAAAAGCGAGCTGGAAAGGACCACAGCTCAGCAGTGCTGTGCCCGTGGAAAGCCAGGTCTTGACTGCGTACTTAAAATTCCCAAGAAAGACTCTCCACGGCTCAGGATTATAGGGGAAGAGTTGAGGATAACTCGGGCTCTGTGACAAATGGGGGCTTAAGCTACATTGAGCAGAAATAAATCAGGTTGTTTTTTACATCATTATGATGGCGGTCTCCTACTGTATCACTTGCAGTAGGAAATTGGAGGCTAGTATTTAAGAAAAAGATGTATCTTGTGATGAAGAACTCAGTATCAGCTTCATGGAGGCACAAATGCCAGTTTTAGGATATAATTATCTCAAAGGAAGATACGAGGAAAATAAGAGCATCTCAGGCTGTAGTACCTTAAGTTTGTCTTTCCTCTGTAAGTTTTCTGTGGGTAAGAGATTCTGTGAGCTCACCTGTTGCTCTGGGCCCTTTTCTTCAGGAGGCATAGTAGGAAGAGCATAGACTTTGGAATCAAGCTGGGTGTGAGTCTGTGACCCTTAGACACTACAATAGTTGTCAGGTGTCTGGATCACAGGAAGCACACGCTCAGTGTTCGTCCTTGAAACGAAGTGAGTATTTGAGGGATGAGAGGAGGAAGAGGGGCCCGAAAGGGAGGCAGGTAGAGTCGAGCTGGGTAGTGTGACGTTTCAGAACAAAAGACGGGGGTGTGGGGTTAGTGGGGTCAACCCTACAGAGACAGGCAGGAGAACAAGAACTGACAAGCTTGGTTTCCATTTAACGTAGTGTCCTTTTCACTACTAATTTCTACAAACTCTGTGAAAAACTTCCTCTTACACCACCAGCAGAGTGTGGCACTAAGTAGGAGTTTGTTACATAGCCGGTGGCTAGATGGATAGAAGGAAGGAAAGGCACACTTTTCAGAGGACATTTTACTTTTGAAATCAGAAAAAAAGTATTTCAAGCAAATACACTTTCAGTAAAATATAAAACATATGTTACGATTTCAAGGAAATGAGATTAAAAATGAGAATTAAACCTTATGTGAGTCTTTGTTCCACATCATGAATATGTTGATCATAATTTTATTTTATACCTGATATGCTGTTCTCTTCAGACAAGAGAGAACAATTAAACAATTTTGAAACTGAGCTGAAACAGCAGTGAATTACAGTAAGTTTAAAGTAATGCAGCCCTATCTCTTGGTGGCTGGGTTGCTTTTTTTTGTTTTGGGGTTTTTTTTCCCTAGACTTATTAAACTAAAATGCCTCTTATTTTGAAAAAGAACCCTAAAACTAAGATTTTAAGGAATTGCAAATAGTTCTTCATTGTGTAATTTGTAAGGGTTGAGTTTTGGGGTTTTTTGGTGTTTTTCATTAGTATTTTGGGGAAAAATTTTTTCCAAAGGTCTTCCAAAGAATTATAGCATTTAAGGAAATACCAAAATCTGAATTAGTCAGGATCCGCCATAGAAACAGAACCAATAGGATGTATAAACAGAAAGATATATTTTAAGGAATTTGCTCATGTACTTGTGGAAACTAGCAAGTCCAAAATCTGCAAGACAGGAAGGCAGGCTGGAGACCCAGGGAAGAACTGCAGCTCAAACCCAAAGTCAATCTGCTGGCAGAATTCCCTCTTCTGGGGACGTCGGCCTTTGTTCTCAGAAGGCCTTCAGCTGATTGGACAAGGCTCACCCACATTATGGAGGGTAATCTGCTTTCCTCAAAGTCTGCTAATTTACCTTAATCTCACCTAAAAAATACCTTCACAGAAGCATTTAGATAATGTTTTAACCAAGTATCTGGGCACTGTGGCCCAGCCAAGATGGCACAGAATTAACCACCCCCAAGTCTACCCCCAGTTCAATTTGGTACCCATCTCTATCCCCTTAAACCATACTTAATCTCCAGATAACAATTAACAAGGTCTTTAATCCACCTAACATTGTATAGCTCTCCTGGATACAACCAAAAATGCATGAATCCCTTCCCCAGAAGAGAAAGCAAAGTCCTTAGGTGATTTACTCTTCTCCTTGATGTCCTGTAACTCAAATACTATGGTGTAGCATTAACAGAACTTAAGTACTCTGAAACAAAGTAAGGGTAACTTATGTACCTGATAAGGGAACAAAGAAGGAAGGAAACAAAGATATGTGTAAATATATACACACACATATTCATAATAAAATAGGGAGGGTAACTTAAATAATTAGTCTTAGTTTCTGTAACTAGTCACATACTTCATAGCTGGTATTTAACTGCTTTCTTCCACTACCCATTCTGCATTTTCTTTGCCTTCAGCAAACACCTCAGCTGGTCCTGGTTCTTTACTGGATAGGATGACCTGGATAGGATGAAACCTCATTTCTTTCTTTCTTTTCCTTTTTTTTCTAAATCTCATTTCTGAAGAGTCTTAGGCCGTTACTGGTCCTACCTGGATTCGATTTTTATAGCTTTCCAGTAACCTTAACCACAGGGCAGAATGATACAAAGAGATGCTCTGGGGGATCTCCTTTAGTGCAGACATACTCTGCCTTACCTGCTACCTTACTGGACTAGCAGTCCAGTGTCCCCTTGGTAGTCAGGATCAGTCACCCCAGCCAGCACCGTAACTCCCTTCTTGGCCTATTAAAGACATGAGGAGCCCAAAGTGGCCAGGTAACAGTCTTAAGTTTATTGGAATCATCATTGTAATTTAAGTTCATTTTCTAAATATGTCTTTGAGTAGGGACACATTTATTCTAAAATACACATATTATGAAATTCACCTGCGATTAAGTGAAGTAGGGTATTAGGCAGAGAGAGCATGCTGGGGTCATTCATCATCAAATTGGGGAGGCAAGGTTCCCTAATGTAATGTTCCTGATTTTGAGCCATAGATGGATTCTTTTTCATGAAGGAAAAAAAAAAAAAAAATGCTAGCAGAAGTACTAAGTGCTGACCTAAAGCATTTTGATATTAATTTACTTAAATATGCACAAACGTTACGCAAGATATAAAATTTTTATGGTGACTGTATTTCTGTATGAAACCGAAACTCACAAGTAAAGTACAAGCAAAACCACAAAAGCAATAAAGTTCAAATTATCAGCAAGTGAATATAATGGATAGATTTTGCCAGAACTCGCCTGCTGCTCCCCAGGGTCATGGAGGCAGTCCC
This sequence comes from Lutra lutra, assembly GCF_902655055.1. Classification (NCBI taxonomy): domain Eukaryota; kingdom Metazoa; phylum Chordata; class Mammalia; order Carnivora; family Mustelidae; genus Lutra; species Lutra lutra. Next base: position 1,540,913 of record NC_062291.1, on the reverse strand, counting down.
GATGGCTGTGACACAGCCTAGTCTGTCTTCAGCTTCCCAAGGCGCTTATGCCCTGCGTCAGTCCTGCTGCCCCTGCTGGCCTCTGGTGGAGTGGCTGCTGGACCTCTGTGCCATCACAGCTCCCCCCGCCCTCACATACTTGGGCGTCACAAACACCTCTGTGCTTTTCTCACTCGCCTGTGGCAGCTAAAGCTGGACACTTGGGAACATCCTCAGTCACGTAGTCACGTGGTGTTCAAGTCTCAAATCAGTAAATGGCTTAATCTTAATGACATGAATATGTCTCATTTGTAATTATCACTGCAGAAGAGTAGGTTTACTTTTTAGCCAACCTAATCAGAATGATTACACTGGCAGATATGGAATGGTTTTGGGTGAGTGTTGTCATCTTAGTGTTAGGGCGTGCCAGCCTGGGTAGCTAGGCATGTCCATGAACTCACTAAAATAAGTACTCTGATAATCCTGTTGGATGATGGAGGCCAAAAGTAATCACAAAACAAAATAGAGCACTAAAATCGTATGTCAGTCCTTGCTTCATGGCCAGCCGAATAATTATGAATATGCCCTTGTTCATTGTTTTTAGAAATTATCCAACCAAAAAGTTTCTGTGAAGAACTCACAGTCTCCCAAGAATATAACTACGGACCCTCAGAGGTCTGTGCCTCCCAATCTGAGAAACACTAATGTGTTGGGGAGAAACCGTGAACCTTGAAGACCTGGGGACAAGCCGTGAAGTGTTGGGAGAATTTAGGCAAGTCACTTGCCCTCTCTGGGCATCAAATTCCCGATTTGTGACCAACTTCCAGGCCCGGTTTGCTGGACTTCAGAGTCCCTGCTCTTCCTTCTTTGGTCAAAAGGCTTGGACTTTGAGTTTCCATAATTTTATGTTGGGCTTCTCTTTCAATCAGCAGTACTGACCAGAATGTGTTGTGTGATGGTGGGCTCCCCAGGAGGGCCACATTATTCTTTGAAATTATACCAATGATAAAGCCCTCACTTTTTTCCGTTATAGATTCTGATTCCCAGCATAGCCACGAAGTGATGCCTCTCCTCTATCCTCTCTTTGTCTACCTCCATCTCAACCTGGTCCAGAATAGTCCGAAGAGCACAGTGGAAAGTTTTTACAGCCGCTTCCACGGAATGTTTCTGCAGAACGCTAGCCAGAAGGATGTCATTGAGCAGCTACAGACCACTCAAACCATCCAGGACATCCTGTCTAACTTCAAGCTTCGAGCATTCCTAGATAACAAGTACGTGGTGCGTCTCCAGGAAGACAGCTACGACTACCTTATCCGCTACCTCCAAAGTGACAACAACACCGCCCTGTGCAAAGTCCTCACCTTACATATCCATCTTGACGTGCAGCCCGCCAAGAGAACAGATTACCAGCTCTACGCCAGCGGCAGCTCCTCTCGGAGTGAGGGCAGCGGCCTTGAGCCCACCGACATGCCTGCCCCTATTCTACAGAACGAGGCTGCCCTGGAGGTCTTGCAGGAGAGCATTAAGCGCGTCAAGGATGGCCCTCCCTCCCTCACCACCATCTGTTTCTATGCCTTCTATAACACAGAGCAGCTGTTGAACACTGCAGAAATCTCCCCAGATAGCAAGCTGCTTGCTGCGGGGTTTGACAACTCCTGTATAAAACTGTGGAGTTTACGATCCAAGAAGTTAAAATCAGAACCCCATCCAGTAGACGTGTCCCGCATCCACTTGGCTTGTGACATTCTGGAGGAGGAGGTATGAATATCATTTTTCTTCCCTACACCTGCCTTACTAATTTGCTTAGAATTCTTACCAAACATGACAGCTCTTGTGGAGAATGGACTTGATTATTTCCTCCATCGTATAGCTAAGGCCAGACTAATTCCCATGTAACCTGTAACCGCTGAATTCCTGCTCATGCCTAACCTTGGAAGAGATGAAAACTATGTTTAACAACATTAACGGAACATTATTAATGATTGGTCAGTCTTTATTACTGTCTGAATATGGATAACACTGCTAAGCCTAATTAAAGACCTTTAGCTAATATTAAGATTTACACTAAGTGTGTGTGTGTGTGTGTGTGTGTGTGTGTGTGTACATTTATGCAAATATAAACAATTAGGAGTAGCATTACTGGGTCAGAGGATCTGCATTTTAAATTGTGATGAATATTGTCACTTGCCAGTCTCATCAGCAGTAACGAGAACACTGGTTGCTCTTACCCTCACCAGCACGGGGTGCTACCGGCCTGAGGCCAGGGCACGTCCTCTAGCTTCATGTGCTCCAGGGTGTTCCCCAGCCCCATTTTGAAAAGTGCACAGGAAGTGTAGTTGCTATTTTATCCATCAGTCAGTGTAATGATTTGGGGTGGTTACTGAAAAGGTCAGGCTGAGTGGCCTGCGTTTCAGGTCACAAAGTTGCACAAAGAGAGAGAAAATTGAATTTCACAGAGTTAACTTCCCCTGCAAGTGGCCCCACGAAAGCTGAGAGCAAGAATATTTTTGTCATCTCACCACTGAAATTCAGGTAGCTCTGCCTCAGGTTACTTTCAATGGAAAATTATTTGCACGGGGTAGAGAAATTAAGGAGTCAAAACAAAACAAACAAACAAAAAACCAACATTCAAGTTAATTTCCACAGGTGACCAGGATACCAAGAATATTAGATGCACAAAATAAGCCCTTTTTTCCCATTCTTGTTTTCTTAGTCACCTTCCAGTAGCATGGTCCTTGAATTTTTGTTTCTTGCGACTCTGACAATATAATTAGAGGAGTTTGTTGTGATGAGTAAAAGGCCTACATGCCAATGTACACACTTTGATTTCTAGGATTTTTTAGTACCCTCCAAAATTTTTTTATTGCACATAGATTTGAGTTTTAAAATTTGTTTTCCTAGGAGACAATTCTAGCCTGTTGAGCGTTCTTCACATACGACTGAAGGACACTGGCATCATTCATTTACAACTTTCTGTAAATACAAGGAAAAATATTTTTCCACTGACTTTATTCCACTGACACTGTGTTTGGAGATTATTCTCAGCATTACAAATTAATATAAAGGAAGATAGCAAAGACAGAAAGGTAGATACAAAGAGGGAAAGAACATTAGACTAAAAAAAAAAAAAAAGTTTAAGATTCTATCTACCCTGGCTACCACTGAAAATTAGCTCTGTGACTTACTCTGTGAAGATTTCCAGACTTTGGAAGGTATGCATTTGAAGACCAGAAGTAAAGAATAACATGATGGATTCCAGGAAGTGAGAGAAATTCAAGCAGGCTAGAGTTGGGAGGGCTTACATAGGGAGCAGCTCGGCACAGGCTGTACTCGGGATTATGATGGCCTGAGCTAGGGGAGTGGCAGCAGGAAGAGAGTGCCCAGACCCGGGAGACAAGAGCTCTGGTGGGAGGTGCTGTTCCACTCCAAAAGAAGATACTTTAAGTATCTTCCTGATGTAATCCCAGTTGTCCACATTGAAAGTACTGTAGATTCTGCTACAGTATAAAGGTACTGCTTTCCTTGTGAACAAACTTTTGTTTCATTTTAGAACTAAAGTTGCGATCTTCTAATGTTGTCTAGGAGTTTCCTGTTTGGGATTTCTACATCCCCCACCCATTTTGTCATAGCAGTTTACAAAAGTTTTTGTTGTTGATGGAGTTCGGGGGGGGTGGTTTTTGGTTTTGGGGGGTGTTCTTTGGGTTTTTTGATTCGGGGTTTTTTTGGTGGGAGGGTGGGGGGTGTGGTTGTTGTTCCTGATAAGGAACATTTTGAGGAAAAGCAAGGTACAAATCAGTTCTGGTAGTTAGTTTTTAATATTTCTTCAATGAGAACATGGACTTTTTGTTTTCCTTATAGAATTCACAATTAAAATAGAAACTCTCAGTGCAGAGGTCACAAATTCACATACCTGTAGAATCCAAGCAGGTAACTGTCAACATTTAAAGCTCCCTGGATCAGAGAGATGGTAGGAACTATGAAACCTCATGAAAACCCAACTAAAAAGCCAGTTTGCAACCTCTACCTTAATCTTCCTGAAGGAATAGCGGCCGCATAAATTAGTGGATAAATGTTTTACTAGTGGGTATTTAAAATATTGACCAGACCTATGGATTCCATTTCTAGGTATCTACCCAAAGGAATTGAAAACAAGTCCCCACAAAAACTTGTACATGAATGCTCATAACATCATTATTCATAATTGCCAAAAAGTGGGAGTAGCCTAAGTGTCAGCCAGCTGATTAAGAGATAAACAAAATGGGATATATCCGTGCAATAGAATATTGTTCTGCCATAGAAAGGAGTGCATCCACATGAGACATGCTGTGTTGTGGATGAGCCTTGTAAACATTGTGCTAACTAAGTAAAAGAAGCCAGCCACAAAGGCCCTCATGCTATATGGTTCCATTTCTAGGAAATATCCAGAATAGGCATATCCATAGAAACAGAAAGCAGATTGATGGTGGCCAGGGGCTGGGGACAGGGAAATAGGCAGTGACTAATGGGTAAAAGGTTCTTTTTTGAGGTGATGAAAATGTTCTGTAGTAGAGAATTGGTGATAGTTGCATAACTCTGTGAGTATACTAAAAGCCATTGAATTATACTTCCTAAAAGAGTGAATTTTATAGTACATGAATTATATCTCCATTTTAGAAAGTCAAAAACAGTAATCAAAAGCTTCTATGAGGGCATAAAATTTTTTATTAAGCCAAATAAAACTGGATCTACAGCACTGCCATATAGCTTCTGATACCTGCAACTTAAAAATATTTCTAGATTAACCTTTGAAATGCTATTAATTGGCATAGCAGTGCCCCTCCTCCTGCTAGGACCAGTAGCCCCCATCCTGTCTGAGACCCTCTGTCCTCTGTTCCACACTAAACGGAGTTGGAAATGAAGTCCAACTTTTACCATCGTTGATTGGTAACTATGTATTTTTAATATGTGAGCAACATGGCAAAACCACAGATACCAGATCAAGGATTTGCTCTTCGTTTCAGGTATGTGCACATGGTCACCCTCATCACTGCCCGCCTCCCGCCCTCCTAGGCCAGCACTGCAGCACCAGTATTGGGTTCATGTACTGGCTAGTGAGCCTTCCCCCAACCCAGCAGTCTTTAAGTTTCAAAAGTAAAGAAGTCAGTGTTGTATAATATTCAGTTCTGTGATTTGTATATAAAATGGTCATGTAGGTCTGTGCTGGCCTAGAGGAATATAATGTGAGCCATGTTTGTAACTTTGATTTTTCTAGTAGCCACATGGAAAAAGTAAAAAGAAATAGTCAATTAATTTTAACAATGTATTTTATTCAATCCAGTATGGCCAAAATATTATTTCAACGTGTAAGCAATATTAAAAGATTATTAATGAAATCTGTTACATTCTCCTTTTTTGTCCTCAGTCTTGGAAATCTGGTGTGTTTTACACTTACAGCACATGTTCAGCTCAGCTAGCCAGTAGCCGCCTTTTCTAGTTCAGGCCACCGTCATCCCTCCCAGAGAGAGCAACCCCCCACTTGCTTCCAAGTCTTAACCCAGCCCCAAGCCCAGCCAGATTTAATTTCTTTCAGTTCCATTGGAAGCTAATGTTGGGAGAACAGCCCAAGGCTACATTTCAGACCCCAAAAAGTACCCTGGAGCTGAGCTGAGGCACTCTGAACCCCCTAGTCCAGGAGCAGACATCTGTAACAAGTGTGAGATTTTTAGGGCCTCCATAGTATATATAAAGCAGGGCTTAGCAAACTATGGCACAGGGGTACAGAAGATAAGCTTTGAAAGTCTTTTTATACTTACTTTTCTTATTACTTTTAAACTTCTTTGTGCATGTCGTATAATGTACATAGTATGATTTATCATGACACGAATATACTTGACAAATTAAAAATTCGTGTTTGGGATGCATGCCCATTACTCGAGGGTGTTCAGTCAGTTGTAGGGAATTTGGGGTTTTGCCCTGTGAGCATGGAAGGAAGGAAAGAGAGAATCTGGAGCTGGGCATGTGTGAATCAGCTGCTTGTTCAGAGTTTTAGCTCTGTGCTGAGGCCCTTGTGGGACTGGGTTGAGCCACAGAAGAAAATGTGGCTGGGTTATTTTAAGCTGTGGTCCTGGCAAAGAGCTGATAGTGATAGCCAGCATGAATGCTCTGGTTTCCCCATCTCCTGGTCCATAGAGTCCACTTGTCCATGTGCTCGAGGCAGTCATCAAGACCCCTGGGAAGTGCCAGCTTGACTCCTGGCGCACCCTCCTCGTCCCGTCTCTGAGCACGCTGTTTAGGTCCCCACTAAGGAGCTGAAGACCTGCTTCCCTAACTTCCTGCTCCAAAGGAAGACCACTTAAGCCCCAGAGATGGTAACATGCCCTTTAATCCACCACTCACTTCCAAAGGGTCTCGGTGTAATTCATCTGGGGTCGTTTTTTGTTCCCACAGTTTTTATATAAACTTCCTGGTGTACAGCAGTGAGTCATCCTTGAAATTTTGAAGTGTTGTCGTAACCTCTTTTGGAAGGAAAATTACTAATATTCTTGGTAACACGCGGTAGAACGTTAAGCTCCCAAACGCTTATGTATTTTTAATGTTGAGTGTCTGGAATAGCCATTTTGAATATTCATAGACATCAGTGTTTATTTTCTCTTAACTTTTTCTGAAATCTGTACACATTGAAGGCGTTTGTTTTATTTTGAATTTAATAGTTTTCAAATGGGAGTTTAAAAGATGCAATTTTCCTGTACAGGAACTTAAGGCCTACAGACGTATTTATATCTCAGCTAACAAAGCCTATTGGTTCAGGACTCTTCTTACTCCTCCTTCTTCTGGCATTTAATGAAATGCAATAGAATTTTCATTTTCATTTTCATTTTCATTTGTGAATTCTTGGGTAGAGACAGCTGTAGTGTTAAGGAGCTTGTCTGTGAGGGAATGAAGGGAAAATGGATTTTGAACAGAGATACTGTCCTTGTGGGGAAGAGGGTGAGGAAGGGGAACTCCCTCCCTCAGTACCACGAGTGGTTGTCTTCTTGTCTGTCCCCACACATGGGAATTTAGTTCCAAGAATCCCATGAGTCACTCGGCTTTTTTAAAGCCATTCTGAACCCATGCCTCGCTTGGGAAAATGTTTGAGACCCTCCAGAAAGTCAGAGTTTTAAAACTTCATCTTTATTTCTTTTTGGACACTGGCAGTTTATGCCTGGTCACAAGGTATGAGTGTTGCTTACTGATAGCTGCGCCTTTCTGGTCCGCTGTTTGTTCTGATACGTCCAGGCTTTATTTTGGCTAACCTCCTACAACAGTTTCATGTAAATTTTAAAGTGAGACCACGTCTACCTTCATCACTGACCCTACTCATGGGAGTAATGAACGTGCCAGAAATTTTCTTAGTGGAGTTGAAAAAGACAGCAATGTGGCTTAGAAAGCAGCTAAAACCAGATGAAGACAGGCCCACAGAATAAAAGAATCTGAGAACTTAATGTAAACTCAGCCGTAAATCTTTCCAAATGACGTCTGTCAGGATTAACAGTGGAAGTGACCGTGGGCGATCTCTGAAGCAGCCTTGGAAACCTGTTCCGCCCAGCCTGACAGTAAGGTCCACAGTCGTTACCATGTAATGATAGCTTGGCATTTGTGTACCTTTAATTTGATGGAGTCTTAGCTACAAGACAGACTTGAGGAAGACAATTTGTAAGTTGCACGAGACTTTGTGTTTCGTTGTGCAATTGTGAGTTGTTTTCCTGGGGTCGCCCTTAAGGACAAGACCACTGTCATCTACTGGGCAGAAGCTATTTCTCAAGTAGTGGCTTTTTATTTTTTCTTTCTTTCTTTTTCTTTTTGCTGGACTGTTTGGTTTTCATGGCAGACCACTAAACATGTTTCCCTTGTGTGTCTCTCTGCCACCCGCCCCTCCCCCCACTGTCCCCAGGATGATGAGGATGACAATGCGGGCACAGAGATGAAGATCCTCCGGGGACACTGTGGACCAGTATACAGCACCAGGTTCCTTGCAGACAGCTCAGGGTTGCTCTCTTGTTCTGAAGACATGTCCATTAGGTACTGGGACCTCGGCAGTTTCACCAACACTGTGTTGTACCAAGGACATGCCTACCCTGTGTGGGACCTGGACATTAGCCCGTATAGCCTGTACTTTGCCAGCGGGTCCCATGACCGCACCGCAAGGCTGTGGTCATTTGATCGGACGTACCCGCTGAGAATATATGCCGGACACCTGGCAGATGTGGACTGTGTCAAATTCCACCCTAATTCAAACTACTTAGCCACGGGCTCGACCGACAAGACTGTCCGGCTGTGGAGCGCTCAACAGGGCAACTCAGTGAGGCTCTTCACGGGCCACCGTGGCCCTGTGCTCTCTCTTGCCTTCTCTCCCAACGGTAAGTACTTGGCATCAGCCGGCGAGGACCAGCGGCTGAAGCTATGGGACTTGGCCTCTGGGACCCTTTATAAAGAACTGAGGGGCCACACGGACAATATCACCAGCCTCACCTTCAGCCCGGACAGCAGCCTGATTGCGTCCGCGTCCATGGACAATTCCGTGCGCGTCTGGGACATCAGGAACACGCACTGCAGTGCACCCGCGGACGGCTCCTCGGGCGAACTCGTGGGCGTGTACACCGGGCAGATGAGCAACGTGCTGAGCGTGCAGTTCATGGCCTGCAACCTCCTTCTAGTGACTGGAATCACACAAGAGAATCAGGAACATTAAATTTTTTTTTTTAATCTTTGTCGTAAGGGACTGGGGCAGTCGTGGAAAGCCTCCGGGCTGCCAGTCTTAGGACACATTGAGATCGAATCACTGACTGACTGTGAAAGACTCCCTGCTTCTCCCCCCCACCCCTGCTCCCCCCACCCCTGCCTCTATCCCATGCAAACATCCTGAGCTCGTCACCCCTTCGCTCGCTGTCCCCCCGCCCCCCCATAATGTCGAAGGACCGGAGGGGGAAGGTGCTGTGATTGGACATGAGATGGAGAAGGAAGAGGCTCCAGAGGTCAGACTGCGAGTTCCCACAAAGATCCCGCCCGTGTCCTCGTGTGAGCACCTTCGTGTCTCTGTCTCATTTTCCCGCGCGTAAGAGATGCTGCTTACCTCGCCGCCGGGTGCTGCGTTTGGGTCCGAGGATGGTTGTAGGGCACCCTTACGAGGAGCGGTGCCACAGGCTCACGGCTGCTCCGTCGGCCGGTGCCGGGGGGCTCTTTACTGGTGTAGGAAGGCGGGGCTGGGAACTAGGACCGGGGGCAGGGGTCATCCTGGCAAAAAGTCTCTCCTTTTCCGTAATTACAGAGAACCAGGATTTTTTATTATTATAATTATAATTATTATTATTATTGAGAAGAGGAAACCTAGCACTGGCAGAGGGGCCTTCTCTGCTCTCATCTTTCAGGTTTTACTCCTGGCACTGGCTGTGATACTTGGAATCTTGAGGTTCAGGGAATTCAGAGAATTGGGTAGCACAGTGTTTGGGGAGAAAGGGAAACTTTCTGGGTGATGGATGGATCACTCCGGCTGACATGTCTAGAAGTGGGGCGGGTGGGGGGAGGGTTGGTTTGAGAAAGTCCTGGGCTCCCGCAGTGATGGTGGGAGAGGAAGAGGTTCCTCACGGCTGCACTTGTATGAACAGTTCTCTGAAAGGACAGATGGCGGTAAAGAAATGAAAAGGATTGGAAGCGATAAGTCAAAAGATAGAATTAGAAGATGTGAAATTTCCAAATGCCCATTTATTTGGAGGTGCGAGGCTCTCTCAACGTCTTTTCCTCCTGCCATCATTGGCTCCCACCTCCTGCATTGCAATAGCGGTTTAACGAACACTTTGTGAAACAAATCGTAAGTACATACGCACGCATCCAAAACTGTGCTTTGAGGATAAAGCGAGTTCAAATTCGTGGAAAAAAGGATTAAATATTTCTGTTTTCTGAAAAGAGTTATTTTGTATTTTGTTTTCTATTAAAATGTATTTAGTTTCCAAAAAAAAGAAAAAAAAAGTGTTGTCATCTCATTTAACCCGTGAGGACAGGCGGGTGTGTGGCCTCTCCTGGGGTGACGTGCAGCCCACCTTTCTTGGGGATAATAGCTGATCATGTCAGCCAGACTGGCCCCAACTCAGGGGCACTCCCACCTGTTCCTGTGTTCTGTTCGGCTTACTTTGAATTGTGATTCCTCTTGGCGTTCACGGGAATTATTGGTAACATTTACTACTGTTTATATATCCAAGATTGTCAGTTGCCAACAGGAGACAACATATATTTTACCATCCAGACTAATTTGTGAAGATCCCACTTCCAGTTTTCTTTAATGATCCCCATTATAAAATTTCTAAGGGGCTTAAGAACTCTGCTATGTAATTAAGTTAACTATTTCTCAAACAATTCCAGATAAAAGACTCGTTCAAAAATTTAAATGATGCCAGAATTTTTTAAATGTACTGTGAAACAAAATTTCCTGGCAAGAACACCAAGGATTATGAGGAAATTAATGGAAGACTCTAGAATTCTATGCCAAAAAAAAAAAAAAAAACTTAGTTGAGCCTTAGATACTGATTAATAGGAGATGTTTCTCATTCATAAAAACTGATGTATTTGAAATACATCACATAGTGTGCAGTGAAGAAGCCCAGATAGAATTCAAATGTGTTCTTATCTACAATAAGTGAACTCTTAGGTTAAATTGTCTGGTATATTGCTAGAACCAATAAAATCCCTAAATTGGGCCGAATCATTCTCAGAAGTGAAAATACCACTGATCGTGGATGATTTGGAAAGGCTTTGTGTTTGTTTTTTAATGCAAAATTTTTTTTTATTAAACACAAAAATGTATTAGGTTGCTCAGTCTTCAAATGACTGATCATGTATATACTTTGTCATTTGAATTCAGCCTCTTAATGTTCTGCACGTTTGGCCTCTTTTTTTGAACTAACTTTAGTGTGGGATAACTTGACTTTATAGAAAGCCCCTCACAACGCTCCCAGAATCTTAGAACTATCATAAGGGATACATATGTATGTTTATGGCCACAAGGATGCATAAGAACACACTCTTCAGGTTGCTGTCTTGTGTTTTATTTTCTCTTCAGAGCAAGTCTGTTAGGCGGACAGGGCTGGTGATACTACCGTTTTGTAGATGAAATAGCCAAAGCCCAGAGAAGCTCTATTATCTATACACAACGTGGAACGGTCCCATAGCTTCAATGTGTTACGTAGAAGCTCTGTATGCAGTATCCTCAAGTTCTAGCTGGAGGATACAGCCCTGATGATAGAAAAACCTTTTTTTATTTTTATTTTTTTTTAAGATTATTTATTTATTTATTTATTTATTTATTTATTTATTTATTTGACAGAGTTTGAGTGCAAGTAGGGGGAGTGGCAGGCAGAGGGAGAGAGAAGCAGACTCCACGCTGAGCAGGAAGCCCCAGGCGGGGCTCGATCCCAGGCCTCTGGGATCATGACCTGAGCCAAAGGCAGACACTTAACTATGGAGCCACCCAGGTGCTGCAGAAAAAACTTTTTTGGGGGAGGCAACAAACCCCAAAAAGGAAATATGAATATACAACATATATATACATATATATATATGTAGTGCTTACTATCTACCAGAAACCATTCCATGAGCTTTATGAAAATTAACTTTTTATCTCCATAAAACCCTGTGAGATAAACGCCATTTTTGTCTGCATTTTGAAGATGAGGATTCTAAGGCCCTGTTGGAGTAAGTCACTTTGCCAGAGGGTCACAGAGCTCGTAAACGATGAAGCCAGAATGTCCATCTGGGAAGAGTGGCTCCAGAGTTCATGCCCTTCCCCAGGCTCTTGTCTCCCCTCATTCCCACAGTACCAGGTAAAGAGTGGCCTGAGGTTACTAGTAACTAAATGTTCCTGGCAATAGTTATAAGACTCATGCTTCCCTTTGCCAGATAAGTCTGCAGCATCTAGCAGGATCAGAAACTGGCAGTGAGAACAAACCTAAACAATATATGATTAAAAGAAACTTGAAAATATTCAGTTATTATGAACCACAATGATAAATCTCTGCAATGTATATATGTTGCAGGAAAAAAAGCAAAAACAAAAACAAAACGGAAAAAACAAACCTCTTGAAATTCCGTAGGCTGATAGGCTCAGAAAAACCTGACTGTAATTTCAATGTAGCAGTACGCTGGCCAAAGGAAAGAGAACGTTGAGACAAAGGAAAGTAAGAAATAGGAATGAAATGGGAATCAATTTGAAATTTTTTTTATATATTCAAGATCCAGCTTCTAAGGATAGCTGTGATTACTAGCTTTTCATTTGTTTTATTCATATATTAAAAATGCCTTGGTTGTATTAAAAAAAAATCCATTGAATATGTAGGCTTCTAATTTTACTATTACCCAGATTGGTATTTAAATACATGGATTAAAAGATTAGTCTGTACTTCAACTTGTCTTTCAGTTGCATGTTTTAGAAAAGTGTCCGTTATATCTATGCCCAGCCCACAGCAAGGATTCATATTATTGACCCCTACATAGCAACCAAATGAGTCTGAAACTGGTTTATGGTAAACAGAAAATCTTCATTATAGAATTTGAGGAATCCAGATGTTCCTTGGCAGTTTGACCCATTGAAGGACAACTTAGATATTCTCCCGTGATTCTGAAATTCCTTAAAGAGATATCTTTATATTAACTATGTATCTGTTATGATCAGACATTGTGTCGGGGGCAGAAATGCAAGAGTAAGCAAAACTGGTTTGACTTTAAAGAGGGAGGCAGATATCGATCAAGTAATACCGTAAATAAACATATAATTTCAAATAGTAGGGAGTGCTACACTGGGTGCAATGGAAGAATATGCTCAGGAATCTAATTTAGATGAAGCAGTCAAGGAAGGCCTCCCTGAAGAATTAGTAATGAAGCTGGGACCTGGAAGGCAAGCAGGACTTAGCCAGGCAGAGTTCAGGGAAGAATGGTCCAGATTCCATCTGGGAAAGAACCTGGTACACTCAAGTCCACAGGGGCTGAAGCAATGTGAGTAAGGAACAACAGCATGACACAAGTTTGGGTAACTGTCAGGGCTTTGGGCCCCTTCAGAAGTTTGGCTTCTATCCCAGGTGGGATGGAAGCTACTGATGGGCGTACAACAGGGAAGTGATCCAGTCCAAGTTCCACCTTAATAATATCCCTGGCTGCAAGAAGACATAGACACATTTGCAGTGGACTTGCACTTCAACAGGATCACAAGGCAACATTTACTGAACCCATCTGTGCCAAGCACTGCAGGACACAGCCAACCGATGGAAGCCAGCGACCATATTGTGGGCTGCCCTATGTGGAGTGGTCCCTCAGGCAATGAACCAAAAGCAGCCTCTAACCAACAACCTGCGCAGACCCACCAACCACCACACGAGGGAGCTTGGATGCAGATCCTGTCCCGGTTCAGCCTTCAGATAAGACTGCAGCCTCCTGATCAACCTTGAGACAGAGGTATCCAGCTAAGTCTGCCCACATTCTTAACTGACAGAAACTGTGAGATGTCAAATGTCGTTTTAGATCACTGAGGTTTGGGGTAATTTCTTGTGTAGAGTAGAAAACTAGCCCATCAGTCCTACCCCATAATCCATTCTAACTGCTGCGCTATAGAAAGTGAAATAATTACTGATTAAAATTGGCAGCTGTAAGGAATAGGGATTGAGGGTATGAGAGTGAGCAGGGAGGCCAATTAAGATCTTTGCAGTTGTCCAGGAGAGAGATGAGGATGGTGTGGACTAGAGTGGCCACAGTAGAAATGGAGAAAAGTTGACACATCCAATGAACATGTTAGAGGTGGGTTGGCAAGACTTCAGTGGGTTGTATGGGGAGCAAAGACAGGAATCATGGATGACCCACACGTTTCTGGCATGAGCAGTTTGGTGGATAAGGTTACCATTTATTGTGATAAAAATCCTGGAGGAGGAGGAGGTTTCTGGGCAAAGATCAAGAGTGCAGGTTGGGATCTCTGAAATGTGAGGTGCATATAAGAGAACCAAGTGACAATACCAGATAGGCATTTAGATAAACACACCTGGAGTTCAGAGCAGAGGTCTACCTTGACATGCTAGTTTCAGACTTAGATTCATTAGAGTGCTTTCTGCCACTAGGGACAAAAATCTGACTCCAAGTGGTTTAAAAATAAGATATTTTATTGGTTCACGTATCAGTGTAGAGGTCAGGTGGGTTTCACGGGCAACTCACTAAGGGCCCCACTTGTGTTTTGTAACTCCGCTGTGCTCTCTTCTGCGGTTGGCTTCCTCACAGCCTGACTTTTCCCATTGGGAGAGGGCTACCAACAGCAGTGAAGGCCAGACTCCTCCCTCATTCATATCCAGTGGGAATGTGAGCTTACTGCCCATTCCTCGCTCTTAAGAGCAAGGAAAAAATGTCCAGAAGTTCCAGCAAACATCTCCAACTTGCATTAGACCAGCTAATCATTGACTCTGCCCCTGACAAAGGCAAGAGTCACTAGCATGTGGTTGGAATTTGAAGCCTTCCAAATGGACGTGATTACCAAGGACAAGAGCACGGCGTAAAAAGAGATGAGGGCTCACAACTAAACCGGTATGCACGGCGTAAAAAGAGATGAGGGCTCACAACTAAACCGGTATGGGTCAGAAAGGAGAAGCAGCCAACAAAGGAAGCAAAACAGGAGAGGGAGCTGTCCCAGAAGCCGAGAGAAGAAAGTACTTCAAAATAGGAGTGGTAGGGGAGTGGCTTTGGCTGGCTCCCTGGCGAACATGCGACTCTCTCTCTCAGGACTGTAAGTTGGGGCCCCACGCTGGGTGTAGAGATTGCTTAAAAATGAAATCTTAACAACAACAACAACAAAAAGTCAACTGTCCTGATGCTACCAAGAATTCAAATAAAGATTGGAGAGTATCCATGACATTATAGTAGGCAGGTGGCTAACAATCTGAGCCCAGCAGTTATGGTTGAGTAACAGAAATGGAAAGGACGTTGGAACGGATTGAAAAGTGGAAAGGCAATAGAAACACAAATACGGACACTTCATTTATGACAGGTGATGCATACAGAGAAGGGGGAAGAACGGGCTCGCACCACAGGGTAAGACAATTGGCAATCCATAGGGGAAAAATTAAATTGGACCCTTACCTCTCTATACACAAAAGCAGTTCCAGATGCACGAAAGAACATCCTCATGACCTTGGGATAGGAAGAAATTCCTAAAGGAAAAAAAAGCCCTATCCAAAAAGGACAAATTGGTTAAACTCAAAATATTCATTCATCAAAAGAACCACGGAAGAACTAATGGACAGGCCCTGAATGTGGGGAGATACCTGTAATGCACGCGCAACAGAGACAAGTGTCTAGAGCAACATCGTGCGGTGGGATTGGCTGTACAATGGAATGCTCTCTAGTTCTGTCCTGTCCTAGAGAGCTTTGTGTGAGGTCAGAAATGTTCTGTAGTCTCTCTCCTGTAGAAATTGTAGAAATTTCCTGTAGAAATTGCTGTAAGGGGGGACATTCTGTAGTTCTCTGCCATCCCATAAAGTAGCTACCAGCCCCATGTAGCCATTGAGCATTTGAAATATGGATAGTGTAAGTAAGGAACTGAATTTTCTATTAATTTATATTACCATCCGAGACTAGTGGCTAACATCTCAGACTGCAGAATTCTAAACTATATGAAAAACAACAAATCAGTGAGTAAAAATCATAGGCAAAAGTCTTAAAGGGAAGCACTTCTTCAGAGAAGAAATCCAAAATGGCTAATAAATTAGAAATTACTCAACCTTGTATTACTCAGGGAAATGCAAATTTAAAACGAGGTACTGTTAAACACCCTTCAGACTAACAACATTGTAAAAGCCTGACAATGTCAATTGTTGGTGCATCTGGACCTTCCCACACTGGTGAGAATGTCAGTTTGTAACCTATCTGTGGAGGGTGCGGTATTACATAGCTAAACTGAAGAAAGTCGAGCTCTGTTATTCCCAGCAATCCACGTCTACCAGGATACATAGAAGACAATGTCCATGACCACACTGTCTATCATTTCCCAAAGCTGGAAACAAATTAAATGTCCATGAATAGAAAGGATGACAAACTTGACCCTAAAAAATAAACATGAGAGCTGTAAGCACCAACTTCACAGTGTTGACTGAAGAGAGAGAAAGACAAATGATTCCTACAGAATGGTTCCATTTACATAGAGCCCAAACCATCAAAACTGACCGTATAGATTTTAGTATGTGTATGACGACATCAGAATTGTAGAGAGGGAAGGGTCCTGATCAGGAGGCGGTGCCAGAGTGCCAGGGATCTTCTGTTTCTTGCCTTAGGCGGTGGTCACCCCAACGTGCACTTGAGAACTTCATTAGGTGGCACAAAGAAGTTTTATTTCATTATATTTGAAACATTTCTGAAAGAATAAAAAGTTGGTGAGGAGAGTGGGATGAGGGGAGCAGATATCTCTTGAAATCCTTAAAGGGGGGCAGAGACCAAGACATGTGGAAGCAAGGAAGAATCACTTAATTTGCCTGTTGCTTGGTTTGGTTTCATCATTAACTGAAGTTCCTAAAACAGGAGCTTTCAAATGTTTACACCTCAACCCATAGGAAAAATGTATTTTACATTGTGACCTAGTATGTACATACACTGGGCTTTATTAAACTAAGGTTTCATTGGCTAGAAGAGGTACATTCTGCTATGTGGCATTTAGTTTTGCTGTCATCAAATGTGGAGCAATGCTTCCTTATCGCTTAGAAGTTTTATGTTTATTTAGAACTTTAAATTTATGTTTATTTTAAAACTTTTAGACTTACATAGTTTTTCTCCCATGCGTGAAATACATCGGTATTGTGGTCCAAAAACCTCTTTAGCTTGAATTCGGCTTTTTGAGCCAATCATCAAGATCTAAATTCTCCCCTCTGTGCCCTTGAATAAACGTTGGATGAAGCATCTTAAAAGAGGGCACCACTGGGGTGCCTGGGGAGCTCAGTTCATTGAACATCCAACTCCTGATTTCAGCTCAAGTCCCGATCTTGGGGTCCTGGGATCAAGCCCTGCATCAGGCTCCATGCTCAGCACGGAGTCTGCTTGGGATTCTCTCTCCCTCTCCTGCTGCCTCTCTCGCTCCTGCACACTCTATCACTCTCTCCCTCTCCTTCCTCTTCCTTCTGCCTCTCTCTCTCTCTTTCAAATAAATAAATAAATAAATAGTGCTTAAGGGGGGGAAAAAAAGAGGGTACCACCATTGTTTCCAGGATTTTCTTCGAGGATATTCTTCAAGGTTTGACGTTGGCACCTTCTTTGTCTTAGGGGTCAAGAGAAGGCTTTCCCAAAACAACCAAACCTCTCATTCCTTCCTTAACTGTCCTCAAATAGTTTGCTGATGGAAATAAGGAGTGATCACAGTGATGCAGTCCTGGCACCTGGACAAACTAACAACCCACTTCACGTGTCACAAGGACCACCTGGCTGAGAGCAGCTATAAAGTGTCATCCACTTGTAAGTCCGATCCTCTCTTGATGCCAGAAATGTTCCCAAAAAAAGGTTTAAAATAAATCTTAGACTTGAGATTTAAATCTAAATCTTATGCTCACTATGCTTACAAAATTTCTATATGTGATATACTGTGATATATAAATTTTAATATTCATAATTATTTTTTAAATTAATCATTTTAACCTACTGATTAATTTCACAGCCCCCTAATGTGACCATTACATGGGAACTGGACAGCACTGCTCTGGGGCCCTCTGAATGCTGGGGAGGGGGGTCCAGATTGGGGAGAAGGAAGAACAAGTAGTGTTGCTCATGGAGACAAGTAGGTAGAAGGGCTAGGGTCAATAGTCCTAGGTACAGGCCCTTCCCCAGTGTTTACAAGTGGGGAGAAAGGAAGGAAAAGGAGAGGAAGGGAGGTTGTAAATAAAAAGAATGAGCTTATGAGCCAAAATGATTTATTTTGGTTCACTCGGGTTTATATTTTTGCATTAGGTTTTGTTCAAAACACTCAGCTTTGACAGAGATAAGATAACCAAAGTAAGCTGCTTAGCCACTCTAAACCTGAAATTGTTTTTTGAAAACACAAAGAAGGGGGAAAAAAAATCAGAGCGTTCCATTAATGCTGGCTATTTTGTCTGGGTACAATCCCAGTAATTGTGACCGCTTCAGCCTGGTCTTGATGGTCCCATAGCCTGGCAGGGTTGCTCTCAATCTGGCCTTCTGGAGACATAGAAAGATGTGTGGTTTTCTCCCTCCAGCAGTGGGGACACTGAATTCAAATGCTATGAAATGCATGTACCTGTCAGAAAGCAGTATGGGTTTTTTGGGGGTGTGGGGGTGGAGGGAAAGAAGGGTATTTTAGTTGCCTTGTTTACCTTGAGCTGGTGCAGGGGAGACAGCCCAGGGTTTATTTGTAGACTGTGGAACACTGTGGCCTAAGGAGACGAGGCGTGCTGTTGATGGCCAGCTGCAGTGAGGTGTGCCGTGGCCGCGGCTAAGCATCTTGGCCTCTCTGAGCCTGTTTCCATCGCGAATGTGGGAAAAAAAAGAATTAAAGTACCATTTAAGACAGCTAAATTTTCATAGTCAAATGGTGCCGTAATATATACTTAGCAATATGAACCGGAAAATCTAATTTGGTAAAATATCTCTTACCAAAAATATGCAAAAGCGAATACGTTTGCCTAGAGAAATCAAAGGTAAAATCAAAGGGTCACCTAGGTTTGATGAAAATCGATCATGTCGATAGCTGCACGACTCTTAGAATACGCTAAATCCCCTGGGTTGTGCACTTTAAGTGGGTGAGTTTTAGGGTAGGTGAGTTCAATCTCAATAAAGCTGTTGCTAAAAAAAGAAAAAATTCCAAAGATATGATATTGCCTCCAAATAATGTAACTCACCTAAAACTGGGCCTCACATGCTCACTGCATGAGTGAGTAAATGAGTGCAGAGCTCAAGGTAGCTGCGTAGTCACGGGAGGGAACAATAGGCCTCCTTCCGCCCTTGAGAAAATGCCAACTCGACTCCCTGCAGAACCTTGAAGGCTAAACTCCACTGGAGCAGCGTCAGACATCAAGTCCACGATCAAGTTTTGTATTTTGAAGTGTTCTTGTTTAAAAACAAAAACAGGGTTTATGCTTCCTGAAAGTGTCTCTGAAATTTATTTCAAACATATTTCTTGACTAAGCCAGTATTACTGGGTTGATTAATGTTTCCAAGTTTGCCTCTATCTATAAAACAAAGTCTTACTGAACTCTACCTCTGAAACTAATAATACACTATATATTAATTGAATTTAAATAAAATTACTTTTAGAAAACAAAGCTCAGACCTGAATTAAACCACAAGCTCTCTGATGGCTCATTGAATTTATGTTGGTAAAATCTCAGAATAAAACCATAAGTAAGTTTAAGAAGAGACAAGGTACTGCAATTATTACTTGAGCTCAGAAAAATAAAATAAAGTGATTTGCAGTGCTATCAAGCTATATAATTCGGTGCTTAATCTACCTCTTAGTCATCATCTTTGTTAAGGGCTAGTTATATAAAACAGAGAAGTCAACAAACCCACCCCTTAAAAGACAAAAAACTAATGTTCCCATAACTAGAAACATTCCTCTTTTATTATAAACTTTTAATCCCTCTAAAGAATAAGATCCCTAGTTCCAATGCTACTGAGAATCTGTCATCCCCAAAGTTTTGCAGTCTTTGGAGAGCCCCTTCCTGTCTTGTCTTCCTCTCTCTTAGCCAGTTCCCATGTCATTTTCAAGCCTCACGCCTTTTCTCAACTTGCTAAGAGTTCCCAAAATACGACCATCACTCCGAATCCGACTTTAGACTGTGTGATGGGTTGGATCCTGCCACCTGAGCATGGCGCAGCGCCTGGCTCCAGCATGTGGCTCCTAGCCTGGTCTCTGAAGACTGTTCTCAACACAATGATCTGTGAGTCCTGGACAGTGAGGACAGAGCTGCTTGGGCTTCCTTCCAGCGGCAGTCAGAGCACACAGAGGGCCTGCTGACTGCAGCTGGGGAGTCCTGAAATGGCTTTCTGTTTGTGTGTTGTGCCCATCCACACTGTGGTCCAAAAGTGCACCAGGGGGGCGCCTGGGTGGCTCGGTTGTTAAGCATCTGCCTTCGGCTCAAGTCGTGATCCCGGGGATCCTGGAATCAAGCCCCGCACAGGCTCCCTGCTGCACAGGAAGCCTGATTCTCCCTCTCCCACTTCCCCTGCTTGAGATCCCTCTCTCGATGTGTCTGTCTCTGTCAAATAAGTAAATAATATCTTTTTTAAAAAAAAATGCACGCCAGGATGAGGACACCTGAGTCTCCCATCAGCTGCAGCCCAGCTTCCTGCCCACATCTCTCCTCTCTCTCTCTGCTGAGCTCTGAGCAATAGTTACATGAATTGGGGGCAGGCCAGAAGTTAATTTCTCTGCTCCTTTTCTCTATTTTTAGAGGTTTCTCTCAAGGCTTTATGTTCCCGTGACATTGTTCTTATAGCCAATGGTTCACACGTTCCTTTTGAAGGTCCCACAGATCTCCCCCTCTTCCCCCATCCTCTTACCTTCTTTGGGAATGATGAGGGAGCCAGTGTCCAGACAGGATTAGCACTTAGGTGATCATCAGCACTAAGCCAAATCAAAGCTCTGATAAAATATTAAGAGACTCTTCTGGGAGATGTCCTTCTTTTGGTCTCTGGGACATTTGGAGATGGGGAGAGGAAGGGGAGTGTAGACAGAAGATTAGGATCATTATAAAGGATAATAATAAAAGCTATCACTTACAGAATACATGCTGTGTACCGGGTATCGTGCTACATGCGAGATTCCGTGAGAAATCACGGAGAAATGGTGTTCCACTACTACTTCCGTTTTCCAGTGACTCAGGAGGCCTTGTTCACAGTGGGTGCTCTAATAGCTCTAATTTGAGATGTTTGCTTGTAGGTTGAATACCAGCCTTGCTGCTTTAGATCTGCCTGCTTCTTGTCAGCATGCACAACCATTCAGGACGTTCCCATGAACAGGAATGCCATAGATCTAGCCCATTAGCAAAAAACAAGGCCTAAAATACTCCTACCAGGTCAGTCGGGGTGATGCACTGTAATGTCTTGTCCATTGATGTGCTACTCTGCAAATTCCAAGAGAATACTGTCAAGTGCGGCCCAAGAATTTTAAGATCATGTGAACTATTTCATGACACTTAGCACTACTTCAATGATGCCCTCTGACTCTGTGTAGGTAAGACCCAAACTTCTAGAAGTTGTCAGTGCTGTTGGATGTAGGGTGAATATTTCACACTTCCAGATTTGTTCAACTGGTACCTTCATTGTTTCAGGTAACAGAGAGGCTAGCCTTGTTAGTAGTAGGTTCTCGGACATAGGAAATGTTTGCCCCGTAAGTTGAATATTAACAATGTGCGCTAAGCCCTCCTGGTAAGTCGTTTTGTTCTGTTTTGTGCTTGGTAAATGTGCCCAATTGTTCAGGAAATTCCCATGAGCATTAATGCCTTAGATCTCGCCTATTAAGGAAAAACAAATTCCTTCTCTTTCAAGTTCAGTTTATTAAAACAATGCTCAAAATCCAGTTTTGTGGCAAATGTCAACACTTCGCCTAGAACTTAACTCTATTTCTGTCGTGTTGTACACATTATCTGATCTGATGATTTGGTCTCAAACAAAGCCAGAAAATTGGCATGGCAACATATCTTCCTTAATCGTTCTTGTACCTTTAATATATTTATGTTGGAGATGTGTGTCATGTTTTTCTACCAGTTGGTGTTCCTGACCCAGCACCTGGGAGGGTGGTTGACCTTTCTAGGTATATGCAATATACAATGTTGACATCATGCTGATCCACTGGGTAAGCAAGAAATGGCTAGCACGCTGCAGGCTTGATAAAACACAATGCTTCAGGGGCACCTGGGTGGCTCAGTCGGGTAAGTGTCTACCTTCAGTTCAGGTCATGATCCCAAGGTCTTGGAATCAGGTCACCTGTGGAGCTCTCTGCTTCTCCCTCTGCCCCTCCCCTCTGCTCATGCTCTCTCTCTCTCTCTCTCTCTCTCATAAATAAATAAATAAGATCAGAGGTCAAGAGATAAACCATGCAAAGATGCTGAGCTCCAGCCCCTATCCCATGTGACACAAAAGGCTTCCCCCTTTGAATGGGACCTAGAGCAGGAAGGAGATCTTCAACAGACCCAGGCTGTAGGCAAAGCAGCCCCGCTCTAGGCATGTGGCCTAACAGGCCTGAACCTGGAAGAGGAATCAATAGTGGAGAAGATGCAGGGAGGTGCTGACGGCAGGCGCCAGAGGGTGAGTCACAACGCAGGCTCGGGGTCTCGAACAAGGCTGTCCTATCTGCTGCTTTAAAAATAGCACCCAGGGGCACCTGGCTGGCTCAGTGGGTTAAAGCCTCTGCCTTTGGCTCAGGTCATGATCTCAGGGTCTTGGGATCGGGCCCCGCATCGGGCTTTCTGCTCAGCGGGGAGCCTGCTCCCTCCTCTCTCTCTGCCTGCCTCTCTGACTACTTGTGATCTCTGTCTGTCAAATAAATAAATAAATAAATAAATAAATAAATAAAATCTTAAAAAAAAAAAAATAGCTCCGTGCTGCAGGGCTCTGGAAGAGATAAATGCTTGCCCGCGGACACTAAGTAGTCATGCATGTTGAGGTGCTTATCAAGACCTGGGTTCTGTCAAACTCTTCAGCTCATAGGATCAGGTGAGCCCAGAGACAATCCATCATAAGAGGGAAATGGCACATCCAAATCAGCCCAAGCAGGACAAGAGGGTATCAGTAAACCACAAGCTAGAGTATCCACAGCCCTGACCACTCACCAGGAACCCTTCCTCAACTTACATGAATAGCCAGGGTGGGTGAGGCAGAAGAAAATGCCCAAACTTGATTTACGATGGATGCCTCAGGGAGTAAGTTTAAGCCAAAAATGGCAGCTACATTGTAGCCACAGTCTTCTCCAATAGAAAGAATACAAGGGTCCAAGAACCAAAGGGCAGAGGTGAGAGTGGGATGCTTATCATCATCTCTTTGATCCACTGGGGGAGTTTGAGCTTCCCATCCCTCCTCTGTGCTCTTTGGGGGCGAGGGACGCAATTCAACCCACACACCCCAGTAACGCACTTGGACTCAGCATCTGCTTTCCAGAGCCCCCCCCCCAAAAGGTGGGAGGGCATGTCAATTCAGTTTACGCAGAAGATTATTTAGTCATCTAGAGAAATGCATTGTGTCTGACTTTGTTGTTTATTATTCATTAAAGCCCAGAATCTGGGAGGGCACCTTGGGGGCTCAGTCAGTTAAACTTCTGACTCTTGGTTTTGGCTCAGGTCATAATCTCAGGGTCATGAGATTGAGCCTGGTGCCAGGCTCTGTGCTGGGTGTGCACCCTGCTTAGGATTCTCTCTCTCCCCCTGTCCCTCCTGCTCATGCACTCTTTCTTCTCTCTTCAAGAAAAAGGGGGAAAAAAGTGTTATAAAGCCCAGAATCTGTGAAGCACTTTACCACATAGATTTCTGTCAGATAGAAAAGATAACCTCAGGGGTGACAAGGAAGATTTGGTACCAAATTAGAACTATTACCTAGGTAAAGTAGAAAATCTTTGCACCCACCCTACTTTTCTTCCAGGAGCAAGGGAAGATTACCTCTCAATAAACTTTATAAGTGTTGTGGGAGACTAGAGTAAAATGAAACAGACCCTTAAACACAGAGAACAAACTGATGGTTGCCAGAGGGGATGAAATGGGAAAAAATGAATAA
Source organism: Lutra lutra (assembly GCF_902655055.1). Classification (NCBI taxonomy): domain Eukaryota; kingdom Metazoa; phylum Chordata; class Mammalia; order Carnivora; family Mustelidae; genus Lutra; species Lutra lutra. The sequence goes on along the minus strand of NC_062291.1, from coordinate 1,517,195 downwards.
AGGGGAGTGGGAGATACAAGTTTCTAGTTATGAAATATGTAAGTCATGGGGATAAGAGCTAGAAGGTAGAGAATATAGTCCATTGTACCGTACCAGCATTGTATGGTGACAGATGCTACTTATACCTGTGGTGAGCACAGCATAACACACAGACTTGTCGAATCACTATGCTCTACACCAAAAATAATGTGACCTGTGTCAGATGTACTTCAATTAAATAAATACATAGGGAAATAAATACGTAAGTAAATACATAAATAAATAAAATTGAATTTTCATCATGTTATAAACTCTGCTTGTTTGAAATACCATTATGTCCACATTAACATATTCATGGAAGACAACCAGTAGGAAAGAAACCTGTTTAGCTTTGGTTTAACCTGCTTATTAAGAAAAATGATCCACTGGGGTGCCTGGGTGACTGAGTCGTTAAGCTTCTGCCTTTGGCTCAGGTCATGATCCAGGGTCCTGGGATTGAGCCGTGAATCAGTTTTATTTATAAATAAATAAAATCTTTAAAAGAAAAGAAAAATGACCCAAATTTGGCAACAGGCAAAAGGGATTCCTGGGGATTGTTTCAGGATCTAGGTCAAAGTTTCTAGCAAGCTTGCTAGGAAAACCTTTGTTTGACTTCCTACTTACTACTGATTAGGATATTTTGCAACTCTAAAGGAGTTTAATCTGAACACAGCTGATAGTACAACAAACGATATTTGTCTTGTCAGAGTAAAGATAACCCCCCAAAGTATCATTTTTGCCCGGGGGAAATTAACCATTTTTGTAATTAACACAGTAATCTTATTCTATATTTTCAAAAAAAATTCTAGTCCTGATTAACATATGGACTCTTGTTCTTCAACCACTTCTTGAGTTAGTTTTACCATCCTGCCATTCCCTCATTAATGATGTAGTTAATAGACCTTTGACACATTTTGATTTTACACTTGTAAGAGGTAGTAATGCTTTGTAACTTATTGAAAATTACACTTTATTTATTTATTTATTTTTATTTTTTGACAGAGAGATCACAAGCAGGCAGAGAGGCAGGCAGAGAGAGAGGAGGAAGCAGGCTCCCTGCTGAGCAGAGAGCCCGATGCGGGGCTCGATCCCAGGACTCCGAGATCATGACCTGAGCCGAAGGCAGCGGCTTAACCCACTAAGCCACCCAGGCGCCCCGAAAATTACACTTTAAAAACTATTTTCAAACTTACTTAGCTGCAGAAACAACATTGTCTTTTTTTCTAATCTCATTTAAGACCATGGGCATTCCTTAGAACTATATAATAAGGTGACTGCTTGGGAAACCTGCTGCCAAAGCAGTCTTTTAGACAGGAGAAATAAGGAGGGCATGGTGTGTAAATAGGCATGATGAGCCTTACTGATTAAGCCAAAGGAAAGTTTCAAGCAGCCCCTAAAAAGTCTAAACAGTAAGACAGCTCATCAATTCACATACTCCTCCCTTCCCCTAATCATCCTTGACATTGAAATGAACTACTGCTGTTTAGGAAAATGAAACAGATATACGCATCCTGACTTCAAATATTTAATTCAGTATTTGAACTTTGATATAGATACACAGATGGATACATGTGGGTATATGAGGGTCTCTTTTTTAAAATTTTATTTATTAATTTGAGACAGAGAGAGTAAATGCAGGGGAAGAGGCAGAGGGAGAAGGAGAGAATCTCCAACAGACTCCATGCTGAGCAGGTAGCCCAATGTGGGGCTCGATATCATGACCCTGAGATCATGACCCCATTCAAAATCAAGAGTCTGTTGCCTAATCAACTGAGCCACCCAGGCACCTTGAGGGTTTTCTTTTGTTTAATCAAAAGAGGATTTTGTTGTTGTTGTTGTTTTTTAAAAGGATGGTCTTTTTCCTTTTTTTATTTTTTTTTAAGATTTTTATTTATTCATTTGACAGAGATCACAAGTAGGCAGGCAGAGAGAGAGGGGGGAAGCAGGCTCCCTGCTGAGCAGAGAGCCTAATGTGGGGTTTGATCCCAGGACCCTGGGATCATGACCTGAGCCAAAGGCAGAGGCTTTAACCCACTGAGCCACCCAGGCACCCCCAAAAGAGGGTTTTTATTAAAGTCTTCTAGGAAAAAGACCAATAATCACAAAGATAAATACTAGAATTACAGGCAGCCACACCACTCAGAGAGAATCATACAATGTTTGGCTACTTCACCAATTCTTCTCATTTGCAAAATCGGGATCATGCTGACCATGCTACTAATGTCATTTTCTTTTTTTCACTTAACAATATGTCATGAATATTTTCTTTTGTCATTAAATATTCTTCTGCATGATTTTTCATGGCCTTATTGTGGGGAGTGCCATAATTCATTTTATGAGTCTTTGACCATGGGCCATTTAGTTTGCTGCCTGTTCCTAATATTTTCTTTAGGATAGGTTCCTAGAAGTGAAACATTAAGAAGAAGTGTATTTTTCTATTTTTTTTTTAACATGTTGCCAGATAGTCCTCCAAAGTGTGTATAATTAAAAATACCACTAACGGGTATATAAAAGTGCTATTGTCTTACATTCTCCACAATAATTTCATTTGTGTTTCTATTGTAGTTTCTTATTGCTATTTTTAAATATATCGGTCCATTTAATATATTGGTTAACATGGTTAGTTAATTTAATAGAAGACTGATATCTCATGATTTTAATTTGCACTTAATTACTAGTAAAGTCAATATTTTTTCATATTTGTTGTCTTAATTTTCTACTGTGAGTTAGTTTTTCCATATGAACTTTAGTTTCGCTCTCTAGAAAAGATTTTTGGTATTTTTACTGAGATTCCATTAAATTTAAAAATTAACCTACAGAGAATCAGTGTGTTTATGATACTGAGCTATTCTATCCAAGAACACTGGATATATTTCCACTTGTCTAAAATCCATTTTTGTACCTTTCAGACATGTTTTAAATTATCCTTTTATAAACTTTGAACATATATTTTATGTTTATTCCTCAATGTATGTCTGTTATATAATTATACTGTATCTGAAGGCATTTAAATTTTATATGTCGATATTATATTTTGCTGCCATAAGAGAACTATGTTGCTTCAGTCAGCTTTATGATTGAGTCTCAGCTTTCTAGGAATACTAACATGTCATCTGCAATCAGACCTTTTTACTTCTTTTACCAATTCTCCTGTTTCTGGTTGACTTCCTTTTATTGTTTGTATTGGCTAAAACCTCCAGTACTATGTGAAATAGTAACATAGGTACTAGGCATCCTTACTGGTTCCTGATCCTAACGGAAATGCAGCTAACACTTCCTCTTTAAGTAAAATGTTACTTTAGAGCTAAGATACAGGGGAGGAGTTAAGATGGTGGAGAAGTAAGGGAACCCTATGTTTGTCTGTTCCCTTAAAGTCAGCTAGATATTTATCAAATCATCCTGAACACCTGAGAAATCAATCAGAGATCTGAGAAAAGAAATGCTTAAATTCTACAAGTAGAAAACTGACCTCTTTTAGGGACTTTCTTTTAACAAAAAGACAAAAACATACCCAGGATCTAGTTTTTTGTTGTTTTTTGTTCGTCTGTTTTATTTTTTCCTGTTGTCATTGTTGTTATTGTTGTTTTTTATCTTTCTTTCTTCCTTTCTTTTCTGGACAAAATGATGTGACAGAGAAATCCATCCCAAAAGAAAGAACAGGAGGGTAATACTCTCTGCCAGGGATTTAATCAATATGGATATAAGTAAGATGTCTGAACTAGCATTTAAAACAATGATTGTAAAGATACTAGCTGAGCTTGAAAAGAAGAATAGAAGACACTAGAGAATCCCATACTGTAGAAAGAAAAGAACTAAAATTTAGTCAAGCCAAAATTGAAAATGTTATTACCAAGATGCAGACCTGAGTGGAGGCCATAAAAATGAGGATGAGTGAAGCAAAAGAGAGAATCAGTGATATAGAACATAAAATGATGGAAAACAAGGAAAATGAAAAGAAGAGAGAAAGGGAGACTCAGCAATTCCATAAGCAAAATAATATCCATATAATAGGGGTCCCAGAAGATAAGGGACGGGAGGAAGGGGAAGACAGTTTGTTTAAACAAATTATGCTGAAAACTTCCCTAATCTAGAGAAGGAAATGGGCATTCAAGTCCAGGAGCCACAGATAACCCCCCTCAAAATCAATAAAAACAGGTTAACATCTTGACATATAATAGTGAAGCTTGCAAATTTCCAAGATAAAGAGAAAATCCTGAAAGCAGCTTGGGACAAGAGGTCATTAACTTACAAGGGTAGAAACATAAGGCTGGCAGCAGACCTGTCCACATAGACCTGGCAGGCGGGAGAGGACTGCCATGATATATTCAAGGTGCTAAATAAGAAAAATGTGCAGCCAAGAATACTTTATCCAGCAAGGCTGTCATTCAGAATAGAAGAAGAAATAAAGAGTTTCCAGGACAAACAAAAGCTAAAGGAATTTGTGAACATTAAACCAGGCCTGCAAGAAATATTAAAGGGAATCCTTTGAGCAAAGAGAGAGCCCAAAAGTAATAAAGACCAGAAAGGGACAGAGACAATATACAGGAACAGAGACTTTACAAGTAATACAATGGCACTACATTTATATCTTTTAATAATTACTCTGAATGTAAATGGACTAGTTGCTTCAGTCAAAAGACTTAGGGTATCAGAGTGGATTAAAAAAAACAAAAAAACAAAAAAAAACAAGAGCCACTGAGGGGCACCTGGGTGACTCAGGCAGTTAAGCATCTGCCTTCAGATCTGATCATGGTCCCAGGGTCCTGGGATTGAGCCCTGAGTTGGGCTCCCTGATCAGCAGGGAATCTGCTTCTTCCCTATCCCTCTGTCCTTCCCAACTCATGCTCTATTTCTTACTTGCTCTCTCCCTCAAGTAAATAAATAAAATCTTAAAACAACAATAAGACACATCAATATGCTGCTTACAGGAGACTCAGTTTAGATCCAAAGACACTTCCAGATTGACAGTGGGGTGAAGAACCATTTAGCATGCTAATGGACATCAAAAGAAAGCTGGTGTAGTCATCTTCATATCAGACAAACTAGATTTTAAACCAAAGACTGTAAGAAGAGATGAAGAGGGACACTATATTATAAAAAAATGTCCGCCCAACAAGAAGACCTAACGATTGTAAGTATTTATTCCCCTAGGTTGGGAACAGCCAAATATATAAACCAATTAATGACAGAATGTTAAAAACTCATTGATAATAATACAATAATAGTAAGGGACTTTAACACACCACTCACTGCAATGGACAGATCATCTAAGCAGAAGAACAATAAGGAAACAAGACTTTGAATGGCACACTGGACCAAATGGACTTAACAGATATATTCAGAGCATTTCATCCTAAAGCAACAGAATATACATTCTTCCTTAATGCACATGTAACATTCTCCAGAATAGATTATATACTGGGTTACAAATGAGGTCTCAACTGGTACAAAAAGACTAAGATCATACCATGCATATTTTCAGACTACAACACTATAAAACTTGAAGTCAATCATAAGAAAAAATTTGGAAGGACCACATATACATGGAGGTTAAAAAAATCCTACTGAAGAATGAATGGGTCAACCAGGAAATTAAAGAATTTTCTAAAATACATGGTAGAAAGTGAAAATGAGAACACAACAGTTCAAAACCTTTGGGTTGCAGCAAAGGTGGCCCCAAGAGGGAAGTACATAGCAATATAGGCCTTATACTAGAAACAAGAAAAGTCTGAAATACACAACCTAACCTTACACCTAAAGGATCTGGAAAAAGAACAACAAATAAAGCCTAAATCTGGCAGGAGAAGAAAGAATAAAGATTAGGGCAGAAATCAATGATATAGAAATTTAAAAAAATAAAACAGTAGAATACATCAATGAAACTAGGAGCTCTTTCTTTGAAAGCATTAATAAGATTAATAAACCCCTAGCCAGACTTATCAAAAAGAAAACAGGAAGGACCCAAATGAATAAAGTCATGAATGAAAGAAGAGAGATCACAACTAATACTGAAGAAATACAATCATAAGAGAATATTATGAGCAATTATATGCCAACAAATTGGGCAATCTGGAAGAAACGGATGCATTCCTAGAAACATATAAACTACCAAACTGATATAGGAAGAAACAGAAAATGTGAACAGACCCATAACCAGCAAAGAAATTGAAATAGTAATCAAAAATCTCCCAATGAGGGGTGCCTGGGCCTCTGACTTCAGCTCATATCATGATCTCAGGGTCCTGGGATTGAGCCCCATGTCAAGCTCCCTGCTAAGAGGATGTCTGCTTCTCTCTCTTCCTCTGCTTCTCTCCCCATTTGTGTTCTCTCTGTCTCTCTCTCAAATAAATAAATAATCTCCCAATGAATAAGAGTCCAGGCCAGATGGCTTCCCAGGGGAAAGTTCAACCTTAAATGTTCTACCAAACATTTAAAGAAGAATCAATAACTATTCTTCTGTAACTGTTCCCAAAAGTAGAAATGGAAGGATAACTTCCAAACTCATTCTATGAGGCCAGCATCACCTTGATCCCAAAACCAGACAAAGACCCCACCAAAAAGGAGAATTACAGACCAATATCCCTGATGAATATGGATGCAAAAATTCTCACCAAGACACTAGCTAATAGGATCCAACAGTACATTAAAAGAATTATTCACCACAGCCAAATGGGATTTATTCCTGGATTGCAAGTGTGGTTCAACATCAGTGAATCAATCAATGGGATACACCACATTAGTAAAAGAACAAGAACCATATGATACTCTAAATAGACAAAGAAAAAGCATTTTACAAAATACAGCTTTCTTTCTTTTTTTTTTTTTTAAGATTTTATTTGTTTTTCAGAGAGAGAAAGTGCACAAGCAGGCGGACTGGCCAACACCTTAATCTTGGATGTCTAACCTCCAGAACTGTGAGAAAATCAATTTCTGGTGTTTAAGCCCCACTGTCTGTGGTATTTCTTTTGGCAGTCCTAGCAAACTAATATAATATCTTAGCCTTGATAATCCTGAATTGCTTTGGCCAGTAATTGTTTTTGTATTATTTGTAACAGCATTAAGTATCAACCTTATACTGGTGTTACAAAAAAGAACTTAAAAGTTTTTCTCCATTTTCTATGCTAAGAAAAAATTTGTGAAATTATGACTACTTGGTCTTTAAAGTTTTGGCAGAATTTCTCTGTGGAACCATATGAACCTGCTGCTTTTTTTTTTTTTTAAGATTTTATTTATTTATTTTTAAAGAGAGAGAGAGAGCATGAGTTGGGGGAGGGGCCCCGGGAGAGGGAGAAGCAGACTCTCCACTGAGCAGGGAGCCTGATGCAGGACTCAGTTCTAGGATCCTGGGATCATGACCTCAACAAAAGTCAGACACTTAACAGACTGAGCCACCCAGGTGCCCAAACCTGCTGCTTTTTTGTGGACAATTTCCTTGACAATTTTCCCTATTTCTCCTATGGAGTTGTACTGTTTGTCTACCTCCAGAAAATTCTAGTGAAGTGCAGTTTCCTATAAAATTATCAATTTCATCAGTGTTTTCAAATTTATGTGCATAAAAAAATTTATGTGCGTAGTGGTCCACAAAATAGTCCCATATTTATAAATTTATAAATTTCTTATATTGTATATTTGGTGGCTTTCTTCTTTTTTTCTCAATTAGATTAGTTGTTTGAATACTTTATTGCTTTTAAAAAAAACAGTATTTTTAAGTTAATTATATTTACTTATTTATCTATCCTCCACCTCATTGATACCTGCTTTTATTTTTTACTATTTCCTTCCTTGTGTGTGTGTTGTTGTTTTTTTGTTTTGTTTTGGTTTGGTTTGGTTTGGTTTGTTTTTTTTTTTTTTTGGTTTGTCTTTTGGTTCTTTTCCTAGCTTCTGAGTTGGATATTTAATTCACTACTTTTTATTGTTTTACTTATATTAATACAGGTTTAAGGCCATTGATTTTCTTCTGATAGCTGCTATAAAATAAGACTATAGATTCCGATACATAGTGTTTTTATTTTTATTGTTTTAAGATTTATTTATTTATTTGACAGAGAGAAAGCACATGAGAGAGTACTAGCAAGGGCAGCAGCAGAGGGAGAGGGAGAAGCTCAGCAGGGAGCCCGATGCGGGCTCCACCCTAGGACCCTGAGATCATGACCTGAGCCAAAGGCAGATGCTTAATCAACTGAGCCACCCAGGTGCCCCAGATACACAGTGTTTTAATTAATTAACTAATTAGATTCTGTAATTTTTCTTTATAATTTCCCTGTTTTTTAATGAAAAGAGCTTTTTAAAAAATTACTGATGAAAACTTCCTTTTATCATCTGATTTTATTAACTCTGAATTTTATCACATGATAATCATAGAGTGTGGTTTGTAATGATTCTGTTTTATGAAACTTATGCTTTTTTGTGACACCATATGCAATCATATTTTGTGAGTACTACACAGGTAATTGAGAAAGACTGCTGTTAGGATGTGAAGTTCAATATATATCCATACCATCTACCTCACTGATTCTGTTGGTTAGATTTTCCATATCCTTATTTAATTTTTGTCCATCTTGACCTTTCTTCTACTAAGATTGGTATATGCAAGTGTGCTATTGTTAGTGTTTTTTTTTTCTCTTGCAATCCAGTTCTTTTTGCCTTTTAAGAGTGGCTATTGTTATAACATCATTGCTAACTCTGACTTTTATTTTAAAATATGTGCTTCTTGGGGTGCCTGGGTGGCTCAGTTATTAAGCATCTGCCTTCAGTTCAGGTCCTGATCCCAGGGTCCTGGGCTTGAGTCCCACGTTGGGCTCCCTGCTCAGTGGGAAGCCTGCTTCTCCCTCTCCCACTCACCCTGCTTGTGTTCCCTCTCTTGCCATGTCTCTCTCTGTCAAATAAATAAATAAATAAATAAAATCTTCATTTTAAAACAAGATTTAAAATATGTGCTTCTTGGGGCACCAGGGTGGGTCAATCAGTGAGGCATCCAACTTCTGGTTTCAGCTCAGGTCATGACCTCATGATCATGGGACTGAACCCTGCATTGGGCTCTGTGCTCTGCATGGAGTCAGCTTCAGATTCTCTCACGCTCTCCCCTGCTTTCTCTCTGTTTCCCAAATAAATAAATAAAATCTTATAAAGTAAATATGTGCTTCCTGGGGCACCTGGGTGGCTCATTCAGTTGAGTCTGACTCTTGATTTCAGCTCAGGTCATGATCTCAGGGTTGTGAGATCAAGCCCCACATTGGGATCCCTGTTGGACATGGAGCCTGCTTAAGACTCTCTCTTTCCCTCTCCCTCTGCCCCTCAGCCCCATCTCTCCTCACTCTAAAAAAATTATATATGTATATAAAAATATATATATATACTATGAATGCAAATAAACATATACATATGCTTCTTCATATAGTGCTTTTTTTGACTTGCATTCTACTTTCTCTGCTCTCAAGATCACAGAACTTGCTTTTGTTTCTATCTTTCCATCTCTTTGTTTTCTGACATTCTTTTATATACAGAATACAGTTGATCTTGTTTTATTAGACAGATTGGAAACCTTTCTATTTCACAGATTAACTAAATCCATTCACAGTTACTTATTCCTTTTGCATTAAGATTGCTTTGTTTAGGGGCACCTGGGTGGCTCAGTGGGTTGGGCCACTGCCTTCGGCTCAGGTCGTGATCTCAGGGTCCTGGGATCGAGTCCCGCATCGGGCTCTCTGCTCAGCAAGAAGCCTGCTTCCCTCTCTCTCTCTCTCTGCCTGCCTCTCCGTCTACTTGTGATCTCTCTCTGTCAAATAAATAAATAAAATCTTTAAAAAAAAATAAAAAAAAATTAAAAAAAAAAGATTGCTTTGTTTAGGGGCGCCTGGGTGGCTCGGTGGGTTAAGCCTCTGCCTTCGGCTCAGGTCATGATCTCACGGTCCTGGGATCGAGCCCCACATCGGGCTCCCTGCTCAGCGGGGAGCCTGTTTCCCCCCTTCCCCACCCCCTCCCCCGCCTGCCTCTCTGCCTACTTGTGATCTCTGTCAAATAGATTTTTAAAAAATCTTTTAAAAAATTGTTTTGTGTATAATTAGTTGATATGCTTCTCTACATGATGTGTTTTCTTTGCTCTATTATTTTTAAATATTCTCTTGATATTTAGGAAACTTTGTATTATTATTCTAGAGCTTATTTTTGGAATTCTGTTTTCTTTTGTTTTTTAATTTTTTATTTCTTTTCAGCGTAACAGTATTCATTGTTTTTGCATGGAATTCTCTGTTTTCTAATGGTAGCTGCCTTTCACTTTCCTGATTTGTCCATTTGTATTCATATCCACTGATTCCCATCTGTTGTCTAGACAGGGAGTTCATTTTGCTTTTTCTTTCTCTTTTCCTTCTTCTATTTTAGTTGCTTAAATTTTTACTTAGAATACATCATTCATATATATATATATATACATATATATATATATAACTATTTTATCCTCTTTCCCAACCTTGTTTTTATCTTAGATTTATTTATTTATTTATTTATTTTTAAGGTAGGCTCCATGACCAACATGGGGCTTGAACTCACAACCCAAAGATCAAGAGGCACATGCTGTACCAGCTGAGCCAGCTAGACACCCAGTTGATCTTAGATTTAAATTAATTATATTACATGCTCACCATCAGCCCTTTAGCTAAAGATTTCACAATCATCTTTTAGTTGAAGGTCATCCTCTCATAGACTCCTCAGGAAAGGCTGATAAGTTCCATATTTCCCAAACTTTTCCAAGTTCAAAAAATTTTTTCTATATTTGTAATACCTACAGGATAATGTAGTGAGTTGAATAGTGTTCCACAAGAAGAGACGCTCAAGTCCTAACCTCAGGGACCTGTGAATATCAATTTAATTATGAAGGGAGTCTTTGCAGACATAATTAAAGACCTTGGGATGATACTATTCTGGATTTCGGATAGGCCATAAATTCAATGACTAGTGCCCTTATGGAGGAAAGAAGGTGAAATTTCAAACACAGAGGTATATCAGGGAATGCCTTATGAAGAAAAAGATAAAGATCGGAGTTACACAGCCTCTAGGCAAGGAACGCCAGAATTGCTAGCAGCCACCAGCAGCTAAGAGATAGGCAGAGAACAGATTATCCCTCAGAGCCACCAGAAGAAGCCAATGCTGCCAGCACCTCGATTTTAGATTTCTGGCCTCCAGAACGCTGAACGAATAAATGTCCATTTGTTTTAAGCTACCAAGTTTCTGGAAATTCATTATGATAACCCTAGGAAACCAACACAGACAGCTTAGCTACTTATAAAATCTTTAGTTCATGCTTTCTTTCCTAAAGCTACTTTTCTTTTCAAAAAGGGCTGCTCCGGGGCACCTGGGTGGCTCAGTGGTTGAGACTCTGCCTTCGGCTCAGGTCATGATCTCAGGGTCCTGGGATCGAGTCCCGCATCGGGCTTTCCCGTCTGCGGGGAGCCTGCTTCCTCCTCTCTCTCTCTCTCTCTCTCTCTCTGCTTGCCTCTCTGCCTGCTTGTGATCTCTCTCTGTCAAATAAATAAAATCTTTAAAAAAAAAAAAAAAGGGCTGCTCCGAGCCATCAGAAGAAATGAAATCTTGCCATTTGCGATGACGTGGGTAGAACTAGAGGGTATTATGCTGAGCGAAATAAGTCAATCAGAAAAAGACAATTATCATATAATCTCCCTGATATGAGGAAATTGAGAGGTAACGTGGGGTGGTTGGGGGGTAGGAAAGGAATAAATGAAACAAGATGGGATTCGGAGGGAGGCAAACCATAAGAGACTCTTACTCTCACAAAACAAATGGAGGGTTGCTGGGGAGAGGGTGGGTAGGAAGAGGGTGGTTGGGTGATGGACACTGGGGAAGGTATGTGCTATGGAGAGTGCTGTGAAGTGTGTAAACCTGGCGATTCACAGACCTGCATCCCTGGGGCTAATAATACATTATATGTTAATAAAAAAATAAAACAAATTTTTAAAAAGGGGCTGCTCCATAGTTGCCCCACTTTGCATGTGAACTTTGAAAAGTCTGAAGGTTGGAAGCTGTCTAATTCTCTAGGCCTTGAAAGACAGTTGGTCCTTTTGCCTGGAGTCTTGGAGAATTTATCTTTAAAGTTTAACCATTTCTCTATCGTATGTCTCAGAATCGATCTTTGTGTGTCAATTTTCTCAAGTAGGTGTGGCTCTTTAAATAGCAGATTCAGATTGTTTCTTTTTTGGAAATGTTTTCTTAGATTATAGGTTGTTACTTTTTTTTTTTTTTTTAAGTAGACTCCAAGCCCAGTGTGGAGCCCAATATGAGGCTTGAACTCATGACCATGAGATGAAGACCTGAGCTGATAATGAAGAGTCAGACACTTAACTGACTGAGCTACCAGGTGCCCCAGTTTATAGATTTATTAGTTCTGGTCTATTGTTTTGACTTGCTTCTTCTTTATAAAAATTTTGAAACTGCTTTACCCACTTCCATTTTAGCCATTTATTCTCCTTTGTTTTGATTGTTTTCCTGCTTCTTTTCAATGCTGCTTATTTAATTTTTTAATTGAGACTATTTTCCCTTGGGCACTTAGCCATTTAGTCTTCAATTTGGAGATGATTTTTTATTTTTGTCCATTTCTTTCTTGAATTCAATCAACTCATTTCTTCTCTTCCTAATTTTGCCTATTTCATTCTTGGCAATTTTGGGCATCCTTTGCCTATTTCAATCTTGCCTAATTCATTCTGATTCAATGTGCTTTTCATATCCCAAATGCTTGATTGAAAATATTTGGTTTAATTCTGTGTATGGTATCACAATTTTCTTCTGGTTTCTGTTATCTTGGGGTGAAGAATTTTTATCACCTGAAATGCTTTTATCTTCCTTTTCTGTTTCCTATAGTTTTGTGTTGATGAATTCTATGTAATCTATCAGCACAGTTGGCTGTTGAGGGTATTTCACAAAATGGCTAATTTGAGGATGCTCTCCTTCGTCAGGGTAGTAAAAGGCAATCTATTTAATGGCTGTCTCTGTGAAGGGAGGAGGATGGGATTGTGATCATTGATTTTGGTTCTTACTTCCAAATTTTTTTTTTTTAAGATTTTTTTTTTATTTATTTATTTGACAGAGAGAGATCACAAGTAGACGGAGAGGCAGGCAGAGAGAGAGAGAGAGAGAGAGGGAAGCAGGCTTCTTGCTGAGCAGAGAGCCCGATGCGGGACTCGATCCCATGACCCTGAGATCATGACCTGAGCCGAAGGCAGCGGCTTAACCCACTGAGCCACCCAGGCGCCCCCTTACTTCCAAATTTAAGACTCTAAGTTTCCCCCTTTCTTCTTCTCCGTACCACCAAGTCTCCAAAGACGACTCCTTCCTTCCTTTATTTTTTATTAATATTTTTATTTATTTACTTATTTGAGAGAGAGATAGTGAGTGAAAGCGAGCACAGGGGGAGAGTGAGAAGGAGAGAGAAGCAGGCTCCCCACTGAGCGGAGAACCCGATGTCAGGTTTGATCCCAGGACCCGAGATCATGACCTGAGCCCAAGGCAGATGCCTAACCAACTGAACCACCCAGGTGGCACCCCCCTTCCTTCTTTTGAAACTTTCTTCCCACTTTCCCTTTTCCTTTTTTTGAGATAGTTACCTTAAGTCCTGCTCATTTTAAAGTTCTTTCCTTGTGGAGTGTTTTTATCCACTAGAACCCTTCCCCTCTCTCCCATATTTTCATCTTTAAGTTTTCCTTCCCTCTCATGATTTTTGGTCAATTTTAGACCCCCTTGCTCCCCTCTTTTTTTATTTTCACAGGTTTTCTGAAGTCTTCCTGTCCCAGTTCTGTTCAAAGCCTTGCGACAGAGCTGGACAGAGAACTCTGGTAAAAATTGGTGTTTATTTTTCTATGCACTGGCAATATGAGCTTTGTAATTACATGATAGGTATGAGATTTGTGTGGCTTTATTTGTTCTTTTTGTTAGTCCATATAGTTTTGGGGCACAGGTATGAGAAGCTCCATATTTAGTTGGCTATGATCAACAACAGTGTTCCTTGGTTTCTTTATTTTTTTATATCCTAGATTCATTTCAGCAATTAAAAAAATTTTTTTCAAGGGCTTCAATGGAATTATGTTAAATCTATAAATTAATGTGGGAAAACCGACTTGGCCGTTAGGCATGTGCTTTGGAAACTTCCAGAATCAAATCCCGCTCTGCCATCTACTATTTGTGTGGCTTGGGGCAAATTGCTTCACCTCTGTGGGACACAACTTCTTCAGTTTTTTTTTTTAAATAATTATAATTTAAAGATTTTATTTATTTATTTGTCAGAGAGAGAGAGAAAGAGAGCGAGCACAAGTAGGCAGAGAGGCAGGCAGAGGCAGAGAGAGAAGCAGGCTTCCCACTGAGCAAGGAGCCTGGTGTAGGACTCGATCCCAGGACCCTGGGATCATTACCTGAGCTGAAGGCAGCAGCTTAATCGACTGAGCCACCCAGGTGTCCCTTCTTCAGTTGTTTAAAAAGAAAAGAGAAAAACCCCTCAGAATATTGTATGATTATGTGTATAAGTTGCTTAACACAGGACCTAGCACATATCATGTATTTTTAGTTGGTCTACACACCCAGGAAAATATCTCTTCTTTTTATTTGAGTCTTCTTATTTCTACCTCAGTACAGCTTTATTATTATCTTCACATTTGTCTTGTACATTCCTTTTAATTTGATTACTAGGTGTTTAAATTTTTTTTTTTTTAAGTTGGCTCCACACCCAGGGTGCAGGTGAACACAGGGCTTGAACTCATGACTCTGAGATCACAACATAGGCTGAGATCAAGAATCAGCAGCTTAACCAACTGAGCCACTCAGGCACCCCTAGGTGTTTTACATTTTTATTATAATTATTAATGCCATTTGGGGGCAGTGTATTTTCTACCTTCATTCACAAGAAAACTTATTTTTGTGAATTTTGGATTCAACGACCTCATAGAATTCTTATTACTTCATTATTTTTTCACTGAACTCTGTTTTTTAGGTAAATAAGAATATAATTTGCATGCAATGATAATTTTATCTTTCTCCTGTTGATAACTATACCTCATTCATTTTTATCTCTTCCATCGGCTAGTACCTCCGGCACCATGTTTAACAGTGGCAGTGATGACTGGCGTCTTTGTCTTATTTTTCTAGTGGTTCAATAATGAGTATGATGTTGGCTGATGGTTTGATCTGGATGCTCTTTCTTAGGGCACTGATTGTGTAATGTGACAGTTCTGTTCTTATCATGTTAGTTTAGTGATAATGTGTTCTGTTGGATATGCTTTGCTGTTGTCTTATTAAGGACTTGTATATTGATTTTTTTTTTTTTTTTGTCTTTTGCTTTTGGTGGCTATCTTTGTTAGGTTTAAATATTAGGGCTCATGAATTTCACAAAATAGATGAAGAAATCTATCTTTATTTATGCTTTGGGGTAGTTTATTTTCCACGGGAATTATTTGTTCTTTAAACATAAGAAAGAGGGGGGTGCCTGGGTGGCTCAAGGGGTTGAGCATCTACCTTCAGCTCAGGTCATAATCCCAGGGTCCTGGGATCCAGCCCTGCATCAGGCTCCCTGCTGAGCAAGGAGTCTGCATTTCCCTCTTCCTTTGCCCCTCCCCCTCTGCTCATGATCTTCTCACTCTCTCTCTCAAATAAAAAAAAATTTTTTTTGAAAGAGGCTGTCAACACAAGGGTTTGTAAAAATAAGGAAAAAATTACAAATAAAAAAATTTTTGAAAAATTTTAAAATTTTCCTCCCTTTTTCCACATAGGAGGCTTTTATTGTTTTCTTAATTTTTAGTCAATAATTTTAGTTATTCTACTAGGTGTGTCACTTCTGGGAATTTAAACTACAGACAAACTCCTAACATGTGTGGAATGCTAAATACTTACAAAGATATTCACTGCAGTATTATTTATAATAGCAAAAGCCTAGTATTAGGACATTAGTTAAATAAATTGGGGTACATCCAGGCAATGGAAGGCCATTCATCCTTTAGAAAGGACAATGTGCCAGTTGGGAACCAAATCCTAAAATGTACAATGAAAAAAGCAAGGTTCAGGGTTGCATGTCTAGTATGCTATATTTATGTAAAAAATAAAAATATAGGAGCGCCTGGGTGGCTCAGTGGGTTAAAGCCTCTGCCTTCGGCTCAGGTCATGATCCCAAGGTCCTGGGATCGAGCCCGCATCTGGCTCTCTGCTCAGCGGGGAGCCTGTTACCCTTCCTCTCTCTCTCTCTCTGCCTGCCTCTCTGCCTACTTGTGATCTCTGTCAAATAAATAAATAAAATCTTTAAAAATAAAAATATAGACCATATACTCACACACACATACACTCCTATATTACCAGACTATGTTTGCAAGGATACACAAGGAGCAGTGGTTTTCTCTAGACAGAAGTGAATGACTAGGGTATTGGTATCTGTGTCCTCTCATAACTTCTAGGTCTTTCACCTCCTACTCAAAATATGCTAAAATGCTTCTCTCTGTCTGGGTCCAACCTCAGATGGTTAACATAAGAGAAAACACTGTACCTAAATATTATAAAAATCACAGAATCAGGCTCACTGTCTGGTTTCATGTATGTTACCTTTGTGTAATAGTCCTGAGCTACATTTCATGAGATCATGCAAGCTTCTCTGTAGCCTGAAATCTGGACAGCTGTGAAACATAATCCTGGTAAAACAAAGTTAGGTGTTGTAGGAGATAAGACCTGCAAACCGACTGCTTAGAGTAGCTTGAATAACTCAGTGCTTATTTGGCTAAACATGAGTTAAATGGGCAAATACCAGGCATCTATGGTAGTACGATTTAAGACACTGATGTTAGGCCTTTGTAGTACTTTCCTAGACCTGCCTTAGTAAAATACCACAAACTATGTGGCTTAAAAGAGCAGAAATTGTTTGTCTCATGGTTCTGGAGGCTGAAATCAGGGTGTTGGCAGAGCCATACTCCCTCCGAAACCCATAGGGAAATCTTCCTTGCCTCTTGGCTGCTTCTGGGGATTAGCAGGCAATCTTTGACATTCCTTGGCTTGCAGCTGCATAACTCCCAATTTTGCCTTGGTCATCATATGGCACTTTTCCCTGTGTGCCTCTGTCTTCATTTGGCCACCTTCTCATCAAGATACCATACTCCTACCCCAATAGGGCTTCCTCTTACCTTAATTAACCATAACTGCCACCACTCTGTTTCCAAATAAGGTCCCAATCTGAGATACTAGGAGTTAGGATTTCAACATTATCTTTTTTGGAGGGACACAATTCAACCCATAACCACCTTTGGGGAGAAGGTGAGAGAGAATGTAAAAGCCAAAGATGCGGGAACCTACAAACACTGCATTCGGCCTGCCTGGGTCCTATTGGTGAGATTAAGTTATAGCCTCAGCCTTCACCCTAAGAGCACAGTGAAGATGAGTTAGCAAAAACTTCAATCTGGGCTCCAGAGGAATTTACAAATTCAGCCCCATGTAGAGCCCCCCCCCACCCCACCCTGCCCTTCCTGGTTCCTGCTTCATTGATGCGCATGCTCTACCTTGAGCCATTGCCCTGCTACCCCTGAGTTAAGAGAAAAAGGGAATGTACTAAGAAAGGTCAAATGACAACCCCACCCTCACACCCCCACCCTCATCAGATCACAGGCTTCACACCAGGAAGACTTGCGTTGGCTTCTTGTGCTATTGTGCTCCACGGGCCCCTCCTGCTGTCCACGTAAGCACCTTTAGCACACTCTGAGAGGTACAAGAGCCCACAGATGGAAATGTTCTTTGGAGTAATCCCAACTGCTCTCAAGTTTCTGTCCAAAGACGTCCTTTTTGAATTCAACACCTGTTGACCACTAAGCCTATTAAGAGTCTGTTCACTAAAGGCCAGATTTGACTGCTCGGTTCAATCACACCTCCACTGCGAGCCCTTTCTGGCTGTCAGTGGGCAGGATATGGACTTCTGTTTGTTGTCTCAGAATTCATACACCCCCTTTTCTTGCTTTTCTGTGGTATTTTATATTATTAATCCATTCGCATCTGAGTGTTTGAATCTTACTTTCCCAAACGCAGCTTAGAGTATTTCTTCCCTTTTTCAGTGGCCAAAGAACTTCTAAAAAGGCAAAGAGAAGTTATCTTTATTTTTAAACGGGAATAGGTCACAGTAATGCAAAGCGATAACATGTATTTAACACATATACATGTGCAAAACATAGATGCTTATTGCTTTGCATTATGGCAACCTTCTCTTCTCATATGAATGTGTATTGAATTTATATATACACAAGCACATATATTTAGAGTAGCTTTTTTTTTTTTTGGTGTGATAACTATGTAAATCGCCCTAGTGATTATTCTGCCAATATTTATTCCCTACTCCATTCTCCCATTGTATATATTTTTTAGGAACCATTGACCTTTTCTTTAGAGTCTACAGAAATAATTCTTGCCGTGTATATGAAATGATGGCTGGGAAGGATTTTTATTTTTAGCATGACATTTTTGTCAAGGTTGATTGATTTCCTATTACCTGCCTGATTTTTAGAAATGCAAAGGACCAATAATTGTTTTGTTTTTTTAATCAACTACACTTGGAGTTATTGTTCTGTAGACTCCAGGCCCCAGAGAGTGCTTGCCGAATAAGTCTAGTGGACATCACTCTGGGGAAGGCAGAAAGCAAACGATGGTCCTGCCTTCCCCAGCCCTTGGAGCAGCAACTGTGTTCTGGAAAATGGGAAAAATAAAGTAGGAGGAAGGTTAGATTTGACTTAAAATTGTCACTTTCTGGTGTGCCTGGGTGACTCAGTGTAGTTAAGCCTCTGCCTTCAGCTCAGGTCATGATTTCAGGGTCCTGGGATCAAGCCCCACATCGGGCTCTCTGTTCAGCAGGGAGCCTGCTTCTGCCTGCCTCTCTGCCTACTTGTGATCTCTCTGTCAAATTAAAAAAGAAAAATTGTCACTTTCCAACTGGGAGAATGTCATTTTTTGACATTGCTTCAGCTGGGGCTTAAATGGGAATGTATAATGTGAGGTATGAAGCACTATCTCCTCGATTTGTAGAAGTCGCCTAATAAAATCTTTCCAAAAAGGAACATGCCCACTCATAAATCAGTGGAGTCGATTTCTATCTATACCCTGCATTCTAGAATTTAGATACCAATGAGAGGCTAACCTAAGTCGTGGTTAACTTGAATTGGTCGGGGGGAACAACTCCATGCTCCCCTTGGTCTAAGAGGTGGAGTTTAGAGGACGGCATGCTCCCTGCTTACTTCCTGCTCATCAGGGCATTTAAAGCACAAATTATTTAATTCCACACTACTATCAGAACTTCGTTTCAAAAGTCCTACACTCCTTGCCTACCATGGCCCCAAGTAGGGTGAAGTGAGTGAGTCACTCTCCTGGGAGTGAAGCTTAATAGAGGCCCAAGAAGTCTCAGTAACCAAGATATATAACATTTTAACGCAAATTAAAAAAAAAAATGGTAAAGTAGGCCAGCTGCTAACTGCCTATTTCTGTAAATAAGTCTTTCAGGGGTGGGATTAAGAAGGGAAGAGAGAGGCCAGATCGTGCAAGTGCACAAATGCATTTGAAGTTTTGATATATTTGAAGCTTTGATGTATTGCTTATCATGGATTTTTTTGCATTAATTTTGATTTTTAAAAAATTAGTTTTGACTTTAAAAATATTGCATTAAAATATTTATCTTGACTACTGAAATGTGAGGTTTTTTTCCCCAAATCCATAACTTTTGCAATTGAGCCAAGTGTCTCTCGCTAGCCTTACCCTAGTATCTGCCCTGTAAAATTACGAGTCAACAAAAACCTATCCACCTTTTTCAACCATGACTCTTACATGTGAGAGAATCGGGCTGCTCCCCTCCCAATCCTCAGCGTAGGGATGCTATCCGCACCATGCAGTCTCCTTGCGTCCCCGTGGGGTTTAGGATCCTCTCCACTGGCTTTCCTTGCACGTGTACTGAAATACAAATGGCATTTGGACTGGTCTTGCTCTGAACAGCCAGAGTGCCTCGACTGTGTCTGCTTTTGCACTTCGGCTCAAGTTACGAAATGATCTCTTCCTCTGCTCAAAGTTAGCCAGTTCACTGCTCGCCCACAACGTCCTCCAGAACGCCTCCCACAACTGCGCTGACCCGCAGCGATGTCCTCTCAGTGTTCCGCGTCTCAGTCCGGTGCTCTGGAGTGGGACACAGGGTGACAGGACCAGCCCTAGTGTGGGTCACCGAGGCCGCGGACCCGCCCCAAGGGCCGACCAGCGAGCTGTCTGGCAGCCCCATCCTTTCACCGGTCATCGTGTGATCTCGTCTGTGCGCTCCGCCGAGGGCTCTGGCGTGAGAAACGGCTCGCGCTGCTTCCAGGTTTTTACGGGAGGATGCTGAAAAGCGCGAAAAAGCTCCCCGCGCGATAGTGCGCAGGCGCAGCGGCCCCCGGGGCTTTCTTCAGCCCGGGCCTGGCGGAACGGGCTGCGCGCCCGGCGCTCTCCAGCCCGGTGGGGGCGCTGCGGGGAAAGCGTCCGAGGCGGGAGGGGGCTCCTTGGAGGGGGTGTCGGGCCCGGGTCGCCGGCCTGGGGGGGGCGGGGACCCGTGAGGGCCGAGGGCGGCGGCTGGGATGGGTCTGGGGAGGACGCGTCCCCGGGCGTGCACGCGGGCCGCGGGCCGGATGAGACGGGTGACGGCGGGTGACAGCGGGCGGGGCGGCGGGCGGCGCCGCGTCCACGCCCTCTGCTCGGCCGGGCCGGGGGGGTCCTCGGACTCGGTGCGCGCCGGGCCGGGCGGGCTGAGGCGCGCGGGTCGGACGCGGCGCCATGCAGGGTCCCCTCGCTTGGCCGCTGCGGCTGCTCGGGTGGCGAAGCCCGGCCGCCAACACGTGGACCCTGGGCGCCGGCGTCCCGGGGCCCCGACCTCCGCTGACGGGCCTGTGGCCGGCGCGGCCTTGGGGCGCGGGGCCGGGGCTCCTCCGGGATGCCGGCGCCGCGCGAGACCCGCGTCGCTGGACTAGCGGCTGCCCGGGCGGGGGTCCCCGCGGCCCCGGCGGTGGAGCAGGCCTGGCGCGGCTCCTGGGGCTGTGGGCGCGGTCCCCCGGCGCCAGCAGGTGCGGGGCCCTTGTGGGGCCCGACGTTCCCCGGCTCCGGCGCGCTGGGCTCCGGGGCGGACCGGCAGTCGCAGCCCGGGGCGGGGGCGAGGCCTGGCAGCGCGGGTCGGCGTTGCCTGCGGCCGCGGCGACTCCGGGAGACAACTCGCGGCTACACCCGGCCGCGGCCAGGCGCTCGGAGGCCCAGAAGCTCTTGGGGCTGGCGTATCCGGAGCGCGGGAGGCTGGCAGGTAGGGCTTTCTCCGTCCTCTCCCCCTCGGCGGGTCCGCGCACCTTACCGAGCGCGTGGTCCCGGGACACAGTGGGGGCGGCAGGGAGACCCCGGGCCACTTGTGACACAGTGGGGAGGGACGAGCTGGCCCTTTTGTGGGGATCTTTACCAAGAAGTGCTGAATGGAGCGCTCACCTCTCGGTAGCATTGTCGAGCCTTTCAGGTTGGCTGAGAATCCGTTCTCAGTTGTCTTTTATGTTTGTTTTCCTGGCTTGACACACACAGAAGGGCAACAGTATCTCATTGTTGGAATCCTGGGGGCCGTTCTGCTTTGGCATTGCCAGCGTTCTCAGAGTGAGCTGGGCTCCCCCCCCCCTTACATTTGAAAATTTATTCTAGCCAAAAATATACCTGTTTTGTATTATGCGGTTATACCACTTCTTATAAACATTATGTATTAGGCTAAGCGAAATGAGATAAAGACAAATACCGTATGATTTCACTCATGTGGATTTTAAGGAACAGAACAGATGAACGTAGGGGAAGGGAAGGAAAACAAAATAAGAAAAAGAGAAAGGGAGGCAAACTGTTAGAGACTCTTAACTATAGGGAACAAACAGGTTGTGGGAGAGGAGGTGGACGGGGGATTGGGTAACTGTGATGGGCATTAGGGAGGAGGGCACTTGATGTAATGAGCCCTGGGAACTGTGTGCAACTGATGAATCACTGAATTCTACCGCTGAAGCTAATGATACACTATATGTTAACTAAATTGAATTTAAATAAAAAATAAAAACATTAGTTGCTTTAGACAAATCTGTTAAACAGTCAAAAATTTTTTGCTATGTGAAGCGAAACAATGGAAACTTTTCAATTTGTTTCAAGTGCTTTTTGCCTCCCTGAGTGGTGAGCAGGAAGTTACTACCTCTTCAAAGAAAATCAAACACTGGCATGATGTGCAGTCTGTGTACTCCAGAAAATATGAGAAACTGTAGATCATAACCCAACTAAATCATAATTGAGTATTTTTTTTTTGCAGATTTTTATTTATTTGACAGATCACAAGTAGAGAGGCAGGCAGAGAGAGGAAGAGGAGGCAGGCTCCCTGCTGAGCAGAGAGCCCCATGTGAGGCTCAATCCCAGGACCCTGAGATCATGACCTGAGCCGAAGGCAGAGGCTTTAACCACTGAGCCACCCAGGCGCCCCATAATTGAGTAATTTTTAAAAAATCAAAATGAGGCGCCTGGGTGGCTCAGAGGGTTAAGCCACTGCCTTTGGCTCAGGTCATGATCTCAGGGTCCTAGGATCCAGCCTGCATCCTGCTCTCTGCTCAGCAGGGAGCCTGCTCCCCGCCCTCTCTCTGAGGGCCCCTCTGCCTACTTGTGATCTCTCTCTCTCTCTCTCTCTCTGTCAAATAAATAAATAAAACAAAATCTTAAGAAATCAAAACAAATGTGGGGGTACCTGGGTGGCTCAGTGGGTTAAGCCACTGCCTTCGGCTCAGGTCATGATCTCAGGGTCCTGGGATCGAGTCCCACATCAGGCTCTCTGCTCAGCGGAGAGCCTGCTTCCTCCTCTCTCTCTCTCTGCCTGTCTCTCTGCCTACTTGTGATCTTTCTCTGTCAAATAAATAAATTTTAAAAAAATTAAAAAAAAAAAGAAATCAAAACAAATGTTTTTAGAACAGTTTTCAGTAGCTCCTCATTTAACCATAGTAGGGGAAATGTTTACATGCAAGGGCCTTTTAAGATCTAAAAGTTTTTGAGAGTCCCTTAAATCTTCATTTCTTTAATTAATATTTATTAAGACCACTCAATGTACGGTAGGCCATGGGGTTACATTGGCAAGCAGAAAGAAACATGGTTCCTGTTCCCCTTAGGGCTTCCAGCTTAGTGGGGGAGGAAACATAAGTAAAATAATCCTATGACTGGAGATAAAAGTGCAACCATGATGAGGGCATGGAAGAGGGCCTGTGAGGTTGTCAGATGCAGTCCTTGAAACAGGTCAGAATCCCACATGCTTTGCAGCAAATCCATTGCTTTCGAAAGAATTTACTAGAGTCATTTGTGTTGTAGTGCAGGTAGAGTAGGAATCTTCCACCTCTGACTGACCTTTGAAGCTTAGGGCGATTCTTGGTATCACAGAGGTATAAAGAGAATTTATTTCATTGCTCGGTTAGCCGTATGTAGATTTTGATGGAAATAAAGATCTTTTACTTTATTAAAAGAAAATTTTGAGACTAGGTGATCTCACTGGACTGTGAGCTGCTTGAGACATGCGCTGTGTCTAATTCTGTCTAGTTCTTAGCATGTGTGCAGCGCAGAGCAGGGGCTCAGAGTGCCTGAGTTGAGGGAATAAATAATGGTCCCACCAGGCCCAGATTGAGGCCGAAATTTGGAGACCCTGAGTGCTACAGGGTATGTCTGCCATTCCTATATGCAACTCAAAGTGAGCGCAAGGAAAGCCAGTTTTGTTTTGTTTTGTTTTTAAAGATTTTATTTATTTGAGAGAGAGATCACAAGTAGGCAGAGAGGCAGACAGAGAGAGGGGGGGAAGCAGGCTCCCTGCTGAGCAGAGAGCATGATGCAGGGCTCGATCCCAGGACCCTGAGATCATGACCTGAGCCAAAGGTAGGCACTTAACCCACTGAGCCACCCAGGCACCCCAAGGAAAGCCAGTTTTGTTTTATTCCTGAAATATCAGGTGCTGAGAAGGTATTTTAGGTATCAGGCTTTGCTGCTGCCCACACGTGCTCAGCACTGTGGGTAGCCCAGTCCTACCTTTCTCGTAACCATCATCCCTGTACCTTCTTTCCATTCCAACATGCCCTACCATGCTAGTATGTTGAGAAGACAGTTTTAAATAAAGCAAGAGCTGTACCTCCTTTTATTTTGAGAAGAGCGATTTTGATCTGCCTCATTGAGTAATTGTGAACATGTCATTTGAGAAAGTCCGAGGTTGATACACTAATTTTTTTAAACAGATAATAAATACATATTGTATCTTACCTGGAAATCTGATGAAAAACCCTTACTAGGACATATGGAGTCCTAAAAAGCCATTATATGTGATATATTGAAGCCAGTCTGGGTGTTGGCGTTTGTGGGGTTAAAAGGAAGTGGGGCGCCATCTTTAATTTGTAACCTGTCATCATAAGAGCAGCCTCAGATGTTGGCACATCTCTTTGAAATTTGGATAAAGAGCTGCGTGTGTGTGTGTGTGTGTGTGTGTGTGTGTGCGCGCGCGCGCGCGCGCACGCGTGCGCCGAGAAACCAAAAAAAGCTGAGCTGAAGACAAGCAGTTTCAGTGTTAATTTGCCAATTTTTAGGAAAACAAATGCAAAAATCCTTTCTCAACGATTCAGCTATACATTTGATAAACAGTATTTTCATCTGTCTTTAGCAATTTGCTGAGTATGCTGCCTGAAGTCCGGGACCAGAAGACTTTGATCTGAAGTAATTTATATCAGAAACTTCAAAATCAGGGTCTACCATTTGAAATGTTTCCAGATGTGTGTGGAGAAGAGTTTTAGCGTTAGTCCCACCCTCCTCCCAAAGGCACTGCAGTCCTCTCACCGGCCCCGTGCTCCCTGCCCCTGAGGCTCACTTGGTATAGGAATTCGCAGCCATCTTCCTATAGCCATGGCCCACAAAGTTGCTCTCCCTTGTCTCTCTCTTATCACCTTGGCCAGAGGAGTCTTAAAAGATACAGGAGCTCGCTGGGGAGCCCCTGTGGGTGGACTGCTGGGATAAGAGCCCCTTGCTGCGTCTGGCAGATAGAGGGAGGCTGTGGAGGGCTTTAGCCATCCCACTGAGTTAGGGGCAGGAACACTGCATAAACTGATACCAGGAGTGAGCTGTGGGTCATTGGAGTACTGTGAGGTTATAATGACAGTGCCAGCCTGCAGGTACACAGAGGCAGCCGGCGTTCCCTACACTTCCCAGGCAGATTCCTGGTTACACAGTGCAAGCAAGGTACACCTCCACCCTCCACCCGCGCTGTTCAGTTGAGGCCTCTGTGAGGAACTGGGGAGGGTGCCTCTCGTTTAAAATACTGATAAGGGCTTGTGTGGTTTGAGATTAGGACTGTTCTTAGAACCCGATGCCCGCCAGGAGCTTTTGCTGAATTTTTTTGTTTTATTTCTTTTATGAAGGGACCAGAAAGAACAGAGTGACGAAACCACTGAATGCAGAAAGCAAAGAGAGGGTGAGCAGTGCTTAGAGTGGCTATTTCCTGAAGCCCAAGTCAGGACAGACGCTGTACCAAGGACAGTGCTGCCGGCACCGGGGGCCGAGCCTCTGAAACAGACTGCTCCAGAAAGCTGAGGATGTTTGTTTGCCCTGGAAATACCACATTTCAGAGAAAACGTGAACATTCTGTAGCTGTGCTGTGAAATGTGTTAGAACTGATTGAAGCAGACCATGTCTATCAAATTTTAAAAGAACTCGGTATGAAGAGAAGTAGGGTTCATTATTTTTATGTTGATTACAGGTTGATCGATATTTTGGCTATATTGGATCAAATACACTGTTGAAATTAATCTTACCCACTCTTACTCTTTTAATGTGGCAGAAGATTCGCAAGTGCGCAGGTGACCACTGTCTTCTGTCCACTGAACACCGAGTGCTGGAGTCAAAGGCATTCCTCCCACGGTTGCAGATACGGCCCAGATGCCTCAGTCTTTAGCACATGCTGGCAGTCTGGAAGATCTTTGTTCTGCAGATTGCTCCATGAGCCTGAGCAGTTTCCTAAACTCTGTTTCCTGCTAGCCTGGCAGCTCCTGATGCCTTCACTTCCTTTCCCATCCAGCTGACATGCCAGGTGTCTTCCCCTCACCCTCTAACCTGCAGTATCCTCTCCTCCTTCGTGCCCCATAAGACCCACCTTGCATCCACGGAGAGTCATAGATGCTTGGGCACTCAACATGTCCAAAAACCAAGGTTGCCTTCCTCCCCAAAGCTGCCTTTTCTGCTCTGTCACTTCTCCCCGAGAGTGGGCTGCTGTGTGAACCCCTTTGCCAAAGCTGGAGACATTCTTGGTGCCTTGTGAAGCTAACAGTAATGAAGATAATAGCTAATTATTGTTTGCTAGATGTTGGGCTCCATATCAGATGCCTCACATATATATGCTAATTTACTCCTCGTAATGTTTCTGTGAAGGAGGTATAACTTTGTTGCCATTTTATAGATGAAGAAACTGAGGCACAGAGAGGCTCAGTGACTCACTGGAGGTCAAACAGCTAGATGGCAGAGCGAGATCCAGTTTAGAACCTATCCTCCTATCATGCTCCCCAAGCCAAGGCAATCCCCAGGTCCTGTAGCACCTAGTCCTTAAAAATATCTCCAGTCCTTGTCACCCTCCCTGTCCTCTCGACCTCTATCCCAGTTCCCACCAGTCCCTCTTGCTTGGAGCAGTGGAACAGCATGTTCTGAGGAGTCTCTGTCAGGCAGCCAGGCTGGCCTCCGGCCTACAGCCAGAGTGGATCATTTAAGATGCAACGCTGGGGTCACCTGGATGGCTCAGCTGGTTGTGTCTGCCTTCAGCTCAGGTTGTGATCCAGGAGTCCTGGGATCGAGTCCTATCCCATGCTCCTTGTTCAGCAGGGAGTCTGCTTCCCCTTTTGCCTGCTGCTCCCCCTGCTTGTGCGCTCTTTCTCTGACAAATAAATAAAATCTTTAAGTAAGTAAATAAATAAATGGAATGCAAAGCTGACTGCAGCAGCACCCAGCGTCGCGCCCTCTTAGCCTTCCATTCTGCAAATCCCCTATTCCATGCTGTGCTCTAGAACCCACTACCTCTCCACTTCATTTCTCAGTATTTCTTCCTTTGTACCATGAGGTCCCTGTCCCAACTCTGTCCCGCAGCCATTCTGCTTCCTGGCCTGCCCCAATCCCCATGCTTGTTCCCCTTTCTCTGCTTCGACTGTGGTGAGATGGAGGCTTTATCTCAGTGTGGTTCTGCATTACATGAACTGGGTCACCTTGGGCAAGCTCCCTTACCTCTCTGTGCTTGAGTTTCCTTTGAAATAATGTGGATAAAAGGGGTTTGGGGAGGATTCAAGGAGAGAGTGCCTACCACATGCTTCAGACAGTGGCGGGGACTCATTTCTATGTTTCATCTATAGTCCTGGACCCTGTCGGATGACTCGTTAAAAGATGGGTACCGTGTCTCACAGGAGCTGGCCGTGCTGTACAGCTTTTTCCACGCGTCCCAGGCCTCTGTTTTTTCATGAGCTAACTCTGCATTTTAGGGTTTCTTTCCCCCTTCTTTTGAAGAGTTTTTCCTTTTACTTTTTGAAGGCCATGGTTCAGGAAAATGAGGATAGCAGAAAGATACCTGAAGAGATCTGTCAAGAGATACATGACAGTTGCTGGGGTCCTCAGACAAGGATAGGAACAAGGAAGAGGCTTAACCACAGAGAAAAGTTGGAGAAGGATTTCAGAAGGGTTGTAGTACAGTCAGTATGTCCAGCTTAGGGAGGGATCTGAATTGATAGTTAGACATTCATTAATGTCTAAGACAGTGGTATGTAGTAAAACCTCCATTAACAAGAATCCATCTAAACAAAAGCTGAGAAAAGTCTTTTACTTTTGTCTACATTCAGTGTGTAGGAAAAGGACACATATGGCAATAAAATAAATGGATAATTTTTTTAAAAATTAAAAGGCAAAAGGGGATATCCTGGAATGAGTTTGGATTCAACTAAATTACTTCCTCTGTAATCATTATTATTACTATGTAAGAACTAGTGTTCAGAATCAAAATCATAGGGCATTTCATTTACAGACTACAGATTCTGATTTGGAATCAAAGCCTTGAATTAGAGCCCTGGGGGAAGGAGGGAGAAGTGGACCCTTCTAGCACTTCACATACATTATACTCTTGGAAGCATTTGCCAGAGTGGAAGAACAGACTGGAGAGAGTAGCGACTGATGAAAGATGAATCCATCCCTTATTCCCCAGGACACCTCCTCCTGGAGCCTGCCTGCTCACCACAGTTGTGTCAAGTGGAATCCCAGGTTAGATGTGGTGCGTACCTCTGGGCCCTGTCCTTAGCAGCATGGCATTTTGAAACAAGACCCCAGGTCTTATAGCAAAGTGAAATGGCCCCCAGCCAGGTTCATATTATTAAGTTAAATTGTGCTTATGGGATTTTAAGACAGACACAGGGACTTTCTGGCTCTCTGCAGAGTCATTTTCATCTGGATTTTCTGAGGCACCAGATCTTAATGTTCCTATTTAGGCAACTGAGGAACTTTGGTCTGATACACTTTTGTGCCTTCTTTGCCAAAGTTCAACTTATTTGTTCATTCATTCATTCATTCATTCATTCAATAGTTATTGAACTTCTGCTCTATGTCAGGTGGGGATACAGCAGTGAACAAAGCAGACAAAAATCTTTTATGTCCTGGGGCACCTGGCTGGCTCAGTCAGAAGAACGTGTGACTCTTGATCTTGGGATTGTGAGTTTCAGCCCTACAATGGGTGTAGAGTTTACTTAAAAGTAAATTCTTAAAAATCGTTTATGTCCAAATGGAGAGATAGACAATAAATAAGTGAAACATTTAGAATGCCAGAGTTGGTGGGGGGGTGGCCTAGGAGAAAAATGAAGAGGGAGGAGACAGCCAACTTTGGGTGTCTGTATTTTATTTTATTTTTAAAGATTTTACTTATTTATTTGACAGAGAGGGTGAGAGAACACAAGCAGGGGGAGCAGCAGAGGGAGAGGGAGAAGTAAGTTCCCTGCTGCCCCCTGCAGGGCTTGATCCCAGGATCCTGGGATCATGGCCTGAGTGGAAGGCAGCCACTTAATGACTAAGCCGCCCAGGCGCCCTGGGTAACTTTATTTTAAATAAGGTTGTCAGAGTAGGTCTTCTCCAGAAGATGTCAGAAGGCCTTGAGGAAGGAAGAGAGTGATAGTGTGAAATGTTCCTTACTTAAGAGACTCTGCTTTCTCCTAGAGCTCTGCCAATTAAAACTGTTGACACTGAGTTTGCTCTGTACTCTTTTTAAGTATAAAAACTATTTTTTACTTGAAGTATAGTTGGTGTACAATGTTATATTAATTTCAGGTGTATAATATATTGACTCACTAATTCTGTTACTCTGTGCTCACCGTGATAAGGGTAGTCACCATCTGTCAACAAACAACATTAGTAATGTATTATTCACTATGCTCCCTATGCTGAACTTTGGTCTCTGTGACTTAGAAGATCTGACCTCTTAATCTTTCTCAATTTCTCACTTTCTCAATTTCTCCCTCCCACTTTCCTTCTGGCAACTCTCAGTACTTGTATTTAAGAGTCTAAAATGTTCTGTTTATTCATTTGTTTTGTTTTTTATATTCTACATGTAAGTGAAATTGCATTGTATCTGTCTTTCTTTGACTTATCTCACTTAGCAAAATACCCTCTAGGTCCATCCATCTTAGAGCAAATGGCAAGCTTGCCTTCTCTTTTATAGCCAATAGTCCAGTGTGTGTGTGTGTGTGTGTGTGTGTGTGTGTGTGTGTGTGTACCAGACCATCCAGTCATCTGTGGGTGAACACTTGTGTTGCTTCCATATCTTAGTATTGTAAATAATACAGTCTACACTCTTTTTATTAAGGTCACATAAAAGTAGTATCTTTAACTTTGGTGTTAGCATTAGGCAAAACACAAAGAGAAGCAACGGCTGTTTGCAGGGTGTGAGAGCTCCCATCTCCCGGGACTCAGTCCGCGTCATATTCATCTGGGAGCCTCACCATTGAATCTGGTGGTAGTGGCACTAGCTGAGTTCCTGGTAGGACCAAACTCAAAAGGGATGCAGTGGCATGTACCCTGCCCCAAACACCCCAATCTTTTTCTTTTTTAAAGATTTTATTTATTTACTTTAAGGAGCAGGGGAGAAGCAGAGGGAGAGAGGGACAAGTAGACTCCCCTCTGAGTGCAGATCCTGATGTGGGGCTCGATCTCACCACCCTGCGGTCGTGACCTGAGACGAAATCAAGAGTCAGATGCTTAACTGACTGAGCCATCCAGGTGCCCCCAAACCCAGTCTTTGTTTTATCTTTTTAAAAAAGATTTATTTGGGCGCCTGGGTGGCTCAGTGGGTTAAGCCGCTGCCTTCAGCTCAGGTCATGATCTCGGAGTCCTGGGATCGAGTCCCGCATCGGGCTCTCTGCTCAGCAGGGAGCCTGCTTCCTCCTGTCTCTCTGCCTGCCTCTCTGCCTGCTTGTGATCTCTCTCTGTCAAATAAATAAATAAAATCTTTAAAAAAAAAAAAGATTTATTTATTTAGGGGCACCTGGGTGGCTCAGTGGGTTAAGCCACTGCTTTCGGCTTGGGTCATGATCTCAAGGTCCTGGTATCAAGCCCTGCATCCGGCTCTCTGCTCAGTGGGGAGCCTGCTTCACACCCCCCCTCCTCGCCTGCCTCTCTGCCTACTTGTGATCTCTCTCTCTATCAAATAAATAAATAAAATCTTTAGGAAAAAAAAAGATTTATTTATTTTACAGAGAGAGAGACACACACAGAGAGAGGGAGCACAAGCAGCGGGAGTGGGAGAGGGAGAAGCAGGCTTCCGGCCGAGCAGGGAGCCCGATGCAGGGCTTGATCCCAGCACCCCGGGATCATGACCCGAGCTGAAGGCAGAGGCTTAATGACTGAGCCACCCAGGCACCCGCCCCAACCCCAGTCTTAAGAAGGAACTACTGTTACCTGTTTCTTACTACTCTCTCAGAGATGTGCTGTGTGTATATGAACTTAAGAGCCAACGAGCAAATGTTAACATTTGTGTCTTAGGCTGTTTTCCCTAACAGGTATATCTCGGTGATGTCGACACCTGGAGAGTTGCCTCGTTCTTCCGAATGACCGTGTAATATGCTTAAAATTAATGCACCTTAATTAATTAACTTGTTCCCCACTGGCAGTTGTTTGCATGCTTGAGTCTTTTGCTGGTATAAGTAATGCTGTAGTGAACATCCTCGAATGTACGTGTTTCGCGTGCACACATGGGAGTATGTGTAGAAGTTACAATCTTAGGGGTGGGATTGCTGGGTCAAAGGGAGTGTACATTCACATTTTAACCAGAATGCAGAA
Source organism: Lutra lutra (assembly GCF_902655055.1). Taxonomy (NCBI): domain Eukaryota; kingdom Metazoa; phylum Chordata; class Mammalia; order Carnivora; family Mustelidae; genus Lutra; species Lutra lutra. The sequence goes on along the minus strand of NC_062291.1, from coordinate 1,485,806 downwards.
TGGCAACATCATTCTCCATGGCAGTTGGAGCACTTCGCACACCCACTAACTGTAAATGCTTTTTTCCCCACAGCTTCACCAACTCAGTGTGTTATCAAACTCTTTCATCCTTGCCAATCCGATAGATGAAAACTGGTACATCTTTGTAGGATAAATTTGCATTCCTCTTGTCATGAATGCACTTACTTGCCTGGGGTATGTGTTGTTCCTGGTTGGATTTCAATATTTTCCTTTCTGTTAAGACTCTATTTCCCTGTTTTTTGTATATGGGAACAATTGTGTTATTATCTGTTTTCATATCATGCTGGTATTCTGGAGTTTACTCCCCAAAGCAATAAGATTAAGGATCATATCATGTGTGTCATGGATGCCAGTTACAGTGTACTATTTCAAAACTTTGTATAGCCTTTAGAAATAGTATGCGTAATCAAGAGCTTTACCAGCATTGTTTGATCTTCAAGCAAAGACACAGTTAGATGCCAGAGAATGACAAAGTATAGCAGGAATGCAGGAAAAATGTCACCTGAGCTGAACACCCAGATCAAGAGACCAGGAGGGAGGTCAGAACGGATCTTCAGATTTTCATAGTTAGTTCTTGGTTATTCCTGGCAAGGAAGACACGACCAGACAGACCTGGGTAAAGCAAAAGTCATTTTGTCTGGGTACTTGGGTATGATCCGTCCCTCCCTACAGTTGCCCTGCCCATCTCGTCCCTAGAACCCACTGGATTCTTGCCTTTAGTCAAGGGTCCAGGAGCAAAAGGAAGGAAACTCCCAGCTCCCGAGAGTAGCACATGCTCTGAACAACGGCTCTGGGAGAGAAGCGTGGTGAGGTCAGCCCCCTGCTCCTTGCTGAAGCGCCCATGGACCTGAGAGCTGCTTTTTTGTTTTTCTAGCTGCAGTTGGGTTTCTGGCCATGTCCAGTGTCATCACCATGTCCGCTCCCTTCTTCCTGGGGAAGATCATCGATGTCATTTACACAAACCCCACTGTGGACTCCAGCCATAACCTGACCCACCTCTGCCTGGTGCTCAGCGGCGTGTTCCTGTGCGGTGCTGCTGCCAATGCTGTTCGTGTCTACCTCATGCAGACTTCAGGTAAAAAGGCCCTCATCCTGCATGAGCGAGGCATTCCAGAGGACTCTAGTGCGGTCACGTGGGGTTACCGGGGCTCGAGCTTCCTGTGCCCCAAGCTGTGTGGTCCTCTCTCCCTCCCAGCACCTTCAGTGGGGACAGAGCCCCGTGTGCGGCCAGTTGTTGGAGCTACGAGTTGTTTTAGGTCATGCACTCTCTTCTCGACTCCCCGTGTGCATGAAGAAAAATGAGGGAGGTAGCCTATGTTATGGGAGGTTTGCAAACGTGGCCCCTGGTCAGGAGGCTGGGGTTCTGTGCCTCCTTCAGGGGCCTGTGCAAACCTCATCGGCTCCGTGTTTGTGCTGCCCCTTCAGCAGGCACGGGGGCGATGAGTTTTTACAGCACTTCCGTGACGAGACCTGGCTGCTAACAGGTGGGCGACTGCCATCATAATCATAAAGCCCGGGATGCCCCGCTCTAAGTTGCTTCTCATCATCTAGCTAATAAAGCACTCTGCAAATAATTAACCTGTGCTCGCTCTTTGAAAGTTCAGTAGAGAAAAGGATTGCCAACGAGGAGCAAAATTAGCGTGGGTGAAGTTAATGTGGTGCAGCTTATTGGTGAACACTCCTTTTTAAACATCTCTCAGAGATACCATATTTTATCCTCCACATCCACACTCTGTGTGGGGTTACTAAGAGAGAAATCAGTGCTTGTGACCAGTGAACACCTGCCTGTATGCCAGGGCTCGGGCGAGTCCCTTCCCACTGCGGGGGCGCAGGGCCCCAGACATGCCTCAGAGGCTGCGGTGCCCAGAAGAGGACCTCAGGGCCAGGCTGCTGCCTGTGAGGGGGCTGCACCCTTGCTGATGCCATTCCTGTTTGCTTTTGCAGGTCAGCGAATTGTGAATAGGTTGAGAACCTCCTTATTCTCCTCTGTTCTGCGGCAAGAGGTTGCTTTCTTTGACAAGACTCGCACTGGAGAATTGATTAACCGCCTTTCCTCAGACACCATGCTCCTCGGGCGTTCGGTGACCGAAAACCTCTCAGATGGGCTCAGGGCGGGGGCCCAGGCTTCTGTTGGCATTGGCATGATGGTATGTTGGCCCGGCCCGTGTGGTCCCTTCTAGTCAGGGCTTTGGCCTGTGCCAGGCCTCTCAGTCATGAGGGGAGCTCAAGTTGAGCTCTTCTCATCACCCTGTGAGCCACTTAGCCAAGAGTGCTGGCACAGGGCAGCAGGGACGTCGAGACGACCTTCCTGTGTGGCGCCCTGCAACCTTCGTTTCTCGAGGCCTGCCCTGATCTGGGAGTGGACCGTTACATTTAGAAGAGATTCCATGATTGCCTGGGTTTTCTAAAAATGTGTGAAAGAATGTTGCAGAGAAAAGCAACAGGTGGAAGGAATCCTTTGGGTGCCAGGCAGTGGGTTAGAGGGAAGATTGTGAGGGACATTCTCTCCCTGCCCCCAGAAAAGACAGTGTTATCTTGACAAGACCAAGGGATCATTTCCTCTCCTGTTCATGTAAGGAGGAGGATGAATTCCATCCTTCTGTGCACAGAAGTAGATCTGTATGGCCCTGAGGTGAGCTCTCTGTACCCCCACAACCTCTTTCCTGCCTTAACTGGGTGGCTTGAGCAACTGCCTGTCTGTTTGCCTCCTTGAAAACCGTGTTTCTCTTCAGACCTGTGCTGCTGGCCAGCAGAAATGTCATGCAAGCCACACAGGTAATTGTATATTTTCTAATGGCCACATTTTAAAAAGCAAAAAGAAAGATGAGGTGAGATAAACTTCAATAATATATTTTACTTAACCCAATATAAACAAAGTATCAGTTCAACATGTAATTTCTGTAAAAATTATTAATCTGATATTTAGTATTATTTTTTTCATGTTAAGATTTGAAAATTCAGTGTGTCTCTTATACTTATGGAGCATCTCAATCCAGATACCAAATTTGTATTGGAAATACTTCATCTGCATTTAGATTTATAGAATTTGCCATTGAAAGAGTAGATTGATGTACCAGGTTTTTCAGATGTACGTAAAACTTTACCAGTAACTGAACAGAAATAGAATATTCCTTTTTTTAAAAATTTTATTTATTTATTTATTTTAAAAAGATTTTTATTTATTTATTTGACAGATAGAGATCACAACTAGGCAGAGAGGCAGGCAGAGAGAGAGAGGAGGAAGCAGGCTCCCTGCTGAGCAGACAGCCCGATTCGGGGCTCGATCCCAGAACCCTGGGATTATGACCCGAGCTGAAGGCAAAGGCTTTAACCCACTGAGCCACCCAGGCACCCCCTTAAGTTTAAATTTTAATTAAAACTAAGCAAACTTAAGAATTCAGTTTCTCAGTCACACCAGCTCCATCGGAAGTGCTCAGTAGCCCTGTGATGCTGTCATTTTAAGCAGTGTAGTCCCAGAGCCCTAGAACAAGGACTGTAATTCATCCCATCTCCCAAGTGGAATAGCATGGGCTTCTGTCCTCTTTGCTTCCACGTAGCGTTCAATCTAGACCAGAAGAAAGTTTTGCAGACTGAGCTGGTAAGGTCAGATTATGAAATGGAAAGCTGCTTTGAAATCCCGTATTTTCCCAGCCAAGAGAGAAGCCAAGCTCTGGAAGAGGACCTGTCCCACACTAAAGCAGCATTTCTAAATATCGAAAATTCTGGGGCTCGGGAAGAGTCGGGAACCTCTGTAACCGTTTCAGACAGTTCAGTGTAAGTCTGATGGCTAATCAGAAGCGGCCTTAGTCTGCTCAGGCTGCCCTAACAAAGTACCACAGAGCTGGGGCTTAACTGACAGATTTATTTCTTACAGTTCTAGAGGTTGGAGTCCAAGGTCAAGGTACTGGCAAGGCTGGTTCATTGTGAGGCCTCTTCTCGTGGCTTGTTAGGTGGCTGCCACCTTGACATGTGCTCACATGGCCTTTCCTCAGTGCTTGGGTGGAGAGGGTAGCTTCTTTGGGGTCTCTTTTAAGGACACTGATCCTAAAAAGGCCCCACCCTTCTGACCTCATTTCACCTTAATTACCTTCTTAGGGGTCCCATCTCCAAATATAGCCACACTGGGGTCAAGGCTTCCGCATATGAATTTGGGGGGGACACAGACATTCAGCCTATGCAGGGCCTCATGAGGTGGCGTCACCTGGAACCTGGTCTGTAGCCCTGACGGAACAAAGGGATTCTTCGTTTCTCACAAGCTCCCTGGAGATGACTTAGGATATGCCTGCTCACAAGAACCTAATAGTGTCTCTACCATACTGCAGGTTGAATCATTTACATTATGGGATCTTCCTTCCTACATTAATATGTGTGTTCCTGCTATTCCAACACCCCTTTTTGGTGACAGGGCACCTTCAGAAAGTTCCTACCGAGCATGGAACCAGAGCACAGAGAGGGGGGTGGTTCTGAGACAGTCCCCCCAGGGGTTCTGGTGTAGTTCCTGCCCCACCACAGAGGATACCCCATGTGGATGGTTTTCTTGAGCTGCCTTGGTCAGGCCCCAGAACCATCAGGCCTGCCATGATCGCATCACTCCCCCTGCATGTGTCCTGCTGGCAGCCATCATCCCAGGGCCCTGCTGGACTGTATGACTTGCTTGCTCGGGGCCGGGGTGGGTGGTCATTCCACGAACTGAAGGTGCCAAGCTAATTTCTGCTTCAGGGCTTTTGTGCACTTGCTCGTCCAAGACCCTATTACACCTGAAATAGTCCTCTCTGTCCCTCTTTTACCCATTAGCTCTCTGGCTCTCCCCTTGGATAAAACTCCGCATGGGTCAGTTATCTAACAGGTGCCTGGAATGGTGTGTTCTACATGTAGGCATTGGGTTAACGAGCTGTCAAACGAGTAAATGAATGAATGATCGGTTGGTCTGTCTGTTACTGTGCATTTCAGTGTGCAGCTTTTCCTCAGCTTTTTTTTTTTAAAGATTTTAAAATTTATTTATTAATTTGACAGAGAGAGAGACATAGCAAGAGAGGGAACACAAGCAGGGGGAGTGGGAGAGAGAGAAGTAGGCTCCCCGCTGAGCAGGGAGCCCGATGCAGGGATTGATCCCAGGACCCTGGGATCATAATCTGAGCCGAAGGCAGACGGCTAAAGACTGAGCTACCCAGGCACCCCCTTTCCTCAGCTTTTTAACAAAGACTTATGCTGATTAGTCTATTTTCCATGCAAATGAAATTGGGCAGATTTTAACAATTTGTTGAAAAGATGCTAGTGCCATTTAAAATCTAGTCACCAAATTGCAGGGTTGATAGGACCCACTGTGTTATTTCTATGGAAGTTGATTACTTCCTCCCTGAGTAGCTCCAACTGTTAGAAACTCCTTCTGTGGAGTCCACATCCATCCTGCTGAGACGTCATTCCTCTGAGCCGTGGAAACAGCTCCAGCTCTCCTTGCACTTGTTAGCTGTAATCCCTGCGGGCAGTCCTCTTCCATCTCTCATTTCGATGTGGGTTTTTGCCGTCTTGGTCATTTCAGCGAGGCATGTCACTCGGTCGTTCACTGCCTTCAAGGGGATCCAAGCTCAAATACAGAATTCCTGGTGAGGCCTGGTCAGCGCCGAGCAGCGTGGGCCTCCCTCTTGACTCCTGTCCTGCCTGCCCCTCCTCTGTGGTTGAACAGTGTGGTCTACTGTGCAACAGCATTGTATTGGCCGTGGTACAGCACTGTGGGGTCACATATTTCCGTCCTTTCTTCAGCAGCTTTGCCTTCTTACCCCTGTGTGGCATGCTGCATTTTCATGGAGTTTTGTGAAGATTGAAGATGTCCGATAAGTTCCACCCAAACAGGATGTACAATTTTGAGACAGCACCTTCAACCTTCAAACCTGCCTATTAATTTAAACACACACACACACACACACACTCACACTCTTATAGTAGGTAATGAGAATGTCTTGCTACTCTGTGTAATGAACACCTTTGGCTTTTGTTTTTGACAGTTTTTTGTCTCACCTGGTCTGGCCACTTTTGTTTTGAGTGTGGTGCCTCCAATATCCATCCTTGCTGTGATTTACGGACGTTATCTACGGAAACTAACCAAACTTACGCAGGATTCCCTAGCACAAGCCACTCAGGTAAAGGCTGCTCCCCTGGTCTCCACCAGAAGGACCTCAGAGAGGGGGCCTAGGGGGCACGCCCTCGGAGATGTACTTGGGATTTTCAGAAACCTACTTACTTCTCTTCAATTAGCCCTCAAGATCCTAGAAACGTCAAATACTCTGCCTTCTAAACTCTAGTACCACCCATACTTTGGAGCGGATCCCACGTGACTGAACACTGTATGAACTCCTTAGTTCTTTACCGTTTACCAGTTTTTATAGGATGGAAAAGCTAATTATATTTTAAAAATAGTTTCTGCATGACACTCTGTCCTTCTAATTAACAAGTGAAGCCTTGCAATGGTATCCAATATTGTATTTTTTAAAAATTAAAAATAATTTACATTTTCATGTTACAAACACCGTGTGTATTTGTAACTGAAAATATAAAGAGGGAAATTAACACATACAACCCTGTCTCTCAGAATGAATGTTATTAACATTTTAGAGTCTATCCTTTTTATCTTTTTTCTCAGCATAAAAATATATTTCAGTGTCTGTTAGCCCTCCTGTTTGTCTGTCTACATATATACGGTATTGGTATGTATAGATAAATATTTGTTTGCAAAAATGGGATTGCTCATATACTCTGCTTCGTAACCTGTTTTTGACTTAGTCCTGTATCCTAAACAGCTTTCTACTGATAGTGTCTTAAAAATGAGAGTCCTACTTTAACTTGCCTGTAGAAATCTTGAAATGTGACTTTCCTCTCCCTGAAATGTGTTTATTATTCTCCCAGCTAGCTGAGGAACGTATTGGAAATATAAGAACTGTTCGAGCTTTTGGGAAAGAAATGACTGAAATAGAGAAATACGCTGGCAAAATGGACCACGTGATGCAGTTAGCAAGGAAAGAAGCATTTGCTCGGGCTTTCTTCTTTGGAGCAGTAAGTAGATCATTTTGAAAAGAGTGCGAAGGGTGGACGTTATGACTGAAAGACGGTTTTATTTTGTGACTTCGTCATGGATAGAAAGTAATTCTCTTCCACTTCAAGACTAGGTATGAGCCTTCATAAACTGTTTCTGTGGAAGAAGAGGAAAACCACTACATGTAACAAAAGGCAGTGAATGACGAGGCCCAGACAGTGTGGGATCAGGCTTCCCTGCATTCCCAGGCATTCCCTTCCCATGCAGGCCACCTGCATCTGCTTCACCTGGGAACTGGCTGGACATGCAGATTCTTAGCTTCCCTCCAGACCTAGGAACCAGAGGCTCCGGGGCAGGGGCCGGCAGTCTGTTTGAGACAGGCCTCTGGGTCATTCTGATGCAGGCAGTTTGAGACCCACTGCGGAATAACCAGAGTCACCGTGAGGGGAAATCCATAGTGTGTTCAAATTGGGAAGAACTTCAGGTGATGCAATAATGGTCACCATTTAGGGACATGGAGGAAGGAGAGGCCCAGATAAGGCAGCATTAACCAGAGACCACACACCTAACAATGTTCAAAGCAGATCAGACAGATGGAACTCTGTCTCTTATGCAGCTTTGCTTGGGGTGTCACATTAGAATAGGTAAACACACATATTAGCTGTGTACTCGTCTCCTCCTTATGGAGGGAGTTCTTCATGGTGTTTTTTCCTTTGCAAACTGAATAGATTGAGTAATACAGGAATCAGATGGGTGTCCTAGCTTCTAGGTTTTGATGTTGATGAGATTGTTTCCTTCAACACTGCAATATTTCAGAAATATTTTTTATTTGAAATTCAGATTAAAACTTACTCTTTGGAAAAATCTTGTTGCGATAGTTAAATGCAAAAAGAAAACTATAGGCCGTTTTAATCCTTGTAGAATTTAGGTCTCTGGTTCCCACTTGACATCTCTGTTTTCTTCATTTGACAGACAGGGCTCTCTGGGAACCTGATCGTGCTTTCTGTCCTCTACAAAGGAGGGCTGCTGATGGGCAGTGCCCAGATGACCGTGGGTGAACTCTCATCCTTCCTACTGTATGCTTTCTGGGTTGGAGTGAGCATTGGAGGTATATAATCTAAATAGGTTTGGGAGTTACAGATTAAAAGTCAGGTTATTGTTTCTGAAATAAAAATTTAACTTTCCCATTACATCACCTCTCACCAGTTAACTTCCAACTGAAAAAACATTTCCTAGAACATTAGTCCAACTTGACTTTGAAAGAAGAAAGATCAATGTGATCCCATGTAGGTGGGCAGCTCCTTGGCAGGGAAACTGAGGCCTCTTACAGCTTACCAAGCTCAGGGTCACACTGGAGCCATGTATTCCAACTCGAGTATTAAGACTGTGTGTTTGCTTTGGCCCTAGAAGGTGGGGAGGAGAAAGGACAGTGCCGAGCAGGTGTGTCCACAAACCCACAGTCCTGTGGTAGTGGTAGTTTTGTATGAAGTCCGTCCCGTTCAAAATTGCTGAACAGTCAAAAAGTGTAAATTAGAAAGTGCATGAGACAGACTTGCTTGCTTTTGTCAGGAATCTCTGAGTTCAGCTTTTGTCGTCCATTCCCGGCTCAAGGGAAGCAAGGTCCACAGAGGCAAATCTGTGTGAAGTCTGTGAGGTTTTCTTTTCTGTACTTCTCCAGCAGGCCCAGCCAACAAGGGCCAAGCGATTTCCTGCTCTTTGTTTCCTGTCTTTGAAGGCTGAGACGGAAAGGTTAGATAAATAGCTCGAGGTATGGTCATCGGAAGTCTGGTACCCCACAGTGTCACCTCAGCCCGGGATTTTTATTGTCAGGGCTTGAAGGCAGAGGCCTTTCCTTAGACATCTGCAGGCAAGTGATGACATCTTCTGGACTGAGATTTCCGGAGATCCCTGAGAATAGCATTTCAGTTCTGCGGGCTGCTCTTGAAGAAAAACCTGATTAGGATGGTTCAGGGTGCTGAGTGGCTTGGGGCGGTGAGAGGGTCAGCTCAGGAGGACCTGGTGATGTGTTGTTGCCCTTCTCTCCACCCCTGGGTTGAGCCTACTGGGCTGGAGGGTCTCACACCTGGGCGGGCATGTTCTTTCGGGTCTTCTGGCCTGCCTCGGGGTGGATCGACCCACCACCATGTCCCCTCCCTGTGGCCTTTCTGACCACAGTCCGCTTTCCTTCCCAGCCTCCCCTCATCTTAATGTTTTCTGCCATGAGCTGACTTGATCTTTCTCAGTCCCTCTGCTCCTCCCACCCTCTTTTCTCTAAACTACGTGGCCTGATAGAAAGCACGTCTGTTTTGGTGTGTTCACTGCCTTACTTTTTGTCCTGACAAGTTCACAGCTGTGTCTTGCACAGAAGTAGGTTGGACACATGGTTCCCGTCTGCCAGGAGTCAGTTACCTCCCCTGTAGTAGAAGCTGCTGCTGAGGCTTTGTGCTCGAGGTTTAGGGGTGACTTGCTTTTGGAGCCGCAGGCTGTCCCACATCTCTGGTCACCATCTTGCATGACACCTGCCGTGTGGTGGTGGAGTGGGGAGAAGAGGTACAGGTAGATGTGGCGGGGTCTCTTAGCACACGGTTTCCCCGCAGTTACAACCCAGACGGGTATGGAAGGCTACAGGAACTTCATTCAAGAAGTTGAGTTAGATTTTAAATGTTTTGGTGACGCTCACTCTTCAGAATAATTGCATAATGAATCTGCAAGCAAGAAATTAAATTTTATTTATTAAATAAGAATTTTTAGATGTTGTTTTCTGCTTAGAACCGCATACTGAAAAACGAAAATTCTACTTGCATTCTTTGCCAACAGAGGGTCAGAAGTGCTGTTTGAAGAAAAGCAGGCTTGTTTTGCACCAGAGAATGCTCTTACATCTTCTTACCGAACCTTGATACCTTGTTTCTGACTCATTTTTATCGAGGTGAAATTCACATCACATTTTAAAGTTACGGGTCTGTGGTATTTTGTACATTCACAGCACTGTGCAACCCCCACCTCACCTTAGCTCCCAAATATATTTGTCATCTCAAAAGAAAACCCTGCACTCCTTAAGCAGTCTGTTTCCTCATCCCTCCCGCCCTCAACCTCTAGCAACCACAGTTTGCTTTGGGTCTTCATGTGTTTGCTTTAGTTCATACAAATGGAATCCCATACTATGTGGCCTTGTACATTTGGCTCCTGTTACGGAGCAGAATGTTTTCAGAGTTCACCCACGTTGTAGCATGGCTGGGTGCTTCATTACTCTCCATGACCCTAACACTCCATTGTGTGGAGAGACCACAAATTGTTTATCCAGGGCCATTTTGTTTTGTTGTTTATAGTTTCCAGAGTCTAAACTCTACTGTGTTGAACTACCTTCAACTCCTTCCTTCCCTTCTTTTTTGCATTAATACAATTTTTTTTTAGAGGAATGTTAGGTTCACAAAAAGATTGAGGGGAAAGTAGGGAGAGTTCCCATATATCCCCTGCTTCTACACGAGCACGGCCTCCCTCACGATCAACATTCCCCTCCCCCAGAGTGTTACATTTGTTATAATTGAGAAACCAACACTGACATGTCATTATCACCCAAAGTCCACAGTTTATATTGTGTTCACTGGTGTGGGTCTGGACATGTATGTATCATCACAGCATCATACAGAATACTTTCACTGCCCTAAAAATCCTCTGTGCTCTGCCTCTTCCTCCCATCCCCTGACCCTTCACAACAGATCTTTTTACTGTCTCCGTAGTTTTGCCTTTTCCAGAATGTCACATAGCTCAGATTGGCATCTTTCATTAGTACAATGCGCCGAGCGTTCCTCCATGCCAATTTCAGGGCTCAAAAGCTCATTTCTTTTTAGCACTGACTAATATTTCATTGTCTCATGGACCACAGTATATCTGTCCATCCACATATTGAAGAGCATCTTGGTTACGTCCAAATTTTGGCAATTGTAAGTACAGATGCTTTAAATATCCAGATTTTCATGTGGATGTAAGTTTTCACCTTCTCTGGGTAAACACAGAGGAGTGAGGTTGCTGGATCATATGGCAAGAGTGTGTCTAGTGTAAGAAACTGCCAAACCGCCTTCCAAAGTGGCAGTCCCGTGTTGCGTTCCCGCCAGCAGTGAGCGAGGGTTCCTGATGCTCCACGTCCTCACCACGTCGGCAGCTTGGGTTTTCGTCATGCTATTAGGTGTGTGGAGTATCTCCTGTTGTTTTATTTGCATTTCCTTGATGACGTATGATGTGGAGCATCTTTATGTTTACATACTCTTTTTTATTATCTGTATTTCTTCCTTAGTGAGGTCTTTGGGTTCAGGTCTTCTGCCCATTTCTTAACTGGGTGGTTTTCTTATTGTTGAGTTTTAAGAGTTCTTATATTGTGGATATCCATCCTTTAGCAGGTACGTCTTAGACAAATATTTTCTCCCACTCTGTGGCTTGTCTTCTCATTTTCTTTGGAGAGCTCAAGTTTTTGCTTTTCATGAAGTCTAATTTATCAGTTTTTCTTTCATTGATCATGTGTTTTGGTGTGGTGTTTACAAAGTCATCACCAAATCCACGGTCATTCAGGATTTCTCCTATCTTATCTTCTAAGAGTTTTATAGTTTTTTGGTTTTGTTTTTTTTTTACATTTAAGTCTATGGTCCACTTTGAGTAATTTTTGTAAAGGGTGTGAGGTCTGTGTCTAGATTCTTTTTTTTTTTTTTTTTTGGCATATGAATTTCCAGTAGTTCCAGCAGCATTTGTTAAAGATTGTTCTTTCTTTTTTTTTTTTTTTAAAGATTTTTTTTTTTTTTAATTTATTTGTCAGAGAGAGAGAGGGAGAGAGAGCGAGCACAGGCGGACAGAATGGCAGGCAGAGGCAGAGGGAGAAGCAGGCTCCCCGCCAAGCAAGGAGCCCGATGTGGGACTCGATCCCAGGACGCTGGGATCATGACCTGAGCCGAAGGCAGCTGCTCAACCAACTGAGCCACCCAGGCGTCCCAAGATTGTTCTTTCTTTATTGAACTACCTTTGCTCACTTGTCAAAGATTAGTTGCCTCTGTTTATCTGGATCTGTTTATGCCCAGTGCATTTTTAATTTAGCCTGAAGAATTTAATCCACTGTATTTTGCACAAGTTTCCACAAATATATGCACAAAAGTACCTTAGGAAGAATATTTGAATAGCATTTTTGCAGCATCCTTATTGAGGGAAAGTGTTACAAGTGTACATTCTTACAGTTTACATGGCTTCGTGTACTTGGAGTTTGTTTGCTTTAAGTCGTAATTAATTCCTACTTCAAAGGTGACCTTAAAGAGATCGTTGGAATATTTAACATTTCCAAATTCTTTTTCAGTTTTTAGCCTATTAAAAGTTCTATTTGTTGAGTGACTGAAAAGGGGGGTTTGATTTTGTGGATAGGAATTTAAAATGAAGATTTAGATGTTTTATATTCCTTTTAAGTAAGTGTTATATTTTATTTACATTGTATGTTTTTCAACTAGGTTGATTTTCTCTGTGACATTGTGATTTTAATTCAGTGGTTGATTACTATGGCTGTCTGCATTTGTAAATTCCCAATTCAACATTTAATCTTTATTAGAAATCAGTGAAATTAGAGAAGCTGAGGGCAAACAAGGGCATGACACAGGGAATTTGAATATGGTAGTTGCCTCAAATCCTTTTTTGAGAGCTAACGTATTTTATATTAAAAGCAACTTATTGTTACTATTTGCAAAGGGCTGGGGGTAGCAGATGGTCATTTCCTGGCATGGGTGATGGATATGTTTGCTTCTTGTCCTCAGGTCTGAGCTCTTTCTACTCGGAGCTGATGAAAGGGCTGGGTGCCGGGGGACGCCTCTGGGAGCTTCTTGAGAGAGAGCCTGAGCTGCCTTTTAATGGTGGGTCTCCCATGAATTTGTTCTTTGCTGGGATTAAACGAATGTGGCTTTGGACAGTTAGACCACCGCCGTGCTCTGCCTGCAGAAGATGAGCATGGGAAGGATGTCATCCCTGCCACACAGCAGAGAAGGGTGATCAGAGGGGCAGGCAGTGAGAGAGGAAGGGAGGTGGCGGGCACTGCAGCTGGATGCAGAGGATGGCCCTGGAGGTGTGGGGGCTGACCGCATGGTGTTCCGTCCCTACAGGTGATTCTTTACCACCAAGCAGGAACGAAGCGAGTGCCATCCAGGGTTGCAAATAGTAAAGGCCCTGGCCAGTGCAGCAGCTGGGTCTTCTGTAGTGATTCTGATGTTTGGGCAGTGGGGAGGATGGGGGGAAAGGAAGACAGACCACACATATAAAAGCCTCTGAATTTCTTGGCTTTGGGTAGTGGGCCAGGGGATGCTGGTGTTAATTGGCTAGAGCAATCTCCTTTATCAGCTGCTTTCCTGGAAGCTCGTTCTGGGGGAGCTGTGTGGCCCGGAGCCGTAACCGTTCCTCATCACTGACTCCCAGGACATTGTTGCTTAGCCCCAGATCATGAGTTGAAATCCCAGTATTCTCCAGTGTGACGGGCTGGAGGAAATAAATGCAGCTGAAAGGGACTGAACAGCTTTTCCCAAGTCATTAGCAAGGTAGTCCCAGGCTCTGCAGCTGTTGTGCAAGGCCTACCCATTTACCGACCTTGTCTTGAATATTTATTTAGAGTAGAAAAGATGAACTCTGGACCTGGGGCGCTCCAGAGGCAGAGGAAAAGCAATGAGCTTTGAAACCAGACTGCTCCCCAGGTGAAAGCTAGCTCCACCACCAGTCAGCTTGGGCAGGTGCTTGTCTCGGAGAGGCAGTGTCCTGTCATCTGTGCCGCTCAAGGCTGTGAGAATCAGACGAGCGCATGTGCATCGTGCCTTGTACGGAGTGGGTGCCGAGCAGGCTCAAGGCCTCCTCTTGCCGCCGGCGCCATCTGTGTGCGGTCCGACCAGTGGGAGGACGGAGATCTGCTGTCGGTTTGCTCTTCCTGTGAAGTGACTCTCATTCCCTCCCATTGCAGAAGGGGTCGTTCTAAACCAGGAGAGCTTCCAGGGCACTTTGGAGTTTAGGAATGTGCACTTCAGCTATCCAGCTCGCCCGGAGGTGCCCATATTCCAGGATTTCAGCCTCTCTATCCCATCAGCATCGGTCACGGCGCTGGTTGGCCCAAGTGGTTCTGGCAAATCAACAGTGGTGTCCCTTCTGCTGAGGTTGTATGACCCCGTTTCTGGTGAGTGCTTCGTCCCGTGCTAGGTGGCAGGACCCTCCAGAGCCCTTGTACTCCCGTGTTCTGGGGGTGGACGAAATCGTGCAAAGACCTGTAGTGTGAGAGTTGTGAAATCCCAGAGGACTGGTTCCCAGGAAAGAAGTCACTTACAGAAAGGTGTCCCTTTTAAGAAGACACAAAGGCCTGGCAGGCAGTATGTATGGTTCATGTCTGACCTCCTCAAGTCCCGAGTGACTTCCTGAATTCTACCTCCTCATCTCCCATGCTGGTGTCCCCTTCTGACGCCCCCTCTCCTGGGAGAGGATGGGCAAGGCTGCTCCACAGCTCCAACAAGGTGCCCCGCATGGGGCTGAGCAGCACCGAGGATTAAGTACCGCTCTGTGCTGGCCGTTCAGCTTGTAGAGCTTCTCTGGAAGCCTTCAGGCTGCATCTGCCTGCGAACTGCCCTGTGGCTAGCATGCTGACGGGTGACTTGGCAGCCAGGGGTCCCTTCTGTGTGACTGCATCATGGAAACTATTTTGAGGTAGTACGGATTTTCGTAATGGATTTTTCTTGTTCTGGTTTTTATTTTTAACTGGATTATGTCATCCGTTAGAGGAGAGAACATGTTCTTTTATTCTTTATATCCTTTGTTAATCAAGATGTAATTGACGTATAACGTTATTAGTTCCAGGTGTGCAGCATGGTTCAGTGAGTGTATATTGTGAAATGTCCAACATCCCTCACCACACATCCAGTCTGTATCCTTCTTCATATCTGAGCCTGGAGGAGAGAGTCCATATTAGTGGGTTCGATTTGGGACTGAGAAAACAATGATGTTTCTCAGCAAGAAGACAACTCTTAGTAAAAATCCCATCACTCATTTAAAACTAATCTTACGATCTTTGTATCTGTGCCATTTGGTTAAGACCATGGTCCTGTGCAGATAAGTATTCGACTTGCAGATCCCGACCCACGGAATCACCAACTGTGTTAAAATAGGTGTCAACTATACTGTTGCCTCTGGAATCCCTGTTTTGATTCACTCTCCTTGCTATAAAATTCTGAATTTAGAAAAATCCTAATCAGGTGAATGCAAACAAGTCAGAATACGAAGCCCCTAGTTTCTTTATATGGTGAACAAGGCAAGGAGAAGAGAAACTACATGTAAATTCCAGCCTTGCGTAGTCTCTAGAGCACTTGTACTATTTAAGTCAAAGACCTCAGGTTTTTGCTAGTTTATGAAAGTTTACAGCTGGCTGGTGCAACTCCACACCACAGACAGAGAAAGAGTGTGTTTTAGTCACCATCATCGCCGTCCCCAAGCATTGTTGAGTTCCCTCCATGGTGTAGAGTTAATTCTGTTAGCTAGGGTCACAGAGCACATCTGATTATTGAAAAGCTCTGCTCTGATATCAGATTTGTGGTTGTGGATGATTCTCCTCCAACTGTATTTATGCAGGAAGGGCTATTTTAAGGAGTAATAAAAGAGCTAAAAATAAAAAGCACTGCCAGGGTTGAATTTCCAGGACACCTCTCCAAAACGTCACCGCAGAACCAGACCTTCAAGGTGGTTGCTGATGCTGACGTGGTCAGGAAGCTCCAGAGTTAGAATCCTCTTGGGGAGCCTTGAGTCAGTCCAGAAAGGAAGTCAGTCACTGCACTGAAGCGAGTGGGATGGATGAACTAGTGGATGGGCTAGTCAGCTAACCACTGCAGGGAGACAGTAGACAGGGAAATTCCGTGAAATATGTTGATTGTAGATTCTGTTTGGAGATTTTGAACATACTTTTCATCTTTAAAAGAACTGAATGTGGAATTTTTCCACCAGATCGTTTCAGTGTTTACATTAGTCATTGGCCCCGTGACACTCCATGACTTTCCTCTCTTCTCTACAAGGAACTATCAGTCTCGATGGCCATGATATCCGTCAGCTAAATCCAGTCTGGCTGAGATCTAAGATTGGGACAGTGAGTCAGGTAAGAAGAGAGGTTCCTATTTTTGTTACACTGTCTTTTTAAGTTTGCTTTTATTATTTATGTTTTCTTTAGACTTGAACCTCTCAAAAGAGAAGGAGGAATTGAAATCCTCCAGATACGCTAAACTAATCTACCCTGGCATGTTTTTTAGGTTTGTAAATAGTGCTCTATCCTGACCACCTTAAAGACTTGAACCAGTTGAAACCGACTTTTTATCCAAAGCTGGGGACTAGTATAGTCTTGTAATGCAGGTGGTTCAGAGAGGATGGGCGGAAGTGATAGAACTTTCTAGCTTTTATGGACTCTTCCCCAATTTCTATTCTCGTCACTGGCAGTGTCTGCTGTTTTACATAATGGGTTTCAGGGATAAGCAAGCAGAGATGATGGCAAGAGCCAGGGTCTCCTTGCAGAGAGGTTGCTGGTTTCAAGGCAGAATGTCTGTGTAATATGGTCACTTTAATGAGGCTGTTTTCATGAGACCATTTGGTGCAGGGAAGTTCTGACACAGCTGCTGATACTTTATTATCAGGTTATGTGCACCACAGGCAGACCTGAGGCTTCCCTCATTTCTGAGGGAAATGAACTCTAATGAACTTGCCCTCACCCCACTCTACTGGCTGAGGAGCAGGACGGGCAGTGATGGGGGTGGCTTGGCAGTGTAAGGATAGCAGCAGGACGTATTGTTTAGGGATGGAGAAAAGAAGCTGGAGGCTTATTTGCTGTTTTAGGACCATTCCACAGGGTTCTGTTAAAATGTCATGTTCCCACCTGGTTTGTGTATATTTCAAAAAGTAACAAATAGAGATGGGGATTCCCCCCTCAATCCTTAGTGGGAAGCCCGCAGCTGGAAAATACAGATGGAGCCGGCGTCTTCCATACCTGACAATTCCCAAGGGCAGGAGCTTACATTTATGAAGTATCTGCTGGCTGCCGGACACCTGCCATGGGATCTCATTTCCTGCACTATCTCGATGAAATCAATCCTGTTCATGGAAGAACATGAATTTTTTAGAAGTCAGCTGGGCGGATTTATGGAGAATGAGGAAGTAGAATCAAAATAGTATGCAGCTGGGCTCCTGGCTGGCCCAGTTGGTTGGCGTCTGACCCTTAGCTCCAGTATTGGGATTGAGCCCGTTGGGCTCCATGCTCAGTGTGGAGTCTGCTTATCCCTCTCCCCGTCCCTCTGCTCCTTGCTCCCTGCCCCACTCCTGCGCATGTGTGTGTGTGCACACTCTCTTGCTCCCTCTGTCTCAAATAAATAAATAAATAATCTTTAAACAAAGAGTGTAAAGTTGACACTTGAACAACATGGGTTTGAACTACATGGGACCCCTTATGCATGGGTTTTTTATAGTACAGTACCTATAAACGTATTTTCTTTTCCTTAGGATTTCTTAATAATGTCTTCTTTTCTCTAGCTTACTTTATTGCAGGAATACCATATAGGATATGTGTATAACACACAAGATACGTGTTAATCCATTGTTTATGTTATCAGTATGGCTTCCGGTCAACAGTAGGCTATTAGTGGTTAAGTTTTGGGGGAGTTCAAAAGTTATACTCAGATTTTCGACGGCATGGGGGTCAGCACCCCTAATATTTGTGTTATTCAGCAGCCGACTGTGTATTTCTTGAGAGCAATTTAATAGGTTTTCGAGGTAAGCTTCACTGAATTTCCTAGATATGTTTGAAGTCTGTTTTGAAATTTGCAGCAAATATGCTTTGTTTCCAATTTGCAGGAACCAATTTTGTTTTCTTGCTCTATTGGGGAGAACATTGCTTACGGTGCAGACGACCCCTCCTCAGTGACGGCCGAGCAGATAGAGAGAGTGGCTGATGTAGCTAATGCGGGTGCTTTCATCCGTGACTTCCCCCAGGGATTCAACACTGTGGTCGGAGAAAAGGGTGTTCTCCTTTCAGGTACCTTTTTGTTACTGTTTGGCCCCCAAAACTCTCTGCTCCACAGAACTCTGCAGCATTTCATACAGCACTATTAATTTCTAATTAGGCTTTTTGTCCTTAGAGTTTATGAGATTAGCTTTTCTACTCTCTAAAAATCTCTTTTGTATGCGGACAGCTCCCCAGTTTCCTTCACTTTCCACCTCAAAGGTGTTCCCAAATTCCCACAGAGTGTCCCACTGAATATGAGATGAGATTTTCTCTCATCTGAGATAAAAAAGGTCCTTTCAACTTGAGATCCTTGAAAATGGCCAAAATTAAGAGAGGTACAGGTGGCAGGCTGATGTGTTCAGGGGGGCAGGGGCTATGAGCTGGAGCAGAACTGAAACCGAAGAGCTCTCTGTTTCCCACGTTGTGCTTTCCATGTTAAACCGGTCCCCAGACTCTCCTGTAAAGGGCCAGAGAGTAAATATTTGAGATTTTATGAGCCACAGGTGGTTTCTGTTACATGTCCTTTGTTGATTTTTTTTTAAACAACCCTTTAAGAATGCGGAAACCACTCTTAGGTTTACATACAAACAGGTAGTGGTCGGGATCTGGCCCTCGGCATAGCGGGCAGGACTCATGGCCTAGGCTCAGTCGCTCTTCCCTGGGATGTTAGAGCACGTCGCAGCGCAGTGCATTCTGGGTACTGTATTTTCAGGAGGGAAAGAAAAAACTTGTATTCTGTTTGCTTTAGAATACAGAAGTAAGACCAATGAG
Source organism: Lutra lutra (assembly GCF_902655055.1). Taxonomy (NCBI): domain Eukaryota; kingdom Metazoa; phylum Chordata; class Mammalia; order Carnivora; family Mustelidae; genus Lutra; species Lutra lutra. Next base: position 1,466,967 of record NC_062291.1, on the reverse strand, counting down.
TAGACTTAAAGGGAAAGAAATCTGGGGGTAAGCACAGATAATTTCTTCGTTACAATTATTGCCATGTGCTCCCCTCCATGCGATGAGCTCTCTGTCACTGGAGTGTCTGAGCAGAGGACAGATGCCTCCGTGTCAGAATGAAGGTGGCCGGGTTGGACTAGAGCAGTAGTCCTTTCCAACTCAAAACTTTTTGTTTCAGGTTAGACCACAGGAAATTTAATACAGGCATGTTTTTATTGTGTATGATTTTTTTAAACAATAGGCAGTGGATGAAAAAATGTTTTGGATAGATTTGCAAGATTGCAGCAGTAGAATCACACACTGCTTTGTACAAATGAACTGCTCTGGCATCTCTCAAACACATCCTCGGGTAGAAAACCAGTTTCAGCTGCTTATGGTGACATTATTGAGGGGGTCGGGCTGAGAGCTACCTCACTTTGTCCAACAAGCATGTCACCTCCTCCCTTGGAACAGGTTCCGCACGGCCTTCCCTCTACCAGGATTCTCAAGCTCCCGTTTCAGAGTGAAATAACCAAAGGTTTCAACCCATAGTCACTTTCTGGGTGGAAGAAAGGACATCTAGTGACAGACACCCAGTGCACCAGTTGGCACTGAGGATTTCTCAGAGCTGAGCCAAAACCCTCCGCTGACTGCTCAGCCAGCCCACCTCACAGCACTCCAACACCCTTGCCAACTTCAGAGGTTCCCCCAAAAAAGGGATTTCCCTGGTTCCCTTGTGAGCACGGGGCTGCCTATTTGAGGACAGCTTTCAGGAGCACCACATATTTCAGATGTAATTGGATTTCAGTTCATCATTTATGAGCTTCTTTTAGATGAAGTCATGTAATGCCCAGCAGTTACTATTAATAAGTTTTTCATCTGATAAAATCAACCAGAAAGGACTGTTTTCATCACCAAAAATGTAGTGAGTTTTTTAAAATGAAGTAAGTCTGGAGGAGTCCCGAGTACTATTTGTAAGTTACAGTTGTAACTTGAGGGTCCCATTCCCTGGAGGAAAGGAGAGAGGGTGGTGAGAAGCGAAGATGAGGAAAGGAATTCTCAGAGATGTTCTGCCTGCCTCTGCCCCATCTGCATTTACCCACTCCTATCCCCCACCCCCCAGTTTCTCCCCTTGCTTTTAGTAGAATTTGAGTTCTAAAAGGGTGGATCAAAGTGGCTTACTCAGACTTTGACTCTGCCGCTTACCAACTGTGACACCCAGGACTGGTTATTTTGTGCCCTTGGTTTTTCATCTGTGAAAAGGGAATAATTACAGGATGTACTTCATAGGATTTTTTTAAGGTTGAGTGAGATAACATTGTAATGCTTTTAGCCTGGTACATAGGAACTCCTCAATATATGTTAGCTGTGATAATTGTTGTTATTCCTTTTGAGGTTGATGAGGAGACAATAAATTTTTAAAAATAGGCTTTTATAATACTGTCTATCTCAGCTATGACTAACCGGAAGAAGCTGCCTTCAAATCACCACTTAGCTTATCAGAAAAACCCATTACCAGGAATTTTTGTTAAGTCTTTCAAGTTTAAAAAATATATATATTGTCATTGTCAGGTGGGCAGAAACAACGGATTGCGATTGCCCGTGCTCTGCTTAAGGTAAGCTTGAAGCCACTTGGCCGGGATTTTTTTATTATTATTTTTAATTAGGGACCTTATAATTTGTAATTTACTATGCTTCTTCCTTTTGTTTCGGAGGGGGAGGGTAGGTATACGGTTGGTAGTTCCCATGAAAGATGAGTTGGGAGTTCCACTGGGTATATGTTGTTCGAATTTAACAAGTATTTCTTGAGTGTTAGAGGCTCAGTACTGTGCTAGGGTTGTTGGAGGGATAAAAGTTTAATACATGGACCTCTGTGAAGAAGTATGTGGTCTAACAAGCAAAACAGTGATTCTATAAAAATATCAAAACAATACAAGTATGATTCTTTGTATAATCTATAGTTAATTGCTAGACTTAGTATAGACTAGAAATACTTCCACAGGACTCCCAAGAGGAGAGGAAGGCCATTTTAGCTGAAGACCCCAGCCATTGTGGTTTTTAGGACATGATAGCCTTCTGCTTTGTTATATAACTACCCTCCTCAGATTTATAGGTGATTAAAAAAAAAAAAAAAAAGAAACAGCGTTATTGAAGCATACCATAAAATTCACCAGTTTTAAGTGTACCCTTCAGTGATTTTTAGTTAGTGTACAGTTGCTCAACCATCACAGAGTCCAATTTTGGAACATTTCTGTCACCCCAGATAGAGCCCTGGTACCCACCTGCAATCCTTCCCCCCACCCACCTGTCGTCCCAGGCTGCTGCCAATGTACTCTCTGTCGTTCCTGATTTGCCTTTCTGGACATCTCAGATAAATGCAGTCTGACAAGATGTGGCCTTTGCATCTCGCCTATTTTACTCGTATAATGTTTGTTTGTTTTTTCAAGGGGGGAGGGGCAGAAGGAGTGGGAGAGAGAGAATCTTACGTAGGCTTCACTCCCAGCGTGGAGCCTGACGCAGGGCAAGATCTCACGACCTTGAGATCATGACCTGAGCCGAAATCAAGAGCTAGAGGATTAACCGCCCCATGAGTATCATGTGTTTGAGGTCTGTTCATGTCTGTCCTATATCTCCTGTTGTGGGGGCACAGCACAACTCGATTATCCATTCGCCAGTGGTGAACATTTGGATGGGTGAACATTTCCAGGCTGGGGCTGTTGTGAACAGTGCTTCTGTGAGCAAGTAGCGTACAGGTGTCTGTGTGGACGTCTGTTTTCATTTCTTGCATAGGCACAGCAGAATTTAATGTGTTCGAGACATCAGCTGACTCTTACGTCTTCTCAGTCTTATGTGATGCTCCTAACTAAACTCCAAGCAGGACCTTGAGCGTCTGTCTAGACTCTGTCTCACTCACTTTAGATCCTGCCTCACACTGCTGGGTGACTGGCCAGTGGGGTAAAACGGCACCGTAAACAACATCCAGTCCAGTGACACCCACAACTGCAGCTCAATGTCCCCTCCACCTCTTCCATGCGTGGGCTTATCTCACACACCTAGGAGTCTGTGCTTTTCTTCCCCATAGCAGCTTTATTGTGATGTAACTTACATCCTATACCGTGCTCCCGTTTAAAGCGGGTTCAGTGGGTTTCAGTGTGTTCCGAGTTGTGCATCTGTCACCCTGATCCATGTTAGAACATCTAACATGGAGAACATCTAACAAGAGACGCTCTATTCTTCACCAGTCACACCTGGCCTCCTCTCTTATTTCTCTGTTGACCTCAGCCCCAGGTGTACACTCCGCTATTCTGTCTCTGTAATGTGCCTGTTCTGGACATTTCCTGCAGATGGAGTCCTGCACCGTGGGGCCCTTTGTGCCTGGCTTCTTTCTCTAGCAGAATGTTTTCAAGGTTCATCTATGCTGTATTTTGTATGAGTACTTCATTTCTTTTTATTACTGAGAGTGTGTGTGTTTTTATTTTTTTTAAGATTTTATTATTTACTTATCTATTTGACCGAGAGAGAGATCACAAGGAGGCAGAGCAGTAGGCAGAAAGAGAGGGGGAAGCAGGCTTCCCACTGAGCAGAGAGCCTGATGTGGGGCTCGATCCCAGGACCCTGAGATCATGACCCGAGCCAAAGGCAAAGGCTTAACCCACTCAGCCACCCAGGCGCCCGGAGTGAGTGAGTGAGTGAGTGAGTGTGTGTGTGTGTGTGTGTGTGTTTTAAAGATTCTATTTATTTATTTGACAGAGATCACAAGTAGGCAGAGAGAGAGAGGAGGAAGCAAACTCCCTGCTGATCAGGGACCCCCCCACCCCCACCCCATGCGGGGCTGATCCCAGGACCCTGGGATCATGACCTGAACCCAAAGGAGAGGCTTTAACGCACTGAGCCGCCCAGGTGCCCCGAGAGTGTGTGTTTTTATAATAAAATTGTGTTCCCTTTCAGAAGAAAACAACATGAGAAACATATTAACAATTAAAAATAATGCTTTTCGGGCGCCTGGGTGGCTCAGTGGGTTAAGCCGCTGCCTTCAGCTCGGGTCAAGATCTCAGGGTTCTGGGATCGAGTCCCGCGTCGGGCTCTCTGCTTGGCGGGGAGCCTGCTTCCCTTCCTCTCTCTCTGCCTGCCTCTCTGCCTACTTGTGATCTCTGTCTGTCAAATAAATAAATAAATAAATCTTTTAAAAAAAATTAAAAATAAAAATAATGCTTTTCTTTTTTCAGAATCCCAAAATTCTTCTCCTCGATGAAGCAACCAGGTGAGCATATCTTAGTACTGTGTGTGATTGTACAGTCCAATTCTTCCCGTACCCAAAACTTACTCTTCCGTGCTTCTATGTGATACAGCTGAAAATGCTGTTTTTACCCCTTCCATGTGAAAGTGACCGGGTCTGGCTGAATAGTGACAGCTGGGAGGCAGTGGACAGGCCCAGTCAGGGTGGAAGGTTCTAGTTTCAGTTCAGTCATGTTTGTGATGAGCCCCCATGACGCTCAGCCGCAGCCGTATCCAGCGCTTTCTACTTCTGTGGCAGCAGGTCTGTGGGAATCAAGGGTCCCAGGTTTCCTTGCCGTAGTAGTTTGGGAATATCAAAAATAGATCGTAGACATGTATGTACAGGAGCAGTTGTAATTCTGATCGCAGCGAAAACGTCGGGGGCAACTGCGCACGTGACGGGAAGCTCCCGAGCGCGTGGTGGGCGTGGCCTGACGTCTGTGCTTTCTCGCGCCGTTTCCGGTCGGAAGCGCCCTGGATGCTGAAAACGAGCACCTGGTCCAAGAAGCTCTCGAGCGGCTCATGGCGGGGAGAACAGTGTTAATCATTGCTCACCGTCTGTCCACCATTAAGAATGCCAACACGGTGGCTGTTCTTGACCAAGGAAGGATTACAGAATGCGGGAAGCATGAGGAACTTCTTGCAAAACCAGATGGGATATACCGGAAATTAATGAACAAACAGAGGCTTGTTCCAGCCTAAAGGGGCAACGGTCGAAAACGTGAACACGAGAGACTTTAGAGCAAAACATCGTTGCAGGAAAAAAACTTAGGAATGGTATCTGATCTGTAAATCATACTTCAGGTTATTTAAAATACGCCTATTTTTTCCAAGGTGGGGAAAATATTGTTTTGAGATGTCCCTGTTCTCAATACCTTTTTATTCAGAGTTTTAATCATTGTGACTTTCTAAATGTCTATAGCACTGAGATTATCTTCAGGTTTTTTACTTTCTTTTATCCTGGAATACTTTAATTAATATAACATGGCACCTCATTTTATTTACTTTTTACCGGCTCTTACAGATTGAAGCTATTCTCAAATGACAACTTTTAAAAGGGAGTTGTAAGTAAAAAGCTTAAATTGTTTTATGTGATTTGCCAATCAGATTCTCTGTAATCCTCTTGGTAGTATTCTACCTGCATTGTGTCTGATTTTACTAGAAGATGAAATCTTCCCTTTTTTAAATTCTGATAATCTCTTGAAGGGAACCTGAAATACAGACATACAGGAATAGTTAGTGTCACGTGGCGAGAAGGGAACATTTACGTTCCCTGTCTCCCGTATCTTCAGCTATATGAGACTTTAGAAATGTGCATTCCTCTGGGAGGAGACTGCGTTTGGATGTGTGTGGTTTTCAACGTTTTTAGCACATGAAAGCCTGATCAGTCTTAAAAAGGGAAGAGGCCCATCCTTTGAATGTGGAAACTTCTATTTTAATTATTTAATTATTCACACATTTGTTACTTTGTAATGCTTTCACCAGGCATGAATTGCTAGGTATTATCAAGAGGTAAAAATGAATTTTTTCATGCCTTTTTCATGCCTTTCATGTGAAGGCATGTATTTTGAAAAGTATCTTTTAAAAATTCATAATTCCTAGCCAAATTTTAGGTTTTATCAGTTAAATACTTTTGAAATTTCATTCAATGAGGCAAAAACCTAAATAATGTAATTTTCAACCTTAAAACATTTGAAGAAAGTTTAGTTCTTTCTATACTATGGAATATCAAGAAACTTTCAGAACCTTTTTTCAGAAGAAAGGACAATGACCCTTTTTATTTATGGCTATAGTTTTTTTCATCCACATGCCTCAGAATTCTGAAAGCAATGCTGATAACCATTAGATTTGCCATACTTCAAATCAGCGCTGTTAATTTGCTCTGCCTCAAGAAAAAGTGCTTTTTCTTACATTGATAATGCCAGAACCTAAGAAATACCTATGTTGATGTAATTAAAATGGAAGTTTGTCCATGTCCTAAGTATTGATGAGTTCACTGATTATTTCATGATAAGCGTGTCATATTATAATTCATTCTACATAAGGGAATTTATTATTGAATAAAATGAACTCAGTGAGTGAATGAACTCTATGTTCTTTGTATTAGGAAACAATACATCTGTGACAATCATTTTTACAAGCTTTACTTGTATTCTTTATACAATTTGCTATTATGGTGTGGTTTTCAGAAAGCAGACAAAACAATTACAAGGCTGGATCTGAGGGAAATCTCTTTGTGCCATAGAAGTATTTACAAAATTGAATTTGATCATTTTATTTTCTAATACAAGATGTTCAATTGTGTCTTTAGGGGACATTTTATATCCTGGATTAAAATTTATAGTGAACTTCACCTGTGTCTGTCACTTCTTCTAAAACTGTAGTGAACTTATCTGTGTCTGTCACTTCTAAAACATGATAAAGAAAAGTAAATAGTAACTACAAGTTCTTTTATTTCCTCCCTACCTGATTGTTAATGTCCTCATATTTACTTTTATTTTTTTAGGTATTTTTGCTATTTACCAACTGTTAGAAGGTGGGGGAGGGACAGTAAATTAACCCCCAAACTGAGAAGGTACTTAGAGACTGGAAAACAAAGCAGGTGACTCCATCCAGTTTACACAGAGTTTTATTCAGGCAACTTGCTGATGGGGGGTTGGGTGGACGATGAGCCAGGCAGCTGCACAGCTACTCTCCATAAAGTCCAGACCTTGGTCTACAGATTTTATAGAGCAAGGAGATGCATGGGTGGAAGGGCACTGTGGTGAGATCAAAGGGTTTGCATGCACCTAACTGACAGCTAACTTTTAATTAGATAATTGTGGCGCCATCCATGCATTGGGAAGGGTAAAGACTCTTACCTCCAACAGATGCATGGGAGGCCAAAGCAAGCCTCCACGCATCCCAGCCTTGGGGGGCATTTCTAAATTATGTATATTAATCTTCAAGGGGCCTGGAACACATAGAGGTCATAGAGCAAATATGAATAAGACGGAGGGCTAAAGATGGAGTCAGTATTGTCAATACTCCTACATAAACACTCTATTTAGTTGCTTCAGTGCAGCAACTAAGCACCCCCTGCCCCCACCTTGGACAAGGAGTTGTGCTGTGGGGTTAATGACAGAATGATTATCTGCCCTCTAGGAGCTTCTAGTTTATTTAGAAGGAGAGATAAGGCAGATAAAAATTAATTACAAGGGGCACCTGGGTTGCTCAGTGGGTTAAGCATCTGCCTTTGGCTCAGGTCATGATCTCAGGGTCCTGGGATCCAGCCCCACATTGGGCTCTCTGCTCTCTCCCTCTCTCTCTGCCTGCCTCTCTGCCTACTTGTGATCTCTCTCTGTGTCAAATAAATAAATAAAATCTTAAAAAAAATTAATTACAAGAAAATAGCTAAGTAGTACAGAGGTGTTGTTGCCAGCACTGTGGATGGTGCCACTTTTTTTCCAGAGTGTACACGTTAACATGTTTGATACTTCCACGATCCTATAATTTATTTTTTATTTATTTGACACAGAGAGAGAGGAGGCATGCATAAACAGGAAGCAGCAGGCAGAGGGAAAGGGGGAAGCAGGCTCTCTGCTGAGCAGGGAGCCTGATGCGGGGCTCAATCCCAGGACCCTGGGGTCATGACCTGAGGTGCCCCAGATAATGCTATAATTAACATAAAACCCTATCATCCCCTTTTCACGGAAGACAAAACACGAATAGGAGAGTTGTAAGTCAGTTCAGCACTGATGCTATATAGAAGGAGATATTTGAGAAGCAGGAGCCAGATCATGGGGGACCTTTAATATCATACTGAAAATCTTAGCTTTCATCCTACATTCATGGAGAGCCATTGAGGGATATGTACGTTCATATAAGCAATTTAGAAAATAAGCCAAAAACACTTTTAATGACCAGAAAGTCTACCTGTGAGGATAAAATTTCATGTTAATGAGCTTAGGGTTTTTTGTCCACCCTCCCAGGCTCACCCCTATGTGCAAGGCCTTCTCTGACCCCGGACTTGACTGGTTCTCAGGAAGTAATCATAAGCTAAATAAACTGTTACAGGCTAAACCCTTGTCAGTACATTTTTATAAATTAGGGCTCTATTTTGGGAAATTCATTTTATTTCATAAAAATGCCAAAGCTATTAGAAGATAAAGGAAAATATAAATGTTACAAAACATTAAGTATATTTATGAAAGAAGTATGTGAGAGCTACATTGTAAATGTTCCTTTGGGGGTGTTCTACATGATTTTTACATCTGAGGCATCATGGTGGTTTCTATTCATTCAAAAAACATCTATTTTGTTCGGTCCTCTGCCAACAAAGGACCTGTGCCTCCCTCAATAAACTGCCCCGTGGATCCGCAAACTGACCGGCTGCCTGATGTGTATGGCCTGCAAGCTAAGGATGGTTTTCACAGTTTTTTTTTTTTTGTTTTTTTTTTTTATAATTCAAACTCACATTTTTATTTAACACACTCTGAAACATCATATAGCTCTGATTGAAAGAATACAGGCATCATAATGGTTTTAAGTTTTACAAAATTACATTCAGCAGTAGCAACAGGTTCTGAGTTATTTCGTGAGATAAAAGACTGGGGCTTGAATAAAGACTGTTATGAGTGTCTGAGAATTGTGCTTTCTAGTTTTTGAAGCTCTTGCTACTTTATTAACAACCAAGAAGTTGCAAAATTCTGGCTTATCAGTACAGCATGGGAGGGGAGGGTATATATAGATGGGCCTGGAAAATGCTCTGCTGGGGTGGGAACCTCAAAGCCAGGCCTTGTTGAAACTGTGAGTCTGAAGTGGCTTTGAAGGAATTTCTGGGAAGCGATGAGATTCACTGGTCTTTGATAAGAAACCACCATTAAGAGAATTATGGTGTAAAAGAAATCACAGCATTAAATTTTCCTCACTGGAGAGCCCAGGAGAGAAAGCTCAAAGCCCTGTCTCTTGAGGATGTTAGAAAGGCTCAAACCCAATTATGTTACCTCTGTCATTTTCAGGGTTAATACCACAAGGTGGCCAAAGCCATAAACTCTCATGAGCCATGATTTGGGTTTGGAGCACTGCCTTGAGCCAGTTCCAGAAGTCACCTGTACTGTCATTCCAGAGCACAGATAAATATTTACTGGGTGGGGTGGAAACTGGGGACAGCGATTACTCTGCTCCAGAGCAGCAAAGACAATTAATTACTCACTAGGGGTTTGTGTGAAGAGAATTTTCTATGAAAGGGGACGACAAATGCGAATCCCTCTCACTCTGGTGATTATAGGCATCAGTGGCCACATTTTAACCTGGGGAAGGCATTCATGAGTTGGTTGTTTTTCCTGGGCAAGATTCAAAACTGAACTCAATTCCTGGCTATTGACTTGATATGTGTTCTGCAGAAATGTCTGGATTTCTGAGATCCAATCCAAAGCCACTACCTGAAGTGAACTTCTTGGGTGAGATACTAAGTACAGATGGTTTCCATCCACACACGTCATCATCAGCACGCTCTCTGAGGGTCACAAGGAGAGCACGGCTGTGCTGTAACATAGAAAACATCGAGATGGAAATCCAAGTGAGTGCATAGTTTGTCCTCCTGGACGGCCCCGGCCCATGCACCACTGCTGGCTGTGCCTGGCCTCAGTGCGCCTGCGCCACCTCCATTGGTGCCTTCAGGTCGGCTGCTGACTTGTCCAGGGCAGGCTTCTTGGAGTAATCTCGCTCTCCAAAAATGGTGCTTCCTACTCGGACATTCGTAGATCCTACTTCAATAGCATGCTGGAAGTCCATGGACATGCCCATGCTCAGCTCAACCTGCTCAGTGGGGATGCTCAGCTTTTTACACAGCTCCTCTCGGAGGGACAGTAACACCTGGAAGTCTGGATTTGGTCCTTGACTAAGATCATGGCCAAAACTTCCTATGGTCATGAGCCCCATGAATTCCAGGCTGGGGCACTTGGCATTTATGTGTTCCACCACGGCTACTGTCTCTGAAGGCAGAAGGCCATGTTTACTCTCCTCTCCACTGGTATTAACCTGGACCATAACCTTTAACCTTTCAGGAGAACTTTTTTTCTGCCATGAACTGTTCACTTTATCTGCCAACTTCACAGAATTCACTGTTTCCAGCATGAAGAGATTGGGGACAGCCATCAATTTGTTGACATTTTGTTTCTGTAGGTGGCCAATGAAGTGCCATTTGATCTCAGGACACAAAGACAGAATTTTAGGATTTGATGCTTTTTCTAGCAGTTCTTGAACATAGTTCTCCCCAAAAGTACGCTGGCCATGACTGTAGGCTTCAATCACCATGTCTGCAGGTTTGGTTTTGCTGACTGCTACTAGCCGAGGCTGGATGGCTGGGAGATCCCGCGGCCGCCGCGCCACCGCCTGCTGCACACGCTCGTTCACCGCCCGCAATGCGAACCCGACTCCCAGCTCCGCCGACATGCTGCCGGCTCTCCACATCCCCAGGGACCTACGCCGAGGGCGGACCGCCCCCCGCCCGCGCCCCGCGCCCCCAGGCTCGTTTTGTTTGTTTTTAAAGATTTTTTATTCATTTAGTGAGAAGGAGATTGTGCAAGCTGGGGGAAGGGCAGAGGGAGAGGGAGAGAGACAATCCCAAGCAGACTGCACAGAGCGTGTAGCCTGACTTTGGGTTTGATCCCATGACCTTGAGATCCTGACCTGAGCAAAACCAAGAGTCGAATGCCTAACTGACTGAGCCACCCAGGTGCCCTAGTTTTTAGTTTTAAATGATTTTTAAAAACCAAAAGAAAAATGCTTCATAACATATCAAAGTTATATGAAATTCAAATTCCAGTGTCTGTAAATAGAGTTTTATTGTGTTAGGGTCCGTGATTAAAGGAACGAGACTGATATAAAGCGAAAATCAAACAAAGCTTTATTTTACGCCAAGCATCAAAAATCAAACTGACCGGTCAGGGCTGTCTCTTACAAAAAGGTGACGACGATAACCCCAGCAAGTCTGCTCCCAACGTGGCTGCTCTGGACAAGGCCTTTCTGCAGATGAGGCCACTCCCAGGACGAGGCCATTACTGATGAGGTCGCTCCTCAGACAGGGCTGCTCCCCGGACAGGGGCTGCTCCGGCGAGGCTGCTCCTCGGACAAGGCTGCTCACAAAAAGAGGCCACTCTGGAGGAAGCCTCTTCCCTGATGATGCTGCCTCCTGCGGGGCTGCTCACCGAGGAAGCCTCTTTCCAGACGAAGCCGCTCCCTGGAATGGCGCAGCAACGGCGAGGCTGCGGTTCAGGGTATCAAGGCCGATCCTGGTGGCGAGGCCGTTTGCGGTGAGGTTGCTGGCATCTAGGCCGTTCCCCATATCCACTGCGGAGGACCTCGGTGTGTGAGCGGGGCCGCTGGTGTCGGGGCCGCTGGTGTCACTGGGCTGCTGGCGTGCTGGGACCGCTGGCGTCGGGGCCGCCGGTGGCTCGGGTCCGCTGGCAGCTCTTCTAGCTCTGACAAGAGCTGTTACAACTCTCACAGCTCTTACAAGAGCTGTTAACTCCTACAGCTCTTTCTTCTGCTCCCACCGACTCTCCTTCTTCTGCTCCTTCTTCCTCTGACAGCTCTCCTTCTTCTCCCTCGCCAGCCTCACAGACCAACCTTTATGGGGGGTGGTTGAGCCCCGCCCCTACACAGGCGGCCAATTGAATCCCGATTCACCCCAGTGGATATACGCACGCCCCACTGATTGGACGTCTCCGCCCGACCTGCCCCGCCCGCCCCTATTTCCGGGGTCCACAAGCTAGTTTCTCTGGGAGGGGCAGGCCCTTACCATTGGAACACAGTCACACTCGTTGGTGAGCAGTTGCAACAGATGGTATGGCCTGAAAGCTGGAGATACTTTCTGACCCTTGGCAATTTGCTGACTGCAGAACTAGTGAAAACAATATTCACTCTTCCCTGCTCGGAGGACTTCTAAACTACAGTGAAATTTAGAGTCTCAATTTAGAGTCTCAAATTTAGAGTCTCAAAAAGTTCCATTGCCATTAGATGGCAATTAAATGAATGCCTTGAAAATGATTAGGCATGGATAATTTCCATGATGAGTTCTTCATTGTTTCCCTGCCTTTCCATTTTAATAATATCACCATTAACTGTGTTGGTGATAGTGGAATTCTAACAATTCTACTACAGCTGCAGGAAACAATTCTGGCTACTATCCTGTTGTTGATTGCAGTGATTAGTGCCACAGAAATCAAAGTTTGGAAGGGCAGTCTTTAGGAAGGGTGTATAAAAAGGAGGCACGTGTTCAAGTTGAGCTTCTCATATGTGTATATGTGTCTATGAGGCATTTTTTTATTGCAATAAAAAATGGGCTCATAGTGGACATACTGTTTTTTGACCAACTTGCTTTTAAAAATTTTACAACAGAATATTTTCCTACATCCTTAAGTATTCATTACACACATCTACATGTATTCTTTTGAACCATATAGAATTTTATAATGTGAATATACTATAAATCTATCATTGGACATCTTTCTATATTCTTTGCTATTATAAACATATTTATTATGATTTTTTTCAGCCAAATTCTAAAAGTGAATTGCAAGGTTTAAAGAGCATATACAAGGGGCGCCTGGGTGGCTCAGTCAATAAATGACTGATTTTGGCTCAGGTCATGATCTCAGGGTCCTGGGATCCAGCCCCGAATTGGGCTCCCTGCTTGGTGGGAAGTCTGCTTCTTCCTCTCCCACTCCCCTTGCTTGTGTTTCCTCTCTCGCTGTCTTTAAAATTTTTTTTAAAAAGATAGCATATACAAGTTATAAGGTTTTTTTGATAGATTATCCTCTTAAAAGACCATACTAATTTATAAATATCTCACCAAAAAATACACCAAAAGTGTATACATCAGCGCCTATTACCCCACAGCCTTTCAGCATGAACGATTTTCATTTTATAAAACCTTCCGGCTAATTCAACAGGCAAACAATACTGATTGGTGGTTTCATTTGCATTTCTTTAATTATTAGTCATGTTGAAGATCTTTTCATGGGTTTTTGGTCGTTTCTAGTCTTTGACTTAATGCTAGCTCATGCCCTTCATACATTTCCATTTTTTCTATTGGGGTAGCCTGCTTTCTCTAACTGATTTTCTTTAAAGAGTACTATTTTATTGGAAATTCTGTTTCTCTTCGCTTGTTTGCCTTCATTTCTATGTTATTGTTTTTTGACATCCACAAATACAGTCACATCTGTATTATCTAATTCTCAAGTGAGTACTATTAGTAATTTAATAGAGGCTTAATACGGAGACAGTAAATAGCAGAGCGGAGATCTGAAGCGAGTCCCATTTACTTCCAGAGTCTATACATTCAATTACTACGCCAGTGGTTATCTCAGGGTCCCCGGATGGCCGCATCATCCGACACCTAGAAACTCGTTAGAGATGCAAAGACACTGTGATTGAGCAGCAATGCAGTTTAACAAGCCCTCCTGGTGACGATACCGTTTGAGTGTGAGAACTCTAGATTTCCTGTCTAAGGGACTATCCTATTCAAAAAGAGGTCGAAGTATAAACAAGGAAATGATTTATTGTTTTGTTGTTGTTGTTGTTGTTTGCTTTGTTTTTTAAGGAAATGACAGCCACTAGGAAAAGGCAGAACCCTGGGTAGTGATAAAGAAGTACTTGTTCTGCCCCCAAGGCACAGATCCTGATACTGTTCCACTCGCCGCAGTCACCACTGTCCACTGCAGGAGGCTGACGTGCATGGACCGCGTTCAGGGGCTACAGTGTACCAGAAGTCGCAGTGGCGGTTAAGTGTGAAGAATGACTCCTGGGCAGAGCTCTTCTTTTTGACTTGGGTAACCGGCCAGTTTTACCAAGTGGGGCAGAGGTGTTAGGACAGGGGCCCTAAAGGAAAACAAGAATTCGGCTTTTAACAGGTGGCTTGTCAGGAGTCCTGCAGGACATGCAGGTCAAAATGTCCACTAGGGAGCTGTTTGGAGCCTGCAGTTTTTGAGCAAGATCTCGGAGAAAGATGTGGACTTGTGGCGTCACCAGCGTGGATGAGACAGCAGGGAGTGGGGAATGATACATGTAGAGAAGAACAAATATAACAGAGTGTGAAACCGCTGGCAACTTTTCCGATTTCCCCCTCCTCAGCGTGGACCAGTGAACCGACACTTTCCAGTTCCCAAGAAGCTCAGGAAAGACCAGAACGCAGAGAGGCTTTGCGTTCAGGCTGCTAAAGGGCCAGACAGTCGAGAAGGGCACCTGGCTCTCCAGCTTCACTTCCCTGAGACTCCGGACACCCGCCAGCTCCCTAAACCCTCCACTGGTTACCTACAGGACCAAGTCCCACGGCCCCAGGCAGCCTCTGACGTCATTACCAGGCGCCCTGCCCGGCCCGCTACCTACACGGCGCCGACCACACCCCGCGGCTGGGCGCCGCGCTTTTACGTCTCACCGCGCTCCCACCCGGGCCTCCCCCGCCTCCCAGACAAAGCCCGCAGCTCGGCGCTGTGCTTTTGCGTCATCACCGCGTGCCCTCCCGCCTTTGGGCGTTCAAGCTCCCCGGCGCGCGAGCAGAGCTTCAGCCCCACAGAAGGAATCTGCGCGCCCCGTGTCGCCTCTCCGTTCCGTCATGTTCCCGGGCGTCTCCTCTCCGCGGACACCTGGGCCCGGGACCCGAAGGGGCCCGCTGGGCGGAGTCGGACCCGGCTCCACGCCCCGGGCGACTAGCCGAAAAGGTCTGTCACTAGGGTCGGCAGTCGGCTCCCCGGTGCTCTTTTCGCCGGTCGGCCGGCGTAGCTCGCTGAGCTCGCGGTAAGTGATTGTCCCGGGTTCGGTCTCTTGACCGATCGGCGGGCCTGATGGGGTAGTGTCTCCAGAAGCCTCCGGAACCGGGGGCGGCGGGGAGGAATGCCAAAGTTTTGGGGAAATAGATCTTCGCCATCTTTGCGGGTAGTTATTTCAGCCTCGCTTTAATTTATCAGGCATTCACTTTGCACCTTTCCTGGAATTAGCTTTGTGTAGAGGTGAACAAATTAGAATTCAGTCGGTGGTTAGCTGCCTCCTTACTACCCCTGTGTTGCGGTGTCAGTCAGTCATGGGTCTTTTCATTTGTGTAAAGGCGATAGCCTGCTTCACTTAAGGCCAAATGAATCAATATGAAATCCGTCGACCATGGTGGGAAAGAGCATCTCCAACCCAGGAAAATGCCTAATAGAGTTATTGTCATTCATATCTTCTGATTGATAACTAAGGGAGTTTTGGCCATACACGTCAACTTTGTAGCGAAATTAATAGGCGAAAGTCTTTCCATAGCAGTGAGTTAAGAATAGTAATTTTGTAAACATATAAAAAACGGGGCACATCAGTCCACAGCACCTGTTAAGTCATGCTCTGCACCCATCCTTTCATAATTAATCTAGAACTTTAGGCGGTAACTTGTTGCTGAGTAGTTTCTTCCGACTTTGTCTACCCTAAAAGAACTTTGTTTTGCAAGGAAACAACATTTCGAAAGTGCTCTTTAAAGTGGTGATCTTGTCAGTGTTTTCTACTCCTTTTGAGAAAAGTCAGGGAATTAAAGCTATATTTACTTAATGTGTTTTTAAAATATTTTCTTACTTCCTAGTGATTATTTAAAGAAAAATCTTGGTTATAATCGTATGTCAAGAAACAAAGCTCACTTAATCCTCATGATAAGAGAGAGAATAAGTTTTATACTGGTAACTACATTATTTTTTGAATGTTAACAGGGTGAGGAGATAAAATTTCAACTGCTGTATCTGCTGTTGAAGAACAGGTAACAGCAGATACTCATGATTCTAATTTCTTGTACAAATCTGGGGTCGCCTGTGTGGCTAAGTCCGTTAAGCGTCTGCCTTTGGCTTAGGTCATGATCTAGGAGTCCTGGGATGGAATCCCGCAAGGAGCCTGCTTCTTCCTCTGCCTCCCTCCCCGTCCTCTCTCATGAATAAATAAATAAAATCTTTTTTAAAAAATCTGGTAGATTTCATAAAATTCTATAGATGATGAGGGAAAAAATGGGTGAAAGGGAGTGGAAGGTACAGACTTTCAGTTACAGAATGTGTAAGTCATGGGATGAAAAGCACAGCATAGGGAATATAATCAGTGATGTTATAATAGGGTTGCATACTGATAGAGTAGCTATACTTGTGAGCATAGCACAGAATTTCTAATCACTGTTTTGTACACCTGAAACTAATATAACATTGTGTGTCAACTATACTTCAGTAAAAAAAGTTCCAAGGCTGATGTGAGCTTAAAGATAATCTAATTCAATGTTTGTAAAGCTTATTTGACCACAGTGTAGAATAAACTCTAGATTACATTCTGTTTTTCAAAAATGTTGATTGAGACCCTCAAAATGATCCGCAATTTGGAAAACGCTGATCTAGTCCAACCTTCGTATATCACAGCTAAGGAAGCAGTTATAAGGAGTTTAAGTGAATAGAGCATACATCTGATTACTAGAGCATAAGAGTCAGAAGCCGTTTTCTAGATCCTATCAGTCTTTTTTTCTTTTTAACAAAAAATGTATTATGCAGTACATATGAGCCAGAGTTGTGTGTGTGGTTTTGTTTTTTGTTTGGTTTGGTTTTGGTTTTCGTTTTTTTGTTTTGTTTTGTTTTTGTTTTTTACTGTTACACCTCATCTTTCTTCTTGTTTATCAAAGATCTTCTCTTTATGTGAAAATATATACCTAAAAATTAGGATAGTGGAAAAAAAGTTTTTCAAGGATTTTGTTTATTTGACAGAAAGCAGGCGGAGGGAGAAGGAGAAGCAGGCTCCCTACTGAGCGGAGAACCCAATTTGGGTTAGATCCTGAGACCCTGGAATCATGAGCTGAGCCCAAGGCAGACGCTTAACTGACTGAGCCACCCAGATGCCCCAAGACAACAGAAAATTTTAAGATACGGTTCAAGGAATATTGTCTTTTTTCTTTAGAGGAACACCTACACGAATATTGCCACACCACTGTGTAACTGAGTCTATGAACTATGATGTGAAAACATTTGGATCTTCTCTTCCTGTTAAAGTAATGGAAGCCTTGACATTGGCTGAAGGTAGGTGTCATTTTCCGTTTGCCTCTATTAGCAGTTCAAAATGCAGCCTGGCTCTGGCTCAGATTGGTATTTGTGCTTTGTCTGATATCCCTTCACTTAAATGGGGTAGAGACAGGTAACATTTGGTTTTCACTGTAATTGAGAAATGTAATAAATTTGAAAAGCAGAATTAGTTTATTTTTAGCACACATTTCTTTTTCTTTTCTTTTCTTTTTTTTTTGGACAGAGAGGGATCACAAGTAGGCAGAGGGGCAGACAGAGAGAGACAGGGGAAAGCAGGCTTCCTGCCGAGCAGAGAGCCCAATGTGGGGCTCGATCCCAGGACCCTAAGATCTTGACCTGAGCCGTAGGCAGAGGCTTAACCCACTGAGCCACCCAGGCGCCCCTTTAGCACACATTTCACTACATATGCAAAACTCAGTCTCATTTCAAAGTTGATCATGTGTATGAAGTTTAGCTTAAAAAAAGCCAAAACACTGCCTCACATTATTGGGTGTGATAATGCAGTAAGGTCAAGGCTTACTACCTCTATTTCTGGATCCTAGAGGTTAGTATCCTAGAGGTTTTATGTACACGTTTGTGTTATCAGTGTGGTGTACCTTTAGAATATTCTCTTGGCAGAGAATCAGAGTGGCAGTTCGGAAGAACCAGTCATAGAAGGGTCAGAAAGGCAACAGTAAAGATGAGGGATTGGGTGACTGGGAGAGCAAAGTTCAGAGCATCCTCATGGATGTTCCCAAGTCGTCTTTATTTGTGATTCAATTCTAGATTTTTGTGATTTTCTGGAACAGTGTTTTTCAGATTGCAGGTAGTAACGGAAATCAGTTTAGTGGCTCATGGCCAACATTTAAAAAAAATAGAATGCAGAATATCTGAGTGCATTTCATATAATAATGTTAGATGCCTGTTTGTTTTATTTAAATTATATGTGAATGCGTCATGATATAAAATGTATTTCATACTGTGAATGACAGTCAAAAAAGGTTAAAGTGTACTCCGTTCTAGCAAGGAATATTTCTCATCAACCTGAACTTGCATATCTTGCCTGTGAGTCCTTGAGAACTCAGGTATAGTGGTTTTCAGACAACTAAACTTCTACTAACCTCTGTCATGCACTGTTTTTATTACTTTTAAAAAGTTTTTTAAATTTATTTTTGCAAGAGAGTGAGCATGCACCAGAGAGAGCACACACATGAGCAGGGGGAGGGGCGGGGGTAATTGCACCTTTCCTGCTGAGCAGGTTAGGACCCTGGGATCATGACCTGAGCTGAAGACAGATGCTGAAGGTGACTGAGCCGCCCAGGTGCCCTGCACTATTTTTGTTTTAAATATATATAATATATTTTCCATTTTTCTTTACTCTTTTAAAAATTTGAGCTTAAATTATATTTAAACCTTTTAACATACTCCAGGTTCATGCCACCAGACTTTTAGTAACAAATAATACTCAGCCTCAGAGGAGAGAGTCCCTAGAAATTAGGATGTTTAAACTGAGGGGTGTGTAAACTGGAAGAACTTTTCCCTGTATGGAAACCTACCAAGGGCTGTGTGTGAAGTCAGAGACCTCAAGGACTTACCAGTAGAGTATTTGGAGCTGCTTTGTTGCTTTCAGGAAAAGAAAATATTGAACCGATATGCTAATTCAGCAGAAACCACACAGCCTGTGTGAGTTAGTATTTTAGCTTGTACGTTATTGATGCCTTTTATCTCGCCCCTCTACCCAGCTTTAGGCAAAGAGCAAAGCTCAAATTAATTAAATTTCTAGGACTAACACACTTACTGAGGTTTACCACCAGTGCTTATGACAGCAATATAATAATTCAGTTTTGTCATTTAATATGGAATGTAACCCATCGGGTGTCTGGGTGACTGGCTCAGTTGGTTAAGCGGCCGACTCTTGGTTTTAGCTCAGGTCATGGGCTCAAGCCCTGTGTCATGCTCTGCACTTAGTGAGGAGTCTACTTGAGATTCTCTTCCTCCCCTCCCTCTGCCCCTTCCTTGTGCATGCTCTCTCTCTTTCTAAAATAAATAACTTTTAAGAAAATATGGAATGTAACCCTTGATGTCTGCATATAATGAAGTGCTTTATCATACTTTTAAAGAAAGTATTTGAAAAGTACTTATACTTTAAGGAAAGTATTTGAAAATCACATTCTTTTGAAGGAACAATTTTTCCTTGAAATTTTTTAATATATTTAATGGGAAAGATTATTATTTGTGTTGCCGTATCAAAATAAAATTACAAATGTTACTAAATATTATAGAAAGTAAGATGCTGGTTTATAACCAATACTAAAAGATATTAAGCCTAAGTCCAAAATATACTTTTTGCCTTCAGATACATTTCTGAAAGTGATTATCAAAGTTAAATGGATTTCTTATTTTAGGTATTAATAACTCTTGAATTACTCAAGAGCACTTTTTGATGTGAATGAATTTTTTTATGTGTGATCACTTTTTTACACACACACACATCTGTAAAGAATGTAACCATAAAGAAGATCTTGGTATAAGGAATTTTAAGGTTTTTTTTCTTCTTTTTGTTTTTTTTAAAGATTTTATTTATTTATTTGACAGACAGAGATCACAAGTAGGCAGAGAGGCAGGCAGAGAGAGAGAGGGGGAAGCAGGCTCCCCACTGAGCACAGAGCCTAATGTGCAACTCCATCCCAGGACCCCGAGATCATGACGCGAACCGAAGGCAGAGGCTTAACCCACTGAGCCACCCAAGGGCCCCTTCTTTTTTGTTTGTTTGTTTGTTTGTTTTTTTAACAGTTTTTCTTATTCATGCTTTAAGTTTAATTACGTACTTTTTTTTTCTTTTTTTTAGTTGATGATCACTTGACTGTTCACATAGATGAAGGAGGATGGGCTTGTCTGGTCTGCAAAGAGAAACTCATTATTTGGAAGATTGCTCTGTCACCTATTACTAAGGTAATTGCTGTTTAGGGAGCTAAAAGGTGGTAGAGGAGAGGATTACCCATTGGCTCTTAATTTTTACCCTAAAAATACCCTACTCAGACCTGGCTCTGCATTTTTGTTACGATACGGAGTACTGAGCATGCAAATACATTTTCATGTTGGGAAAGTTCCTCCCATTTAATAATTTTAAACTAGATCCGTGTTATTTACATTTAATAACATTAGACTTTGTAATTTTTAATTAACATTATAAATGTCATTTCAGTCTACCTAATGAAGTTTAAGACTAAATGCTGTCCACCTAACCTAATGAACTGAGTTTATTTATTTCTAAGATAGAACTCTGTTTCACTAAATCCACCAAATGATGCTTAATAGGGAAAAACTGAGGGGTAGCTGTGTGACTCAGTCAGTTAAGCAGCTAACTCTTGATTTTGGCTCAAGTCATGATTTCTGGGTCACATAGGATTATCATTTGTGTTTCTGAGATCTTATCCTCAGCAACTTATTTTCTTTTGTGATCCAGGTCAGGCATCCTGTCTTGCACCAGTCACTGGTTACTGTTGTCACTGGGCCATTGTTCTGTTGGAACTGGGGACTCGTGCTTACCTAAACTCTTGACATCTGTGGTCTCCATACTGGTGCTGCCCCGAAAATAGAATTTGTAGTTGAGAGCATAGGTGAAGGAGACGTCCTGGGGGCCCTGATGAGTTACCAGAAGGAGCCTGATACCTGGCATAGGCCAAGAAGTATTTTCTGGACAGCTTGGTATAATTGGTTACTCTGTGGTCATGAAGATTTTAGATGTCAAATAAACAAATCAAGACTAGCCTGGGAAAATTCCATACATACATCTCTTAACCAGTACACATCTTTTTAGTCCAGAAAGATACTGGGCTTGTTGATATTCAGGGTCTGGTCTACCTCTTAAGTTTTCCTGATTCTGTATCTCTTAAGATACTTTGTTTTGAAATTACTGAAAGCCCTGATGAAACCCTAATGAAAAAGATAAGAGAAAAAAGAATATTTGTAGATGGTATTTCCAGCAATGAATGAGAATATGAAATACGCAGGGAAAGAAAACAGTGAAGTCAGGTGCGTATTCAAAAACCTTGGATTTGATGTGAAAGATTTTTGGTTTGGGTTTCCTCTTTAGTTATCTGTTTGTAAAGAACTTCAGCTGCCGCCTAGTGACTTCCCTTGGAGTGCTGACTTGGTGGCTCTCTCTTATCCTGATACTGCAGGTGAAGCACATTCTACTCAGGTAGGTGACTTAAGTGCTTATTGAAATACAGATTTTTTTTTTAAATAAGGGAGTTCTAATATTAGAGGAATCATCCAACCCGATTCAGACACATAACCGTAAAGCCACAGGAGCCAAGACACTAGTATTGGCAGATAGACACATAGAGAATGCTGATACAGAGGTAGCCCTTTGATCTGTGACAGCTGCAACAGCAGTTCAGTGCAGTAAGGATAGTCTTTTCAGTAAATGGTGTTGGGACCATTGATCATCCTTATGCAAAAAAAAAAAAAAAAGACTTTTCCCCTAAACTTCCTATCTTATACAAAGATTAACTCAAAAGGGATCATAGATTTAGATCTAAAACATAAAACTATAAATTTTTGGAAGAAAGCAGGAGAAGATCATCATGACCTAGGATTAGACAAAGAGTTCTTGGAAATCACCAAAAGCGTGATTCACAAAAGTAAAAAATAGGTAAATTGGACTTCATCAGAATTAAAAACTTGGCTCTGTCAAAGACAGTGACAAGAAAAGAGACAAGCTACAGACTGGGAGAGAATGTTCCTAAGTCCTATATCCAAGGAAGAACTTGTATCTAGAATGTAAAATGAACTCTCAAAGCTTAAAAGGAAAACAACCCAATTTAAAAACAGAGCACAAGATTTGAACAGATACTTTACCAAAGAAGATATAAGGGTGTCAGAGGTGTTCACATCATTGGCCATTAGGGAAATGCATACTGAAATGACAGTGAGCTATCACAGTACACCAATTAAAATGGTCAAAATACAAAATACTGACCCTGCCAAGTGCCGGCAAGGATGTGGAGCAACTGGAACTCCCACATTCCTGATGGGGATGCAAAATGGCACAGCTACTTGATTTTTACTTTCCTAGCAATTCCATTCCTAGCTATTTACCTCATAGAAATTAAAACTTAACAGTTTACACAAAAAAATGTATGATTGTCGTAACAGCTTTATTTGTGATAGCCAAAGGTGGAAACAACTCAAATGTCCTTTTAACAAGTGAATGAATAAAGAAATGGGTTTCATCCATAGAATGGACTACTATGCAACAGTAAAAAGGAATGAATTCTTCATACAGCAACAACCCAGATCAGAGACATGCTGAAATGAGATAAGCCAGTGCTTAAAGGTTACATTCTGTATGATTTCATTTACCTGGCATTCTCAGAAAGATGAAACTATAATGATGGAAACTGGTTGCCAGGGTTAAGATGGGAAAAAGGTATGATTATAAAGTGATAGTTAGCACGAGGGAGTTTGGGATGTTTATGGGACTGTGCTATGTCCCTATATGGGTAGTAGTTACCTAGGTCTATACAGGTGTTAAAATTACTAGAACTGCACAACAAAAGGAAAAGAAAGTAAATTTTATAGTCTGATGATGTTTAAAATATAAACAGGAAGGGTTATGTCCCCCCTAATTTCTGTAAATCAAATAATAAATTGCTCTAGTTTGTTTTTATCAGTGTCACTAGACACACCAGACACATCTTTTTACTGTAATTGCCGAGTATTATGATCTTGTTTGAAGGCTATTGCTGTCATGGTTGCCACCAGAGAAGGATCCGTCCGCTACTGGCCAAGCCTTGCTGGTGAAGATACCTACATGGAGACCTTTGTAGATTTGGGAGGTGATAAGACTTACAGTTTCCTAACAGCAGTGCAGGTATGTGATGGATTTTCTTTCATATTTATTGGAAAGCTGTGATTTGCTTTGGAGTGAGATGTGAATGAGTAAAAGTTGTTTTGGATAGACCATACAGCCAGAGAGGAATCAGAAAGAGGCAAGAGAAGAATTAAGGGTCTAGGAGTTGAACGGTTGGACAAAGGAAAGCCTTTTTCCTAGGACTCTGAAATACCAGTATTGAATCATAGCCCATGGTATTCATTTCTTTCAGAAATAATTCCTGATGGTGACTTAGAAACCCTTAGACATTAGGAAGAATGGCATGCATTATAATGTACACTCTGCAAGTTTACCAAAGAATAAAATGTTATACTTGATTTGTTGAACCTGTGGTGTGGTGAACCTGTATTTTAAAAATCAGAATTAAGGAAGCACCCAATTAAAAAAACAACTAAAATTTATGTAAAATTAATAGTATCATATCTTAGTAACATGTTATAGTATTTGTAAGTAAATCATTTTAGTAAAATGATACTTTTTTTTAAAAATTCTTTTAGATTTGTTTTAAGGTACAGATGATAGATGACTTGTTTCTATATCAAAGCATTTTGTGTTAATGCTCTTTATCTTAGTTATAGATGCGTAACTAATTTCACAATATTTGTTCATAGGGAGGAAGTTTTATTTTGTCCTCATCGGGAAGCCAGCTGGTTCGGCTGATACCTGATAGTTTAGGAAAGATTCATCAACACATT
The DNA here is from genome assembly GCF_902655055.1 of Lutra lutra. Taxonomy (NCBI): domain Eukaryota; kingdom Metazoa; phylum Chordata; class Mammalia; order Carnivora; family Mustelidae; genus Lutra; species Lutra lutra. The sequence continues at coordinate 1,443,067 of NC_062291.1, read as the reverse complement.
CTGCCTCAAGGACAAGGGATGCTTTCAGGAATTGGTCGGAAGGTTTCTTCTCTTTTGGGAATTTTATCTCCCAGTAGTGATCTCATCGTAAGTTGATAAAATAATTTTGTTTTACAAGCTTGTTTCTTCGTGAAATCAGTAAGTTGGAGGTTTCCTATGAAGTTGGTATTGTCTCCGTATGAATACTAGTATATAGGAAGTAAAACCTTTGATGTTTTCAGTGAAGCATTTTTATTGTGATCAAATCAGTTCATACGAACTCTCACAAACCCTGTAACTTTAATATTCTTAAATCATACAGATTCTCTTACATGTACATTCTTTGGATTAAAACTTATGTAAAATTGTTATATAAAATTATATATAAAAATATATAAACTACTATTATATAAAATTGTGTTTAAGGACGAGTTTTGCTTTTTGACTTAACCGAAAGTGTTCTCGACCCCCATGACTCCAGCTGTTTGTGTGGATGACTCGAATCTGAATCTGTCAGCCGGGCTTCTGCCTCAGGCTCTGGCACAGCGAAGGGAGGCAGATGGCAGCAAACCTGGAGCGTGTCCTCTCTGCTAGAGGCTCTGTATTTCTTATTTTGAGCAATAACTGTGATAACCTGTAATGTAGAGTGCTTTCTCCCCAGTTTGCAGATGAGCAAACAGCCTCAGTGACATTTATGTAAACTGCCTGACGTTGCACGACTACTCTGTGGCAGATATGTGCCCAGGCCTCTTTGAATTGAAAGCACATTTTCTTCTCACTGTGCTGTTTCCTTCTAACTGCAGGTTGCTCTTGCCATCTGCTTTCTTGATGGTCTAAAGACCTAAAACCTAATATGTCTGAAAACAAATTGCTCGTATTCCCTCTTCCCTCACATTTTCTACACCAAAAGTGTATATAAAACTCGTTTCTCTTTTGGCCTGTTAATTTCTGTTCATGACCCTGTCACTGTTTTCAGTGACCTGAGTATAAACTCTCCAGTGTGTGTGTGTTTGTGGGTAGGTGTATGCACACCTCCCTTCTATAGCAGATTCCATACTTAACAAATACTATAGATTTGACTTCTAACATGTTTCATTTTCATCCCTACCTTTTGCTTCCATTGTTATGCCCTAATCTGCACTCTTGGTGAATTTCCCCTAAGCCCTGGGTGGCAGTTCAGTTTACTCTCTGATGGCTCTCTAACCCATTAGTGGCCAGAATCATGGTGCTAGGAGAAATGGAGAAAATCAGGGTTTTAACTCAAAACAATCGTGTGCCCAACTAAAAACACAACTGTACTTCATAACCAATATATACTTGAAAAGGCAGAATAATCTGTCTACATATAACTTGCCACATTCCTTTTCCTACAACACACCTCTTGAGTTCAAGCCATTGATAATACCTTGTTTACTAGGTTTACAAATTCACATTCAGGACTCTGCTGTGTGTCCCTAACTTTTCATTTGAGCATTATTTTTCCTCCTTTTCTAGCTATAGTCTAGATTCCAGTATAACAGGACTGCTTGTTCTCTGGAAGGCCTCATAACTTTCCCACAACTGTACTCTTTGTGGGCTGTCTGCTTTTATATTTCTAGAAATCTTACCTTGCTTTCAAGGTTCATTTTAGGATCACTCCTTTCTGGAATACTAAATGAAGAATTCCGCCAGGATTACTAATGGAATACTTATAAAACATATAAATTTGAATTTCAGAAAAGTCGTTCCTTCACATTAGAACTTAAAAATCTGTAAATGTAACTTTTTTCTTCTCTCCTCTCCATACAGCTTTCAAGTGTCCTTTGGGATAGAGAGACAGCAAGCTTTTATAGCCTGACAAGTTCGAACATCAGTAAATGGGAATTGGATGATTCTTCAGAAAAACAAGCACATAGTTGGGATCTAAATAGAGTCCTGAAGGAAAACATTACTGATGCTATTTGGGTAAGGAAAAATAATATTCATCTTTGCAATTCACATTTTGATTAGATAAGAATGCTAGTTTCTTTAATTATTTTATTTATTAGAACACATTTCAATGCAGTGTAGCTTTTAGTCATCAGATAAGCAGAAATAGGGAGTTCAAGCCTTAGAAATACTGGAGTTCACTGATTTACTTAGTAGCTTTAAAAATGCATATATTATTTATTCAGCAACTTTGAACTGTTTAATAGGTGCTGGGAATACAAAGGTGAAAAGCAATGATCCTTATACTCATGGAGCTTATGTTATTGGTGTTTTCATATAGGGATCTGAAAGTAACTATGAAGCTATTAAAGAAGGGGTTAACATTCGGTATTTGGATTTGAAGCAAAACTGGTAAGCGGTTAGCTTGTCCTCAAGAATACAGGTAGCTATTTGGGAAACTAATGTTTATTGTAAAATGATGATCAGTCTTGCCGTCTGTTCTAATGCTGTTCGCATCATACTTTCATACCTTACTAAAAGGCTTTGTGTCCTTTTCTAGAGATGCTGGTTGATTTGAGAAATATAGGCAGTTCTCAGCCTTCACCTGCATATTCTTATGTTAGTTGTCTGCCCTAGTTCGAGACTCATCTTTCCTGCTCTTATGGCTGGAGCTTCTCTTCACACTAAGAGATGCCCTCCCTGCTGCTGCTGCTGCGGGTGCCCCCTGCTGTCATCCTTCTCTTCTCAGTGGCGATACCAGCCATTCTTCTCCAGCCTTTTTGCTTTAGTAAGCTTATGTTTTGTGGCGAAAGTGGGGTGAGGTTTTGTCTTGGCAGTACAAGTGAGAACTCACTCAGAGTTTAAATTCACAGTGAATTTCCTCTTAGAAATGGTGCTCTAAGTGGCACTTAATATCCTAGGTTAGTCTGATAAATCCTAGGTTAGTTATCCTGTGTTATTATTTAATTTTAATACCAAAGGTCACATGGAACTTAAAAACCATTTATAACATGGCTTCCATGTTATATATGACTTATAATTCTTCAAAACACAACATACCAGAAGTTAAGAGCAATTTTTGTGTTTTAGAGTAATTTATTTATTTTTTAATTTTTTTTAAAGATTTTATTTATTTATTTGACAGAGAGAGGGAGATCACAAGTTACTCAGAAAGGTGGCGGGGGGTGGAGGAGCAGGCACCCTGCTGAGCAGAGAGCCCGATGTGGAGCTCAATCCCAGGACCCTGAGATCATGACCTGAGCTGAAGGCAGAGGCTTAACCCACTGAGCCACCCAGGCACCCCTGTTTTTAAATTTTTTTTAAAAGACTTTATTTATTTATTTGAGAGAGAGTGAGGGAGAGCATGAGAGGGCAAAAAGTCAGAGGGAGGAGCAGACTCCCTTCGGAGCTGGGAGCCCGATGTGGAACTTGATCCAGGGACTCCAGGATCATGACCTGAGCTGAAGGCAGTGGCCTATCCAGCCGAGCCACCCAGGCACCCTGTTTCTAAATTTTTAACAATAAATAAATTTATTGTTAAATTTTTATTGGTTTGCAAAATTTAGAGTATCTACCTATCATCTCTACTACCTAAAACAGCTTCATGTTTTTTTCAAATGTGAAGATGTTTTTATATAGATGTCAAATAAAACTGTTCTAGCATTACTCTAAGAAATTCTGTTAGCATGTCTCCATGACTTCATGGCACCCCTTATCACCCAATAGACAGTCTTTAGAGTAACTTCAATATAGAGCCTTATAGGTACGACCAACTCTGCTTCCCTCCTTGGTACATTCAAGACCACATTCTCTGCGACCTCACTTGGTTTCTTTTTTTTTTTTTTTCTGTCTTTTTGGCTGTACTTTTCATCTCTGTGACCTGTTTATTTTATAACTGGAAGTTTACACCTGTTAATCCACTTTGTTTTGCCCATCCCCTCAGCCATCTCCCTTCTGGCAACTAAGAGTCGTCTTTTGTTTTTCTGATTGTTTTGTTTTTAAGATTCCATGTAAAAGGGAAGTCGTATGGTATTTGTCTTTTTGTGTCTGACTTACTTCACTTAGCATAATACTCTAGTTCCATCCATTTTGTCACAGATGGCAAGATCTTAACTCTTTTTTGCTGAGTAGTATTCCTGTGTGTGTCTGTGTGTGCGTGTGCACACTATGTCTTTATCCATTCATTTGTTGATGAGTACTCGGGTTGCTTACATGTCTCAGCTGTTGCTGCAACAAACATAGGGGTACATATATATTTTCAAATTAGTGTTTTTGTTTTCTTTGGATAAATACCCAGTTAGTGGAGTTATTGGGTCATACGGTATTTCAATTTTTAATTTTTTGAGAAACCTCCATACTGTTTTCCATAGCAGCTTCACCAGTTTGCATTCCCACCAACAGAATGTGAGGGCTCCTTTTTCCTCTACATCCTCACCAGCACTTGTTAATTCTTGTCCTTTTTATTTTAGCCATTCTGACAGGTGTGAGGTGATATTTCATTGTGATTTTGTGCATTTCCCTGACGATTACTGATGTTGAGCATCTTTTCATGTGTCTCCTAGCCACCTGTATGTCTTCTTTAGAAAAACATCTATTGGGGCCTCTGCCCATTTTTAAATTGGGTTATTTGGGGGTGGTGGTGGTGTTGTGTAAGTTCTTTATGTTATTTTAGATATTAACCGCTTATCAGATATATCATTTTTGGAATTCCATTCATTAGGTTGCCTTTTTGTTTTGTTGATCATTTCCTTTGCTGTGCAAAAGCTTTTTATTTTGGTGTAACCCCAGGAGTTTGATTTTGCTTTGGTTTCTCTTGCCTGAGGAGACATATCCATAAATATGTTGTTAAGGCTGATGTCCTAGAGATCACTGCCTGTTTTCTTTTAGGAGTTTTATGGTTTCAGATCTCACATTTAGGTCTTTAGGCCATTAGTTATTTTTTATGCATAACGTTCTTCTATATCCGGTATTAACTCTTTAGGTCACTGCCAGTATATTATAAGTTTGGGCTAGTATTGTTGGATTCCTTTCAGGAGTCTGAGTCTGAGTAGGAGTGATAAGGGTTCAGGACCTGGTGAAGATCACAGTGGAAAGAGAAACGAGAGCCATGTTCAGATTGCTCAATTTGAAGTGATGTCATTTAGTCAGTCACTGGGTTTCATTTTTTTTTCCGGTTTCTTGTTTTTAGTTGTCAGTAGAGGGCGCTTGCTCCCTGCCCCTCCCAACCCCCCATTAATATTTCTGAGACTTGAATGAAAGTTGCTAATAATAAATACTATTGAATATTTTGGAGGGCTTGAGATTAGAGACCATGTAATTCTTTGTTGAGGGCAACAATTTTGATAGACTTATGAGAAACATAAGCTTTAAGATAGAAAAAGGTTTGTTTTCACATTGAAATTTCTGCAACTGATTGTTAAAAACAAAATGTTCCTCTGGACCAAAGTAAGCTTTAAAGAACAAATTAGGTCAGGGTTTGGCAGCCTTTCTTTGAAGGGCCCACAATGTGGTCTTCACTGCAGCTCTTCTACTCTGTAGTGATAGCATGAAAGCATCCGTAGACAGTACAGAAATGAGTGGGCCTGGCTGCATTCCAGTAAAGCTTCATTTATAAAAACTCGGTTGGGCACAGTTTGGCCTGAGGGATATGCTTTGTTGGTCCTGCATTTGATGATTTGTTGATTTTTTTTTTTTAAGTCAGATTTATTGAGCTGTATTTTATATATGGTAAAATTCACCTTAGTGTATAATGAGTTGACAGATGCAGACTCATTTGACGGTGAGACACAATCGCGATATGAAATAGTTCCATCACCCCCCAAACTCCCTTGCATCCCTTTGTAATCAAAGCCTCCTTCAGTCTCAACCGTGGCAACTATTGATGTGTTTTCAGTCCCTGTTGTTTTGTCTTTTTCTGAATGCCCTGTAAATGGAATCATATAACATAAAGCCTGTTGAGACTGCCTTCTTTCACTTAGCACAATGCATTTGATGTTCATTCAGCAGTTTCTTCCTTTTTACTGAGTAGTGCACACTGTGTAGAATTACCAGGGCTTGAGGTGCCTGGGTGGTTCAGTTGGTTAAATGTCCCAACTCTTCATTTCCGCTCAGGTCATGAACTCAGGGTCATGGCACTGAGCCCTGCATTGGGCTCCCTGCTCAGCTCAGAGTCTGCTTGGGATTCTCTCTCCTCCTCTGCCCCTCTCCCCACTTGCACTCTCTTCTCTCAAAGTCTTGAAAAAAAAATTACCAGGGGTGCCTGGGTGGCTCAGTTGGTTAAGCATCTACCTTCGCCTCAGGTCATAATCCCAGGGTCCTGCATCAGGCTCCCTGCTCAGCGCAGAGCCGGATTCTCCCTCTCCCTCTGCTGCTCCCCCTGCTTGTGTTCTCTCTCTCTCTCTCTCTCTCTGCCAAATAAATAAATAAAATCTTAAAAAAAAAAAATTTACCGGGATTTATCTATTCAGCAGTTGAAGGATATTGGGCTTCCAGTTTTAGGTAATTGTGAGTAAAGCCACTATAACTATTTGCACACAGGTTTTTGTGTGAACATAAGTTTTTGTTTTTCTTGGGTAAATATCTAGGAGTGGAATCGCTAGGGCATATGGTTAGTATGTATTTAACTATATAAGAAACTGACAAAATGACTTCCAAGAGGTTGTAGATCTTTCTTTTTCATTGATTAGTGATGGGCTCCTGATTTTGGCAGCCGCATGGCACCCAGCAGACAATCCATGTCTCATCTATTACTCTCTGATAACAGTAGAAGATAATGGCCACCAAATGTCTGATGCAGTAACTGTGGAAGTCACTCAGTGCAATCCACCTTTTCAGGTAAGAGTTCTATCTGTACAGTGAACTACAGATGACAAGAACGTACTGAGTTGTTTGTCCTAATGTTGTAGGCTCAGATTCTTTTGAGAGATTTACTTGGAAGGCTTGAGATACTTTTAAATAGCCAGTTTTTAGGCATTGCATTTTGTTTGCCATCTTAGACTCATTACTTTGGACAGCCTTAGCTAAAGAGAAATGAGGGTGGAAGCAGCTGACGGCAAACAGTTGTTTAATGTTGTAAGTATTGTTGAATAATGGTGATGTTCATAAGACAAAGACAAAGCCTTAAAGTGTAAATTCATTTCCTTTAGCCTTATACCGTATAGTATCTAATTTTGTTAAATCCTTATTCTTTTTTTTTTAATATTTAAAACATTTTTTATTTTTTTATTTTTTTAAATCCTTATTCTTAATGTGATTGTAACTAAATACTGTAAGGAAGTCATTTAATTTGTCCTTTTATTTCATACAAACCTTACAGTTCTGATTATGCAAGAAAAACATGCTCAGTGATAAGATTTTTCAGGCAATGCAAAAGAGGCGTAAAGAAAACAGTTTCAGAATAAAAACATTATGGAATACCACTTTTTAATGTTTTGTTTATAAAATTACTTCTTTAATAATAAACAGTATATTTAACATTTGCTGATTTCATTTAATTAGGTCATATTTCTGTTTCTGCTAATATAAACTATTTATATATAAAATAAACAAATTAATATAAAATTAATTTATATATATACATTAATATATATACATATAATTTATATATATACATATATATACACACAAATTAATTTATATATAAAATAAACAAATTAATTCAATTTTCTTGTGCTTGGTATCTTCACAGTGAAGTAAGAACCAAAATGTTCACCAGGGATCACTTACAAAGTATTTGCCAATTTTAAATTAGTAATAAAATAAATCAGTCTTTTAATTTCTTTTCTCATGTTTGTTATAGGCTTTTAGTTAGAATCTTACCATCATGTAATTTTCAAAATTTGCTGATTATTTACAACTCAACACATGATTTCTAATTGATGTTTATAAACTTACATCATATTTTGTAAATCATCCCAAGAGTAGTATTTAGGTTTTGACAAAGGACAGTCGGAATTATTGTATCACTTTTATGAGATAGTGTATAAAAATACAAGTTACAAAATTATGCAGGCAAGTATTTTTGTTTTAATTATCGTTAAACATAATCTGACATTTAATTTTCAGTCTGAAGACTTGATTATGTGTCGGTTGATGGTCCCAAACTTTTCAAATCAGACTGCCTATCTGTATACTGAAAGTGCTGTCTACGTGTGCGCCACAGGAACTGGGAAGTTTTCTCTTCCTAGGGAGAAAATTGTCTTTAATACACAAGGTACAGTATCAGTTTTAGAAAGGGTGATTAACGACTTGTTAGTGGTTCTTAGCAGTTTTTATTCTCTTTCCATAAGTGTTAAGTATGCTACCCCCAGGTGTTATTTAGACATTCACTACCACAGCAGTAGTAGCTGACGTCACAACCCTACTGAAAAACCAAAAGGGTAGTAAAATTCCCAAACTGTTATATTTTTGGGCAAAAGATAGTAATATTTTCCCCTATAAGAGGCCAGGAAACAAAGAATTGACACTAAGAGAAGGAACTGCTTATTCCTAGATAGACTAATTTATCCTGAGTTGATGTTCTTTAAGTAAGTTTGTCCAGACTCCTGGCTAAGAAGAATCCTGGGTACTGGACTCACGCAGCGGGGCTGGAATGGCGGCCAAGGATGGGGGACCCGGCCAGGAGTGAATAAAAGCAAAACAAGCAGTCTAATTAGGATAAAGAGACTGAGCAGAGGGCAAAATCCAAGCGAGGCAACAGGATGGAACCTAGATTTTCTAGTGTTAACACAAGAACCTTGACTTCGGGTAGGGAGAGTGTTAATAAGGAATTTTGAGCAAACAGACTTTGCCCCGTCTCCGCTCACCTACTCAGTAAATACAGAAAGAGGGCAAGAGGACTCCATTGGGTTAAAAAGCTGTCATTCTGAGTTTTGCAGAATGAATAATTTTCTTTTTGGGCTTATCATACCCACTGCTAAATGCAAGGCTTGTTTTTGTTGTCCCCAAACCGAATGACACAGAGCCTGGTATTTCAAATAGCAACAGGTTCCCGACATTTGATTTAGATTTAAAAAGCTGAGTTCAAAGTAGGAGGATTATTGTAAAGGAAAAAAAAAGTTCTTAGTGTATCAAGGTGATGATTTTTTGCTTAGGGCGGTAGATTTTAGAAAGCATTTTTTTGTTATGTATGTCTCTGTATTTTTCTTTCTTTTAGGAGATAGTATTTTAGGAGCTGGTTCCTGCGGTGGTTTTCCTATCCTTTTTTCTAGAAACAGTGGGTTGGTGTCTATTACTTCAAGGGAGGGTGTGTCTATATTAGCAGAAGACCTTGAAGATTCCCTAGCATCTTCAGTTGCTGGACCCAGCAATGAGGTAATGTGGTTCCATAAGATTTTAAGATTTTTGTCAGGGTATTTCCCACAAATGTTTTAGAGTAACAGTTTTAAGAGTTGTAATGAAAACATAATTCTTTTACCTCCTTCATCTCCTCTGTCCTTTCCAGAAGCAGCTCCTTTTCAGTCTTTTATCTGTTTCTGCTGGTATTTTCTCCATATTTCTAAGTAATACCATATGTTGCCATCTCTTAATTCACCAATATTAGGCATCTGTTGATTTCCTATTATAGAAGATAAGGATTTAGGATAACTTACTTTGGTTTCCTTGGCTTTAGGAGACCGATCTAGAAAAATGTTGCTGCAGCCAATGTCAGAGAAACTACTGCCTTTGCTCTCTTCTAGGATTTTTATGATTTCAGGTCTCACATTTAGGTCCTTAATCACATTTTGAGTTTATTTTTGCGTGTAGGGTAAGAAAGTGGTGCAGATGCACTTTGCATATAGCCGTCCAGTTTTCCCAACACTGTTTGTTAAAGAAATGGCCTGTTTTCCACTGCATATTCTTGCCTCCTTTGTTAAAGATTAATTGATCATACAATTGTGCATTGATTTCTGGGCTCTCTAATCTGTTTCGCTGATCTGTGTGTTTTCATGCCAGTACCGTACTGTTTGGATTACTACAGCTTTGTGGTATAACTTGGTACCTGGGATACCTTTGTGGTATAACTTGATACCTCCTCCAGTTTTTTATTTTTCAGGATTTCTTTGGTTATATATATACCTTTTTGATAAGGTATTTAGTCCATTTTATCTTGTTTTAGTAAATGTCTTAAGTAAACTGCTGGTATAAAGAACATGGTAAACAGCTATGTGTCTGTGTTGTTGCTGTCATAGGTGGGTCTGGTTTTTTTGTCCAAGAATTCAGAATATTTTGATACTTTCACCTCTAAATTACAGTTTTTTTATTTGACAGAGTATGGTTTTTGAGCCTTCTACAAAGAATGAAACCATAGTCCAGGAGGATAAAACCAAACTGTTAAAAGCTGCTTTTCTGCAATATTGCAGGTATGAAAAGTTTTTTAAATTATGGCCTATTTAATTTAAATCCTTTATTAAGCCTGGGGACACATTTTACTGATATATGCTACTTTTTTGTTGACTGATGGGAGTAAGGTGGAGGAATGATGCCACCAAGGAGAAGATTTTTCTGAGCTTCAGTGCTATTAAAGCTTTGTTAAAAACTTACTCTGAACTTGATAGGCAAAAGAGGCTTCCAGTTAGTCTAGGAAAAATCATGGTGTAACATATTCTCTCCACTTAACGGATAACAGTGAGCTGTTAAAAATGGTGGTCATGAAAGACATTTAGCAAGTGTGTATTATGTATACTGTGAAGGCAAATAAGTTGCATATAGTGGTTCAGATGTTATAGAGAATTGGATTTCGTCTATTTGAGTTTTGTTGCATACAAAATCATCAGAGAACATAGTTGTTTTTTTAATACAGCTCATGATTCTGTAATCTGGCCGTCTGGGGTTGGGCATAGGTGGCCATTTTATGCTTCCCATCTGAATTCACTGTCCATGATCAGTGCCAGCCATCCTGGTTAGACTTGCTCAGATTTTTCTTTAATATTTTATTTATTTTTTTGACACAGAGAGAGAGAGAGATCACAAGGAGGCAGAGAGGCAGGCAGAGAGAGGGAGAAGCAGGCTCTCTGCTTAGCAGAGAGCCTGATGCGGGGCTGGATCCCGGGACTCTGAGACCATGACCTGAGCCCAAGGCAGAGGCTTAACCCACTGAGCCACCCAGGCGCTCCCATTTCGAGGGTTCTGGTCATCTCTCTGATCATGTGCGCTCTCATCATCTAGCAGATTAGCCTTGTTTACGTATCTCATGCATGGCAAGGCATGGCAAGAGATTAAGCCTCAGTGTACAAATGCTTTTCAAATCTTGGCTTGGGTCATATTTGCCAATATCCTATTGGCATAGCAAATTACAGGGGCGAGGCCCCACCCCCCCGCATGGGAGGGTGCTGATAGGGAGTGTGCATACGGGAGGGGAATGATACTCAGTTTGCCACACTTGATGACCTAATACTTCTGGATTCAAGGCAAATTCAGTCATTTGTTTGTCCTAGAGATATATTTTGCATATCATGTACCTTCCTTAAAAGGTTTAGTAAATTCACGTTTGAATGAACACTAAGGAAAATTGAGATCTAGCCTTTGTTCTGCCCTTAAATAGCTGCGTGAAACTTTGGACAGATTGCTAACATTTCTGGAATTTTGTTTCTTTCTCTGTGAAGTGTTGAGTGGGGTCACCATTGGGCTGTCTGAAGGATCATTAGTTTATCTGGCAGGTTTTTGTTTTGAAGTTATAGTCAGAGTTTACTACCTCTGTATCCCCCAGTTCTCAGCTCGTGATCCCATGGTCTCACCAGTAGTGGTATTTGATGCATAGGAGTTCACTCCCACAAGGGGAATAGCACATAAAGTTTTACAGTTCTGTGCCACTGGGGCGCCTGGATGGCTCAGTTGGTTAAGGATCTACCTTTGGCTCAGGTAATGATCCCAGGGTCCTGCAATCGGGCCCCATATTGGACTCCCTGCTCAGGGGGGAGTCTGTTTCTCCCTCTCCCTCTGCTCCTCTCCCTGCTTGTGCACGCGCTGTGTGCTCTCTCTTTCAGATGAATAAAATCTTAAAAAACACACGTAATTCTGTGCCATCAAAATAATCTACTGATCTTAGTTTCTCATCCAGAAGAGGGCACCATTAGACAAGTTTTTTGGTTCTGTTTTTAAAATGTATTCTTTTAATTTTGCTCTATTGCATGGTATTCAGTCTTACTGCCAGGATTTGGATTAAAATACTATGATCGTGTCTTACACAAGTTTGTCCTTTAACAATTTTGACAGACTTGTGGCATCTCAAAATTTAAAAGATAATGGAGCAAGTCACCATAGTCCTTGTATTAGTTTCCTGGGGCTACTGTAACAAATCACTACAAACTGGGTGACTTCCTAGAAATTTATTCTGTCGTGGTTCTAGAGGCCAGAAATCCAAAATCACGGTATCATCAGGGCCATGCTCCCTCTGAAAGCTCTAGGGAAGAATCTTTGCTTGTCTCTTTCCTAGCTTCTGATGGTTGCTGGCAATCATCAGCATTCCTTAGCTTGCACGTGGATCACTCCAGTTGTTTCCATTACCACATGGCCTTCTTCCCTGCATGTCTGCCTTTACATGTTCTCCTAATCATGACACTTGTCGCTGGATTTAGAGCCCACCCTAATTCAGTGTAACTTCACCATAACTTAACTAATTATATATGCAAAAACCTTATTTCCAAATAAGGTCACATTCTGAGGTTCTGGGTGAATGAGGATATGGAGGGATGCTATTCAACCCCATGTAGTCATTTCTAAATGTTCTGTAGGGGAAGATTATTAAGCTCGAAAAGGAATCCCCTGACTTGAAGTCCTAAGGGTATAGTAACCTTAGGAATAGGGTCATGGATCTCTAGCACAGCTGTGCCTTCAACTTACCCCGTGAGGCTAACGAAATCATTTCGGGGTTGGTATGAACCTATTAATAGTCTTAAGGAATTAGATTCTTCACAAATGGCATCATACTTTTAAAGCAGGGTTTTGCTATCTCATCACTGTTGACATTTGAAGCCATACGATGTTCTACTGTGAGCTATTCTGTGAATGGTAGAATATGTAGCAGCCACAGCTGGCCTCTTCCTACTTGGTGCCGGTAGCACCCTCCCCCAACTTATGACAACCACAATTATCTTCAGACATTGCCACATGCTCCCTAGCGGCTGAAGTGAGTAGATCACACTCAAAAAAGTTCTGTGTTTCGTTTTTTGCTAAGGTTAATATTGCTGTTTCTATGGCATGGTTCCTTTGAAATTAATTTTTACATTATTTTTATTTTCACTTGACTCAATATAAATATAAATATATATATAAGTATATATATTATATAATATATAAATATATTAAAATGTAAATATATATTTATAAATAAATATAAATATAAATATCTTTCACCCATGACAGTTTTAAGAAACTTACTCTGTTAATTAAAATAGTTAATTGTTGATTATCTTGCCTTAGCAAACTTTGTATTCCCATAACCTGTAGCATAACCAGGTTTCCAGCTTCAGCTTGGCCTTAAACACTTTTAGGCAGTTTTTCTGTGTTTCTTTATTCAGGTCAATCTCTTGTTCTACCGAGAGTCCATTTCAGTGCTTTTCTAACTCTCCTCAACCTTTTCCATTTCTCTGTCTCTTCTCCCATACTTAGCAGAGGGCTCAGCCTCCTACTTCACAGATAATAGAAGCCATTAGATTCAACTCCCCTGGACTTAATACCTACACACTTACCTGCACTGCAGCTACTTTTCCTCTTTCGCTCCCTATAAAGTGGGAAGGGTTGCTCTTTCTAAAAAGAATCCCTGTCTTTTTTTTTGTTTGTTTTAAAGATTTCATTTATACATTGAGAGCGTGTGTGCATGCAAGCAGAAAGGAGGGGCGGGGGAGGGGAGAAAGAGAGAAAATCTCAGATTCCCCGCTGAGTGCAGAGCCTGACATGGGGCTCAATCCCACAACCCCAAGATCACGACCTGAGCAGAAATCAAGTTGGATGTTTAATGGACTGAGACATCCAGACACCCCTCTTTGTCCTTGTTTTGAATGCCACAGTCTCTTGCTTCTCTTGAGACTATGTTTTGTTATTACTCTTCTATATCTTTGACCTCTCTTGTGCTGGCTTCTTCTCACCAGCCATTAATCATATTTAATATACCTTTTTTTTTTTAAAGATTTTATTTATTCATTTGACAGAGAGAGATCACAAGCAGGCAGAGAGGCAGGCAGAGAGAGAGGAGGAAGCAGGCTCCCTGCTGAGCAGAGAGCCCGATGCGGGGCTCGATCCCAGGACCCTGAGATCATGACCCGAGCCGAAGGCAGCGGCTTAACCCACTGAGCCACCCAGGCGCCCCATATTTAATATACCATTTTAAAAAAAACCAGGGGCGGGCTCCTGGGTGGCACATTTGGTTAAGCATCTGACTCTGAGTTTTGGCTCAGGTCACGACCTCAGGGTTCTGATATGGAACCCCCGTTGAGCTCCATGTTCTGTGCCGAATCTGCTTGGGTTTCTCCCTCTCCTTCTGACCCTCCCCCCACTGCAATCTCTCTCTCTCCCTCTCTCTCTCTCTCTCTCTCTCGCAAATAAATAAATCTTAAAAAAGAAAAGAAAAAGACCAGTCTTTGACTTTGTGTCCCCCTCTGATCTACTACCCCTTTTGTTTGTTCCTGTTTATAACTAAACTGCCTGAAAAGTTGTCTGCCTTTGCCGTTGTCTATCATAATTTTTCTCTCTCTACTCTTTTTTTTTCTTAGTTACTTCATTTGCCAAAGAAACACAGATTTACCATACTCTAGGCCATTATATACAAATGAAGAATGTTCCAGAGTAGCTGTTATTCCACAAGCATCTCAGTTCAATGTGCCCACAGCCTTGCTTGTCTTCTCCAAAGCTTATTCTTTCTCTTTTACCCCCTGTTTCTGCCACTGGTAAAAATGTCTACCATAATACATTCAGCTTCAGAGCAAAAATATATCAGATCCAAACAGTTGCCAATATTTACCTCAAATCTCTTTTTTTCTCAAACCTGACTACTTGTCTCCATTCTCCTCTGCAGCTACTGCTAGTGGAGACACCCCTCTCTTGTCTGGGTTTCTGCAATAACTTTTTTTTTCGGTCCAGATTTTATGTATTTATTTGACAGAGAGAGACACAGCGAGAGAGGGAACACAAGCAGAGGGAGTGGGAGAGGGAGAAGCAGGCTTCCCACCGAGCAGGGAACCTGATGCGGGGCTCGATCCCAGGACCCTGGGATCATGACCTGAGCTGAAGGCAGATGCCCAATGACTGAGCCACCCAGGAGCCTGTGCAGGAACTTCCTATCTGAGTATTTCTGCCCCCTGTCCATCCTGTCCATATCCTAAGATGATCCTTTGGGAAAATAGAACAGATCATGATACTTTCTTCTTAGTGCCTAAGAAGTGCCTTCTAGTGCCTAGAACTCCATGACGTAGTGTGTGAGGTTTTATGTACTCTGTCTTTTGATTGGTGGTGTTTCTGAGAGTCTGCCCTGGAAGGCTTCTTCCCTGGGTGATCTCCTCTTCCCTATGGCTTCAGTTCTTTGCTAAGATATGGACGTACTTACTCACAGGTGTGATGTGTGCTCTCTCTGCCACCGTGTACCCCTCCCCAGAATCCCCTCAGCCTCGCTGCTCCCCTTCTGTAGCTGTAGGCCTCTGCTTATCCACCTTTTCCTCAAGGGAGTTTTCCCTGCCCCTGGGATGGTTTTGGTTTCCCTTCTGTGTGCTCTGTAGCAAGTGCTCTGTTCTTTTCATGTCACAGTATACATGTAACTACTTGTTTAACTCTCTGGCTTGTGACACTGTGTCCTTGGTGAAGTCTTAGAGAGTTTTTTAACGTCTTGTCATTTTGGCTCCAGTGCCTAGCATGTTGTAAGTACTCAACCTATGATTATTGCATTAATAAATGCATAATGATTGTCTCCCTTTTAAATAAATGTTACTGAAAGTAGCTAACTTTGGGGCACCTGGGTGGCTTGGTCCATTGAGTGTCTGACTCGCTCAGGTTACGATCTCACTGGTGGTGAGATTGAACTCCATGTAGGGCTCTGAGCTCAGTGGGGAGTCTGCTTAAGATTCTCTCCCTCTTCCCTTCCCTTGGCATGCTCTTTCTCTCTCTCTCTCTCAAATAAATAAATCTTTTTTATAAAAGGTAACTTTGGACTAAAATAGGGGACTTTCACTGTTACCTTACTCTTTTTTGAAAGATTTTATTTCTTTGTTTGAGGTGGGGGGAGTGAGTGTGAGAGTGCGTGAATGAGCACCAGTGGGAGGAGGGGCAGAGGGGAAGAGAGAAGCAGACTCCACGTTGAGCAGAGAGCCGGTCTCGGGGCTCAGTCCCAGGACCCCAAGATCATGAACCGAAGGCAGACGCTTCACCAACTGAGCCACCCAGGCACCCCCATAGTTAACTTTTTCATGGTGAATTTTTAAAATGGTTTGCCTCCTTTAATACTTCTATTTTCTGATTTTATTTCAGAAAAGATCTAGGTCATGCTCAAATGATGGTTGATGAGCTCTTTTCCTCCCGTTCTGATTTGGATTCTGATTGTGAACTAGACAGAGCTGTTACCCAAATCAGTGTGGATCTGGTGGATGACTACCCAGCATCTGACCCACGGTGGGCTGAGTCTGTGCCTGAGGGTAAGAACTTCTACTTTTCATATTATGCAGTGATATGTTTTGAGCATATTATGGTTCTTTTATTAAAGCATTTCTTTTTTTTTTTTTTTAAAGATTTTATTTATTTATTTGACAGACAGATCACAAGTAGGCAGAGAGGCAGGCAGAGAGAGAGGAAGGGAAGCAGGTTCCCCGCTGAGCCGAGAGCCCGATGCGGGGCTCGATCCCAGGACCCTGGGATCATGACCTGAGCCGAAGGCAGAGGCTTTAACCCACTGAGCCACCCAGGCGCCCCATTAAAGCATTTCTTGAAGATTTTTTTTTTTTTTTTTAGTTTTTGAAGCAATTATTAGTTTACTTTTTTTAAACGGTTATAACTTACCTTATAGTAGATTTTGAAAAAGGCTCAGAACATATCTACGTGATAAAAACTGAAGGACTGTTAGAGCAAATCCTGCTTGTTATATGTGAAGCAGATTAATTAGCCCTACTTAGCTTTCTTACCATTTAATTTCTAAAGGGAAATTGGTGGCATGGATGAATATTTGGTACCTATTTATTAGCTCCCAAATTAAATGATAATTTTGGCATAATCATTGTATTTGCCTAATAAAAATTATAAATTTCCCAGCGAGCGGCAATGAGCTAATCTCAGCATATAGAAGTGAGCATATCATGTCTCTGCTCTGTGCTTTCCTTTCTGCCCTGGGTGACTGTCCTTCTTACACTTCCGCCGCAGAATCACGGGCACTCGCTTTCCCAGGTACCAGCAAACTGTCTCCAGTGTCTGTTTCTCCCTCTGATTTGCTACTTAGCAAGTTTGCTAAGCCTCGTTAGAGGGTTAGGAAGGAAACATCAGTGCTTACCTTTTTTCTTTGACTTCATTTTGAGCTGGGAAGCTTAGAATGATATAAATGATTAATAATAACAGGGCTTGTGTTTTGAATAAATATAGAATGAATTGTGTCAAACTACCGAAATTTTCGTCTGAATTTTTAAAAATCTTGGGTAATGTTACAAGTAGTCACAAATAGTGCCATGAAAAGGTTGGTCGTTTCCTTTGGTGTATAGATATTTTTAAGTTTTTAATTTAATAGCAGTAATTATTGTAAAGCCAGTACATTATGTGTTTAAATTTTGTTCTTACGTTTCAACAGAAGCACCTGGGTTTAGCAATACATCACTGATTATTCTTCACCAGCTGGAAGACAAGATGAAGGCCCATTCCTTCCTTATGGACTTTATTCACCAAGTAAGCGTCCTGGTTGCTGTGAGCAAGAACGGCCGGGACACCCGGCTTTACTGGTCTTTGGTCGCTCTCTCCAGGACAGTGGGAGCTCCTTTCGCATTCTGAGGTGTTTTGTGGGGTTGGACAGGACTAGTGTTTTCCAGTTTCTTTGCTGACTTGGAAGTAAATAAGTCCAGGGCTGTTGGGGGATGGGGAGCTATTCGAGTATAAAAGCTGCATGGAAAACAGGCTGAAAAGAAGAAAAACAGTGTATTTCCACAGAAATGTTTCCACTTTAAGATTCTATGATACCTGTGTGGTTTTATGTCAGCTTAGGTTTTCATGAATTGCTTTGTATTATTGAAAAGATCATGAAGAATAGTAAGGAAGGCAATGGCAGCTTTTGAGTTTGGGGTTATAAGTTTGAAGTGCCATTAGAATCAATTCCTTATTTAAAGTTTGTGGTGGTTTTTTGTTTTGTTTTTTTATGGAGTATCCCCATTTATATTGGGCCTAAAATTAGAATATGTTTTTGCAGCTAGACAGAATTGTTACACAGTATCACTTAGCAAGTGATACTGAAGGCTGTTGGAGCAAATCCTGCTTGTTCTATGTGAAGCCGATTAATTAGCCCTTGTTGATCAGTAGTGGCTCCCAAGCATGTTATATATCCAGATGAGTACATTTAATCCCACTTTTGCTTATTTTTTCTGAAATTGGTAATGCCTTCATGTTAAAGGGATTACGATGCTGTCTAATAGAACTTTCTGTGGTGGTGAGAATGTTCTATATCTGTGTTACTCAGTAGTCACAGGCAGCTGCTGAGCACTTAAAATATGGGTGGTACAACTGAGGAACTATATTTGTTTTTAATTTATTTTAGTTAAATTTAAATCATCACTTTGGTGGATAGTGGCTACCTTATTGAACAGGTCAGTTCTAGATGATTCCAGAATGTTTGTAATGTATGGTTTGGCTCCTGTCTACTTTTATTGTCTTGGCAAGGGCACTCCAATCATTCAAGTCTCTCTCCTTTCTTTTTAAAGTGGTTTAGATAGACTACAGACTAATGGGGGGGGCAGATTTGTTCTGATGTAATTGTTTATTTAGACAGATGTATCAGTTAACTATTAATACCTAACAAACCGTCCCAAAATGTGGATTAAAACATTTCTTTCAGGTACCTGGGCAGTTTTTCTGTGGATTTCAGGTGGTCCACTCCTTGAACTGCATTTAGGGTGGGCTGAGCTGGAAGGTCCCCAAGCATCTCTCGCCTGACATTGGATGTCAGTCTGTCAGCTGGGCCACATGGTTCTTCTCTTCTACTTAGTCTGTAATTCTCCTTTAGGCTGAACTGGCTTTCTGTGGTCTCAGGACAGCCCTCCATGGGGATGAATTTAGAAGCTGTAGTCTTCCTCAGGTCTTACCCTAGTTGTCACAAAATGTCACTTCCACCAAAGTGACATTGGTCAAAGCAAGTCACCAGCCAGTCCAGATGAAAAGGATTGAGAAATGGATTCTACCTCTTGATGGGAGGAGGCCCAAAGTCTTGTGGCAGGAGGGTTGTGTCGTATATACTGGGATGGAAGGAGTTCATGCCTTACTATGTGACACCGAGGAGACACTAATTTATCAGAGGGTGAGAGAGCCATGGGTAGGAGCAGTTGCTGTATCTCTTGGCACAACCTCCCTGGGCTTCAGAAACCCTGCTGGAGTCATTCAACTCTTAGAGGCAGTGTCCACTGCCAGGTAATACCTAGCTGGATCTAAAAACCCCATTATTGCTATGCCTTTATGTTTGAATTACCTTTAATATTTCAGAGCATATTATTAATTGTTAATTATTATTAACGTAAACGATTGTATAACCAGATACTTGTGTCTAAGGAAATACTTTTTTTTTTTTTAAGATTTTATTTATTTATTTGTTAGAGAGAGAAAGAGCATAAGGAGGGGGAGTGGCAGGCAAAAGGAGAGGCAGGCTCCTCGCTGAGCAAGGAGCCCGATGCGGGACTCGATCCCAGGACCTTGGGATCATGACCTGAGCTGAAGGCAGACACTTAGCTGACTGAGCCACCCAGGTGTTCCTGAGGAAATACTTCTGAATATGAGGTTCTCCTCCTCAAGCCAGATTCTGTGCCAAGAAGGCCCTATCTCATGCTAAAGAGAATGAGAATTAATATCAAGGCCTTAGGACAGTACCTCTGCCTTCAGTTTTCAGGCACTGAGGGAAGCATATGTCTTCACACGTAGTTTGGAGAAGCTTAGAAGCAGGAAGTTACTGTGCTCCTGTTTGTTATGTGGCTTGAGTGACGCTAATACGTAGACATCACTTCACTGGCAGTGCTGCCGTGCTGAGGTGAGTAAAAGCAGGCAGGCAGAATTCCCTCAGGTAAAACCTGCATTTACAGTATTTGTGAGGGAACCAGGAAGAGAATTCAAATCCGAAATGACTATGCAACTCTTTTTTTTTTTTGACTATGCAACTCTTACTTTAAAATAACCAGGTAAACAGGTCAAATAAATTAAGACAGGTTGATTCAGTGACCTATTCCATGGTCATTAAAAATAATGTAAAAAAAAAAAATGAGTTAATGTGGAAAAAAATAAGGTACAGACAATATAGTGTGACTCCTTCGTGTTTTAAAAAAAAGAAAAATGCCTCCTAGCATATGAGTGCCACAAAAGCAGATAAAGATAGGGAAATTTAATTGTAGCTCCAGTAGGGAATGGGCTGGGGACTCTTACCTCTCCATACTATTAAATTTTCTAACCATGTGCAAGCCTAGCTCTCCGCTTTTGCCATGGACAGTGTGGTGGAGAGATTTCCAGAATGGTGACCTACTGCAGTGTGGGTCAGTTCTCCCTTTTTCTTGTGTTCTGTGAGGGGAAAACAGGACTCTTTGCAGACTGCCCTAGCTAGGTAACCTGTATTGTAGCTTTCAGAGTCGTGAAAGTTTGTAACTCATACCCCAACACAGACAGCTAGCACTGGGAAAGGCCATGTGGTTTCTCCCACGATTTCCCAAGTTTCTCCTTTTCTAGGGTGTTGCTTTACTAGTGAAGGAGTTAAAGCAGATCTCGCACTCGCGCGGACAAGAATCGTGCCTGTCTTTTGCAGAGGTAGCAGGCACATTGGGCTTTAGGAGTGTCACGGAGGTCCGGCCGCTCTGTGTGAGGACTCTGTTTAAACACTGAGCAGGCGCCCCCCTGCACCCCAATGCCAGCATTAGTCCGGGCAGGCTGGGAGCTTAGTGCCTGAGTGACTCCTGCAGGCTGCTAGGCCTAGGCGTTCAAATACTGCCTTGCACATCCCGCTTCAGTCTTCCCGTTCATAGAAACCTCGTTGATACCCCCAACTCACGGACGGTTGCTGTTTTACAGAGTAGAATTCATCAGGTTTAAGTCCTCCTGCTCTAACTACAGCCTGACATATGGGTCATGAGTCTAGACGCTCACTGCATACAGGGTCCTTTAGGGGTCTGGCTTGAGGAAAGAAGACTTTAAAGGGACCAGTGTGAATGAAATAGTGCCGGGAGTCTGACAGGGTTCCAGTTCTCTTTGCACCACAGGGGATCCAGGGTGGCCGACCAAGTTCAACTGAGGGCTCTGGTGTCCACATTATGCCTCGCAAGCCCTGCACTGTTGGTTGAGCCCCAAAGGGAGTGTGTTGGGAAGAGATGCCTTTGTGAAACGTTTTGTACTGTTCTCTTTCATGGGTCAGAGCTTCACAGCCCCTTTCCTGGCTTTGCTCTTCACTAGGGGTGGCAGAGGATGTTCCCGAGAGCGTTGAGGTCTGACCTACCGTATTATCCTTCATTCTGGCCCCAGTTTATCAGACCCACTCTCTGTTTGGTTGTATTCCGTGAATGAAGGGTTCACGTGTGCTGTCCTTTTAGTTGATAGTCTTTATATGTAATTGCTGTAGATGCTCCAAAGTTAGGGTGCAGCTTTTCTTTGAGCAGTTTAACTAGTGAATTCAGCAGCAAAGTGACAAGAAATGGTTCTCCAGCCAAGAGAGGTCATGTTCATCCTCTTACTGTCCAGATTCTCTGCTCACAATAGTAGTCAGTGAGAGGTGCTGCTGGGCACGGCACCCTGGGCACGCAGCATTTTCGTGTCAGGTCACAGTGTAGAAACAGTCTTCTCAGGACAGGCTTAGTTGGTTAAGTGGCCCCCTGCGTTCAGGTCATGGTCCCAGGTTCCTGGAATCAAGCCCCACTTTGGTTTCCCTGCTCGGCAGGCGAGCCTGCTTCTCCCTCTCCCTCTGCTTGTGCTCTCTGTGAGATAAATAAAATCTTGAAAAGAACAGTCTTCTCTCATTTAGGAAAAATGAAAGAGCTTTTTTGCACAGAGAAAAAGGAAAAAGACCCACAATGTCAACTTTTGTCTTTTGTGTTCAGCTGCTTGATGTTTGTTTGCAATGTTTGTTCTTGACATGCATAAACCAGACTTCCAAGACACGAGTTGTTTTGGCTTTTCACTACAATTACCGCTTGTTCCTCCTGTCTTGACTGCTGATGTTCCTCAATGATTCTGATGTCTCTTATACAGAAAGAGTGGCTCCTGTGGCTTGCCATTTACACACTGTAGGGCTCTCTTTATACTTTAAAAAAAGAAGAGGGAGAGGACTGTCACTAATCTCATGGGGGATTCGCAGAAAACCGTTTTAGCCCTTTTAGCAAAAGGTAGATTTCTCATTGTTTCTTTAAGCTCATTGTAATAAAATAAATCTAATTCAGGAAAAAAAAAGTTTCCTAACCATTTGTGGTTTTTGCCCATTTCACTAGGACTTCTCTGGGGATTTGGGGCATTGTTTATTTTTGTTTTTTTGTATTTTTTTAAAAATAAACCTCAGCATACAAAAATCAAGTCACTCAGTAATAAAATTTGGAAGAGTATTCAGTGTTTAGATATGTCTCTTGGCTTCTTCCTAGTTGGGATGTTAACGCTTTATCAGATGAGAAAGCTTAGAAGAACTTCCAGAACCTAGTAGTCACACATCAGAAATGGGCATCGGGCAGATCGGAGGTAGTAGTGCAAAGGATTAGAGATGCCCCCACCTTTCCCATGGCTTTTAGTTTCCATGGAAATTAGTCACTAAAGATGGAGACTGCTGAGTTTCTAGTTCACAGAGATCTAGAACCTTGAGGAGTTAGGTAGAAAAGAGCAATTTTATGCTTTTGATAACCAGAATAAAAGAGAAATAAGAGTAGTGGAGTGACCTTAATCTCAGAAAAGGAACATCTAGGGGCGCCTGGGTGGCTCAGCGGGTTAAAGCCTCTGCCTTCGGCTCAGGTCATGATCCCAGGGTCCTGGGATCGAGCCCCACATCAGGCTCTCTGCTCAGTGAGGAGTCTGCTTCCCTTCCTCTCTCTGCCTGCCTCTCTGCCTACCTGTGATCTCTGTCTGTCAAATAAATAAATAAAATCTTAAAAAAAAAAAGAAAAGAAAAGGAACATCTGTACTTTTTTATGGTTGCTCCTGCCTCTGGCTGAAAAGAGAGAGAGAGAGAGAGAGAGAGTGTGTGTGTGTGTGTGTGTGTGTGTGTTTAAAACAGTGGAAAGGAGAAGATAGCTGAGGTACTTTATTGGGGACAGCTAAGGTCAAGTGGCTCTGTACCCACTGTGCTGCTGGTGGAGATAAGCCTGCATTATATTGTGTGTTACTATAGATGCTTTCTAAGAACATGTGTTTGTTTTTCGCCAGGTTGGCTTATTTGGACGTCTTCACACTTTTGCAGTAAGAGGGATGCCCATGGCAACTCGACTGATGCTCTGCGAGCATGCCGAGAAGTTATCAGCCGCCATTGTTCTCAAGAACTACCACTCAAGGCTCTCTGACCTGGTGAACACAGCAATAATGATTGCTTTAAACAAGAGAGACTGTGAAATCCCATCCAACCTGACTCCCGCAGACGTCTTTTTTAGAGAAGTAAGAGGAGTTTTTTGCTTTTAATGTGGCTTCTTAGATCTCTGCCATTTGCTGATCATGCCTCAAACAGGGAGAAGATTGAGGACAAAAAAATCTTTTTGAAATTTTAAATAGGACTCCATATTTACTTATTACATTCCCTATAAATTAGAGCTTGCAAAATTGACTGTTTTCTACTGTCTGCTGGATGTTTTCCTTTTGCCTCTCCAAATCCACTCTTGATGCTGCCCCAGAGGGCAACTTGTCAGTGGGTTTCTGTGCCTTCCTGTTGTCTTTGATAACAGTGAGGCACCATCAGGTTGGGAGTGCTTATCTGTTAATATTTGTTCTGTTATTCCCCCAGCTTCATTCCTTCCCTGCTTCCACTGCAGTTGGCTGTGCCTTCTGTCAGAGACTGTGGCTTCTCACTGGCTGCTCTCCACGTGTCCTGTAACTCCTTCCGCCCAGGGCCCCTTCATGCCTGGGCTTAATAGGGGCTGCCTGTTGCTAGCCCTGGATGCAGCACCTTCCTGTAGATCCTCTGACCCTTGCCAGCACCACCATAAGCTGTCCCTTCACTAAACTCAGCTCAGCTACCTGCTAGGATCCTACTATCTACCTTGCTTTTAAACTCAGATTTATTTTCAAAGGAAAAGAAAACCCTGCTGCGAACTTCCCAGGGAGAAGAGATTAAGACTTTGGCCAGCTGGTGCAGCTGACTGTTGTGATAATAGTATACAGCTCTTATTCTTGTGCGACTTTACAACCTCATGAAGGGGGAGGGGAGACTTTACTCTCTCCCTATAAAGATGGTGACATTAATGGTTTGAGCTCTTCTCGCAGCTCTGCAATTTGAAATTGTTTTTTTAGCTGTGAGGAACTTTAATTCTATTTAAATTCTATTTGGTGAGTCTCATTTTTATTTCTTCTCTGTTACATTCTAGCTATAATCTAGCAGGATATGCCAGAAGTCTTTTTTTCTTCTTAATACAGTTGACCCTTGAACAACATGCAAACCCCCTTGCACAGTGGAAAATCTGTGTGTAACTTCAAAAATTTAACTACTAATAGCTTACTGTTGACCAGAAGCTTTATCAATAGTCAAATTAACACACATTTTATATGTTATATACAGTATTATATACTCATTCTTATAATAAAGGGAATGTTAAAATTTACATAAGGAAGAGAAAATAAATTCACAGTATTGAATTTATATACTGTAGGTATGGAAAAAAATTTGTGCATCAGTGGACCCATGCAGTTTAAATCTTATTTAAGGGTCAACTATTTTTCATGTACTGTAACCTAAAAATTATTTAAGATGCTGAAATAGGTTCAGGTTTTCTGTTGATTCCATAAATGTATTTAGTTCTAAGAATGCCTTGTTCTTGTATATTTGGGTTAGTATTTTCCTAAGGATATAGGGCAAAGCACTTTTTTGTTTTATTTTTTTATTTTTCAAATGTAGGAAATATCCCCAAAATCTGAATGAAAGAAAAACAGTTCACCTCAAATTTCATGATCTAAACAGTCTGAAAGGAATGTATGCAGAGCCCGCACTCCCCTACCCCCAGTCAAGCTTACGGACTAAACTCACAGGTGTCTGCACTTGGCCCTAACTCTTTGTTGTGTAGGAAGGGGAGGAGAGTGATGGTGTCAGAAATAGAAGTGGGCAAAGAAGGGCTACAGAGAAGGTCACCTACGAGTTGGATAAGAGTACTATTTGGGAGGGAGAGGTTATCTGATGTCAGAGCTGTTCAAAGAGGTGGGGACTATCCCGAAAACCCTGCAGGAGGACCGTCCAAGTTAATTGTTGGGTGTGTGAGGTGTCAGGGTCAGTCCAGGTAAAGGTGAAAATGTCTTGGGATTCTGGGGAGTTGGGAATAGTGAAGAATGCATCCTAAAGTCTAAGTAAAGTACATGGTGGAGGTGGAATGGTGGGGAAGAGGGTGTATGGACTGGGACAGTGGGGTGGATAGCGATGACTGCGTCGTTGATCATTCTGAGATCCTGAACAAGTCTAGAAGAGCTATCTAGCTTGTTGGCTGGAAGGATTGGAGTACTGTAAGAAGAGTTAGTAGGTTTCCGTATATTTAAGGAAAGGGATTTGGAAATGAGGGGTTGTAAGTCTCTCAAGGCCTCACGTTTGAGAGGCTATTGGGGTTTGAAGGGAAAAAGGTAGGAGGATCCTTAAGGTATATAGATCCCTTTCACAAGGGAAAAAGGTAGGATCCTTAAGGTATATAGATTCCTTTCATTTTTTCACAAACTGTTGTAACTTTTGTGTTCTTTTTTGGTCTTTGTTCATACGTAATTTTACATGGCAAAGCAAATTTTTTAAGAAGTTATTAACAAATTCTTTGGAAGAATTGAGTAAGAGCCTGGTTCCATTTTCTGTTTTTGGATCAAAATGGAAAGCATACTAGTTAATTCATTGTACCTGCATTTTCCAGTTAACGGGGGTGGAGGGGGGGAGGAAGAATCTGGAAATTATCAGTTGGATCTATAATTCATGAGTAGTACCTTAGGAATATGATAGAACAAAACCAAAAATGTGATTGGTTCTTCAAAAGAACGCTCCATATGGAAAATGGTAATGCTTAAGACTCTATGTCGCCATTAAAAAAAATTTTTTTATTTAAAGATTTTTACTTATTTATTTGACAGACAGAGGTCACAAGCAGGCAGAGAGGCAGGCAGAGAGAGAGGGGGAAGCAGGCTCCCCGCTGAGCAGAGAGCCCACTGTGGGGCTCGATCCCAGGACTCTGGGATCATGACCTGAGCCGAAGGCAGAGGCTTTAACCCACTGAGCCACCCAGGCGCCCCGATGTCACCATTTATTTTCATTCCTCATGATGTTTACTGGTCTTGTTTCCTTTGGGGTGTAGTTTTGAATCCTAGGGTTCCATAGAGTTAACTGCTTAAGGGACAGACTGTTGGGTCCCCGTATGAATAGTGTTTGAAATCACTGAGTATGCACTGAGTATGCACTCGTGGTGAAGGTGTTTAGTAATTGTTTTGACATTTTATTTGCTTTTATATATACTTTTTAAGATTTTATTTATTTATTTGTCAGAGAGAACAAAATCAGGAGGAGCAGCAGAGGCAGAAGGAGAAGCAGATTTCCTACTGAGCAAGGAGCCCAAATTGGGGCTTGATCCCAGGACCCTGGGATCATGACCTGAGCCGTGGGCAGACACTTAACCAACTGAGCCATCAGGCATCCCTGCTTTTTTATCTTCTGCTTTTTTATGTCATACATGCTTTCTTACCATTTTCACATTAACAGTATTAAGAACTTCTGGCATTTAATCTTACAAATTAAATGAGCCAAAAGTCTCTTGCTGGGGCTGTTAGGATGCCTTTGACTAACACCTGAAATAGAAAAGGAAGAACAGGGTTTAAAAGATGATTTGGGGGGACGCCTGGGTGGCTCAGTTGGTTAAGCAGCTGCCTTCGGCTCAGGTCCTGATCCCAGCGTCCTGGGATCGAGTCCCACATCAGGCTCCTTGCTCGTCAGGGAACCTGCTTCTCCCTCTGCCTCTGCCTGCCATTCTGTCTGCCTGTGCTTGCTCTCTCTCCCTCTCTCTCTCTGACAAATAAATAAATAAAATCTTTAAAAAAAATAAAATAAAAAATAAAAGACGATTTGGGGGGGGTCACATTTTGCATGTTTTGTTCCTTCAGCTAGTGTGTAAGCTTAAGGGCAGCAAACCTCACTTCTGTTATTTCTGTGCATGCTCAATGCTATACAAACTCTTAATGTATTAAGTAAATACTCACTTAATAAAGGGGGTAAGTTTGGGGTGCCTGGATGGCTCAGTGGGTTATGTGTCTGCCTTCGGCTCAGGTCATGATCTTAGGGTACTAGGATCGAGCCCTGTAGCAGGCTCTCTGCTCAGCAGGGAACCTGCTTTCCCCCCCTCTCTCTGCCTGCCTCTCTACCTACTTGTGATCTCTCTGACAAATAAATAAATAAAATCTTTTATAAATAAATAAAATAAAGGGGAGGAGTTTCACTGTGGGCTGAAACTGGAAATAGGTGTTTCAGTGCTTAAAGAACATTTTGGCTTCATTATCTTCATGTGTTAATAATGACAAAAAATTAGAAAAGAAGTTACATACATTTGACTCTTGAACAATGTGGAGGCTTAAGGGTGCTAACCCCCCACACAGAGTGTTTTAAAAAATCATAAAGGAGAAATTTACTGTATCGAAAAACATCCACGTGTAAGTGGACTCATGCGGTTCAAACCTTTTTGCTCAAGGATCCCTTGAACATTATTTTCTCTTTCTACTTCCTTTTAAATTTATTTTTACCATCCGCTGTTTTATTCTGGCTAATGAACTGAGGATATTCCATGAGAAAAGCCCCTTGAGTAGATTCTGGGCAGTTGTGATTACTATGCATCGCCATAATTTTTGTTTTGCCTTCTCTGTACTTCCCCAGGTGTCCCAGGTAGACACTGTCTGTGAGTGCTTGCTCGAGCATGAGGAGCAGGTCTTAAAGGATACATCATTGGAATCCGTTGAATGGGCTGAGGTGGTCATCAATGTGAACAGTATTCTTAAGGTATAAAACTACCGTGAAGATTTCAGCAAATCAAAGACCAGAGTGTGGATAGAAGAGAAAGTGGCTTCCGTATTCCTACTCTGTATTGCCAGTAATTTATAAGTGTTTAGCATTTAATTCCAAAAATTTAGAAAAATACCAGTCATTGTATTAATCAGCCAAACATTTTGAATGTTTGCCTTGTGTATTAATTTCTATGTTCCTGAGTCCTGTTTGGTAAAACAAACCTTTTATTTGGAGAAGGATGGATATATCATTGCAAATGTATAAATATTACACTAACTATTTAATCACTCAGAACGTTGTTGTTTATATTACTGATGAAAATGTGCCATTTAGTCTTAGCTAATGGTCTTTATAGCAATGGTTTTCCTACTTTGGTTACTATAGTTTTCCAAAATTGAATTCAAATTTCAAATGTAGAATAAGAACCAAAAAGTAATTCTGCAGACCTGTGCTGAGTAATTTTTGGTATTAATAGACTTTGATGTTTCACATGACCTTTAAAAATCCTGGGGTTCATCGCTTTCTGCGCCTGCGAACACGTTTTCTTTCCCCAGGACATGCTACTAGCTGCTAGTCATTATCGACAAAATAGAAGCTCCTTATATAGAAGAGAAGAGCCACCAGAACAGGAGCCTGAATATGTTCCTTGGACGGGTGAGGTCTCAAGCACTGATTTATTATTAACAGTGATTCAAAATATATTCCTAATGACCTTTCTGGAAGCTATATTACTCCATTAGTGTAGGTTTATAAGTGAAATGAGAAATAAGTGCCGTCTCCAGAATGAGCAATTCTCGTGAAAATTGCTTTATTCCCTTGAATAATTTATAGATCTCTCCATGATGTATTTCATAGTACTTACTATGTGTCCACTAGATTTTATTTTTTAAGTAATTGCTACCCCCAACGAGGGACTTGAACTTATGACCCCAGGATCGAGAATCGCATGCTCTAGTGACTGAGGCAGCCAGGCACCCCATGTCTACTAGATTTTAGGGCATATAGTTATTCAAAGGAGCACGTCCTGGTTATGGAGGTGTTGACTCTATTTAATGTTGATTTAATACAAAAAAGTATGTGGAGCAGCATCAAAGGGATTTAGAAGGAAGAAGGACCATGTTTACCTGGCTTTGTTGAGGAAGTCTCCCACAGAGAAGATGGGATTTGAGCAGGACAGAGAGGTATCTATCAACTGAAACCCTGTTTGATTTCTTTTTCCAGCAGCAGTGAGGTGATAGGTTTTAGGCAGTTGGCCTTTCTCAGCCAGTGTAGAGCCCTTACTTACCGTATTAATTTGTGTGATTTCACAGCAACAAGTGGTCCTTCAGGCATCCGAACAGTAATAGAACGCCAGCATGGGATTGTCCTGAAAGTGGTTTATCCTCAGGCAGACAGCAACCTCCGAAACATTCTGACAGAGCAGCTGGTGGCACTGATTGATTGCTTCCTGGATGGTTATGTTTCCCAGCTGAAGTCTCTGGACCGATCTGGTGATCAAGAAAGATATAACAGTCTGGAGATGGAGTACCTCCAGAAGAGATCAGATCTCTTATCTCCACTTCGTAAGTACATGGTATTTAGTGAGGGCCGTGGGTCTTCGAATTTGCAGAATGGATGAAGGAGTCAAATCATTAATGCTGCGTGTTCAGTGTACTATCATTTACCCAGCCATAACCAAGGACTTACTGCATGTGTGCACAGCTTCCTGTGTTCATTTGTTCCGCCTTGTTTTCAAAACTTCCTAGGTACAAGTACCATGCTGAAGAGGATTTGAAAAGGTAAATTAGCAACAAATGGAGACTGTCCTCCAAGCTTGTCATCTGAGACCTTTACACAAATAACTAGTCTGCCCAGTAGAGCACGATGAGGGCTGTTAGAGGGCGCAGCTAGGAGAGTGTGGCTGTTCAGCAAAGGACACGTTCTTTTCATAGCTAGGATGAGGAAGAGGGGCTTGTACACACAGGAAGGGCAGAGCCTCCTAGGTAGGTGGGAACAAGCAGTGGATTAAATTTGTGTCTTTAATGAATTTATGTGGATTATGAAACTGAATGCCAGTAACTGGAAAGGTTTCTATTCCATTAATTGTTTTTAGAGTATGGTATGAGTTAAAGGTAAAATTTCAAGTAATATTTTTTTCATCACATATTAAGTTTTCACTAACAGGATTTTTTTTTTCCATCTGTTCTCATTTTTACAGTCACACTAGGCCAGTACCCGTGGGCTGCTTCATTAGCAGAAAAGTACTGTGACTTTGATATCTTAGTACAGATGTGTGAGCAGACAGACAACCAGACCAGACTCCAGCGCTACATGACCCAATTTGCTGATCAGGTAATGAACACCGTGGACATAGGCAGTCGATCGTGTAGTTGGTTTTACCATTTCAAATGTTTGGTTTTTAGGAAGATGCTGTTAACTTAGATACTAATTTGTACATTATGTTTCTTTGTAAGTTGGCAGACAATTCCAAATATTACTGAAAGATTCTTTGACCTTTGAACAAAGCGTTAAAACTCTCAGTTCTATTCTGGTATTTCTAATTATAATTAAAAGTACTTAGGTAGACGGATATTGGAAGAGTTTTAAAACTTTGAAAAAATTTCATGGGAGCACAGGATCCTACAACTTTTGGAGAGCTCAGCTTTTCTTGATTGACATAATGCTTATTATTTTTCTCATTATGACAATCTTTAGGTGAATTTTAGTTGCTCCTTAAAGCCATTTTATTCAGTCAGTTGATATGCATGTAAAAACCGATTTTTTTCCTGTGACATTGCATAAAATTCGGAAAACGTCTATAAAATAGAAGATTTTAAGTCACTCAATTTCACCACCCAGAGAGAACCCTTTTTAACATTTGGTTTGTGTTGTTCTAGTCTCCATACTCCGGAATATTGCCGACAAACGTGTTTTGCCAATTGCTTGTTTCCCTTGCTACATCATTGCTATTTGTGCGTATCATTAACTGCTTCACAACCACGTTTTTGATGGTGTTAATGGTACATTGTAAGCTGGGCGTGACTTACCATATTTGACTGGGGCCTAGTAAATACCTTTGCGCCCATCATGATTTTTATTCTTTTTGTAGACTCTAATCCCGTGTGGACATTTTCCATCCATTTTTATATTCATTTACTTTCTCTAATATGTTTAGTAGTTATTTAAAAATCCTTCCATACTACCTCCAAAATCTGCTCATTCTCAGGTCTGTTCTGTTGTCTCCTTATTAGTCATATTTTTCTGTTTTTTATGTCTTATAATTTTTTTGGTTTTATTTTGGATATTGTGTATAAAAGAACCTTAAAGATGGAAATGAATGCTATTTTTCCTTGGGGAGGCAGATAGGATGAGAGGCAGGTCCCTCGATTCATCGAGAATAGGGGTGGGCCAAGGCTTGGTTTCAGCTTTTGTTACATTTATTTCATGTCCAGTTTTGAAGTCTTGTGGGACTGGTGTGTTTGTTGCAGAGTTCCCTCTTTAGTGGAAACATCTCTTACATACCGTGTAGGACATTTTGGTCTTCCTTTCCACCCTAGCCTTCCGTACTACCCAGCATTCAGCAAACGTCTGGTGGGAAAAACCAGCTAGGCATTGAGGGCCTCTCTAGATTCCTATTTATCATACAAACCTGCATGGCCTTCTGACACAGAATTCAACCCTGAAGAATCTTTCGATCTGCACTGTCACATAGAACTTTCTGTGACATTGGAGATCTTACTCATGTAGTCTAAGGGCATAGGGCCATTGAGCACTTGAAATGTGGCTAGTGTGACTGAGGAACTGAATTTTAAAATTTTAATTAAGTTTAAACAGCTGTATATAGCTAATGGCTACCATACCACACCATGCACATCTAAAGTTTACGTGATCTTGCGCAAGATCCTCTTTTTGATTCTGAATTCCCCATTTATTAAATGAGGTGACTTAAGTGTTTTTTTGGGACCTTACCACATAGAAAATCTAAGTGTTTAAAGATTTGTGTTCTGCAATCTAAGACCTTTGAAAAAAAATTAATATTTCAATATAGAAATGTACTTTAAAAAATTATATTACTGAATATTATTGGATTTTTTTGCCCTACTATTTGTAGAATTTTTCAGACTTTCTCTTCCGTTGGTATCTGGAGAAAGGAAAGCGAGGCAAATTATTATCTCAGCCCATTTCTCAGCATGGAGAGTTGGCGAATTTTTTGCAAGCTCATGAACATCTCAGCTGGTTACATGAAATTAACAGCCAAGAATTAGAAAAGGTAAGAACAATTGAGTTACATTGAGCAGAGTTAGGCAGTTTTTTACTTGATTAGTGTAGTTTAGTGATTAGAATACTATTTAGAGATTATTTTGTTTTTTTTTTTTTTAAGATTTTATTTATTTATTTGACAGAGAGGGACCCAACAAGAGAGGGAGCACAAGCAGGGGGAGTGGGAGAGGGAGAAGCAGGCTTCCCACTGAGCAGGGAGCCTGATGCGGGGCTTGATCCCAGGACCCTGGGATCATGACACAAGCCAAAGGCAGACTCTTTTTTTTTTTTTTTTTTTTTTTTTAAAGATTTTATTTATTTATTTGACAGAGAGAGATCACAAGTAGACGGAGAGGAAGGCAGGGAGAGAGAGAGAGAGGGAAGCAGGCTTCTTGCTGAGCAGAGAGCCCAATGTGGGACTCGATCCCAGGACCCTGAGATCATGACCTGAGCCGAAGGCAGCGGCTTAACCCACTGAGCCACCCAGGCGCCCCCAAAGGCAGACTCTTAACGACTGAGCCACCCAAGTGCCCCTAGAGATTATTCGAAATATGTATCTCCTATTCTCTGACATAATTTGAATAAACTGTTCTTTTTTACTTATGGTAGTTTGCCATTACTTTTAATGTCTCAGTAAAAAAAAGTATCTTTTGTGATTTGACTACTATTATAGTAAAGTACAAAAATTTTTATTAATGTGTGTAAAGAACAGTCTGTTGCCTTTTTTTGTAATGAAAATGTTCAAATTATGAGTAAAAATAGTACAAGAATTAATTTTAAAGTTTGTCCTTAACAAGTTGTTCAAGTGAATATATAGTTATTATAGAACAGATGTTTTATACTCATTTCTTTTCCCAGTAATTAGTGTGGCTGGTTGATATTTTATTGAGTAGTTACTCCTGGTATATAGTACCAATCAGTTTTAGGTTTGCTGGTATTGGATCTGATCTTTCATTCGTATCGGGGGAAAACAGTTTTGGGTTGTACTTAACCTTTATTTCAACTTAAATTAGTACACAGAATCTTACCATTTTTCATATGTTGTTTATTGTAGGCTCATGCAACACTTCTGGGTTTGGCAAACATGGAAACTCATTACTTTGCAAAGAAGAAAACCCTTCTGGGTTTGAGTAAATTGGCTGCATTGGCTTCAGACTTTTCAGAGGATATACTGCAGGAAAAAATTGAAGGTAAAAGAAAGATTTGAACATCAGTCATGCTATCAGTGAACTTAGTGCATTCCTATTATCATTTAATAGGGTTCACTAGACACAGAATCTGCCTCTCCTTTATGAAGAGTGGTTTCTGTTCAGTGTTGTTAGACACTTACTCAAGTATGTATTTTTTGGGATTCTGTTTTTTAGAGAAAATTTGTATGTTAATTAAGAATTCCTGGGGGCGCCTGGGTGGCTCAGTGGGTTAAAGCCTCTGCCTTCGGCTCAGGTCATGATCCCAGGGTCCTGGGATCGAGCCCCACATCGGGCTTTCTGCTCAGCGGGGAGCCTGCTTCCTCCTCTCTCTGACTGCCTCTCTGCCTGCTTGTGATCTCTGTCTGTCAAATAAATAAAAAAAAAAAAAAAAAAAAAAAAAGAATTCCTAAGAAGGTGGTTATATGATTTGAAGAGTGCTCTAAGGGGCGCCTGGGTGGCTCAGTGGGTTAAAGCCTCTGCCTTCGGCTCGGGTCATGATCCCGGGGTCTTGGGATCAAGCCCCGAATCGGGCTCTCTGCTCAGCAGGGAGCCTGCTTCCCTCCCCACCCTGGCCTGCCTCTCTGCCTACTTGTGATCTCTGTCTGTTAAATAAATAAATCAATCTTTAAAAAAAAAAAGAAAAGAGTGCTCTGAGTACCCTTAGTGACTTGTATTCTAAGAACAAGAGGAGCTGCAAAGAAATCTTGGCCTTTACTCAGTGGGTTTTATTATAGATAGTTGTGATTTTGAAGCTACTAGTTTCAGAATTCAAAACTTTTTGGCATCTTAATTTTATACAACTATTTTGTTACATTGTAGGTTGAGAAATTGATTGGATACATTGTTATTTTTGAGAACCAGGGGGAAGGGAAATGAAATCTGGAAGGAGGACGAGGAAGAACCCTTTACATTTGAATCAGAGATAATCAGATGGAATCAGGATTGTTCAAAATTAAAGTTTTTCTATACCCCAGGAGCATAAGTATACCTAGTCCTGTACTTTGGCATCTCACTATTTCTCAGTAAAAGGAAATGAGGGTATTGAAGAAATGGTCTTGGGAAGTCTTGTTTAGCCAGAAAACAAGTTTAATGTAGAGATGTCAACACAATAGCCTCCACTGGCCAAGTCTGGGGATAATTTGAACTCCAAAAAGAATGATAGTAAAACGTTTTATTTCACCATTTAAAAATGAAAAATCCAGGGCGCCTGGGTGGCTCATTCATTAGGCGTCAGCCTTCAGCTCAGGTCATGATCTCAGGGTCCTAAGATTGAACCCCACGTCAGGCTTCCTGTTCAGTGGAGAGCCTCCCTCTCCCTCTCCCCCTGCTGCTCCCCCTGCTTCTGTAAGATTGGCTGATAGTCTAACATGGGAAGCCAAATTTTAGCCTGGTCACCAGACTTAGACCATGTTAATCAAATCAGGGTTTTATTTTTTGCTCCCCCATCCACCAGAAAACGTTGGAACTCTGGTCACCGTCTTGATTTGATCACTTCTTAACTTTTACTTTCTTAAAACAGTGGGAGTATTTTCAAGTGTCAGTAATTACCTACAGACTGTCATCAGTGTATCTGGTCAGAGGGAGTAGATTTTTAAAAAATAATTCTGGTTATATGATAATTCCTTATGGAAATTTGTAAATCACCAGGAAAAACACAACAAAAAAATAAATTGTCTATATAATCTCATTGCCTCAGAGATTACTACTGTTACTATTTTGTAATCCTCCCAGTCTGTTTTTCTAGGTATGGAAATTGCACAAAAATGATTTGTGTGATTGTTATAAAATTAGCATCATGTGGAGTGATGTTATTATGAGCATATATGTGCTTTGGTCACTGTACTTTGCTGTGACCACTGTGTTTATGAGGCCGCATGGCAGTTCTCAGTCCTTTTCCCCTGCAGCCCAGCACACTTTCCTGAGCAAAACCCGGGATTGGGCTGCAGCCTTGATAGCTTATCCCAAGTAAGCCTCACCCGGTCACTTCGTCCTCTTAAGGTTACCGTTGCTTGTTAGATTTGGTGCATAAACTTCCAGGTTTTGTTTTTCCCGGAATATACTCGTGGTAGCTTTTAAATAGATCCTTTCCCTCGGTGAAAGAGTATATTAGAAACTCTGGTGGGAGTTACTGAGCTAAATAACATGGGACTGGGTGAACCCTGATTTGAGGGACTTGTGCCTCATGAAATAGCCATCTGTTCTATAATTCCTTCAAGCAGTAGCGTGTATTTTCATAGCTCTTCTCTCCCCTCCTGTTTCTGGTGACTGATTGTTTCTATGATGTGAATCAAGCGATGAATATGTTTTAACATCAGAAATCAAGAGGTAGCAGAATTAATAACATTTTAAGATCACCAAGTAGTGATGAGATTACCTTTAGAGATGCTCTGCCTTTTTTTTTTTTAATTCAGATTTGTTTTATGATAGAGCAGAAGAGTTTACTGCCCCCCCTGCCTCTCATTCTGAATTCTAGAAATGGCTGAGCAGGAGCGCTTTCTACTGCACCAGGAGACCCTGCCTGAACAGCTGCTGGCGGAGAGACAGCTCAGTCTCAGTGCGATGCCGGTGCTGACTGCCCCTCAGCTCATCAGCGTGCGTGCTTTTCCATCCTTGCACCATTCCTTAGTCTCAAAACAGCATCGCTATTTCTAGAGTCAGGTGGTATAGTTCATATGGGTGGTCATCTTCCCACTTCCTATTTTTCTGGTAACTTTCCCCTTCCCCTAGAATAAGTTGTTAGAAGCTGCTGGAGATCAGGATGCACGTTTGCAGGAAGTACTGGACCAGCCTCTGCCTCCCTGTCGATCTCCACCTGTTCCTAGAGATGCTCATGCAGGTGACCAGAAGAAAGTACTTGTACTTTCTTTTCCAGCAGAGGACAAATATGTACCACGAGGTACAGCTCAGGTTCTTCCACAAGAAAAATGGTTTAAGGAACTGGATTTTCATAGCCTATAAGTACTGACCTCACCCTTTTCCTCTGGAACATAACACATTCCTAAGGGCATAGCTAGATTGTGGGCTGCAGCCTGGGTAAGATACTTTTGTTGTTAGATACACTCACAGCCTTAACTCTGCTTCTCTCTTTGCCTTTCAAGAAAGTGTTTCAAATACAAGAGCAATGTAGATCACTTTGAATTAGTTCTAATTCTATTGAAAAGAAGATAATTCAAAAACGTCAGTATTTTAGCCATTATTAGTAACAGATTTCCTATAATTGAGCTCACAATGGCCTCTCCTTATGTAGCATATTGCAAAGAAAATGCTCGAAAGGATACTGAAGTATGTATACTATCTGGAACCTAAGAATAAAATTTACTGATATTTTAGAAGTATATATACCAAGATTTGCAAATTATTTACTGTTGAGCATAGGCACATTTTGAAGGACAGTTTATTAAGAGGATAGATGGAGTGTAATTTCCAAAGATGATAGTTTTCTTATGATAAAATAAAGATACCTTTGACTTACTTGAAAGACAAAATGATGTATTTTTCTCCATAAATTTCTCTAGTCTTGGTTATATGATTACTTAAAATAATCCTAAACCTTATTTGAACTTGCCATAGCTGTATATCTGTGAAGAAAACAGAAGAGCTAATGAATATGATTTCAAGAAAGCTTTGGACCTGCTGGAATATATTGATGAGGTAAGTAAAATCACTTGAGATGATCACAGGCAAGGATCACAATTTATATATTTCGTTTTCTGTAGAACTGAATACATATAAAAAGAGAAAAAAATACATCTTTTAGCCAATCATGACAATGTATTAATTTAGAAAGACTCTATGGTTCAGCTATTCCTAACTCTTGGAATGTGTATAGCTCTTTAGAAAAGCTGTCAGGAGATTCCCTTTCCTGATAATTCTCACACATTCCCAGATGTCTTTTTCTGTGCATGAATAAAAACACAGTTTTTCAGAGTCCTGAGGCATTTTTTTCTCTTTCATTATTAAGTCATCATTAGTTCCTCAGTCTGATACATTGCTTTATCGATTTATTCTTCATAGTGTTCACCCTAAGAGGAGCTGTTTCTTTGGGGGAGAGGGGGTGGTTATAATAACAATTCTGTAGATTAAATAGTTGGCCCTGCAATTGAAAGCAGTTTGGTAGATTTTTAAAATGTAGTGTGTTGGCTTTTATTTATCTTGTTTCAAATCTTAGCCCTTCAAGCTTCCTGATAAAATTGGATTATCACAGAATAATCAGAAACTAATTCTCACTCAGTTACTAATTGGCTTACTCTTCTGGGTATTAATATCTTAAAGGAAATCTTTTAAAATTATGGATTAAAGTAAATCATTTATGCAGAATTAACTCAAATTTAAACATGTATTTTTTTAAAATCAGGACTTAATGAGGATTTTTTTGTTTTATTATAAAGGAGGAAGATGTAAATATAAATGATCTAAAACTGGAAATCCTTTGCAAAGCTCTTCAGAGAGATAAGTAAGTTCTCATAACATGAATCTAAGCTATGGTTTTAGAAAAGGACTCTTTTTTTTTTTTTCCTTAAAGATTTTATTTATTTATTTAACAGACAGAGATTACAAGTAGGCAGAGAGGCAGGCAGAGAGAAAGGAGGAAGCAGGCTCCCCGTTGAGCAGAGAGCCCGATGTGGGGCTCGATCCCAGGACTCTGAGATCGTGACCTGAGCCGAAGGCAGAGGCTTTAACCCACTGAGCCACCCAGGCGCCCCCCCCCCTTTTTTTTTTTTTAATTTACTTGACAGAGATCACAAGTAGGCAGAGAGGCAGCCAGAGAGAGAGGAGGAAGCAGGCACCCTGAGCAGGGAGCCTGATGCGGGCTCGATCCCACCACCCTGAGATTACGACCTGAGCTGAAGGCAAAGGCTTTAACCCACTGAGCTACCCAGACGCCCCTAGAAAAGGACTCTTGAGGAAGATTATGATATCATGTATCAAATGGTTTTGTAACCTAATTATATTCTAACATAATTATAAAAATTTTATTGTGTGCATTAGTAGTCTAAGTTTCTCACTCAGTAGTTAAGGAAGAGTTTAAGGACTTAGGACCACTGGTATAATAAATCTCTATTTTGATTTTATTTATTTGAGTGGGAGAGCGGGCGTGGGGTGCAGAGGGAGAGGGGGAGAAAGAGAATCTCAAGAAGGCTGGATGCCCAGTGCAGAACCCGGTGTGGAGCTCAATCCCATGACCCCGAGATCATGACCTGAGTCGGACACTTAACCGAGACACCTAAATGCCCCTCTGCTTTTGATTTTAAAATTTAGACTGTCAGTTTGCACAGAAATATATATGTTCCTGATTTTCACAGAAGTTGGGCCAGTTCTGCCAAAGAAGCTGCATTTTGTTTTAAACAAAAAGTATATTAGAGTATCGGTACTCTCCTGTAAATTACTGAGACCTCTTTTTTGTGATTATCTCCTTCCTGAGAAGGGAGATTTCCATGGGAAATGGTGGCAAAGAAAGGCGGTGGCAGTGAAAGACAATATCAGTTGGGGGATTGAATTGTTTCTAGGAAAAGAATTTAAGAGAACTTGACTTGAGTGCTAACACCCTTCCCTACTTAAAATTTTCCTTTTTATAGAAATTGCAGTAGGACTATTTTTACTAAAGCATTTCTTCTTCTCATCACTCCCAAATAGTTAAAATTGTTGTTCTATTTGGTCTTGGAGGTCACTTTCTGAAGCATCTCCCTCTGCCTGCTTCATTCTCCTTTCTAATCGTAAAAAAGTATGCTGTCATTTGATTGGAATTCCTTGTCATGGCTTCACGTTTATAAACTTTAAGGTGTTGGGGCGCCTGGGTGGCTCAGTGGGTTAAGCCTCTGCCTTCGGCTCAGGTTATGATCCCAGGGTCCTGGGATTGAGCCCCACATCGGGCTCTGCTCAGCAGGGAGCCTGCTTCCTCCTCTCTCTCTGCCTGACTCTCTGCCTACTTATGATCTCTCTCTCTGTCAAATAAACAAATAAAATCTTTAAAAAAAAAAAAACAAAAAACTTAAGGTGTTGGGGCACCTGGGTGGCTCATTCAGTTAAGCATCTGCCTTTGGCTCACGTTATGATTTCTGGGTCCTGGGTCCTCATGTCAGGC
The DNA here is from genome assembly GCF_902655055.1 of Lutra lutra. NCBI lineage: Eukaryota > Metazoa > Chordata > Mammalia > Carnivora > Mustelidae > Lutra > Lutra lutra. The sequence goes on along the minus strand of NC_062291.1, from coordinate 1,403,373 downwards.
TCCCCGCTTGGCGGGGAGTCTGCTGCTTCTCCCACTGCCCCTCCCCGCCATGCTCGCTTCCTGTCTCTCTCTCAAATAAAATTTTTAAAAAACTTTAAGGTATTGTGGAATATATTCATTGATTACTACAAAGCAGTGGTTGTGTGTGTGTGTGTGTGTGTGTGTGTGAACAGTAATGTCAACTAGATAAAACATTACACTAGACCCTGGTTACCATTTTATTTTTATGAAAATCAGAGTATGTTACAATATATTGTAACTGTTACCTATGGTCTGAAGATTGTACTTGGGAGTCCTTACTAAGTTTGTTATTTATTTATAGAATATGGGGGGAAAGATGGCTTGCTACTTTGTTTTAACATCAAATACGTAGGGTTGTGTTGGGTGAATAGTGACCTGAGTGTAGCATTTTGTATCTGATATTGGGACTCTAAGTATATTCAACATTCAAAACCTCCTTATTTAAATACTTTGAAACAGTATTACAGAACTCAAGATTCTCTACCTCTGGTACAACCAGCAAAATAAAACTACAGTAGCAAACAGAAGTCATTTATTTCAGATATGTCTATGATTTCTTTTTCTTACTGCAATTTTGTTTTCTAGCTGGTCCAGTTCAGATGGTAAGGATGATCCAATTGAAGTATCTAAAGATAGTATATTTGTGAAAATCTTACAGAAACTTTTAAAAGATGGTAAGTCATTTGTTAATATTAGAAGTTATAGCATCACTCCTCAGTTTCAGAAATCTGAAAATAATGGGGATTTTCCAAGGTGTCAGTGCCAGGGTGGTTTAAGATTAAATAGTATCATACTCAGAATTAGAGAGATTTGTTTAAAATGTTTCTTTCCTCTCCCATTTGGGGGAGCACGTGTCAAGGTGAAGTCTCCATCCACGTGGGTCCTGGTGGACCCCAGTGGGCAAAGTCTCCATGCTGATTCAGGATGGATAAGGAATGGATTCAGATGTTGTGACACCAAAACTCTGTATGACAGAAGTAACCATTTTCCTTTTATTTTTTGGTTAACTCTTGTGAAGATTGAAAACTTGAAATGATATATAAATGACAAATAACTTTTTGATATATAATGGACTGTACTAAAGTACAATTTACAAAATGCTTTTACACATCCATTTTGGACACTAACACTCTAAAATTCATGTTGCGAACAATATAAAAAGAAAAAGAAGGGGGTATGTTTTGCATGTTTTGTACCTAATATAGTGAGCAAAATTCCATTTGCTGATTGAGACACAATAAATTAGGTAAAGAAGCTTTTGTAGGTAAAATGCTGTTCTCAGGGGGAATATGAAGTAGGGGATACAGTTGACCCTTGAACAATGTGTGGATGAGAGGTAGTCACCCCCAGTACGGTTGAAAATCCACATAAATCTTTTGCCTTCCTAAAAACTTTACTACTGTTAGCCTGCTGTTGACCAGAAACCTTACCAATAACATAAACTTTTGGTTAACACATACTTTGCATGTGTATTATATACTATATTCTTATAATAAGATAAATTAGAGAAAATAAATTGTTATTGAGAAAATACATTTACAGTACTCTACTGTATCAAAAAAATTCGCAGGTAAGCGGACCCATGCCGTCCAAACCTGGGTTGTTTAAGGATCAACAGTATTTACTTTCACCTTTTTTCATATTACGGAGCTTAATGTATGGAGGGTGTTAGACTAGAGATGAGCGTTTTGCACATTTTATACATGTGCGGCTCATATTTATTATAGAAAATTCTATCAAAATGTGTCATACTAAATTCAAGCAACGTGCAAAATAGACTTAGTATTTACCAATCCTTGCAAATATAAGGGTACTCTGTTTTATACCAAATGGAAAAAATACACAGTGGTAAGTTATTGTAAATTCAATCCTTTTAGATAGATAGGACTTATATCCATCAAACTGACATTTACACACATTTGAAAGTTTTCTATACATATGTATGCAAGATACATTATTTAATCCACATCAAATATGACGAACCCAATGCCTGGTACATAGTAGTCACTCAATAGACATTTGTCCTTTGAATGCCTTCACGTATTTTGCAGATTCATAGCCCCAGCTCCTCTGTAATGGGTTGTATTCTGCAGTCTTCTATTTTAAAATTGCTGGCTTAACCAGGGGACATGAAGGGGGGGACCCTTAGAAAAACAGCATGAAACTAACCACACAGACTAGTATTCTGGGGTGAAACAGAAGCAAACTCTCAGCGTTTACATGGCGGAAGCTTTTGTTTTCCAGCCCAGCTGCAATGGTCTCTTAGTGTTACTTTTCAGATATTTAGTCCCCTTTTGTAAGTGATTCAGTGAAAATATAATTCCATGACTAGATTACTTGGAACTTGCTCAGAATTGATCTGGACTTGTATTTTGAAAAAGTAATACTTGGTCATCCTGTCATGACCATTTAATAGTGCATTCTTTTTCAAAGATGAGCAAATAACACAAAGGTTAATTAAGCCTTTTCATTGTCACAAAATAAATAATTAAAAATGAAATAATGAAGGGGTATAACAGAAGAACGTGATTTGTTTGAAAGTATTTGAAATACCTGAAATTCAGAAAGAGCTAAAATGCTCCTCTAAGACTTTCTCTTTTCTGTATTTGGAAATGAAATAACTGGGTATGATTAATTTCTCTGTATTACTGGAGAGATTTTCCATAAGCCTAATAGATTATTAGAAAGCATTTGGACCCAAATCCAGTGCTTTCCTTGAAGATTGTTCTCATAAAAGTGCGACAGAATTAAATTGTGGCTATTTAATGTTTAGTGCTATTTAGAGGTGACTTTGCTGTTTTTATTATTCTTATATTATAAATCATAGATGAACAATAGGAATGAAAAGTTGTGATTTTACAGGAAGAATTATTAAATTATGACCAAAGAACAAAAGCAAGTAGAAACTATTAGAAAAATGAACATATGTATATAAGGAAAAGGTATATATACTTATAACAAGAAGTTAAAGACATTTATTTTTGGAACCTTTTTAATAATACAGCTACTATGTATGATAGTGAATATTTTTAAAGGAGGACAGAGCCTGATGGTAGTGAGAAAAAGAAATCCATCAAATATTAGTTCTTTTTTTTTTTTTAAAGATTTATTTATTTATTTATTTATTTGACAGAGATCACAAGTAGGCAGAGAAGCAGGCAGAGAGAGAGGAAGGGAAGCAGGCTCCCTGCTGAGCAGAGAGCCAGATGTGGGGCTCCATCCCAAGACCCTGGGATCATGACCTGAGCCGAAGGCAGAGGCTTTAACCCACTGAGCCACCCAGGTGCCCCAAATATTAGTTCTAAACAGAGGGCATGCACAGTAAAAATAGAAGCCAAATAAGATGTTAAATTTTTTTAGAGAATTGATCTTTTAAAATCAATATATTTTCAGAAGTATAATGCTGTTTGACAGATAAAAACTCCTTATTGAAAGTATTTTAATTGTAGTAACTGATCTATAAATATTTCAAATTTAGCCGCAAAACATTTATTAACCCAGTTTTTAATTATATAATAATTAACTACAAAAAATAGTACTAGGCGCTTTGAGAGTATTGGGAAAAAAGCTTCAGTATTTGATTTTGAGAACCTTATGCTAATATGACAAATTACAAAATATTGTATTATTAATTGAAAATTTTTTTCCCATTTTCTTTATCAAATGAGAAAATTGTACAAACCTTTTTGTAACTACACAGATCCTAATTCCAACAGTTCCAATTCATCAGTGCTCATTGGCTTTCCAGCTTTACAGAGGTCTAATGAATAAATAATTCTTCACCTATCTCATTTCAGACTATATTTTGAGACATTGGATCTAGCTTTCATAATACTACACTACTAAATTATTTCCCTGTATGTAATTGGATATATATTTAATATATATAATTGTTGAAGTACTTGAATATATAATTAGATATTATATATTTGTTTGAAATTAATATATAATAGTTGGAATATGTAATTGTTTGAAATATTTGTTTATAGGTGATTATTAATTAAAAACTTCCACATTGAAGAAATGACTTAAGCTATGTAGAAAATGAAAGTATTTCAATGAAGTCTTACTAAAAACTTTGATCAGATTGGTGTTTTGATCACTAGGGGGAAAATATACTCCAGCAGCCTCTTCAAAGTAAGAATGTCATGCTGTAGACCTACAAGCATGTTTGACAGTGGAAGGAATTTAGAGCAGAGTATTTCCCAATAGTGGAGTGACATTATATTTTAAATAGAAGCACAGGTGTTATCATTAATCATCTTCATTCATTTGGGAGTTTTATGAAAATTAAAAAGGACTTTCTGTGTTTGTGTTTATAGGCATTCAGCTCAGTGAGTACCTGCCAGAGGTGAGAGACCTCCTACAAGCAGACCAGCTCGGAAGCCTGAAGTCTAATCCTTACTTTGAGTTTGTTTTGAAAGCAAACTATGAATATTATGTTATGGGGCAAATGTAACTTTTTCTGAAAATGGTCACTGTTCCTGAAAATATGTGGAAGCATGTCCTTATAAAAATCTTAGGCCTTAAACATCTAAAAATTTGTACAGTTTTATAACACGTATTGCTAAATTTTGTATACTTTATTTGAAAGCTGCTACAAAACAGCTGTAAGGCTGACTGTAGTTTTGGTTTTTTTGTTACAAGATATTTTCTCTCCTCCTTTTTCCATCTAAAATGTAGCACTTGTTATTTCCGTGCTTGCTACCCTTCCTTTCTCTTCTTATCTGTTGGGAGTTCTGGAATTCTTACTCTGATTCTGGCTGCTTGTATGCACAAAGCACTTCTCGGCCTCAATTTCTGTAACTCTAAACATGACCAGAGTGCACGGATTGTCTCTGAAATGGCTGTGACTCTGCACTGAAGAGATCTGGAGTATTAATATCTGTTTTGATTGGGACTAGTGGGCAATATGTAGTAAGGTAGATGTCAGATTTGCTGACTTGGTGTAGGACTAAAAGACTAAACAAGGAGTAATTCATGTGAGCTTGAGAACGGATTAGTTCATTGGGAAAATATTAAATATTTCTACATAAATAATTGAGTATTAATGAGAGGAACAAGACCCTTAAGTGTTTTCTAGCCTATCTATATGTTACCATGTAATAAGTTTATAGTATTAGTGTTAGTTACAGTCTTCCAGTATGGAGATTCCGTTAACTTCGTGTATTTTCAAGGTCATTTACACTGAATTCCAGCTTTACCACAGTCTAACGAATGTAAAGCATGTGTTATGCTAGAAGCCATTATAGGTTTTCTTAATATGGCATCTGATTTCCTGAAAAGTAGTGATTCCCAAAGCTTCATTGTTCTGACCAGTGTCAACACTCAGTTTTTAATCAGCTTTAAATAAAGACTAGAGATTGGATAGGGAGGTGCTGGCATATTCAGATTCTGGCCCAGTTTCAACTGGAATGCTCACTAAAGAACTTGCTCCGACAGCTAAAAAGGTCAGAAGTTAAATATGGTGAAGAGAGGCTGGTTCCTGGTTTCACGAAGTACAGCCGTCTGTGTCCTCTTCCTTCCAGCTTCACATCCAGCCTTTGAACACATTGTCAAGGAGAGGTTAATGGAGCTCATTACATTAATAACCAGAGGAAAGACACTAGCAGCCTTGTCTTCTTCTTTTTGTAGCTTGTATGCGGGGACAGCATCAGGGTCCAGGTTAGGAACCTAATGAAGGGTGCTAAGGGAAGTTAGGAAGAACTTGTCAGATGGCAGGTAAGAAATTGCTAAAATTCTCTTCTTACAGGACAAGGCTTTGGTTTTCTATTGACATTAACAATTCTTAGCTGTATGATCCTTGTACGTAATAATGTACTATGGGGACACAGCATTGTGCCCCCTTCAACGTGCTGCCACAAATCTAATAATCCCTAGTGTGATAGGAAGGCCAGTCTGAGAGTCACCCTGGCCCCGTCGATGGCATGATTTTGCATTACTGCTGTCACGTTGTAAGGCACAGTCGTCTTATTTTGAGGGAGGGGAAGGCTCATTCTTCTAGCTCTGTCTTGTCGTCAGTAGCCTAGCACTGAAATGGTTGGATTTTTAAAAATTAGTAATAGTAAAATTAAGGCCTAAGATTTTGAATAATTTTTCTAAATTAAAATTTTACAACATAGTCTTTCCCAAAGAATTGATTTTTATATAAATTGAATAATGGATAAAGACACAAAAAGTGAGCATGTTTTCTAAGGAAAGAGAAATTTTACTGACTTGGGAAAGTTTTGTTTTTTTTTTTCCACTTCTGTCTTTGCTTTTCTCAAAGTCACAGCTTGTAGCCTTGATTAAATGAAACGATAACATGTTTTTGAAAGTGAGCAGCCAGCTTTGTGTACTGGTATGTTTTAAAGTTTTATGAATATAAGTGCCTGGGTAGCTTAGTCTGTTAAATGTCTGCCTTTGGCTCAGGTCATGATCTCACGTCATGGGATTGAGTCCCGCACTGGGCTCTCTGCTCACTGGGGAGTCTGCTTCTCCCTCTCCCTCTGCCTCTCCCCCTGCTTGTGCTCTCTCTTTCTCTCAAATGAATTAAAAAAAAAAAAAAAAAAACCCATGAATGTGTCAAGAATGAAGGCAGAACTGGAGATACGTGTAAGAGACTTGCTGAAACCCCAGTGAAGTAAAAGACTACTGATACCCTCCAATGTAAGGATTTCGTTTTTGAAGAAAACTTCAAAATTGGATTGTTTCTTTTACTTTGGGGTTTGAATCAGAATCCTGAAGTGTATCACCCACCAGGCACACAAGGCCACATTTCTCCTTTGAGGCCGACTGCTTTCTCTAGGAACAGGAATGGAAGGAAAGCCACACCATAATGTCATCAGACTCACTTCTTAATCTGTTGTAATCCAGCGTACTTGCACATGTTGAGGCTGATAACTACAGAAATATTAACATGGTCCCACCTGTGTATTCCTGGACCTTTAATTTGGAGAATGGCTGAAGAGAAAATAGTATTTCTATGCAAAATCCCCTCATTAAATACCAAAATAAAATTTAAAAAATAGTTTTGGGGGCACCTGGGTGGCTCAGTGGGTTAAGCCGCTGTCTTCGGCTCAGGTCATGATCTCAGGGTTCTGGGATCGAGTCCTGCATCGGGCTCTCTGCTCGGCAGGGAGCCTGCTTCCCTCTCTCTCTCTGCCTGTTTCTCTGCCTACTTGTGATCTCTCTCTGTCAAATAAATAAATTATTAAAAAAATAAAAAATAAAAAATAGTTTTGTATAATCCTAACAATTTTTTAAAAGATGTTTATTTGAGAGAGAGTGTGAGGAGGGGGAAGAGCAGGCCAAGCAGACTCCCCACTGAGCAGGGAGCCCAACACACACACACGGCTCAGTCCCAGGCCCCTGAGATCATGATCTGAGCTGAAGGCAGATGCTTTACCGACTGAGCCACCCAGGTGCCCTCATTAATTCTTAAAAAACAAACAAGCAAAACTGACGAAAATGTGAAACCTATTTTTTGAAAAAATATATGGGGGGGGGCGCCTGGGTGGCTCAGTGGGTTAAAGCCTCTACCTTCGGCTCAGGTCATGATCTCAGGGTCCTGGGATGGAGCCCGGCATCGGGCTCTCTGCTCGGCAGGGAGCCTGCATCCCCCGCTCTCTGCCTGCCTCTCTGCCTACTTGTCATCTCTGTCAAATAAATGAATAAAATCTTTTTTTTTTTTTAAAGATTTTATTTATTTATTTGACAGAGAGAGATCACAAGTAGATGGAGAGGCAGGCAGAGAGAGAGAGAGAGGAGGAAGCAGGCTCCCTGCTGAGCAAAGAGCCTGATGCGGGGCTCCATCCCAGGACCCTGAGATCATGACCTGAGCCGAAGGCAGCGGCTTAACCCACTGAGCCACCCAGGCGCCCAAATGAATAAAATCTTAAAAAAAAAAAAAAAGTATATGGAATCCCACCAGCCAGAAATAGTTTCACTTACCAGTTTGAACTGGCTGGCTCAGTTGGAAGAGCAGGCAACTCTCCATCTCAGAGTCGTGAGTTCAAGCCCCATGTTGGGTGTAGAGATTACTTAAATGAACTTTTAAAAAAGTGAAATGTATCTTGGACAGTTTGGCACTGGGCATTCTGTGTATTCCATAACCTAGTGTATACTGTGACCATCTCCTTAATCCAGTGTTTCCCAGCCTTTTTCCCACTGTCATTCCTGAGGACTCTTCTTAGACAGTTTTGTCCTAATCACTCCACCCCTATACCCCCCACCGGGAAAGTTTAATACTACAGATATACTGTCTATTTTTTTATGTGCTGTGCCTCTGGAGGCCACAAATCATTGTAATATCTAAGATATTTTTCTCACCCCCACAAAAAAAACAATCCCCCCCTTCAAAAATGCATGTCTTCACAATTTTTCAAGATACAACTCAATGACTGCAGGACACTTTACCACATGGCTGTGCCATGCTTTATTTAACATTTCTCTGCCTTCTAGCGATCTGAACACGTGGGTTAATGGTTTTGGGTTGGGTTGGGTTTTTTTACTTTACTTTTGCTGTTTTAGATAATACTAGAATAAATCTTTGTGTCAAAATCTGTGCATACCCCAAATTCCTGTAAAATTACATGACTCTTCCTGCTCAGTTGGTGATGATGTTGACATGTTTAGCAAACAGTTCTAATAATGTCAAACGTCCTTTGCTCCCCTCTCCTACCACCTCACCCCTCACCCCCTCCAAACACTCGGAAAGATACTGAGCTATTGAGTGTTTATGCCCCAGGCACTTACCTAGTTTTAATCTTCAAGTCAGTGTTAAGGAGTATGTAGTATCATCAGTTGAGAATATGGAGTCTTTCTTGAAGTGAGCCTATGTGCTTTTAACAATATGAGAGCATATGAAGTGTTTTATGAATTCATATTTGAGATTTTTTTTGAGAGAGAGAATGGGACAGTGAGGAGCAGAGGGTAAGAAGAAGCAGACATATGACAGAAGGGGGGGAGGATACCCCTGGAAATACTTTACTGCAGAGTGCAAGCTTTTGACCCACTGATTATTCTGGATATTAGGAGGTGGTGGGATGAGGGGTGGAGCTGAGGGCTCCAGTGGAATCATTAGGTCAGTACAGATGGCCAAGGCAGAAGCCATGACTTCATTGCAGGATGTCTTCGGCCTTTCAGAAAAGAACCCTTGAAGAACTTTTATGTTTCCAGAACCAAACCAAGTGCTAGGGAGGATTAAAGGAAAGTAGAAAGCTGTCCCTGCCCTGCCCTGACTACTAGTAAGAGTCACCCAAGCCCCAGCTGTGGGACCTGGGAGTGGTCTAGCTCATTGAGCCTTGCTTTTCTGATTCTTAAAACTGAATGACTAAGGGCACCTGGGTGGCTCAGTGGTTAAAGCCTCTGCCTTCAGCTCAGGTCATGATCCCAGGGTCTTGGGATCGAGCCCCACAGGAGGCTCTCTGCTCGGCAGGGAGCCTGCTTCCTCCTCTCTCTCTGCCTGCTTCTCTGCCTACTTGTGATCTCTGTCTGTCAAATAAATAAATAAATAAAATTTAAAAAAAAACTGAATGACTATTACCTCTCTTATTTACTTCAGAATAGTTAGAAGCTTATATGCTTTTAACAATATGAAAGCATATAAAGTGTTTTATGAATTCATATTTGAGATTTTTTTGAGAGAGAGAATGGGGGGGTGGGGAGCAGAGGGAGAGGGAGAAGCAGACTCCCCACCCAGCAGGAAGCCTGTTGCGGGGCTCGATCCCAGGACCCCCAGACCACCCAGGCACCCCGAATTCATATTTGAAACAATAGGAAATGATAGAAGGCTTAGACCCAGCGAGAGAGTGGGACATACAGATTTGTGAGGTGCTCGGGGCGTAGGGCTGCAGAGGAGGGAGCTGTGAACCCACAGCTGAGTAGCAGCATGGCCCTGTCAGGTGCCATGAGCTGGCCTGCACCTGAGACCTTAGAAGCAGGCACTCTCTCTCAGGCATACCCTACATGGCTGAGCTTTACTTAGTTCTCAGACGGGTAGGCAGGCGGTCACCCGCTTATCGGGTGAGAGCGGAGCACTGGTGTGTTCCCCAAAAGTGTACATGTATGGAGACAGTTTTTCCACTCGCCCGTGACTCGCCCGTGAGGTCTAGTCCTAGGCCAATGAGAATTCAACAAGACCAGAATGGGACTGGGTGGCCCCACAGTGACCTGTCAGAGACTATTTAAACAGCTCCCCCCGGGGGCAGAAAGCAGATATCTGGCCGGGTGTCCTCAGCACCAGCACCAGCACCACCAGCACCCTACCCCCCTCACCGCCCCCATAGGTTTGCTGGACTCAGTCTCTTCCCTCACGAGCGTTTTCTTCGTAGCTTTGTGTGCTTGAAGCTCATGGAAGAGAGAAGAACTGCACTGAGCACGAATTTCGGAAAATACTGATAACTCCGCTCCCCTTTAAAATACCAAGTTCTTAGATATTCCTATTTCAGGCCAAAATTTAAGCTTTTCCGTTTATATTGTACCTATAGTGCATTTGCCGGTTTATTTTTTTCTAGTGTCTTCACTACCCACTGACAGCAGGACCTGAGGTTTTCAAAATGACATGTAGTTCTGTCACTCACTCATTCTCTAAGATAATGGAAAAAGCTAAATAGGAAACCGCAGTAGCTTTTAGCTGAACCTTGGCATCCACTGTGTAAGCCCCATCCTAACCAAACTATTGTTTAATTGACTGATGGTTTTAGGAAGAGCTGCCATGATGTGGCCTCCAGGGGAGGGTTACATGTGCTTTTCTGTCCCTCCTCCAGAGAAGCCACACCTGTCCCAGTTGCTGAGTTCCACTACCAAATGTGAATTGCAACTATTTCGGGAGCACTTAAGCACATCAGAAAAATGAACCATTCCATTCTTGCTTGTCCCATGTCACTGATGTATCCCCTCAAAGCATGTCACTGAGTTCATCACAGAAAATTGTGTCTCCCTGTGGCTTCCACAACAGGCTTAGGACTGCGCTCCCACCCCACTCCACCCCACCCCCACCCCCCCACCCCCCGCCCCCCACCAAAAAAAGAGAAAATGTGAGACCAGCACCAACTGGATAACCTCCTCTGACCCTCACTCCACCTTACCATAAGTAGATCCAAATCCTTCTAGAAAATTTGAAAGGCATATCCCCATATATCAGTGGTATAAATAGAACCTCTTCAGCGGCCTCTGGGAGATGGTGACTCTCCAAGGTGGACTGGGAGGCGGCAGGGCCTTGGCAAGGCATCATCCTCTAAATATAAAGATGAGTTTGTTCAGCCTTTGCAGAAGGAAAAATCGCTACCCATCCTAGAGTGCAATGTCCTTGTCCTTCTTACTGGGAGGGAGGTCGAGCAAGGTTTCACTTAGGGCGCTTCACCCATTCCACCACCAGGTCGTGCCTTGTGACCCTGGCCTTTCAGTTCCAGGACAGGGACACTCTTAGCCCCACCAAGGAGGTGGGGACTTAGGGGCTCAGCTCGGCCCACCCAACCTGGGGCAGGTTGGGGAGAAAGAGGACACCCCCCCATTCCTTCGCCCCCCAGGTGTGCTGCACGTCACTGAGGAGAACAGCTCCCGGTGCCCTGGCTTTGTGCCCGGCCCTGCCAGAGCCGCCGACCCGGCCTGTCCCCGGGAGCCCTGCGCCACCGCCTCCTCTTCCCCGCCTCTCAGTCCTCTCCTCCCGCCGCCAGTTGTCTAGGCCGCGACAGCTGCGCGCCCTCCCGCCGCCGGTGGCCCTCTCCGCGGTGGGGGCGGGGGCCGACCTGGGTCAGCCCTTGAATTGGGGCCTCAGGGGTAGAGGGGGAGAATATGAAGTTCACTGGCGGGGAGGGGCTCGGGGGTCTCCTTCCTTCCGTTCCTGGGACACTGGATGTGACTCCTGCCCCCATCCTCTCTGTCGCACCACTGAGACACGGCTCCCTCCTCCTTCTGGCCGCGTGTGGGGTTTTGCAGGTCTGAGTAAACCCAAAGAAGGGTTGAAATGTGGGAGGCATCCTCCGCAGCGCCCGTGCGAGCAGAGCGGACAGGGTGGAGAGGCCTTTCGGACAGGTGCAGCTCCGGGAGCGCAGGCGCACACACGCACCCACTGGCGCGCGCGGTGACCCTCGCCCCACCCCATCCCCTCCGGCGGGCAACTGGGCCGGGTCGCGGGGGGGTGGGGGTGGCCGACCGGCCGGGGAGACGCTCCATATACGGCCCGGCCCGCGTTACCTGGGCTTGGGCCAGGCCGCTCCTTCTTTGGTCAGCGCAGGGGACCCGGGCGGGGGCCCAGGCCGCGAGCCGGCTGGGGGAGGGGGCTCTAGTGCCCAACACCCAAATATGGCTCGAGAAGGGGAGCGACATTCCTGCGGGGCGGCGCGGGGGGGTGCGCCCGCGGGCTATATAAAACCTGAGCGCGAGGACCAGCGGCCACCGCAGCGGACAGCGCCGAGAGAAGCCTCGCTTCCCTCCCGCGGCGACCGGGGCCCGAGCCAGAGAGCAGCAGGTGTAGCCACCCGCCCAGGTAGGGCGGGAGTGGGGGAGGGGACGGGGACAGAAGAATAATAGGACAGGGGGACAAGGTGACAAGGCACCACTTAGGGGAGCCTGGAGAACTCCGAGGTAGAACCCAACCGACTCATCTGATCAGCCCCAAGGCCTACTTTACGCTCTTTCTAGAGGAGACACAACGCATTCAGTTTTTGGAAATGTCTCCAAATTTATCCCTAGCCTCTTTGGGCTCCGCTACCTGGCGTTTAGTGTGTGCCAGGTGGATTAAAGCTTTTGCTTTAGTCGTCCCAAGGGCAATACCTCCCAACGAAGGCCTGAGCCAAAGAGCAGGAGGGGGCCCTATTCTCTGGGTTGGCCATCAGGCGTTTGAAAAGGTGCCTCTGTTCAGAGCCTGGAATCATTCAGGGTCCGGAATGGGCCAGTCCGCCCTGGGTGGAGCACCAAAGCCCCTCCCACGGGCATGTCCTTGCACCCGCACACCTGCCCAGCTAGCAGGTACCGCCGGCCTTAACCTTCCAGGTGAGGCCGCGGAGGCGCGGAGACGGTGGGCGCCCGCGTCTGACTCTTGCCGCGGGTAGCCTGCAGCGAAGGCAGGGAAGTCTTGGGGGACCCTGTGCTTGGATTCCCGGGGTGGAGAAATTCTCCGTGTGGGCGCGACGACCCTGTGCCCCTCTCCCCGTCGCATCGCAGCTCTGAGCCTGGGGAGAGAAGCCCGGGATGGGTCCCTTCGACTGCTCCCCTGGCCGGTTGTGCGCCGTTCCGGCTGGGGAGGCCCGTTGGTCCCTGGGAAGGGAGGGCCCTCGGGCCAGCGGGGCCTCCTGTGCTGACGCGCCGCGTGTCTCCACGGCCTTCCTATCCTTTGCAGAAACCAGACACCATGTGTGACGAAGACGAGACCACCGCCCTCGTGTGCGACAATGGCTCCGGCCTGGTGAAAGCCGGCTTCGCCGGCGACGACGCCCCTAGGGCCGTGTTCCCTTCCATCGTGGGCCGCCCTCGCCACCAGGTCAGGCTGCCGCTCGGCGGAGGGAGCCGGGCCGGGGACCTCCGTGGAGCCGGGCCCTGTGCCACTCTGAGCCGCGGTAACGTGGGCGTGGTGTCTCCGCTCCGCAGGGCGTCATGGTGGGTATGGGTCAGAAAGATTCCTATGTGGGCGACGAGGCTCAGAGCAAGAGAGGCATCCTGACCCTGAAGTACCCCATCGAGCACGGCATCATCACCAACTGGGACGACATGGAGAAGATCTGGCACCACACCTTCTACAACGAGCTCCGCGTGGCCCCTGAGGAGCACCCCACCCTGCTCACGGAGGCCCCCCTCAACCCCAAAGCCAACCGCGAGAAGATGACCCAGATCATGTTTGAGACCTTCAACGTGCCCGCCATGTACGTGGCCATCCAGGCCGTGCTGTCCCTCTACGCGTCCGGCCGTACCACCGGTGAGTGCGCGCGGCCCCGGCCCCCGCCCCCCGGCCCCCGCCCGCGCCGGCCGAGGGGCTCGCGCTCACTGCCCGCCTTGTGCCCGCCCTGCCCCCCGCGCAGGCATCGTGCTCGACTCTGGCGACGGCGTCACCCACAACGTGCCCATCTATGAGGGCTACGCTCTGCCGCACGCCATCATGCGCCTGGACCTGGCCGGCCGCGACCTCACTGACTACCTGATGAAGATCCTCACTGAGCGTGGCTACTCCTTCGTGACCACAGGTGCGCGGCGCTCAGGGCACCTGGGGCGGGCGGGGTGGCGCTCGGGCCCCGGGGCCCTGCGCTGAGGGCTCCTCTCCTGCCGCTGCGCCCCACAGCTGAGCGCGAGATCGTGCGCGACATCAAGGAGAAGCTGTGCTACGTGGCCCTGGACTTCGAGAACGAGATGGCGACGGCCGCCTCCTCCTCCTCCCTGGAGAAGAGCTACGAGCTGCCCGATGGGCAGGTCATCACCATCGGGAACGAGCGCTTCCGCTGCCCGGAGACGCTCTTCCAGCCCTCCTTCATCGGTGAGTCCCGCTCGCCGGCCTCCGCGGGAGTCCCGGGGCCCCGCCCGCGCCCCCGTCTCCGGGTCGCGCCCTGCCGGCTCACGCTCCTCTCTGCGGGCCCCCAGGCATGGAGTCGGCGGGCATCCATGAGACCACCTACAACAGCATCATGAAGTGCGACATCGACATCAGGAAGGACCTGTACGCCAACAACGTCATGTCGGGGGGCACTACCATGTACCCCGGTATCGCTGACCGCATGCAGAAGGAGATCACCGCGCTGGCCCCCAGCACCATGAAGATCAAGGTGGGCGGCGGCCCGCGGCCCCTGCCCACGCTTGGGCTCAGGGCTGCGGGCTTCACCCCCTGACGCGCTCCCTGTCTTACAGATCATCGCCCCGCCTGAGCGCAAGTACTCGGTGTGGATCGGCGGCTCCATCCTGGCCTCGCTGTCCACCTTCCAGCAGATGTGGATCACCAAGCAGGAGTACGACGAGGCCGGGCCCTCCATCGTCCACCGCAAATGCTTCTAGACCCCATTCCACCAACAGCGCTCGAATTCTCCTCAGGACGACAAATCTCAGGTTGCAGGTGGCTGACCTCGGTCACCGCGCAGCGACTTCGTCTTTAACAACCAAGTGCAGTTGCTGCCGCCGCAACGCGACACAGTGTTTATAACGTGTACATACATTAACTTATTTACCTCATTTTGTTATTTTTAAAACAAAGCCCTGTGGAAGGAAATGGAAAACTTGAAGCATTAAACTCAGCCATTCTGTCTGTTGCGTAAAGTTGTTTGTTGTGTTTATTTGCATGGGAGGGAAGTGGCGGGGGACGGGGAAGGGAGAGAGGCCCCCCATCTTCCCGTGTCACAAGTGTCACTGGTGTCACTTTTCACAATACTCCCAGTGAGTGCGCTCCTTGCCACACCATTAGTTAAGTCTAACCCCTCTGGATCAGGACAATTTCCAAACTGGCAGGCCCATTAAAGGCCCGACCTGGCCCCCTGGTGTGTGTTGAGGACCCTCCCCCTCTGCAGGGCGCTGCCCTGAGCGGCCGGCTCTGGGAGGGCCGCGGGCGGGTGGCTCTGGCCCGCCCCCGGCTTCGGGCGCTGTCCACGGTGCTGGCGCGTGCGAGCCGCTCCGCCTACGGCGCTGGGCGTTCCCTTAAAGGAAACCGGCGTCCCCTCCCGAATCTCGAGACCTAACTGAAGGGGTTGTGTTCTGCATTTAATGAACCGGTTTTCGTTTATAAGTGAAGACAGTCACTTCTCTTCCAGACCGGGGGGTCCTTTGCTTCACGCCAAGGTGATGGTGGTATAGAAATCAGGGTGGGGTGGGGAGGAGCCACGCCCTGAGGCGGGCGGAGGGAGAGGAAGGGGCGAGCAGGCGGTCCAGCAAGGACAGTACACGCTGGGCGGACACGGACCCCGAGGGCAGCCCAGCAAGGAGGGGTCTGCAGGGAGTGGAGCTGAGACTGGCCGTGGAAGAAGAGGGGGTAAACAAGGGAGGAGGACCACCACCCTCTCCTTCCCACCACCGGCCATTCTAAAGGCACAAAATACACTAATGGGGGTGCAATTTCTTTGGGAGAGCACAGTACCTACTTGTTTAAAAACCAGCTTAATGTTTTCTAGTGGAGGTTACTAAGGACAGTGGTACCTAAATAAAATAGATTCTGACTCAAAGAAGGTAATAAAGTTTTTTGGAAAACAAATCTGTAAGTAGAATTAACAATATGCAGTGTTATAAGCCACATAGCCATAGGTTTATTCATTCTCACCTTTTATGGCCTATTGAAATGTTTCTGAAGTCTTTGAGGACTCTAAGGTGGGAATTCTGCCAAACCCAGATATCAAGAAAATCAGTAATCCAGTAGAATTTAAGTTTTTTTTTTTATTTATTTGACAGACAGATCACAAGTAGGCAGAGAGGCAGGCAGAGAGAGAGAGGAGGAGGAGGCAGGCTCCCTGCTGAGCAGAGAGCCCAATGCGGGACTCGATCCCAGGACCCTGAGATCATGACCTGAGCTGAAGGCAGAGGCTTTAACCACTGAGCCACCCAGGCGCCCCAGAATTTAAAATTTTAATAAAACAAGTCTGTGATGCTACATATTATTGCCCCACAAAGGGTAGAGAAACGTTAAAAATGGGCTAAGTTCTAGTCTCTTGGAGGAATCTAGGTTTCACTGATAATGACAGGTATGCATACACATATCTGAGCAAACCAAACCCATGTACACACAGACTGAATAATTCATGTAGCCAGCAGCCCAGAAAAATGTCAGAGTTACACGAGTTAGTTGCCATATTAAGCGGTTTTTAACCAAAACCCAAAATCACTTAATTAAGATTTCAGTAAGGTATGTAAGGAGATTATGACCCATTTCTCCTGTGATCATAATCATTGCATGACTCATGGTCATTTAGAACTCGCAGAAATTTTCAATATAATCTGGTAGCCTTTCCTGCTGCATTACCTTTGATAGTGCTCTTCTACAGAAAAAAAATGTGCAAATATTATTAATTGTGTGGTTTCACTGGGAATGTGCCATGTCTGAAAATTATCTTCCTTACTGAGACTTCTCTAAAAACAACAACAACGCATCACACATTTTATGAGTGTTCTGTTAGCTTTCCTGTTAGGTTGCAATGATAGATATTTGGTGAATTGTATTTCCTATATTTGTCCTGAAGGAGGATGTTGGCTGTGGTGTAGTAAATAATGAAACTTTTGAAAATGTGTATCTAGAGCATATACAAATGTTTGTGCTGGGCGCGGGGGGAAATACTGAGTCCAATAGCTGTAAGAGTGTTTGTAGTAATAAGAATCAAGAAGTCCCCATGTGGAGTGAATAATGTTACATCTTCTCCCCCCAACTGAACAGCCATCTCAGAGAATCAGTTTTTGGAGCAGTGAGAGAATTGAAAACAACAAAAAACTTCCCGCATCCACTGCTTATGGTGTGTTTCCTTAGACTTGGCAGTGGGACTTATCAGGGATCTTATTTCCTTCTCACAAGAGCTTGTGAAGTTGCCACCAATTTGTTTTCACTAAATCTATATTACCAGTGTTCAATTGAAGAAAGAAGGAATAGAGAAGAACATGAGAAGAGAGAATGTGCCAGGATTAAAAAGGTTTAAGGTTAAGTGGCAGAAAGGAAAGGATCCAAGACCACAGTATACCCTAGGCTCTGTCATTTAAACCTTTGGAAGTTTGAATTGGACCATGGAATATCAGGGTCCTTACCAGCTGCATCTGTCCCCTGACCTATTACCCCAGATGTGGTAGAACCCACAAAAGGTAAATGAAATATTTTGCTGCCCACCTACCATGTGCAAGAGGTACAGAGAGGGCTGAGATATGGTCCCATCCTTAAGAGTTTGGTGCCACGATCCCCAATATCACTGGACACTTATGCCTTGACTCTGATTACTGCAAAGCCTATGGGAACTCCTGGATGCAGGGCCCTCTCTGCACCATGAACCCTCAGATGCTGTGGACACAGTGGATGTTTTGTAGCCTGTTCAGCCACTTGCCACTGTGAGGCTGGCTTCCCTCCCATTGTTTTCTGACAAGGCTGTATGGGTTCCGAATATTGGTTCTCATGGGGAAATACAACCTTCATTGTGCTCAAGAGGGTCTGCCCTTCCTCTGGTGTTGGGGACCACCTCTTACCGGGTAGTGCCTCAGCCGCAAGGACAGGAGGTGGAAATGGGCTCATCCCACGGATCAGTGCTGCCATGTGGGCATTTATGTGGTCAGCTTACCTACCTGGCTGCCTCCTCCTCCTCTTTGTCTCATTTCTGTCACTTTCGTTTCCTTTCTGCCCTGTACTGTCTGTCCTTTGGAAGGCATCAATTTCAGCACTGTTGATATGTCATCATTCTTTTGAGTAATTACCATAAGCCGATGATACATTCCTCAACTGCAGCTCTCAGAAAGAAGCAGAGAACATCTGGCCTTGATGGCACTCAGTTTGGGTAGGCGTCACAGTAGGAACACAGGACTCTGGGCCACCTGTTTTCCTTGTCACCCACAACCAGAGCCAGCTCCCAAGCCACCAAGGGCTAAACCACTTCCAAAGGTGGTTTAGGAAGGCAAAGGCAGCTGGAAGCTAGTCAGATGTGAATGAGGAACATGCGGGGGCTTCACAAGGGTGGTCCTGTCACATAGGAAGCTGGAGGACCTGTCTCTGGGTGTAGGAGCCCCGAGCCCTCTGATTGGCCCTGTCCCTCTTATCAATTTCTTAATGGCTTCTCCCAATAATGAAGTTTCTGAGGGTGATATGTGAGTGAGTAAAAGGCAGATTGCAGAAGGTGCTAAGATGACCTTGGTGGTACTCATATGTGTCGATAATATCAGGATTGCCTTTTGTATGATAATGATTGGTGATTCCTAAATCTCATCAGTGGGCAGAGCTGCTGGCTACCAGAGCTGGCCTTGGGAATGGCAGATTCTCTACATCATGGGCCAAGGGGCAGCCATAACACTCTTGGATCCTTATTTTTCCACATCTTGACTTATTTCCTTCATGGCACCTATACTATATTCTGTGGTTGCTGTAACATATTGCCGCAAAATAGGTGCTAAGGTGCTAAAAAGTTAACAGAAGTTAACTTTTTCACAGTTCTGAAGGCTACAAGTTCAAGATCAAGGTGGTGGTGGGATTGGTATGTTTTGAGGCCTCTCTCCTCAGCTTATAGATGGCCATCTTCTCCCTGTGTCTTCACTTCATATTCTCCCTTTCCATGTCTGGGTCCAAATTTCCTCCTTACGTGATATACCTAGTGTAGTCAAGCTCATAGAGGAAGAAAGTAAGAGACTGGTTGCCAGAGGCTGGGAGGAGGAAGAGAGAGGAATTAGTATTTAATGGGCACAGAGTTCTGGAGCTGGATGGTGGCGACAGTTGCATGATAAAATGAATGAACTTAATGCCACAGAACAGGTGGTTAGAATTACAAATTTTACATTAGGTATATTTTACCACAATTTTAAGAAAAGGTAAGCACACGAAAAAGTGCTCAATATTTTTAGTCGTTAGAGACAGACAAAATAAAAAAAAAAAAACAGATGCTACTATATACTTACTATAACAGCTAAAATTAAAAAGATTGACAATCCCAGATGTTGACAAGCATGTGAAGAAACTAGAATTTTCATACTCTGAGTGGGAATTCAAAATGGTACCATCTCTTTGGAAAACATTTGGAAGTTTCTTATAAAACTAAACATACACCTGCTCTAATATCTGATAATTCTATTGCTAGGAATTTAGCCACAATGATTAAAAACATATATTCGCCAAAGGACTTGTACAAGTATGCTAATAGCAGCTTTATTCATAATAGTAAAAATTAGAGACAGCTGGGTGTCTGGGTGGCTCAGTGGGTTAGGCCTCTGACTCTTGACCTCAGCCCAAGTCTTGATTTCAGGGTCGTGAGTTCAAGCCTCAAGTTGGGCTTCATGCTGGGCATGGAGCTTACTTAAAAAAAGAAAAAGAAAACCAGAAACAACTGGAAATAGCTCAGGTATTCATCATAGAAAAACAAACTCTGTGTAGTCATATAATGGACTACTATTCAGCAATAGAAAGGAAAAAACTTTAGGTACACACAACATGAATGTATCTCAAAAACATGCTGGGTGAAAAAAATGTACACAGAAGCCTATATATGTAATATTCCATTTATAGATATTAGAGAGCAAGCAAAACTAGTCTGTGATATAGAAAAAACCAGAACAATGGTTGTCTCTGGGGAGTGGGGTAGAGATTTGAGAACTTTCTGGGGTGATGGAAATGTTCTGTATTCTGATAAATGTAAATTGTGTCAAACAGATCAAGTTCAGTGAGCATACAATTAAGATCTGTGTGTTTAATTCAATGTACACTTTAATCAAAAGAAAAAAAATGGCAAGCCATAATAGAATATCAGAAGTTTTTTTTTAAAGTAATATCTATGCCCAACACAGGGCTCAGACTCATGACGCTTAGATCAAGAGTCACATGCTAGGTCACCTGGGTGTGCAGTCGGTTAAGTGACTGACTCTTGATTTTGGTTCAGGTTGTGATATCAGGATTGAGATCTCAGGGTCATGAGATCGAGTCCTGTGTCAGGCTCCATGCTCAGTGTGGAGTCTGTTTGACAGTGTCTCTGCCCGTCCCTTCTGTGCATTTGCCTTCTCTCTCTCTGAAATAAATGAATGAATCTTGCGGGGGAGCGGGTCGTCACATGCTCTACTGACTGAACCAGTCAGGTGCCCCAGAATATCATATATGTTCTACCCTAAAAAATTTTCAACACTTTTCATTTTAGGGGGTTTATCTGAATTGCATAGTGGGTAGTTCCTCTAATTGATCATCCAATCTACTAATTCTTCCTTTTACTTAATCTATCATTAAGCTCTTTTGTAGACTTTTAAGTTTCTGTTATTAATTTTTTCCCTTACGGAAATTTTTATATATTCTGTTTTGTTCTTTTCCAAATCAACAAGATCATGTTTTTATACTTTCTGTTTCCAATGGATATTTGTTAGCTTTTCTCTTACTTCCTTAATAAAGCATCCAAAGGTATTGTGGTTTTTTTTAAAAGATTTTATTTATTTAAGAGAGAGTGAGAGAGAGAGGAAGTACAAGCAGTGGGGAGGGGCAGAGAGAGAGAGAGAGAGAGAGAGGGAGAAACAGGCTCCCTGAGGAGAAGGGAGCCTGACCTGGGGCTTGCTCCCAGGATCCCAGGATCAGGACCTGAGCAGAAGGCAGACACTTAGACGCCCCTGCATCCAAAGGTTTTTTTGGTGTGTGTGTGTGTGTTAAACAATGTGGACGTAATAATCCCAGAAACTGGAGTCTTGGAGTCTGTTTCCGTTACCTGTTGTTCAGGTTCTTATTGATACCGCCTTGTTTCCATGTGTTTCCTTGTTGACGGTGTCATGTTCACTGTCCTTGAAGAATGCTTGTAGACTTGGAAACCTAGAATACAAGTGCCTCTCTTCAGAAAGGATCTGCATTTGCTTCTGCCAGGGATCTCCTAGGATACAGCTCTTCTGAAATGATGATAAAAGTCACCGCCTGGTGGTCCCAGGTGATACAAATCGGGACCACAGATACACGTGAGGACTCAGCTGTGTTCAGTTTCTCGGGAACCCGCCCCCTTGCCAATATGCCACCACGTGCTCGGTGTCAAGGTGACTTACCTTTCAGAAGCTGGCGAGGCCGTATGCGGTGGGGTTTACTTCTGGTTCACACCTTCCCTTGTCTCCTGTGGGGTAGCCCTTCAGCTTCATGGAGGAAGGCCCCAAGCTTTACAAAGCTGTTAAACCTCCAGTGCCAGGTAAGTTAGATAAACAAACGCTCTCAGAGCGAGAGCTGCTCCCAGAATTGCCACACTTCTGGCTTCCCTCAGATTTTGGCCTAATTCCCTAGTATCTTGTCAACTCTTCAGTGCCTGCTAAGATTTCAAAAATTCTTTATCTGGCTTTTTAAAAAAGTCGTTTGCAATGGGAGTGTTGATTCTGAGAATTTAGCCTGCCATATTCTCTAAAAACGTAACTCCACGGCTCTTCCTTCTCAGGCTTGGCTTTGGCCACCGATGGAAAATGGCACAAATCTCATAGGCAGGCTTCAGGAATTTTGCCCCCAATTCTGCTGCCTTATTTTAAAGCTGTTGTTTTTTCTCTGGGTCTAAAATGCTCTGGGTCTGGAATATTCCCCAGGCTGACGGGGTACCAGTGGGGAGGCCGGGGCGCCTGGAGCCCTCGCGGTCCAATGCTAACGTGCCATGTGTCAACAGGGATCAGTTGAAGCATGAAAAAAAAAAAATGAAGGGCAAAAGAGACAAAGGGCCTGGGTCAAAGTCAACACAACAGCTGCTGCAAGTGGGTTGAAAGGTGATTTTTTTCTGCCTTTTTTATACTTCAATGTCTGTTCCAACTTTATTTTTCTTCAAGAAATGTGTATTATGTTACTATTAAAAATAGTCAAGTGCAAAATGGGGGAAAAAAAGAAAAAAAAAAAAAAAACAGAAGAGAAGAGCTCCAGAAGTCCTGATGGTATTTCCAGCAGCGGGGATGAGTTTGGGCAGATGCGCTCGCAAGCCAGCTCCTGAGACAGAGGGAAGAGCTTCGGGGTTTGGGCCGGGCAGGGGATCCGACGACGACGACGACGACGAAGACCACCGCTGTGTCATGTGTGATCCCCAGGTGGCACCCCTGAAAGGAGCTCCACTTGCTCCTTTCTTTTCTCTGCTCTGGGCTCCAGAGCAGTCCTGGGCGAACTTGGCAGAGACTGTTTTCTGGTCCCGGATCCTTATCTAGTCAGAGGGGGAGGAGCGGCCCATGGTTCTGCCCTAGTCACACATGGGAAAGGAGAGGCTGTTCTGAATGACTCGGGAGCCGGATGAGCTGGTGAGCTGGGAGAAGGCAGAATGTCTCCAACGAAGGCAGAGTGTCTCCAACGCCCAGCTTCCCTGCAAATTCCTCAGAGCACCGTCTCACACTTGGCCCTTCCTAAGCCAGAGTGCTCCAAATCCACCCCCAACATATAGTTGTGAAGCTCTCTCCTACTCTAGGCACCGAGAGGCGCGCTAGAGAATCACTTGACTGTATTTGAACTTCTTCAGTAAATGCTTAAAAGGGGGGCCTCCTGTGCTCCACATCTATCTCTGGCAGGTTCTCTGGAACCTGGGTTTTCCTCTGCTTCCTGTCTCAGACTTTCAGGGCCCAGAGCGGAGCAGGCTGGTGGAGGGCTGGGCCGCAGGGGTAGACCAGGCCCCAGGCAGGACCTGCGCTCTGACCGCCAGGGACAATGAGGCTGAACCTGCCTGCTCGAGTGCCAGGAACCTGAAAGCCAGGGTCTCGGCCCCTCTGAGACTGAAGGGGCTTCACCCGGAAAAACACACCCAGGCCCCGGGCTCAGGGTGGGTGCTGTTCTCCCGGAGGGCTCTCCCTCTTCCTTCCCTGCCCCCTGGGCGACTCCTTGCCGCACCCTCACCCCGGCCCTGTGCTGAGCGGCTGTACTTTTTCCAAAGGACAATCTGGACGCTGTGAGGCAAACAGATTTGTTCCAGGCCACGGGAGAATACAGGGTCATGGTTCACAGCCATGGGAGTATCCTTTTCCTCCACCCAGCTTCCTGGTTGTCTAAGGACACAGGCACGGGGGCTGTCCTTTAAGTCTGAGAAGTCAAGACATCCAAACTCTGGTCCTGACTGTCCTTCTGCTCATTTGCTAAAAGGATCCAGAACTCTGGGACTCCCCTGTTGCCTGTTGGTTGCACACCCACTTGTCAGCAGTTAACTTGCTGATTTATTCAACATACATTTACTGAGCACTTACTGTGCGCCCGGCCCTGCGCCAGGAGGTAGGGTGGTGAGCCAAAGGCTCAGGGTCTCAGCCCTCAGGGGGCTCACAGTATCAGGGGGAGGGGGATGCAGAAGGGGCCACACCAGGCTTGAGCAGACCCTCCATTGCAGAGGATCTATTTTTTCTTTAATCCAAGAGTGATGGAAACCTATTGAACCATTTTAGACAGAAGGAGAGACAGAGCGAACCTGGCATCACCAGACGCAGGAGGAAAGACTCCACCCCACGACAGCTCTCGGGCCTCTGACTCAGCCTCTGATTCACATTAGGATGCTCGCGGAAACCGGGGAGCTAGTGAGCTGTGGCGGGAGTGGGACATGCTGTGGTGGGTGTGGGACATGGGGCAGACTGGCACCTGGAGAAGGAGCTGCAGGAGGGGAGGGAGGAACGGACCTGGCGCCAGAGATGTGGAGGAGTGCCTGGGCCTCTAGGATGGGGGTGCAGCCTGGGCTCTGAGATGGGGGTGGGGCCTGGGCCTCTAGGATGGGGTACGGCCTGGGCTACAACCTTTCCACTTCCTGCCAGTCTGCTCCCACCTTGGAGCTGGCAGGGAGGATCATCGGAACTGGAGGGTTCTCCTTAGAAGATCCAGGAAGTCCACAGGAGAATGAGAGTTTGTGCTATTTTGGCGTTTCCTCCTATCTCAGGCACGAATGCAGGGGAATCTTAAACAGTAAATGAGCCTTGGGGGAACCTGCCTCAAATAGCACTGCTTTATACCTTGTCTGCTCTGAGGACCTGTGCTCCTGGCGCTGGGAGGGGGCGGAGAGAAGGGAGGGGGGAAGGGCGGGGGGAGGGGGAGGAGCAAGGTAAGAACAGGGGAGGGGGGAAGAGGAGGAGAGGGAGGAAGAAGCTTGGGAAAGAGGGGAGGGGATGGGGCAGAGGCGGAGCAGGGGAGGGGAGGGGAGAGGGGGTGAAGGGAGAGGACGTGGAGGGGAGGCCCGCAGCTGTCCGCCCCCCCCACCGCCTGCCACACGGTGAGTCACCGTGCCAGCTCCCAGCGCCTGCCTCTATTTTTATATCGGAGCCTGTTCATATCTGACTCGTGAAATAAGCCTCGCAGCTGGTGAGGGGGATCTGGTGGCTGAGGATGAGGCCGAGGGGATCGCCGGGCGTCTGAGTAGGAATTATAAAGCGATCCCTGCCTCTTACCAGGAGATCTTCGCCTTTTCAATACGCAGGCGCCGGAGCCCTGGCTGCCCCGGGAGGGGAGGCTCGCCAGGCCTCAGGCAGCCGCGCCGCTAATGATCCGGGACCCAGCGGAGGCCACCCGAACTGCAGCCTGGGCTTTGGCACCAGGGGGTGGTGGCAGCTGCGGGAGGGGCTTGGGAAGCTGTGCTCAAAGGCACTTGATGGTGACAGCCGGCCGAATAGGGCTTCTTAACGGAGAGCGGAAGGCTGCCGCCCTCCCCGGGCTAGAGCCACCAGCAGCCGGTCAGGGACAAATGCAGGAGACCAAGGCTGGTCGTCAGATGGGGGCTGCGATTCTACGAGCCCGGTCACCTTGTGCACGT
Organism: Lutra lutra; assembly: GCF_902655055.1. NCBI lineage: Eukaryota > Metazoa > Chordata > Mammalia > Carnivora > Mustelidae > Lutra > Lutra lutra. Next base: position 1,378,054 of record NC_062291.1, on the reverse strand, counting down.
CATTCCGTTTCTCTGCACCTCCATCTCCTCATCTGTGGAAAGTCTTGCAGGGTTGGGGGATGACCGCAAAGGGACCGGAGAACCCAGTGTCACTGTCCGCTGTGCCGAGGGGGAGGCTGGCAGGCCCAGGCCTGAGAAGAGCTCCGCTCCCCACCGCCTTCTAGACAATGTGTGCTGCCTTTTCTTTGATTTGCCATGGGAACACCACCAGCCTGTCTGAGCTCGCTGGCAGGGGTCAAGGGCACGAGGTGCTCTGCTGCATGTCTTTGAGCCTCCCTGGATTATCTTCCATTTGGATGATCTCCAGGAGGAGAGCCATTGAGCAATCTGGGCCCTGCCTCCTGAAGTTAACTTGTTTGCATCAACTCATGGGGGAGGGGGATATTGATTATGTTAATCCTGGTGCTTCCGAGGTGCTGACAGGAGAATTAGTGTTTACTCTTGCCCGGAAGGACCCGGTGAGCTGGGCCATGCATTCTTCTTGCCATGCTTTGCCAGGGGTGGACAGCCAGCACGCTGTCGTGCCCTTGTATCCCCAGGATCCCAGCTCCTGGGCCTCGTGGAGAAGAGGCATGAGCGTTTCTGGTCTCTCCATGGAAAGAATCCTCACATTCAGGGCAAGATCCTGGTGACCCAAGGCCCCAGGACCTGCCTGTGCACGGAGGCTGGGGACCAGACAGGCTGAGCCCCTCACCCCAGCACAGCTCCGAGTGCCCTGGGGCCATGCCTACAGGAGCAGGCCACTGGCACAGACCTCGCCTCTCTGGGGCCTCCTAGATCAGGCAGCTGTCCTCTCTTTCATACGCTCTGTCTGACCCTAAAAGGAAGTAGAGGGACACTGACAAGTGGTCTGGGTTTTTTTCCCTCTTGCACTAGTAAGCCTAGTTTTAAACTCAAACTTTAAAGCCAAGAGTGGCTTTGATAGGCCCTGGGTCAGAGACAAGAGGATCCAGATCCTGCTGGGAAAGCACAGGGGCCAGCCAGGCTTGGTGCATGTGCTGTCCTCCCCCGCCCCACCCTCCCTGTCCCCTACCCATCTGAACACTGTGGCGGGAGCTGAGGGCCCCATTCTCCTGGACATAGGCTCTAGTGCCTGGCTCTCCCATGTGCTCAAACCACCCCCCATCCCCCGCTCCAAGACCTACACCTTTCCTGACAGGTATGGCTGGGACACTCCTCCCCCCCCTCCCTGCCCGCAAAGTGGCCTCAAAGCCTATACAGTTTCTTCCACCAGGGCTGGATCCATGAGGGTCTGCTGGTCGGAGTCTCTGCCCTTCATGAATGGCAGAGAGGGCATCTTCTTTTGTGGCCAAGGAGCAGCCTGTTCAGGAGGAAAGCGAGAAGGGTTCCCACTTTGCAGGTTAGAAAGCCAACCTGCAAGTTGATCGCGGAGTCCCAGGCTGTTATGGCATCAGGAAGCCTGTGTCTCTAACATGTTACTCTCCTGCTGCCCAGTCCCGAATCCCTGGGGAGCGTGGTGGTGGGCATGGTGGAGAAGTCAAGGGCAGCCCTGGAAACGCAGAGCTGTCGGGCCTTTTTGGGGGGAGATGGATAAAAGAGGGCATCTCTCTTTTAGATCCTTTCAGTCAGAGTCAGCATGGAGGACAAAGCCCATCGACATCCTTAAGCCAGTTTGGAACTCGTCCATCTTCCTAGCGGCCTCCGCTCACTCTGCCCGCCTGACTTTCCATTGCGGGGCGGGCTGCCCCGTGTCCTCTGGGAGCTGGAGCCGGCGGGAGGGTGTGGGGAGAGAACAGGCTTTCTGGGCCAGGAGCACTGACCGCTCACCCCACATGCCTGCCCTCCCCCCCCCTCTCCGGGTGCTCTCATCCTCTCAGTTTAGGGCTCTTCTGGGCACCAGGCGGGGCCGCCAGCTCTGTGGCTGGAGGGAGGGTGAGGCCAGTGGGGACAGGCTGGGGCAGGTGTCAGCTCACTCCCTCTCCTTGCATGGCCACGGCCTGTGGTCTGCCTTCTGATTTGTGTGTATTATTAGGTCTCAGGGACTTGGGCGGCCGTGGGGGAGCTGTAGAGGGTGGGACGCCACCCAGCCGGCAGAGGGAATTATCCTTGAACCTGAGCTGGGTTGCGGGTCCTCCAGCCCGGCTGGGAGAGCAGGCCACCCCCACTTCCTGCCTCCCCCAGGGGGCTGAAGAAGTGCCTTGTGTACATTATCAGTGCCTTTTCTTGCTGCGCTCCCAAAGACCCCAGGGCGCACCCCCCCACCCCACCCCTGCCATGCCTCCCCAACCCCGGGGCTTGTTTCCGGTCCAGAATTAACGGAGCTTGCGAGCTTGCAGCTGATAGGGGCTTCCTGGCCTTTCCTCCCCGGTAACGTATGGGCATGTTTACTAGGGCGGTTAATGTCAAGACAGCAGAGTTAATTTTGGAAATTAGGACCACACTGCCCTGGAGATGGAGGCGGAGCCCCCTGGCAGGGCCCTGAGCCCCCTCAGGCCCCCACCCAGGGCCCTGAGCAGCCGAGCTCTGGGAGGGAGGAAGGCAACCGTGTTCACTTTTGGCCCCAGCCCCCGAAGGATATGACAAGGGCTGGTGCAGCAGGGAGGCTGAGCCGCTTTGTCCGAGGACGGGAAGCGACAGGTGTCTTTATGCTGTGGGAGAAGAGGACAGGAGCCCCTCTCACTGGCTGCCATCAGCCAGAGACAGAAGCCACCCTCCGCCTCTGCAGAGGCTCAGGGCCCAGGCTGGCCTGGTGTGCAGCTCCGGTTTGATTTCCTTCCTTCCTTCCTTCCTTCCTTTTTTTACTCCTTCCTTCCATCCTTTCTCTCTTGACAAAGAGCTTCATTAACCTTTGTCTCAAACTTTATTCCCAGGCTTCTTCAGCTTAGTGAGCTGCACAGAGCAGGTCGTACATAAATAAAAACGGAAAACAGCTGCCGTCTCCAAGAAGCTTGGGCTTAAAAATACTAGAAAGGTAGATTTTATCAGCTTCCCAAGCGGAAGTCTGAGCAGTGGTCACAGTACAGGCTAGCAGCTCCCAGGAACTCCTCTGTTTTATCTTCTTCAGAAGTGGACGCGATCGCTTTCACCTCGTCCTCGGAAGCCCTCATGGAAATTCTCTGCAGCACCTGGAACTGCATCACCTTCGCTCGGAGCCTTGGTTAGAATATCCCGGGGAGCTGGTCACGGGCTGCGGGGTCCTGAGAAGCTGCGGGAGAAGGCACGTCTGCTGAGCTGGGGGGATCGTTGAGATGGGGACCCTTGGCCTGGACCCCTTTGCCCCTGTAGAGTGCGCGGGGGTGGGCTGCTCTCCCCCCACAGCAGGGCCCCATCAGGCCGCTCTCACTGTGCGCCTGACAGCCTCTAGGGGCGCCCTCCTCCTCCTCCTGGCCTGTACCACCTCTTTGCTCCGGGCGGGACTGTCCGGGTTCTCCCGGCTTCACCCAGGGACAGTCCCTCCGAGACTCAGTGCTCCCATCTTGGGCCTTATCTTCCACATCTGTGAAACAAGGGGCAGAACCCTCACCTCCAGGATCCCTCTCGGCCCAGAAGCTCTGAAATCCTGCCTACGGTCACTGTTTATAGCTCTGGGACAGGTTGGGCTCCCGAATGCCATCTTGACCTGCGGCTATCCTGACAGAGCCTCGGCCCGCCTCCCTGCAGAAGCTCTGTGTCCTCCCTGGCCTGCGGGGCCCTCACCTCTGGAGCGAGCTCATGCAGGGCTTCCCTGGTCTCCAGGATGTCCCCCAGACAGTGGAGGGGCTCTGGTGTCAGGCCAGTCTGGGCCCTGTGGGGGAAAAAATCCAACTGTGAAAACTCCCCTCATATAGACAAGGTGGAGGGCAGTAAACAGAGGGGAAGGTAAAGTCCTCAGCCTGAGCTATGCCCAGGAACTGGGGTCGGTGGGGGGGGGGGGGGGGACAGCGGCAGGAGCTCAGCCCGGTGGAGATGGCCCAGGCGGGGCTTTTCAACGTGAGCCCTCTGGTGCTCAGCTCAGAAATGGGACAGCTCTCCATTTCTGCACGTCCGAGTCCAGTCAGCTGTGCACAAGGAGGTTCGTTTGCTTTTGTGTCCGGGAATCTTCCAGGTGATTGTCAGAGCAGGTCTGAAAGCAGCCTCGGTGGGCCTGGTGCAGGCCAGGGCAGTGGACCTGAGTGGAAGGGTGAGGTGGTGAGTGTTTGAGAACGTGGCCCCAGAGTCGGCCGGCTTCGCACAGACTCGGCCTGACAATGATATCTGAAGGAGGGCTTCGTAATATTTTTGTTGCCCTTGGAGACGTTTCTGGAACAGTAAGTGTGATGTACATGTTTATGGAATGCCTTAAGGATTTATTATTTTGAAGCTCAATTTCAGATTTCTTTTTTATAAACACTTCCTTTGGAAAAAATTTTGATGTACACGAAAAGTTGCAGCAGGAGTACATAGAGCTTCTTTCTGTATATCCTGCACCCAGTCCCCCTGTTGTTCCTGTCTTCATACCTTGGGCACAGCGGTCATGCTAAGCAACCAGGCTTGCTGTGTTACTATTACATAAATTCCAGAAGTTACTTGGGTTTTGGCTGTTTTCCCACGAATGCCCCCTCTATGTCCCAGGACCCCATGGGGGCACCACGCTGCATCTAGTGTTCATATTTTCTTGCTCTCATCATCACAGTTTCTCAAGTCCTCTCCAGTTTTTTTGTTTTGTTTTATTTTTCATGAGCTTGACAGTTTTGAGGAGTACTGCTCAGGGATTTTTGGAGAAGGTCTCTTAATTTGGATTTCTCTCATTTTTTTCTCATGATCAGATCAGGGTTATGGATTTTTGGAAAGAACACCAAAGAGGCCAAGTGCCCTTCTCATCACATCATATAGAAGGTCGTATGAGATGGCGTGTCTCCCCAGGTGGCATTTGTCCTCATTGCGAGGCTAAGGGGGTGTCTGCCAGGTTTCTCCAGCCTAACGTACTATTTTTTACTTTCCCTACAATACTTTTTAGAACCTAGGCTTAGAGCTTAAAGGAGGGGGATGGGGGATCCATCCATACCCTGCAGCTGGGAGTCTCTCCATACATTGTTCAGAATCTTCTGGAAAGAGAGGCTGCCTCTCTTCACCCATTACTAATGAAAGCAGTCATCACTTCCATATACACTCTGGGTTATAATCCAGGGCTATGTTACCTATTTTCTTGTCAAGTCATTCTGACTTTGGCCATTAGGTTCTCTTCCCTTTGACAGCACAATACTTTTGTTGATGGTGCACTTCCTTACTTTCTCCTACAGTGATACACTCCAGGCATATGTTGGATTTTCCTTGCTCAAGAATCAATCACTTCTCCAAGGAGTCCTTTTATTAGAGAATGATATTTAGAAACCAAGATCTGGGCACTAGTGTGCTCACTGCTCCTGGGGTGTTTATTGCTGTTTCTAGGCCCTCCTGACAGGCAGAGCTAAGGAATATTGATGGGTATATTAACCCACATATACATACATCTATAATTATTTCCATATATACATTTGCATATATGTTAAGTTAAATATGAGTTCCTATTGGTTTCTCTAACTCTATTCCAGTACAACAGAGTTTTGTGGGGTTTTTTTTAATGTTATTATAAAATAAAAAGATTTTATTTATGTATTTGACAGAGAGAGACACAGCAAGAGAGGGAACATGAGCAGGGGGAGCAGGAGAGGGGGAAGCAGGCTTCCTGCCAAGCAGGGAAGCCTGATGCGGGACTTGATCCCAGGACCCTGAGATCACGACCTGAACTGAAGGCAGACACCCAAAGACTGAGCCACCCAGGCACCCCAGTACAACAGAGTTTTGAAATGATCTATAAATTGAGTGAATCTGGTAGTGGTACTAGCTCAGAAAAAAATATGAACGTGAAAATAAGTCTCTCCATTCCTGGGGTGTAGAGGGAGGATGTTGGATTTTCCACAGGAGGAAGGAGGGTTCAAGCCTATCTCATTTCAATCTTAGGAGCCATACGACCCCAGCTGATGTCTAGAAGACAGAGAGGGCATTTCATTACTTTGCATTTTCACTTTTCAGCCAGGTGTCTGCCCTTATATAGATACAGACAGAGACAGATTTAAATGACACCTCGTCAGATAAGGAAAAAGAAAACTCCTTTGTGCCAGAGCCAGCTCTTTTAAGAGCAGGAAGGCAGCACTGTCCAAACAATTGTCTTCTGAGACATGTCCTTCTCTCAACTCTGGACACCGCCCTTTCCCCCCTCTATGCCTGTGGGGCCTTGGCAACATTAGATGCTGGGATCTTCAGCATCTTCTGACCCTCGCTGGGTCCTTAGATCACAGAGCCCCCTTGCCTGGGTGGAGAAGTACCACAAGGACCACAAGATGGGAACATCCGGTCTTCACTCCTTGAGGGAAAAGCCAGTCCAGTCTGCCCCCCCCGCCCCGGCACAGTCCCGTCCACGCGATGTTGGCTCTCTGGTTCCGCAGTCTGAAGGTGGCCGAGGCTTTACCATTATGCCTTCAACTTTGGGGCAGATGGCGGTGACTGGCTGCCGCCACTAGACCCGTTTGAGGGGACCCTATGGCAGGTGGTGGGGCACACCTGATGGCAGGAGCCCAGCTCCCTTTCCGGCCCCCCCTCCACATGGGCACTAAGGGCTCTATTGTTTGGGCTTTGGATCTCCCTCTTTACGTCAGCATAGGGCGTATATCTGACGGACATGTAGGGTTCACAGATTTTGGAAGCTTCTAAATTAAAAGGAAAGGAATCTTGGCTTGAAGCACCAAGAGTTTTAAGAGATGTGACTTGTAAAACAGAGAAAGGTTTAATAACTCCGCCTTCTGCTTTAGGCTTCTTATGGATGTGGTGCCCAGTGTGTGCTGATCCTGCAGGAAACTGTGCTCTCCGGAGAAGGAAGTGGGATTTACCTTGGAGACAGGGAAGGCAAGGGAACAGGCACTTATGGGACCATGTACCCAGCACTCTGCTGGCCACTGGGGGAGAGATCAAGGGAAAGGGAGACACCTGTCTTGCCCTGACAAGCTTACCATCTTCTGGAGAAGGGGAGATGCACCAGAAGCCACACCAGGAGCATGAGTCCTAGTCTGGGAGACCTCTGTGGGCCGACCACTCATGAGAAGGGCCTCCAGAGGCTGTGGGAGCAGGCCCTGGGTGACATTTGGGAGCAGACCCTGAATATGCAGGTCATGAGTCCTAGAGGTCACTTCCCAGATGTGTGATCTTGGTTCACGTCATTGTCTCAAGTGTCCACTTCTTTGTTCATAAACTGAGAAAAATGTTCCCAAGAATATTGTGAGGATCGACATGAGGATGTCTGCATGGCCTTGGCTGGGTGTGAAATACCATTCAGTGCCTGGTAGCAGACACCACTGTTCGTTCAAAGAGAAGGCCAGATTCTTGTGGCTCTGAATACTGGCTCCCATGTTCGTATGATCTACCCCATCACCGTGGGATTTTTTTTTTTTTTTTAAATCACTCCCTTACTTTCTGGCCCGATGAGATACTTCAGACTCCCCTTGTGTATTTTCTGCCCTGGTCCTAGAATCAGCCATTTCTCCTGGGACTTCTGGTTCCTTTTCTTGGAGAATGGTTTTAGGACACAGAGATCTGGCGCTGGCTCTGTTTATTGCTACTGGGGTATCATGCTACTGGGGTACCATCATCCAAGGTCCTCTCAGCTGACAGAGCAAGAGAGTTATTTGTGTACTGTAAACCGTGTCTACACACAACTGTGGGCATCGCCCTATCCAGCAATCTATCTGTACATTAAAGCAAACATGAGGGGTGCCTGGGCAGCTCATTCGTTAAGCGTCTGCCTTCGGCTCAGGTCATGATCCCAGGGTCCTGGGATCGAGTCCCACATCAGGCTCTCTGCTTAGTGGGGAGTCTGCTTCTTCCTCTCCCGCTGCTTGTGTACCTGCTCTCGTTACCTCTCTCTCTCTGTGTCAAATAAATAAATAAAATCTAAAAAAAAAAAAAAAGCAAACATGAGTTCATACTGGTCTTCGACTGCAGTGCCTTGCCACGTGGCTCTTGTAGCCACCTCCCCTTGCCTCTGTAACCTCCCCTCCAACAGAGGGACCCTTGACTCCCATTGTCATCCACTTACTTAATTGTTCAACGACAATATACATGTGGGGTGGTCTCAGAATTCTGCAGCCGTGGCCCCGTGCAAAGCCCCATGTTTATCGAGTACAGTGAGGAAAGAGGAAAGAGTGGTTTCACAGTAGGGACGCCTGCCAGGCATGCCTCCACCATGTGACCAAGTTAAACACCCCCTGTTAGGACACGCCCTGGGTAAGACGTGATGAAAACGGCCCTTTATGCCAGCGGCCTCACTCCAAAAATTGCATAACCCCAATATAATTATGAGAAGGACATCAGACACATCCCAAACAAAAGACGTTTTATAAAATACCTGACTCAGTATGTCTCAAAACTGTCAAGGTCATAAAAAATGAGGGAAGTTGGAGAAAATGTCACAGCCAAGAGGAACCCAAGAAGAAACGAGGATTCAGTGAAATAAGGGATCCTGGGACAGAAAACGGGCATTGGATAAAAACCAAGGAAATCTGAATAGAGTGTGAGCTCTTGTTAATAACAATGTATCAGTGTTGGTTCATTGATTGTAACAAATACACTAATTTAAGCTGTTAATAATAGGGGAACTGGGTATGAAGTATATGGGAGCTTTCTATACGATCTTTACAACTTCACCGTAAATCAAAAACCACTCTCAAATAAAAAGTTTTACTTAAAAAACAAATAAAAGGGAATGTCAGGTCCAAGACCACCTGGTCTGGCTACTCTCCTCCCACAGGTTCTCAGGGCATCTCCCAGGATGCCTGCTCCTTTAGGAATACAAGTACAGCCTTATGCCCTTCTGGTCTTGCCTCAAATTGGAGCAGGTCAGGCAAACTGGGCTCCTGACCTGTTCTCTTGAAAGCAGAAAGGCAGACAGAATAAGAGCCCCCAAAGATGTCCATGTTGTGATCCCCAGGACCCATACCCTGGTAGCTGCTGTGTCCAAAGAGACTTCACATATGGGACTAAGGTCAGGAGCTCGAGATGGGGAGGTTATGCAGATTATCTGGGTGGACCCAATGTCATCACAAGAGTTTGTCCAAGAGGGAGGCAGGGCTTCAGAGTCAGACGAGGAGTAGTGACGGTGACGGTGAGGGCAGAGATGACGGTGATGCAGTTACACTGCGGAAGAGGACGAAGAGCCAAGGAACACAGTCGGCTTCCAAGGAGATGGACACTGACCTCCTCCAGAAGGAACGCAGCCCTGCTGACCCCAGGATGTGAGATCCATTTCAGACTTCCAACCTCCAGAAATACAAGACGACGTGCTTGTATCATTCAAACACCAAATTTGTGGTCACTGAATACAGCCATGATGGGACACTAATGCAAATGTCTTTAGCAAAGTGATCCTTTCTGGGGCTGACTTCCCTCTTCTGGTCCCGGACTGAACTTTCCACAGAAGCAGGAGTCCATGCTATCAAGGGGGCATGTTTTCCTCAGGAGCTATATCACAGTCTGTATTCCATCCGGATTCCCCGGGGAATCTGTATCACAGCAGGGTAATTAACACTGGCGTTTATGCTGGGTTTCCCCCACCTCCTCATCAACAGCAAATTTCTTATCTGCAGCCTTACTTGATGGAAACAAACTCGCTTTCCTTTCTTTGAAGTTCTTGACAACTTCCCTTTGGAAGACAGCAATTATCTGTCTTTGCTATTCAGCGCATCTTGAGTTCCTGACTATCTGGATGACAGCCTGAAGGTTTATTTTCACACGTTGCTTTTCCTTTTGAAATAATAAAGGGCCTCGAGGGAAAGGCAGCTTCCCAGAGCTGGACGCACAGGACTGTGATGTTTCTGTGCGTGCACGTGTCTGTGAGGGTGTGAGCTCCGTGTATTCTAAACCTCTCCGGAAACAGATGAACCAAACTTTCCATGAGATTGAAGAGGCTTTGAAAACAACAAACCTACTTGATTCTCTGTGCATCATAGCCGGTTTAAGGCTGAAGCAGGAATAGGTACCTTTAGGAAAGGCTCTTCTGCCGGCAGAACCTTCCACAAAGAGAAGTCCTGGGTCACGTCACAGATGTGGCCAGTGAAAATGCATAAATCTGGCATCCCCCTTACATCAGTGAAATGGGATTTTAGAGTTTATAAAGCAACACTTGCACACAGCATCAAAAACCTGTAACGTAGTTGTTGTTACTTTCATTTTATAAATAATAGCTACTTTTTTGGTCTTCTCTGAGAGCTTGCGATATGGCAGGGACTGTGCTAGACTTCTTAACTGCCTGGATTTGGAGCCTGGCTTCCTCCTCTTACCCTCTCCCCTTACTGGCTGAACAGTTATGCCCGAACTGCCTGGCCCCTCTGTGCCTCAGTTTCCTCCTCTATAGGAGAGAATACTTGTATTTACCCTCAGAGGATTGCCGTGAGGGTGACAAGAGATGATGTTTGTAAGGCACTTAGAATGATGCCTACCCTGACGGAAGCCCTCACAGCATCCTTTTGAAGCAGGTGTTTGTCTCAAACCTGTGTCAGGTATATCACTTGCCTCACTCTGGGGCCCAAAACTGTCCTTGGATTAGCTTCTGTCATTTACAGTCTTTGACTGATGGCCGGCTGATTCTCAACAAAGGTGCCAAAATAAAAGAACAGTCTTTTCAACAAGTGTTTTTGGGAACATCTGGGCATCCACCTATGAAATAACGAAGTTGGATCCCTACCTCACACCATACATGAAAATTAACTCTATTACCAGTTTCTCTGTGCGTTTTTCTCCTTCACCTGATGAGTAGTCTCTCAGCGAGTCCCCCTCTCTACCCAGAGGACACTGTTCCATACATGGCTGTAGATTCTGTGTGTCCGTGGGAGGAAGTGAGTGACCATCTTAAACTGCAACTCCAAAATTAACATTTTATGCTTCACAGGATACCGTCAAGGAAGTAAAAAGACAACCCACAGAATGGAAGAAAATATTTGTAAATTATATAGCTGAGAAGGGACAGTTTGGGGCTGGTCTCAACCTACCATCAACCAGTGTTGTGGTCTGACTGGACTTCATCTTTCTTATTATGATTGTAAGATGCCCTACAGCAGCCACCAGGAAGCTTTGAAAAAATAGGAGTTTATTACTTACAACACCTAGACATTACACAGCATACCTGGGGCCATATAGTGAGGCTGTGCGGGGAAGAGTGCACAGGCCCGGAGTTCTGCTTTTATTGGGGTTGAGGGTGGGGGTCTAGGGTTTCCCAGGCTTAATCTTTATTGGTGAATATAAAGCATAAGAGTGGGAATTTAAAGCATAGGAAGAAAAGAGACAAGTGACCCAAATGGCCAGTTATCAAAATTAACCAAGATCTCTAAGACAACAGAGCCTCACTGGGCAGAGGTGGCCTGGCTCTTTATCTAATGACATGGCTGGCAATATGTTTATTCAAGATAGCCATCTTTGAAACGGATACCTCATTGAAATGGAAGCTTAAGCAATCAAAGCTTAAGTCAGGCACCCACAGTACAAAAAAGAGAAAAGAAAAACAATTAGGGTTTACACTATAGGGCTGTCTATCCAGAATGGATAAATAACTTAAAATCCAACAATAAAAAAAAATAACCTAATCAAAAATAAGGAAAGGATGTGAATGGACTTTTCTCCGGAGGAAAAAATACAATGGCCAACAAGCCCTTGACATTCAACGTCATTCATCATTATGGAAGTGGAAATCAGAAGCACAATGAGATCCACTTCATACCCACTGGGATGTGAACAAAGACAGACAATAGCAGGTACTGACACAGATATGGAGAAATTGGAACTCATTCTCACTGCTGGTGGGGATGGAAGGTGGGGTAGTCACTCTGGGAAACTGTTAATTGCATTTCTCCCAAAAGTGAAACAGCACATTGCTTCAGCATATGGTCCAGAAAGTCCACTCCTCGATTTGTATCCTAAAGGTCTGGAAACAGGTACTCAAACAAATAATTGTTCGTGAATGTGCATAGCAGCACTAGTCATAACAGTCCGAAAGTGAAAATAACCCAAATGTCTATTAAGAGATGAATGGAGAGGCCCCTGGGCGGCTCAGTCGGTTAGGTGTCCAATTCTTGATTCTGGCTCAAGTCATGATGTCAGGGTCATGAGCCCCAGGTGGGGCTCTGTGCTCGGCAGGGAGTTTGCTTGAGATTCTCACCCTCTCCCTCTGCCCCTCCCCTGCTTGCCCACGCACACTCTTTCTCTCTCTCAAATAAATCAATCAGTCTTCAAAAATAAAATCAACAAAATGGAATCTATCTATACAAGTGGAATATTTTTCAGCCATAAAGAAAAAAATTTAAGCACTGACACATGCTATAGTGTACGTGAACTTTGAAAATCTTATTCCGGGGCGCCTGGGTGGCTCAGTGGGTTAAGCCGCTGCCTTCGGCTCGGGTCATGATCTCAGGGTCCTGAGATCGAGTCCCACATCGGGCTCTCTGCTCAGCGGGGAGCCTGCTTCTCTCTCTCTCTCTCTCTCTCTCTGTCTCTCTCTCTGCCTGCCTCTCTGTCTAGTTGTGATCTCTCTCTGTCAAATAAACAAATAAAATTTAAAAAAAAAAAAAAAGAAAGAAAATCTTATTCCAAGTAAAAGAAGCCGGACACAAAAGGTCACATATTGTATGATTCTCTTTATATAAAATATCCAGAATCAATAAATCCATAAAAATGGGAAGTGGTTGGTGGTTGCCAAGAGCTGGGGGTTGGAGAGGGGAGTGATGGGGAGTGACTGTGTAATAGGTAATGGGGTTTTGGAGTAATGACGATGTTTTGCAGGTAGACAGAGGGGTGGTAGGACAATTTTATTACTAAATTACTAAATTAATTACTAAATTTACTAAATTTATTTATTTATTTATTATTTATTATTACTAAAATTACTAAACAAATTTATTACTAGATACCTCTGAATTGTTCACTTGAAAATGGTTAACGTCGTGATCGGTTAACTTCATCTCAATAAGAAAAATGAGGAAAGTATTCTCAGGGATATAGTGACAGAAAGAGGATGCTGAGGGTTTCTGCATTGCTGGTGATGTTGTTTCCTAATTAGGGTGTGGGATATGCAAATACACCGAATGTGCAAAAATTTGTTGAGCTGTACATTTATGATCTGACATTCTACTGGATGTATATTATACACCTAAAAAAAGTTAAAATGGAAAAAATATATGCTCAACACAGTGCCTGGAGCATAAGAGAGGCTCAATCCCATTACTCTTCACTTGTCCCCACAACCTCCCTCACCAACCTCCCCTCCAGCCTTGCCTGTCTCCCTTCCTTATTGCTCTCAGCAGCGCAGTGTGGAGACGGGAGAGGATATGCCTCCATCTTCTCATCGGGAGCCGATCTGATCTTAAGAGAGGGCCATTGCTCACTCTGGAGACCGTAGAAATCATCGCAAAATTCTCCAAGTCTACTCAACGGCCGAATCGTAACGCAGAATGTAGTAGGTAATATACTGAGGGGATACGTTATGAGAAGACAGACAGCAAGGGCAGAAGATCCTTCCAAATATGAAGACTCATGCATGAGTCTTCATATGGTTACTAAACGCCATGCTAACTGGTCTAAAATAACGAGTTAACTAACTGGTATAAAGTAAACTCTAAAATGATTTTCTTGGGGATTCTAAGAGAATCTTCTCCTGGACCAGGCTGTTTGTGAGCCTGAGTTCAGGCACAGAAGGGCCCGCATCACATTGGTAAGTGAGGGGCCCAAGGGAGACACTCTGCATGGATTTGCACTGAGCTCCTGGCCTCAAGGACTCCGAGAAGGCGCTCTGGGTGGCACAGTCTTCCCATATCTCCATACACTGTGCCGCCCTGTTCCTGCCACCGAGGTCACTCCTGGGCCCTCACATAAGCCCACGTCTTTCTTGTCTTGGGGCTTTTGCTCAGGCTGTTTCTATTTCCTTGTGGACCCGAGGTCCGGGCGTGTTGGCTCCTTCTCATCCTTCGGAGAGGGGCTGATGCAGCTTACAGAGAGGCTGTTTTCAGGGACCCAGGACTTGCGTTAATCAGGTGTGGGAACACATGCGGACACGGAAACGACCGAAGAAGAAAGTTTTTTACACCTTCAATACCCGAATCAAATTTTCTTGGTTTGGGAGATCCCTGACATGTTCAGGTCTATTCTCCTAATGTCCTAACTGCGCATGGGTATGTCTGCGTGTGTAATTTTTTTTTAATTGGACACACTGGTCGCCGCGGCTGATAGTTCCATGAGGGAGCATTCTGTCGTCCAGCCCCACATGCGGACAGATCATCTCCCAAATGTTCTGACAAATGTTCACTTCGCACTCATGACTTCAGCAATGAAGCGCTGCCTGGAGGGGACACTGTGGGATGAAGTAGGTCAGAGCACCTGTCGCTAGTGTCCTATTTTCCTACCGGCTCCCCCCCCCCCCCGCCCCCGCAGCTGACATTTTTTGCTTTGAAAATGGCAAGACGGTGGGAAGGTTGTACTTTCACCGAAGGGATGTGTTGTCTCTGGCTGAATACGTCCTGGACCAGGCCTCTAATGGGAAATAATGCTTGTGCTAATTCCTGTAGAATTAACTCCCTGACCACGTAATTCTCCAAATTGGCCTAATACGCAGCTGGCACTTCCCCAAACGGGGATGAATTCCCTTTGGCTGAGACGTCAAACTAGAGGTTTCAAATTAGGCTGTGGAGTCTTCTGGGACTGGCAGAAGACGAGGGTTGAAGATGGGGAGGCTGCCAAGCCCTCACTGTGGAAAAAGGGCAAACAAAAGGAAAACGGGGAGGAGAAGGGAGGGCAGAGTTCGATGCCCACCAACCCCCCACCCCCACCCCCAGCCCCGGTTCTGATCACTTTTTCCTTTGGACCCGTGATAGGCAAGAAAGGACACTATTTGTAGTCACTGTTTCCTGGTGACACTGAACCTTACTTTTTGTGGGGTGTGCAGAACACGCTTGCTTGGTGGATTTGTCCCTCTGGGACAGGCCTGTTTGTCCCCTTTGCCCGTGGGTCGCACAGCACTCCCACTCTTCTCTCTAGCTCGTAGGGACGTCTGCATGGCGATTTCTGGGCTGGTTTACATGTTGTAACCATTGTTTACCGCCCGTCCCTGCAAGGCTGCTTCTTTCTGAATGGCCAAAGGGGGGTGGATTTATAGTTATTTACACGTTATCAGTTTGCATAGGTGCGTGTGTCTAAAGACTCAAGTCTAGTTTCGAGTTTCACGCTGCCGCTGCTGAGAAAAACTCCTGTCACCAGGGAGGATGAACTTGCTTCCCCTACGTGTCTTTCGCTGAACGGGCTGAGAGCGCTGGATGGGCTGCCGCGGCTCTGATGACACCCTTGCTGGTTGGGTGCTGCAGAGCCCGGAGCAGCAGCATGGAAATTTCCTGACCTGCGGGGAGAACGTGGCAAGAAGCAGAGTCTCTCCGGAGCTCTGTGATCTCATCTAAAAACGGAGGGGGTGATGAGAAGGGGGGACACTACAAATTTATAGAGGTGACCTGGGCGCAGAGGGTGGGGGTAGGGAGTACATGTGCAGGGGAACGCTCACTTGTCCCTCTGTCTGCTTCTGTTCTGTGTGAGCTGTTAGAACCTCCATGTGTCCATGAACTTCTCCAACGTTGTTATGAAAAACATCAAGCACAGGGAAAGTTACAGGAATGTGCATGAACACCCATCTGCTCTCCACCTAGGATCCCCCACTGACGTCTGACTAATCACCTACCCGTCCGCCCACTCAGCCCTCTCCCTGCCCTGCGATCTGTCTGATTTTTTGATGCATTTCAAAGGAAGTTGCAGATATATGTCCAATATTCTTGAAACTACTTGTTAGGTCTGTTCACAAAGAGAAGCGTTTTTTTTGTTTGTTTGTTTTGTTTTTAGAGAAGGGGAGAGGAAGGAAGGGGCAGAGGGAGAGGGAGAGAGAGAATCTGAAGCAGACCCCACACCCAGCATGGAGCCCAATGCAGGGCTCGATCTCACCACCCTGAGATCGTGACCTGAGCCACAATCAAGAGTCAGATGCTTAGCTGACTGAGACACTCAGGCAACCACCCTTTTAAAAAATTATTATTTTTTTAAGAAGTGTTTAAATGAAATGATCCTTAAGGTTATCTCTGACTTCAAAGATTACAGTATGACACTTCTTCCAAAATGTTTGTCTAACAGAAATGCTCAGGCCCCTCATGGAGGAATGTATTTTACCTTAATTTCATTGATGTAAGTAACTTAAAAAAAAAGATTTTATTTATTTATTTGACAGAGAGAAAGAAAGCACGAGCAGGGGGAGGGGCAGAGGGGGAGGAAGAAGCGGCCTCCCCACTGAGCTGGGATCCTGATGTGGGGCTCGATCCCAGGACTCCAGGATCATGTCTGCAGCCAAGGACAGATGCTTAACCCACTGAGCCACCCAGGCACCCCATGTAATGTGCTTTTTGTTGAAAAATGGGAAAATAGAGGTAAAAAGAAAAAAATGTTAAAATCATAGAGAGATCCAATTTTACTGTGTTTAGATCTGGATTTTTTTCCCCAGTGAAAATACATGAATAAACAAATAGTATCATTTTGTAGCCTTTTTGTAGCTTTATGGAAGAGAAGTGAATAGATATCCCTCCGCCACTCTGTGTGTGAAATTTCGTTCACAGCAACCTATTGGGGCATTTACTCTTACCTTATCTAGAGGAGGAGATGAAGGCCCAGAGAGACCGAGAAACTTGTCCAATGTCACACAGCAAGTAAGTCACAGAACTGGGATATGAAACAAAGTCTGACTTAATACCAAGCACATGCACTTACCTATTATATTTCTTTCCAACCAAAAGGAAATTGACTTTCCTGTACTAGGAAATAAATGCCTGTTTTTGGATTATGAGGATTGTTCCCAGCTATAAATTGGCGTTTAGAGGTATTTAGCTACATTCAGAGAAGGAAATATGGTAGAGATTGGGTAGTGAGTGCAAGGTTGCCCAGCTAGCTTCAGCAAGGGTGGGGAGGGGAGTTGATAATCAGGACGTGGGAGATGAAGCCAGGTCCCAAGGAGGGAATGCACAGGAGGGCTGGAAGGGCCTTGGGCACCTCTCTGTTGTTCACCAACATCCTCCTCTTTGAATATCTGCTTTGTTCTCCCCTTCCTGCTTATCCAGCCCACCATAGACAATGGACACCCCACAGCTCCAAATTATGCTTACAGGTCCAGTCCTAGGCGAAAGCTCAGATTCTGTCTGAGTTCTCTCTGACACTTCCAAGAACAGAAAAAATCAGATGGGCCTAGCTTGAGTCAAGTTTCCATCCTCGGTCAATATGGAATGGTTAGGAAAACGGGTGCCCCAGCATTAGCATGGCCAAGGGTGTTCTCTGTTGCCAATAGATACAAGGGAAGGGCCAAATGTCCCAGAGAAGAGCATCACGGGCGCCCCAACAGACGCTCCTTAGCAAAACTGGTGGAACAGAAAGACCAGCAGTCCAAAAGCTACCCAAGTCCACATCCTCCTTCCCCATCCTCTGCTGGAGACCTCTTGACCTGCGGGAGGGTGGGGCTGGACACCCAAGTCTTTAAGGAATGCACAGACATTAGACAAGGATGGCTGTCAGTGTGCTTCAGGGATATCCGTGAGTGTCATGACACAAAGGACTCAAAGGACTTGGGTTGGTCCCTGTGTTCATTTTCTAGTCCCACTGTAACACAATTTGCCAGATTGGGTGGTTTAAATGATAGAAATTTATTGTTCACTGTTCTGGAGGCCAGAAGTCCGAGACCCAAGTTATCAGCAAGGTTGGTTCCTTTGAGCACTGTGAGGGAAGGCTCTGTCCCAGGCTTCTCTCCCCGGCTTATAGATGGCCTTGTTCATTTTCACATGCCCCCCCTCCATGTCTGTTTCCAAATTCCTCTTTTTAGAAGGACACCAGTCGTATTGGAGTAGTAACTCTAATCCACTCTTATGACCTCACTGGAGTCTGATTACCTCTGTAAAGAGCCCAATTCCAAATAAGGTCATATTGTGAGGTCCTGTGAGGTTAGGACTTCAATACATGAATTTAGGTGGTGTCGGGGGGCTCGCAGTTCAGCCCCTGCAGTTCATCTCCGAGTCTCTGTCCCAGCTGAATGGAGGCATAAGGGCCCACAGGCATGGTAGGAGGGTGGAATCCCCATCAGCATCAACCTTGCAGAGTTCAGAATCTGTTCTTGAATGTTCCATGGTGAAATCCAGAGCCAGCACAGTCCATTTTAAAAGAAACGAAATAAATGTTCAGTAACTATTCAATGAATGAATGAATGAAAAGGGCAATGGACTTCTCAGAGGCTACAGGATAAAAAGGACAGGAAATATAGTCGAAATTGGGTCTTGTTGCAACATAAAGAAATGGAAGGACAACCCATGCTCGTGGATTAGAGGAACAAATATTGTTAAAATCCCTAAACCACCCAGAACAGTCTGCACAGGTAACGCAATTCCTCTCAAAATACTAACAGTGTTTTTCACAGAACTAGAACAAACAGTCCTAAATTTCTAAGGAACCACAGAAGACCCAAAAATAGCCAAAGCAATCTTGAAAAAATTTCCCGAAAAGGGAAAACAAAGCTGGAGGCATCACAATTCTAGACTTCAAGTTATATTACAAAGCTGTAGTGATCAAAACAGTAGGATACTGGCCCAAAAATAGACACATTCAATAGAACAGAATAGAAAACCCAGAAATAAATCCACAACTATATGTTCAATTAATCTTTGACAAAGCAGAAAAGAATATCCAGTGGGCAAAGGACAGTCTGTTCAACAAATACTGCTGGGAACACTGAGCAGCTACATGAAAAAGAAAGAAACTGGGCCACTTTCTTACATCATGCACAGAAATAAATTCAAAATGGATTAAAGACCTAAATGTGAGACCCGAAGCCATAAAAATCCTGGAAGAGGGCACAGGCAGTCATTTCTTTGACATTAGTCGAAGGAACTTCTTTCTCGATGTGTCTCCTGAGGCGAGGGAAGCAAAATCAACTATTGGACTCCCTCAAAATAAAAACCTTCTGTACAGCAAGGGAAATAATCAACAAAACTAAAAGGCAACCTACGGAATGGAAGAAAGTATTTGCAAATGACCTCGGATAAAGGGTCAGTATCCAAAATATATGAAGAGCTGATAAAACTCAACACCCAAAACACAAATAGATCAGTTTAAAAGTGGACAGAAGACATCCACACAGCTCGTGAACACACGAAAAGACGCTCAACATCACTCATCACCATGGAAACGCAAATCAAAACTGCAGTGAGAGATCACTTCACGCCTGTCAGAATGGCTGAAATCAAAACCACGAAAAAAACCCAAAACGACAACAACAACAACAAAAAACCCTGCACAGGTGTTGACAAGGTTGTGGAGAAAAAGGAGCCTCTTGCACTGTTGGTGGGAATGCAAACTGGTGCCGCCAGTGTGGAAAACAGCAGGGAGGTTCTTCGAAAAGTTAAAAATAGAGCTACCCTAGGATCCAGCAATCACAATACTGGGTATTCACAAAACATACAAAAACAGGCGATTCAGAAGCTCCTGGGTGGCTCAGTGGGTTAAGTTTCTGCCTTCAGCTCAGGTCATGATCTCAGGGTCCTGGGATCGAGGCCTGCATTGGGCTCTTGGCTCAGCGGGGAGCCTGCTTCTCCCTCTCTCTCTCTCTGTCTGCTTGTGATCTCTCTCTGTGTCAAATAAATAAATAAATAAATAATCTTAAAAATCAAACACCGATTCAGAGGGATACATGCACCCCTATGTTTATAGCAACGTTATCTCCAATAGCTGAATTACGGAAGCAGCCCAAGTGTCCATCTACTGATGAATGGATAAAGAAGTGGTATATACAATGGGATATTCCTCGGCCATAAGAAGAATGAAATCTTGCCATTTGCCACAACATGGGTGGGGCTAGAGAGTTTAAGGGTAAGTGAAGAAAGTCCGGGAAAGACAAATACCATGATTTTACTCATATGTGGAATCTAAGAAACAAAACAAATGAGAAAAGGGAAAAAAGAGAGACAAACCAAGAAACAGACTCTTAACTACAGAGAACAATCTGAGGGTTACCAGAAGGGTGTTGGGGGACGTGTGTATCCGTGAAGGGGAACAGGGAGGGCACCTGTCATGCGGAGCACCGGGCGTTGTATGGAAGTGAGAAATCACTATATTGCACCCATGAAACAAATATTGTACTGTGTGTTAACTAACTCAAATTAAAATAAAAACTTACAAAAAAAGAGAAAAATGTTACATGAAGAAAAAAAATTGGGTCTTGTTGGCAAAATAGCCCTGAGTCCCCACCCAGAAAGTTCTCTCCTCCTAGAGCGGTGGGAAAACAGGCTCTTCTAAGTGTGTGCTCGCGTGTGCATGCCTGTGCACATGTGCCTGCATCTACGTGTGTGCCTGTGAAGCTTTAGCTCCAAGTCCTTCCTGAGACTCCAATGCCTTTAATATTTTTACTCAGGAAGTCAGGTGCTTGCAAATAAAATCCTTGTCCTTTGAGACTGTGTCTCTGGGGTGGATTTCCAGGCCCCCGTTTAGAAGCCAAAGGCAAGGATATTCTGTTCTCTCAGCTCAGCCTCCCCTGAAACAACCAAACTCAGGCTCTTACTGATGAAAAAGTCCCAGGGTAGGAAGAACGTACCAAGAATAGGGATTTTTCAAGAGATCCTTCTGCCTCATTAAGATCAACAGATATAATGATTCATGGGTCTCAGAGGATTTCAGGGAATAAGAAAAAGCTGGAAGAAACAGAAGTCAGCAGTTTTGGCTCGACTTCCTCTCTTCAATGTGTCCTTTAGTCGAAGCCACCTTTCCTCATGGCCCTATGACTGTCCTGATCCCAGTAGAAAAAAGGAGAGGTACTGACTTCGATCATGTCTTTGAAAGCCCAGGAGCCATGTTGGAACAAGGAGACAAACGGACCCACATAGGAACCAATGACTTAATCCCGGGCAGACCAGCACTAGACCCAGCCCCCACCTCCCCCCCGGGATCAGTATGAGTGCAGACCATTTTCCCCAGTCGGCAGTCAGGGAGGAAAAAACACTCTGTACTTTCATACAAAATAAATATCATACAGTCACTCAGTCTAGTTTTGATCTCCAAAGACGAAAATCTTGAGCATTTCCCGTAAGCCTGAACTCTGCAGAAACAGCCTCATCGCTGGCTTTTGGAGTCAAGGTCTGAGGATGTAACACAATGTATGGGTGATAATTGTGTGAGGGGTTTTTCGTGTTTTCCACCATGGAAAGACAGATGTAATCATGGCAATTTTGTGGAGTTTAAGTGTGAGACACTTGTTGGGTTTTTTATTGGATGAGAGAGTATTACTGAAGTCTGGCTCCCTTGCCCCTTTTTATAAAGAAACTTCTTTTCTCCTTTCAGAGCACTTTTGGTCTCTACACCTTCTCTTGACAGATACAGCACATGAATTTGATTTCACAGCTTTAGAAAAGCCTTAGGGCCCCTGGGTGGCTCAGTTGGTTGAGCGTCTGACTCTTGATTTCGGTCATGATCTCAGGGTTGTGAGATTGAGCCCGTGTTGGGCTCCCCACTGGGCATGGAGCCTGCTTAAGATTCTCTCTCCTCTCCCCCCCACCCCCGTGCATGCTCTCTCACTCTCTCTCTCTCTCTAAGAAAGGGAGGGAGGGAGAAGGAAGGAAGGAAGGAAGGAAGGAAGGAAGAAGGAAGGAAAAGGAAAGGCAAGCCAGGTACACATGATACTCTGCTGAGTCACACAGAACACGAAGGGGTCCCAGAGTCCTGGGGCCTTCTTTGCCATGGCTCCACCCCTGGGCTGCCCTCTCCTTCCCCAGACACTGGTGTCAGGGCCCTTGTCTGCCCAGGCCCAAGGGACAGAAATGGCCTCATTAGAAGCATGGAAACATCATGGGTCTGTCTCAGTTGGTCCCAGTGTATTCGGACAACCCACAGTGTGCACCTTAATCTCCTTAAAGGAGCGTCTACCCCGGGGCTGCAGGGAGGCAAGAAGATGTGTGGGTCCTGGAGGACCCTGGTGACCTTCAAACTATCCACCCTCCAGTGCCATTTGTGGAGCAAGCTGGTATTTGGAAGAAAACACAGGATGCGTGGCCTGGACCAGCCATGACATATTTGAAACCACTCTGCACTGAAAATCCAGAAAGCCGCACCAGGAGGTGTCATAGTTCTCATGGGAAACCATCACTTCAGTGTGTCTCTGCTTCAGGGTCAAAGCCTTGGGGTTCTCAGGGCCCTACTACGCACCCATGGTCATCTAGCGGTTTTCTTCCTATGCCCGCATTGCTCTGTAATGGAAGAAGATTTCATGATGTGAGGGTTTGCTAGCGGAGCACATGCCATGTCTGAGCGTGAGAACCTGGGTGCCGAAATCCCCCACGTATGGACCCTTGAGCTTGGCAGGGTCGGGGGGAGCAGAGCAGCTGCTCATCGCTTGGGAAGGACTGGGCAGAGGTGCTGTCGCATGCAGCGTGCCGCTGCTCATGCAGGCACGGGGCTACTGGTGTGGGTGCTTTCTGGTCACCATCTGTGTTTTCGTCAGCCAGTACCCTTCCTCCTCCCTGTGCTATCGAGCACATGGTTGTGCATCACCCATTTCCCCCAGAAGACTGGGGCCAGGCCCACGACCCAGCTTGAACCAAGCTGGAAACAGCAATTGGTCCTGGATGAGCCAACGATCCAAACTGTCCAGTAAGAGTCCTTGCCTAGACTAGTCTGCGGGGTTTGGAGAGGTAGGCTCACTTCTGCTGGGCGGCCGTGGAGGGGTGAGAGGTGGGGGTTACAGGCGGTTGTGGCCCCTGGGGTGGCAGCTAGGAGAGGGACAGCCAGGTGGGGATGCTCAGATCGGATTTGGGGACCTGGTGCGTCCTCATTACTTGAGTCTACAAATTCCTTCCCACTATTGTTTGTTCGATATGAACCAGTTGGACTGGATTTCGGTCGCTCTCAACTGGAACAGCCCAGGCTCAGAGCCCCTCATCCTGAGGCAGCTCCCCAGGTGGTCACAGGCACAGAGTTAGGGATCAGACTGCCTCAGTTCCGGTCTTGGTTCCACTTGTCCACACGCACAGCTAGATGCAGCCTAGTCCGTGTCCTCAGCTGGAAGATGGGCCAGCGTCGCCCTAGAGCCCGTGAATCAGGCCTGAGTATAACAAGCAAACAATTGCGCGATGCCTGTCCATGACTATGACCGAGTCCTTTCAAGGTCTCCCAACGGTTGGGTGCTCCGAACAAAAGCTTTCGTTGGGAAAGAAATGTTTTCATCTTTGAGGCAGTTTGAAGTTTAACTGGATAAATCTGAAGGCGTCTGCTTGCTTCCAGGGGAATTTATCGGCAGAGAAAGAGAATTGCCGTTCCCAGTCCTCCAGAGAGCCCTCGGGGGAAGGAAATCTCCTCACCTCCAATTTTCCGCTAGGTCCCAAGGCAGAGTTGCAGGTCAGTGTGTCCTAAATACCTATGACGTCAGCACAGTAGGCGGTCACATTCACGTTCTAGGCGCAGAGCCTGTCTTCCGAGCTAGAGGACACGTTCTGCAGCGTTCGTGACTGCCTGACAAAATGACTGTGTGCTTTCCTCCGTGCCAAGCCTCGTGGGAAGCTGCAGTGTTTTCTTCACGTACTTACATGTCGTCTTGTTCTAAAAAGGCCTTATGAGAGCTCATACAAGATTATAAAGGATAAAATGAAAACGAGCGAAGAAATTGGAGCATAGAGGGTTGGAAAGCTAAGATAAAGCTAGGAGGAGGGAGATTAGTCAGGCAGGTAGAAATGGACCGTAAGTTTAATTCTGAGCTCACCAACAACTTGTGCAAAGAGGGAGATACAATATGATTATATATTTTTTTAAGATTTTATTTATTTATTTGACAGACAGAGATCACAAGGAGGCAGAGAGGCAGGCAGAGAGAGAGAGGAGGAAGCAGGCTCCCCGCTGAGCAGAGAGCCCGATGCGGGGCTCAATCCCAGGACCCTGGGATCATGACCTGAGCCCAAGACAGAAGCTTTAACCCACTGAGCCACCCAGGTGCCCCCAGATATGATTGTATTAATCATGTCTTTTTTTCTTTTTTTTTAGAGAGAACTGAAATATGTTATTTATTTATTTATTTTTTAAAATTATATTATGTTTGTCACCATACAATCATATCTTTATTCTGATGTTTGGGGCCTTAATGACCCTGCGAAGGCCAGTGCCTGTCCCAGGGCTGGCTAATTCCTAGAGATAGTCAACAACCTATCTTTAAGCACCTTCCATTGGCAAACCACCAATCCAGAACCCATACCCCAGTCACCTCCTCCATGGGTTCTCCTATTTCGGGCACTGTCCCCCTGCCCTAATCACCCAGGCCCAGGTAGCAAACACCCTGGGACAGCTCCTATGCTCCCAAACCCACTGAGGTTACTCAAACTAGCCGATCCCAAACCTGCTCCCCCTGCCTCACCTTGCCTATCCCATGGAAGACACAATGGAGGCTCTTGGCGACATCTCCCCACCCCCGCTCTCCCCCCACCCCACTGCCTCCTCACTGACCTGCTGTTTCCCGGTGCGTCTCTCACTTCTAGGGAATCTGTGGGTATTAAAAAATGTCTTTCTTTGTGACAGACATTTCCGTGTCTGTGCGTCTTATCATACCTGAATGAAACATCCCCAGCACATTCTACCGCAGTGATTCACGGTATCCAGTGAGAGAAAACAAGCCAACTGCTCAGAAACACAGTTGCTCAGAAAAATGAGGCAAAAGTCATTGTCACCTACAGCCCTCTTAGTAAAGACATTGCATCATGGACCAAGCAGTGTCCTCCAAGACAAAGTCATTCATTCTTGGATAGGATGCTTTTGGTAGCAAGTAACAGAAAATGGGCGGAAATAGCTCAGAGGGAGGGGGCTTCCCTGGGCCTTACTGCTCTGGGAACCCTGCTTCTCTCTGATTCTTTGGGCTGTTTGTTTCCCTCTGTGCACTTTCTGAAACCCAGAAGATCTGTTTATCTTCATGTGGTAGGAAAACATTTTGAAATATTAGCTGCTCATTTTAATTCTTGGCATTCCTTTCTACCCCACAGCCTTCCTTTCCAACATTAGAGGCCAAGTTCAGAGACAAAACCAGCCACCTTCTTAGCCTTGGCACTAAAGAAAATAGGCTTCTGCAGACCACAGCTGAGTAATGTCTAGAGACGGAAGGTTTCAGCTGGCAAGAGCCTGGTTTTGGGGGAGGGAACCCATCAAAGAGCTGAGTGTTTGAAGTTTACCTGTAGGTGGCAGGAAGACACTCAGAAGTGACATTTAGAAGCCTATTTTCTTCACCACAGAGTGAGGGGAGAAAAGCTCTTTCCGAGATGAAAGGAAGAGAGTCTTTCCAAATTTGGGAGGCGGGTAGGGTAGTAGGGAGATCATGGATACTGCAAGTTTCTGAGAAGGAACTCTGTGTCAGGCACACTCAAGCTGAATGAGCCATGACAATGACCCCTTGATATGTCCACAGGGGCCCCTGAACCCTGGGAGCTGTGCACAGGTAGGGTCAGCATGCTGGAGCTTGGGGAAGCATCTAAGTGGGGTGTCTGGGGGGGGGCCAAGGCTATGGTGTTGAGGCTGGATCAGGGAAAGGTCCTGAGGTCCCCGGGAAGCCCCAGAAGTACCAAGAGGGCTGGGAAACCTGAAGGAGGCCCAGAGTTTTGTTGAGGAGGGTGTGACTCCTTGCAAAGCTGCAAAAGATGCAGAGTTGTGGGAATGAGGACCCGAAAGGAGGGCCACATGGGCAAAGGTGGACTGAGGTCAGCACCCCCTCCTCAGCACTAACCTGAGTCCCTCAGAGCCTTGCACATCCCCAGGGGAAAGGAAGGCAGAAACATCTGAATTTTAATCCTAAAATGACTTCATAGTCATTAATGGAATTTAATTGGAAATAACAAGATTATTTTTGCTTTGGGGAGAAAACAGGGGTTCGAGAAAAAGTATAAAATGATTATAGAAAACACTTTCATTTTTTGCACAGTTCAACTCACAAGTTCTAGGGCGACTCTGTGTAGGGTATTTTGGGGGTTAGTATCTCAACAGTTGTTGCAATTCCAGTGAATATCCGGTTATTATTATTAACTGTAGGCAGGACTCAAGCATGAGTCTCAAATGTTCTCTTTTATCCTTACGGGAAAATGGCTTGTTTGTCTATATTTCCTTAATTTTGTTATTTTTCAATAATAACAGTATTGCTATGGCATGTATTCATTCCATAAGCACTACTGAAGACTTCTAGGTGACAAAGGCAAGGGTGCATCAATTTTGGATCAGGTTCCGTCATCAGTTAAGAGACTCAAAATCGTGACATAAGCAAGATAAAAATGTATTTCTCTTTCCTCTAAAAGGCTGGGGATAGAGTATCCAGGACTGGAACTGAGGCTCTAGTCCACAAAATCCTCACACACCCAGGACTATCTACTTTGCTGCACTGGGTCCCAATTCACGTCACCACTGCCCGGTCCAATATGGCTGCCTAGGTCTGGTCATCACACACACATTCCAGCTAGCAGGAAGGAGGAAGGCAAAGGACACGACTAGCTGTCTTTTATGGAAAGCTGGAAGCTGTCATGGGATACTGTTATTTATACTTCATTGGTCAAAACTTGGCCAAAATACAATGTTTCAAGGGTAACTCAGAAAAGTCATTTT
Source organism: Lutra lutra (assembly GCF_902655055.1). Lineage (NCBI taxonomy): Eukaryota > Metazoa > Chordata > Mammalia > Carnivora > Mustelidae > Lutra > Lutra lutra. The sequence goes on along the minus strand of NC_062291.1, from coordinate 1,351,399 downwards.
TATTCTGAGCACTGATGTGGTCAGCTAGAATGTGGGCTTTCTATAAAGATATAAGAAAGGGGAATGGTTTGGGGCATAATGAACAATGTCCGGCACAGGACGCTAGGAATTCTTAGGAATTCTTTATTTATGTCGATCCAATTCAGCAAACAGTAATTGGGCAACTATGTTATGCCAGGTTCGGTCAAGACAGGTGCTGGAGACACCCTCCTTGGCAGGCCTTCGACCTATCCTGCTGCTCTCCCTCTGATGAGGCAATCACTTCCTCTTCTCCTTCTGATCTGGTTTGGCTTTGCAGAGACAGAGCTTTTTATTTTTTTTTAAGACTTTTTTTTATTTATTTGAAAAACAGAGATCACAAGCAGGCAGAGAGACAGGCAGAGGGAGAGGAAGGGAAGCAGGCTCACTACTGACTGAGTGGAGAGCCCAGTGTGGGGCTCCATCCCAGGACCCTGGGATCACGACCTGAGCCGAAGGCAGATGCTTTAACCCACTTGAGCCACCCAAGCGCCCCTGAGACGGAGTTTTTTAAAAACATATTTTCTACTAGCGATATTGCCCGATGCTGGTGAGTAATTCTGTTCTACTGAACCGATGCTTTGATTCTGTATGAGGAATCACCCAGCCCACAATTACCTCTAGGCCTTGAGTGTGAATCATCAATCAATATTAAATCCCTCAGACCCAGAATCACAGAATCGTAAAGCTGGAATGGTCTCAGGGAGCCCTGAGCCCAATGTCCTCGTTCTACACAGAAGGACAGGTCATGCAGAAGCTCGCCAGTCCTCTATGGTGCCTGGGGCTTGAGGCCCCCTCCAGCTTCCTGGCCGAGAGGCCAGGAGGTGGTGCCAGCCCAGACCTCAGTCACATGTCACCAGGCAGTGCCCAGGGCGGCTGTAACCAATGCTTCATCCTGTTCCGTAATCTCCAGGTGGCCTGTCCCAGTTCTGCAGACTCATGTTTCTGAGCCCTGCTTGAGGCAAAACTCAGGTTTGGATTTGTGTCCTCTCGCTCCCTGTGCTCCCCCTTCGCCTCCCCTCCCCGCCCGCCTCACCATCACCCCTCCAGTGCTTGCCTACCTTTCTTTTCACCCATCCCTGGGTGCAGGGGGTGGGGGTGCCATGCACTCAGACCAGCTCAGCCCGTCCTGAGGCGGCCGCTGCTCAGAACTTGTTGCCGCAGAAGGGGCATGAGGGAGTGAGTGTATAAAGATGTGAGGTTATCCTTCTCCTGAAGCCATTCTAACTCGTACGCCAGTGACATTTCCTGAGTGGGAGGGAAGGACTGAGGTTAGGCCCTGGGACTGGGGATTAGCCCAGCCCTGACACACCTGGGGAGGCAGTTTCGGGGGTACTCCAGCCTCTCCCCTGCACCCTGCGGGGGAACAAGGTGCTGACTGCTGGTCACACTACCTCCATCTCCCAGCAGGGAAGAGACTGGGTGTGTGGGGGGGTGGCTCCCTGGTGACATCTGAAGGGACAGAGCATCCCACCCAGAGAGAGCCGCTGTCCTCCAGCTTCCTTTGCGGTGGGCCTGGCTCTTGTTCCTTCCCTGGCCCCTTCCCTGCGGGGCCCAGAGGACAAGCGGCATCCCCGCTCCTGGTCCCAGGTCCCAGAGGTGGTGTCTAGTGGGGCCTGGGGCCAGGAAGCCCATGGCAGGAGGACACTCTCTCCGCCCCCTGTCCAGCGCGCTCAGTGGCCTTCCAGCTTCCTGCTTGAATTCTCTGAGCACGGGAGCGGGTGGCCCGGGGGGTTGTCCCCTCTGCGAGTCAGGTAGCAGTACAGATGGGTAGCAGGAGAGGTCTGGAAATAAAGAGTAAGGGAGCACTCCCACAGATCCCAAATGAGCCCCCTGCCCACCCCTCCCTGCAGAAACGGATCACAGGGGCTCCCTGATCTGGAGTGAGCAGACTCAGGGTCCTGGTTAGGCAGATGCTTGGCCCATGGCCGGTGTGGGTCACGACCGCGCTTTAATAGGGGGCATAAATGTGGCGAAATGTTGGAGGAAGGTTGCTTCTATTCTGATCCACAGTGAGGCAACAAAACTGTTGTCCCCTTTTCTACCACATGCGTTTTTGCTCCTGCCTCTGGCTCTAGGGCACATCAGAACTCCTTGCAGAAAATCTATTGAAAAGGGAAAAGCACATTTTTCAAGCCTGAAAAAGCAAGATGCTTCCCGGAAGTTATGATGTCATTGCATCTGACGGGGGCAGTGTGCTTTTGTGGCAAAGAGAAAGGGCGGTTATTATTCATGTGAGATACAGACTGGTGGGTGGCCGTTTCCTCCCGCGTCATCCTGGGTGGGAAGACTCACTGCTTCTCCGCCCAGCTATTCTCCTTGAATTCATTTGCAAAATCCTGCTCTCAGAGTTTTCCTGCAGAAAATGAACACACTATTTTATAAGAAGAACATGAAAGAACATATTATTTTATAAGAAATATAAAAAAAGAACATATTATTTTATAAGAAGGGCGAACACAGGGACACCTGGGTGGCTCAGTCAGTGAAGCCTGTGCCTTCGGCAGGGGTAATGGTCCCACGGTCCTGGCGAGCCCCTGATTTGGGCTCTCCACTCAGGCGGGAGCCTGCTTCTCCCTCTCCCTCACTGTTCTCACTCTCTTGCTCTGTCTCAAATAAATACATTTTCTAAAAATCTTAAAAAAAAAAAAATAAGGGCAAACAGGCCACAAATTCCTGGTCCCCTAAGCCTTGTCTAGCATACCTCTCCCCATCCCCCGTCACAAGCCTGCCAGGGAGGGGCACCCCTGTCCGGGCGTAGCCCTGCAGGAAGGCTTCCTTCCTTTCCTGACTCCATGCTCCCTGACAGGTATTTTTTTAGGGCACAGATGAAAGAGGGATGAAGTGTGGTCCCAGATCCCCCTCCCCAACTCATAGGTCCTGATCTGGAGCATTCTGGATGTGGTGTGAGTGAACGGCCCCCGGTTACCAACAGACAGAGCCCAGGAAAATCCTAGAGCCTGGGGTCTGATCGGCCACCTGTCAGATCTACCCTTGGGGCCGCAGACACAGCCTCGGAGGGATTCCCCCCCGCCCCGGGACCCGGTACTCATATTTTCTCTTCTGTTTCCTATCCCTATCAGAAAACCTCTATGTTTAGGGTCAGGGGAGGGATGCGGAGAGACGGAGTTCAACTTGGCTGAGGAATCTTCCTCTTAGTCTGAGAAATCAGCGAAGGGTCATTTTAGTTCACCCTATTCTGTCTTCAGTCGCCCCCCACCCCCGCCACAGGTGGAGGAGACATTACCTATCAGACGTAATCTTAGGGAAAGCACAGGTGTTTACTCGGAAGCACGTGTCCATAGGCTGTCCTGCCACAGAGTGAAAGCGGAGGTCCTTGTTTTGTTTGGGGGAGGAAGGGGGGTGGTCGCTAGGGAGAGATACAGTGAAAGGACTAGCTGCCTTTATGACCCCACACCTCCAGTAAAGCGTCTTAAACTCACCAAATGCTCGGGGTGAGTGGACTTTTGGTGGGAAGGGCTCCAGAGTCTCCCTTTGCCCCAGGGGGGCAGACATGGGTAGGGGGAGCTAATGTGGGAATCAAACGCAGAGGGCCGGCACACATGGTGCGGGGGGCTTTCACTTGGATGGGCCCGGGATTGATGGTGGCTCTGGAGATGGGTCTCAGCCAAACCAATTTAGCATAACAAATGTATGCGCAGGGAGGCTCCAGCGGACATCTGTGTTCCACCACAATAAACAAGGGAGTTGAAACGAGAAGCAAAATCAGCCTGCATTTTTCCTTTTTATGCTATTGAGGATATCGCCCATTTCAGAGTCATGGGCTTTGGTCTTCGCATGTGCTGCTGCTTAGGGAGAGGTGTGTGCTGTTCCAGAGACAGAACTAGCTCCTTCCTCACCTGCAGGACTCAGGTAACACACCCACCCCTGTCCATGGCAGGCGGAGCATAGCCTCTCTCCTCGACCGAAAATTCTCCTCTAGAAATAAACAGGCTTGTAACTCCGAATACCTCTGAGTGTTCCCAGTGTGACTCGGGCTTCCTTAAGAGTTTTGTAGGACTCCTCTTGCCTTTTCTCGTTTTCCTCTTTACCACAGTGGGATCAGTGCTTCTCGAACTTTCTGGTGCATAGCCTCACCTGGGGATTCTGTGAAGATGCAGATTCTAATTCAGCAGATCTGAGATGGTCAGAAAGTCTAGTTAGTAGCAAGGTCCCTGATGATGTGATGCCGCTGGTGGTCCGTGGACCCCCGTTTGAGGAGTGAATCTCCAAATCCCAGGTCAACCCAGGGAAGGCGGCGTCTCCCAGGGTGTGGTTCTCGGGCGGGGTCTGCAAAAATGCAGACCTCTGGGCTCCCTCCACCCCAGTCAGAATCTAGGGGAGGACACTCGACATCTGCAGTTTAATAAAAGCTCCAGATGAGGGGCGCCTGGCGGACTCAGTAGGAAGAGCATGCGACCATCGAGAGTCATGAGTTCGAGCCCCACGCTGGGTGTAGTAATTACTTAAATAAATAAGACTTTAAAAAACAACCCCCAGATAACTCGAGGGCAGACAGAGTTCGGTGAGCAGCTGCTGCAGGGAAGAGAGCTACAGTCACTCATGGCAGAGTCTAGGTTGCTATGGTCCCTGGGCTTGTGTTGTTGTGTTGCGACGGTCCCTGGGTTTTGGTCTCCTGACTCCTCGAAATAGATCTGCTTCATGAGATGGCTACAATAATTAGCCAATAACTTCAGATCTTGGCATAAAGAAACCCTAGGGGGAACTACTCTCTAAAGGAAAAAGAGCTCAGGATACCATTGGAGCATGGCAGGCGGGGAAGGCCCCTTTGTCCCCCTGTTTCAGGGAGCATCCCTTGTACCTCCAGCACCCAGCACAGAGCAATCACCTGAGCAGGCAAGGAGGCCAGGGCACCAGTGACCGCGCAGAGCTGGCAGGCAGGACGCCTGAAGCCAACACAAGAAGCAGTCCTGGGGGCGGGGCCAGCTCTCTCTGCAGGGCGTGGGGGGGGTGGGGGGGGGTGAGGGGGTGGGAGGGAGTCCGCAGGTCCTGACTCAGGATCCACCATTAGGAATCACCCCAAAGGCAGTTTAGCACGGCAGAGGCTTCTCCTGCCCTAGCCCCCCGCAGGACGTATGTCAAATCTGATGCCTGAAAATCCTAGGTGACAAATCACATAGGGATCCAATCATATGAGCAGATGGTGTGGTCCCCCTGACATTCACACCTGGTGGCTGCTGAAACCCTAGAGAGTGTAATTGGAAAATAAACCACCCTGCTCCAGATATTTAATTCTCTTGCCAAGTGAGAAATTCCACCTTGCAGCAATGATGTCCTCTTCCATGAAGTTTGTCTGTCTGCCCATGAGGCTGAAGATAGTTTCCACTTTCATCTCAGTGTGGAAGATAATAGTGACCCTAATGTTGCCACCACCTCCGTGAGTGACTATAATGTCCTTTGCATGGAAAGGGACTTACACTTTGCAAAGCACCTTTCCACGGTGCCAGATCTAAAGGTGAGAACTAGCCCTCCCTCTCCCTCTCTTTCCTCCTCCCGTGAGTACACAGTGCGTGCCTGCGATGCGTTGAGTGGGCATTTCAGAGTGAAGAGACAGCTCCTGATACCACGGAGATCACAGAGTATGGGCAGAGACAGATGGACGAGCAAGCTGTTAGAACCGCAGTGATGAGTGCCGAATGAGTGGTGAGGATGTGAGCTGTGATGTACGGGGGGTGGGGGGTTGTTGGCTGCTGGAAGGCAGTGCCTGGAAGCTGAGCTGGAGTTTTATGTACTTTCCCACTCAGGGAACTGGAAGCAGCACGGCACTGGGGGACTGGGAATGCTGGGGAGAGAGGAGGATAGAAAGGAAAGCAGGGGTCAGATCAGGAAAGGCTTTCTGCGTCCTGCCAAAGGTTTGGCTTTCCATCTTGCAGGAGCCCCTGGAAGGTGCTCAGCAGGGGAGCCTTGAGTGAGGTCCCTAAGGCAGCCGAAAGAAGAGGAGGTGGTCCTGGAGGAGGCATGCACCATGGACTGCCTTGGCAAGAAAGGTCTTGTTGGTGAATCATGTTTACACTTGAACTAGTAACAATTTTTGCAAACTTAAGTGCCCATCATGGGTTGGTTCGCTCACTGTCCTTCAAACCCCGTTTGAAAAAAAGATACTGGGGTGCCCTGGATAGATCTGTTCAGGGAAGACAAAGAGGCGCTCCTATCCAGAACTAAGATGGAAACATTAGGACTGATGGAGCCCAGCCACCCATTCATTTTCAAACAATTGACAGGGAAAATGCTCGCCACAATGGGATAGAGAAATGGTTAATACAGTCATAACTACAGAAAACAGAAAACTGACCTTTAAAAATCCTAATAGAAAAGCAGGCAAACAACATGTATGAACAAATCCATAATTTAAGATAAATAGTACATAGAAACACAAAGGACATAAGATAAATATACAAACCAATGCACGTGAAAAATATTTAACACTATTACTGATCAAAGTCATGACCATTTAAGCCCCGGGAGTTGCTGCTTCTCGTTTATCAAATTGACGATATTTAAGAAGCTAACACACAAGTCAGTACCGAGAAGGCTGGTGGCATGGGGACCCTCCCCAGCCTTGCAGGGAGCAGGGGGAGTGGAAATTGGAAACTTTTCTGAAAGCAATTTAGACAATGAAACACAAGCCATGACAATGCCTCGTTCTGTGATTTTACTTTCAGGCATCTATCTTAAGGAAATAATGAATGAGACAGCATGTGTATGTACAAGACCCCTGCAGTGTTACTTCTGATAAACCTAACTTGGAAGAGGTAAATCGTGGGTCAAGGCTAGCCCAGCTGGATAAGCTTGGGTGCGTGGTGTAAGATGGCCCAGCTGAGCGACCACTTGAAGTAGGTTCTCCAAGATGTTGAAATGGTTGAGGAAAGTGACCATGATGCCGTCTCACATAAAACTAGTAGATTAAACTACAAAATCAGCATCGTCTCAATTTCACTTTTTCAAATGAGTCCACAAAATTAAAGGCAGCCTACAGAATGGGAGAAGATATTTGCAAACAACATATCAGATAAAGGGCTAGTCCAAAACCTATAGAGAACTTATCAAACTCAGCACCCCAAATCCCCCCAAAAATCCAGTCAAGAAATGGGCAAAAGACATGAATAGACATTTCGGCAAAGGAGACATCCAAATGGCCAAGAGACACATGAAAAAGTGCTCCACATCACTCAGCATCAAGGAAATACAAATCAAAACCACAATGAGATACCACCTCACAGCCGTCAGAATGGCTAAAATTAACAAGTCAGGAAACGACAGATGTTGGCCAGGAAGCGGAGAAAGGGGAAGCCTCCTTACACTGTCGGTTGTGGCTGCAATCTGGTACAGCTATTCTGGAAAACATCATGGAGGTTCCTCAAAAAGTTAAAAATAGAGCTACCCTATGACCCAGCAATTACACTACTGGGTATTTATCCAAAGGATACAAACATAGCCATTTGAAGGAGCACATGAACCTCAATGTTTATAGCAACAATGTCCACAATTGCCAAACTATGGAAAGAGTCCAGATGTCCATGGACAGATGAATGGATAAAAAAGATGTGATACACACACACACACACACACACACACACACACACACAGGAATATTATGCAGCCATCAAAAATAATGAAATCTTGCCATTTGCAACAACGTGGTTGGAACTAGAGGGTATTATGCTAAGTGAAATAAGTCAATCAGAGAAAGGCAAATACCATATGATTTCACCCATATGGGGAACTTAAGAAACAAAACTTATGAATATAGGGGAAGCGAAGAAAAATAAGATAAAAACAGAGCGGAAGGCAAACCATGAAAGGCTCTTAACTATAGGGAGCGAACAGGGTTGCTGGAGGGGCAGGAGGTGGGGGATGGGTTAACTGGGGGATGGACATTAAACGAGGCCACGTGATGTGATGAGCACTGGGTATTATAGGCAACTGACGAATCACTAAATTCTACCCCTGAAACTAATACCACACTATATGTTAACTAAATTGAACTTAGATTAAAAAAATAAAATAAAAAGAGTATACACTTAAATAAATATCAGTGCATCCAAGTGAGGAGGTTATGAGCATTTCTTATAACGTAATTTCTCCACTTCCTTGTATTTTACAGTTTCCTACAACAAATATTTCTTTTTTACTATTTTTTAAATTTAGCCTACAAAGCCTACTTGCACCATCAAGGGACGTGGTCCCTGAAGGTACAGCAGGTTGGTGCTGGTGTCAGCTATGGTTAGGGCAGATGGAGTGGCAGGTGGCCTTTTGTTGGCCAGGTGCTCAGAGTGCTCGGTGTCACTGTGTCATTGGTCCCCGTGGAGGGCCCGTGTGACCACATAATAGACTTCATCAAACCCCATCTCGACATCCTACCAGCCAGATCCCAAATTACCTGTAGCTACTCCTAGTCCATGGGAAGGGAAGTGTATCGGGGGAAAGTTGCAATTTAAATTACTTACTGTTGTACATTGTACACAAACCAAGAACTTTCTAAAAACATTGTTAGAGTCCCTCTCAGTCTTGAGGGGACCAAGGCAAGTGAGGTCCTTGACACTTGACCTTAATTAGATTTACTGCGAATGCATCTTCTTAGTGGTTACTATTTGCTGAATTGAGTGAAGGGTGTTGTGATATTGTGATTTATAATAAGAAATAGGTAGTTTGTCTTTGTCCTGTTTCTGGCACAGAGCTCTAAAAACCCTCAGGATTTCCTAAGCAATAAGGACAAAAGGAGCTTTTGCTATAATACTTGGTCTCTTGTCCTCAGTTTCTGAAATTCAGACGCATAAAGGTGACATGGGTGTCTTGTTATTCATAGACAGCTGGGTTATGGTAATGAGATGACTTTTGAAGTGCACCTGAGGTTGGAGGCTGGTTGCCAAGGGAACCACCCTGTGAATGCAGGGTTGGAAGTTTTCAGTCCTACCCCTTGACTTCTGGGAAAGGGGAGTGCAGCTGGAGATTGAGTTCAATCATGGATGGTCAATGATTGAATCAAGTATACCTCTGCAATGAAGCTTCAACAAAAACCCAAAAGGACAGGGTTTGGAGAGCTTCCTGGTGGGTGGACATGTGGAGATTCGGGGAGAGTGGCCGGCTCAGAGAGGGCATGGGGCCACCTCACCCTTGCCCGTACCTCACCCTATACATTTCTCCCAGCTGGCTGTTCCTGAGTTATATCCTTTCATAATAAATTGGTGATCTGGTAAGTAAGATGTTTCTCTGAGTTCTGTGAGCTGCCCTAACAAATTAATCAGACCCAAGGAAGCGGTCATTGGAACCTCTGATGCTCAGCTAGTTGGTCAGGGGCACAGGGAACCACATGGGCTTGGGACTGGCATCTGAAGTGGGGGTAAACTTGGGGGACTGAGCCCTCACCCCGTGGGATCCGACACCATGTCCAGGAAGATTGATTCAGAAATGAGTTGAATTGTAGGACACCCAGATGACGTCTTAGCTTTGCTTATTGGCGGTGTGAGAGAAAACCACCCACAGCTTGGAACTGGTGTTAGGATTATCAGACATGAACCCAGCCCTGAGGAGCTCAGGTTTTAGTTCAGAGCCCTAATCTGCAGGACCCACAGCATCTTGTCCCAAGCTAGATTCCTGAGTCTTCCAGGACATCAAATGAGTAGCAGGGATCCTGGAACTGACCTCAAAGAAAAAATCTGGGCCACTTAGAAGGTTGGACACTATCCATAAGCAGTCCTTGGAGTCACTGTTCTTTCTCCCGGGAGAGTCCTCACACTTACATCTGAAAACTTGAAACTGGAGGCTGGACCTTTGTTCCTACTTTCCCAACCAGTGTGGCAGTTAGAAGGGGAGATGGGGGACCTGGCACGTATGTTCAAGGGACCTGCTGAAGTCTGAAGGCTCAGATTCCTGAGCTCTGAATGGTAAGCAGAGTCCTGCCAAGCTCTTGGTTAGGAGGGACAGATACAGGGGAGGTATTTTCATGGACTCCTGGGGTGGGTATGGAAACCAAGGTTGTTAAGCGGGTGGCCAATCATCATAGTTGGGTGGATGGCCCAACTGAAATTTAAATTGTAGTTGGGGCAGAGGGGCTGGCCGGTGGGGGGAAGTTGGGTCACCTAAGAGACAAAAGCCATGCAATTTGCTTCCTAGATGACCAGCCACCTCTTGAGTGGAAGGCTACTTCTGCTCTGCTGAAAGCAATTTCAGGCACTCATTTAGAAATCAACACCCTTCCTCCAGCAAGTCCATACTTGCCCCCCAGAGGGATCTGGTTCAGCATAGTTCTCTGGGGACCAAAACTCTTCTCCCTGCCTTGTGCTCACCCAGCATGGCTCCCGCATGACTCAGGCAGGGAGAGGGACAGGGCACACCTTTCAGAACATACGTGCCCTTGTAGACCGTGGAGGCGTGCTCCCTCCCCACGTTGCTCTTGCCTTCACTTCTGGCAGGACCGAGGAATGGGGCTAGAACCTGGCTCTGCTGTCCTCTGGGGAATGTAGTCAGTGATAAGAGCGAAAGGGCCACCAGTGTAGTGGTGTTACTCGGGTTAAATCAATGCTTGGAGAACCTCTTGCTTAGCGCAGCAGCCCAGGCAAGCAGAGCACTCCGTGGAGGGCTGGTCAGTTGCCATCTTGGAGACCTTAGATCCCCGAGTGCCTGATGGGCCTGTTTCAGACCACAGTCCTGGGTCTCAGCAGAATACCGCCGGGTAAGAATTTTTGTAGTTAGAATCAATTCTGCTGGCCACTCTTCAAGTAATTCCCCAAATAAGTCCACTTCTGTTTCTCTGGAGAAGACAAATCTGGCCCTTCAGCCCCATCCGTGAGAAGCTGAGAGCTTGACCTCCCAGCTGAGACCCTGGGAGAGGATCGGACTGAACAGAGCATCAAGTCAGAAAGCCACAAAACAGGTTCTAGCTTAAATAAATTGGGCCATCAGCCTCTTTGGGAACTAAGTCCTATATTCTTTTCAGTACCTCAGTCTTTTACAGATCTTCCCAAAATTAGTTCCCTCAATTCCCAGAAATTTTCTAGTTAGATGCTGACCATTGCTGTCCTAAAAGCCCAGACTGAATTCTAAAAGGGAGTTCATCTAAAAATCCTTGCTTCTGTAATGGGCTTGGTCCAATGCTTTCACTTCATGCAAAGCAACTACTGAAGAACTTAAAAAAATTCTCCTTTTTCTCATCTCAGCTGAACCCTTTATGTCCAGGGGCCCCCTGAGACCTTGCAGAGATGTTTCGAGCTATTTATAAATATGACACATGATGATGTCTGCCTTGGCAAGCAGATCGCATAGAACTTGAAGTTTTGGGAGGAGGAAACAGATACCCTAGTCTGAATCGGGCCATGATATCACTTACCTTCTAATTCGTGGTGGCCTGCTGCCCGGGAAACACCATCTGAGCCTTGGAGAGATCCAAGGCTCCATGAGAAAACTCAGTCCCTGAGGACCCCAGCTGGTAGGTCTGGAAATGTCTGGACCTATAACTGGCACTGGGGTTGGAGAAGACTCAGGCATTCACTTTTCTTTGTCCAGTGATGCCCCCAGAAAAGTTCTCATGTGTTGTTATGAAAACCAGTGTTTCCCTTTGCCTCACCACCTTCTGCATTGTCCTTTTAGGCAAAAGCATAATCCAGGACAAAGCGAGATGCTTGATGAGTTCCCAGACTTCAGACCCAGATAATCTACAACTGGGCATTCTAAAGATGCTCCTGGATATAATTTGGAACCATTTTTTGGTGATTTTAGAGGAATCACAGATGATAGGAATATTAAAAAGATTGATCAGATTAGTATCTCATTTTTAAAAAGGAAAAGTAGTAGATTCTGAGAAACTGTAGCTCTGCTTGACATTGCTTTCCAGGAAACTCCTGGGGTGGGTTGTTGAATGTGTGATTTTAACTATGAAGGAAGGGATTAGGAGATATCTGGGAGTCTGCACTAGTTCAGAGAGCGCATGTAGATTGTGCCAGACTTGTGCCATTCTGTGTTCTGATCGTGGTGTCACTTAATAACACCAAGGAGTCCCAAAGAGAGCGTTTTGTTGGTTTCATGTGGCATCTGACATAAAATCCTATGCGTGAACTGGAAAATGTGGGCTGGATATTGGCACACCTGGGCAGGTGAGGGATGAGTGGGTTGAAAAATTATGTTGAAAAACTGGACTGAGGCGCTCCTGGGTAGCTCAGTTGTTAAGTGTCTGCCTTTGCTTAGGTCATGATCCCAGGGCCCTGGGATTGAGCCCCGCATCCGGCTCCCTGCTCAGTGGGAAGCCTGCTTCTCCCTCTCCCACTCCCCCTGCTTGTGTTCCCTCTCTCACTGCCTTCTCTCTCTGTCAAATAAATAAATAAATCTTAAAAAAAGAAAAAAGCCAACCTGGATCGATATCATAGTGGAGCATGAAGTATTCTGTTCTAGCTTCTCAGTATTTGGAAATGGAACACTTGCTTGCTAAGCTCATAGACACTATAGAAGTGACCGGGAAAGCTAGTCTGTAGATAACCAGACGTAACATCCAAGCTCGACAGCCTGGAATGGGGACCTCAGATCAATGGGTAAAATGACAACCAGGACAAATGCCAAGTTTGGATTTAGATTTTTATTTTCTTTAACTTTTTAAAGAAGATTTTATCTATCTATCTATCTATCTATCTATCTGTCATCTATTTGAGAGAGAGAGAGAGCACAAGCAGTAGGAGTGGAAGAGGGAGAGGGAGAAGCAGGCTCCCAGGACTTGGATCATGCCCTGAGCCAAAAAGCGGTTGCTTCAAGGACTGAGCCACTCAGGTGGCCCCTGGATTTAGATTTTTAAATATGGGAGAAACATTTTGGCAATTCATGTGAAAAATCATGGAGGAGTTAAAGAGACCACAGCGTGCTGTGATTAAAAGATACATACAGGGGCGCCTGGGTGGCTCAGTGGGTTAAAGCCTCTGTCTTAGGCTCAGGTCATAATCCCAGGGTCCTGGGATCGAGCCGGAGCGGGCATTGGGCTTTCTGCTCAACAGGGGGCCTGCTTCCCCTTCTCTCTCTGCCTGTCTCTCTGCCTACTTGTGATGTCTGTCTGTCAAATAAATAAATAAAATCTTAAAAAAAAAAAAAAGATACATACAATCATGCCCGGCCCTCCTGGAACATCCACGTGGAGATCATGTCCAGGCCATTGCGCATGAAAATTAGTCTGCACCTGGTCCCTGTTGGGCCACATCTCAGTTCAATCCTGGGATCTGCGTTTTAAGATCCAGGAACCGTGATAAGCCAGAGAGCATGGATCTGGCCAATCAGAATAAGGAGGCATCTGCAATGTCATACAAAGGAAAGTGAAGGAAACTTTTGAATATTTAAAACATGTATTTTAGGGCACCTGGGTGGCTCAGGTGTTAAGCATACGCCTTCAGTTCAGGTCATGATTCCAGGGTCATGGGATCAAGCCCCATGTCGGGCTCCCTACTCCAAGGGAAGCCTGCTTCTCCCTCTCCCACTCCTCCTGCTTCTGTTCCCTCTCTCAATGGTGCCTCTCTTTGTCAAAGGAATAAATAAAATCTTAAAAAAAAAACCATGTATTTTTGTTTTTTACTGTAGAAAAACAAACATGTGTTATAAAAATTGGGAAAACTAAGGGGCAGTGGAGAAAAGACGTTCATTCTTGTTTTTAGATAGGAGAAGGTGAGGGCTGGGGGCATGGGAGGAGAGGTTGGTTAGGGCACAGGAGGACTGACTTGGCCTCTGAGGTTCAGTTTCCTTTTCACCAAGATGGGGGTTTGATTAGGGGACCCTTAGGCCACTTATAATGTTATGAATGACTTTCTGATAGGGCAGGACTGTCTCCCAAGCTGAAGGGCGCTCAGGTAATCAAAGGAGTAGATTGATCGATGCTATTCCAGATTCTGGGAGATAAAACTAGAATCAGAAGGACAGGTAAACAAAGAAAGCTTAGTATAGTTCATCACTAATTAAAATATATTACTATTTATATAAATATACATAAAATCATATACATAATTTATAATACATAAATATACATTATTTTTATTATTTCTGTTTTATATAGATATTCATATGTAATTTAACTGTATATAACAAAACAAAACAAAAAAACAAAAACAAACCCCAAACCAAAATACCCCAATGATCTATAATTCAAAACTTCTTACTGCCCCTCCTTCCTGCTCTTTCCTTTCTGCTTCTACTTCTTGGTGAAAAGGAATTGAGCATACAGTTGACCTTGAACGACATGATTTGGACGGCATGGGTCCACTCACACGCGTTTTTTTTTCCACGAATACAGTGCACTGCTGTGAATGTATATTCCCTGTGGTTTTCTTCATGACAATTTCTTTTCTCCAGCTCTATTGTCAGAATACAGTGCATAGGACACAGATCTTACAAAATACGTGTTAATCGATTATTCATGTTATCAGTAAGGCTTCCGGTTAACAGAGGTTATCAGTAGGGAAGTTTGGAGGTAGTCAAAAGTTATACTTAGACTTTCAACTGTGTGGGGTCAAGGGTCACAGTATTTTGAAATCCAGTGTGACTTAAGAGAGTGATTTATACTGAAATCACTGGTATAGCACACGTCAGAGGCTCAGGCCATCTCCACTGAGCGAATGTGTCTGGTTACTGGCTCGGAGACCTTCTGGTCTGGCAGCCAGAGGACACAACCCTGACTCCACGGGTGACACCTGAATGCAAATGCATGCCAGTGCGTCCCGAGGAGGCGTGCTCAGGGTTTGCTGTGAGAGAGGCGAGGGGGCTGGAGGATGGAAGGCTTGAGTAGAGCTTAAGGACAAGTCGGAACTCACCCAAGGGACAGGACAGGCTCCAGGTGAGCTCAGCGGTGTGGAGGGACTGTGTCTGCAGGTCCAGATGGCCGACCCCGGCAGACCCAGTGCTCAGCAAATACCAACATACCCCTCTACATTTTCCTTTGCAGTCTGGCTGAGTTCGTATGACTGGATCTAAAAAGGATGTGTGTCACTTCTCAGCCCAGGCATTAAGAGCTGGTATGCCTCTTCCATCCCTGTAAAATAACAGAATGTGTATATGTTGGCCTCTGTCCCTGGGTCCTGTCACAGAACTCCTCGAATCCTTATATTTTCCTAAGTGAAAAGAACACTGGGAATATCTTCGGTTCTAATATATTTGGTCTTTGACCTTGGTCTTTGACACAGGGCTCTTAAATCCCTTAGAATTCCCTGGGTAACAGGACGGTCTGTCGTTCTAATGAGGTGACTCTGAGTGGGCTGCTGGATTACTTCAGGATGGAGGCTGGTCACCGGAAGGACCAGGCTGTGATTAGAAGCTTGGAGCTTTCAGCCCTACCGACCATCCTCCAGGACAGGAGAGAGGCTGGAGAATGAGTTAATAATCAGCCTTGCCAACATGAAAAAGCCTCTACAAAAATCCCAGACATATGGGGTTCTGAGAGCTTCTGGGTTGATGGACACATTATATGGAAGGAGGGTGGTGCACCCCAACTCCACGGGGACAGAAGCCCCTCCACTCAGAACCTTTTGGATATCATCTTATATATCTTTCATCTGGCTGTTCTCTGATAGCCTTCATTATATTCTTTTTAATAAACCAGTAAACCTAAGGAAGTGTTGCTGGAATTCTGTGGGCCATTGTGTCCAGCAAATGATCACATTCAAGGAGAGGGGTCCTGGGAATCTCTGATTTGCAGCCAAGGGACAGAAATTGTAGGTGATCGAGGGACTAGTGATAATCTGTGATGAGCCTCGGAAGTAGGGAGCAGACTTGTGGGACCAAGCCTTTAACCCATGGGATCTGATGTTCCCTCCAGGTAGATGGTGTCAGAATTGAACCGTAGGACCCCCCCAGCTGGTGTCTCAGAATTTCTTGATGTGTAAAACCTACATAGGTGGTATTAAAGAGTTGTGACTGTGGAGGTCATGCGAGAGCAAAAGAGAGGGTGCTTTTTCTAACTTAGCCCCCTTTCTCCCCTTCTCCTTGTGATCTGGAAGCTCTGTGTTGGGTTGGTTGTGTCACAGGATGGAGAGATGGAGGATTTCTGACTCACTACTGGGAGGACAGACCTGTCTTTGTGTGGGTGAAAAATAGACCTCTATTGTTTTTGGAGACTGGGATTTTGGAATCAGTCTACTGTAGAAGCTGATCTGACCGGGTAGGAAATGCTCTCAGAGACTACTCCCCTTCTCCTGTTGAGATGAACAGGAAGTAAAAACCTTACCAAAAATTCCTATTTTTCTGGAGGGCGAGGATTGTTACCTTAGCTTCATCTAAAAGAACTCTATTTTGGGGCACCTGGGTGGTTGCGTCTGTTAAGCATCTGTCTTAACTCAGATCATAATCCCAGGGTCCAGGGATCGAGTCTCACATGGGGCTCCCTGCTCTTGTCCTTCAGCTCCCTGCTAACTTCTCCTTCGGCCCCTCCATCGCACCTCCCCACTTGTGCTCTCTCTCTCTCTCAAATGAATAAATAAAAATCTTTTAAAAAAAAGAAAAAAACCTCTATTTCTATCTGTGTCACTTATTTAAATGTCCTTGGTCGGACTTTCTTTAGTAAAAGATTCTGATTTTTTTTTTTTAAGGCATAACATTTCAAGAAGTTTCTAGCATTTCTGGAGTTTTTGTGAAGCCCTCAGTGTGCATCTCACCTTATCTTTACGATGACTCTATGGCGTAGGCATTGTCACCATTCCCATGTTTTGGGGGTTGGAAACTGAGGCTCACACAGAGCCAAAGGGCTAACTTGGGGAAAATCTGGGAGTAGGTAGAGAAGCTGGGTGTTCAGCCCAGTGCTGTCCAACCACATTTTAATTTGTAAGAAACTTCTTTATCCTGCAGTAAATTCTGTCTCCCAGGCTTCTAATAAATGCTTAATGAGTTGAATCCTACACTAGAACCACTGTATTATGTATGCATCTTTCCATTTCAAGAAGACAAAGGTTCAGTACAGGAAAAGGCAAGAGCTAAAGGAGAGTTTCCAACCAGGCTTCCATTGCAGAGAGAGGCATTATTATAAAATAGTGTATTTCAACACCATGGCAAGGAATGAAGTATGATGTTGGCTACTGATTTCAGGATCTGCGGACCCCTTGAGCTGTACTTCTGTTGCTATTTTAACACCTTGTATATCTAAATTATATGTTTGAAACATCTTGATTGTCAATCATGAGCAACAGTGTTCTGGGAAAGCCCACTTAACATTAACACCAATGATATACATACGTGTTTCCATATGAATGGGTACAATGCAAGAGTAAATTCTGGTCCCAATTCGGACAAAAAGTATATGATCTTGAGAAACTTACTTACCTTCACTCAATGACCTCATACACGTGTTTTCAGGGCTGGAGGATTATGGAATAACCAGTCTGTAGGCAGCATCTGAAGTTCAGGAGATCCATGAAAGACTGGTTTACCTACTCCCACCTAGTCCTGCCAACAGAGATTCTAATTCAACTTTGTAGCAATGATCAGAGGTTCAAACACTTTTTTCTCTACTTTCAAAATCAAGATTTCTTTGATACACCGTGTACTTGTGTCTAATCTCTAGTATTGAGAAGTTAGGGTGCACAGTACATAAGACCACCCTTGCTTTGGACACCAGCTGCAAGTTTGGGACTCCCCAGGTCCACCCTTAGGTTTGATCATTTTTTAGAAGTACTCACAGAACTCACTGAAAGCTGATGGTTACAATTTATACCAGCAAAAGGATAGAGATTGAAATCATCCAGTAGAGTCGTCCAGGAGGGTTCTAAATGCAGAGCTTCTGGTTGTCCCGTCCCCATGGAGTCATGGACAGTATTAACTCCTCCCAGCAATGATGTTGACGTTATCTGTGGAACATTGTCAACTAAGGAAGTTCACCTAAACCTTAGTGTCTAGAGTCTCTATGGAGGCTCCCCAGTCAACTGCCTGTGTAGCTCCCCTCAGTCTCCAGATCTTTTGGAAGTTGAGCTGATACTGCGTGACTCAAAGCCCCCACCATAAATCACATTGTTAGACATTCTGATACGGTCTGAGACCCCCGAGTAAACAAAGACACTCATCAGTGAGGGCAGACTAAGAGCTTGGAGATTACCTATGAGGATCTGAGGGCAAAGGCCATACCTCCTTTTGGGCAAGGTTAAAACGCTTACTATGCATGTAGAAAAGTTTTCTTGTAGATAAGTTTATGAAGACCAATTTTTTAAAAATCTTGTTTTCTATTTGAGACAAAACAGAGTCAACTGTATCATCCAAAGCAAGTGCATTTTCAACATCTGTTACGGTGCTAGGAAAACACTGTATTAATTGTTGGCAAATTTGACCCTACAATGTCTGAGCGCTGACTTATCTGTTGGCAGACATGCTTACACGCACCACCAACATGGGCTGGCTGAAGTTATGGGGGTGTTATCTCCCCTTGACCACAGAGTGCTAAAGGTTCAGCCTGGCTTCTGACCAGCCATCCTTGTCGTGGTTGCCAGTTCCCAGGGTTCTTAAAAGAAGGCATAAGGAGATGTGGGACAGTGTCAGCAGCCTCCGAACCTGTTGTTAATTTGTCACGGTCACTCAACTCCTTTTCACGTACCCATTCTCTCCTCTCCAGACTCAGAAGATGAACAACTCTCTGACACTCCTGAGTCATTCAGGCAACGATGTTTAATTGGCTCTGAAAGTTGAGTGCACTTTGACGTCACCATGGATCTCCAGGACCGTCAAAGTATATGTTATGAACTGAACTGTGTTCCCTCCAAATTTGGATGTTGAAGCCCTAACCCCTAGTATGATTGTACTTGCAGATAGGGCCTCTGAGGAGGTGATAAAGGTTAAACGAGGTCCTACGGGTGAGGGTCAGATGTGATAGGACTGGTGCCCTCATAAGAAGATGCAGAGTTCTCTCCATCAGGCGAGGACACAGCAAGAAGGCAGCCGTCTCCAAGCCGGGAAGAGGGCTCTCACCAACAAATGATGGTGCTGGACTTAAGTCTCCAGAACTGGGAGAAATAAATTTCTGTTATGGTAGCCCCTAGTCTTTGGTATACAGTTACAGTAACCTGAGCTGACTGATACAGTATAATCCCCTCAATGTAGGCAACATTGCTCTCTTAAATATGTAGAAAGAATATGTGTCAAAAATTGATTTAAGGGGCACCTGGGTGGTTCAGTGGGTTAATCCTCTGTCTTCGGCTCCCGTCATGATCTCAGGGTCCTGGGATCGAGCCCCATATCGGGCTCTCTGCTAAGTGGGGAGTCTGCTTCCCCCGCACCCCTCTGCCTGCCTCTCTGCCTACTTGTGATCTTTGTCTGTCAAATAAATAAAATCTTTATAAAAAAATTGATTTAAGCTCTCACCAAAGGGTCCTGCATGATGGTGAAGCTGGTTCTCAGTTAGACTTCTGCTTTATTTTAAGATTTATTTATTTATTTGAGAGAGAGAGGAAGTATGAGCTGAGGGAGAGGGAGAGAGAAACTTGAGCAGACTTGGAGCTAAGTGGGGAGCCCAGTGCCGGGCTCCATCTCACGACCCTGAGATCACCACCTGAGCCGAACCCAAGAGTTGTATGCTTAACTGACCGCACCACCCAGGCGCCCCTCGGTTAGACTTCTGAAATGAGAACCTTCCTCTGACTCTTGATCAAAGACACAAGGTCCTCCCATGCTGCTGCTTTCTCATAAAAAGAACTACGCTCTGTTGATTGCTTATTAAACGAATATACAGTTCTATTACTTCATGAACTGTAATTTTATCCAGTCCTCGTGAGAGCTGCCATTATGTCTATTTTATACCTAGGGACGCTGAAGCACAAAGAAGTTAAATGACTTGACCAAGCTCACCTAGTGGCAAAGTCAAGATTCAGACTCAGTCAACCTGGCCCCCGGTGCTTACTATCCTTACCCCCACACCACATTGTCTCCACTCTCTTTATTCTCTGCCTCAGGGTACTTGGCCACTACTCCTCAGCCAGATTCCTTTTGTCTTTTTTTTTTTTTTTAAAGATTTTATTTATTTATTTGTCAGAGAGAGAGAGAGAGAGAGAGCAGGAGGCAGGAGGAGAAGCAGTTCCCCTCTGATCAAGGAACCCGACGCAGTACTTGATCCCAGGACCCTGGGACCATGACCTGAGCTGAAGGCAGACACTTAACCAACCGAGCCACCCAGGTGCCCCACAAATTCTTTTTGTCCTAATCTCCCCTTCTAGCAACATGAATGGAGTTGGCCATAGTTTAGTTACATTTCTGTCTCCGCTACTTACCAGCTGTAGAATCTTGGTTCGGGTACTTATTAGGGCTAAACCTCAGATTCATCCTTTATTTAAAAAGTCTATGTCACAGAGTTGTTTTGAGAATTCATCGAGATAACATGAGTAAAGTTCCTGATATCAGTAGGCATTTGATGCTAGCTCTGTTCCATATCTTATCATATAGTCTCATGAATAGGAGATAGGGGTTCTTTTCCTGCGATCCAAAGCCAGCATGGGGAGAGGATGACAGGAAGACATCTTTTTTTCTTTCTTTCTTTCTTTCTTTTTTTTTTCTGGTGAAAGAGTCTGTGGCTTTTGTCAGAGTCCCAAAAGAGTAGGTGACCTGCCCTCCAGCCCCCCACCATCAGTTGGGAACCGGTGAATGTTAGTGAGCCTGGAGATTGAGACTTGAGTCCTTCAGGATTCAGAAATGAATTGAATCTTTCATATTTTCTGCCCTCAGCACAGCTGGGCACATAGCTGGACCCGGGTCCTTCAGCTTTTCTACCCCTGAGCACGGACCTGGACACGCAGCCAGCTCTTGGTGATTGCCTGAAGCTGAATTTCACTGGAATTCAGTGATGGATGCCAAGGTCTAGGAGGGTGGGGTTCCTGATGTTGCCTGCCCAGTGCGAAAAGATTTCCAAAATCACTTCTCTCATCTGACAACAAAGCTGAGTATTCCAAATGTTGCATTGGAAAAGGACGTTGATTACACCAGCCCAACTGCACTATGACGTCTACTGCTGGAGACTTGTACGTGGGTGGCAGGCGTGGCTGTGCATACAGCAAGTCTGTCAGACTGTATTAGCCCTCGCTGCTCTCCCCTCACTCAAATACCTTGAAATAATAGCAACTACCATGCAAAGAATGGAAACACAAGCTATTCATTTCATTTTTTATTTTGACCCATCTACTTGTGGGCTGTTATACCCACCTCAACTTAAAAAGGACTTAAGTATACCTAGATATTGATTTCCAATTAAGGTCTTTAATAGATCTTGCCTTCCTATGTGAGATCTGGGTATTTATATCACATACTCCTGTCAATCTCATTGAATTAAGAAAGTTTACATTTTACTTCAATTCTGAAGGGTGAGTAATAATTTTCAAACAATAAAGAAGTAGCAGATTAAGGAAGGATTTTAGTAAGCATCCGAAATACACATCCTACAAGAGAATAAGACCAGTGAGAGAGACAATCTGAGCAAGAAGAACATGCAACAGAACAAAGTCGTGGTCAGCTAGTGGACGAGAGTGAACCACAAATTTGGCAGCTATCTAGGCAGCTATCAAAGCAAAGAAAAACCACAGAATTTTCCAGAAGGTAAAAAAAGAAAAATAAGTCAATTTGTCAAGCCAGGACTAAGACAAATTTCTTAGTGAAGGGGGTGATGACGGGGCAGGCAGATCATTGCAACCGCCTTGTGTGGAATTCATAGAGAGTATCTGGCTGTTTCTTGTAGAGGCCCCCAGCGAGGCCAATCCTCTAACACCAAATGCAACTCAGAAGAAAACCATTCTGGGAGGCACCCGCGATGCTCTTGAAGAACACTTTTCTAATGGATTGGCTAGAATGCAAAGAAAAGATTCAGATGGAAAAAAAAAAAAAAAAGAATTGCCTAGAGCAACGGAGTGTGTGCATATCCATTGGGCAGTCCTCCCTGAAAAATATGTTCTTTCTCCCAAGCCTCATAGAGTGGGGGGCGCTGTTCTTTGGGAGACAGACCTGGAGTATAGACATTCTATGAGGTTTACCAAGTGGAGTGTAGAATGCCCATCCTTCCATGAAAATTACGAAGCCTCAGAAAAAAAGATGCATGTCCTGATCTGCACGGGGGTGGGCTGACAGTGTATGCAAACAGGGCCAAGAATTTCTTCCGAAACACACTCAAATAGACCAGAGAGCAAGACAGCTCGAGTGGCAGTCTGGGTGCTCTTTCAAAGCAGGCGTTACCAATCCAGCCAGTGGAGACTGTACCCAGAATTGTAAGGTCTGACAAATTGCCATGGTAATCACAGTGTGCTTCTGGGTGTGATGGCTTATTATCTAGTAGTCAAGGCAATTGGAGATATTTTTGCTTCTTTGTTAGACAGGGCCAAGAGGAGGAGGATGAGAGAAAGGGGATCGTTCTGAACAGACTCAGAGGCCCGGTGCTAGAAGTCAAGGAGAGAGAGAGAAGGAGGTGGGGAGAGGGAGAGAGAAGGAAAGGCAGGAAGAGCTTGTATGGCTGTTTAGGGAATGAAGGTGAACAGGAGGTAAAATGTAGCTGTGGTGGAGGAAGGGAGGAGGGCACAGGGGTTTTACAGTCTGAATGTTTGTGTCCCCCCACCCCAAATTTATCTGTTGAAACCAACCCCTCCCAGGCCCCGTCAGCTGGTTTTAGGAGTTGGGGCCTCTGAGAGGTGATTCAGCCATGAGGGTAGACCCCTCCTGAATGGGATTAGTGCCCTTAGAAAAGAGGCCCCCGAGAGCTCCCTCGCCCCCTTTCCTGCCATGGGAAGACATAGAAGACACCGTCCATGAACAAGGAAGACAGGACTCTCACCAGAACCCAACTGTGCTGGCAACTTGATCGCAGACGTCCAGCCTCCAGAACTGTGAGAAATACATTTCTGTTGTTCATAAGCTACAAAGCCTATGGGACTTCATTACAGCAGCCTGAGTGGACTAAGATAGGGGTCCCCGCCTGAGAGCCAGCCCCAGGGCTCCACACCTCTCAGAGGAGCTCAAATTAGTGGTCAAGCTCAGGGTCTGTGATCAGTGGATCCTGGCACAGAACCTCTCTTTGCCTGTTCTCAGTAAGCAAAGGACTTCGGGTGGTTTCCCTTGTGGGACTCCTGAAGCCCCAGATAGAGAGGAGTCTGAGTAACCGACTTCTGCACAGACACGCAGACACGGTGTATATGGCTGGTGTTCTCCGCACAGCCACCTTCTCCTTGTGAACGGGGCTCCAGGCCATCTAGTTGGTGGTATTTTCCCAGGCTTCTTGGTAGGAAAGCATTCAAGCTCAATTTTTTTTTTTTTTTTTTTTTTTTTGCATACATTCGTTTTTCCTATGGCTGGTACAGCCTTGAGAAATAAGGTTATGACTACCAGGAATAATCCAGTCCAACAAAGGTTTGGTCTAGATCTTGTTCCTATGGAAGGAACTATCTGCCTGTAGTTTTGTAGATGATAATTCCTGGCTATGTTCATTGCAAACAAGGAGGGAGAGAAGGCGGTTCAACAGTCCTGAGCTCTACTTGATGATTTTGTTTAAATGTTATTTTTCTGTGCTCTTATTTAGAATCTAGATTAGTCTGCAGCTCTGACAGCTCCTTTCCTTCAGGGGACAGGCCTCGCTTCCCCTTCAGCTGAGGACTGGGGCAGGCCCTGTGGGTAGAGTAACTCCCTGGTGTGTAGATCCTTATTTGCTCATGTCCTTGCTCCCTGCGGGGCCCTGAACGGGGCTTGGTGCTTGTGAGTGTGCCCCCAACTGGGATGATACGATGATGAGAGGAGGGACATGTGGGCCACTGTGTGATCGACAGGTCACCCCAGCAAGTGATTTGCAGTCTCGAAGATGACTCTGACATGTTGACTCTGAGAGTGGGAGAATGAAAATGCTGTCAGCAGGAACTGGGAATTTAGAAGGACTTGGTGGGGGGGGGGGCAGGATGGCAGATCTTAACACGAAGCACACAGTGGAGCTATGCACAGGGAGAGAGTAGGTGATAAGGTGGTGTGGCCCTGCAGAGAGGGGCAGGACGTGGGGTCATCAATGCCCGAAAGAAGTCGTCACTGTTCTGGGATCCTTGTTCAGAGACAGCAGGATGAGAGAGGCAAGGGAAGAATGGGGAATCCTTAGTTCGAACAAGGACAAGGAGGAATTGGAAGCTGCCAAGGCATCTGGGAACCCTCGCAGAGAAGAGGAAGGAGTCCTGACTGTCCGGTGTTATTAAACAAAGTGCTTAACTCTTCATCAGAGAAATCAGCTCTGCTAATTTTAGAAGAAAACGCACCTATTTAAAACTTGCCTGGGCGGCTTCCAGAATCTGTAGAAGGGCTGTAAAGAATAGGCGTGGAGCTCTGCAAGGAGGAACCACCACGGAGACTGCCACTCTCCCCAGGAGAGCGAGGTATGTGGCTGGTGTCCCAGACACCTTGAGCTCTGGATGCCAGCATCTCTCTGAGAACCACGGCCACTGCCTGCCCCAGGAACTCAGGCTTGAACTCAGCATTTCAGCCAAAGAGAGAGCCTCCTGGTCCTTGCTTCTTTGCAACAGTAAACCCTGATGCTGAGCCTCGGGGCAGCAGGGTCTGATGATCAGAGTTTAGGGCCTCACAGCTGCACTCTGGCTGCAAGGGAGGCTGGGGAAAATCTCTAGCACATGTAGCTTCTCCCCTGGGAGGTGGACATCTGAGTACTTACGTTTGTATTTGGAGAGGGGGCGGAGGGAGAGGATCAGGAGAGTTGAGAGGAGAGCAGATGACATGGGAAGAACATTCCAGAAGAAGGAAGAGTGAGATGGAGGAAGCCTTAGGAAGACAGACTCCCCTGGCTCAGGACAAGGTTATTGACACAGGAGTGGGTGGCACCCTGAGGGTCATAGCGCCTGAGGCTTTAGGTGGCAGGGCTCTGGGAAGCGGGGAGCTCAGAGAATTCGGGGTGCACCACTGAAGGTGGAGAACAGCCTGAAGCCCTCCCCTTTTGTGAGGATCCCGCAGCAGCGGGTCTTACATGGAATCTGTATGCCGATATAGCAAATACCGATTATTTTCCTATAATCTTCCAGGAGTTCCGTATTCCTTTCTATTGGCTCCCCAGTCCCCCGGGGGGAGAGGCTCTCCCAGGGCTGCCTCTCACAGAAGCCTCCCCTCTCCCAAAGTCGAGGGAGCAGATCTTCCCTCTCCTGTCTGTCCAGGAGCCTGCAGCCTGCCTTGGGGTTTCTCCTCGATGCCACACCCATTCCACTCTCCCTATTTCTTCTGTGCACTTTTCAGGCCGTTCCTAAGATTTCCCTCTTGCGTAAGAAACCAGCTCCAAGTCCACGACGTTTGCCACAGTTATATCTTGTCATCTCTGCTCCGTGGTCCCAATTCCACCTGCAGAACTAATGGACACTCCGCACCGCCCCCTCCCCCCCGCCACTAGCAACCCTCAGTGCTATATGAACAGAGGGTTCTTTAGAGGGAATGTTAGCCTCCCCTGATGGAGAAATACAATTTGATAGATACTGCTTACGATTGTAGTCAATTACCTAACAGCTGTACTTTACTTATGATCAACTACCTTCCAGCTCCCCCCCACCCCCTTGCAGGTGCTGTCAAATTAGAAAGCTCTCATCTTGTTCTTAGACACAAAGACAAACATACCCAGGAGCACATGCAGTTTTGTCTGCCTACCGCTCCTCCTGTGCTTATCATGGGGCTGTCACTCTCAGCCTGCCACCCTATCGCCATCTACAGGGCTGGGCACGGTAATCCAGGCTTGGCCAATCGTATCACTTTCTACACCTAGCAACAGCTCAGCCTGTGACTGAAGAATCTTTCTCTAATTGGAATACCAAGAAGTTCTCTCTTGCTGCTGGTGGTCCTCTGCTGAGACATCATAAGCTTGGGGCCACAAGGATACTTCCTCAGCTATGTAGGAGACGTCCATTTACAGCGGGAGACACAGGAGCCAGCCCCACGAGGAAAGCAGAGCTCAAAGACAGAAAGAAATAGAATCCCGATGACATTGACTGGGTCACTGGATTTAGTTCTGCTAGAGTCACTAAATATCCTTCCCTTCTCTCTCTCTTTCTTTCTTTCTTTTAAAGACTTATTTATTTATTTGATGGGAGAAGGGAGAGGGAGTACAAGCAGGGGGAGTGGCAGAGGCCAAGGGAAAAGCTCTTGATCCCAGGACCCCAGGATCAGGACCCGAGCTGAAGGCAGACTCAGCTGAAGGCAGACGGTTCACCTACTGAGCCACCCCGTCACCCCTAAATATCCTTTCTGTTTAAGCTGGTTGAATTAGTCTTTGTCACCTCCAAGTAGATGAGCCCTGATGAATAATAACACTTAAAAAAGTTAGAATGAAAGTAATACCCTTAATTGTGCAAAACAGGTGAAAGTAAAACAAATAAATTGTTCTTCATTCTATTTTTAGTTATACAAAAAGTGGTATACTACCTTACACATTGTGTGTGTGTGTGTGTGTGTGTGTGTGTGTGTGTGTAGATGTGTGACTGTAAGGTTTGATCACAAATTTCTCCCTCCAGAACTCATGCCTCTTTGCAAGGTAAGTGAGGCTGTTCCTCTCATGTATGGTGGAGTTCATCTCTCTCTCCCTCTCTGAATCTGGCTGGCCTTGTGGTTTGAATCTTAGTATGCACCACAAAAGATGCTTATGACCTTCCCAGGCTGTGCAGCTTCTGTCATTACCCTCTCAAAAGAGGACCAGGTGAAAAAGCCAGTCTAGCCCCCTGGAGGATGAGGCCATAGTGGGGCACGCAAGGCAGTCCATGACCAGGAAGGCATGTGAGGCCCTCTGGAGCCTTCCAGGATGGCTCTCCCTCCGGCTGAATGCTATTGTGTAAGTGACTCTAAACCAGCCACGTGAAACCAGCAGAGAAATTGCCTGGTGACCCCACAGAATTAGGAGAAATAATAAATCTTAATTGTTTTAAGCCACCAAGATTTGGGGTGGTTAATTACGCGGCCAAGGCCAACTGAAACACATTGTGTTCTGTATGTTTCATGTAACTGCAGCTCGTCATTCCCTCCAGATTACTAATGTATTTGTTAAAATTCTCTTTGGTTGCAACCCATCTGAAACTAACTGGAACAGCTTAAGCAAAATGAAAAGCTTTAGAAAGTTTCTGGAGGTATCCCAAGGAACAAAAGGTAAAGTTGGGGGTGAGGGGAGAGTCAGGGCCACTGTGGAGACATCAACCGTGGGGGTCATGGAGTGTGCGTCTGGAAAAGTGCCATTAACCACCCAGTAGTAGTGACTCCAGCACTGCTAACTTCAAGTTCTCAGGACAGTCTGACGGGTCCCACTTGGGCAGTATCTACCTCTAGATCCTTCAGCTACGATGAGGGGCTGGGACAGGACACAAAGGCAGAAGCAAAACTCAAAAATCGTAGGTGGAAAAAAAACAACCACCACCACCACCCACATGTTAGGTGAAGGGGTGAGGGGGTGGGGGGTGGGGGCGGGAATCCCAGTATGGAGGCCAGAACAGGGGAACTCACTCCAGGCCGAGGCCTGCTTTTCAACTGCTAATTACTTTGATTTTCCAAAGGTTCTTTCAAATCTTTTCGTAAAGAATGTATCAAGGCTCCTCTCAATAGAGGGTAAGAATCTGCGTGGGGCCACTCTCGAAACTGTGACGACTACAGCAACATTGTATACGTCCGCACAAGGCAGCTGAATCTGTTAAGGCTTTTTTTGTACAAAGGTCTCTGAGAAGGTGGGTTGGCGGTTTTCATGAAGTTTAAAAAATGTTTGGGGTATCGACCGGAAAGGAATTGTAGTAAAACGTAAAAAGAGGTGAAAGCCAGAGTAACAGGTGCTGTGAACACAGAAGGGAAGCCGAGAGCCAACGCGTGGGCTCGTTTCTGGGAAAGGCTAGGGGCGCAGGTGCGTCAGGAGGGAGCGCAGAGGGTCGCGAGTCTTGGGAGGGGACGCACCGCTCCCGGGACAGGGCAGCAACTGCACCCCCTAACCGAGGCCTCCTGCGGCGGCGGGCGCCTGGGATGGCGGCGTCTGGAGATATGGGCGCGCGGGCGCCTCGGACAGGTGGGCCAGGGCCAGGGCCAGGGCCGGGGGCCATGCAGCCCGGGGCTGCGGGAGGCGCTGTGTCCCCGCGCCTCGCGCTAGGCACTGAAGCAGCCACCCCCAAGCAGCGGGGCGGGGGCCGGGACCCGGAGCGCGCGGGGGAGGTGTCTGCTCCCGGGGACTGAGGCGGCGCCTTCGCCTGCCGCAGGGACGCGGGCCGCCGTGCCGTCGGCGACATCTTGCTCGGGAGGAAAGCGCCGGGGAGACCGGGTGGCTGGGAGCTGCAGCGCGCGGCGCGCGGAGGACGGGAAGGGAGACGCAGGCCAGCCCGGCGCGGCACCAGGAGGTAAGCTGGGAGGGCGCCTCGGGGACCCCCTAGCCTCGCCCCTGCTTGGCCTCGCTCCTGCGCCCGCCGGGCCCCGGCCTCCCGCGGCCCTGTCCCCCTAGCCCGCAGCCTCTGGCGTCCCACCTCCCGAGCGGTCCCCCGAGGTAGCCCCCGTCCCCCAGCCCGCTCCTCCCGCCCCGTGCCCCGCCGGGGCTCTCCCGACAGGGTTACAGGACGCGACGCCACCTGCCGGGCCCTCCCGGGGCCCGCCCCTTCCCGGGGCCGACCGCCCGCTCCCTCCGCCCCCTCACCACCGCCCCCGCCCGCGTCCCGCCCCGTGCGGGCGGGGCTCCGGGTTTAAACGTCGCGGCGGGCCGGGCCGGCGGGAGGGGAGGGGCGGGGCGGGCCTCTGTGTCGTGTCCCCGGTTCCGTAGGCGGCGGCGGCGGCGCGCACTCCAGCGGGCGGCGGGCACCATGGCCCCGGGGAGCGGGGTGAAGAGCGAGTACATGAAGCGCTACCGGGAGCCGCGCTGGGACGAGTACGGGCCGTGCTACCGCGAGCTGCTGCACTACCGCCTGGGCCGCCGGCTGCTGGAGCAGGCGCACGCGCCCTGGCTCTGGGACGACTGGGGCCCGGCGGGAGCCTCGGACGACTCGGCGTCGTCGGCGTCGTCGTCGGGCGCCGGGGGCCCAGCGCCCCAGGGCGCCCCCGCTTCGCCGCCCTCGGAGCCCGCGGCGCGGGAGGGGCCGGAACGGCGGGCGCGCGGGCCGGCGGAGGAGCGGGGCGCGGAGGCGGCAGAGGCCGAGGAGGCCCGGGACGCGGAGGGCGCGGACGAGGCGGCGGCGGCGGCGGCTCTGCCAGGTACCCGGCAGGGAGGGTGCTGCGAGGGGCCTGCTTCGGGCTGCCCCGCTCCGGGTCTCGCTGCGCTCCGGGCACCCGCCCCCCCCTTTTTTTCCTGGTAGATGAAGAATCCCTGTCCCTTGACAAAATAAGGATGCTGTCAGCCCCGCCCTTGCCCTCCAACCCTTTATTTCCATAATAGGATGGCTCCGGGTTGAGCCAGTTACAGGAATTCAGCTGAAGCGCTGCTGAACTCCGTGTCTTCACCCGAGGGCCGTGGTTGCTTCACTGCGCTCTGAAATCCCATCTATTTATATCTAAGCGCCCATTTTTTTTTCGTAGAGGGGCCCAGCTTTCGCCGGATTCTCAAAGAGGACCTACTCCGGGAGAGGTTAAGAACCACGGAGCCAGGCTTTCAGTCTTATGAATGGGGCCGCTGTTCGCTGTGTTAACTCCCTGACCCGCTGCGTTGTCTCTAAAGAATATTTTGAATTTGTTTACGCAGGCTGTTGCGTAACTCCTGGTTGGTGGGAGAAAATTCCTCGTGCGGGCTAGGTGCTCTCCGCTTCTTGCTGGTGCACGGAGCCCAAGCGAGCAACCTTTTCCAAAGGCTGCCGCGGTGGAGGGCTGGAGCAGCCGTTGGAGCAAGGCTCACGGGTGCTGGGTGTCTTGATTCAGCCAGGGCCCAGCACCTTGTCTCCTGGCCAGACGGTCGCCGAGCTGGGGTCTCAGCATGAGAGGCCCGGAGGATGGTCGCTGGTGCCTAGCGCCGAATTAAATGCCTCAGGCGGGATACAGCCTGGAGCGACGAGTGGTTCCTTCCTTCTGTCTTCTAACGTTGGCCAGATGCCTCTCCCTCTCCACCCCCATCCTGGGTCACTCGATTCTAAAGATTTTATTTGTTTGACAGAGATCACAAGTAGGCAGAGACAGGCAGGCAGAGAAAGGGGGACGGGGAGCAGGGTCCCCGCTGATCAGAGAGCCCAATGTGGGGCTCATCCCAGGACCCTGAGATCATACCTGAGCCAAAAGCAGAGGCCCAACCCACTGAGCCACCCAGGTGCCCCCCCCCCACTCGATTTTAAAGAGGCTCCTGCAATTAGAATAACCGAGAGCTTCTTAAGTCTCCAGTCACTGATCTTAGAATGTGTATGGTCTCTTTTAAAGTTCAAAATAGTTCTAACTGGTGGGAGCACAATTTTTTTTACGTTTTATGGATGAAGAAATGGAAACTCAGGCCAAATGATCAGTGACTTTATTTTTGTTTGCTTATGGCATCGTAAGTGGTAACTAACCAGTTCTGCAGTTTGTAATGGTCTCTCTGCAAGAGGCTCAGGAGGAGAGGAGATGTCATCTTTGAGTCAGAGAGCCAGGCGACGGAGCTCTCCTTCCGTCATCTTATGTTATTCTCAGCAACATCTGCTGCAGAGCGGCCTCTCCATCTTCCTGTTCCTTGTCGATTCCCAGAGATTTATGAATATCTGGAAGCTGGAGTCCTAGTTTCAGCGATGATCACTGGTGGAAATTTGAATAACAGAAGGTGGCGGTGGGTAGGGGAACAGGCCTTCTGATTGATTCCTGTGGCAACGATCCACCGGCCAAGTTGTGAGATGTACTGAATCAGACAATGTGCTTTTCTCTTTCCGGCCCTTCCCCTTCATTGTTCGTAAAAGAGGTGTCAGTTATTTCTGTGGGTATAGACATGCAGCTTTCAGATGGCATTGTTGTATAGATGGTACTGTGTTTGCCTGAATTCAGGATTATTTTGGTTTCCCTAGAGACACTGACTCTGACCAGTGGCTAAGGTCAGTCATTTCTTCTCTGCTAATATTTCTGGTTCAGGTGTTAGGCAGAAGGAAGGATGTTTGCTGAGTCCGGGACTCCTGACTGCAAAATCCTTGTTCTCCAGTGGATGGTTTTACATACTACAAGGATGAGCATTCTTGAATTTCTATAGAACGTAAACATTTTGGTTCTTGTTTTTATTGAGGCCAGATGTACACATGAATCCTACAGTTCTGTATGGCTTATTACAGAGATACAGCAGCTCCCCGGCCACTCACAGACCAGTTGCCCATTCCTTAGGACTCCACTTCCAACTCCTTTGGTTTTTCTTTTGCTGCTGGTATCTATTTCTCCAAATAACATGGAGAGGGGTCCTTGTAAATAACAATAAATAAGCAATTGCTGTTTGTTATTGATGGTATTGACACTTCTTAATTTTCTTCCCCAGTTTTTAGCATTATCTGTCTGGCTTTCGTTCTTTTCACCTCTCCTAACCCATACGCAAGGCTCCTCCCCATACCTTCTGCAGTATAGTCAGCCGGGAGTTGGTTAGGTTACAATTAGTATCTATAATGTGGTGCCTGGAAAATGGTGTTCAAAGCTGTCCTGTATTGTTTGCCATGACTCCTTTTTCTCTTACAATACAACCAACACATCGGGTTTGCTATCACTCTCGACATCTTAAGACGTCCCTGCCAGGGCCTCTGACCTACTTCCATCTGGCCTGGTTGCTGCTCTTGGCCACCTGCTGCCCTGCCCGGTCCCATGTTGGGAGGGCCCTTGGCCACCACCCCACAGACTCCTCGGTTTCCCTCTTGGGTAGGAGCCCTTGTGTGGCCCTCACATCATTTTCCTTCTTGGTTTACCCCTCCTGTTGGAGCTTGTCTTCTAGTAGCTTCCTGAAAAAGGGTATGTGAGACATGAATTTCCTAAGACCTTGCATGTCGAAAGATAGCTTTATCCTGCCCTCATGATTTGGTGAGCTTGTGGCTGAGCTTGGAATTTAGGTTGGAAATATTGTCTCTAAAACATCTGGAGACATCGCTCTGTTGTGTTGTAATTTGTGATACTGCTGTTACAATCCCATGTCTTCCTGATTCTTGATTACCTGTCCCCACGGTCAGGAAGTGTGTAGGGTCTTCTCTTTGTCCTTTTATTTGGAATTTTTTTCTTGGTCTATGTCTGTTTTCCTCCAGTGTTCTGGGTGAGTCCTCACAGTGAAACTCCTGCTTTGTAATTTTGGTAAGTTTTCTTGAGTTGTTTTTTCATTTCTATTTCTGTTGTTGTTCCTTTCCTTCTAAATGTCTTAGCTGGATGTTAGGCTTCATGAATTTATTCCTTCCTTTTCTAATATGCACCCCACCCCCTATTTTCGTATGTCTTTTTCTTCTATTCTTCTGGGTGATAGTCTCAATTGTATCTTCCCAGTTCTGCTATTACATTTCTTTTTAATTACTGGCATCCTATTTATTTTTAAATTTAATTAATTTTGTTTTCTGGACGTACCTTCTTCCCCCTCTCTTTCCCTCTCCTCCCCGCCCCCTTTCTCTTTTTATTCCTTTTTAAGAAATAGTATTCTGGGGGCGCCTGGGTGGCTCAGTGGGTTGATCCGCTGCCTTTGGCTCGGGTCGTGATCTCAGAGTCCTGGGTCGTGATCTCAGAGTCCTGGGATCGAGCCCCGCATCAGGCTCTCTGCTCAGCAGGGAGCCTGCTTCCTCCTCTCTCTGCCTGCCTCTCTGCCTGCTTGTGATCTCTCTGTCAAATAAATAAATAAAATCTTAAAAAAAAAAAAAAGAAATAGTATTCTGTTCTTTTTCTTTTTTTCTAAAGATTTTAAATAGATTTAAAATAATTCTGACCTATTTCCCATATCCCTTGCTTGCTAGGGTGCACGTTCCAACTCTTTTCAGCTTTGGCCACCTTCTTCTCATCTAGACTTACCTGTTGGCTTTTTTATTTTAAATGTTATATAATGACTTCCCATCATGGGAGATGATCTAGCTTAAGATCTTAGCTCTGCCCCCCCACCCCCCAATATATATACAGCAGCACCCACTTGTCCCACAGTATTAACTATACAACTATTTAAGCACTATATGACTGTATGACTGTTTAAGTACAATTGTGTGAATTATTGTGGCTGGGTAAAATGGTATTTACTGGTGAGTGTGTAGTATATTCTGACTACATTTTCATTTCATTTATGTTTTTCCTGAAGTTAATCATTGCTTCATTTTTTTTCTGTTTGTTTATATATATTTTATATTCCCATCATTAATTCAGCTTGAAATAGTCTGGTTGTACTTTAAAACTTGTCATATGCTAGCCACATGAGGTGTTCAATTCATTCAATTTTTTCCTTGGAGACCTTTTTTTTGAACCCTCATCCTCCTGTTCTTATTGATGCTGCCCAGATCAGACACAGCTATTGGTCTGGGGCTTCTCTTCACTGTTTGCCTGAGTCTTCCTTTTGTTTACCTCCTTTATCTGAGCCCAGTCTTATAAATCTCAAGCGTTCCTTTGTGTGGCCAATCCCTTCCTTTTGGTGTAACACATTCTCCGTAAGTCCTGATAATACTTTTGTGACCTTGCATGACTGAAAATGCCTTTACTGTATCCAAAAGCTGGATTGATATTTTGCAAAAGAGAGAACTCTAGATTACAAATTTCAGTATTTTAAGGCATTATTATATTGAATCCTAGTTTTTGGTCTTGCTTTTTAGAAGTACCAGCCTTTCTGACACCCTGTGTATGTGACGTCTTTTTTTGGGGGGGTGGGATTGGGAGGGTGTTTCTAAGAGATTCTCCTTATCCTATATCCTACATGTTCTAAAATTCTATGTGTCTGTCCTTTTTTTTTTTTTTTTTTTTTTAAATGTAAGCTCTACACCTGATGTGGGGCTTGAACTCATGACCCTGAGGTCAAGAGTCGCATGCTCTGCCAACTTAGCCAGCCGGGTGCCCCCTATGTGTGTGTCTTTTATCATTCATTGCGCTGACAACTTGGTGGGTCTCTTTAGTCTGGAAATATTTCTTACAGTTCAGTAATATTTTCTAGTACCACTTAAAATAATTTCCTGTGGTCTATTCATTTTTTCTTTCCATGATTATTTTTAGTTGGATGGTGTAACTCCTGAATCAAATCTCTAACATTTTTATTTAAAACTTCTCTGATACTGGAATTTTGGATTCTGTTTTCTTGGAGAACTCATCAATTTTATCTTCCAAACTTTATACTGAAATTTTTAAATCTCCCATTCTAGTCTTAAATTTTGAAGAGATTACATGTTTTTTTGTCCCAAGTGTTATTTTTTAAAAATTAAAAATAAAAAAATGGCATCCTGTTCTTCTTGGATTTCTTTTCACTCAAAAAAGAAAAAGCCATAAATATCCTTTGAGAGCTTCCTTGTATTTCCCGGTCTTTTCTATATATTTTGATCTTTTTCTTTTTAGAGGACGGACTCACATGTTTGTTCTTAGCCTGTCCACTCGCATGTAGGAGTGAGGCTTGAAGAGCTTTTCAGGAGCTCTCTATGTGGGGGTGCTCGTTGACTAATTGGATGAGGACCAGCTGTTTCTCTGAGCACTTCAAGCATAGTATACACCCATTTTTCTTGTGTTCACTTCCCCAAACAGCAGGCCTCCAGTCTCCTGCCTGGAGGGGTACAAGCCTGGCTGTCAGCATTCTGGGAACAGAGCTGTGGAAAGGGAGCAGGGACCTTGTTCTTTACCACATAAACCTATTTTCAGGCAGGTGTCAACCCTTACTTTTCCTGTCCCCTCTCATTCTCTATCTGGAGAGTAAGCCATATGCCTTCTGGGCTGGGAGAGGGGCCATCACCTGGCTTATGGACTCGAGGAAAGACTATGCGGGAGGTATCTACAGCTACATCACAGAATTAGCCTGAAAACTAGTGGCTTAAGATTCCAGTACTCATTGGTTATTGCTCATAGTTTCTGAGGGTTGGAGTTTGGCCTGGGCACAGGGGTATGCCTTGTTTCCACTCTGTGCTGCCTGCAGCCTTGGCTGGAAGGTGCCAGGGCTGCGGGCTGCCTGCTGGGACCCTCACATGTGACATCTTCATGTGCCTGGCCTTCCTCATAAAGTGCTGGCCGGCCTCCAAGGGCACGTGTTCCTGAGAGAGAGCGGGGCAGATGCTGGATTGCCCTTTATGACTTACCACCTGGAGCCACGTAGCGCCTCTTTCACCACATTCTTTGCTTACCAAAGTCTGCCCAGATTCATGGGGGTTCTAGAAGCATCTCCCAGCCCAGTTCTCAACAGGCACATTCATATTATGTTGTCAGAAGAGCACATGGGCTAGGGCACTGATTAATGCTGGACCTTCTGCTTCATTTTCCAGTTCCTTTTGGGGTTCAGTTTGTGTCCTATGGGGCTTTCTTCCTCAGGGACTTAGGATTTATCCTACTCAACCCTGCGAGGTCCCTTTTACATCTTCCTCTACTTTTCCAGCTTCCAAAATTTTATCAGCACCTGATGTCATCGCCTCCTTTGCTTTCTGTGCTGTGAGTTATGCCTTTTTTCCTTCACTCTAGTGGGCTTTTGGGATGAAGGGACTCTACACACATGGCATTGGTGCATATTTAACCTAAACTCTATTTGCTGTATTTTTTTTCCATTTGCTATATTTTTACTTATGTTTATTATTTACTACTTTCTCTCTTTCTTCACCATTCTTGCCAGAAACTTGTGAATTCTGTTAGTTTTTTCCCTAAACTAACTCTTGGCCATGTGGATTTTCTTTACTATATGTTTTTAGTAATCTATGATCTTTTTTCCCTTACTCTAATTTTCTTTTTTTTTTGAAGATTTTATTTATTTGAGAGCGAGCGAGAGAGAATGCACATGCAAGCAGGGGAGGGAGAGGGACAAGCAGACTCTGCACTGAGCTCAGAGACTGACACGGGGCTGGATCCCAGAACCCTCCATGACTGGAGCCGAAACCAAGAGTCAAATGCTTAACCCGCTGAGCCACCCAGGCGCCCCCTCTAATTTTCTTTGAGTTTATTTTTCTACCTTTTTTTTTTTTTTAAGATTTATTTATTTATTTGCCAGAGAGAGAGAGAGAGATCACAAGCAGGCAGAGGGGCAGGCAGAGGCAGAGAGAGAAGCAGGCTCCTGCTGAGCAAGGAGCCCAATGTGGGACTCGATCCCAGGACCCCGGGACCATGACCCAAGCTGAAGGCAGCCACTCAACCGTCTGAGCCACTCAGGCATTCCTGTTTTTCTAACTTTTTAAGATGGTTGCTTATCATTGACATTTTTTTTCCCTGCCTTTCCCTTTGGCTATATTGATTTAAGGCTATAAATTTCCATCTGATTACTGCTTTAACTACACCATCAGTTGAGTATGATAAATCTGAACTCTCTGCAGGAGAAAGGCCCAAGTTTTGTTTTTTTATTACTTAAGCAAAATATTACGATTTTTAAAATACATGAAAAATTAATAAAAATTAACATTTATGTATAAGACAAACATAAGGAAACATATTTATCTTTAAAAAAAAATAAACTAGAGGCAGCTGGGTGGTTCAGTTAGTTAAGCATCTGTATCTTGATTTCAGCTCAAGTCATGATCTCAGGGTGGTGAGATTGAGCCCCATGTTGGACCCCTCACTCAGCACGGACTCTGCCAGGATTCTCTTTCTCCCTTTACCTTCCGACTAAATAAATGAATGAATGAACGAATGAAAAAAATTATGTGTATATATATATATATATATATATATATATATATATGTCTTTAAAGAAAAGAAAGAAAACCCATATACCAAAAATCTACAAACATTATGCTTGGTGAAGAAACTTTAGAAGCATTTCTCTTTTTCTTTCTTTTTAAAGACTATTTATTTATTTATTTATTTATTGACAGAGTGAGCACGCGCATGTGCACCACCGGGGGAGGGACAGAGGGAGAGAGAGAATCTCAAGCAGACTCCACACTGAGCTCAGAGTCTGACGTGGGGCTCGATCTCACCACCCTGAGATCATGACCTGAGCCGAAATCAAGAGGTGGATGCTTCATCTAGTGAAGCCATCCAGGTGGCCCTAGAGGCATTTCTGATAAGATCAGGATTAAGGAAGGCATGACTTCTGTCACCACTACTTTTTTTTTTTAATTGTTTAAAATTGTAGTAAAATATACCTAGCACAATTTCCGATTTTAACTGTTTTTAAATGTGACATTGAGTATATTCCCATTTTTGTGTGGCTATATGATTTGTTTTGATCTGTGCACTATTTAGAAATGTTTTTAAATTTCAAAACTAGAGATTTTTAAAGTTTTTTCTTTTTATTTTATCAAGTTTAATTACACTATAGTTGGAGGATACATTCGATGTGGTTTCAGTTTTGTAAATATATTAAGATTTGGCTTATAGGGGCTCCTGGTGGCTCAGTTGGTTAAGCATCTGCTTTCAGCTCAAGACATAGTCCCGGGGTCCTGGGATTGAGCCCCAAATCGGGCTCCCTGCTCAGCAGGAAGTCTGCTTCTCCCTCTGCGCTTCCCCCCTGCTCATGCTCTCACTCTCTCCCTCAAATTAATTAATTAATTAATTTAAAAAATTTGGTTTCTAGCCTTAGATATGTCCATTCTTGTAAACATCAAGCATTTATATTATTACAGATTCTATATCCTGTAGTTATTGGCTGCAGTGTTGTACATGTATCCATTAGGTTGACTGTATTAATTCCATTGTTCAAATACTTAAAAAAATCAGAGTGTTGAATAAAAGTTACTACGACGGTGGATATGTTCTTTGTATCACCCAGCACGTCGTCACCAGCCACATGAGCTTACTGAGCACTTGAACTCAGACTAGCAGATCTGGGGAACTGAATGGTTACCTTTATTTTAATTCATTTAAACTTATCCTTAATAGCCATATGTGGTTAGGTATTTGATAGCACAATCCTAAAACAAGACTGAGTTTACTTTTGTTTGAATCTTCTGTTGGTTACTGAGAAAGGGGGCTGTGCTGTGATGTAATGTCCAGAACACTGTTTTTGTGGGTTTTGTTTTCGTTTTTTTTTTTGGTCTGAAGGCTTTATTCTGAGCCTCCTTCCTTTGAATGGGAACTCTAAATCCCAGATTCACACACAGATCTCCTCTGCCAGACACTGCTTCAAGAGTTTTGTAAATATTAATATTCTAGTGGTCAGCTCCGTGGCTTCTGCAGTTTCCGTCTCTGTCTCCTGCTCCTGCGGAGGGCCTGCAGTTTGTCTTTTTCTGGAAGTTCTGCGGAAGGTGAATGCTGTTATTTTATCGTCTGCCAATGATAACTCCTTGTGTGCCTGCTCTCTGTTTGCTGGACGCTCGTACTTATGCTTGACAGATCACTCGCAGGGATAACTTGGGGCCTCAGGTCTCCGAGGAGAGTTGAGTTCCTTGTGCCTGCAGACGCCTGCAGATGCTCTGGGTTTTGAACACTCCGTGCTGGGGAGAGTCGGTCCCGGGGTCCACAGTTGCCGGAGCTGAGGTGTCCACTCTCTTCACTCGCTGTGGTCTGGTTCCCTGACCCCATGTTCCCGCCTGTGAGCTGTGAGACAGCTTGGTTGCCACATGCCAAGTCTCTTCCTCCTCATCCTACTGACCCCCACCCCCGCTCTCATTTGGCCCTGTTAACTGCTACCTTCTTTACCGAAGCGCTTCCCTTCTTTGCTCACCTGGTTAGTTTTTCTACTTTTCTAGAAGTTCTTTCTTGCCCTTTGGGGGCTCCTTCCTCTGCCTGGCTGCTCCTTACATAATGGTCCCACGGGCCTGACTCCACTCTCCCCTTCTCTGCCGGCGTTGCTTCTGGGGTGATCTGTTCCACATGCAAACCCCAGCTCCCACCTGCCCACTCACCGCCTTCTCTCCCGGGCCCCAGAGTCAGTGTCCAGCTGCTGCCTGCTTGCTTGTTCCAGAAGCCTTTCACATCTGAGGCGAGTATCCTTTCCTTGGCCTTTTATCGGAGTTTAGTTAGCCTGACCCTCCACTCCAAACACCTGTGGGAGCTGTGGCCTCCTCTTTGTCCCCAGTGCTGTGCCGCGTCCATGTCCGCCGGTCGGTCTTACCTAGTGCTGCTGGGCTGGCCGCTCTGGAATGGCTTTGGCCCCACCTCCTGCTGTTCCGATACGTGTGTAGTTCACAAGTGCCCGTGAGTCTGCACCTGCTGGGCTCGGTGGGTCCCTCTGGTCCTTCTTTGCCTCCCCACCTCCACCATGACTACTGGTCTTCACTTTCACCTCTAGCTCATCCTGCACGACGGTAGAGACGTTACTCCTGAGTTTGGCATAGAAACTCAGTGCTATCTGCTCCACAGACGTTACGTGTGCCTGTCATTTTGAACTATTTAGACTTCCTCATCTTTCCCAGGCCTTTGAACAAGACATTCCCCTTTGCTGAGATTCTCTTTTCTGTTTCCTTCCAGGCTAGCTTATTCTTTAAACTACATCATTATGACCTTCTCTGGGTTGGCTGCTCTGGCAGACCTGGGTTGGACACATACAGAGTGGGACAAGAAGAGAAGGAAGGGAATTGAACAATGATGATTCGGGTTGTTTTCCCTCTCTCTCAGTCCTGTGATTGCACAAACCTTCATCTCCCCCTTTCTATTTTCCTTTGTCTTGGTCTTGATGGTCTCCTCTCCCCCTCTTCCAGAAAAGAGAAGAGAACAAGGTGGGGAACACATGACTCAGGAATGTTTGAGCAATGAATGGATTTAGGTTCTCACGGTAAGATGGAAGATCGGTATCCCACCTTATCCGCAAACAGCTTACGCCTATGTTTAAAGATGTGGCACAGTCGTACAAAGCACTAAACTCCAGGGTCAGTGCATTATCTGTTTCTTAAAATGTGTAGTAATAAATGAAACAGTCTGGTAGAATCAGGGTCGTTGTCATTGCTGAAGACCGAAATGGCAGTGATCTATCGAGGCTTCTTACACTTATGCCACAGGATCTGGACTTCCTCTTCAGGAGCTCGCTCTAAAGGGACCATGGACAGAAACAAGAAAAGAATCACAGCTAAAAGTAGTAAGGGA
The DNA here is from genome assembly GCF_902655055.1 of Lutra lutra. Classification (NCBI taxonomy): domain Eukaryota; kingdom Metazoa; phylum Chordata; class Mammalia; order Carnivora; family Mustelidae; genus Lutra; species Lutra lutra. The sequence goes on along the minus strand of NC_062291.1, from coordinate 1,311,430 downwards.
CAAGAGTATGTCCTAAAGCAGTGGCAAGGGTTTGGAATAGCGACCTATAAACTTATCACCTGGAGACAAATTCTGGAACATAAAAAGCGAGGGGTATCCTTAAGACCTTAGAGATCTTTAAACAGCCAGGGTAAGTGAAACGATGCCCCAGATGCATAAGGAGCTCCCACTCAAAAGAATGAAATTAGATCACAGTCTTACAGCAGACATTAAAATTAACTCAAGTGGATTAAAGACCTGAAACCATAAAATTCCTAGAACAAAACACAGGCAGTAAGCTCCTTGACATCAGTCTTCACAATGTGTTTTTTGGACCTGATTCCAAAGGCAAGGGAAACAAAAGCAAAAAATAAACAAATGGGACTACAACAAACTGAAAAGCTTCTGCACAGCGAGGGAAACTGTCAACGAAATAAAAAGGCAACCTATTGAATGGGAGAAGATATTTGCAAATGACGTATATGATTGTACATATCTCAGCTATATGTACAATCTAAGGAGTTAAATACCCAAAATATATACAGAACTCCCACAACTCAGCAACAACAACAAAAGCCAAACGACCCAAATTAAAAAATGTGCAGAGGATCTGAATAGACATTCTTCCAAAGAAGATATACTGATGGCCAATAGCCAAATGAAAAGATGTTAAACATCAGTAATTATCAGGGAAATGCAAGTCAAAACCAGTTGTGGTTATGATATGGTTATGATATGGTGATATGGTGTTATGATATGGATGTGGTTGTGATATCTAATTGTAGATATCACCTCACACCAGTTAGAATTGCTGTTACCAAAAAGCAGAAATAAAAGGGATTGCAAGGATGTGGAGAAAAGGAGCCCTCTCACACTTGGTAGGAATATAAGTTGGTTCAGCCACTATGGAAAACAATATGGAGATTCCTCCCAAAAGTAGGACTAGAGCTAACCATATGATCCAGCAATTCCACTTCTGGGTTTTTATCTGAAGACTACAAACACACTCATTGGAAAAGACAGAGGCACCCTGTGTTTATCACAGCATGACTTACCATAGCCAAGATACAGAGACAACCTAAGTGGCCATCGAAGGATGAGTGGATAAAGGACGGAAGGCGTATACATACACACGACGGACTACTACTCAGAGTAGCCACAAGGAAGTAGGAAATCTCCCATTTGCAACAACATGGGTGTCTCTAAAGGGTTTCATACTCAGTGAAATAAGTCAGACTAAGAGAGACAAATACCATATGGTCTCAGCTATATGTACAATCTAAAAAGCAAGACAAATCAACAAACAAAACAAAAACAGACTCATAGATAGAGAACAAATGGGCGGTTACCAGAGGGAGCTGGGGGAGGGCAGAATGGGTGAAGGGGGTCAGTTGCTCAGTGATGGGCAGTAACTAGGCTTACAGTGGTGATCACTTTGCAGTGTAATACAAATACCAAATTATGATGTTGTATACCCAAACTTTATATAATGCTATAGACAAGTTTTATGTCAATAAAAACAAATAATATAAATCCGGGCTGAAATGAAACATGAGCTTGCAAAGGGTTTAAACAAAGCCATGTAACTTTTATAAAAGATAAAAGGTTTATAAAAAAATAATGAAACTCATGTTAGGGAAGTGCATATGTTTTAGAGCGTATCCTTAATGTCCAGTGTTGACCTCAAGCAGGGCAGTCCGATTTTCCTTCAGAGTTCCTCCAGCTCCTCTGACAGAATTTAGGACAGTGTAGACCGTGGGTTCTGATTCATGCGGTCATTTCTGTCACAAGCGTTGCGGGAGCCCTTCTGTCCAGCTCTTCACACTGGGAATGTGGAGCTGAGCAGCAGTAACTATGGAAACCACTCCCTATTGTGACTGAGGTCACCAGCTGGCTCTTACAAGGAGCAAGTAAGAGTCCTAGGGAGCTCTCCATAGTCATGGAACAGCAGAAAGACATGAAATTGAGTGTGTAAGTGCCATCAGGAGCTTTCCATAATCGTGGTGCCTCAGGAAGAAATGGAATCCTGGAACTCTAGTTGAGTAACTTAAAAACTAACCTTTTGCAGCCGCTGGGTGATTACCACAAATCCAGATCATTCTCTGAAGCAAGACATTGACGACTGGACCTACTTTGGGGTTGTGGAGAAAGCTGTTAGGCTGTGGTGCTTTCTCGCTGTTAATAGTTAATTAAGATGCTTAACCTCAGAATATGAGTCACAGGGGCTCCTGGGTGGCTCAGTGGGTTGAGCGCCCGACTCTTGATTTTGGCTCGGGTCATGAGTTCGAGCCCTCTTTTGGGCTCTGCCTGCTTGGGATTCTCCCTCTCCCCTCACCTGTCCCCCTCCCTCTAAAATAAATAGATAAATCTTTTAAGAAAACAGAATACACATAACAGTTGTTGCTTTTGAATAGGCTTGGTTCAATAGTGATGTATTGTTGATTTTAAAACGGGAGAGACTGAAAAGTATGATATTAACTTGTTTCTGTATTACTGCTTTCCAGGAAATTATGAATTGAGCTATAAGTGAACAAGTTACTGAATTAAGCATTCTGAACTTTACAACCCAAATGTTTAAAGTAATTATGTAGAACCTGGTTTGAAAGCATTCTCATTTTGTTTTATCTCCATTTTTCCAAAAGCCCCGCCCGTGAAAGATATCGAAGAAAAACCTGAACAAGAGATCAGAACAAAAGAGACTGAGAAGGTACCTAACAGTACTGAACCTCGACAGCAACCAAGTGCCTTATTTGCCAGAGGAAATAGGAAAGCAGTCAAAAGTCCTCAAAGATCATCGAGTAAAATAAAAGAGAACAAGCATCCATTTGCCCTTTATGGATGGGGGGAAAAGCAGACGGATACAGGAAGCCAGAAAACTCACAACGTCTGTGCGTCCGCTCCGGTCCGTGAGGTGGGTCCCGGGCACCCGCCCTCCCTCCCTTTCCTGGGAAGGTGGGAGTTGGGGTCTGTGCCGTGAGCATGTCCTGTGTTTACTGCGATGGTTTGGAGTCACGGTAGGTCTTCAGGGCTGGCGGGGGGCCAAGGAGAGCCCAGACCCGGGCATCTGGTTGGCAAACAGAAGTCTGGGTGTTAGCTTCCTGGAGATTGAGGGGTTTTGCTGGGGGTTAGCTGGGATCTGGAAGGTTTACCAATATGGAGGCAGGTGAAGAAGTGGCTGGGGTCAGGGTTTTCAGGCTCCTGGGGGGCCAGTAGGTCACGGGAGGAGGAGCACGACCTGGGCTGACGGCAGCCCCTAGATTTGCCATGGGCCTCTTGAGAGGTTTCCAGTTCCTTTGGCTTCGATAACTGGTGTTCCTTGACTGCTTTGTTTTCTTTTGTTGGTTGGCGTCTACTGTAGTTCTTGGCATCTACCGTAGACTCCCTTTTGTCCTTTGCATTCAGTGTGATCTTGTTTTCCCCTGCTCGTCTGTACCGGGTGCCCCCTGCTTCTTGGAGCCTTCGTCGTCCTCTTGGTCCTGATCACATGTCTGACAAGAGGTGTCGGTGCGTGGAGCCCGAGCAGTTATGGACATTAGTGTCAACACCGCCACTACAGCCTAAAGCAAGGAATGAGTGAAAAGAAGCAGAAAGTACGAACGGTTTGAATTCTGATGAAATACCATCATCAGATTTACACTGAACGGACTTCTGCACGAGCCCTAGCAGATGGTGTTTTCTGGAGTGATATTTGAGACAATGAAGCTGTGCTTTAACAAAAGACTCTGGGATTAAGTTTAAGAGAGTTTTTCTGTAGTATGAAATGTTTTAAGTGGTAAAAATCCCTGGAGACTTTTTGCTTTTTTGTGTGTAGTATGTTGTTATAAAACATTTAAAGTCCTTTAACGGAATACTTATCCAGGGTTAATGCTAAGCTTTTTCAATAATTTTCCAGAGCCATTTTCTAGAGGCACTTTGCAAATTGGTTGCTTGCATTTCTAACTAAAATTCAGTCTTGTGGCTGTTTTTGGTGGTTTAGCGTCTTGGTCGCTGACAGTGGGCAAGGGGACGGCTGTTCTGGAGAAACTGTCACACTCAGGGCCAGGCTTGCCTCTGCCGGGCTTCAAGTGACCTGTGCCTAGCTTCGTTCGTTACAGATACTCTTGAAAATTGTTACAAAAGCCACGTAAGTTATTATGCATTTATTGTGGAAATAATCGGTGTTTATTTTTGAATAACTTAGATTCATGAGTCGGCATTGCGAGCCAAGAACAGAAGACAGGTGGAAAAACGGAAACTGGTCACTCAGAGGCAGCGCGCCCACTCCGTGGAGGTGGAGAAGAACCGGAGGATAAAGCCTCCGCCCTCGGAGAACCCGTGGGTGACGGAGTACATGAGATGCTACTCAGCACGGGCCTGAAGGCAGCCTCTTTGAAAAAGTATCCGTGGAAGAAAGAAGAAGCAGAACAAAAGAAAAACCGTCAGAGGAAAACAGACACAGGTTTAAGAAACCAGCGATGACCCGGCGTTTTCCGTAGGGAATTGCCCAAAGACTGCTCTGTTTCGCTGGATCCTGGTCACCTACCTCAGCAGTAGGGCGACAGTTGAAGCCATAGACATTTGGGTATTTCTGAAGCTAATTCCCTAAATATTTGATATTCTTACAAGGGTTTTGTTTTAAAGCATCTTAATCTTTTCAGACACCGACACCGAATGCCTTTAAGTGGCTACAGATGCTTCGCACTCGGTATTTCCGCCAGCTTAGCTGGAGCCCATTTCCTTCCTGTTCTCACCCCTTCCCAGACCCCGTAGCCAGTAAGATCGTCCCGACTTGCAGCTTGAGACCCATTTTCCTTATGTGGAGTTTTCTTGTGGAAGAGCAGCTTGTCAAGTGAGTTTCAGCACTAATACTGACTCCTTGCGCAGTGAAACCAGAACTTACTTGTGTTTTGGTTTTGGCCCCACGTCACATAGACTGTGATATTTAAGAATTCTCTGGGTTGGGTGAGGGTCCTCTTTTCTCTTTAAATTGTCATCAAGGCACTTATTTCATAGCTCAATAGATCGAAGGCATTCCAATGAATGAAGTGCCACTGCTGTGTCTTTAGAGTAGTACCGAAGTTTCTTTGGAAACTTTTTCTATTATTATTGCAACTTTTTTTTTTTTTTTTTTTTTGAGCACATAACGGGGAATCAGTTCCTCACTGCATTGTGGTGTTTTGGCACATAACTTACTGTGGACTTTTGCCTCATCTATAATGGCAGTGACATTTAGAACTTACAATGTGAAATTTATGTAATTATGTTGAGATTGTCCTGCTCATTGGGGACAGGGGGCAGATATTAAGATACCAATTAGAGATGTGGCTTACCCCTCCTTTCTGCATTTTCTCTCTACAGACTCATTCATAACAAAGCTTTGACGCTGTACGTTACTCAGACTTTTGGCCCAAACGTGTTACTCCTGGATTCCTAGCCAGTAGGCCTTACAGAGAACGTGCAGTGGGAGAATAGTAGTGTGTGTCAAGGCACAGATGTGAGTGTGTAAACGAGGTTCTCCTTCCCCGGTACATTTACTCTTGGGGTAGAAGATGGTTTTGAGAAATGCTGGTTTCTACCCAGCAGATACAGGAATCTACAGGAAGGATGAGTGCTAAATTCTCTATAAGAGAGAAAAAAGGCCTCTGCCTAGGCCGGGTGGGCAGCTGGAGACAGGTGAATAAACTTTGCCATTAGATGTGAGGTTGAATATTTCCTAGATATTTTTACTCTGTATCTTTGAAGTATTATGGTCAGTTTTTACTTTTGTTTTTAAGTAGGCTTCACACCCAGCGTGGGACTTGAACTCATGACCCTCTGAGCAAGGGTCGCATGCTCTGCTGAGTGAGCCAGCCAGGCACCCCTGCTGTCAAGTTTTAGAACACAAATACGTTTTACTCCACATAAAGTCTTCACACAGTGTCCTCTTACAACCGTATTGAGCTTGGAGAACTCACTTAATCATGAGCTTTAAAAAAAATACTTTTTAAACATTTGCATTGTTTTGCAGTGAATTCTTTTACATAGAGAGCTCTTCTAATCATTGAGATGTCTATTTAACAGGAAGTTCTGTGTGTTGGTCCAAATGACCTTGCTAATAATTCTGGTGAACACTGCTGTAATTATATTAAAGTCCTTAACCACTGCGAGTACCTGAAGGTGAGATTACTGTGGCGTAGTGATGGTGTCGCTGCCTGTAAAAACTCTTCCTTTCCGACCACTTCTTGCATGTTTGGTTTTAGCCATGAAGCTCAAACGTTCCTGTTGCGCCCGACAATCTTAGGGAAGCTACCCTTGGGAGTGGCTCAGGCCCCCCACCGATGGGCTGCCTTAGAAACCCAACTTCCTCTAGGCTTTGACCAAGCCAGACTCTCTCCATCAGAGACCGACTCGGATTTAATGTGCTTACTACTGAAAACTCCAGATAGAAATAAAACCTAGAAGGCAATATTGACCAGTTGTCCCCCTTTTTAAGTAGAGGACAAATGAACAAGCTTTTTAAAGTACTTTTAATGTGCATGAACAAAAAATCAATCTGAATTAATTGTGAGTGCCCTTCCCATGCCCAAGCCATTAGTTGGTTAAGGTGTCTTCTTTTTAGGGGTGAAAATTACCCTTTGAGCCCAGGATGTTTTTTTAGGTGGTAACAATTCAATGGTCTTACTTTTTCCTTCTCACTCTAGAAACTCATGTATTTGTAACCATGTTCCTAGTTCATGGGACACATTGGAAGACAGGAAGATAGTTTTTTAAAATTACCTTTCATGTTGAAAAGTTTAAAACTGTTGGAGATTCCAGTGACACTTAGAAAGATAGAATAAAGTAACTGCTACATAAGACGCTTTTATATTTTGGCTTTAAAATTAAAACTGTTGGCCATAAACATGTTTGCTATGTTACTTTTATTAAAAACAGTAATAGAATCCTGAAAAACAGCTAGCAGTTCCCTGGACCAAGGTGGATGAGAAGTAAATAGGAATCAGTTCTTTTTTCTTTCTCTTAAAACCTAGAAGGCTGCTCTTATGCAGGAGTATCAGAAGCCTGGGTACTTCTGGTTTTATATATGTATCTATATACATCTGTATATATATGGACCCCTCCACTGCCATAACATTTCTAAGCGCACATATACGTTTTTTAAAGTTTACTAAACCTATAATAGGGTGTAGGTTGTCTTAGTTGCTCCTGATGTAGTGGGCATATATTAATGGCACTTCATATATGTAATTGCTTTGTCATTGTTTCATTCAATAAAAATTGCTAATAACTTGAAAGGTGTGTATGCGAGGTCACTCCAACTGAATTGCAGCTAAATTGCATGAAGGGCGTCTGTGCATTGTTAGAAGTCACCTTCCAAAACAAATCTGTGCTATTGGCGGGGTTTAAAAAAATCTGTAGTGATTCCCCTCCTCCTTTTAACTTGAAATGCTGGACTGAGCGTAAACTTTAAAAATGGAATGCTGTAGTATTTGGTATTTAAAATGTTTAAAAGTATCATTGGCAAAGAGGGAGAGAGGCAAAGCATATGTTAGACGTGAAAACAACTTTTCTTGTCGACTGCTTCAGTAAAAAAATAGTTTCGTGGATGGTTTTACCCTGGACTAAATTAAAAATGGTGCTAATGTTTATTTATCTGGATTCTGTATTTGGTTTGATAGTAAAATGCTAATGCCTGACTCATAAGGTCCTTACTATAGTCTGGTGATAAGTTACTTCAGTATTTAAAGAGGGATCCTAACGATGTGACCCGATCATTTCAAAATGTTTGCATTTGAAATGGATTTTCGTACAACAGAATTAATAGGGAGTTATTCAGTGTGCGTATCTGCTTAATACCAAATTCTATGCAAGGAACCATGTCTAGATTATTGGCCCAGATTTGCTCCCTTCAAGCCTACTAGTGTGAGATGGAGATAAGTTACTTCTCTAATACTTATTTCCATTTTGACGAAAGGACACCTGCATGAAGACACTGGAAGCCTCTTTTTGGATTTCTTTTATAATTAGCAAAACTGTACTTAAGAACAGTCTCCCCATGTCGTTATGTTTGTTTTGAGTACGGACTTCACTTTAACATTCTGAAGGAGCAGAGGCTGGGCACCTGTAATCACAAACCTCAGGCGATGAGAATTTGGGGTTGTATTTTCTAAGAACTATGTATTGCTTTTAGCTTATACTTAATACTGCAATTACTTGGAAAATGTGAATAAAGTTAATTCATCCTGCAGGCTAAAATTTCTGTTTTGTGGGAAATCTGATTAGGACATCAGTGGTTGAAGAAAATGTATGATCATGTTGGCTCCTAAATGGATTTTTCATCAGACCGATGTTTCACAAGATGTGTCATACCCAGCAAAGATACTTTCTGCATATACCCTTTAAGTTGAACTATAAATTTTTCCTTGTTGTTTCCCTCACACCTTCCTATTTTGAAAATTACCAAAGCAATAGTGCATTGTTAAAATAATTTAAAAAGCAGCAGAGTGTCAAAAGTGGAGGTTCTTCCAGGTCCCCCCCACCCTTCACCAAAGTTCTGCCCCCCTTCGAAGAGGAAAAGAGTGTTAACTTGGGCACGTGAACTCACAGACTTTTTCTCCAAACACTTATCTATGGAGTTATACAGACGCTCTTTGGGGGGTGCAAAGTACGTAATAATGTTCTACACATTCTCTAGCTTTTAGTATCGTAGGGAAGGTTATGTTCCAGGTGGAAGTAGAGTTAACACACACCTTCCTTTTGTTCTCACTGAGCACAGCAAGGAAACCCGGACAGCATGCACGTCACAACCACCGGAAGACGCGAAGAGGTAAATAGCACCAAGCAGGTCGGGGAGAACACCGGGATTCTAAGTCCAGCTGAAGTGGTGAGTTTACCATGTTTGTATTCCTTGGGTATCTCCCAGCCAGAAGGCAGCACAGCCCCAGTTGCACAAGTGAGCACAGTGGTGCAGAGGCCCCGGAGAGGCCAGGCTTGCAGAACAAAAACAGAAGGGCTAGAGCTCAGGGTGGGGACCATCCCCTTTTTTTGCTCTCCTCCTCATCCATTTTTCATGCTGGAGCCCCAGCTAATCCCTTGGCTGCCATTAGGAGCCTGCAGGAGCCAAGAGTCTGAGGGAAGGGAATTTCTTTTCCATTTGGTAGAGCTGTGGCGCAAAGGGGGTGGGGCTGAGACTCAGTTACTGGAGTGGGCTGGAAGGGCTGGGCTAGAGTGCCCAGGAAGTACAGGAGAGAGAGTAGGGACTCCACAAAGTTTTTTTTTTTTTTTTTTAAAGATTTTATTTATTTATTTGACAGAGAGATCACAAGCAGGCAGAGAGAGAGGAGGAAGCAGGCTCCCTGCTGAGCAGAGAGCCCGATGCGGGGCTCGATCCCAGGACTCTGAGATCATGACCTGAGCCGAAGGCAGTGGCTTAACCCACTGAGCCACCCAGGCGCCCCTCCACAAAGTTTTTTATGAGCTCGCACTCACCCCTGACCTGCTCACCTGGTCCGCACTGTTCACCTGTTGACTTTAACTAGCCTACCAAACATATTTGAGACCTCTGCTGATAGGTAGGTCTCTCCCCAGGTCTCACCGTGGTCACAAGATGGTGGCAGATCCAAACAGTATTGTAAAGGCTTTGAAAACTGAGCTGAGGTTAGAATGAACACTCACAGGACTTGTGGCCTGGACCTAACCAGATTGACGACTTGCTAAACCAGAGATGTCAACGTTCTCCATAGGATTTGCTGGCATCTCCTCACGTAGATTCAAAATGCATAGGCTGCAATCCCAAGTTACCCAGCCTGTAAAAAGCCATGAAAATAACTCTAATAGAAAAAAAAAAAAAAAGATAATATTTACCATCATAGACTTTCAGGAAGCTATGATTAAAATATTCCAATAACTAATCACAAACTGATGAGGGAGCAGGAGGCTGGCTGAGGACAAAGCAAAAGCTGGCACCTTGCTCCCCCTCTCCACCCGCTCCCCTCGGTAATGTGTGTGACATTCCTCAGGCACCCCTGGCTGCCCTAAAAGAAAAACAAATAATTAACTTGCAGAGATCACAATCCTGCAAGACAGGAGTCTCCCTCAGTCTCCAAATGTCCTAGTGATTTACAACGAAGAAGCTATCTTATCGATAGCCCAACTTTCAGAGACAAGTAACTCAGTTCTTCAAGCCCTAATGTCGCCCTCCCCTCCATAAAACTGAAGGAGACTGAGGCAGAAGGAAATGTAAGTAATGTTAAATTTCTTCTAAACCTAAAACTCACTGACAAGGATGTTTGATATGTGACATTCCACCAGGAAACACCCGATTGTCTTCATGTTAGGGCCTTGTTAGAGGGAAAAACAGCCTTGGCTTGACAATAACCAGGCCTTCAATATCCTGACAGTCTTCTTTACCGTGACAGCCCTTTGAACGTCCCCTTTGTCCTCACCTACCCAACTCAGTTACCCCTGGTTCCGGGAAGGCTGACCAAAGGTTTCAAAAACAACACACTGTACCAAAGACCAATTGGGAATAGGATAGCTTAACGTTGTAATAAATCATGTCAGAAGAAACAGAAACATAGGGCCAAGCAGTCATGGCCCAATTACCTACCGCCAAGTCCACCGCTACTCTGCCTTTAAAACTTTGACTGTAATCCGGTTTGGGGTCCAAGTCCCTATTCCGCTGGGCCCAAGCTTAAGCTTGTCGAATCAACCCTCATATGATTGCATCGGTGTTGGCTCCTTGGTGGTCTCTTGAACACAAAAACTAGGGCACAACATCTGGAGGTCCCACCGAGATCTGAGAGACCCCCAGGACCCTGACCTGGGGCATCCTGCGCCGGCTGGTGAGTGCACTCATTTTCCTGTTTGCGCACATACTTTCCAGGAGCTCCAATCTGCATTTTTACCTGTAGGAATTCCAAGCTGTATCTAGGTGACATTGGCTTAAGCGGGCGCGCTGGCGGGCCGTCGACCGGGGGTCTTGGAAGACATCCCTTGCCCCTGCCTGGAGGACGAAACCCTCATCTGTGGGGAGAGTCAGCTGCCGTTGAGGTCGGACCGCCCCTCAACTTCCTTTCAGTTTTGTTTTTACGGCCGCGCCAGATTGTTTGTGTGAGTGTGTGCTTGTTAATTTTTATTAGTGTCTTTGTCTTGGTGTGGACTGAGGACGTGATGGGACAGACACAACCCCTCTGTCTCTGATGATTGACCACTTCTCGGACGTCAGGGAGAGAACTCATAACCTGAGCACAGATGTACGAAAGGGAAAGTTTCGGACTTTCTGCATGTCTGAATGGCCAGCCTTTAATATTGGATGGCCCCGGGAGGGAACTTTTCAACTGCCTATTATCTTACAGGTTAAGGCCGTCATCTTCAGAGAAAAACCACATGGCCACCCTGGCCAAATACCTTATATCCTGGTCTGGCAGGACATGATTGAGAATCCTCCGTCCTGGCTTAAACCTTTTCTTCTTCCCAAAGCAGAACCTACATCCGAGATCCTAGCCCTGCGGAACCCAACTCTTGAGTCTGACAAGGAAACGGAGTCCGAACCAAAGACTCTGCTTTCCCCAGTCCTTCAGGGCACTCCCACACAGGACCTGATTTTTCCAGCACCCTACCAGGTCTCCCCCGCCCCGTCTGCCCCTCCAGCAGAAGCATCGGGTTGCCCAGGGAGTGCCGCTCCCCCTCCCAGATGGAGGGGCCCCATGCATGGGCCGGTGGCAGGGACACGTGGACAGACCCATTGGGCAGCCCCAGCCCCAAACCGGGGACCAGCCGATTCCACTGTCCTTCCCCTCCATGCCATGGGACCCCCCAGTGAAACGGGGGGACAACTGATGTTATATTGGCCATTCTCTACTAGTGATTTATACAAGTGCAGAACCCAACATGCAAAGTTCTCCAATAACCCAAAAGATCTGATTGGTCTTTTGGATACTGTTCTTTTCACCCATCAGCCACCTGGGATGACCGCCAGCAGCACTTACAGGTTCTCTTTACCACTGAGGAAAGAGAGCGAATCCGGGTGGAAGCCCGGAAGTCCGTCCTGGGTGACGACAGACAGCCGACTCAGAACCCCGACCTCATAAATGCAACTTTCCCCTTGTCTGGCCCCGCTTGGGACTACAACTCGGCAGAAGGTAAGGAGAGGCTCTGGGTCTACCGCCAGACTCTGATGGCAGGTCTCAAGGCTGCAGCACGCAAGCCTACCAATCTGGCCAAGGTATATGATGTAAGACAGGGTAAAGATGAGAGTCCGGCTGCATTCCTAGAAAGATCATAGAGGCATTCAGACAATATATCCCTATGAATCCAGAGGCCCCAGAGACCAAAGCTGCCATAGTTATGGCTTTTGTTAACCAAGCCGCTCCAGACATGAAAAGGAAATTGCAGAGTGTAGAAAGGCTAGGAGAAAAGAGCCTACAGGATCTGATAGTGGTGGCAGAAAGCGTCTACAATAACAGAGAGAGCCTGGAGGAACAACAGGCTAAGATAAGTGACCATCAGACCCGGAACCTGGCTAAGATCCTACTGGCCACGACCATGGATGACCCACATGAAAAACAGAGACGTCTCAAGAAGCTGGCTTCAGGAGTAGGTAAGGAGGATGGCCCCCATCAAGAATGCCCCAAACTGAATAAAAATCAGTGTGCTTATTGGAAGGAAGAAGGCCACTGGGTAAAGGATTGCCCCAACAAAAAAACCAGAGGCCTCCGCTACTCTCCTGGAGGTCGAAGATTTAAACGACTAGGGGTTTAGGGTTCAGCACCCCTCCCCAAGCCCAGGGTAACCTTTAAAGAGGAGGGGCAACCGATTAAATTCCTAGTAGACACCGGGGCACAGCACTTTGTCTTGCTACAACCTCAAGAGAAGTTGACAAATAAGACCTCATGGGTATAGGGGGCCACAGGCACTAAACAATATTCGTGGACGACCCGAAGAACAGTGGATCTTGGCATGGGCCAGGTATCCCACTCCTTCATGGTCATCCCTGAGTGCCCCTACCCCTTGTTAGGCTGGGACCTACTCACCAAGATGGGAACCCAAATTAGTTTCCACCCTAAAGGGGCAAAGGTTCTGGGTAAAGAGGGGCACCCGATCCAGGTGCTTGTCATGAACCTCGAGGACGAATATCGTCTTCACCAAATGCCCCCAGCACCAATGACCGACATTGACTGCTGGTTGCAGGAGTTTCCCCAAGCGTGGGCAGAAACTGGGGGCATGGGACTGGCCCAACATCGGCCAGTGAAATACATTGAACTGAAGCCAGGAGCAGAGCAGAGCAGATCCAGTCAGGGTCTGCCAATACCCTATGCCTCTCACAGTATAGACGGGGATCACCCCACACATCCGGCGACTGCTAGACTCGGACATACTGCAGCCTTGTCAGTTGGCATGGAAAATTCCCCTGCTGCCGGTGTGAAAGCCACACTCTAATGACTATAGACCAGTCCAGGACTTGAGGGAAGTTAACTGACGGGTGATGGACATGCACCCTATGGTCCCAAACCCCTATACTCTCCTCTCCACCTTGCCCCCAGACAAGACTTGGTACACAGTGCTAGACCTAAAGGATGCCTTTTTCTGCTTGCCCTTGGCCCCAAAAAGCCAAGATCTCTTCGCTTTTGAATGGGCGGATCCGGAGAAGGGCATCCAATGGCCAACTCACCTGGACTCGACTTCCGGAGGATTCAAGAATTCGCCCACCATCTTTGACGAGGCACTACATGAGGACTTCGGTGAGTTCCGTGCTGAGCACCTAATCTGACTCTATGACAATATGTAGATGATACCCTGTTGGCAGCAGAGGACCAGGAAACATGCCTACAAGGCACCAAGGATTTGCTCCAACCGATAGCAACTCTGGGATACTGGGCTTCAGCTAAGGAGGCCCAGATCTGCAGAACGGAGGTGAGCTACCTGGGGTACAAATTGAGAGATGGACGAAGGAGGTTAACGGATGCACGGAAGGAGACCGTCATGAGGATCCTGCAGCCTCGAAACATCCTCCAGGTGCGTGAATTCTTGGGGTCGGCTGGGTTCTGCCAGTTGTGGATCCCTGGTTTCGCTGACATAGCCAGGCCCCTCTACGAGGCCACAAAGCAAAGACAGGACTTTGTGTGGACTGAGGCCATGAACAAAGCCTTCAATGACCTTAAGCAAGCCTTGCTTTCAGCCCTGGCACTCCGGCTGCCTGATCTGACTAAGCCCTTTCACCTTAACGTGGATGAAAAGGGGTGGCGAAGGGAGTCCTAATTCAGTACAGAGGCCCCTGGAAGAGGCCGGTGGCCTACCTCTCAAAGAAATTAGATGCTGTGGCCGCTGGATGGCCTCCATGCTTAAAAATTATTGCTGCAGGGGCCACCATGGTTAAAGAGGCAGTAAGCTGGCTGTGGGGCAAGAACTATATATCACTACCCCACATGCCATTGAAGGGGTACTCAGACAACCCCCAGACTGGTGGATCAGCAATGCCCGCTTGACCCATCACCAGGGCTTGCTTTTGAACCCTACCAGAATTTTGTTCCAGGCACCAACAGCCTTAAACCCAGTGACACTGCTCCCTAACCCTGACTGGGAACCCTCCCCACATGACTGCCAAGAAATCCTGGCTCAGGTGCACAGAGTCAGAGCTGATCTCCAGAACTGACCACTGCTGAATGCAGATGACACCTGGTATACAGACGGCAGTAGCTTTGTCCGGGAAGGAATCAGGTATGCGGGGGCAGCTGTGACTACAGAGACAGAAACTGTCTGGGTGGAACCTTTAGCGGCTGGGACATCTGCCCAATGTGCAGAACTGATTGTGCTAACCAAAGCGCTAACAATGGGAGCAGGCAAGCGGATAAACATCTATACTGATAGCAGGTACGCCTTTGCCATGGCCCACATCCACGGAGCCATTTATAGAGAAAGAGGGCTCTTAACAGCAGAAGGAAAGACTATTAAAAACAAGGCAGAAATCCTCAAGCTCCTAAGGGCCCTCTGGCTGCCTAAGTCACTGGCCATTATCCATTGTCCGGGACACCAAAAAGCACACATGCAGTGGCCAGGGAAAACAGGCTGGTGGACTTAAAGGCAAAAGGGGCAGCTTTCTGTGGGCCATGTCTTAGTGACCACACTGCCTGATCCGGGAGCACCGAGCTTGCCAGACAACTCCAATTACACTGACGCAGACTTACAATGGATTAGGCGTCTGCCATGACGCAATGCTTACATGGCTGGTGGAGAGCTGTAGATTGCAGCATAATCCTACCAGAGGAACTGGGACGGCAACTCCTATCCAAAATGCTCAGGAGTACCCACATGGGAACAAAAAAAATGGAAGACTTGGTGTGACATGCAAAGATCACCATCAAAGACTCCCGATCAAAGATCGAACAGATTGTGGCAAGCTGCCACGCATGCCAATTAACTAATGCCACTGCCCATGGATCTAACCCGGGCACCCGGCTCCGGGAGGACTGCCCAGGAGCCTACTGGGAAGTGGACTTCACTGAGGTAAAACCTGGAAAATATGGGTACAGGTATTTACTAGTGTTTGTAGATACTTTTTCAGGATGGACAGAGGCATTTCCCACCAAACATGAAACAGCACAGACCGTGACCAAGAAACTGCTGGAAGACATTTTACCGAGGTATGGTTTTCCTGTTAAGACTGGATCAGACAACGGACCAGGATTTGTCTCTTAGGTAACACAGGGAGTAGCACTAGTACTTGGGGCAGATTGGCAATTACATTGTGCATATAGGCCCCAAAGCTCAGGACAGGTAGAAAGGATGAACAGAACATTAAAGGAGACCTTAACTAAATTAGCCCTAGAGACTGGCGGGGATTGGGTGACTCTCCTCCCCTTCGCCCTATATAGGGTACGAAACTCCCCATATAAGATGGGACTTACCCCCTATGAGATCATGTTCGGTATTCCTCCACCTATTATTCCCAATTTAAAACCTGAGGTGCTTGCTGAGTTTGATGATCACCGACTCCTTATCTCCCTCCAAATGTTACAACCAACCCATGAACAGGTGTGGCCTAAGCTGAGGGCGCTCTACGAGACTGGGCCACCCCCGGACCCCCATCGATATCGACTGGGTGACCGGTGTACGTCCGGAGACACCAACACCAGACACTCCAACTGCACTGGAAGGGACCCTACATCGTGATCCTGACCACTCCCACCACTCTCACGGTCGACGGGATTACTCCCTGGGTCCACTACACCCACGTCCGGCCAGCTGACCCCCACGCTGTTCTCAAGGACTTTGTTCCAGAATGGAAATGTCAGCCCGACAAGGACAACCCCTTAAAGCTAAGACTGCGCCGTTCTCACTTACCCCAGTAGTGTTGCTTATGTTATGTCCCCCTCATGCCAGGGCCAATCCCTACCAACCACTTAACCTAACATGGCAGGTAATAAGTGTTTCTACTGCAGAGGTTGTATATTCCCTCTCAAAAATTGCCCCACAACGTGCTTGGTTCCCTGACCTTACTCTTGATCTAACAAAACTACTTGGGGACACCCATCTCCACGGATTAAGAAGCCAATTATACAGGGGCACCTGGGTGGCTCAGTGGGTTAAGCCTCTGCCTTCGGCTCAGGTCATGATCTCAGGGTCCTGGGATTGAGCCCTGCATTGGGCTCTCTGCTCAGCAGGGAACCTTCCCCTCTCTCTCTGCCTACCTCTCTGCCTACTTGTGATCTCTCTCTCTCTGTCAAATAAATAAATAAAATATTTAAAAAAAAAAGAAGCCAACTATACAAACGACATTTTTATGTTTGCCCGGGACACCTTACAGGAAACCGGGCAAGGCAGTGTGGGGGCCCCTCCCACTTTTACCGTGCCAGCTGGAGCTGTGTCTCCACTGGCGAAATTTGGTGGACGGCCCCCTACAAAGATGATTTAATTACTCTTAAAAGAAACCACACATCGCAGAAATCTGAAACCGGTAATCTGATCACCCTAAAATTCACAGAGGCCGGCAAACTAGATACAAGATGGCAGGTAGGACTTACTTGGGGCTTAAGAATCTATGACATAGGGGCACCTGGGTGGCTCAGTGGGTTAAAGCCTCTGCCATCAGCTCAGGTCGTGATCCCAGGGTCCTGGGATCGAGCCCCACATTGGGCTCTCTGCTCAGCAGGGAGCCTGCTTCTCTGCCTATCTCTCTGCCTACCTGTGATCTCTGTCAAATAAATAAATAAAATCTTAAAAAAAAAAAAAAAGAATCTATGACATAGTAAGACTCGGCTACCAGAACCCGGGTACACTCTTCACCTTGAGACTCTCGGCCCAGAATAATCAGGTTAACCTAGGCCCAAACCGTGTGCTAGCACCTCCTCTGTCCAAACCTCAGACAACCCCTATCTCCCCACCGCCCTTCCCTGTACCTACCATGCCATCTGCCTCCAATAACACCCCTGATGCAGACACAATCACTCCCGTCCCGGCCTCCTTCCCAAAAGACCCTCCCTTCCTCAGTCCCTACTCAGCACGAAGAAGTTACAGAAGATGAGACCTTCCACTGCCAAGTACCTTAAAGATTTAAGGGTCAAAATTGTTCAGGGGGGAATGATGAGGGAGCAGAAGGCTGGCTGAGGACAAAGCAAAAGCTGGCACCTTGCACCCCGTCTCCACTCACCCCCCTCGGTAATATGTGTGACATTCCTCAGGCACCCTGGCTGCCCTAAAAGAAAAACAAATAGTTAACTTGCAGAGATCACAATCCTGCAAGACAGGAGTCTCCCTCAGTCTCCAAATGTCCTAGTGATTTACAACAAAGAAGCTGTCTTATCAATAGCCCAACTTCCAGAGACAAGTAACTCAGTTCCTAATGTCACCCTCCCCTCCAGTGCAATCTCTCTCAGGAAGGAGACTGAGGCAGAAGGAAATGTAAATAAAGTTAAATTTCTTCTAAACCTAAAACTCACTGACAAGGATGTTTGATATGTGACATTCCACCAGGAAATGCCCAATTATCTTCATGTTAGGGCCTTGTTAGAGGGAAAAACAGCCTCGGCTTGACAAATACCAGGCCTCCAATATCCTGACAGTCTTCTTTACCGTGACAGCCCTTCTGAACATCCCCTTTGTCCTCACCTACCCAACTCAGTTACCCCTTGTTCAAGGAAGGCTGACCAAAGGTTTCGAAAACAACACACCATACCAAAGACCAATTGGGAATAGGATAGCTTAATGTTGTAATAAATCGTGTCAGAAGAAACAGGAACATAGGGCCAGCAGTTGTAGCCCAATTACCTACTGCCAAGTCCACCCCTACTCTGCCTTTAAAAACTCTGACTGTAATCCAGTTCAGGGTCCAAGTCCCTATTCCGCTGTGACAGGTATACTTGGGCTTGTCGAAAAAACCCTCATATGATTGCATCGGTGTTGGCTCCTTGGTGGTCTCTCGAACACAAAAACTAGGGCACAACAAAACACACTTGAAATAAACATTTAAAGTAGAAATTATTGGGCCCCTGGGTGGCTCAGTTGGTTAAGCGTCTGCCTTCGGCTCAGGTCATGGTCCTGGGGTGCTGGGATCGAGTCCCACATCAGGCTCCGTGTTCAGCAGGGGATCTGCTTCTCTGCCCCTCCCCTGGCTCAGGTGCATTCTCTCTCTCTCTCACCCACTCAAGTAAATAAGTAAAATCTTTAAAAAACATAGAATAAAAAAGTAAAGTAGAAATTATCAGTAAAGAAACAGGTGGCAGAAGAACCAAATGAAAATATTGGAACTGAAAAGTACGTAACTAAAATTTTTAAAAGCTCATTGAATAGGCTTAGTAGATGACAAGTGATGACAAGAGAAAGACGTAAATCAATACAAATCATCCAATTTGAACAACAAAGAAAAATTCCAGGGTCACATCCCAGGAGTCATGGAATGAGAAGAGAGAGCATAATGCTGCAAAACGTCGCAGAAATGATGGCTGACAATCGCCCAGGGAAGCTGAGCCTCAACCCAAAGAAATCCAAGCCCAGATACAACATAAACTGTTGAAAACTAAAAGACATCTTGAAAGTAGCCAGAGAAAATGAAACATTCCCTAGAGGGGATAATTCAATGACCGTCCATTTCCTCGGCAGAAACTGTGGAGGCCAGAAAAAGTGACACATTCCTTAAAGTGCTTGAAAACAATTGTCAACTCAGAATTCTGTCTCCAGTGCAATCTCTCTCAGGAATGAAGGGAAAATAACGACATTCTCTCATGAAGGAAAGCCAAGTGAACTGAGAGCTGGCAGACCGGCTTTAAAGGAAGAGTCAAAGGGTATACTTCAGACCAAAGAGGGAACTTGGAACATTGGGGGCAAATCAAGCAATAGTGATAATACTTGGTCTTCTGTCCTCGGTTCCTGAAACAGCTCAGAGCCTTAAAGGTGAAAGGTGTGCCTTGTTCTTCCAGACAAAGCCCTTCCAGCCACACCTGACTGTGTGTTAATGAAGTGACTTTGGGAAAGGCCCAAGGATGGGGGTGGTGATGCAGAAGGACTGCTGTGATTGCAGGGTTAGGAACTTCCAGTCCCCACCCTGACCTCTGGGGAGGGGACAGTGCTGGAGATCAAGAACCAAGATCGAACCAATTGTGCCTGCGTAAGGAAGTGTTCATAATTCAAAAGGACAGGGTTTGGTGCACTTCTAGGTTGGTAAACACATGGCGATGTGGGGGAAGTGGTGTCCCCAGAGAGCATGGGAACTCCCACATACCTTGCCCTATGCCTCTCTTCCATCTGGCTCTCCCTGAGTTACAGCCTCTTATAATAAACCAGTACTCTAGTAAGTAAACTGCTTTCCTGATCTCTGGGAGCCACCCAAGGAACTTATTTTACTATTTAAAACATTTTTAAAAAGATTTTATTTGTTTATGTGACAGAGAGAGACACAGTGAGAGAGAAGGAACACAAGCAGAGGAAGTAAGAGTGGGAGAAGCAGGCTCCCCACTGAGAAGGGAGTCCGATGCAGGGCTTGATCCCAGGACTCTGGGCTGAAGACAGATGCTTAATGACTGAGCCACCCAGGCTCCCCTTAAAACATTTTTTAAAAACATGTCATCTTTATTTTCCCTTTGGATAACAGTGTTTATATCCTGAAGTCTGTATGTTGCTGCAACTCTTTTGCTGATTTTGAAGTGAACTTCATTCTTAAGGTGCTAGAATCAACATTAGGGCTTAGAGATCATACTATCATATTGATCATAATATGATAATAATATGTGGTCCTAATAGCATGACATATTAGAGATCATATTATCCAACCTCCTCATTTAGAAAGAGTAAAGTGAGCTCAGAGAGGACAGTGACTTGCCCGGACACAGCCTCCATTGTAAAATGGAACCTGTTCTTAAATACCAGGCCCAGCTCTGAGAGGGCACAAGTCCTCCTTTCCCTGCTCAGCCACCACCTCTGTCTTCCACGGTCTAGACAGTGCCTAGTGCTTAGCAGACACAGTATTTGCCATTCTTCCTTTCTTAAGCTTTTTAAAATTTTAATTCCAGTACAGTTAACAATATTATATTAGTTTCAGGTATGTAATGCTGTGATTTTACAATTCTGTACTATTCCATGACTCAGTGCTCATCAAGGTAAGTGTACTACAAGGTAAGTGTACTACTACCCACCTCCCCTCTGGTGACCACCAGTGTTCCTTTCTTCTCTTGCTCTCTTTTCTCATGCTTAGTTGCTTTCTTTAGTGGTCCTTGCATTCCTTTCTCTTTATTTTTTGCATATCTATGACTGGTTTTTGTTTGGTGATTACTTCTAGGTTTGTATGTAATATCTTCAGCATATAGAGTTTATATTAAATTGATGACCCATTCTTTACTCCTTTCATCCCTACATTTTGGGAATATGGTGTCATACTTTATACCCTTTTATTTTGTGAGTTCCTTGACTGATTTTTACAGATATACTTATTTTTACTGCTTTTGTGCTTCCTACTTTCCTTACTCTTGCTTATGATTTTTCCTTTCCACTCAAAGAGTCCCCTTTAATGTTTCTCATAGGGCTGGGTTGGTGGTCATGAATTCCTTTAACTTTTGTCTGTCTGGGAAGCTCTTTATCTTGCCTTGTATTCTGAATGATGGCCTTGCTGGGTAGATTATTCTTAGCTGCACATTTTTTTCCTTTCAGCACTTCGAATATATCATGCCACTCTCTTCTGCTCTGCAAAGTTTCTGCTGAAAAATCAGCTGACAGCCTTGTGGGGTTTCCCTTGCATGTAACTGTCTTCTTTTGCTACTTTAAAAGATTTTATTTACTTATTTATTTTAGAGGGAGGGAAAGAGAGAGCAAGAACAGGAGGAGGGGCAGAGGGAGAAGGACAGAATCTCAAGCAGGCTCTGCGCCGAGTGCAGAGCCCAACACAGGGCTCAGCCCCATGGCCCTGAGATCATGACCTGAGCTGAAATCAAGAGTCGGACACTTAACCAACTGAGCCACCCAGGCACCCCTCTCTTGCTGCTTTTAGAATTCCATCTTTATAGCTTCCTTTTGCCATCTTAATTTCTATGTCTTTGTGTGGACCTCTTTGGGTTGATTTTGTTGGAAGATCTCTGTGCCTCCTGTATCTAAGTTTCTATTTTTTCCCCAGATTTGAGAAGTTTTCAGCTATTCTTCAAATAAGTTTTCTGCCCCCTTTTCTTTCTCTTCTCCTGGGATCCCTATAATGGGAATGTCATTATGCTTGAATTCCCTAAGTCTGTTCTCATTTTGCATAATTTTTTCTCTCTCATCTGATCAGCTTTACTACTTTCCATTACTCTGTCCTTCAGGTCACTGATTCATCCTTCTACCATCTAGTAAACTATGTATTCCATCTAGTGTATATTTAATTTCATTTATTGTGTTCTTTGTCTCTGGTTCTTTTTTATCTCATTGTTAAGTGTCTCACTGAGGTCCTCCACTCTTTTCTCAAGTCCAGTGAGTATCTTTATGATCATTACTTTAAATTATCTATCAGATGGGGCGCCTGGGTGGCTCAGTGGATTAAGCCGCTGTCTTCGGCTCAGGTCATGATCTCAGGGTCCTGGGATCGAGCCCCACATCAGGCTCTCTGCTCAGTGGGAAGCCTGCTTCCCCCTCTCTCTCTGCCTGACTCTCTGCCTTGTGAGTCTCTTGTGAGAGAGATCTCTCTGTCAAATAAATAAATAAAATCTTAAAAAAAAATAAATTCTCTATCAGACATTATGTCCATTTTGCTAAAGTCTCTTGTGATGATTTTGTCCTGTTTTTTGTTGTTGTTGTTGTTTTCCCATTTGGGGACATATTCTTCTGTCTCCTCATTTTATTTAACTCCCTGTGTCTGTTTCTGTTTGTTAGGGAAGATAGTTGCATGCCCTGCACTTGAAAGTAACAGCTTTATGAAGAGGTCCTGTAGTGTCCTGCCATGCAGTGTCCCCTACTCACCAGAACCTGTTGCTTTGGGGGTGTCTTCTATGGATATTGTGTGCACCATGCTGTTGTGGCTGAGCCACTTTTTCTTTCAGTCCAATAAACTGCAATGGCTCTCTTTGCCTGTCGTGGGCAGTGTTTGGTCCCTGTGGTGTTCATGGACCAGTCTGGGGACACCCTGGGCTTGAGTTGAGTCAGACCAAGCATTTGCCAGAGATGCAGTAGCACCAAACTGTGGGGCACTTTCTCTGTGTAGCTTTGGTTGGTGAGTAGGGCTTGAAGTCAGACCAGCTATCTGTTTCCAGTCCACCGCAGGGGCCAGACTAGTCTGTGTGATTATCTTTCCCTTTTTCTGGGGCAGGAATCATTGTGGAGCCGTGCTGGCCAATGTAGGGGCTGCTTGCTCTTTTCCAGGTCTGCGCACTGCCCTAATGGGCTCTGGTCAAGAGCCTACTGGAGAGGGCAGAGCCACCAGCATAAAGCATGGAGGTGTTGGGGTAGGGGTGTGAGGCTAGCAAGCTTTGACTCCTTGCTGTGCCTGGATTGAGGTGGGCTCTCCAGAGTGGTGAATGAGCAGAAGAACAGTGTGTGTTTGCAGGAAGGGAGGCTGTTTATGGGATATGGAGGGTTAGGGTTAGCTAGTTAGTGAGTCCCATGGGTAGCTGCATGTTTATACTGCATGGGAGGAGGGGAATGGTGCCTGCCAGGTCCTTTCTTCCTGCAGGAGTTCCCCAGTGATTTCTGTCTCTCCTGACAGGTACTGTGCTCTGAGATTAGTAAATAACTCTCCCTCCCATATGCCCCAGGCATTTTTCAAGCTGCTGCAGTATCTATGTGGGCTGTTTAAGGGCGGGGACTCAGTTTCCTTTCACCCACATGCTCTCCCAGAGCTGAGCCTGCTGATTTCTTTGGCCCCTTGGGTTTTCAAAGCCAAATGTCATGGGGATTCATCATCCCTGTGAGGGCTCCGTGGTGTGAGGGACTGTTTCTTTCCCCTCTCTGTGACTGTGGCATCCCTCCCTCCCACAAACAGCTCCTGAGTCTCTGCACTTCCTACCGTCCTTGACTGGCCTCTTCTCTACCTTTAGTTTCAGCCATCAGATTGTTTTCTGGGTTATTTACACTGAGGTGAGTGTTATCTAGTTGTATCCATGGGATGAGATGGGCCTGGAGTCCCCCTACTCTGCCACCTTCCCTGGAAGTCTCTTTCCTTCTAACCCAAAGTACAGTTGATACACATGACATTAGTTTCAGGTGTACTACACAGTTATTCAATAAGTCTGTACGGTATGTGGTGCTCACAAGTGTAGCTGCCATCTGTCACCATACATGACCATTACATTATCATTGACTCTATTTCCTGTGTTGTACCTTTAATTCCTGTGACTTATTCATCCCACAGTTGGAAGGCTGTATCCTCCCACTCCCCTTCACCCAGGTTGCTCACCCTCCCACTCTTTCTCCTCTGACAATCACCAGCCTGTTCTCTGTATTTATGGGACTGTTCTGCTTTTTGTTTTGTTGGGTGTTAAATTATACCTATAAGTAAAATAATATGGTATTTGTCTTTCTCTGACTTATTTCACTTAGTGAAATACCCAATGGGTTCAATGGCAAGATCTCATCTTTTTTATGGCTGAATCCTTTCTATTGTGTACATACACCACATCTTTATTTGTTCATCTATTGAGGGAAACTTGGGTTGCTTCCACATCTTGGTTATTGTAAAGAATGCCACAATAAACATAAAGGTGCATATAGGTTTTTGAATTAGTGTTCTCATGTCTTTTGTGTAAATACCCAGAACTGGAATTACTGGATCATAAGGAACCTCCATACTGTTTGTTTTCCACAGTGGTTGCACCAATTTACATGTCCACCTACAGTGTATGAGTGTTTCTTTTTCTCCACATCCTCACCAACACTTGTTATTTCTTGTGTTTTTGATGCTGGCCATTCCAGCATGTGTAAGATGATATCTCATTGTGGTTTTGAGTTTTATTTCCATGATGATAGTGATGTTGACCCTCTAGGAATCTAATAGACCCAAGGAGGGTCATGGAACCTCCAGTTTATAACTGGTCAGACAGAAGTACAGGTAATAATCGGGCTTGTGATTGGCATCCAATGCGGGGAAGGAGGGCAGTCTTGTGGGACTGAGTCCTCAACCTGTGGGGTCTCATGCTATCTCCAGGTAGATACTGTCAGAATTGAGTTAAATTGTAGGATACCTGTTGGTGTCACAGAATTGCTTGATGCATGGAAAACCCACAAATCTGGTGTCAGAAGTGAAACAGTGCTCTAGTATTGAAAGCAGAGGAGACACAGAGGAGAAGTGAGTTTTCCCTTAGATCCTAACAACAGTGCTATAGGATATATGAGCTTCTGTCCTAATAATGCTGTCATGAACATGGTGAGTGTTCCTAAAGCCTGGTGAACTTCTAGAAGCATGGCAAGGATCAACCCTACAAAATCACCAACATGCAAGAAGAGCAAGGATTCTCTATATGCCCAGGGAATGCAGGGCTATGACAGGAAACAGGAGCTCGGGTGGGCAGACTAAGTTGATCTGTCAGAAAAGGCTAAAATTGCAAAGAAAATCATGCTTAGGCAAAATATATGCAGGAAAATCTGACGATTGGAAGGAAAATTAGACAAATTTACAATTACAGTTGGAGACACTATCAGTAATAGAACTAGGAGACAGAAAATTGATGAAGATATAGAAGAGCTAAACAATATCATTAATCAAAGAACTGGCATTTATAGAACACTTTACCCAACAACAGAAAAACATATTTGTCAAGGGCACATGGAATATCCATCAAGGTAGACCATATCCTGTTTATAAAATAAACATTAACAAATGCAAAATAATTGAAATTATACAAAGTATATTTCTGACTATAATGGAATTAAACTGGAAATCAGTAACAAGAAAGATAACAGGAAAATCTCAAATCAGTTGGAAATCAAACAATATACTCATAAATAATCTCCCAAGGAAGCCTCAAGAGCAATTAAAAATATTTTAAATGGAAGAAAAATGAAATTACAGCCTATTAGAATTTGTGGGCACAGCTAACAGTGCTTAGAAGGAAATTTATAGCTTTGAGTGTTAATATTAGGAAAGAAGTTCTCGATCAATAACCTAAGCTCCTGTCTTAAGAAACTGGAAAAGAATGAGCAGAATAAACCCACATCTAGTAGAAGAAAAGAAAGTAAAGGATAGAAATCGATGAATTTGAAAACAAAACTGAAACAAATAACTTGTTCTTCAAAAAGAACAAAACCAATAAATGTGTAGCAAGACTGACAAAAAAGAAAAAGTCATATATTACTAATATCAGGAATAAAATGTGGTTATCTCAATTTACATTTTACTTGGTAATAGAGGTTCACATCTTTTTCATGTCTGTTAATCATCTATTTGTGTGCTTTGCCAATCTTTTAAAAATATTTTGGAAAAATTAGAAAAACACATTTTTTTTTAAGTGCATTCCTGTCTGTCTAGCTTGTTAGGATCTCTATACATTGGCATCAATCTTTTGTTAATGTGTTGCAAATGTGTTGTCCTAGCCCATGCCAAACTTCATGCGTTCTGTTGTCTTATAGGAAATATTAATATGCAGAGTCAAACCTTAAACCTTTACAGGTGGGGGATTTTGTGTCACTTTTAGAAAGATTCACCCTTTGATCATTAAAAAAAAATTCTGTATGTTCTCCCAATGCCTTAAAAAAAAAAACCCCGGGGCACCTGGGTGGCTCAGTGGGTTAAGCCGCTGCCTTCGGCTCAGGTAATGATCTCAGGGTCCTGGGATCGAGCCCCGCATCGGGCTCTCTGCTCAGCGGGGATCCTGCTTCTCCCTCTCTCTCTGCCTGCCTCTCTGCCTGCTTGTGATCTCTGTCAAATAAATAAATAAAATCTTAAAAAAAAAACCAAAACCCTTGCCTATTGTTTTCAGTTTTTTATTCCAACTGGAATTAATTTTTTGGTGAATATGAAGGAGAAATTGAACTTTTTTCCTCCCAATTAAATGAGTAGTCAATAAACTTAACACTATCCAGCGAAGAGCCCTTAGATATAAAATGTCACATCATATGTTTTTGTGAATTGCCATAGATTGAAGAGAAGGTTTCTAGAGGCCGCTCTTGTAGGTCTGTGAGGTAAAGACAGGTTGATCTAGAGAAGAGCACACTGGCCATACCAGATACTGAATTTTCTAAATGATTCTTGCCTATATATAAGAAAGGGGTTAAACTAGAAGTAATGCTATTACTTTTTCCAATAAATGAGGGAAGGAGAATGTAGGTAAAGACTGAGAAGTTAACAGTGCTCTCATTTAGTAAATATTTTGGAAAAACCTCAGAAGAACCAGAGAATTGGAAATGACCCAATTGTTTACCAGTCAGGAGTTGGTTAGAGAAAACATGGACAGAAGGAACACTATGTAGCCTTCAGAGAGAAGATTAAGCTCTCGATGTACTGAGATATGCAAGAGCTCCAAGATACAGTAAAGATGGAAAGTGGATAGTATGTAATATGTTACCTTTTGTTTAAGGGAAGAGTAATAAAAACTATCTGTGTCCAAATCAAGAAGCTGGAGGGGGGTACACAAAGGACAAGAGGTTTTGTACAGAGGTGAGGGAAGGATGTGGGGGTGGGGACACTCCACAGTCTTTCATGCTGCTTTGATTTTTGACCCCTAAGAGTGTATTAGATATTCAAGAAAAAAATCCTAGAGGAAACACAAACTAAATATCCTCCTTCAAAGGTATGTCTGTCCCCTGAAGATTCTTTTGTCTTTACTCAATTCTAGCTTTTCATAAATACCATAGTAGTCATGAAGAAAGTACTGTTTTACTCCGCTAAGAGCAGTCTCTGGCTACTGCTATGAGGTATACACTGAGCTTTGTGAACAGTAAGATATAAATCTTGAATTTTCGCTAAAAAGACTAACCTTTTCAGGGTTAATAAAGAGTGTAAACCTTATGGTTTTGTTTTTTTTTTTTTAAATTTTTAAAAAAGATTTTATTTATTCATTTGACAAAGAGAGAGAGACCACAAGTAAGCAGAGAGGCAGGCAGAGAGGTGGGGGTGAGGGGAGGAAGCAGGCCTCCTGCTGAGCAGAGAGCCTGATGCGGGGCTCAATCCCAGGATCTTGAGATCATGACCTGAGCTGAAGGCAGAGGCTTAACCCACTGAGCCACCGGTGCCCTGGTTTGTTTTTTGTTTTTTTGTTTTTTGTTTTTTGTTTTTTTTAAATGTGGATTTCAGTTTGGACCTCTTGCTCTATTAGTGGGCGAGATCATTGGCACCAGGGCACTGGAGGGCAATTCGGCTTTATGAATCTTACAAAGGAAGACATGTTTGACTGGACAGTTCCACTGCTAAGCTTTTCCTGATATGCCCATGTGTGCAGGTGTCCTGGCCAAGGGAGTCCACACCGCGTGGTGTAGGGGGCAGACTGTGGCCCAACCGCACATCCTGCCTCTAACCAAGAGCTAGACCTGCAGGGGAGAGATGAAGGAAGCCAAGTGCAGAACAGTCTTGAAGCACAGACAAAACCCAAGTGGAAGCACGATTGCTCCCTCTTCACCGGTGCCAACTGCTCACACGTACACGGGGTTGCATATGGCAGGAAGCTCGCTGTGTGTATGGTTTCAATTTAAACGCAAAACACTGGTTTTGTTGACGAGGAACCATCGTCTGATCTGGGTAAGAGTAACTACGTGTGTGCATTGACTTTACCGTTCCTTTATTTGTCATTGTTTTTATGGCCTAGGTGTTGGTGTTGGCTAATAGCTGTGATGATGACATCAGTTTTCTCTTTTCACGTTCTTACTGCTTTAGGATTTTGGAACTTTGAGTTCCTTCATCTCCATGCTTTCAGCCAAATGCTTGCTCCCTGCCCAGAGCCCCCTCGAATGGCTCACCTTGCTCAGTTGGTCACCTCCATCTCGGGCAGGACTCTGCACCCTGGCTTAGCTCCAGGTCCTTTGTCCCGTGCTCACTTGGGGATGACCCCCAACAATCAGCCCTCCTGTTTGCCTTCTATACTTTCTACAACATCCATTGAACTAGACTTCTACTTTGCCCCCAGCGGAGTCCCGTGCTGTGCCATGTCACCCAGTAACAGAACAGACCTGACCTGTGGGGGAAACATGACGTCAACCCTATGAACAAACACCTGACTTGGCCTAAAGTTGAGGCCACTACACAGGGCCCGAAAGGTAACTCTATTTGGTAAAAGTCGGAAGCAACAGGCTAGCATTTTATTAGCACAAAGCCAAAATTATTCCTGGAAATAAATAGGAGAAAAGAATGCCACAGTAGAATAATCTGATAGTTAGAGATTAAGTTAAGAAAATTCCTGAGTAAATAAAGCAATTTTTCTTTTACTCTCGCTCAAGGGCTAACTTAAAGAAATGGAGATGAGAAGCAGCACAGGCCAGGGCTAGCCTGGGTCAACAGGAATGTGGTCACAGCAAATCACATGCAATGTTGCGGTGAGGCCTGCAAACCTCAGGGTGGAAGGGGAGGATAATCTCCCCACGAGGGGGGTGACAGCCATCAGTACAGATTCCCCCGGGGCACATTCTCACCTTTCCCTTACTATTTAACTCACCCACAACTTCAGTTCTGGACAGCTTTAAAAGCCACCAACAAGGGCGCGTGGGTGGCTCGGTGGGTTAAGCCTCTGTCTTCGGCTCAGGTCATGATCCCAGAGTCCTGGGATCGGGTCCTGCATCGGGCTCTCTGCTCAGCAGGGAGCCTGCTTCCCCCTCTCTTTCTGCCTGCCTCTCTGCCTACTTGTGATCTCTCTCTGTCAAATAAATAAATAAATAAATAAATAAATAAATAAATAAATAAAAAAAAATCTTCATTAAAAAAAAAAAAACCACCGACAAGAAGATGGTGGCAAGCATTCTGAAAACCAGTAAGTGTGCCTTTTCAGCCATGCACTTTTAACTTGTAATATTTTCAACTAACTAAAGGCAGGCACAAAAGGCAAGTTACCCAAATTGCAAGGTGTTTTTTTTTTTAATTAAAAAAAATTTTTAAAGATTTTATTTGACAGAGAGAGAGAGATCACAAGTAGGCAGAGAGGCAGGCAGAGAGAGGGGGAGCAGGCTCCCTGATGAGCAGAGAGCCCGATTTGGGGCTTGATCCCAGGACCATGAGATCATGACCTGAGCTGAAGGCAGAGGCTTAACCCACTGAGCCATCCAAGTGCCCCAATTTTTTTTTTTAAATCAAAAGCTGGTTTTACAGTGATGAAATCAACATATATCCCCCCCAATAATTTAGCACCAAAGATTATTTTTAAAGTAAAAACCACTCTCACTAGTTAAACTAAGAACTGTTTATAGAGTTTTAAGAACTCCGACAAATGGATGTTTGAAATTTTCATAGTAGATTTTAAGGCAAGAAAGGATTCCAGCCACTAGAAATCCCAGTGCCTTGTCTGGCTGTCGAGCGGTGGGGTCCGTAGAGGGCACCCAGTGCCTTCTGCTCACTTCCTAGGGGCGGTCTGCTCCTATGCCCCGTATTTTGGGTCCTCGGTTGTGAGACGGGGGAAGATCTGCTCAATACTACTGCAAAGGGCTGTTCTGAAAGTTGAATCAGGTGTTGAATATGAGAATACTTTTAAGCTGTAAAATATGCAAAGTCCTTGGAAAAAAGGTTTTATTATTATAGAAATTTTAACTGATAGTATTAGAAATGAGCTTGTTAAACTAAAAGTTTTTAGTAATTTCACTAATAAACTTTTTTGGTGTTTGTTTTTTAAGAAATCATTGGTTTCACCCCCCTACCCCTCCCCCCAGCTGGCAGCTATCTCTGGTTTGAGTCACCTGTGGTCAACTCTGGTCCATAATTATTAAATGTAAAATTTCAGAAATAAATGATTTGCCAATTTTAAATTGCATGCTCTTCTCAGCTGCATCATGAAATCTTATGCGAACCTGCTGTGTCCCACCCAAGAGGTGAATCTTCCCCTTGTCTGGCATATCCACGTTGTACGAGCTCCCCCGTGCTCCCCCACCCGGAGTCACGGGGCCCACTTGGCTCTCAATGTGGCTGTGGTGGTATTGCGGTAGTGTTCAGGGAACCCCAATTTTACTGTCTGAGGACCCCAAAGCACAAAGCTGGTGATACTAACAATTTGGATGTTCTCTTACTGTGCCTAATTTACAAATTAAACCTATCATAGCTATATATATATATAAGAAAAAAACATGGTATGTATATATAGTGGTCAGTAGGATCTAGTTTCAGACACCCGCTGGGGTCTTGGAATGGGTACCCCGGGCTGTACTTGGATCAGAGACCCAGGGAGCCACCCAAGGAGCACTCAGCAAATGGATTTCTCTAAGTGCTGAACTATAGTTCTCATAGCTCAGACAGGGTGAAAGTTTGTAAAAACTGGTCTAACCAACTTAAATAGATACAAAGTTCAAGTTTCAGGTGAAATCATTTAATCTTAACATTAGAGTAGGAAAACCATTTGCCATTCCTCTCCCCCTTTGAAAAGGCAGCAGGGTCCAAGTTTTCAAGATCTCATTAGGGCTCTAGCTTCTCCAACACGAGGACTTGTCAAGTGTAACAGAGTATGTAATTAACAAAACGGAGAGATTTGACATATTCTGCCCCCAAGCATTTATGACCTGTCATACTAATATTTAGCAAGCTGAGCATGCCTAGGTCTAAAAGAGAGACATCAATAATCATATCCTCAACTGCTTCTCACAGCCCTCAAGCCTAAAGCTTGGTCATGAAAATGGAGAGGACATGCTGAGTACCTGCTTGCCCACAGGCTGCACCGTGAAGTAACAAAGGAGGTCAACCAAGAGTACAGACAGAATTCCCAGGATATACTCATCCAAAGAAAAAACCCCACTGCCTAAATGTCAAAGCTCTTACCCCTAGAATGTAAAGTAATTGGATAACTCTGTTACCCAAATTTTGGAAAGGGAATAGGCTGCACGAGGACACATGATTTTAGACACTTTTATTATAATGTGTCCTGGAGAAGATAGTTTTGGACTGAAATTTTGGTTGACTCATCAGCTTCAGTAACTTGGTTGTCCAAACAACTCCCCTGATTTGGGGAGTTCTCAGCCTCTACTTAAAAAAAATTTTTTTTTTAAAGATTTTATTTCAGAGAGAGACACACACACACAGAGCATAAGCATGAGGTGGGGGCAGAGGGAGAAGCAGGCTCCCCACTGAGCAGGGAGCTTGATCCCAGGACCCCAAGATCACTACCTGAACCCAAACCAGCCATGTAACTGACTGAGCCACTAGGTGCCCCCGCCAAAAGTGTTTTCTCCCTTCTCTTTCAGGGACTCCAAAGTCATGGGTAGACTTTTTTTTTGTTGTTTTTAATTTTTAAAATTAAAAAAAAATTTTTTTAAAGATTTTATTTATCAATTTGTCAGAGAGAGAGAGAGCATGAGGGAGAGCATAAGCAGGCGCAGAGGGAGAAGCAGACTCCCCACGGAGCAGGGAGCCAGATGTGGGACTCAATCTCCGGACCATGGAATCATGACCTGAGTCGAAGGCAGGCGCTTAACCGACTGAGCCACCCAGGTGGGTTGTTTCTTAATGGCGCTCTGTAAGTCCTGTAGGCTTTCTTCATTCTTTTTCATTCTTTCTTTGCTTCTCTGGGTAATTTCATACCATCTGCCCTTAAGCTCATGGATTCTTCCTACTGACCCGTCTGCTGCTGAAGCTCTCTACTGAATTCTGCATTTTAATAGTTGTATTTTTCAGCTCCAAAATGTGTTCGGTTCTTTTTTATGTTTTTGGTCTTTGTTGAACTCATTTTGTTCTTGTGTTTTTCTGAGTTTGTTAAACTGTTTGTGTTTTCTTGTAATTCTCTGAGCACCTTCCAGAACAACTATTTTGAATTCTTCATTAGGCAATTCATGTCTCTCCATTCCTTTGGGGATCAGCTTCTGGATGTTTCTGGCGCTGCTCTGGTGGTGTTGTGTTCCCCAGTTCTTTGTGATCTGTCACCTTGCGAAGGTGTATGTGCATTTGAAGAAGCAGTCACCTCCTTGACTGTGTAGACTGGCTCAGTGAGGAAAGCCTGCCCGCTGCAAACGGGGGCTGCTGGGGCGTGCTGTGTCGCCAAGACTCGTCATGCAGGGTGCCGAGTGCCAGAGGGTGTGGTGGCTCCAGGTCTGATGCTGCATTAGTTCAGGCCAGTGAGGTCCATGGCATCAACTGCGTGACCCTTGGCAAGCACTGGTGTGCGAGGATCTGCGGCGGCTTCAAGGGCTGTTGGGATGCTTGGTGATGTTTCCTGTCCAGTAGCTAGGGATCAGGGCAGGCAGCAGCGGTGGCTAGGCTGGTGGTGTGCACATACTTGGCTGCAGAAGCCAGCCACAGGTGTCGGTGTAGTGGCAGGGGCTGGGGCCAGAGCCAGCAGCAAGTATTTGGGCCAACCGCAGGCCCAGAAGCAAGCAGCTGGGGGACCTGGCTGTGGGTGTGCACTTCTCCAGCTGCAGGATTGACCAGCGGTTAGAGTCAGGCTGGTGGCCTGTGAGTACCCAGCTGGAGGGGCTGGGGTGAATGTGCACGTGGCACTGGGGGTCAGCCCTGGCACGGTGGAGGGGAAGTCCAGGCTGGCACCTTGCACTCACATAGCTGCAGACCCCAGGCTCTGGCAGGGGCACTGGGAGGGAGCAAGGAGGGACTCAGGCATCTGGCACAGGGGCAAAAAAAAAAAAAAAAAGGAATGAAATCTGCAGAAAGCTGTGGGGTCGTCTGCAGAGGTCACTGGTGATCACGGCTGTTCCTGCAGAGTGGCTGCAACCGAGAGCCCTTGACCCTCTTCCTTGCTTTTGGCCGTCTCCATAGGTCTCATTGTTGCAGGACTCTGGCTGGGGTAAAACTGAAGTGGGTCCTCTGTGTGGTGCCCCAGAGGCTGGGGGACTGGTCGTTCCCTCCACTCTCCCTTCCCTGGTGGGGAGAACTCTCACGAGAGGCAGTTCTCATGGTGCCGAGCTATGCCAGCTTCAGGATGCGAGAACACAGGCAAAATGAAGCTGTTTTTCTTCCCCCTTTTTGTGGTTATTCTCAGGTTTTTTGTCCCACTGTGTTGAAGTTCTTAAGTGGATTCCTGAGCTCTCCTGGAGCTGACTTCATGAAAAGGTGTCTAATGTTGTCCAGGTTGATCTTTGAGGGGGGAGAGGCTGGGCTCTTCTATTTCACCGTCTCGGTGATGTCATCTGCAAAGGGGCTCTAGGAGTCACGAAACTCCCTCCTGGACAGAAAGGGATTTAGCAGGATCATGTGAGCACCTTTCGGGGATTTTGCAAAAGAGGGATCTTGCTGTGGATAGACTGGACATCCGAGTACTTTAGAAAGCTGTGGGGACAGAATTGACGATCATCTGTCCTTTCCACAAGCACTCCTATGTGCCCCGCATGGGGCACACAAAAGGCAGCCCCATTCTGGGGAGGTCTTAGCCCAGGAGAGAAGACAAGTAAGAATAACATATAGATAAATGTGATCAATATCAAAAGAAAGGTTAGGATAGAAAATGACAAGAGCAGAGTGTGCTGCTGTCTGGAGCAGGAAGGGTCTTAGAGGAGGCTCCCAGCAAAGAAGTTCCACAGCGTCCCCTCCAGGACAACAGGCTGAGCCCGACAGACTTGCAGAGCCAGTGGGGGTGCGTTACAAGTGAAGAAAACACACGGTCCATGCAAAGGCACAATGGGAAAGGAGGGGGCATTCAGAGAAAAGTGCGTGTCCTATAAAAGCACCAGTCTCCCCTGGAAATGGGCATAATATGTACTGTGGGTATGTGATGTATATTTATGGCCATGGAAACTAATACAATGACTGTTCTGGAAAAGGGAATAATAATAAAGGGAGATTTACTCTGAATTACTCATATTACAAAGAAAAAATTCGATGTAAAATGGCTTGAGGGCCCCCTGCCCAACATAGAGACACCAGCACTTTACTGTTGCTGTGCTGGCCACCCCGGTGCTCCTGCTGCAGGCACATGGGTCCCCGGGGCCAGGGACTGCACTGCTGTGAGTTAGCCACATGCTCTGAAAACACTACGAAAGATGCGCATTTTGCTTTTTCTGTAAATGCCAGAACACTTTATATAATTGCAAGATAAGAAAAAACATAACCATTTTTGGCTTTGTATCAGTATCTTTTAAGAAGTTCTTAATGGCATGGTGATTATATAAAACTAAAAACATTCTTTTCGGAGATGCATACTGAACTAGTGTGGGTGCAGTGACAGATGTCTTGGATGTTTGCAACACTACAGCATGCAAAATGGGGCAGAGGTAGAGCAGACAGAGACAGAGACAGAGACACACACAGGATCACACCATTGTCTTCTCACTGAAGACATTTTCTAACCTAAGAGGGTGATGGCCAACACTTAGCCACGGGTCTTCCTGAATCTTCTGGGTGTTCTCAGAGAAATCCCTCTAAAAGTCTGAAACAACGCCTCCAAGAATTTAATACAATTAGCAAGTAACTAAGTCACAACTGGAATATACTCTGATTATATGTATATGAACAGGTGGAATGATTAGGAAAGAGAGTCACTTTACAACTGGCACATTAAAAAAGATTAAAAAGTCATAGGTGTTGGGAGGAGTCAAGATGGCGGAGAAGTAGCAGGCTGAGACTACATCAGGTAGCAGGAGATCAGCTAGATAGCTTATCAAACCATTGCAAACACCTCCAAATCCAACGGGGATCAAAGACAAAAAGAACAGCAATTCTAGAAACAGAAAATCGACCACTTTCTGAAAGGTAGGACCAGCTGAAAAGTGAATCCAAAGCTACGGGAAGATAGACCGCGGGGGGAGGGGCTGGTTCCCGGCGAGCAGCGGAGCAACGGAGCACAAAATCAGGACTTTTAAAAGTCTGTTCCGCTGAGGGACATCACTCCAGAGGCTTAACTGGGGTGAAGCCCACGTGGGGCCAGTGTGACCCCAGGTCCCGCAGGGTCACAGAAGAATCGGGGGTGTCTGAGTGTCACAGAGCTCCCAGATACTAGAGCGGGGAAGCCGGCTACAGAGACAGAGCCAAGGAGTGAGCTCTCAGATCAGGGTTACCTTGAAGCGGTTACAGGCTTGGTGAGCTCGGAGCACGGCTGGAGCCCAGGGAGACGGGAATCATTGGGCGCTGTTCTCTGAGGGCGCACTGAGGAGTGGGGCCCCGAGCTCTCAGCTCCTCCGGGCCGGAGACTGGGAGGCCGCCATTTTCATCCCGTCCTCCCGAACTCTACGGAAAGCGCTCAGGGGACAAAAGCTCCCGAAAGCGAAACAGAGCAGATTACTCAGCCCGGCCCCTGGTAAGGGCGGTGCAACTCCGCCTGGGGCAAAGATACTTGAGAATCACTACAACAGGCCCCTCCCCCAGAAGATCAACAAGAAATCGAGCCAGGACCAAGTTCACCTACCAAGGAGAGCAGTGGAATTCCAGAGGAGGAGAAAGCAAAGCACGGAACTCATGGCTTTCGCCTCATGATTTGTTAGTCTTGTGGTTAATTTAAATTTTTTTTAATTTTATTTTTTTTTCTTCTGCTAAATTTTTTTTTAACTTTTACCCTTTTCTTTTTTAACGTTTTTAAACTGGCTTATCTAATATATATATATATATATATATATATATATATATATATATATATGTATATTTTCTGTTTTATATTTTTTGTTTCCTTTTTTATTTTTTTTCTGAACTTCTTTTTATCCCCTTTCTCCCTCCCATGATTTGGGGTCTCTTCTGATTTGGTTAAAGAGCATTTTCCTGGGGTCTTTGCCACCCTTTTAGTATTTAATTTGCTCCTTCATATACTCTTATCTGGACAAAATGACAAGGCAGAAAAACTCACCACAAAAAAAAGAACAAGAGGCAGTACCAAAGGCTAGGGACCTAATCAATACAGACATTGGTAATATGTCAGATCTAGAGTTCAGAATGACGATTCTCAAGGTTCTAGCCGGGCTTGAAAAAGGCATGGAAGATATTAAAGAAAACCTTTCTGGAGAGATAAAAGCCCTTACTGGAGAAATAAAATAACTAAAATCTAACCAAGTTGAAATAAAAAAAGCTATTAATGAGGTGTAATAAAAAATGGAGGCTCTTACTGCTAGGATAAAATGAGGCAGAAGAAAGAATTAGTGATATAGAAGACCAAATGACAGAGAATAAAGAAGCTGAGCAAAAGAGGGACAAACAGCTACTGGACCATGAGGGGAGAATTCGAGAGATAAGTGACACCATAAGATGAAACAACATTAGAATAATTGGGATTCCAGGAGAAGAAGAAAGAGAGAGGGGAGCAGAAGGTATATTGGAGAGAATTATTGTAGAGAAATTTCCCTAATATGGCAAAGGGAACAAGCATCAAAATCCAGGAGGTGCAGAGAACCCCCCTCAAAATCAACAAGAATAGGTCCACACCCCATGACCTAATAGTAAAATTTACAAGTCTTAGTAACAAAGAGAAAATCCTGAAAGCAGCCCGGGAAAAGAAGTCTGTAACATACAATGGTAAAAATGTTAGATTGGCAGCAGACTTATCCACAGAGACCTGGCAGGCCAGAAAGAGCTGGCATGAGATATTCAGAGCACTAAACGAGAAAAACATGCAGCCAAGAATATTATATCCAGCTAGGCTATCATTGAAAATGGAAGGAGAAATAAAAAGCTTCCAGGACAAACAAAAACTGAAAGAATTTGGAAACACCAAACCAGCTCTACAGGAAATATTGAAAGGGGTCCTCTAAGCAAAGAGAGAGCCTAAAAGTAGTAGATCAGAAAGGAACAGACACAATATACAGTAACAGTCACCTTACAGGCAATACAATGGCACTAAATTCATATCTATCAATAGTTACCCTGAATATTAATGGGCTAAATGCCCCAATCAAAAGACACAGGGTATCAGAATGGATAAAAAAACAAAACCCATCTATATATTGCCTACAAGAAAATCATTTTAAACCCGAAGACACCTCCAGATTTAAAGTGAGGGGGTAGAAAAGAATTTACCATGCTAATGGACATCAGAAGAAAGCAGGAGTGGCAATCCTTATATCAGATCAATTAGATTTTAAGCCAAAGACTATAATAAGAGATGAGGAAGGACACTATATCATACTCAAAGGATCTGTCCAACAAGAAGATCTAACAATTTTAAATATCTATGCCCCTAATGTGGGAGCAGCCAACTATATAAACCAATTAATAACAAAATCAAAGAAGCACTTCAACAATAATACAATAATAGTAGGAGACTCTAACACTCCCCTCACTGAAATGGACAGATCATCCAAGCAAAGGATCAACAAGGAAATAAAGGCCTTAAATGACACACTGGACCAGATGGACATCAGATATATTCAGAACATTTCATCCCAAAGCAACAGAATACACATTCTTCTCTAGTGCACATGGAACATTCTCCAGAATACATCACATCCTCGTCCTAAATCAGGTCTCAACCAGTATCAAAAGATTGGGATCATTCCCTGCATATTTTCAGACCAAATGCTCTGAAGCTAGAACTCAATCACAAGAGGAAATTTAAAAAGAACCCAAATACATGGAGACTAAACAGCATCCTTCTAAAGAATGAATGGGTCAACCAGGAAATTAAAGAAGAATTGAAAAAATTCATGGAAACAAATGATAATGAAAACACAATGGTTCAAAATCTGTGGGACACAACAAAGGCAGTCCTGAGAGGAAAATATATAGCAGTACAAGCCTTTCTCAAGAAACAAGAAAGGTCTCAAGTACGCAACCTAACCCTACACCTAAAGGAGCTGGAGAAAGAACAAGAAAGAAACCCTAAACCCAGCAGGAGAAGAGAAATCATAAAGATCAGAGCAGAAATCAATGAAATAGAAACCAAAAAAACAACAGAACAAATCAATGAAACTAGGAGCTGGTTCTTTGAAAGAATTAATAAGATTGATAAACCCCTGGCCAGACTTCTCAAAAAGAAAAGAGAAAGGACCCAAATAAATAAAATCATGAATGAAAGAGGAGAGATCACAACGAACACCAAAGAAAAACAGACAATTATAAGAACATGCTACGAGCAACTCTACGCCAACAAATTTGACAATCTGGAAGAAATGGATGCATTCCTAGAGACATATAAACTACCACAACTGAACCAGGAAGAAATAGAAAACCTGAACAGACCCATAACCAGTAAGGAGATTGAAACAGTCATCAAGAATCTCTAAACAAACAAAAGTCCAGGGCCAGACGGTTTCCCAGGGGAATTCTACTAAACATTTAAAGAAGAACTAATTCCTATTCTCCTGAAACTGTTCCAAAAAATAGAAATGGAAGGAAAAACTTCAAACTCATTTTATGAGGCTAGCATCACCTTGATCCCAAAACCAGACAAGGATCCCGTCAAAAAAGAGAATTACAGACCAATATCCTTGATGAATACAGATGCAAAAATTCTCACCAAAATACTAGCCAATAGGATTCAACAGTACATTAAAAGGATTATTCACCATGACCACGTGGGATTTATTCCAGGGCTTCAAGGTTGGTTCAATATCCGCAAATCAATCAATGTGAAACAACACATTAATAAAAGAAAGAACAAGAACCATATGATACTCTCAATAGATGCTGAAAAAGCATTTGACAAAGTACAGCATCCCTTCCTGATCAAAACTCTTCAAAGTGCAGGGATAGAGGGCACATACCTCAATATTATCAAAGCCATCTATGAGAAACCCACCGCAAATATCATTCTCAATGGAGAAAAACGGAAAGCTTTTCCGCTAAGGTCCCGAACACGGCAGGGATGTCCATTATCGCCACTGCTATTCAACATAGTACTAGAAGTCCTAGCTTCAGCAATCAGACAACAAAAAGAAATTAAAGGCATCCAAATCGGCAAAGAAGTAGTCAAACTATCACTCTTCGCAGATGATATGATACTATATGTGGAAAACCCAAAAGACTCCACTCCAAAACTGCTAGAACTTGTACAGGAATTTAGTAAAGTGTCAGGATATAAAATCAATGCACAGAAATCAGTTGCATTTCTCTACACCACCAACAAGACAGAAGAAAGAGAAATTAAGGAGTCAATCCCATTTACAATTGCACCCAAAACTATAAGATACCTAGGAATAAACCTAACCAAAGAAGCTAAGAATCTATACTCAGAAAACTATAAAGTACTCATGAAAGAAATTGAGGAAGACACAAAGAAATGGAAAAAGGTTCCATGCTCCTGGATTGGAAGAACAAATATTGTGAAAATGTCTATGCTACCTAAAGCAATCTACACATTTAATGTAATCCCTATCAAAATCCCACCCATTTTTTTTCAAAGAAATGGAACAAGTAATCTGAAAATTTATATGGAAGCAGAAAAGAGCTCGAATAGCCAGAGGAATCTTTAAAAAGAAAGCCAAAGTTGGTGGCATCACAGTTCCGGACTTCAAGCTCTATTACAAAGCTGTCATCATCAAGACAGCATGGTACTGGCACAAAAACAGACACATAGATCAATGGAACAGAATAGAGAGCCCAGAAATAGACCCTCAACTCTATGGTCAACTAATCTTTGGCAAAGCAGGAAAGAATGTCCAATGGAACAAAGACAGCCTCTTCAATAAATGGTGTTGGGAAAATTGGACAGCCACATGCAGAAAAATGAAATTGGACTATTTCCTTACACCACACAGGAAAATAGACTCAAAATGGATGAAGGACCTCAATGTGAGAAAGGAATCCATCAAAATCCTTGAAGAGAACACAGGCAGCAACCTCTTCGACCTCAGCTGCAGCAACGTCTTCCTAGGAACATCACCAAAGGCAAGGGAAGCAAGGGCAAAAATGAGCTATTGGGATTTTATCAAGATCAAAAGCTTTTGCACAGCAAAGGAAACAGTTAACAAAACCAAAAGACAACTGACAGAATGGGAGAAGATATTTGCAAACGACATATCAGATAAAAGGCTAGTGTCCAAAATCTATAAAGAACTTAGCAAACTCAACACCCAAACAAATAACCCAATCAAGAAATGGGCAGAAGACATGAACAGACATTTCTGCAAAGAAGACATCCAGATGGCCAACAGACACATGAAAAAGTGTTCCACATCACTCAGCATCAGGGAAATACAAATCAAAACCACAATGAGATATCACCTCACACCAGTCAGAATGGCTAAAATTAACAAGTCAGGAAATGACAGATGCTGGCGAGGATGCGGAGAAAGGAGAACCCTCTTACACTGTTGGTGGGAATGCAAGCTGGTGTAACTACTCTGGAAAACAGCATGGAGGTTCCTCAAAAAGTTGAAAATAGAGCTACCCTATGACCCAGCAATTGCACTACTGGGTATTTACCCTAAAGATACAAATGTAGTGATCCAAAGGGGCACGTGCACTCAAATGTTTATAGCAGCAATGTCTACAATAGCCAAACTATGGAAAGAACCTAGATGTCCATTAACAGATGAATGGACAAAGAAGATGTGGTATATACACAATGGAATACTATGCAGCCATCAAAAGAAATGAAATCTTGACATTTGCAATGATGTCGATGGAACTAGAGGATATCATGCTTAGTGAAATAAGTCAATTAGAGAAAGACAACTATCATATGATCTCCCTGATATGAGGAAGTGGAGATGCAACATGGGGGGTTTAGGGGGTAGAAGAATAAATGAAACAAGATGGGATTGGGAGGGAGACAAACCATAAGTGACTCTTAATCTCACAAAACAAACTGAGGGTTGCTGGGGGGAAGAGGGTCGGGAGAAGGGGGTAGGGTTATGGACATTGGGGAAGGTATGTGCTATGGTCAGTGCTGTGAAGTGTGTAAACCTGGCGATTCACAGACCTGTACCCCTGGGGATAAAAATACATTATACATTTATAAAAAAATAAATTAAAAAAAAATAATAAAATCTTAAAAAAAATTCATAGGTGTTTTCAAGTCCCTCTAAATCTCCCCTCAAAAAAAAAAAAAAAAAAAAGGATAAACTTGACAGAAAATGAAGAACCACCAATGGTGTTATAGTATGATTTGCTAATGATTTAAATTTCTAATTTTTTTTCTTTAAAGATTTTATTTATTTGACAGAGACAGAGAGAGAGAGAGAGCGCAAGCAGGGAGAGCAACATGCAGAGGCAGAGGGAGAAGCAGACTTCCCGCTGAGCAGGGAGCCCGACGTGGGGCTCAATCCCAAGACCCTGGGATCAGGACCTGAGCCAAAGGCAGACACTTAACCGACTGAACCACCCAGGTCCCCCAAATTTCTAATTTTAACATCAGATTCTTCATCACTCTGAATAATACTGATCTGCTATGAAATCCTTAAGATTTCATCAGTCACAATAAAACAAGTTTTTAATAAAACCATTAGATTTCCAAACTGTGACATTCTTATTTTCACTAAATGCTGGACTTGTAAAAGAACAAACAATTCCAAGTCTAAATGGAGTTTAGAATATTTTTCTATGAAGACTGAAAAAATACTTTTCTAGAAATGTGAATTAAGAGTATCCTGGAAAGCCGTCAGTTGTGGAAAATGTATACATAACATTTAGTAGACTATGATATAGTAACATATATTTGGTTTTTGTCCCTGTTTACTGGCACTGCGCTCCTAAAACCCCTGACACTTCCTGTGACGGGGTGTGTTCTGTTAGTCACAAATTGTCCCCGCTGAGCCTGCTGGGGCTTATGCTAATGAGGTGACCGAGGATGGGGCCCCCTGAGCCTCAAGCAGAAACTGGTCACCAGAGAAAGACCAAATCATTGGAGGGGCTGGAACTTTCAGCTCCACGACCTCAACTTGGGAAGGATGGGGGGCAGGCTGGAACAGTGCTTGATGAGTTTCCAGGTTGGTGAAGAACAACACATCCTTGACTAGGAGGCTGGTGCATCCCAAACTCCAGGGGCACAGGGGCTCCTGGGCTCGGGACCCTTCCAGCCCAGGCCCCATGTATCTTTCCATCTGGTGGTTCGCTGGTAGCCTTTGCAATGAATTAGCATTCTAGCAAGTAAATGGTTTTTCTCGGTTCTATGAGCCATTCTAGCAGATGAATCAAACCCAAGCAAGGGGTTGTGGGCACCTCAGATTTCTAGATGGTTGGAAGCACAGGTACCTGCTCACTCGCAGTGCCTGAAGTGTGTGTGCGGAGGGGCGGGGCAGGGCAGACAACGCCCAGAACCTGTGCGGGCTGCGTTATCTCCGGGTGGATAACATGGGACCCAGCGGGCTGGGATCTGTGCAGAACGGAGAACTGGCGGAGGACACTCCACCAACCAACACTCAGTTCTCCTCCTCCATTTCTCCCCAAGGCCTTTATTAAGAACCACCATGGTTTGGTTCTCCAGCAACTTTTATTGGTCAGAGAATGTGGAATTATATGCAGTACCTGTGGTTTCATGAATAGGCTCATTTATAAACCAACTTCACATTCATTTAAAAAATTCCTGCTTTTGAATAAACGATGTGCAGAACAGACATGCTCTTGTCCCAGGCAAAACGCTGCTCAGACGCGAGTGGCCCGCGGAACTATCATAAATGCGACACTGGATCCAATGTTCTCCCAGCCCGGTCCATGGAGTAGCTCAGTCTCAGGGTCTGCATCATATTCTGACTTTTCAAAAAAAAAATATCCATGGCATTGAAAAAAAAAAGCAAAATGGAAGTACCTAAAACAGATACGTACTATTTTCCTCCAAATCACCTTCCAGAGTCTGTGGTGCCGCTGTGCTCTGTTGACTCCGTCAAACAACAAAAGCAGTGGGCAGCTTCTAACTGAAAGGCAATGAAATCTCCCAGTCTGCAGCTAAAAGTCACAGTGAAAGAACATACTGAAGGTGAAGAATGCTTTTTAACCTTTTAGCTTTAAATAACACTGTATTCCAACTTTAAAGAAAAGTTCTATTATATACTTTTTGCATTGACATTTTAAAATATCAGAACAAGTCTTTGTAATATAATATAATATATATAATACTTCAGTACATCTTAGGTGAATTAAAAACATGTCAACTTGATAACTGTAGTAAGGCATTTAAGTATTCAGCAAAAGCTATACAGAAATTTCTTAATGAGTGGTATTCCTTTAATATTGACTTGATTTAGTGGGTTTCCTTAAAACAAACATGAAACAATAAAAGACTTAAAAAAGAGGCAGTGACATCATACACTGAATCCCAGGAAAAGCACAGTTAACAAACAATGTCTTCCAGCGGGGGACCATCAAGAGCAGCAAACCGGAAACACGGGAGCAGCCCTGGATTACATCGTCCGTCACACTTACGAACAGCCAAAAGCAGAACGGATCTCCCGGTCTAGCGCCTAAAACACAGCGGGTCCTCAGGCTATGCTTCCCGAACTGGTCTGGATGAAGATACTTTAAAGTCGGCAAAGTACTGGACAGTGTAAAGTTCATGGAAACACTCCATGTTTCATTTTATCTCTGTGTGGGGGTAACTACTGGTCTAGCATTTCAAGGGCAGATGACGTAAACACTTGGCGGACGGTGGCAGGCGGAATGATGTCAGCGCTGCGCTGGCCACCGAGGCCAGAGTTTGTGAGTGTCAGGTCGTAAATGTAACCAGCTGTACGTGACACCCGACATGATGATCCAAGTACACCTCACCACTAACATATGATTAAGAACAACAACATCTTAGACTGCACTTAGGGCAACATTCTACCATGCCCTACGTCAGATACCATGCTGTGGAGACGTGATTCA
Organism: Lutra lutra; assembly: GCF_902655055.1. Lineage (NCBI taxonomy): Eukaryota > Metazoa > Chordata > Mammalia > Carnivora > Mustelidae > Lutra > Lutra lutra. The sequence continues at coordinate 1,267,332 of NC_062291.1, read as the reverse complement.
CTGGAGCATATATACGGCACACAGAATTGTAACCAAAAGTGAAAGGGAAATATGGAGGAGAAAATCTTTACATACATGTATACACCTCACGGGACCGTCCGTTTAATGAGATTTATTACTATCTGATTCGCTGTGCCACATCTATGAGCTTGCGTAACACCCCGGATCATTTTTCTTCGCACAAACATCTACTTCTGTATAAAGTAGAAAAAGATGGTGGTAAAAAACTTTTCTTCAAGGTCCAACAATTGTGTCCCAAATACCACTGTATGAACACCTAAAAAATATTAAGAACAATTTAGAAATATGCATAACTATAAATGTACAGACAAACAAAGCCTGAAGTCCCATAGGGACTCAGTGAATGTATCTTCCAACTTCACTTAAACCTACCTAAACCTGTTAGATAATGTGGTAGGTACGTTAAAAAAGTCCACTGCGGTAAATGCGAAAAAAAAAAAAAAGCTTTAGAAAGGTAAAATCTCCACTTGCAAGTTTTATAAATAAGCCTTCTATTTTATCAACAGACACATTTAAACTTCAACTTACCCAAAAGTCTCCTTATGGATACAAAGGCAGAAAAATCTCTATCCCAATTACTCCCTCCACCTATCATTCATCCTTCTGTTCTGACAAGAACCTAAAAATTTCCTATAAAGCTTAAATTCTTTCAAGCAGAACATCTTTTCTAATTGGTAGAGTTTAATCGACCATTTCCTGTTTGATCTGTTCTTTACTCCTCATTTTCTTCTTCTGCCTTCTTTTTGATTAGTTAGCTTAATTATGTATTTACTCCATTTAAATTCCTATGTTCGCTCATTAGCCAAAACTTTTTTGTCATGTTATTTTAGTGGTTGCGTTAGGACTTTTTTCTTATGAGGATTTTATATTTTTCCTATGAAGATTTTATATTTTTATATTTTCCCATACGCCCCTGCCCACACATGTGCAGAGCCCCCCCGTTATCGACATCCCAAACCAGGGAGGTCCGTCTGTTAGGACTGATGGAGCTCCACTAACACACAATCGTCATCGTCACCAGAAGTCCATTATTTACACCGTGGTTTCCTCCAGATGCTGGACAAATATACAATGACAAGTGTCTGTCATAGCGGTATTATACAGGGTATTTTCACTGCCCGAAATATCGTCCACGCTCTGCCTACTCACCCCTTCCATCCCCAGCCTGACAACCACTGACCTATTTGTTACTGTCACAGTTTCGTCTTTTCCAGAATGTCAGTGTGGGGACCATGCAGTACGGAGCCTTTTCTCCAGATGGCGTCATTCACTTAGTAATGTGCACTCACAGTTCCTCCACTGTCTCATGGCTTGAGAGCTCATTTCTTCTTAGCACCAAGTAACAGTGCACTGCTTGGATGTACACAGGTTAGTCTATCCATTTGCTGAAGGCCATCTGAGATGTTTCTAAGTTTCGGTAATTACGAATAAAGCTGCTATAAACATCCACATGCAGATTTTTGTGTTTTCTTTCCTTTTCTCTTTTTAAGCAGGCTCCATCCTCAACGTGGGGCTTGAACTCATGACCCTGAGAGTAAGAGTCACATGCTCTACCAGCTGAGCCAGCCAGGCACCCCAGATTTTGGTGTTTGCACCTCCTTTCAGTAAATACCGAGGCAGTGAACCCACTGGATCATGTTTACAGAGTGTGTTTACTTTGTGAGAAGCTGACCCATGGTCTTCCAAGGTGGCCACACCATTCTGCCCTCCCACCAGCAACGAGTGACCGTTCTGACCACTCCACATGCTTGCCAGCATCCGGTGGTGTCCGTGTCCAATATTTTGGCCATTCTAGTAAGTGTGTTATAGCGGTATTTCACTGCTGCTTTCATTTGCATGTCCCTGACGACGATGCCATGCAGTATCTTCGTATACTTGCTGCCATCTACAGTGTATGCCTCCTTCAGTGAGGCGTCCACTATAGTATTTGGCCCATTTTTCTTATTAAGTTGGAAGGGTTCTTTGTCTATTTGGATAATAATCCTTTATTAGATGTCTCTTAGAAATATTTTCTCCCAGTCTGTGGCCTGTCTTCTCTATCTCTCATTGTCTTTCCTCGAGAAGTCTTGCATCAGCTTATCAATTACGTCTCCCATGGATTGTGCCTCTGGTGTTGGTTCGAAAAAGTCACTGTCATACTCAAGGTCCTCTAGGTTTTTTTCCTGTTATCTTATAGGAGTTGAGTTTTATGTTTTACATTTGGGTCTATGATCCATGTTGAGTTAATTTGTGTGAAGGGTGTAAGGTAGGTGCCCAGATTTTTTTTTTTTTTTTTTTTAAAATGCAGATGGCCAGTTGTTCCAGCGCCTTTTGTGGAAAAGACAATCTTCACTCCATTGCCTTATCTGTGTTCCTTCATCAAAGATCAATTGACTATACTTATGTGGATGTATTTCTGGGCTCTCTATTCTGTTCCACTGATCTGCTTGTTTTTTCTTTCATCAATACCAAACGGTCTTAAGGACCACAGCTGGACAGTGTCTTTAAGTCCAGTGGCCACAGTCCTCCAACTTTGTTGTTCTTCCATCCTGTCTTGGCTCTTCTGGGTCTCTTGCCACTCCATAAACTGTAGAATCAGTTTGGTCTTCCTCATATAGATCTTGTACATATTTTGTAGGAATCATATCTAAGTATTTGCTTTTTTGAATGCTAATATAAACAGACTGATTTCAAACTGTACTTGTTTATCAGTGGTACACAGGAAAGTGACTGGCTTTTTACACTAACCTTGTATCCTGCTATCTGACCTTGCTGGGTAATTGCTTAGGCAGGAGTCTGTGGATTCTTTCAGATTTTCTATATTATAGATAACCATGTCACCTGTGAACAAAGACAGTTTCTTCCTTCCCTATCTGTATTCCATTTCCTTTTCTCATCTTATGCGTTAGCTAGAACTTCCAGTATGATGTTGAAAAGGACTGGTGAGAGGGGACATCCTTGCCTTGTTCCTTTCAATAATGGGAAAGCTTCAGGTTTAATGATGTTAGTAGTAGTTTTCTGTAGATATTCTTTACCAAGCTGAGGAAATTCCCCTCTATTTCTAGTTTACTGAGAATTTTCATCACGAATGTGTGTTGGATTTTGTCAAATGATTTTTCTCTTGACAGGATCATAGGATTTTTCTTCTTTAGCCCATTCATGTGATGGATTTTGGAATGGTGAACCAGCCTTGCATACTCAGAATAAATCCCACTTGGAAGTGGTTTATAATTTCTTTTGTACATTGCTGGATTTAATTTATTAATATCTTATTGAGGATTTTTGCATTTATATTCATGAGAGATACTGGTCTGTAGTTTTCTTCTAATGTCTTTGGTTTCAAAATTAGGGTAATACTGGCCTCATAGAATGAGGTAGGCAGCTTTCCATCTGCTTCTTTCTTGTGAAAGAGACTGTAGAGAAATGGTATAATTTCTTCCTTAAATGTTTGGTAGGATTCACCAGTGAACCCATCTGGGTCCGGTACTTTCTGTTTTGGAAAATTGTTAATCACAGGCTCAACTTCTTTAATTGATGTAGACCTATTCAAGTGGTCTATTTTTTCTTGAATTTTGGCAAATCATGTCTTTAATTAATTGGTCTGGTTCACCTCCGTTATCCAATTTGTGGGCACAGAATTATTCATAGTGTTCCTTTATTGTCCTTTTAATGTCTGTAGGACCTGCAGTGATGTCCCCTCTCCCATTTTTTATATTAGTAATTTATGAACCCCCTTTTCTTAATTAGTCTGGTTATAGGCTTATTGATTTTACAGATCTTTTCAAGGAATTAGCTTTGATTTTATTGATTTTTCTCTGTTGACTTTCTGGTATTAATATCATTAATTTTGGTTGTAATTCTTATTTCTTCTGCCTACTTTGGATTTAATTTGCTCTTCTTTTTCTAGTTTCCTATGGCAGACACTTAGATGACTGATTTTAGATCTTTCTTCTTTTCTAAGTATGCATTTAGTGCTTTATATTTCTCTCTAGGCACTGCTTACACAGCCTCCCCCCACATTTTCATAAGTTGAATTTCATTTAGTTCAAAATGTTTTTAATTTCCTCTTGAGACTTCTCCTTCGACCCAAGAGTTACTTAAAAGTGTGCTGCTTAACCTCCACATATTTTGGGTTTTCCAGTTATCTTTCTGTTACTGATTTCTAGTTTCATGCCACTGTAGTCCAAGAGAAGACATTGTACAATTTCTGTTCTTTTAAATTTGTTAAACTGTGGTTTTTTTTTTTTTAAAGATTTTATTTATTTATTTGACAGAGAGAGATCACAAGTAGACGGAGAGGCAGGCAGAGAGAGAGAGAGGGAAGCAGGCTTCTTGCTGAGCAGAGAGCCCGATGTGGGGCTCGATCCCAGGACCCTAAGATCATGACCTGAGCCGAAGGCAGCGGCTTAACCCACTGAGCCACCCAGGCGCCCAGTTAAACTGTGGTTTTGTAGCTCAGAATGTGGTCTATCTTGCTGCACATTCCACATGAGCTTGAGAAGCATATGTATTCCACTGTTGCTGAAATATCTAATTTTGAATTACCCACTCACCTCTCGGGTTCATAACGTCGCTGCAAAGAGGAATGAGAAGCTTCACAGTTAAGCGTGTGCAGGACTCCAGAGCGGCGGACAGAGTCTACGGTAAGAGGGCCAGCAGAGGCGATGTGACAAGAGCACCTACCTGGATACTCTGTGCTGCTCTAACAACCACATTCCTGAGCGCTTGGGGCCTGTGCACGACGCGGTGACCGCAGCTGTCTCAAGGCGGCATCCCCGTACTGAATACCAGAGCCCATTCTTTCCGGGTCCAGCTCACCTGAGGACCAAGCAAGTCTTCTTTAAAGAAAGCTTTCATGTTTCCATGATCCCCAAGAATATGTTAAGTGAAAAAAAACAAAAAACAAAAAAAACGAAGTGCAGAATGCTGTGTATAAACAGTTGTTTTGAATAATGAGGAAAAAATATACACGTTTTCTTTTATGGGCACAAAAATATCTTTGGAAGGACTGAGAATGGGGGGTGTCTGGGTGGTTCAGTTGGTCAAACGTCAGCCTTTGGCTCATGTCATGATCCCAGCGGCTGGGGAATGGAGCCCTGTGTTAGGCTCCCTGCTCATCAGGGAGCCTATGAGCAGGGAGCCTGCTTCCCTCTCTGCCTGCCCCCTTCCTGCTCTGCTCTCTCTTGCTATTTCTTCCAAATAAATAAATAAATACATAAAATCTTAAAAAAAAAAAAAAGAAGTGAGAATAACAGTTGACTTCAAGAAGGAGTTTTAGATAGCTCGGGGACAGGAGAGGGGTTGTAATGAAAGAAGACTTCCACTGTATCCACTTTTGTATTTTTTGAATTAGGAAATATATGAATATATTATGTATACAAAGATAAATTAATTAAAAATTAAACCACAAAGAGACCATTTCCCTTATCAGACTGGTAAGAACCCAAGTATGATAATGCACCCACCCTGTGGGCATGGCTTCTGTGAAAGAAGCACTTTCATTCATTGTAGTGGGATCATAAATTGCTACAACCATGCTAGGAGGAATCTGACAGTCTCTACTCAAGTTCCAGATGCATGTTCTTTGACCTGGCAATTCCACTTCTGGGAACTCATCCTCTACATACCCTTCACACAGGGGAAATGATATATAAAAGATTATTTACTGCACTATTTGTGACAGCAAAATGTTGGCAATACTCCAACATCCAAAGTAAACTGGTTAAATGATGGCAATACAGACAACTGATATTACACACACTCGTGTGTATATGTGCGTTAGCATACGCATGTATATGTACGGAAGTCTCTATGTGTTCATTTGTAATGATCCGTAGGTCCAGTAAGCAGAAGAAGCAAGGCATAGAATTTATAGTACACTAACTTTTGTGTTAAAAAAAAAAAAAAAAGGAGGAGGAGGGGGGTGCCTGGGTAGCTCCTTTGGTTAAGTGATTTCGGCTCAGGTCCTAACTCCAGGGTGGCGAGACTGAGCCCCGCATCGGGCTCCACCCTCAGCAGGGCGCCCGCTTCTCTCCTCCCCCAGCCCCTCCTGTGGCTCCTGTGTGTGCGTGCTCTCTCTAACCAATAAATAAGTCTTGAAAAAAAAAGAGGAAACAGTGGTTTTTGAATCATGTGAATGTACTGCCTATTCAGAAAATTTAAAGTACTGCTGAAAAATTTTAACTTACATCTGTATATTTTCTCACCTAGATGTAATTATGATTTTGATCTTTTTATCTTGAAGATTGTATATGCAGTATTAAGGAAGCAAGGTAATTACATCAAACCTCGTGCTAAGCTTAATAATACTCAACGCCAAGCCAATTTTAATAACAATGTTATGGAGTCTTTAAAAGTAACAGCTTTTCTGCAAAATTTAGTAAAAAAAAATCTTTTTTATTTTCAGATCAAGAAAATCCAGAAGGATGAAGGGTCCCTCTTTTCCATCTGGGCCCTCGACGCTCCCTCCCTGCAGCTCACCCCGCATCCTGCTGTCTGTCATCTCCTCTCCTTCCTTTCCACCTGTTTCTCTCTCTCAGCATCCACACAAATATTCTTCCATTACCAAAACCTCTTTAAGTTAACCCTTTGTACCCTACGCTACCATTACTTTCCTTCCAGAGAAGAGTCAACACTCACTCTGCCTTCTCACCTCCTCTTTGTTCCTCAATTGCTGTCTTCTATTTTCTTAATTCTACTGACGTTGATCTTGATAAAGAAGCCCAACGACTTCCTATTGCCCACCCCAGTGGGTATTTTTCTAGCTTAGTTCTTGGCTTAGGAGACTGTTCTCTACAGCATTTGATAGTGAACAAGTCTTTGACTGTCATTATTTTGGCTGAAATGACAGCCACTTTCCCCTGGTTCTTTCCATACATCTCTCTGACCCTTTCCTACTCCTCTTTTGTAGGTTCCTCCTCTTCTCCATCTCTCGGTCTCCAAGGTTCTGCTTTTGATCAGTGCTCTTCTCACTCTCAAGTGCTCTCAGATGATCCCGTTCCTTCCATAGTTTCAACTACTCTACGTACTGATGGTTGACAAATGCATACTGCCTGCCCAGACTTCTCCCCAGAGCTTATGAGATCATTCCATGGGCTTGTGCCAGTGGTACTGCAAAGGGAACACGTCTAGAACAGAATCATCTACATGCCCTTGACCCTGCTTATCCTCTGGTTTAATGACATCTCTTTACCAAGTCACCCACGTGTGACATCTAATTACCCCTGGCTCCTCATGCCTTCCTAACCCACCTCCTCACCACTCCCCACCCCCAAATCGACCGCCCTGTCCTACTATTCAGCATGAGTCATATGATGCTACTACCAAAATAATTCTGATTCATCTATATCTCTTTGTCTCTACTTCCACATCCTCCTCAAAGCTTTAATCAGTCACCTTTTACTTGGATTACTCAAAAATGCCTTAATTGTGCTGTCCTTTCAATCCTTTCTCAACATGGCCATTCACATATGTGATCTACCTCAAGTCCCAGCCTGACCACACTGCTCGCTGCTTAACATCCTTGAATAGCTTCCTGGCCTCTACAGCAGCGGTACTTAATCCTGGATGATCATTAGAATCAATCACATAAGAGGGCTTTTAGAAATGCTGATGCCTAGACCATACTTCAGCCCAATTATTCAGGATCTTGAGAGATGGTGCCTGGGATCTGAATTTTCAAGCATCCCAGGAGACTCTAGTGTACAGCCAGGGTACAACTCAGTAACCCACAAGATGAAGTTCCAGATCCTTGATGAGAATCACTAGCCTGGATGCCACCTCTCTCCAACCTTCTCACCTGCCATCCCCACAGGAGTCTCTCTGGTCCAGTGACTTTTCTTTCTGGTTACTTTCAAATCATGCTGTCCCCTCGGCAGGACTACCCCACCCCCTTAGCCAGCTCACTCTTCCTCACATTGTGAAAGACTGAGCTCAGCTGTCCCTCCTCCTGGAACCCTCCCAGACACTACCTCCCTGACCTAGCTAGGCAGGTCCCCCTTCTCTGTGTGATCCCAGGATCCTACGCACCCCTCAGTTATTATATCCACCACACTGTATTGTAATTATTTTTTGATGTCTCCTATGAAAGACAGTTTCCTGAGGGTAAGGATTATGATTAAATCATTTTTGTATCCCAGCACCTGACAAAGAACAGACATTCAGATATTTGATGGAATCAATTAAAAAGTAAATGTCTATATATAATTTCAGTAATATTTAAATAAAACTCAACTTTAATAAATGAACATTACATAGTAATTATCTAAATTTGGGTTATTTTAAATTTATTTTTACCGAAGCAACAAATACAACAATAATGAGACAGGTTATAACCTAGGCACACACTCAGTTAGCTTCAGAAATAAATTTACAATGCCCAAGCTGGAAGTATCCACATCATGCGTGTACCTGGAACTCCCTCAATCTCACCCAGGTGGTCCCCCATCACACCCTGGGACCACTGGCCCAGCAGGGCCAGCAAGCTCTTGACAGAGAGTGGACAACAACCCCACCTTCCTCCTCTAAGTAACGGACCCACAAAAGGCCGTGGTTCTGAAAGCAAACACATGCGGAAACCCTGCCCGTTCTCTTTCACCAATGGTGCAAGGAAGCCACTGGGAAAAAGGGGTGGGCCTTTGCCTCAGCCAAGCGGACGAGACCTTCAAGACCGTAAGTGGCAATTTTAGGTTGACAGGTGTAGAGAGGGTGCTCTTTGACCAAATCACTCCTGGAAAATTAAAAAGTGGTACTGTTGAGCTAGAGAGGAAAATATGCTGAAGAAAAGTTTATCAATGGAAAGCCTTTTACCTGATTCAATTTTGTTAAGTATTTTTCTCGCACATTGTACAAAGGCCTCTTCCACATTCTCCCCCGTTAGTGCACTAGTTTCCAAGAACATCAGCTCTAGAAGTGACAGCAAACAAAATGTGAAGCTACGTTTAGAAGGTGACCACAGCTCAAGTCCTGATGGCCTGCTGGGCGTTCTCTTCCCACAGCAGGCAAATGGACTCTATTACTTCAAAACCACATATTTCTGTAAATACAGCATCAGTAAATGTCAATACGTTTTTTTAAATGTTAGCAGAATTCTAAGCCCCTCTCAGCAGTGACAGGTGTCTCGCACTGGCACTCGTCGGTGAAAGATGCCGGGCTGGCCCGGGGCCCGCTGAGGAAGCAGGCTGCCTGGAGACGTCCAGTTGTCGACAGGAGACCAGAGTCTCCAAAAACTCTTCACGTCACCACAGATACAACTGACACGGAGGGGTGGCTATGCTGCAGCTTGTCATCCTGACGGTGAAGAGGTCCTCTCTGGATTCATACTTTTCTTACCCACCAGAGCGGTTACCAACCCAGTGGAAAGGCGGGCTCTCCTGGCTTCTGTACATCTAAATGGCTTCTTTACAAACTCACGATAGCTTACATTCTTCTCACATGCTTATTTTCTTAGCGTAAAACTGGTCGGTTTGTAAGAATGGAATTTGGTAGTCCTAGAGGCCAACTGAAAATCAATACTAGGATATTTTAATTCTTGACTGGTTCTAAAAATTAAAGTTCTTTAAAATGTCTGAACTCTGATCATTCTGTTACCTATAAGCAACCATTAATTTTATGTGTCATTCTCTCATTTTCTACATGGAAATTCAGAGAATTTTTGAAGGCATATAACCAAATGACTTAAATTTAATTGAAGTAAAATAAAACCCATAAGCCCAGTATTTCTGCCACTGCTTTCCCCTTCTATTTAGAGCTAATGTTCCACCAACTTAGCTGCAAATTACATTAGAAAACAGGACAGGACATCATGCGATTAGGGCCCCTTTAAAAATCATTACAAACTTCACTTCAGACCAAGGCCGGTGCTCAGACCAAAAAGTCATTATAGAGTATTAGTACACTGGTCTTTATCAACATCATGACTTCTGTAGGCAGAATGCCATACAGTGAAAATAGGCTAAAGACACCTAACTTCACTAAAAAACACCAGGAAATTTCACTTTTCTTGAGTACCATTTAATCTTAAAATTCTAATAATGTAAATTCAAAGCAATGTTATTACCCCCAAATCTGCCCATTTGAAACGCAGTTGTATAGGTAAAGGGTCACTTGCCATTTTCTTGAGCGAATCTGGAAGCTTCTAAGAAAGTAACTTCACGGTCGGCGTCCAGGTCCTTCTTGTTCCCACAGAGGATGATCACAATGTTCTGACTCGCTAGCATTCTGGCATCTGTTAACCAATTAGTAAGCGCATTGTAGGTTTCTCGGCTGCGTAATATAAGATTGTGAAAACGGTACATGTATTTTATAAGACCAGCAACTCTTTCCAGTCATTCACACTACTCACACGCCACTTTTGCACATGTCAGGGTAATGCCGACAAGCTTAAATTCAACGCAGGAAGCCTGAAGGCCCAACCACACACCATACCTAGTGGGGCTGGACTGTTCTGTTTCCAGAAAAATGAAACCGTGAGTCAGAGGTTTTGCTGTTTGTTTTTGCCCAGTCAAGGTGCAAAAGGAAACAGACATTCATTTACTCATTGTACAAATATTTACTGAGCTCTTAACTCTAAGCGCTGCTATGTGCAACATGGGTAAGCAAGACGTGAGAGCCAACCACTGCTGGTCACCAGCCGGTCACCAGTTCTGTGCAGTGCGGTGGTACTTTGTTTTGTAGGATTTATCACATTCTTTCTAAGGGCTCTGTGACATACACTGTAACTCGCTTTTCCATGAGAAACCTGAACCCAGAGAGTTAAGTTGCCCAAAGGCACAACGGCAGCCAGCGGCAGAGGCAGGACTTGCCCAGGTCTGTCGAACTCCAGGAGATCTGTTTTCAGCTCAGACACACCTGGGGATACGTCCGCCCTGCCGGCACCCCTTGACAGCCTCATGACCTCACTCACGAGCAGGCTGAGCCTTTCACCACCTGAGTAAGTGCAGGGGGACTGGGCCAGCAGCTGCCCATCTCCTGGCCAGCGTGCCTCATCCTGAACATGCAGACGGGGGGTGTGTCACAGCACAAGGGTGACCCTCTTAGCTGTGCAAGTTCCCACCCAGACAGCCACCAGACGATAGGGCAGAGATTCTGTTTTTCAGGTGGTGTCAGCAAACACTGAGATTGGCGCTGTCTGCTGGGACTTCTGCAAGGAGAATGTTCTATGACCTGTACTGTCCATTACAGCAACCACCAGCCACATGTGGGCACTGAGCACCTGAGATGGGGAAGTGAGAAGGAACTGAATTTTTAATTTAATTCGTGATATGTGAGTGACAGCTGCACACAGGACAGTGCACTCAGATTCTTAGCATGTGCCGAGAGCTTCACATTAACCAATTTAACAACCAGAAAATCTCGTGAGTGTAACACAATCAGCCTGACTGCATATAACAGGGAAATTGAAGTCCAGACAGCGAGAGCACCTTGCCCGAGGACATCACACAGCTACTGACCTGGAACTGAGACTTGAACCCAGGCAATCGCAGGGCAGAGCCTGTGCCCTCTAACGCTCATCAGTGTCCATTACTTCTACTAAATGACCACGTATAAGCTTCCCCCCTGTGAGCCTGGAGGAGTATGTCAAAGCACCGTGCTAAAAGACACACACCCCAGGAATGCTTTATGTATCTCGAACCTCACCCGCAGATTTCTTGACCGTGTAAGCAGGGGGAGGGCTTGTCTCCATCGCCTCTAAGACCCCAAACGAAAGGGCTGAGGGGATTCCAGATTCCCAGCCACACAGCACACACACGACACGCAGGTGCACCTCGGGAAGACGGGACTCGGGGAGCAGAGCCCCCAGCTGCATCTCCTGCAGGGGAGTGCACATTACCTGGTAATGTCATAGACGAGGAGAGCTCCTGCGGCGCCTCTGTAGTAACTTCTTGTCACAGACCTGAAAGGATCACACTGCTTTGACTTCCCGCCAATCGAGACCCTTCCTACTGAGCACCACCACCCATGTTTCTGGGTAGACCTCGACATAGGGATAGATGTTGCTTCAAACAGAAACGGTTCAGACATCTGAGTGTAAGGGGGCTCTTCTGTCTGAAATTATGTCACAGAAACGCTGGGGAGGTGGGGACGTTAGACTGAGACAAATAGGACATTTTCGAACAGGGAGATGAAGCTCTCGCACAGAACTTGAGGTTATCTTTGAACTTAGCGGGAGAGGAGAAGCACTCTGGAGAGCTAGGTGGCCACTAAGCGCTCAGCCATCCTACTCTGCTTCCTCTGGGGTTCCAGTCTCCCCCAGGCTCCTGCACAGCTGCCCCCTACTCTTTCCCAGGGGAAGTCCTCGGACGGGAATACGCTCATCTTCCAACCAGGAACCCACAGCCACCCCCGCCCCCCAGTACTTCCCTCCAGCCCCTCCCAGCTTACTACCAAGGAAAAAGGGCTTTACCTAGCTTACCTATCCGCACCGAGCGCCTCCGAGCATCTTAGCTGTTCTCCAGTCCTGCGGGTTAGTTTCACTAACACTTTCTCCTCTGCATTATCAGTCCCTCCCTCTTCATTAGATATTTTCCCCATTAGCAACATAAAATGTGCTCTGGTACCTCCCATCTTAAAATACAAGAAGATATGCAGCCCTGTCCTTCCAGAGCTCTTCTCTGGATCCAAAGTCCTCCAAAGAGTCATCTTTGCCTGCTGTTTCCCTCTCTTCCCCTCCTCTCCGGTGTCTGCCTCCCTTATTCCACAGCTCTGAGCCCAGCAGCATTTCTTGGTCCTCACCCTACCCTGAATGCCTCCCTCGTTCCACCTCTGCAGCCACAACGGCCTCCTCTCTCACCGGCCAGCTCTCTTCCTCGAGCTCTGGGTCACTCTTCCAGGCCTGCCTTGTTTGTACCGGAGCTCCTCAGTGCTGGGGCTCAGTCCTACATTCTCTTTCGTCCTCACACCTTGACTCCGATGTGCTCTTCAGCCCAGACTACTTCTGTAAGATCTGGCCATTGTCCCACCGTCTCCATATGACTGCCTCCTGAACATGCCCCATGTCACATTTGTAAGACAGAACACTTTGGTTCCCAGGCTGCAGGTCCATCCTGGTTTGGGGCGGAGGAGGGCACCACCAACCCTCTGTTTATACCACCAGAATGCTCCGCGTTTATCCTCGCCTCCTCTTTTTGCCCATCTCCATGCTGGACCCACGAGTCGGATCTGTCTCACAAACAGAACACAGCCTATATTGCGCAGGTCCTGCCATCTTCACCGGTGCCCATCATAATCCAAATCACTGAGTCTCCGGCTGGACTCCTGCAGTCCCCTGTGCCTGGTGGCTCCAATACCATGCATGTCCCCACTGCCACTTGTGTCCCTCGGTCCATTCTCCTGAGCAAGCCAATTCCTCATCAAGATCTACAATGCTCCCGGTGCTCAGGGGCTGGAGACTGAGTTCAGTCTCCAAGGGGCAACGATTTAATCAGTCCTGTTTACCTCCGGAAGCCTCCAAAAGAAACCCTAAATGATGGAGGTCAGAGAGCTTCTGATTCGTGAACCCTTGGAGGGAGGGGAGTGCGCCCACAGAGGGCCTGGGAGCTCAGCACTCAGCTCCCACAGCAGCGCCCAGTGCAGCTCTTCCATTTGGCTGCTCCTGGGTTCTGCCCTTTATGATGATCTGGCAGCAGTAAATACGGCGCTTTCCCAAGTTCTGTGAGTCATTCTAACAAACTGCTGGGCCTGGGAGCTGGGTCCTGGGGCCTATGACTGGTGTATGAAGTGGGAGCGGGTCTGCGGGACGGCGCCCTTAGTCTCTGAGGCCTGCTGCTAACTCCAGAGAATCAGAACTAGTTGAATTGTTGGCCACAGACTTGATGCTGGAGAACTGAAGAACTGGTATGGGAAACCCCGCCCCCCTCATTTGGTGTCAGAAAATGGGCACCACAGAACATTGCTTCCCTTCAGGGTGAGAAGAGAACTGGGGACCTTATCAAAAATAAACAGAAGGACTCATTACCACTTCGACACTTTGAAAAGAGCAGCTATTTTTAAATGTATTTTTAGCTCCTAAACTCCAAAGGCAGATAGGGAGCCTGAAGCTTCCCCTTTCCACCTCTAGACCGCTCTGCAGATGGGCACATGCTTTAAGAAATGGCAGACAGGCGCCACGTGAGGAGGACTGGATTGCGAGTTCTTCCTGCGGTTCCCTCTTCAAGTTGGAGGGAGGCTTCTTTTCCACATATGTGAAGAGGCAACTTTTTTTCTATTTTAGTTTCTAGAAACTAGCAGGTTTCTAGAGAAAGAGGTATGTAAGAGTTCTCCTCAAGAGAAACTAAGTTACACCCATGCTGAGTCGTTGACTTCACCGTCATTTATCTCACCTTGACACATGCCATTTGACAAATTATTCAGGTATACAAGCTAAATGCTTAAGAAAAGTACTTTTCTGAGGTATTTAATTTTCTCAAAGTAGTTTAAACCAGAAGTAATACAGCCACCTAGTTTGAAAAGCAAAGACTGCTAACGGGCCCAACACTGCAGTCTGCAGTCTCCTGTCGCACTCTTCCCTGGAGCCCCGCTCCCCAAGGCCATCTTCAGATCTGATTTCCTAAATGCAGTCATTAATGGAATACATGGTGAACGTCCATGTGCTACATTCTACCCTGGGCTTTGGAGAAGCAACAACAACAAAATACGAATGTGCCTACTTTCATGGATCTTAGTTTTGTCTTCCTGGTATTTGCTTCCATCTTTCTATAAAACGCTTGCGAAACCATTTGACTTATGAGTTTCAGGACTTACTGCCTTCCTGCTTTGACAAGAATCTAGCTCACTCGTATACTCCCAGCCCCTTCCCTGCATCTCCTCCTCCTCCTGCCGGCAGCACCTTTGCCTGACGGCCGCGCTGCCCCGTCCCGGCTCGCCTCCCCAGCCAGGTCCCCGGTTGGCTGGACTTCGCCCTCCTCTTTCAGCGTTTACTTCCTTGTGTTGACGAAGTATCTCCTCCTGTAACTTTCTAAGAATACGTGAAAAGCTGGCCTTTGTTTCCCCTATTCTTGAGTATCTATTTTTGCCTTAATTCTTCTGCCTTAATTCTCACACTTGATGGACAGTTTGGCCAAGCTTGGTGTTTCAGCTGGAGAGGAGTTTTCCACGCGGAGTTCGGAGGGCAAGGCTTCCGTGTCTTCGAGCTTTGGCAAGTTGCTGAGGAACGGTGTAATGCTAGTCCTCTTGCTAGTCCTTCGGTGGGACTGTTTCTTTTTTTCTTGGGATCTGTTTGCATCTTCAGTTCGTCCGAGTCCTCCACAATTTCACATGATACATACTAGCTGGGACTGTCCCCCACTCCACTCAGGTATTTGGTGTGAGGTGGGCCTGGTACATCGGGGATCTCATTTCTTTGGTGGAAAATTACAGTGAGTGGGCTGTTTTATTGGGGGGACCCAACACGTTCATATATTTGGCCTTTCCTCTGGAGCTATTCATTTTCTGGAGAGAAAAACCGTTTCCCTTGCCTGAGAACACATACACACCCAGATGCCGGCAATCAGGAAGAAGTGGGGAGAGGCTTGGGGTCGCAAACTTGCACAAATTTCCCTTTTCTCGTCCTTCTCTCATCCCTGCCCTCTGCTGGCCTTAGAAATTCTGAGTCCTGACCCTATTTCAACTCACACTGAACTTCTCCTCCTGTGGGTGCGTACACAGGCAGATATAAACACTTTAACCCTCCCTCTGCAGAACCTGAGGCTTCCACATCCTGACCTTTTCTGGGACTCAGCAGGAGGACGCGGCCCCCGCTTGCCGCCCTTCCCCCAGGACAGGCCCTGAAGATGCAGCTCCCTCCGCTTTCAGGCACTCAGCATCCATTCTGGATCACTGACATTTGTTTTTTTGCGGGGGGAAATCACTTCTTCATCATTATATACTCTCGCTTTCTAGGTCTTTGTGAGTAAATGCCATTTCAATTGTTTTATAGTCATTTTAGTAAGGGTTTGGGGGGAAAACACATTAAGTCTGGCTTGAATCCACAGTGTTTAATCAGTGGTTCCAGAAGAATAACTGTGATTAAAATTTTTTGAAGCAATTATTGACCATTTCAAATACAATATACACCTGACTTTAATGCTACCAATGAGAATGATTTTTACCTAAGTTTTAAAACTGCATATCTGTTCTGTTTTGACTTTGAGTATCTGTTCAAAAACCACAACTAAAATACTAATCCACTTCCCTGCTTTAGTAGTTACAGAATATTAAACATGTAATCTCATCTGCAGTGATCTGGGGTCATCTTTCCAAACACCAGTTATGACTTGTAGTGTAACAAAAATGTGCAGGACAGAATATTTGGTGGGATGTATATCAACCAACAGAACATGCTCTACTTAATATAAAACAAAACAAAAATGCCAAAAGAAGTTTTTAAAAATTCTCCTGTAAAAGTGAAGAGAAAAACTGCTGTCTATTACTTTGCCTTCATTTCAATCTAAAGTATACTGTAGAGTACACAATACCACACCCTCTAATGCACTCACTCGTCCCAAAGAATAAATCAGCCTCTACAGGAGAGTGCATTCACTCGAGAGACTCTAATGCATTCTTTAGTAAATCAATGCTGCATGGAGAAAACTTGACTTTTGGCTTGTCTTAAAGCTTCCGGAGGTGAAGTTTCTGAAATCTGTGCAGGGAAGGAGGAGACTATATATATGTATACATGAAGAGACTATAATTGGTCATTTCAAATCCAATTTTCAAATATTTTTATTACATTAGAGAGAAAGCTACCTGAATCGTTCTTGGCCTGCAGTATCCCATATCTGTAACTTTACATATTTACCACCAACATTTATTATCTTTGAACCGAATTCCACTCCTATTGTATGATTTGAGTCATCTTTGACTGAAAAAGAAAAAGAACAAGATATTTAATTTGAGAACATTAAAGAAACAGACTTATAGATTTAAACAAGCAAAATCAAGGGCTAAAGTCAATGGAAATGTAATTTACTGTAGCCTTTCATTTTTCCAGTGGTCAGCTGATAAGAAGCACACACTGTTTTAAACAGAATACACATACAGTTCCTACTCTGGAGGAGATGATAAGGCTCTTTCACAAAACCCCTAGAGGGAACCATCCATTGTAAAGCCTAGGCCTGGAGGTGGCCATGCCACAGACAGTCACAGCCACCTGTCCGCTGCGAGGGCTCTCACACGTGGAGACGGCATAAAGTACCTGGGGGCCAGTCTGAAGGGCCGACAGCCCAGTGAGAGGTCTGTCACTGAGGTGTGACTCTGTCAGTACTGAGGTGGTGACTGTCTCCACTACCTGAATGGATAACTATTCCAAAGAAATAAAAGGGAAGGAAAAGGACTGTAGCCCCCAAAAGGAACTTGATGGACACCAAAGATTAAAGGAAAAGGAGGAAAAGATAGACAAAATAAAACAAAACTGAATAACAAAAATTCTGAACACATCATAGCTGTTGAGTTTCCATGAATTTGCAGGTTGTATGACAGTAATTTGGAATGAATTTGTTGGAGAAGTCAATACTATCTCTACTGAGAGGCAGGTAAAAGGAGCAGCTCACTAAACCCACCTGGAATGAATGGTCTGTGAAAAAAGCCCTTGTGGGGGATGAAGTGCTGAGTTATCACTAATAACATGGCTACACAGCCCATGACTGACCTATACTTTTTAACCGTAGGGCAGAATCTAAGTGTGCTAGAAATCACCAATGCCACTTGAGGTGTGCTGAGTGTTTCCTGGGGCCAGGGGTGGGGGACTGACCAGTTAATACTGACCACACCAGCCTGTCCCAGAGGATGGGGAACTAGTGTGGACATTCTAGAATTCAAGCTAACGAGAAACCTCTGAGTAAAAGCATCAGAAGGTGATGGCTAAAGTCCAAGGGCGTCCTGATTACAGTACGGCCACAGGACCAATCAAGTGGAGACCTTCCCATCATGCATAGACCATGCAGACTAACCCAACACACATGTCGCCATGGTGAGGAGTTAGGGGTGGACTGTCAAGGGAGAGCTCGCCACAGGGAGTAGACACAAAGATAGGCAGGTGGGTTCTGCGCCCAATGTCCTCGGGGCACTTTTTTCTGAGATGCTACAGTGCAGTCTTGGCACCCTGTGAAGAGACCTGGACCACCCAATGAGGAAATACTTGTTACATTCACTGAGGATTGGCTCTGTGACTAGCCCGTGCGGGCTCCATGTCACGAGACAGAGGTCCAACAAGCTCTTGGACAATGAACACAGAAGTAGCAGAATACGTTCCTATAGTATTTTTCAAAGCTCCTTGCCAAGGACTCCCTCTGCTGTCTGTTTCCCCATGTGACCCACCACCACTTAGGTGCACATGCAGTACATGAAATTAATTATTTTTTGTGTCTTCACCCGATTGCTGTGAAATAGGTCATCCTCCACAATTCTTCCCATGATTGTAAAAGCACTGTTCATTTTAAGGGTCTTTCAACTTACAAGTCTTTGATACTACCTTGGAATAAAATATTCAACTTCCCTTACCAAAACAGTGTAAGTCAATGGCAAAAAGACAGGTCTGTGGTCAAAAGACCTAGACTTGAGTCTAACCAACTCTAGGGTACGTTCCCAAGGGCACACACCCAACTGCTCTAAACCTGTTTCCTAAACCTACAAAACAGAACTGATGACAATAACCACCTTCACTACAGTACAAGGCCACCAAGGACCCAAGAGGACTCTTATCTACAATGTACTATTCGGGCTTCCTGGGTGGCTCCCTGTCAGGGCAGGAAAGTCCTCTGTGGCCTTCCGCCTCACCATGTTGTATTTTGATATCTGGAATGTATTAGAGTATCTGGAAAGTGTACAGTATGATAATATATTGAACAATGAACCACCATAAAACAGAAATAACTTAATAAAAAACTCAGTCATACTGCTAGAAGCTTAATATAAACTTTTAATATGATTTTAACATACTTTTAAACTATAACTTTTTTCTTGAAATAATGTTCAGAAGTTTTGCTATAAACAAATTTGAGCAAGAGAGCACTCTCAGGGGAAGACATGCACGAAACACGGAGCATCTGATGTCACTTACATTTTTTTTCTATAAACTGATGAAGCAAACAAGACTTGCCAGTTCCTGCATTTCCAATAACCAAGAACTTAAACAAAAAATCTGAAAAACAAAAAGAGATCATGAAAAATAACTTTAAAACATGTGCTACAAATGTATCCTTAGACTATGATCAAAAAAAGTTAGCAAAATCTTACTTGTTAATATAACAGAAAAAAGAGGCAACTATTCTGTGAAAACAACAAAAAAACCTGTCAACTCATCTTTTCACCTTTTTGGTATGGGGCACATATGCCAACTCTCAGGGGTTTTCTGAACTCCACTCTTGGGAAAATTTCCTTTGATATGGGAAGTTTGAAGACTATTCTTGTAGTGAATAAAATCTGTCCCTTTGCTAGTCACTATTCAAAGAAATATGTATAAGCAGTGACAAAAATAGTCTAGAAATTTCAAGAGTTTTCTGTATAAAAGAAAAACCCTGGGAAAATCTAGGCTTTGAGAAATCCACTCCCTTCTTCTTTTTAAAAACAGGTATGTTTCCCCCATCCCTGAAGATTTTTTGTGGTCTCACTTCTATTCCCTTATCTGTAACTTGTGGGAAGGACAGCTTAAGCCAAGTTTGGGTCAGTATTCGAAGTGGGAAATTTGTCTCATTCAGTATAGAAAGAATTCTTCCTTTCTTCTTTACACAGAGTAATATATTTAATTTGGAATATTATTTTCCATATAATGGAAACAAAGACTCTCCAGTAAAATTTTAATTAAATTAGCATGATGTAGCGTCAGTAGCCCCACGTGGCCTAAATGATTAATTTTGCTTCTTCTGTTAGCAAAGAACTTTAGTTCTGCTGAGACCAGGAGCTGCAGAGGACCCACTCCCTCCCCCACCCCTCACACCTTGATCAGAACCCCACCATCAAGAGCACCCCCATGGCCCCCACACCCCGATGCTGGACTGACTCATTCTGTGGCCCTGAAGGCCCTGGTCTGTCCCTGGTTCCCTGGTTTGCACCTGTGAAAGTGTTACCTCCACACACCTTTTCCAAACCGAGACCAAGCTCTCCTGGCCCTGGCTCCTCTCTCCCTGACGTAAGTCCAAATGGCCTATTTCTTTGCTGACATTCAGCCTAGCCTGTTTCTTCAGAACTACATTCATTGTCACTCAGAGACGGGGCCTATTTAACCTCTCATGATTTCCCATGGTTACAGGCAAAAAACCTACAGGACAAGGATATCAGAATTGTCAGCATTTAACCATAACAAGTTTTATGCTTCTTACCACATGATTTTAAAGCATGCCACATTCATGATCACAGCAGCCAAAAAGAAGCAACCCATTTATAGATAAATGGATAGACAAAATATGGCATAAACATACACTAGAATGTTACTCAGCCTTGAAAATGAGGAAATTCTGACACATGTCACAACAAGGTTGACCCTCAAAGACATTAGCTAAGGGAAACATTCCAGTCACAAAAGGAGAAACACTGTATGATTCCATTTATATAATGTACCTAGATCAGATTTGGGGACAGAAAGTAGAATCGCGGCTGCCAGTGCCTGGGGAAGGCAGGGAATGAGGAGGTATTGTTTAATGGACATGAGTGTCAGTGTGGAAAGATGGGAAAGTTCTGGAGATAGATTTTGGCAATGGTTGTCAACAATGTGCATGTCCTTAATACAAATGAACTGTAGACTTAAAAATGGGGCGAGTGGCAAATCTTATGTAATTTTACTACACAGGCACATGAAACAAAACATGCCAAATCTAATCATGTTCACTGAACAGCTTTTATAACCCAAGAAATCAAAGGTTAAGATTGCCAGGTTAAAATGGAAATCCTGGAATTTCTCAGTCTTGTTCGATATCTTCTTCTATTTAAAATATAAAGCCCAATACATTGTAAAGTTGCCCTTGAATGACTACGTGGTTCCATATACATTAGAATTTTTTTACAGGACAGTACTGTACCTATATTTTCTCTTCCTTGTAATTTTCTTTCTTTTTTAAAAAAAGATTTATTTATTTATTTGAGAGAGAGAGAGAGAGCGCGCTCACAAGAAGGGGCAGAGGGAGAGGGAAAGACAGAATCTCAAGCAGAATCTGCGCTGAGTGTGAAGCTCAATGGGGGGCTCGATCTCATGACCCTGAGCTCATACCTGAGCCAAAACCAAGAGTTGTACACTTAACTGACTGAGCCTCCCATATGCCCCTGCCTTGTGACGTTAAGGATTTTATTTATTTATTTGAGAGAGAGAGAGAGCGAGCAAAAGCAGGGAGGAACAGACGGGAGGGAGAAAGAATGTGAAGCAGACTCCACATGCATGTAGAGCCCTGCTCAGGGCTCAGTCCCACAATCACAAGATCATGACCTGAGGTGCAACCGAGAATAGGACGCTTAACCGACTGAGCCACCCAGGTGCCTACCTCCTCGTGATTTTCTTAATAGCATTTTCTTTTCTCTAGCGTGTTTTATTGTAAAAATATGTTATATAATACATTGGAAATATGTGTTAAGTGATGGTTTATGTTATCAGTACGGCTCCAGACAATAGTAGAATATTAAGAGTTAAGTTTTTGGGGAGTCAGAATTTATATGCAGGTTTTCAACTATGCAGAGGTTTGGTGCCCTTAACCCCTTTGTTGCTCAAGAGTCAACCATAGAAGTTGCCAACAGAAAAAGGTGAAGCCAAATAAAGACGCTGCCAACATGTAGTGAGCAGCAAATACTGAGAATGAAAAGAATTTCTTTATGCAAATGGAAATATTTCTTGTGTTTCGTATGTATACAGAAAGATGAGCGTCACAAATCTATGTGCTCTTGGAAGAAAACTCACATATCTAGACACGGACTTTGGCTTGATTCTTGTTCCACTGTTATTTTCTGCTTTGGAAGTTTGGCTTAAATGCACTTTATTATGGTAACTGTTATCTAGATTGTACCAAAGCTCTAACAGACAAAAGAGTAACATATCCACTGAACTGCACCTTGCTGGGCAAAAGACAAGGAAGACGTGTAGTTTCCATATGTTAAAAATTCCTCCAACAAACTTTTTAAAAGATTTGTTTATTTATTTGAGAGAGCAGGGGGAGGGGCAGAGAGGGAGAGAATCTCAAGCAGACTCAGCCGCTGAGTGTAGAGCCTGATGCGGGGGTTGATCTCATGACCCTGAGATCATGACCCTACCTGAAACCAAGAGTCAGATGCTTAACCAACTGAGCTACCCAGGGGCCCCTCCAAAAAACTCTTCATACTCTATATCTTGTAGCTCAAACAGGTAAGTATTCATACTTTAGTAGAAAATCTTTTTGTTTGAAAACCCTTTTGGGTCAAACATCTAGAAATGCTGGATAAAATACACATTAAAAAAAAAGCATAGCTGAGCTTTTAGAAAAGAAAGGAAAATTCTAGATGCTTAGGAGAGAAGAAACAGAAAAAAAGCAATAGGGGACCAGATGTATCAGTATTGAGTGTAAAATGTGTATGGGACAGAGCATAAGAGCTTGTGCCCATGTGAAGGAGGGAGTAGAGAGCTAACTCTGAGTTCTTCTCAAGGTTAGGTCTGAAGTGAAAGGTAGGCTGGAGGAAAAACATCTATTCACTAGCTCAGGGAGATGAGGAGACTTCTTTCACTCTGCCTGGCCTCTTTAACGAATGGGAAAAACATTTCCCTTTGAAGACTAATCATGGGCTGGTAAGACAGGTGGCTTTGAAATTCAAATTTACATAAACATGTGCACAATGAACCTCCAAATCAAGAACTGAGCAACAATAAGAATGAAAGTAACATGACTAGGATGCCTGGAAGAATTACTTTGGAAGGACATGTGCTCAACCCAAGAATTAGGGTTCTCACATTTACAGCTCCTTGAAGATGAGCTCACAATCTAAAATTACAAGACACTGAAGGAAACAATCCATCACAAGCCCACCACCTGCAGGTAGATTACACTTCCAAGAATTTGATTTAAAACAAAAACAAAAACCTAAAAAAGTACAGTTGATCCTTGAACAACATAGGGGTTAGGGGCACTGACACTACTCCCCTCCTCCATCCCATGTTGTGCAGCTGAAAAACCCACATACAACTTTGACTCCCCAAATACTTCACTACTAACAGTCCACTCTTGACTAATAGTCCACTCTAGACTGATAACATAAGTAGAGTAATACATATTTTCTATGTTATATATTATATACTATATTCTCACATTAAAGCAAGCTAAAAAAATGTTACTAAGAAAATCATAATGAAGAGAAAACACATTTACATTGCTGTACTGTAAAAAAATTCATGTAAAGTGGACATGTACAGTTCAAGCCTGTGTCATTCATGGGTCAAATGCCTACCCAAGATGACAAATACCATGAAAAAGGAACCGAATTTATAAGAATAAAATAATATGAAAAAATAGGTAGATTTCTAGAATGTGTCCAGAGATAAAAATTGCAGTCTTTAAAATTGAATAGTGAATGGATGGGTTTAAAAAAAAAGAAATCAGCAAAAATGAGAAAATTTAAGTGGAATAGGGACTGAAGATAATTACCAGAAGGCGGAACAGAGGTAAGAGGAGAGGAAACTGTGTGGATTTAAATGGAGGATTAAAGGAAAAGGTCCAATACAGTTCTAATTGGTGTTTGGGAACGGGAAAATAGGGAATGCGGTATAGAGCCAACATTAAAAGAAATCATGCCTCAGAATTTCAACAGAATTAAAATTAAAGGGACTATCAGATCCAAAATAACTGTGACCCATGAGAAGGATAAATAAGAATAACTTCACATCTAAACACATCATCATCATAGTGAAATGGAAAAACTAAGACTATAAAGGCAATCAGGAAGAATGGAAAAATTCCCTATAAGGAAATTAGGTTCCTTATCCCAAAGGAAATTAGGTTCCTTAGCCTAATAAGGCAGTGAGATAATCACAGTGTTGAGAGGAGGAGCACAAAACCAAAAACTCTCTAATGTAGAATGCAATGTACAAAAATTATACTCAAGGCCAAGGTATACCTCTGCTTCCAGAAGCTGAGATGGAAGTACTTCTTCCCACTCAGTACAACCTAAGACACTAAACAGTATATATAAAGGCAACATAAGGAGACTTTGAAAGTATAGCAAAGAAGGCAGACTGGCCAGGGACCTTGGGGCCTGAGAAAGGACACGGGTGAGTTCTTCAGGTTTTCCTTTCGCCTCACATACCCTAGACCTGGAGCTGAACAAGCTGGCAATCTGCAAATGGCAATGGGTGAAGATTTTAAAAAGCCCCACCCCACCCACCTCCCGCCCCAAAGCTGCTCTGTGTAGCCGTAGAGCCAGGTGAGGGCAGCCTAGCAAGGAAAAAACTTTTACACATCAACGGCTCTACTGCAGCCAAGCAGCACAGGAAAATCTGGGACCCCACCCTGACCCATGCCAGCAAAGGCTGAGTGGGGGGCCTAGACGTCCCCCAGTGAGGCCGGAGAACCTCATTATAGCAGGGTGGTGTAGCAGCACAGAGCCAAGACTCTCATTCCCGGTAGCTGGTCATGAGCCGCCCCCAGCCCTCCCCACAGTGTCAGCAGAGACCCCAAGCCCCCGTGGTGGTGGTGGTGGTGCTGGTGGATGTTGGTGTGGGAGATGTGGAACATGGGCGGTCTCGGCCCCACCGAGCAGTAACAAGGAGCACTCCCTCCACCCACAGGTCAACGGAAGCCCAGCCCGGACTATGCACTTCTACCTTCACCTGGCAGTAACAAGGTTGTGCCCAAGAGTGGAAACCAGTTAAATAAACAATTTAAATAAAGATCTCAAGTCTCATAACATAATATAAAAAACGTCCAGGCTTCAAGGAAAAATCACTCAACATACTGAGAACCAGGAAGGTCTCAAACTGAAAGAAAAAAAGATAACAGATTCCAATGCCCAAATGACAGAAATATCAGAAATGCATGACAAGGGACACTTGGGTGGCACAGTAGGTTAAGTGTCTGCCTTCAGCTCAGGTCATGATCCCAGAGTCCTGGGATCAAGTCCCACAACCAGCTCCTCACTCAGCAGGGAGCCTGCTTCTCCCTCTGCCTGCTGCTCCCCCTGCTTGTGTGCTTTCTCTCTCTCTCTCTCTCTCTCTCTGACAAATAAATAAATAAAATCTTAAAGAAAAAAGAAATGGATGACAAAAATTTTAAAGCAACTTAAAATCTTTTACAAGAGTTTTAAATATAAAAATATTTCAACAATACAAACATGCTTGAAACAAATGAAAAACAAACCTTTGGCAAAGAGAAAATCTTATCAAAGAAATAACAGATATAAAGAACCAAATGGTGTTTTTAGAACTGAAAAATACAGCAAAATGGAAGGGACAGTGGAAACAATCTGTGAACTACATGACAAAATGACAGAAAGTATCCAATCTAAACAACTAAGAGAAAACAGACTGAAAATGTATGCATAGAGCCTCAGGAACCCTTGATCCTACTAAAAAAAAAAAAAGCTCTAATATTTGTGTCACTGGAGTCAGGAAAGAAGAGGGAAAAGAGAATAAGGTTGCAAAAGTACTCGAAGAAACAATGGCTGAAAACTTTCTAAATCTGGCAACAGACAGGAATCCAGATTCAAAAAGCTGAGGACAAATCCAAATAAATCTATGCCAACATACATCATAACTCAACTTCTGAAAACTAAAGACAAAGAAAAGTTCTTGAAAGCAGCCAGAGAAAATGACAGGCCAGAGAAAATGATGGCTTGCCTATGGAGGAAAAAAAATAACTCAAGTGACAGCAGATTTTTCATCAAAAAACCACAGAGGCCAGAAGAAAGCGGCACATTTTTCAAGGGGTGACAGAGAACTCTCTGTCCAGAATCTTGTATCTAGTGAAAATGACCGTCTGGAATGAAGGGAGAATCAAGAATCAAGACATTCTTGGGGGCAGGGTGGGGTGGGGGGGACTCTAGCAGAATTTGTCCATAACAGACCAATCCTAAAAGCATGTTTAAAAGAGGTAAAGAAGTTCTCTGAACAGAAAGTGAATGATAAAAGGAGCCTAGAATGTCAGGAAGGAAGGAAGAACTCGGCAAACAAAAACACATCTAAGTAAGGGCGCCTGACTGGCTCAGTCAGAAGAGCAGGTAACTCTTGATCTCCGGGTCATGAGTTTGAGTCCCATGTTGGGTATAGAGATTACTTAAATAAAAACTTTAAAAAAAAAAAAAGGATAAATACAATAGACTTTTCTTCTCCTATTGTGCTTTCTAAATTAGATCTAGCTGTTTAAACAAAAAGAATAACAGTTATGTGATTCTAAATATGAGGAGAGGAAACATTTAAGATAATTATATCAAAGGTGGGACACAGTAAAGAGATGTAAAAGAAGGTAAGGTTTTTATATGTCCCTCAAACGGAGAAAATGATGACAGCAGTAGACTGTGAAATATATTTATAATGTTTAATACACAGAACAACCCTTTAAAAACCTATACAAAGAGATATACTCAAAAATATAAATAAAGTGAATAGAATTCTTAAAAATGTTCACATAAACCGCAGGAACACTGGAAAAAGAAATGAAAAACAAGGCAGATTAAAAACTGGTAAAAATAAGTCCTAATATACCAATAATTACAATAAATGGAAACTATAAATATCCCAATTAAAAGACGAAAACTGGCAGATTAGATGAAAAAACATGACATGACTATATGCTGTCAATAGGAAACTCACTTTGATTAGAATGACACAGGCAGGCTGAAAATCAAAGGATGGAAAAAGCTGTATCATGCAAACATGAGTCAAAGGAAAGCATTATTATTATCAGATAAAACAGACTTCATAGCAAGGAAGATTGCCTGAGACCAAAAGGGTTATAATATAATGATAAAGGAATAAATCCACCAGCAAGACAAGAATCCACACCTGAAACTAATAAAATAGAGCTATATAAAGTGTATGTCAAGCAAAAACTGGCAGAACTAAATAAAAGGAGAAACAGGCAAATCCACAATTACGGTTGGAGACCTCAATACCCTTCTCTCTACAACTGAGAGAACTAGGAAAAAATCAGCAAGGATACAGAAGGAAAAAATCATAGCAAACCAATGCGATCTAGCTGACTTTTACAGAATACTTCACCAACAAGAGCAGAACACACTCTTTCCCGGGACCCATGAGACATATTATCAAGTTAGACTGTATCTTGGGCCACAAAACAAACCCCAACAAATTTAAAAGAATGGAAATCACACAAGAATGTGTTCTCATAACTACAATGTAATCAAAGTAGAAATCAGTAACATGAAGACAACAGGAAAATCTCCAAATACTTGGATACTAACCAACATATTTCTAAACAATCTATGATTTCTCCTTTTTTTTTTTTTTTTTTTTTTAAAGATTTTATTTGAGAGCAAGGGAGAGCAGAGCAAGATAGAGAGCATGAGTTGGCGGGGGGCTGTCGGGGACAGAGAAGCAGACTCCTCGCTGAGCAGGGAGACTGATGTGGGGCTCGATCCAGGGATTTCGACCAGAGCCAAAGGCAGAAGCTTAACTGACAGAGCCACCCAGGGGCCCCTAAATAATCTTTGATTTAAGGAAGTCTCCTGGGAAAGCAAACAAATACATTGGGCTGAGTGGAAAAGAAATTACAACCTATCAAAATTTGTGGGATACAACTAAAGCAAAACTTTAGAATGCTAAATGCATACATTAGGAAAAAAGTGTCAGTCAATTATCTACATTCCTACCTCAAGAACCTAGAAAAAGAAGAGTACGATAAACTTAAAGCAAGCAGAAGGAAGGAAATAAAAAGGGGCAGAAATCAATGAAACTGAAAATAGAAGAACAAAAGAGAAAATCCATGAGACAGAAGCTGGCTCCTTGAGAAGATCAATAAAACTGATAAATTTCTGGCAAAACTGTTATGAGTTCAAGGAATTAGGGGCCGATCCAGGAAAAAGACATGACTGGGAGATGGCACAATCCACTTCCTTTGGGCAGCACTCTGACAGGCTGCACTCAAGGGGACATCCCTCACGGCAGGAGAGCTTCCAGACAAGGTGCCCAGAAGGGGACAATGGCAGGGGACTTCTGAGGGAGAAGGGTCTGGAGAGAGGCTTTATGTGTCCACATGATGTCACCCAGCAGTCTGGTGGGCAGCCAGCGGCTTGAGGTCTTTAATAGCCCCTGAGTTTGTTTATCAAAGGTTAGCAGATGGTGAGTGTTAATTTCACAGGGTATGCAAAGCAGGAAGTCTCTAAATGGCTAAAAATATACTTATTTGGGCTGTATTTTAAGCAACCTAGGGTGTAAGAATTTTAGTGTAGTGCTGGTAGACTTTGAACTAATGTCCTAGTTTGCTGTGAAGAAGAAAACAAAATAGGGGCTAATATAGAGGACTACCTTTAATCCATTTATACAACTAAGACTGACAAAGTAAAGGAAAGAAGACACAAACAGTTGATTTCAGGAAGTAAACAGCAATCACTGCAGACCCTGCAGACATCAAAAAAATAACCAAGGGGTAACATGAACAATTCCATACACATTAGCTTAACAACTTAGATAAGACAGGTCAATTCTTTGAAAACACAAAGTACCACAGCTCACTCAACATAAAACAGACAAAATTTAAAGAGCCCTACAGTGATTAATAAAATTGAATTGTTAGTTTTAAAATTCGCAAAATATATTCAGGCTGAGATGGTTTCACTAGAGAATTATATCAAATATTTTAAAAAGAACACAATTCTATATAACCTCTTTGAGAAAACAAAAGGGGGAACCCTTCCCAAGTCATTTTAGGAAGTTGGTATTTATTATTACCTAACTTACTATATGTTTTTGTTTATTTAAAAATTTTAACATTATATATTTGACATATTAAAGATGTTTCACCTGCTATATACAAGTAATATGTTAATATAAGTATGTGTTAAGTACATATTAAGTTATGTAACATATTACATATATGCATATTACATAGCATAAAAATATTCAAAATTTCATTTATATATATTTATATTTATTATTACACTGACACCAAAAACCAGATGACAGTATTGAAACAAAACAGACTATAGAACAATATCTCTGAGTACTTAATAAAATACTAACAAACAGAATTCACTAATATTTATATTTATAAATACAATTATACACTATGACCAAGTGGGCTTTATTTCAGAGGTGAAAGGCCAGTTCAATATTTCAAAATCAATATTAATAGGCTAAAAAAGGGAAGTCAGATTGGTGCAGAAAAAGCATTTCACAAGAGTCAACACGTGCCTGTGATAAAACTCCTTAGGGGGTAAAAAAAAGAACAGAGAGGAACTTCCTCAACTTGATAAAGGGCATTTAAAAATTCTTACAGCTAACCTTATCCTTAGTGATGAGACTCCCCCCAAGATCAGGAACACCGCAAGAACGCCAGTTCTCACCACTGTGTTTTAATACCGCACAGTAAGTTCCAGCTAGTGCAATAAGACATAAAAGGGAAACAAAGGCACACAGATCAAAAAGGAAGAAATAAAACTGTTTATATTGGTAGGTGATAGGATTGTATACAAGAAAGTTCAGGGAATCTCAAAAAACAAAACAAAACCAAAAATCTCCTACAAGATTACAGAATATAAAAATCAACTGTATTTCTAATACTAACAACAAACATGTGGGCATCAAAATTAAAAATATAATGCCACTCACAATCACTCAGAAAATACACTTAGGTGGCACCGATTCAGTCAGTGAAGCCTCTGCTTTAGGATTGGATCATGGTCCTGGGACCCGGGGATCTAGTCCTGTGTAGAGCTCTCTGCCTAGCTGGGAGCCTGCTTCTCCCTCTCCTTTTGCTACCGCCCCCTGCTTGTGGGAGCACTCCTGCTCTCTCTCTCTTAAATAAAATCTTTTTTTTTAAAGATTTTATTTATTTATTTGTCAGAGACAGAGGGAGAGAGAACGAGTGAGCACAGGCAGACAGAGAGGCAGGCAGAGGGAGAAGCAGGCTCCCTGCCGAGCAAGGAGCCCGATGTGGGACTTGATCCCAGGACCCTGGGATCATGACCCAAGCCGAAGGCAGCCACTTAACCAACTGAGCCACCCAGGCGTCCCTCTTAAATAAAATCTTAAAAAAAAAAACATTTGCTTAGGTGTCAGTCTAACAAAACACGTGAAGGACTTCAGTGCTAGTAAGTATACAACGCTGAGCGGAAAAAACAACAAAAACAAAATCTAAATAAAGGAGAGATAGGGCGCCTGGGTGGCTCAGTGGGTTAAGCCGCTGCCTTCGGCTCAGGTCATGATCTCAGGGTCCTGGGATCGAGTCCCGCATCGGGCTCTCTGCTTAGCAGGGAGCCTGCTTCCCTCTCTCTCTGTGCCTGCTTCTCTGTCTACTTGTGATCTCTCTCTGTCAAATAAAAAAAAAAAAAAAAAAAAAAAAAAAGGAGAGATATACTGTGTTCCAGGATTAGAAGACTAGACACAGTAAAGATGTCAATTCTCCCCAAACTGACACGTTTATGAAGTTTTTATCATCATTCTGGCAAGGCTTGTGGCATAGACAAGCTTATACTACAGTTTATATGGAAACACAAAAGAACTCGAATAGCTAAGGAATCACTTCACCTGATCTGAGCCTCATTATGCAGCTGCAGTAATGATGTCTGTATGGTATCAACACTTGGAGACACACAGACGAATGCAGCAGAACAGAGAACCCAGAATCAGACCTACACTAAGTCATCAACAGAATTTAAAACTGCAAAAACAGGGGCGCCTGGGTGGTTCAGTTGGTTAAGTGTCTGCCTTTGGCTCAGGTCATGATCCCAGGGTCCTTGGATCGAGGCCTGTGTTGGGATTCCTGTGTTTTCCTCTACCCTTCCCCGCTGTTTGTGATCTCTCTCAAATAAATAAATGAAATCTTCAAAAAAAAAAAAAACCTGCAAAATAATTCCATGCCAGAAACTTAGCCTTCTCAACAAATGGAGAGGAAGCAACCGGATATCCATAAAGGGAAGAAAATGACACTATGACTTGAGTCTCATACCTTATGCAAAATTAAATCAATATAGGTCACAGACTTAAAGGCAAAACATTATACTATAACATTTGGGGGGAAATCTTTAGTTATGGAAAAGCAAAGAGTTCTTAGGCTTGACTCCAAATAACAAGCCAGAGAAAGAAAAACATATAAATTGGACTTTGTCAAAATTGAAAACTTTTGCTTTGTGGAGAATTTTGGGGGCATCTGGTGGCACAGTCAACTTGGCATCTCTTAGTTTTGGCTCAGGCCATGATCTTGGGGTCATGGGATCAAGCCCCACGTCAGGCTCTGTGCTTGGCCCAAGGTCTGTTTAAGATTCTCTCTCCCTCTCCCTCTGTACCTCCTGCTTGTGTACACACACACACACACACACACTCTCTCTCTCTCTCTCTCTCTCTCAAATAAATCCTTCTTTTTTTTTTTTTTTAAGAAAATTTTGTTAGGAGAATGAAAAGATAAGCTACAGAGTGGAAGGAAAGACCAAAAAATATATATCCAACAAAGGACTAGCATTTAGATTGTATACTTAAAAACAGAAACAAACAAACAAAAAAACCTCTCAAAACTCCACAGGATAAACTCAAACAATCCAACTGGAAAACGGTTTCTACATGGAAAGAGATTCGCAGAAAAACAAAGGCAAATGGCAAGTAAGCATGTGAAAGTATTTCTAACACCATTAACCAATAATCAGGCAAATGTGGATCAAAACCATAATGAGGCATCACTATACAACTCCCAGAATGGCTCAAATCAAAAATAGTGGCAACAGCAAATGAGGGCGAGGATGCTCAGAAATCCTATCACCCACACACTGCCGGTGGAACACACTTTTGGAAATTAGTTCAGTTTCTTAAAAAACTTAACACGCAACTACCATATGACTCAGCAATTGTCCTCCTAGGCATTTATCCCAGAAAAATTAAGATTTATGTTCACACAAAACCCTGTACACCAACATTTATAGTAGTGTTAGTCACAAGAGCCCCAAACTGGAATCAACCCAGATGCATTTCAACAGGTGAACAAAGTCTCATATGCTCAAACCAAGGAATCCTGCTGAGCAGGAAAAAGGCATGAACTGACGGTACATGCCGTAACCTGGAGGGATCCCCAGAGAAACGGTCAGTCTCAAAAGATGATGCGACGCATGACTCCATTTAAGGACACTGCTGAAATGACAAGATCACAGACATAGAGAACACAGTAGTGGTTACCAGGAAGGATGAGTGTGTGCCTACCCAAGGGCAACAGGAGAGCTCTCTGTGGGGATGGAAATGTGTGTTTCTGCAGCTGCCGCAACACCGGTACGGTGTTATCTTCAGAGGCGGTGGTATCCCCCTCTGGATACCCAGTGGTGGTCTCTTAGGAGAGTTTTGCGTGATGTTACCACTGGGGGAAACAGGGAAAGGGCACAGGAGGGCTCTGTATTTTTTCTTAAACCTGTATGTAGGTCTATAATTATCTCAAAATAAAGAGCTTTGTAAGAAATAAAAGAAGAGGAGACAGTATCCAACACTGACTATAAGTCTACTATGGACATTCCTAACCTGGAGGAAGCACCACAGGGTGGGCTCCAGGCAGGAAATGGAGCAGAAGGAAGGAGGACGAGTTAGCAGCCAAGCTGTCCAGTGTGCTGTTTTTTGTGCGGAGATCTGTGTTTGGCTAACGCAGATAAAAACCAAGCACCACGATGGGTAATGAATTCCTCCTCGTAGTGAGAAAAAGCCAACTGTATGAGACTTGCAGCTGATACCCCTCCTCTTTCCGAGGGGGTCTGGAATTCACAGACCTCCTTGTAGCTGAGCACCAGCAGATGGGGGCCCCATGCACTCACCTTCAAGCTGGAGGTCAGGGGTACAGCCTGATGCTCTCTCTTCTGAGAGCGGGTATTTGAGGTCTGCTGGCCTCATGCCCCCGTCTCTGTGGGTACAGTAGAATGTGCATTGATTTTACTGATTTATTGTGTTTTGATAATCTGTTCAGTTTGTCTTTCTTTTTCTCTTTCCTTGCTTGAAGTTGAATGACACATACATCAAATATAGAGTATGTGTTTCATATGTTAAGTGTGCAGGGCTTCACAGCTACAAAAGGGTTTAACAGGAGCAGGTGAATAGCCATATTACAGAAAGGTTATATAAGAAGATAACCTAATGTGAACTAGTTAAATACTTATGTCTACTTACATCAAATTTGATGTGGTTTTATTATAACGGGTATTAACTTTAAGGCTCTTAATCACAAAGAGGTTATTTGACTCCAATCTGTGATAATTACAGTCACCTGATGAGGGTTTCCTCAGCATGAATTAAGCTAGAAGGTGGGGGAATGACCACATCCCAAAATAGAAAAAATGAAATGAACATATGCTATTAATGTGCTTTTAATTTTCCATGAGAAATTTAAATGAGATAATAGAAAAAGTTATCAAATACACAGAAATGGGTTTCTATTTAAAAGTCAACCATTGGGACGCCTGGGTGGCTCAGTTGGTTAAGCAGCTGCCTTTGGCTCAGGTCATGATCCCAGGGTCCTGGGATCGAGTCCCACATCGGGCTCCTTGCTTGGCGGGGAGCCTGCTTCTCCCTCTGCCTCTGCCTGCCATTCTGTCTGCCTGTGCTCGCTCTCTCTCCCTCTCTCTCTGACCAAAAAAAAAATAATAATAAAAAAAATTAAAAAATAAAAGTCAACCATTCAGGCAAAGATGGACACTGACCATGGAGTAGAGATCCCAGAAACAAGCCTACTTATTTATGACTGAGCAGGTATCACAAATGCCTGGGAGAAGAGAACAGAGAATTTGGTAAGTAACAGCTGGACATCTGGGTATCCACGTGGGGCATAAATATGAAGTTGAACCCCTACCTGAAAACATCCATAAATATTGTTTTCAGGTAAATTAATGCAAGTGTAAAAGGCAAAATTTTGAAAGGCAGTGAAGTTCATTCATCATCTGAAGGGGAAGGGTAGGATTTCTTAAATAAGGTACAATAAATGGAAGCAGAAGGGGAAAAAAAAAAGTCAGACCATTCAGGAACACAGACGAAATACAGATCAGGAACAAATGCCCTCAAGCCAACCGAAACAGCTAAACACAAAGCCAAAGGCTTCAGTCTTTGGGAGAAAACTCATTCATTACTGACTTGTCTTTATATTCATTTCGAGGAAGCTCTAACTTCCCAGACCACAGCGCAGCCGATTAGAAGCATATACCACGGAGGACTGTGAGCCACAGGCACAATGACAACCAGGCCCTGACAGCAAAGGCAACCACTGACCAGGAAACGAGCCGGAAAGTGACTCTAACAGCACAGCACACTTGTTCAGCAATTGATTGCAATGACGACCTTGAACCTTCCAGAAAATGACATCATAGTGAGTAGACAAGATGGCCTTTGCCTTCCTAGTTTCTCCCACAAACAACAGTTTGGCTTTTCAGATTTCCAAAGGTCAGAAAGAGGCAAAGGTAGGTGGCTTTGACCACAGGATTCAGTCCACATTTCATTTCCTGGCAGAAGAAATGTGTCACACTGGGACAGTGGGGTCATCTGAGAGGATTCTGTGGTTTCTGGCTTAGGG
The DNA here is from genome assembly GCF_902655055.1 of Lutra lutra. Taxonomy (NCBI): domain Eukaryota; kingdom Metazoa; phylum Chordata; class Mammalia; order Carnivora; family Mustelidae; genus Lutra; species Lutra lutra. Next base: position 1,232,719 of record NC_062291.1, on the reverse strand, counting down.
CACCAGCTGGTGTGTGACACCAGCAAGGGAGATAATACTGAAGGAGGAATCCATTTTAGGGCAAAATAATGACTGCAGATTCAGAGAGATTGAACTTAAAATGCCTGTGAGCCAACATGGTGGGGATATGGGGAATCAGTCCTAAGGCAGAGGTGCAAAGTGTCCGCTGGGTCCGAGTCCCAGGACCCCACGCGAGCTCAGCCTCACCTAAGGTGCTGCGACTGAAGAAGATGGTGCCACAGATGAGAAGCACGACAACCCTTCTGAGAAGCTTGGCTGTGACGGGATGAAGAGACAGGTGTTCAGGGGGCTTGCAGAGTGTGAGGCAGGCAAACTGGAAGTTACCAGGAGCAAAAGAAAGGATGGTTGGCGATATAAGTCTGAACACTCGAGAAATGAGGGCCAAAGCAGAAGGCAGGGACTGGTCCCAGACACGAAGAGAGATGTCCTAGCCTCTGCGACTACAAGAGAAGGGTCAAGGGAGAGCATGAGGTCAAGTCACTTCCCAGGTTGGAGCAGGGAAGGGGAGGAGATGTGGTTCCCCAGCAGGGCCTGTTCCCCCTCCCTCATCTACCAGACATGAGAAAAGGGGCTTGAACAGATTAGCGAAGGTTTAAAACAGCAGGTGGAGAGAAAGGGCAGGACGGCCAGGCGAAGGGAGAGGATCGCTAAGTACTACTGAGAGTCCCTCGGAAGCAGATGGTTAAGCCACAGAACTGAATCTAAAGAGAGCTCTGTCCATACAGCAGCAGGCAAGGCAGGGTGGGAAGCAGCATGTACAGCTGAAGGATGGAGAAGGAAGGGGTGGGAGGAAAGGTCGATGGTGTCCTATTTGGAGAGGGGACAGCTCATCGCCTGGCAGAGGGGATGGAGGTGCCCAGGAGGCTGGAGCTCCAGGGAAGACTGGGTGGGAGTGAGCAGAATGGGACATGTGAGCTGCAGGGAAGTAACTCGAGTGGGGGCAGAAAAGAGGAAGTTAGGAACTGGGCACTGAGCCGCGCACTGACCGCTCTGCAGGGACACGGCAGTCACCCAGGAGCAGTGAGGAGTGGGAGTGGAAAGTGAGGCCCTACGCCAGGTGACCCTGCAGAATACGGAATGACCCCAAGGTCATCAAGCAATAGCAAAGAGAAGGAGCCAGTAGAGCAACAGAAGATGGCCCTTCAGAGAAAAAAATGTTCTGGCACACTGGTCGGAGAGGAGCTGCACTGTGAAACTTGGTCAACGGGCTGGCTTGGGGAAGGGAGAAGGGTTGGGCAGCAGCGGAACACATGACCTGTGGAGGGTGCCAGGCAATAAGGAAAGGTAGGCAGGAGTAACAGCAAAGCCTAACTCTGGCCCTCTGCTGGTCTGCTTGAGCCTGAATTAAATGCCAGTGGAGAGGAATGGTGACATCCGTGGATTTCACATTTGCAGCACAGACTCTGATCGTTGCTCAAGGTCTGGGACACAATCTGCGATTTTGCTGAAGGCCTCATCGAGATCAAACCTGCTGTGGGCCAGGTGTGTGCATGCAAGCGAGGTAGCAGGTGAGTGAGCCTGGTCAGCCACCCAGCGTGGAAACTGCAAGTTCGGAGTTGTTTTCCACACGATATAACGACATATAAAAAAAGAAATAATGCTCCTGAAGTGGAAAACTGTCCTGAAAAGAAGTCAGTAGCCAGGTCAGTACAGAGAAACAAAGAAACCTAATAAAAACAATTAGCCTTCAGCAAGAAACAAGTTTAGATACTTTAAAGAGTACAATGTTCCATTTGATTCTGATACATGAGGATTAAACTGTATTAAGAAGGGTAAGTGGTAGGGTGCCTGGGTCGCTCAGTTGTTAAGTGTCCGCCTTCCGCTCAGGCCATGATCATGATCCCTCTCCCCTGGCTTGGGCTCCCTCTCTCGCTGTCTCTCTGTCAAATAAATAAATAAAATCTTAAAAAAAAAAAAAAAAGGATAAGTGGTTTGTGAAATGTTTCAGAGAACACTCCAACTAGTGTAATTAAAAGAGACAAGTTGAACAGTTAGTTTTTTGAGGATACATACACAGAATGCTGTCTTTCTGAACTGTGATTCTGAAGCAAGCCTCAAGTTCTACAACAATATCTGCAATTACACCAATTGTGAGACGACAACAATACACACACAGAGATCACACGGATCTGGGAAGGCGTCCCTTATCGACGGTAAAGTTCTTCCGCGTTGGTCTGGAGGGCCACACCTCGGTCCCTGCTATTCCCTGGGTCCCAGTTTCATGCTGAGTTCAGAGAAGGAGTCTGACTCATATTAAATGTCCAATGCTTGTCCAGAACATGCACTAGAGCAATGACATCCAGTGGGAATGTTTTCTGGGTCACCACTGACCTGAGATTCTATGAAGATTTCTGTACAAGACAGAGAAGCCGAGTAACAGCCCGACTGCCCTCGGGCATGCGAGGCAGGGTAGATCTGAGTCCAGATTCTGGCTCCACCTCTCCCAGCTCCAGGACTGGACCTCTCAGGTTCCTCACCCATCAGTGGGCCCGTGTCCACCTCACGCAGTCGCAAGGATCGGAGACACCGCCACAGAGCACTCTGTGTACACACTGCTCTAATATCGCTCTTCATCTAGAGGTAAGAGAATTCAGCCTCTTACACCAACAGCTTTTCAATGAGGAACAACTTCAGGTATAACCAGGGAAACAGCCAGAGGTTAACACCAGAAGACTCTTCAACCAGCCCACACCCCGAAAGCTAATTCAGTCACGCAATAGCCAGAAATAATGCTGTTCTTGGGACAACGTAATAGGGAAAATTCACTTTATTATTGTATGCTACATGCCAGAGAAAATACTCTAACTCACCAAGCTTTTATAGGTGTAAACATTGAAAGGAACTTATGTGCATAATAACAAAAGACACTTTAATATCAATTTTACTAATAAAGCTTTAGCAATGTCTCGACTTATGAATGTCTCTACAGAACTGAATGTAAAAAGTATGGACTTCATTCTCATAAAGGTAGAGTATCCTACATTACATACGTATTTATGATGAATTACTCAAGGCGCTAATATATGAAAAGCGAAAAAATGACAGTCGCCAAATAGCCAACTTCTTTTTGCCCCCAAAGTATTATCATGGTCACAGTGACTCTGAAGAGGGATGTCAGTCTTCAAAACACCACGTGTTTTTAGCACATTCACAAAGACAATAAGAACTAAGAACACCTGCAGGTATATCGTGTCTATAAAACGACAAGAGAAATTTCAGTTTTTCTAAGACAAGGGACTCTGATGGGTGTGCGTGTAGCCAAGGTGGACAGAGGCCCACGCTCTCTCATCTGCTGGGCTGCTTTCTCTGCCTACTTCCTCACTGGAGGAAGAGGGGCTTGAAGGAACACTTAGGTCCATCATTTTCAGGAAGATCACTACCCAGAACAAACAGCTGAAACTGAATTGTAACTTGCATTTTTTGGAGACTGTAGTAGATGCTGCTGTAGTAGAGGTTATCTGCCTAATGGCTACTCCCCCAAGGAGCCAAAGTAACAGGTGAACGTGACCCCAAAACTGGAGACAGGCTTTGGTAATTTTAAGCCAATTACGGTCATTTTGGAGCCAGGGACTTGGTTAGAAATACATACAGGCTTAGGCTAAACAGTGCGACTTGTTACCCTGGCCACATAATTGGCCTAGGGACAGGCACCTGACCCCATGAGGCCCAACCAGATGAACAGGAAGGACTATTACTCCATAAATGCAGCAAAGAACTCCTTTTGTCCATGGCGACGGGAAGGCATACACAGATTACAAGGAACAGCCATTTTGTCACTGAGGGGGATGACACCAATAGAGCTAGCTAGAGGACAGGCATGGGAAGCACTTAGGTCCTTGCTGACACAGCTGAGCTTCTGAACCAGCCAATCCTGAAACCTCCTCATCTATAGTTATTCGAAAAACAAAACAAAACAAAACTTTTTCATATTACCTACAGCATACTGAGTTGGGTTCTCTACCCAACTGTAGTGGAAAGCATTCCACTTGATAAAATGATCAAAAAAGCTAATCACCTATTATCTATTAAACAGAAATCTTGTTAAGCATAACTTTATAAAAATTCTTCTATTTTTTGGTCATAGAGAATCAATTTATAATGAGAAGGTTGTTAGGTAAGCAAGGATTTAGAGCGAGGGGAGTTCCATCCCCCGCTAGTTACTCGGTTACCACCAAATGCCAGCCATTTGAGTGTTCAGTGGCCACGGATTCAGATCCTGAATCATCTGCCACCACAGAAGGGGTCTGTCTGCCCCTAAGAGCCCCCTGGCTACTGAGCAGGGAGCCAGTCTCCCCACAATGTGCCTGATGGACACACCAAATCCTGCCTCCAAAGCTTATTCGCCTCCACCGTTGACCAACTCCCCCCACTGATCAACATTTCCCTCCTTGGGTTCGCTCAACAGGGCAGCAGCATGCAAGCCCTGTGACTCCAGAAAGCTCGGAAAAGACCTCCAGCTCTCTGCTCCCATACCCTGGGAACTGCTTCCAGAGTCCAAGCCTCAGAAGGGAAATCTGTTTCTTAAAGGATGCATTGTGTGACCTCTTCAATTCAAGCAAAGGTGGTCTGTGGAAGAAGGCTTTTTTTCTTTTAAAATTTTATTTGTTTGAGAGAGAAAGAAAGAAAGAGAGCAAGCCAGGTGAGAGGCAGAGAGAGAGGCCAGAAGGAGAAGGAGAAGCAGACACTTGCTGGGCTCTATCTCAGCACCCCAAGATCATGACCTGAGCTGAAGGCAATGGAAGGGGTTTTAATTATTGCATTTATATTACACACAATGTAAAAACTGTTTGACTTCTACCATAATGAAAGGAAGACTATGTCTTAAAGTTGGGTTTTCTATTAACCTAGTCTTTGTTTCATATTCTGTACCTGAGAAGAAAAAGGCTGCTCTCAAATGGAATCCAATCAAAGGTGCTTCCAGCAGTCTCTGAAGGCTATGTCTGGGAGCCATTCACCACACGAGGGACAGAAAGTCACCTCAGCAGTCCCCTGCTTTTAAAGAACTTACGGTCTCATCTTGAGAGAAAAATTTTCTTTGTCACAACTGAGATTTAACCAAATTATAAAAAGATATGCAAAGTCCCCAGGATGCCTGACTGGTTCAGTCAGTACAGCGTGCGACTCTTGATCTCGGGGTTGTGGGTTCGAGGCCCATACTGAGTGTAGAGATTAGTTAAAAATAAATAAATAAATAAAAAGATATGCAAAGTTCCCACATTTTGGCAGTGCCAAAATGTAGTATTTATTTTCTGAGGACTCCTGTAATAACAGGCATAAGCAAATGAACAAGAGAAACAGGAGAGTAACTAAGGGAGCACACTACATATAATAATATTTTAAATTATAACACGGTAAAAAGAGAGGCTTTGCTTTAAAGTTCCCAATGTTTTTCTACATGATTAAAAATTCATATTTGAAACATTACAAACTTCCCTCTTCAAACACTTCTTCTCGTTCATAATGTATTAGGACTGCATGAATACTGTACCCTCCCCCCTAGCTAAATATTGTTCACTGCTTTTAAGACTTAAATGCCAAAGAAATAGAAAGAATCCAAAGACAGACACAACTGTGTACTGTCATACAAGAGTTGACCATCCTGAGTGGAGGAGTTGCCCTTGGCTATGGCTGAGCCACAAAGCATTCTTTCTCCAGGTGTCAAAGTCATTGCTATCAGGGATGTATTGCTATCGGTCAAATCTCTCAACGTAAATTTATTTTGGTTTGGGAAGGTTATGGGAGGATTACAAAGGAAGAAACTTTGCAGTTACACAGTGTTTATTTGATTTATGTGTTATAGTGCTACTGTAGGCCATTCTCTACTTTAGCCTTACTCTATCCATCCTTTAAATAACAGTACCTTGCATGTCATTTTAGCTTTTAAATTATATTTGCAGCTACAGAGAAGCAAAAAAGTATTCTTCAAATATACAGAACATATCTATTATCGAGATCATACTGATGGAGAAAGCAGTGACAGAGAAAAGCACTGCAAAACACAGATGATTCAAAGGTTTTCCCCAAACTATTTCCACTGGCATGTATCCTAATGGAGTTCTCAGGAATGGGGGAAAAAAAATCCATTCCAATAGCCTAACCAATCTCTAGAGGATGGGTTATAAGAAATAATTCAAGAAACAGCAGCTTTCTTCTCATTCCAAAGAAATATTCAGAGCACAGACCATCAACACACCAGCCTGGTTACATATGATAAAAGCGACCAGTACTGCACTGAACCTTGCCTGAGAATCCCATTATGGCTAATCCCATACAAAGGGCCTAAAGCACAAGATACTTTCCAAAAAATGTGGGTGACGTGGTCCCTCACAGTAAAGATGTTATCATTATTATTTCTAGAAGTAAAGTTCACTTTGAGGCTTGCACAGAACCATTTTTCAAGGAGCACAAAAAGCTTTGGAAATACCATTTACTTAAATCACAATGATATTCCTATGAAGCTGTGGCATATGTTAACAGCAGTCTGGGTATGCAAATAAATTTTACCTAGCCCCTTCTGACATGCCCCTGCCAGAACCCACCAAGCCCACCCCTGCCTGAGGAGTCCGCCTCTGTGCCCGCCAGCAAGCAGGAGATGCTGTTTATCAACAGTTACGCGGCCTCCAGCCAGCCCGAGAGGCAAACGTCTAGGACAACTGCTCTAGTCCCTGTGGTGAAGAACCTTCGGATGATGGGTCTTCTTGCCTTATAATCCACTAAGCTGGCCCCAACTTCACCTTCCCTTGCCTCTTCTATGTTAAGGGGTCAGTTTAAAAGACAGAAACCAGGGGCACCTGGGTGGCTCAGTGGGTTAAAGCCTCTGCCTTCGGCTCAGGTCATGATCCCAGGGTCCTGGGATCGAGCCCCGCATCGGGCTCTCTGCTCGGCAGGGAGCCTGCTTCCTCCTCTCTCTGCCTGCCTCTCTGCCTACTTGTGATCTCCGTCTGTCAAAGAAATAAATAAAAAAATCTTTAAAAGACAGAAACCAAGTGGACTCAGGACACAGGTGGCTGAAGAATTCTCTTAGGCAAATGGGTACATGGGACAGACAGAAGGGAATAGAGGTGGGTAATTAATTGGGTTTGGGACACATTGTGTTAGGATACCACAGGCCATACAAATGGAATAGTTAGGTAGGAAGCTGAATATAAGATAGTAAGCTTGAGTAAATGATATGACTGGAAATAAAGATTTAGGAACAAGACATTCAAAGGCAAGGACTAATAGGCTTTATAGTTCAAATGACCATGAAAAATTATCAGCAACTTCTGCTTTTCTAAAGAACAATATTTTCAAATGTCTACTGCATCGAGCCATTATATAGCACAGGGTCTTGATACTCAATTGGGCACCTGCCTGGCCTGGGAGCTGATCAGGTGTGGAACCTCCATCCACCCCACACCTACTGAATCAGAACGTGTGTCTTCACACACCAGAGGACTCAGGGGCCCATCAGTTTGAGACCCACTGCTGTAGTGTTCCCCAAACTCTGGTTCTTAAAATGTTCATCCATTTTTAGCAAGTGAGAAAAAGAAAAATACAAACATTAAACATAATAAATGCATTAAATTTAGAGAAATGTTCTTTATCCTGATGTTATATGCTTCCTTTGTTGATCTTGTTTACACACCCTGTCTTTTCTGAAATTAAGGTAACGGCCATCTTGGCGATTTCTCTAACAGTAAGTTACTTAATACTTTATCGGTTCCACGTAACTTTAGAGATGTTACTTCCTTTGCCCAAAATATCTTCCTTCCTCTGCCTCACCTATTAAGCCCCAATTTCTCCATGAGTCATATTCTAACTACCAAAGCCTATGTACTAGCTTCTTAGGGCCATCATAGCAAAATACCACAGACCGGAGGGCTTAAAATGAGAGAAACCTATTGTCTAACAGTTCTAGAGGCTGGAAGTCTGAAATCAGGTGTCAGGAGGTCCATGCTTTCCCAGAAGGCTCTAGGAAAGGATCCCTCCTTGCCTCTTCCTAGCTTCTGGTGGTGGCCAGCCATCCTTGGTGATCTCTGGCTTATAGCATTTACTCCGATCTCAGCCTGCGTCTCTGTATCACATTCTCTCTGCATGTGTTTATGCCCAAATTTCTCTCATTTTACAAGAATGCCAGTCTTTGGATTAGGGCCGACCCTAACCCAACAGGACCTCATCTCAACCTGATTACATTACACCTATTTCCAAATAACGTCACGTTCACAGGTACCTGGGGTTCAGACCTGAACATATTTTGGGGGATACACTTCATCCCACAACCATCAATAATGATGTATTCCTAAAAGAAAATCTCTTGATAATTATCCAAATTACGTGGTAAGTACTTTCAAAATAAAGCACAAAATAAAAATATTAAGACTATATTATAATAAAAATCAGCCCAAGACTCACCATTTGTGTTCCTGTTTCACAAATTGCATTCACTGTAGGAAGCATAAACTCCAAAGTGCAGAGATTTTTCCTCATGGTAGACTGCTTTAGCCCTTACTTTTTTCTTCCCTAGCATTTTTGGCACCACTTATATATTTTTAGCACCTTTCTGACCATCATTGCTTGGTACGACCTATTCAACTTGTTAATTCCGTCTCAAAGTCTTGGTGTCAGGAATTACTTAGGGCCAATTTCTGACCTCCCAAGTCTTAGATGTGTGGAGTTCCTCAGGAAGTTCTAAGCCATACTAACTGGCAAGGCTTTAAGAGTGCAGAGAATCTAACAATATTTGGGAAACTCTGTTTCAGTTTAGAGATATTCAGATCTAGGGTTTCAATCTGAAACCTATCTAAGATTTCAATTTTGTATTACAATATTATATACAGTATTCAGTATTATATGGTTATATAGTTTCAAGGCAACAAAATGTTGACTGCTACTCAGCTATGGAAGGTGAAATATATTAGATTATTATCTAATATATACTATATATTACTAATATATATCTATATTACTAATATATATAGTATATATATCTAGTATATATAGTAATATATATATAATATATATATACTAGTAATATATCTATATTACTTATATATATCTAATATATACATTACTAATATATACTATATAATACTAATATACTATCTATCTACCTTAAGAAGGTAGAGTATTACCTAAAAAACAGGTAGATATAGCTCATAAATGGTACTCTATAAGCACTGGCTCTTTAATTTTCATCCTATCCCTGTTGAGCTACACAGAGCCTCCTTTTCTGGAAGAAAAAAATAACCCTAGAGCACAAAGGAGTTTAAAGGTTAGGCACACATTCGTTTGCCAGCTATCTAAGAGTCAAATGATTGTTTTACTTTTGGGGGAACAATGCCGTGCAAATATGGTCAGTGATAAATGAAGGTGACACCTTAGGACTTTTGGTTGGTTCTTAAATTCTTATTTTAGGTCCGCAATTTCAGCTGCCACATTTGCTGTTTCTAAAACTAATTCTCTATTCCATTAGTTTCCTCTAAATTCCCTCTATTAGAGGAGAAGATGAAATTGCAAGTAAAAAAGTAAAAATGTACTTGGGAGGTGTCATGACATAAGAATACTGTTGATTAAACCCTTTAGACCGGGGCGCCTGGGGGGCTCAGTGGGTTAAAGCCTCCGCCTTCCGCTCAGGTCATGATCCCAGGGTTGTGGGATCGAGCCCCGCATCCGGCTCTCTGCTCAGCGGAGAGTCTGATTCCCCCCCTCTCTCTGCCTGCCTCTCTGCCTACTTGTGATCTCTGTCTGTCAAATAAATAAAAAAATCTTAAAAAAAAAAATAAAGCCTTTGGATCATCATTTAATCAGTTAATCCGTGATGTTCAAGAGCTCCGTTAACTGTGTCTAAAGTCAAGTAGAGACGGGTGATATTTTATCAAAGTTATTTCATATAAGATAAATGAAAAAGCTTTATCTCCCAAAGTCTTCCAGTCCCTTCTTACTAATTTATAATCCCCACTTGGTTTTCTTATTTAGACTTTCCACCCCTCCCTGAGGCTCCAGGTTAAAGAAAAAAAAAATGTGGGGTAAGGAGCACTTGAAAATAAAGAAAAGCAAAAGTACAGCTGAAAATTGCTAGAGAAATGTATTTTCTTTACAAATTCGTTGACTGTGGTTCTCTATAGGGAGAACCAGACCACACAGGTGCACAGGTCCATGTACAGCAATGACAACATGAAAAACTGCCATCGACTTCCTGGAGGGTTTCCTAAACCTTCTAGGAACAGATGTAATGCCCAAGTGGCACCAAGAACAGGGCAAGCACAAGTCACAGGAGGGGCTGAAGGTGAAGCAAATGAGACCTCACCCCTCTTAGAAGAAAGATGGAAATGTTCCAAAGGCCCTCTCTGCCTCACCTTCACCTTTGTCCCACTGTTTAGGCTCCCCTTATTGGAACTCCATTTCTCTCCGTGGCTGTCTGGGCCCAAGTATCTGCTGTTCAGCCCTGAGAACTGCTTCCTACCTCCCCAGTCTGGGTCAGATTTCCTTCTAACATTCTTTCCCAGATCACGCTCCTTCAGAACTCCTTCCTGCCTGAAGTTTTAACTCTCATTCGTTAGGGTCATGATGCCCTTAACTCTGTATCCCCCACTAGACTGCGTGCTCCAAGAGAAGAGCCACGCCTGTTGGGTTGCCCGCAGTGTGGACAGCGCCTCCTAGCACCTGCCGGCTCCATCACGCCATTCCTCGCCTATTTGTGAAAGGAGCAGCAGCAGGGCCAGCACAAGTGATCGGAGATCAGGTACACACTTTTGAACCTGAACCTCTCCCTGGGACTGTAAAACTCCCAATCAAAGACTTAATCTGAGAATGCACACATCTGAACAAGTGATTAGAGTCCGGTAAACATCTCCTCAAGCCTGACGCGAACGAGACGTGTAGTATTTGTTCTTACCAGGCAGGGCTAAAACACCACAAAACAAAAACACAGTATATGAATTAGGAAGGCTTTCGACTACTCAAAAATTATTTGTGGAGACCCCTCCAGGGGTGGCTGTTTTAGGGGAAGCAAAGATTAAACAGATAGGGCTCTGCTTCCAGGCTGTTTACGGTTTCAAAAAGACACATTTATAAATAGCCGTAATGCAACCCAGAAAGGACTAAAAAGCTGGAGAGACTGAGAAACAGCAGTAAATGAGGCGAGAGGTCTCCGAGGGAAGGCGTGGATTAGTCAGTCTATCGATTACTTCTCCTTGTAATCCCAGGGCAAAGAAAGGAATTCCAAACCAGGAAAGGTCACGCTGGAAGACTGGGGGAACACACTGAAATGCAGGCGTCGCCCTAAGTCCTTCCCATCCTCGTCGGGCACAACCTCGCCGAGGAAAGTCTGGAACTGGCTTCCCAAACCCCGAGCGACGGAAACTGGGCGAGGAACGGAGAAACCCCACGGGTGCGAGCGCGGAGGAAGGCAGGACGAAACTGGCAAAAGCAGGACACGTCAGTGCTCCACACAGCCCGGCCCGCGCCCCCAGCCCCCGCGCCCCCGGCCCCTGAGCCCGCGCCCCCGCGCGCCCCCGCGCGCCCCCGCGCGCCTCGCTCCCTCGGCCTCCTACCGTAGGTTTCGGCCATGGCCGTCTGCGACATCGTGGGAGCGGCACCGCCCCTCGCCCGATCGCCGGCTGCAGCTCGCCCGGCGGGAGAGAAGGGTCCGGGTCGTCCTCCGCGTCTCGGTGGGAGCGGCGCGGGGCAGCGGACCGGAGAAGGGACGGACCCGCGGTCCCCACGGCAACCGCCGGCCACCCCGCGGCTGCGGCCCTGCCGGACTGGCGGCTCCGCGCAGGCGCACGGCCTCCGCCCCCCCCCCCCCCCCCGCCGGGCCGGGCCGGGCCAGGGGGAGGAGGAGCGGGGTGGAGGCGGAGGAGGAGGAGAGGGGACGAGGCCCGGCCCCCGCCGTGGTCGCGCGTGCGCACGCAGCCCCCGGCGGTGCGCCGCGCGGGGAGGCCGGACCCGGGGCGGGGGGCGGGGGGCGCCGGGCGCGGGCAGGCGGGGGCTGGACTCGGCGCGGACGGAGGGCGCGGCTGGCCAATGTCGGGTTGCCGGGGTTGGCAGGGGCCCGCGATGTGTAGGCTTGCGGGTGACCGAGCGTTGGGACTGCGGGGTCTAGCTCTTGGGTGGAGGTGGCAGAGCGCCTGCAGTGGGAACACAGTCCTGCCGGATCGGCCCTCCTCGGTAAAGACTTGGTCGAAGGCCTTGGCGGCTCCCTGGCAGGAAGAGACTTCCTCCCACGGACTACTTTGTGATCAATCTGAGAGCGTGGTTAACGTGTAACTAGGAGGCAGTAGCCCCAGGTGTCCAGCTAGACACCGGAGGAGGAGGCTGGCGGACCTGCGGGGAAACTGAGCTTTCAGTCCAACCTGCCAGGCCCTCTCCTGGTGTCTGGGCTGGTGTCTGGAGAAAACTGTCGGAAGCTTACGGTGCGCTGGTGCTGGAGAGTCCCCCAAAGCCCATAGACATTGGCCCCTCCGCGGCCCAATGTAGGGGAATCTAGCTTATAAGCAAGAAGCATACCTTGGTCCTCAACTAAGGTTAGGAGTTGTTGGCTGGGGATTCTGATTTAAGGCGCACAACTGTCTTCAGAATCCTCTTCTGCTGGAAATGCAGCGAGAAACATTAGGAAGAGAATTTTGGTTGGGAGTTTGCTTGGCCTGAGCCTGGTCAGGGCCACATCGTATCACCTAAGACCCAACTTTATTCAAAAGATATAGTAGAATACTAAAAATAGGCCTTGGCTAAGCTCCTGAGTATCTTGGACTGTGGGGAAGTCCTAGTAAATACATTTTTTCCCCTGTCCATTTGGCTCCATCCTCCACATAAATTGGCATCAGACTTCACTGAGGTCTTCCCTTGCTTCCCCAATGGCCATTTGGCTCTACATTTTATTCTTTCTGATCCTAACAGCAAATAAATATGTCCTTGCTTCTAAACAACAGATAAGGCCCCATGTTGAAATATTGTGAGAACTGTAATTTCCCAGAATTATTTTGTATGTTTCTTACTCAATGGGCTCAGATACTTTGTTGCTTTTTTATTTGGGTTTCTGCCTGTTAGTTTTAATTGACACTACTGAATGCAGCAGGCTAATCTGATTGAAACTATTTCCAAAGAAAGACAGGGATCCCATTCTTTAGATCTAAGTTTTCTTCCTTCCAGAAGCTTCCATGGGTAAGAAAGGAAATCACCAGATTATTGACTGAAACTGGACTCACGATCTCTGAAACCTGGACAGAGTGGTAGAAATAAAAATTAAGCTGCTATTTCAAAGCTGAGAACAGTTTCCTATTCTGTGGACCAGGAAGACTTACAGAGACCTTTCTGGAAAACTCTTTGTTTTGGAAAAACTGCCCAAAGAAATCATTTAGTTTGCAAAGAAAAAGCCAGATATCACACTGGAAAAGGAAATACTTGAGCTGAGATTTGAAGGAGCTAAGTTTTTTGAATAATAAGGTAGAAGAGCCTTTGCATCCTAGTCACCTGGGATCTTTGAGAGAAAATAAATTTATCCTAAAAATTCTCAGAGATCGCTTTGATGCTGAGGTGCTATTGATTGTGTGAAAGGAAAACTTTGTTGCAAAATTAGTGTTTTCTCCAGTTATTGTCTTCATTCTCTTTAGGGGAAGTCTGTGACCGAGTAAAAGTAGGTTTCCAAAAGCCTAATAAGCACCTTGGAGATTTGTCTACAGGAGTTGAAGGGAGAAGGATTTCTTCCAAAATAGATCCACTCCTACCCAGTCCTTAGGATGGTGGGTCCTGCAAGTCTCTCGTACTTTCCCCTTTTTTCTCTGGCAGTGCTGCGTATTTAATAACCTATTAGGAACCTCAGAGGGCTTCCAGCCTCCCAAAGATTCCTGTTCCTCAGGACTGGCAGAGGACCACACGGGACAGGACACAGATGGGCACAGATGGACAATGACTGAGGGGCCTTCTAGACTCCTAGGCATAGGGTTGGACCCCAAACAGTGGTCCAGTCCCCTGGGGGTGGAGAGAGGCTTAAAAAGGCCTAGGAATGAGAATCCAGCACGACCTTGATGTTCCAGAAAGCAGTGGCATCGGGAATGACAGGACATGGCATCCTTGGCAGAGCTAGACTTGGTGGAGAGCACTGGTCACAGTCTGTGGGGTATGGTGGCTTTACTTGGTGGCTGGAGTTGAAGAACATAAGCCAACTGTGTCTGAGTCCTTGAGGACTCAGAAATATCTAGGTGTTACTTTGCGAAGGAGCCAAGTTCTTCCCAGGTAGGTAGGGGATTGAAAAGGGAATACCTTTTTATTTTTTTTTTTTTGTTTGACAGAGAGAGATCACAAGTAGGCAGAGCAGCAGACAGAGAGAGGGGGGGAATTCTGCAGGCTCCCCGCTGAACAGGGAGCCAGATGTGGGGCTCGATCCCAGGACCCGGAGATCCTGACCTGACCTGAAGGCAGAGGCTTAACCCACTGAGCCACCTACGTGCCCCAAGTGGTGATATCTTTTTAAACACCAAGCTAGTAACACCTGTGACACATAGCTCTTCAGGTTGGCAGAGACCTCAGAGGCCACTGGACCAGTTTGTTTTCCAAGGCCATCTGAAACTACCACCTCTGTGATTGGACATGTCTGTTGTTAGGGGATATTTGTTGAGGATGGGCTAAATTAGCTGCAGTAACAAAGATCTCCCAACATGCCCGTGACTAACACAATGAAGTTCACCTCTCAGACCACCTGCCCCACTCATGCTGGGCTCCATGGGAGCACCTGCAGACCCAGGCTGACCTAAGTCTCATGGAAACACATGCTCCTACCATCACTTGGGCAGGAGAAGAAACCAGCACCAGTGATGCATTAGCCCAGGATAATCCATTCGGAAGTGGGTAGAATCACTTCCGTTTGTGTTTCAAGGGCCAAAGCAAGTCATGTGCCTACACCTGATTTCAAAGAGAACAGAGAGTGCTATATTGTTACATCCCAGAGGGAAAAGAGAAGAGGATATATTTGGAAAGATGTGATGACTACCAGAGTACTCTGTTCCTGTCCAGAGAGCTTATTCAGCTTTGAGTTTAAATAACTGCATTGAAGTGTAATTGACATAGTTGTACATATTTGAAGGAGACACAGTTTTTGGTGTAGGGGTACACCTCTGCTTGTCGCTACTGGCGTGTCACTACTTTTGGTCTTTTTAGGGATAGACATTTTCTACGATTCCATTGTATTTTCTTTGTTGCTGATTAGGAATAAAATTCTTGTAGGATTATTTTAGTGGTTGCTTTAGGGTTTATGGTATAGGTTTTTAACTTATCATATGGTCCGCCTGTATGTGCTGTGCCATTTTATGTAGAGTGTAAGAACCTCACAACATTTTACCTCTGTCCTCCCCATTAACCGTGCAGTGGAGGTCCTACTTTTGCAAGTCTTGTACACACATACTCTGTTGTTATTTTTGTTTTAAACAGCCAATTCTCTTTATAAAATTGTGGTAAAATATGCATCACATGAAATTTGCCATCTCAACCATCTTTGCGTGTACAGTTCATTGACATTAAGCATGTTCTCTTTGTTGTGCGACCATCCATCTCCAGAATCTTTTCATCTTGCAACCTACAGCTGTCTCCATGAAACACCAAATCCCTGTTCCCCCTCCTCCCAGCTTGCAACCACCGCCCTACTTTCTCTCCCTATGATTTTGATGCTCCAGGCACCTTAATATGAATGGACTCATACAGTATCTGTTCTTTTGTGATTTCCTTCCTTTTCAAGGATGAATAATACTCCACTGTAGGGGCGCCTGGGTGGCTCAGTGGGTTAAGCTGCTGCCTTCACCTCAGGTCATGATCTCAGAGTCCTGGGATCGAGCCCTGCATGGGGCTCTCTGCTCAGCAGGGAGCCTGCTTCCTCCTCTCTCTCTGCCTGCCTCTCTGCCTGCTTGTGATCTCTCTGTCAAATAAATAAATGAAATCTTTAATACTCCACTGTATACACACACACCCCATACTTCCCAGAAAATTCTCTTCAAATAGATTTAAACAAGTATTTTATATTTACCCACATACATACCATGTCTAGGATGCCTCCATCCCTTACACACATTCCAGTTCCATGTGGTATCCTTTCCTTTTTGCCAGAAGTAATTCCCTTAGCTGATCTCGAAGGGCAGTCTGCTGGGAATGAATTCTTCCTGCCTTTATGTACCTAAAGATGCCTTTATTTCATTTCTGTTCTTGAATAGTATTTTTCTTAACTTTAGGGTTCTAAGTGAGCAGCTTTTATTTTTCTTCTAACATAATGTTTTCTGTCTTATATTATTCCTGATGAGAAATCCATGGATATTCCTCATTCCTTTGTACACAGTTTTTTGGTTTTCTTAAAATATCTGCCTTTTAAAAAGATTTTATCTTTATTACTGGTTTATGGATTTTGGTTAAGATGTGATGTGCCTCGGTGTGGTTTTCTTTGTGTTTCTTGTCCTCATGTTCCATTAAACTTCTTTGGTCTGTGAATTTATTGTTTTTTTTTTTTTTTTTTTTTTTCAGATTTGGATTGCTTCTTCAGCCATTATTTCTTCAATATATTTTCTGCCCCTCCCTCTCTTCTTCTCTGGTGACTCTGTTATGTGTGTATCAGCCCATTTGAATTTGTCCCACAGCTAACTGATGCTCTGTTCATTTTTGCCAGTCTTTTTTTCTTCCTGTGTGTCATTTTAGATAATTTCTAGTGTCATATTCTAGTGTCAAATTCACTAATCTTTTCTGCAATATTTAATCTCTCAATCCCATCCATTGTATTTTCCCTTTCAGACATTGTAATTTCATTTCTAGAAGTTCAATTTGCAGATACATATATCATTTTCCCTACTTATTCTCATTCTCTCCTTTAGTTTCTCACACATACAGAATATGTTGTAATCATGTTTTTAATGTCATTTTCTGCTCATTTTATCATCTGATAAATTTTTTTTTAAGATTTTATTTATTTATTTGACAGAGAGAGATCACAAATAGGCAGAGAGGCAGGCAGAGAGAGAGGGGGAAACAGGTGCCCTGCTCAGCAGAGAGCCCGATGCGGGACTTGATTCCAGGATCCTGAGATCATGACCTGAGCTGAAGGTAGAGGCTTAACCCACTGAGTCACTCAGGCACCCCTCAACTGAGGAATTTCTGAGGTAGTTTCCATTGATTGGCTTTTTTTCCTTCCTGGGAGTGGTATTTTCCTACTTCACATGCAAGGTAATTTTTTTTAAAAGATTTTATTTATTTATTTGACAGAGAGAGAGATCACAAGTAGGCAGAGAGGCAGGTAGAGAGAGAGTGGGAAGCAGGCTCCCCACTGAGCAGAGAACCCAATGCGGGGCTCGATCCCAGGACACTGAGACCATGACCTGAGCCGAAGGCAGTGGTTCAATCCACTGAGCTACCCAGGCACCCCTGCAAGGTAATTTTTGATTGGATGCCAGACATTGAGAAGTTTTCTTTGTTTAATTGTATATGTAATATATAAGGATTTAGGGATTCTTCTGGACCTTGTGTGTGTGCTGGGGGTTGATGTAAAAATTTGAGGGGATTCTTCATCCGGCCCTGGGTACTATGGTCTGCTTCCTCTCTGACCTTCTTCTCTCCTTCCACACCCTACCCTCATTCTCTTGGCTCTGATCACTTAGGCCTTCTTGTTGTTTTTGAACACATCAAGAAGATGTTGGCCTTAGAGCCTTTGTGTGTGCTTTTTCCTCTGCTGGAATGCTCTTGTCCCAGATGTCTACGTGGTTTGTGCCCTTATGGTCTTTATGTTCTCTGTTTATATTCTATACCTTTCAGGTATAACCTAGTGATCCTTCTCCTCCTCTTCCCCCAGCTTTTCATACACTCCCTACTTTGGGGGCCCCCTCAAAATATTTACCACCACCTAACACATATATGATTTATTAGAGTAGTGTCTGCTCCCCCTCTAGATGATAAGTTCTATAAGAGAAGGGGTTTTATCTGTTTTACTCTCTGCTCTGTCCTCATGCCTAACATAGTATTTGCGGTACCAAACCCTCAATAATTAAATAGTTGTTGAATGAGCAAATGACTGAAATAAAACTCAGCAGCTCTTGATTTAATACAGATTTACTTTAGTGTGATGAAATTAATTTTAAACTTGTTGATTTATGAGAAATTTAAAAGCTGATCTTCTAAATTCTACCATGCAATTGTAGAAAGGCTGTAATAAAACCATTTAAAGCATCATCTAATACTTGTGTAACTTACTGAGTACTTAATAAATACTAGGTAGAGTGCTAAGTGCTTTAGATATAATATTGTCCAACCTAGTCCTTACCACAGACTCATGAGGTAGGTATCATCCCATTTTGTAGACAAAGAAGCAAAGGTCCAAGCGTATTACGTATTTTGCCCCAGTTCTCAGCGCCAATGTATATCCATGCTCAGATTTTTCTGTTTAACCACACTAAGTGAAACATATCTGCTATTCATCTATAATGTGTAATGGGAAAAAATGCAGTAAGAAAACCTCCGAGATGGAAGTGTGCAAACTGTTCAATGTAAGGGAACCTACAGACTGTAGTGCCCTTGGGGTCATGTTCTATTCTGGGTGCTTTCTGTAACTTCTCTGGACTCTCACCTTACGAGGTGGGCTTTCTTACCCTCCAAGCCAGGGTTCTTTACTTCACTATGATGCTAAGTAATTCTGGAGACGGGAGTGGGCAGGTGTTTCGCGGAGCAAAAGTTCCCTGAATGCCTCTGTAAATTAAGCATAAGCTCAGGCTAGTTCTAAGTTAGAACATAACCCTGAAGGTAACATCCAATTCTCCAATACTGAACATAACTCTGAACTTATTTCTAAATGCAAAGGGACTTTGTTTATCCAACAAGCATGTGCTGCAAATGTTCCACCAAACAGTATGCAGTGTGGATGTCAGAGCAGTAGACATTTGTTAATGATGTGAGAATTCCTCACCCTCATCTTTTAACTTGAAAGTTGTAACTTGTAACTTTAACTTGTAACTTGAAAGTTACAAATGTTCTGTTTTCTAATGGGAATGCTTCTTTGCTTATTTCTGCATTTAACAACATTTATACTCAGGGATTTTTTTTTTTTTATGAGTCCTTTTAATTTTTATTCTGCATTTCAGTGAAGAGGATTTTCTGGGTCCTCTTTTCTTTTAATCCCCTTTTAGAGATCAGATTAACCAACTGTGTTTTCTTCCCACTTTCTGGTAAAAGTACCATAGAATTATCTTTGTTTTATTTTTCTATTTTTTCTAAACTGCAATCAAATCAAATGGCCTATTTTCAGTCTGATTTCTTGTTAAAAAAGATATTTTACAAAATGACTGGGTTTTGGTTTTTGTTTTTGGGTTCCTCCTGATCAGCAAATACATTTAGCCAGAATTTTCTGTTATGGGCTGATTTTTTAAAATTTTAATCAGCTTTATTTGAGGTATAATTTTATATACCTATTATATACATATACATACATATATATATATATATATATATATATAATTTTATATATGTAAATCCAACAATTTTGAGTGTACAATTCCACACAAATTATTTTTAACAAATTTTACACAGTCATGTAACAAACAACAACACAATCATGATATAGAACCTTTATGTCACCCCCAAACTTCTTTCATGCCCTTTAGAAATGACCTCTGGGCTGACTTTTTTAAAAGATTTTTTTAAAAATTTATTTTATTTTTTATTTTTTTAGAGAGAGAGAGGGAGAGAAAGCATGAGTGGGGAAGGAGCAGAGAGAATCTCAAGCAGATTCTGCTCTGACTGTAGGGCCTGACGCAGGCCCAACCCCAGGACCCTGAGATCATGACCTGAGTGGAAACCAGGAGTCCAACTTTAACAGACTGAGCCCCCCAGGCGCCATCCTCTGGGTGGACTTTTAAGAACCTTTATAGAGGGTTACTGATGTCACAGGAGAAAATATAATATGCCCTATGAGATTGGGGAATATAATATGCCCTATGAGATTGGCTGCACAGAACAGCCACCATCCAGACCTCTGACAACCTGTCCTTCTCCCCATTTTAATCTCCTGTGTTTGTGTTTGTGTAAGCCACAAGCCCTTCCTCTGGGCCTGAACAGGAGTCAATACCATTTCCATCCATCAGCTGGGTGGGCTGTGCCTCTTACTGGAAGACTGATGAGACCTAAGAGGAGGTGCTTCCTGGGCTTACTGGTGCTCTCTGTGACTCTGCAGCAGCCAGACTTTAGGTCTGAGTGATTTCAGATCTTCCCCTTCATCGCCCCTAAAGTGGTGGAGGTTCGGCTGGCAGGCATGTGCCACGCAACCTTGATTTACCTGCCAGGGCTGCTGTAACAAACACTGGACTCTGGGGCTTGAACAACGGAGACATGTGGCCTCCCCATCCCGCAGGCTAGAAGCCCACCACCGAGGGGTCGGCACAGGTGATTCCTTTCCGAGGGCTGTGTGCTGGGAGCTTCTGTGCTGGGCCTTCTCCCAGCTTCTGCCAGAAGCTGGTTTGCTGGTTTGCTCGTCATCCCTGGCCTTCCTACAAGCATCCCCCTGACCTTCGCCTTCATCTCCAGATGGCGTTCTCCCTGTGTGTGTGCCTGTGTTCAAATGTCCCCTTTTCAGTCAGAACGCCAGTCATATTGGCTAATGACATCTTAATTAATTACACCCTAGTTCCAAATGAGATCATTTTCTGAGATCCTGGGGGGTTTAGGACTTCAACAGATGAATTTTGAGAGGGAAACACAATTCAACCTTTAACACTTTTCACCATCCAAATGTCCCTCCCCTCCCCTAAATCAGAAACGTACAGCAATCATGCCTCGCTCACATTGGTAGAGACCCCGGTGTCTCCTCAGAAACGAGGTGCAGACTCCTGTGGATTCTTTTATTTATTTATTTTTGTAATTTAATTAGCCAACATATAGTACATCATTAACTTCAGATGACTCCTGCAGATTCTTAAATGTGGTGAGTGGCAGGATCTTACATCTGAGTAGTGAAGACATGTGCTTGAGATCTCTCTCGGACACTAACCCGCTAAGAAATAGGGATGGGCTAGAGATACACTATGGGCTAAATTTTCAGCTATATATATTTTTTTGTGAGCCACACTTCCTGTTCGGGGGTCATCCATCATTTTTCCGGTCAGCCAGAGCCTTGGGAAGCACCCAACATTCAGCAAGCAAGAGCTGCCTCCAAAAGCTGGTGGAGAAGGGGGGCTTTGCAATGCTCCCTCCTCTTCCCTGGGTCTCACCATCTCTCCTGCCTTCTCTGACCTTTTTTTAAGGAGCATCTTAACTCAAGGACTTTCCCTCGGTCCTCTGTTGAGATGGTTGATTTCCTTCTTAAAGCACAATCTGCTTGGTTTCTTTCTTTTTCTCTGCTTGCCCCCATAATTCAGCAATAGTTCTGTATTCACTGGGCAATTTGCCTCTGATGCTAGAAGGTAAGCTCTCTGAGGGCGGAGACTTGACCTTCATTGTTTACACTCTTTTCCCCATGCCCTCTCTAGCACCTGCCCTAGGGGCAGGCACATTTAAATGCTGCAAAATGTTTGTGGAATTAACTGGATGGATGGATGGATGAATGGATGCTGGTACCACCTATGAACAGTAAAGGAGACCATGGAGACTATATGGAGCATTTAAACCATTTCAGGTGAGTCCATGTTAAGGCTGCGTGAAGGCTATGTGCCAGGATACCAAGGAACAGGTGAGTCACTTGGGGTAGGAAATAGGGATTGTTTTACGGAGGCTGTTTCTATGGGTTTTTCTTCTAGCCTCTTTTTTTTTTTTTTGTTCAGCTTAAGTGTTCTCACATTGTGTGTGAGTAAAGAGGGGTCTTTCCTTACTACTGAGCTGAAGCAAATGGAAATTCTGTTTGTGGGAGAGGTGGTTTTGGAAACTGAGGGACTCTTTGGAAACCAATATGCAATGGGCTTGTGGAGCAAGCTTGTTGAACGGAAGAAGGGATGGAGAGATGGGGTCAACAACAAAGACTTTTCTTGGGCAGCTCTGCAGAGAATTGAAAATTACCTGAGAGAGAGAGAGAGAGGGAGGGAGGGAGAGAGAGAGAGAGAGAAGGTTGATCCAGCGCTGGAAAGATGGCCATACTCTTCAACTTATTTTTTGATGCATGATTTCCCTCGAATCTTGGGTCCAGTGGGAGATCCTGGCCACTCTAGCCGAACTCTTCTGGACTCTCTAGAGGGTGCCTTGTGGTAAGGACTCTGAGGAGCGACTTCTCTCTTCCTCAAGAATCTACCAGCACAGGGCCGCTCAGTCTCCATGGCTACACAATGGGAACAATGCTGCTCAGAAATCATTGTTGGAAAATCAGGAAACCCTTAAGTCTCTCTAGGCTTTCCACTGTGAAGATCTTAATTTAAGAAATAAACTGAAGAGGGGCGCCTGGGTGGCTCAGTGGGTTAAGCCGCTGCCTTCGGCTCAGGTCATGATCCCAGGTCCTGGGTTCGAGCCCTACATCGGGCTTTCTGCTCAGCAGGGAGCCTGCTTCCTCCTCTCTGTCTGCCTCTCTGTTTACTTGTGATTTCTCTCTGTCAAATAAATAAATAAAATCTTAAAAAAAAAAAAGAAATAAACTGAAGAAACAAATTCGTTAAGGAATTTAGCAAGACTGCAGGTGTTTTTGTGACTTTCCTGGTCAAGTGGTGCCCCCTTGTGGGTACTTTGACGTACTCGCCAGGATTCTGGGCTCCGGAGAAGCAAGACCACAGCACCAAGGACGATCCCAAGAATTGCTAGTTTGGGCCCCGCCTGATGGTTCTCTATTGTCTACTGGGCGAGAATGTAACTTATGAGAATGGTGTGGGCTAATCCGTGACTCCCGCCACCCGCCCAGAAGGTATGTCGGTACCTGTGAACGTGACCTTATTTGAAAATCAGATCTTTGTGGATGTAATTAAGGTGCAAGATGAGGCCAGTAGAGTTGGCTTTTTCATCCAGTATGACTGGTGTCCTTATAGGATGAGGAGACAGACATGGGCAGAGAGAAGGCCATGGGGCGATGGAGGCAGAGGTCTCAGTGATGCCGCTCTAAGCCCAGGAACGTGCAAGATCGCCAGGCTCAGCCAAAGCTTGGATGTGGGGCCATGGCACAAACCCTGTCTCAGAGCCTCCAGATGGAACCAGTTTGCTGACACCTAGCCGTGGCACTTACAGCCTCTAGGGCTTTGAGAGAGTAAATGTCCACCATTGGAAGGCATTCAAGTTGTGCTACTTTGTTAGGATGGGCTGAGCGAACAAATGCACAAGGGGTCTGGGACTCTGAGTCAAAGTCCCAGCTACCACTCACAGCCTGTGTGACCTTGGACGAATCATTTCAGGGCCTCTGCGCCTCAGTGTCATTAACTACACAGTGGAAACATGCAGAAGGGAGAGTTCCCCTATCCCCAAGGTGCCCATGAGGACAGTGTGATCCTGTATGTAAGCGCATTTTGTTCATTGTAGAGCACTGTGCAAATGTGATGTTATCACAGGGCCAAGGGGTGGTGGCGTGTGGTGGCAGAGTGAGGCCCGGAAGTTCGTTGGCCTGGGCCCATGTGTGGGTGGAAATGCGGTAGAGGAAAACTTGATTCTCAAAGGAGTCAAAGGTGGGGATGCCCAGGGAAGGAGTTGGAAGACATTAGAGGGATCAAGTAAATTCTTGCTCTGGTACAAATTATCCCAAAACTCACTGTCTTAAAACTATGAACATTTATTATACACAGTTTCTGTGGGCCAAGAATCTGGAGCAATTTAACTGGGTGTCTCTGCATCCTTCTTATGAGGATACAGTCAAGACGTTGGCTGGGGCTGGGGAACCCACTTCCAAGATGGGGAGGCCTCAGTCTTTACTTACCACGGGGTCCTCTCCATCGGTCACCTTGAGTGTTTTCAATATGTGCCAGTGTTATGCCCCAATAATGGGTCCGTGATTAGAGGAGTGAAACTGATACAAAGCGAAGGTCAAGCAAAGCTTTATTTCGTGCCAAGCATCAAGAATCTAACCGAACGTTCGGGGACGCACCTCTTACAAGAGAGGGCGACCCTTCTCTGTTTCACAGACTAGCTTTTAAGGGCAAAGGCCATGCGGTCGGGCCTGGCCATGCACAGGTGGCCAATGAGATCCTAACGCACACAGGAAACTCCACAGTGATGCTAGGTGACCAACTGAGTTACAATTTACCCTAGTAGACATTTGAACCAGCCCATTACACCTTGATTGGGATTGGCGCCCAAAAGGCTCCCAAAGGGCGGGGCCCATACTCCTTGGGAACCAGGGAGACAGTATGCATCCCCCCACTGAACAGATGTCTCCACCTGGCCTGACCCACCTTTATATCTGGGCTTTGTTACCTGAAGCTGGTTTCCGGGACTTGTCTCCAAGTAAATCCCCTGGGGGGAGGGGACCAGGGACAGTTTCTAAATAGGTCCTTACATTCCCCCCTTTTCTTCGGAGACTAGTCAAATCTTTGACTTTTTAGCCTTTACTTGACTTTACTTTTTAGGTATAGGTTCTATACCCTCCTTTTAACGGCTGCGAGACTGTTTTAGTGACTCCAGTGTGATTTACCCAGAAACAGTATTTCTCTCCTAAGGTTATGCAGAGCCCCCCTCCTCCTTTTATCAGAAACAGTAAGTTAAGCCCTCCCTTTTTTATTTGCAATTGCTTATACCTCCCGCCTATATCTTAACAACAGGGCCAACAATGAATTTAGTGAACTCATTGTTTTTTGAGTCTTAGTTTTAGTCCACGATTGGCGGGGTCCATGGGCAGCGGCATCCACCTCTGGGGGGCCGTTCTCGTCCTCGGCTTGTTTGACGTGACCTGCTGAATCCAGGCCCTGATGCCTTCTACTTTTATTGCCGTGGGGGTGGTCAGGATGACAGTAAACGGTCCCTTCCAGCGAGGCTCCAAGCCCCCCACTTGGCGGCAGCGCATCCAAACTAAGTCCCTGGGTTGGCGAGGATGTGGCTCCACCTCTGATTCTGTCCCAGTGTGGGCAGTCCGGATCCCTGTATGGGCTCTTTTAAGACAGACTGTAATGCCTGCAGTGACTGGAGTACAGACTGAGCAGTCATTTCTGCTATAGCAACCTCTTCTTCTTTTCCCTCTTCCCATTCTAGTTCTTTCTGCATTTACCACCTGACATTGAGCACACCTATCAACCACATCTTGAGCCATACACCCTAATTTAGAAACCTAGAACTGCTTGCCCATAAGCTCTTTAAACTTGCGTGTCCCCAAATGAGTGCCCTGATGTATTTGGCTTACTAATTTCTTCTAGTCTTAGCTCAATCTCCTTTATAATCTAATTTAGTCCATTTCTGTAAATATACCTGCATCCTTGACCAGCAGGGCCGTTGCAGCAATTATGCGGAGGCAAGGGGGATCCCAGCCACTACTGGATCTAGTTTCTTGCTAAAATAGGCTATTGGCCTTTGCCAAGGCCCCAGAGTCCGATTCAAAACTCCTTCAGTCACCCCTGCCTTTCCATCTACATACAAGTGGAAGGGCTTGGTAATGTCTGGGATGGCCAATGCTGGGGCACCCAGTAAGGCTCTTTGTAATTCCCAAAATGCTCCTTCTGCCTCAGCTGTCCACTCTACCATAGTGAGTCCTCCCTTAGTCAGTTTGTAGAGAGGTCACGCTTTCTCCGCGAACCGTGGTATCCACAGCCTGCAGTAGCCCCCCCGTCCCAAGAAACTCCCTTGTGGAGACCAAAGCCTAAGGAAGTGGCGTGGCTCTGACAGAGCTGTGTTTTCATTGCTGACACCTGATACCCTTTTCCCTGCAGTTTGTAAGAGAGCTCTGGTCCCCTGCAAGCAAGACCCATAGTCCTCAGGGGCTATTTCTACTATTCCCACTAACTCAGTCAGATTCTTCCTTTCAAATCCTTCAGTTTTCTGAAGTTTCCTCCTTATATCTGGGGCTGACTGACTGGCAAAAGCAAGATCGTTTACACAAGTTATCGTGCAATTTCTCTGAGGTTTACCTTAAGTTGTCTAGCTTAGGTAAACAAACATTTAATAACAATCTAATCTAGAATTTAACACCCATAAAGCCATGTTATTAAAACATAATTTTTCTCTCTAAAATAACCCTCATTTCCAGAGATAGCCAAATCAGGACTAACTCGTTTGAAAAACAAGTCCAGTTTTAACAAACTTGGCCTAGTTATTTACATAAGCTCAGCAAGAACAGTGAGTGTGATCATATAGATCTTTTAGAATCTGCTTTGCTATAACTTTTTATAAGGAATCTCTAGGTTGAACTTTATTAGCCTCTCCGGGCCAGAAGCCAAGCCACGTACTTGCCATCAGACATGCCTGCAATACCTGTCGACTTGGGCAAATTCCTCTCCCTGAGGTACCCAAAGTATCTTGAGGCTCCTGCTCCTACCCAGAGTAACATTCTTTACTCACCTGGTGAGGCTGCTGGGAACTCTGTAAGCAAGGTCTCAGGCCAACAGTTCCAAAGGGCTTTATGGCTCCAGGTTTTGTAAAGTCAGTCTTAGTTCCTTTAAGCTGTCTGGTCATATCTGAGTCTTTTCAAATAGGACATTCCAGTCAAAGCCTTGGTAAAATAACCAGTGTCCAATGCTGTCCTGTTACAAGGAGAACAGATTCTTATTGAACTTATGCAAATGACTGATTGCCAAGGAAGAAAGAATACTTATAGAGCCCTTTTGGTTTCAGAGGGTTCATATAGAGAGAAAAGTTGAATGCCTTGATTCGTTTACAAATGAACACATTTGGGCGCCTGGGTGGCTCAGTGGGTTAAAGCCGCTGCCTTCGGCTCAGGTCATGATCCCAGGGTTCTGGGATGGAGCCCTGCTTCCTCCTCTCTCTCTGCCTGCCTCTCTGCCTACTTGCAATCTCTGTCAAATAAATAAATAAAATATTTAAAAAAAAATGAACACATTTACCTCTCTATAAGTTACAGGTAACTTAAGAAAAAGTTTCCCTAGTCTAGAGGAGCAAATATTACAGAACCAGTCATGTTTAAAACATTAAGAGACACAACATTACAACCTTTCAGTTCATCTAGTCCCATGTTACTAATTCTGGTTTAGGCCGAATGTAGCCCTTACTTCTGTAAATCTTTACCCATTTCATTTCCCAGGATTTTAACATATCAAAGACCCGTATTTGTCCTGAAAGTCTTCCCATATGAATTTCCTTTAAGGTGGAATTCATCTTACAAGAGAACTAAAACAATTACAAAAGAAAAAACTCAGAATAAATATGGTTAAAAATCAAGTGATGACCCTTATCAAAACATTAAAATTTTAGGAAATGTATAGAACCTCTAGAATAATTACAGCATTTACCCAAATGCAACCCAAGGTTTATCAGTAACTTAGCCTTATGAGCCAAAGAGATCTCATTTACAACTCTGGGCAGGCAAAGAGAAAACCATTCACATTTCAATTAACCGAAGAAAACTTTGCCCTTTTAAACAGAGAGAAAACCAGCTTTTCTATACCAGTGTCTTTCCTTTTTTTATTTTTAAGCATGCAGCCTTAAGATATTTTCCGGGTTTCCCTCCCATCATGAATGATGTCACAGACAAAAGGAGGGGGATTTTTCAGATGCTGTCCTGCTCGTGTCCCTCGCAGGAACTTAGGAGCATCTTAGCTAAGGTCTGTCCGTATAAACCCCAGACCAGGCTACTCCGTGGAGTAGATGACCGTTATGCCATATGACGCCCCGCGAGACTCAGGGTGCAGCCCACTCGGTGGAGCCATACAGACACATTCACACGGTCAGGCACTCTTCAGATTCAGACAGGTTGGACACCTCCCCCCACCGGGTCTCCCCTTTCATTCTTTAGGAATGGATCTAGCTCCAACAGTGGGGGGGGGGGGCTGTTTTTCTTTCTTATTCAAACAGGATCAGGCATCTGGTATTTTTCTCTCCTTTTTACATATCTCCTACTTTTTACATGCAGAGTTGCTTCCCTTATTTCCAGTCTTAGTTGCACTTAGCAGAATTTTGTACTTTTAGAAATACCTTAACCTCTACAGATGATTAAATATAAACCAATTGTGAACTGTTACAACAGAATTCTTTAGATGGCAAATTTATCAATCAGTTAAGAACAAAACATGTTTACGAACAGATTTCAAAACCACAAACCTAGTTCCAGTTATCAGCGCTCTAGCATTTTATCCCATTTGGTTAAAGACTTTGAAAGCTACCTTAAGAATTACCCATTAAAACCCTGAGACAGACAATTAACCATCAGTTTAGTCATCTCTTTGCTAATAGACTTAACACAGATTTTAACAGATTTTAACAAATAACATGAGCTTATTTGACCTGAAGTAAAATCTCTGAAGTTTCACATTTACTACTGTTAACCCCAAAGACATGTTTATCCTAATTAACCCAACAAACTTAACTTAGTTCAAATACTGATTTACGTTCCACCTGGGCCCACTCCACTTCGAATGTTTACCTGAGACCTGGGTGGGAAGATCCGGAGTGGGGGGTGTTAGGTCCAGGGGCTGCTCTTCTTGTTTCCCGACAGTGAAGAACAGAACAAGGTGCCACCAGAATGCAGAGAAAGGGTTCCCAGTTCTAGGGCTCATCGGCTCCAAAATAAGAGCAGACGCCATGCTTTCCCGCCAGCAAGGGGGAGGGGCTCGGCAGTCTCCGTCAGGCCAGAGAGGGCAAGGAATGTCCCCGAAACAAAGTTGTTTCGGCAGCTGCTTGGGAATATTCCTTAAAGTCTCCGTCTCGAGTTAGACTAACCCCAGTTGGCTCCAGTTATAGCCATTAAGAGTCAGAGTTCCCTTACTCTCTGTTTGCCCCATTCCTTCAAACACAACAAGCAGCACAGCAGACAAGAAAAAGACAAGACAAAGACAACCGCAGGCCCAGCAGTTCTCACCCAGAACCTGCCACCGGTGGGGACTTTTTGATCTTCTGGTTGTCCAGGGGGATTCGAACCCCCTGGCCACCTGGGGGGACTCGAACCCCCTGACTGTCTAGGGGGACTCGAACCCCCTGGCGATCTACCAGTGAAGGGAAGAGGCGTCCCCGCATCCTCTCCAGCCCTGGGGAGCATGGCTGCATCCGGCTTCACCCTGGTGGGCTATACCTGGAGCTCCACCCAGACAGACCAACCGATCTCACAGAGCACATGGAGATTGGCGGATCCCACAGAGTAAAATCTGTGAGATCTTACCTCGAGGCTTTTCCCAGAAATTCTGATGCTGGCTCAGTTCTCGTCGTTTAATCCCGGACGAGCCCTTATATGTTATGCCCCGATAATGGGTCCGTGATTAAAGGAGCGAGACTGATATATAGCGAAGGTCAAGCAAAGCTTTATTTCACGCCAAGCATCAAGAATCTAACCGAACGCCTCATTCCTCCCACCGCCCCTGCCTGCTGCTTCTGTTGGCAGTGGTTCTTAACCTTTACAGGGCCACAGACCTTAAGCTCTAAAAAGAACCAGGGACCCTCCTTGCAGTGAAGCACACATATACAATTACACAGACTATCCTAAATAGAATTTCAAGAGGTTCTAAGGTCAAGTACCACTGGTCCACAGAGATCTCTGTCGAACACAAATCTAATTTCTAACTTTAAAATTTTCCGCGACCCCTATTGCCTGCGGGATAAACAACTCATTAGCAGATCATAATCTGACGGCAACGTGCCTTTAGTTACAGCAACAACAACATCAACATACTGAGTGTCTTCTGTGCGGCAGGCACTTTCCACATTCTTTCTAGTCTCTAGAAGAACCCCACAAAGAGTGAGTTTAATTCTTGATGTTTTGGAGCTAAGGAACATCTCAGAGAAGAGATGTGGTGGGTCTAAGGCCCCGCTGGTTTTTGTGACTCTAAAGGCAGCATCCCCCTCTCAGGCTCACTGTCCCACCTGCCCACTGGATTTGTGAATTCTCACAAATAGGGACAGAGCTCTGTGGAGGCTTAGTGGGTGCAGGTGGTATTAGCTGGGCACGCAGCTGCTGGCTGGAACTATCTGAGGTTCTTCAATTCTGCAGAAGTTGACGCTGCCTTTTGGCTGGGCCCTTGGCTGGGACTGTCGGCCAGAACTCCCACACTTCACCCCTCCATGCCGCTGGTGGCTTCCTCACAGCATGGCGGCCAGGCTCCAAGAGCGTTTCTTCCAAAAACAAGTTGGTAGCGCATGACTGTTTTACGCCCCAGCTAGGAAGTCTCATAGCCTCATTTCTACCATTCTCTCTTGCTTGAGGGAGTTACAAAGATCTGTCTAGTTTCAAGAGGAGGGGATATGGGTCTCCGCCTTCCATGGGCCATGTCAGCATCCCATTGCCAAAGAGTGCATGGGATGGGTGATACTGTGGTTCCCATCTTCAAAAAATACAATCTGCCACCAGAGGAATCAATATTAGTCAATTGAGAGTAGAAATGTTGAGTAGGTAGGCAGATGTTCAAGTCCAGAGAGCTCAGGGTCGAGGAAGTAAGATTTGGAGGCTTTAGGTATTGCTGGTATTAAAAACCATCTGGAATGGGAAGCCTGGGTGGCTCAATTGGTTAAGCTGCTGCCTTTGGCTCCGGTCATGATTCCAGCATCCTGGGATCGAGTCCCATATCCGACTCCTTGCTCCGCTGGGAGCCTGCTTCTCTCTCTCCCTCTGCCTGCTGCTTCCCCTGCTTGTGCTCTCTCTCTGTGTCAAATGGATAAATAAAATCTTAAAAAAAAAAAACAACCATCTGTAACAAGTAGAAAGAGGGAGAGGGGGGTTATCAAGCATTTATTGAGTGGTTATATACTCAGCTTTGTGGGAGATAGTTTGTGGAAACTTTGTGGATACTGTGTGGTAGGGCTCCTCGTGTGAGCGTAGAATTCAGCTCAGCTTCTGATTATGCATTTTTCTCTTGCTCCCTAGGCTCTTGATGGGGGAGCCCATGATCAGATCTAACAAGCCTCTTTTGTCCTCAGGAAGCTGACCTCTCTGCCCAGCTCAGAGTGCCCTCCGGCTTTCCCTGAATAACAACAGCCAAAGTATTCAGATTTTTAAAAACCTGAAAACCTTCAAAAGGGCAATATTGAGAAATAAAAGAACTGAATTATTCCATTGTTAAGCAACTTCATGTCAGGGTAAAAGGGAACAAGAAATTATGGTGGTGAAAGTATTCACTAAAGGTTAAAAAAAAAAAAAAGAAAAGAAAAGAAAAAGGAAAACGAAAGAAAAGAAAAAGGAAAACGAAAGAAAAGAAACCAGAAAGACGCTTTTCATCCTTAAGAGATCTGATGACGCTTAGAACCAAGGCTTCAGGTAAGAGCTTTATTTTAGGATCAGGCTAAATGCCAGACTGTTGAAAAAGGGAATCTGAGTATGGCACAGACAAGCTTTCATGATCTGGCCCTTTCCTTTCCAACCTTATTACAGTCCATTATATTCTGGTCACTCTACTCTCAAATCCCCTAACACGCTACACCTGTTGACCCCTCCATGGGTTTGCTCCCCTTTCTGATTCCTGGCAAACTCCTACTCATCCCTCAAAGTCAACCTCTACAAAGCAGGTGGTTGCAGCCACCCTTCGGGGTGCTTTTGTAGTCCTGTATTGTTTATCATGAGCAGACGGCCAGTTTCTCAAGGGCAGAAAGCTTAGGTGATACTTCGGCAGCCCCAGCACCCAGTAATGCTGGGCACAGAGCTGATCATTAATGTGGGGGAACGATGGCAGAAAGAAATGTAGATAAAATTAAATTTCCTTAAACCTTGCAGCCCACCGGCAAATATTTGAGGGAGCCAGTCCTCCGGGAAACTTCACAAACAGTCTTACTGTTAATGCTTTGCTAGAGGGAAAAACAACCTTAGCTTGACAGTAGCTAAACCTCCAGGATCCTGGGAGTCTTCTTTAGCATATGAAAGTCCTTTTGGAAACTTCCCTGGTCTTTACCTCCCTCCCCTTTCATCGCATATAATCAGTTGCTCCTCACAGTCCTGGGGGAAGCCCTTTCTGCCCACGGGTCCTGTCCCCGTGCTTTAATAAAACCCCCTTTTTGCACCAAAGACATTTCAAGAATTCTTTCTTGGCCATCAGCTCCGATGGCCCAACCAACATTACCACATCGATAATTACCACATTTTTTTCTGTTTTTGGAATGGATAGACTAACAATGCTCTTTAGTGTAAGAAAGCATTTAGTTTCTGCTCCCATTTCCTGGGTCTGGCTTCTCGACTTGCCTGGGTAAGGATTTTCACTGTGGAGAAGTCTCTTGCTTGTAAGGAAGCCCTGTGGCTTGGACAGGAGGACAGCATTATCCCCCAACCCTGGGGCTTGCTTTCTGCCTACTTCACAAATGGAAGTTAGGGAGCCTTACACTCACCATTTCCAATTTACTTCAGAGTTTGGCTCTTGTTCTGAACTACCCTAGCACAGTATCTGTTGACTCCCCTTCATAAACTCTGAATTGTCAGGAATCAATGGGCTTCACAAATCATTTCGATTACCTAAATGCACTGACTATCGAAGCTGGTCCTCATGCAGTTTTTGACGCTTGAAGAATGAGGGTAGAGGATGCGGACTATAGTATTTGTGAAGGTGACATGGCTGTTAGTGTTCTGGAACCTGGACTGGATCCTGATGGAAGAACCAAGCGGCACTCAGAGATCTTGGAGGACAGGAGGTTTATCTAACGCCATGGAGCTCAGAGGAGAGTGATCTCCAAAGATCTGAGCCCCAAGAACAAGCAAGGGAGTAATTCTAACACTTCTACTTCCACATACTTGGTACTTTGGGTGCGTGCGGAAAGTGGGTCAGGGAGAACCCGGAAGAGCCCTGGGGCAGGGACTGGGACTCCCCTGCTGGCTTAGTCGGCCATCTTTAGGACACAGGTTTTTCCTCATCATTAGGACAAGTGAGCTTGTCTTTCGGAAGCTCTGTGGTAGCATAAGGGGGATAGCAGAAGGCCCTGCATGTGTCCTGCAGTTACTTCTAGGGCTTACGGATAATATCCTCTGATTGTGCATGAGTGGGAAAAGCTGTCTCCAGAATGCTGAAGATTTTGAGGAAGTCACAGATGTACCAGAGAATTCCCTCCCTGTATTTCTCAAGAGAGATACTGTCTGTCAGTATCAGAGATATTGTCTGTCAGAGGTACTGGCTGTCACTACTAAGAAAGAAAGAGAAATAAAGGCTCTCCTCCTCTTTTGTTACCATACAAAACAGCCGTGATGTAGTTGTTTGCAGTACAGAGACTTTACAACAATGCTAACTGGTCTCAAACCAGACACGGATGTGAAAGTCCCGGCAGTCTACCTTCCATTCCAGTCTGCTCACCTCCACCTTCCATTCCAGTCTGCTCACCTCCACCTTCCATTCCAGTCTGCTCACCTCCGGGGCTCTCAGGAAATCTTGAGATTTTTCTCTGGAATCCTGGTTGCCCTTCTTCCTCTGGGGCATGCGTCTTCCCCGTGGGGGAATCACCAACCACCATAAGTAGAGATATTGCAAATGCAGTCTTGAGCACAGTGAACACATGCAGTGGTAGGAAGCCAAAGTCCAAACCGGAGGGGAGGTGGTGGGGGAGTGGGAGTAGGGAGGGGTGAATTTGCAAGAAAATACTGGGAAGAACTTGGAGAGAGGAAGTGAGGGAAACAGGAAACAGGAAGCATGGAGCCAGAACTTGGAACCAGGGAGGTCAGACCCAGTAAGAGAAAGTGAGAACCAAAGTGGTCTTTTCAAAAGAGGCTGCTCAGGATTTGTTCACCAAGACCGAAGCCTTGTCTTGATGCTCCACCTGGGACCGACAGGCAGGAGGGATTCACTGGCTGGCTAGGATCCGCTCCCAGCGTTCAGGTACAACTTCATCTTCAGTCCTCAATAGTGCCTTGAACTGAAATGCACAATGATAGGTGCGTAGATCTGAGCAGAGCTGGGGAGAGTCTCAGATCCAGGAGGTGAATGGGTGGGGCTGTGTGTGCTTTGGGTGCTGTGGTGGGAAGAGAGGTAACCCACAGGCGGGGGCTGTTTTTTTCTGTGAGTTTTCTCCTACTAAGTCCTTGGAAGGTTCTCTGTCTCCAAAAAGGGCACTGTGATTGGCTTCTGACCTAGAAAATAAAACATGCTTGCCTTTCCACTGCTGTGGGGCCCTATTTGAACCAAGCAACACTAGCAGTTGAGACTTCCATCCTGAAATCTGTAACATTATCTCATCTTTGGGTCATGGTATATTTGGGACCAGACACAGGAGGAGACTAGAATTTTCACATGCTATTCTTAGGCGCCACGAAGGCAGGCTCTGTGTCTATATTCCTCCTTCCTGTGTCTCCAGTAGATAGCCCAGTGCTGGGTACTATGTACTCAGTACATATCTGTTGAATAAATAAATGACCCCACCCCCAGGTTTAAATGTTACAGGACCCTGGCTCGTATTTCCAACAGATGGGCTAGTGGTTGTGTTATGAGACACATTCCCCAAGCCTCCCCATATCAGACCACTGTATTTCTTTTTCCTTTTAGCTTCTGCCTTAGGCACAGGAAAAGATATCGCAGGGGTTGGGGAGAGGTTGGGGGAGGAAGTGAATCTGAAATTAAGCTAAAAGCATATAATCCTGTCCCTACACAGTCTTTATGTTTTCTCCCCCCTTTCCCTTGTATTTAGCTATGTGGCTGTGCAAAATTTTACCCCAGAAGGTAGCAGTTTGAAACAACGAATATGATCTCACCTAGTTTCCAACGGTTGGAAATCTGGCCCATGGGGTGGTTCTGGCTCACATTCTCCCACAAGGTCTGTTTGTTGGCCAGGGCTGCAGTCATCTGAAGGCTCGACTGGGTGGGAGAGCGGCTTCTAAAAAGTCTCACTCATGAGACTGCTGACTTGCCCTGTGGGCCTCTCTGAAGACTGCTCGACTATCCTTACAACACAGCTGGCTGTGGTCAGAGCAAGTGAAGGTGAGTGAGAGGGGACAGTACAAGAAGGAGGGAAAGAGAAAGACCCAGGGGAGTGGGGAGGAAGGGCACCTGCTCTCTGAAATCCTACACTGCAATTTTTGCCTGACTCTATTCTTTGGAAGTAAGTAACTACATCCTGCCCACACCCCAGAGGGGGACAATTAAGCCCCACCTTTTGAAGGGAGGAGTCCCAAAGATTTTGTGGAAATATTTTGAAGCTACCACAGCCTTCAGTCAGAGTCTCCATCCTCCTGGCCATATTCCTGCTTCCCATTTGCCCTTTTTCTCGTAAATCGGCTAATCCTCATACCTCTAAGCTAACTTTCTCATAAGTTAACTAATGCTACAGGAATTGTAAGCTTCCTATAGATTCTCTCAGGCCCAGGAATCCTGATACCCGCCTCCCTCAATTTTTTTTTTCATAACTGAATGTCTCTTATTAATTGCATTAATGCATTAATTGCATACAAATACAGAGGGCTCATCAATTCACTCATCCAAACATGCTTCCCATTTTTAAAAGGGACAAAGAGACTCCTCACTCTGTAAAGTACGTCTTTAACCTAAAGGAGGGACTCTGCTGGTAGTGTTAAGTGTGGTGAATGTCTGAGGCAGAGCCGCACTAGTCCCACGGTGCCACAAGGTGACTCTGCTGGAGGGAGGTATGAACACATAAGAGGAAAGGCTTACTGAGACCTGCTCTCCAAAGTGCTCTCTTTGTTCTTTCTGGTTTTTTTTCTGTTTCTTTGTCTCCATCTCTCTAGTCTTCTGTCTCCACCAACCCCCCCCCCCCCCGCCCCGCCGTGTGTGTGTGTGTGTGTGTGTGTGTGTGTGTGTGTGTGTGTGTGTCTTTGCTCAGTGGCTTAAAGTGGCATTCAAACACTTCCTCCCCCAACTCTGCACTGTTGGCACCTCTTCTGGTTCTTAGAAGCTCTTTTCTCTTTTCCCCTCTCTAACTGCCTACCCACTTCTGCCGCAGGTATTATTATTAGCAGATCTGGGGACAATTACTTGTTTCATTCAAACAAAAAAGAAAGAAACCCCATGCATAATGAAGCCATAGACTTCAGTTTAAAGAAGTTGTATTTCAAACTGGGTATAACAGAAAATGCTTCTTAAATAAAACTTGTTTTCCTGATTCTGAAAGCAATACATAGGAGTTCCAGGGAATTTGGATTTTACAAAGAAGAAGCACAAAGAAGAACATTACAACAGTTGATTATTCTATGATCAGAGATAACTGAGGTTAACATTATGATATATGTCCTTTAGTCTTTTACATAAACACACACACACTATTGGGATATTATATACATGTTGTTTCACAATCTGCTTTTTTCTTTTTTTTTAATTTGAAAAAAATTTATTAAGATTTTTATTTGAGAGAGAGAGAGAGAGCACTACGTGCATGCATGAGTGGGAGGTGGGGCAGGGGAGAGGGAAAAGCAGACTCCCTGCTGAGCAGGGAGTCCTCAGCAGGGAGTCCTGGGGCTCTGTCCCAGGACCTGAGATCAGGACCTGAGCCAAGGCAGATGCTTAACTGACTGAACCACACAGGCACGCCTCTACTTACTGTTTTTCTCATTAATATTTTATGGTGGACATTTTCCCATGCTAGTATTTTTCTTTTCCTTTTTTTTTTTTTTAAGATTTTATTTATTTGTCAGAGAGAGAGAGAGGGAGAGAGAGCAAGCACAGGCAGACAGAATGGCAGGCAGAGGCAGAGGGAGAAGCAGGCTCCCTGCTGAGCAAGGAGCCCGATGTGGGACTCTATCCCAGGACGCTGGGATCATGACCCGAGCCGAAGGCAGCTGCTTAACCAACTGAGCCACCCAGGCATCCCCCATGCTAGTATTTTTCTATAAAAATATTTTAAGTTACTACATAGTAATCTACTATACACTACATCAAAATTAAAATTTATTTAATTTACTGTTCTTGGACATTTAAGATATCTCTGCCTTCCTCTACACACTTTTTTTTTTTTTTTTTGCTGTTAACAATAATACTGTGTTGAACCTTCTCGTATTTAAATCTTTATCCACATCTATAGTTATTTCCTTAGCATAATTCCTAAAAATAGAACTGGTGGATTAAAAGGATACACACTGTAGGTTCTTGGTACATGGAGCCAAATTAATGTTCAGAAGGGTTTTGCTAATTTCTGCTCTTGTTAATATATAAGAATGCCGTTTTTCTATACTCTAGACAACATTGACTATCATCATTTTTTTTTTTCTCTGTTGGTTTTTAGTTTGATTTTATTGTGGTCAGAAAAATACACTTTCTATTACTTTAATCCTTTTAAATTTATTGAGGTCTGTTTTATAAGCCAGAATGTTGTCTGTCTTGGTCAGTGTCTCATGCACACTTGAAAAGAATGTGTATTCTGCTATTTTTAGGTAGAGTGTTTTGTGTCACTTAGGGCCAGTAGGTTGATAATGTTGTTGAAATCTTCTGTATCTTTTGCTGACTTTCTATCACCTTATTCTATCAATTACTAAGAGAAAAATGTTAGACTATCCCACTATAATTTTGCATTTGTCTATTTTTCCTTTCTATCCGCTTTTGCTTTCTGTGTTTTCAAGCTCTGTTATTAGGGGCTTTGTTTCAAGCTCTGTTATTATATTTGGCCTTGTTATATCTTTTCAAAGAATTGACCTACTTGTAATAAAGTAATGTTTATCTTTTTTTTTCCATTTTACTGGTAAATACTTAACATATATCACTGTGTACATTTGAGTGGTCAGCATGATTGTTTAACGTACATATATTATAAAATGATTACCATGGGAGGTTTATCTCATATGGATAAAATCGTAAGAAAGAAAAAAAAAACTATGTCTTTGTGATGAGTACTTTCAGAATATACTCTCTAACAACTTTCCTTTATATCGTAGAGCAGTGTTAACTATAGTTACCATGATGTACATTACATCCTCTCTCTCTCTCTCTCTCTCTCTCTCTCTCTATATATATATATATATATATATATATATATAGTTAGACTGGTAAATAGAACAGAGCCACATACTTGATTTTGGGTGTATTTTGGTCTGTTAGAAGAAACTGTGTCCCAAAATTTTAAAGAAAGAAAAGCTTATACATATACAAAAATAGGGGTAAACACGATGAAGGGATAGAATGTGACTATAAAGATGGAAATTTAAAAAGATTCTAAAAAGGCAATTGGTAAGATAAGAAGTTGGTTAATAAAAGAAA
Organism: Lutra lutra; assembly: GCF_902655055.1. Classification (NCBI taxonomy): domain Eukaryota; kingdom Metazoa; phylum Chordata; class Mammalia; order Carnivora; family Mustelidae; genus Lutra; species Lutra lutra. The sequence continues at coordinate 1,194,623 of NC_062291.1, read as the reverse complement.
AAAAAGGAGAGAATGTAATCAGGCTGGAGACTAGAACAAAGCCATATGCTAGATTTAGGGGATATTTTGATCTGTTAGAAGAAACTGTATCACAAAATTTTAAAGGAAGAAAAACTTATATGTATACAGAAAATAAGGTTAAATACAATGATGGGATAGATTGTGACTGTAACAGTGAAAATTAAAAAAATATTTTTAAAGTGTATTGATAAAATAGTTAAAATAGGTTAATATAAGAAAGAGGAAAAATTAAAAAAATGGAATAAGAAAAAATAAAATTAAAAAAATTTAACTTTGCAAGACTAAAGAATCATGGGAAAAAAGCCATGAATTCTATGAGTTGCTTTCCCCTACTCTGGAGTCCGCATCTTGTTGATCAGTAAACTTGGTCTTGGCTGGATGTTCTTGCTGATCTTCTGGGGGAGCGACTTGTTGCCGTGATTCTCAAATGTCTTTGCCAGAGGCGGAATTGCACCGCCCTTGCCAGGGGCCAGGCTAAGTAATCTGCTCGGGTTCACTCTTGGGAGCTTTTGATCCCTGAATGCTTTCCGTACTGCTTTGGAGGACAGGAATGAAAATGGCGGCCACCCAGTCTCCAGCCTGGAGGAGCTGAGAGCTCAGGGCCCCACTCCTCAGTGTGCCCTTGGAGAAAAGTGGTCAATCCCTCCCATCTCCCTGGTCTCTGGCCACGCTCTGAGCTCACCTGCCCCTGACCAAGTGTTTCTGTCTCTCATGCATGGCCCTGTTTGGAGTCTCCAAACCCAGCAGATTCCTGCCATTCGTTCCTTTGTCACTCCCTGTGGGGGAGGAAGGTGAGTCTCCCTGAAACTGCCACTTGTGGGGTCTCTGCTCGAAGAGCAGTGGCCCGACTGTGCTGCGGATCACAGTTTAAGGTAACCCTGAGCTGAGAGCTCACTCCTCAGCTCTGTCTCTGTAGCCGGCTTCTCTGCCCTGATACCTGCGAGCTCTGCCATACTCAGACACCCCCGCTCTTTCTGTGACTCTGAGGGACCTGAGACCTCACTGTTCCAATGGGGACTCCACCCCCCCACCCACCCCCCCCTTAGCCTCTGGAGCGACGTCCCCCATTGGAGCAGATTTCTAAAGGTTCTGGTTTTGTGCTCTGCTGCTCCACTGCTTGCTGGGAGCTGCCCCTCCCCCCATCTCTCTTCCTGTATGTCACCTTGGATTCACTTCTCTGCATGTCCTATCTTCCAGAAAGTGGTCAATTTTCTGTTCCTAGAATTGCTGCTCTTCCTCCCTTCAATCTCCTGTTGAGTTTGCATGTGTTCGGAATGCTTTGATAACTGTCTACTTGAACTCCTGAGACCTGAATGATATTTAGGTCTTCTTCTCCTCCACCATCTTACTCCTCTGCTCCCACTTTTTTCATATAATTCTTGATGCAGTTGGATTCAGTTTATTGTCTTGAATTTTTACCTATTTCTTCCATTCTTCCATCTATCCTTTCTTCTTTCCTTTTTTTTTTTTTTTTTTTTTTTTGCCTTCTTTTGGATTGATTCAGTACTTCTTAGAGTTCTCTTTATCTCTGCTCTTGGCTTTTTAGCTATACCTCTTTGTTTTATTATTATTGTTATGAAAAATTTATTTGTTTATTTTAGAGAGAGAGAGAGCACATGTGGGAGGGGTAGAGAGAGAGAGAGGGAGAGAGGATCTCAAGCAGACTCTGTGCTGAGCACAGAGTTTGATGTGGGACTCGATCTCACAACCCTAAGATCACGACCCGAGCTGATACCAAGAGTCAAATATTTAACCAAATGTGCCACCCAGGTGTTCCTGTTTTATTATTATTCTTTAGTGATTACTCTAGGGTAGGAAATATACATCTTTAACTTGTCACAGTCTGGTACACATGGTGTGAGAACCATACGACAGTATACTTCCATTTCTGTCCCCCATCCTAGATGTTATTGTTACCATCCATTTAATGTCTACATATGTTATAAACTCCATAATACCTTGGAGTTTTTTTGCTTTAGATCAAAGGTTGGCAAACTTTTTGTGTAAAGAGTCAGAATGTAAATATTTTAGATTTTGAGGACCATACAGTCTCTATTGCAACTGCCTAACCCTGCCATTGTAACACAATAACAATGCAAATAATAAAAAAAAAAAAAAATAAATAAATAAATAAACATGACCATCTCAGTAAACTTTACTTACAAACACAGGCAGCAGGCAGGATTTGACCTGTGAGCTATAGTTTGTGAACCCTGCTTTAAATGATAAAAAATTATATACTAAAAACCAAGATTTTTAAAAAAGATTTATTTATTTGAGAGAGAGAGAGTATATGAGCAGAGGGAGGGGCAGAAGGAGAGGGAGAAAGAATCCTTAAGCAGACTCCCTGCCGAGCAAGGAGCCCAACATGGGGCTTGATCCCAGGACCCCAAGATCATGACCTGAGCAGATATCAAGAGTCAGCCACTCAACTGGCTAAGCTACCCAGGTGAACCAAAGAACAAGATATTTTTAAATATTAACCCACATGTCACCATATCTGTCACTCTTCTCCCTCTCACCTTTTTGAGATCTCTCAGCCAACACACAAGAAGAGCTGAAGAATCAATTGCCACCACTCCGTGCACTCACCTATGAATAAAGGCTTTCAGCTTTGGGCCTGGGCCTCTGTGGAGGTCAAGATTACCTGTGGGTTTCAGAGTGCCTTTGGCCACACATATTGCCTTTCTGCCATTACTTCCTTCCCTCTTCATCCTCTTCCTGCTTTGGAAGGCCAAATGACAGACTCATGGGTGAATCATTTTGTGTTCCCAGGCCTGGAACTGGACAGCTACACTACTTCCTAGTTTTCTAGGCTTGTGAGGTATCTTTTCTATGTCTTCTACATTCCAAAATTCTAAGAAATAAGTTTGGTGGTATTTGACTTGCTTAAAATCATATAAACTGAAGTTTTCTCATTCCAGTCTATCTCTGGAATAGTTTTTTTTTTTTTTAAACCAAGAACCTTAAATTAATCAATTACTTATTTATTTATCAATATGTTCAGTTAGTCACCATAGAGCACACCATTAGTTTTTGATGTAATGTTCAATGATTCATTAGTTGCAGGTAACATCCAGTGCTCATCATAACATGTACTCTCCTTAATACCCTTCATCTGGTTACCTCATGGAACACAATTTTTGAAGTCACAATTAGGCCACTGAGGTAGGTAAATTGGTTAAGCATCTTCCTTTGGCTCAGGTCATGATCCCAGGGTCCTGGGACTCCCTGCTCAGTGGGGAGTCTGCTTCTCCCTCTGTCTCTCCCCTCTGTTTGTGTGCCCATGAGTGCTCTCTCTTTCTCTCGAGAATAAATGAATAAAATCTTAAAAAATAAAGTGAGGATTAATGTGTCTCTAGGACAGTTCTGTTTCACACCTGTTGTCTGAATGTAATTATTAATCCCACCCCCATTCACTCACAGAAAGTCTTATGAGATGAAGAGTTATATGGTCATATGAAGTTAAGAGACCTTAAGTCCAGTTTTGCTACAACCTAATCTGTTTTCTCATCTGTTAAGTGAGTCTAACAACAATTCTCATAAATGTTATGAAGGCAGATGAAAGATGAAAAGGAAGTGCTTTGAACTTGCTAGAAGAAAGTCACTCTAGAAATCCAAGGTGGTTTATATTCTTATTATAATTTTTATTATGCCTGATGGCTGTAACAGATGTCCTCTGACTTAGGCACTAGCTAAAACTTTATACTGGGTTCATAATTTTGTACATTTAATTACATATTCTTATGAATTTATATATTTTTTGAGATGCCTTCTCTTTTTCTGAAGATCTTAAATTGTCTTTACCTCTCTCTCACTTTTTCCCCCTTAAACTTCCTACCTTCCAATCTTTCCCAATCTCTCCTCAAAAAGCAGTGGATGGCTTTTGTGATGTGGGTGTTGGGGTATCTATTGGGGGGCCATGTCTGGGCAACAGGATGGGCTCCAGCAGCTCTCCACTGTCTAGACTAGGGGTTGGCAAACTTTTCTGCAAGGGGCCAGAGAGTAACAATTTTAGACTTTGCAGACCCCATGGCTTCTGTTGCAACTACTCATCTCTGACTTTGTAGTACAGAAGCAACCATAGATAATAGAAAACAAGGGAGGGTGTTTGTGTTTCAATAAAGCTTTATTTATTAAAAGGGCCTTGGGTCATAGTTTGCTGGTCGTGTATTCTAGAGGACTGTTAGAGGGCCCTGATTTAACCTGGGCTCTCATCTCAAAAAGCCATTCTAAACCAGGTGTAGGAGACATGTTAACCCTTAAAGGAGATCTCAGGGATTCTTTCTTCAAGGGCTAAATAACAACAACTTTCCCATCCCTCTGTTGATAAAATGGAGTTTTCTTAGGATGATGATAGATCAGTGTAGGTTTATTCATGATCAGACAATTAAGGAGATTAAGATTTTACGTATTGACCAGTCAACTAACAGTCACTGGGAAAAATTAAATCTAAGTGACTAGTTTATAAGGCCATGCCAAACACTTGCAGTGGGCAGAGAACCCCACAGCACAGATCTCTTTTCACCTACCCTTTTGACTTTCCTACTGCTGTCCACCTCATTTCCATATTTACCTCCTTTGGGGAAAAAAGAAAAAGTTCTTTGTTTTTATGTGGGCAAGTTCTCCTGCAAGAGCCACTCAAGGGAGGTGGGAGGGTGGTTTCAGAGATCCAGTAATTGGAGGTAAATATTGCCGCTCTGCAAGAATGAGGGGGTGTTGACAGCATATTTTAGCTCAAACTAGGTTCCCTCTGCTCCTTGTTATGGTGCTGACTTTAGGATGGTTTTGCCAGTCAACGCACGGGTCTCCTGAGACAATGGCTGCAATGGAGTCTCATTGTTGGTTTCATTGTTGCGTCCAGTGTCTCTGACAAGGTGGTGATTAGGGCAGAGTAAATGGGCCCTTATGTCCACCAGTCTCAGAGGGCTGAAGGGTCAGCGAGCACTCATTGATCCCGTTGTAATACAGCCATGGAACTTCTTTATAGGCTCTGAGTTTCTATCACAGGGCCCTGCCGAGGGCCTTAGCAAGAGACGGCGATTGGCAGCAGGACCTCTGAGAGCAGCTCTTCTTGGAGGCATCCTTGTTTCTGGCTATGATTGAACAATTCTGAGTTACTGAAAGCAGTAAATTTGCAGTTCCCAATTTATGTGTATGTTAGGAGCCAAAAGTTTCTAGTAAGTCAGTTGTATGGAACTTGGAATGTACTCTCATGAAACAATGTCGTGTGTTGTCATCAGGTGGATGCTAGCTTACTTATACCTATGTAACCCATAGTGAACTGGTCTATTAATAGTGAAAAACCTGACCAGTATGGTACAGAGAGCATTGGTGGGGCAGACAGCAGATATTGGTGGGATCATGCCTCCCCACAATCCCCAGGAGCACCAGAAGCTCCCTACCTTCTCACCCCCTCCACCATCACAGAAACTTGCTGTGGGTTTCAAGGCCTGAGAAGCCCAGCGGGCAGGAGGAGGAAGGGCTGGCTCTTGGCCCCAGGGCAGTGGCTGGAGGCAGCTGTAGATGAGACAGTGGTCCTGCCTGGGAACCACGAAACCGCATCTAGGTCCCAGCTGACTCTTTTATATTACTAAATACAATAATGTTTGTGGTTTCTCTTAATCCAGTAGTAATTAGAATTCATTTTAGAAAACTTAGAACATGTAAGTAAGCAGAAGGAAGGACATTTAAATATTCCTTATTGTCACTGATCTGGTAGACAGACTTCAAGAGTTTCTCTATAAATGTGTATATACATATATATTCTCACACTTCACATAACATTTATAGCCTGCTCTTCATTTAATAACGTGAACATTTTTCATGTCATTAAATATTTTCCTACAGCATTTCAAAATGCCTGGATATATACCATAATGTATTTAACCAACCTTCTACTATTGGACTATTAGGCTTTTCTATCAAAAATCACCCTGTGATGAAGCCCTCAGAGTTGTGATCATCACACAGATCCACAGTTTTTTCTTTTGGATAGTTCTAAAAGGGGACAAAGCATGTGTGTGAATTAAGACATTTAATAACTTATTTTCAAAGTACCTTCTGTCCCCAGTTTGTGAGAAAACTTACCTCTACCTTACCAACACTTGATATTAAAAAATTTAGAGGGTGTGTGCTGTGGTGAGTGCTGTGAAGTGTGCAAACCTGACGATTCACAGACCTGTACCCCTGGGGCTAAAGATACATTATATGTTTATAAAAAAATTAAAAAAAAATTAGAGGGGTGCCTTGGTGGCTCAGTGGGTTAAAGCCTCTGCCTTCAGCTCAGGTCATGATCTCAGGGTCCTGGGATCGAGCCCCACGTCGGGCTCTCTGCTCATCAGGGAGACTGTTTCCCTCTCTCTCTCTGCCTGCCTCTCTGCCTACTTGTGATCTGTCTGTCAAATAAATAAATAAAATCTTTAAAAAAATTTAGAGACTCTACTAAAATGATAAACAGAACATAGTAGTAGGTTTGGTCGCATTTTTCTTTTTCTTTTTTTTTTTTTTTTTTTTGAGTACTGGTGAGCTTGTACATGGTTACATGTTTATGAGCCCTTTTGTGAATCTACTGCTTTCTTCTTTAAATCACAACACTGGTGTCTTTGGACTGTCACAGCCCTTTGGAACAGAAGTGAATGGATCCAGGGTTATTACCCTTTGAAATGTAAACACACACAAACCTTCCCAGGGTAATTAATTCTGTCTCTACCTCCCAAGTCTTGTCCTCACTCCCTCATCCTCTGACCCAGGCTGCCCTCAAGTCTAGAATCGCCAACATTCATGTGGTTTCCTATCGCTCCCAGTGGGGACCCCGTGCGGTGAGGTTTCCTTGTCTGTTCGGAACTGTGAGCTTTTACGGTGATAGGAATGGAGGCTGAAATTGGATCAGTAAGACAACTGGGACTCCCGGAAGGCCTTAAATCCAGGAAATATCCATCTGTTAAGAGCAGACGTTTGGGTTGTTTCCAGCTGTTGGCTGTAGCAAATAAACCTGCTAGAAATGCTGGGGTATTTGGAGGACCTGGGCACCTGGTTTGTCTTGGGTGTTTATCTAGGAGTGGAACTGTGGGTCTGAGCGCAGGTGTAGATATTGTTAAACCGTTTTCCAAAAATCCCCAATTTATACTCCAACCAAGCTGTGGATGAGTCCAAAGTGTTTTAAGTTTTCACTGACTTTTGATATTTTCAGACTTCTAACTTTAAAGTTATCCTGGAAGGCTTCATATTTCTTTTAATAAGCTAATGTGGTACCACATATAATTTGTATTTTCTCTTTGTCCATTTTCACTTAGTTTCGTTTTTTTTTTTTTTTTTTTAAGATTTTATTTATTTATTTGACAGAGAGAGATCACAAGTAGGCAGAGAGGCAGGCAGAGAGAGAGGAGGAAGCAGGCTCCCTGATGAGCAGAGAGCCCGATGCGGGGCTCGATCCCAGGACCCCGAGATCATGACCTGAGCCGAAGGCAGCGGCTTAACCCACTGAGCCACCCAGGCGCCCCACACTTAGTTTAGTTTTAACATAGATCTTTCAATCGCTCTAATCTATAGACACTGCATTTTGTAGAAACACCCTACTTTCTAAGATTTTATGCAACACTTTCTAACAAAAAAATTCTGGGTATATTTCCTTTACGATTAATTTGCTCCCTTCTATGTGCTATCTATAAACAAAGACTGACTCGGGCTCATAGCCTGGCCTTACAGCTTATTAGCTGTGTGCCCTTGGGCACGTTACTTATCTCTGAGCTTTGGGTTCCCCACCTGTGGAGTAGGAATAACAAAATCTACCTCTTAGGATTGTTGGGATGGTAAACGAGAGAGCATAGGTAAAGTGTCTAGCATGTAATACACACTCAGTAAATACTAGTTTCCTTCTGTGCTGGAGGCAAAGATATTCAGGTGCCTCTTTAGTGTTTTTGCCTCATTAGTTCAGAGAGCTATTAAAAATGGGTATTGCCTTACTTATCTGCTAACTATACCTAGCTATTGGCAAGAAACCCAAACCATTCGAGCACTGCCTTGATTTCATTTTGCTATTGGTTTGCCCTATGCACCAGATGAATCTAAACACACTGTATGGGGGTGTTTAACCCCCATATAGGGTGTTAAACCTCTGCCTTTGGCTCAGGTCATGATCTCAGGGTCCTGGGATCCAGGCCCACATCGGACTCTCTGCTCAGCAGGAGGCCTGCTTCCCCTACCGCACCCCCCCCACCACCGTCTATTTGTGATCTCTCTGTCAAATAAATAAATAAAATCTTAAAAAAAAAAAAAAACCCAAAACCCTGTATGACCTTCCTGATCTTGCTGCAGGACAGAAATGTAATATAAATCAATATAAAATGTGATCTTCTGGTGCTCAGAGTGACATCAGACAAAATGGTGGCCTTGCGGTTGTGATTTTGAGAGACTTACGCAGATTTGTCGGTTGGAATTCTGTCTCTCACACTCTCTTTTTCTTTTTTGCCACATGTTGTGCACATTCCTTCAGACCTTGACATTTACCTCTGTCTTCTAGATGGCTGGCCTGCTGGCTCCCCCGTTTTGTTAGAACTTTGCCAAGTAGCTTGGAAGAGGGGACCCCCTTTGTATTCTGGAGCCAACTTCATGTGCACTGGATGAGAATCCATCTCTGCCACCAGGTGAAGGTGTTAGCACCCAGTCCACTTGACCCCGATCCTATTTATTGATGCGAACACTTTGAAAATGGATGGCTAACCAACAGAGGATGAAAAATTCAGGATGCTCAAAAATGCTAATGATTACAAAAAAAAAAAAAAAAAAAAAAGAGGCAGCTTGTGCTTACAGTAGGTGCCTTGAAAATTCTCAGCACTTCTCTTCTTGTCTTCGCTCCCTCCCTCCCACCAGTGGGCACACACAGGCTAAGAGGGACTGGCATCAACAAGATCCTGGCTCGCTTAATAAGGAGAAGTCATTGTCCATCAAGTGTTCAAATACAGACTCAACAGGGAAAAAGGAACACTTTTTCTTCCCAAGGTTAAGCACAGTGCCATTTGGAACAAGGAATCTCAGTGGAGAGTAGGACTTAACTTTCTTTTTGGAGGCTGTCTAGGAACATCCAATACTGTGAATGAAGCCCACTGAACAGTCCTGAATAAGGCATATCCTCTCAGTCTCAGGAAGGCATTCCTGGTCTCTGCGTCATGGCTGTCACCAGGGTTTCTAACCCTCCCCTTTCCCTTGAGCTACAGTGCCAGGTGTCTAAATGGCCCCAAGCCAATACTTCTTGGGGTGTTCACTAAACTTTCCAAAGTGAATTAATCATCTTATTTCCCTTGCTGGTTTTTCTCCTTGTTCCTCTTGTTCCTGTTAATGGTACCGTTGTTTTCTCCGGCCACTCTTTCCACACTGCTCAAAAAAGGTGTGACTTATTGCTTTAAGCGAAGTGCTTGCATATCATTAACTGCCCGTGAATTCCCAATATCCATTCATTTCTTCTTTCACAGTAATAGGATTTTCATCTGAGTTGTCCAGGATCAAGACTCTATTTCTTTTAGATTTTCATTTCCATTCCTTTGCCCCTGGGTGTGGCCAAAGGGCTGTGCAACTTCTAGGTCATGTTCTTAAAGGAAAGGAGTGTGATTCCATCTACTCCTTTCTCCATCCTGCTGCGAAGACCATGGAGAAAACAGAGCAAGACACCTGGGAGAACACCAACGAGGACAACACTATAAGGATGTCAGAGTGACTGGAAAGGAAGAACCTTGTCTTAGACACATGAGGCTACCATATAAGCCTTGGGTTCCCACGTGTGTGCACTATTACAGGAGAGAGAGAGAGTGATGTCTACTTTAACTCCTAGTTATTTTTGGTCTCTGTTAGAACACTTGACATTTATCCCAATGAAAACAGCGTCCTGAGAGGCCCAGTGGCCCCCAAGTTCTGCCTTGGAGTTCAGTTCACTTGTAAGATTGGGCTCTGATTTGAAGGCAGAATTTGGATGCCAATAATAATGGCAGCTAGAGGAGTTGTGTTGACAGCTCCTACCATATTAGTTGGAAATACAGAGGCTCAAAATCTCCACATCATGTTTACTTCTCTTCTTGTCTTCTACAGTCGCCCAGATTGTCACACACTGAATCTTGCCTCTTTTGACAGCAAATGTCTCTTGCATTACTCTCTCCTTCTTGTCTCCAGATCCTCAGGGCTTGGGGTCCAGGTGACATTACGGCTTCCTAGAACCTTTCTCTACCTTTCTTCTTTCTATTCTCCTATCTTTTCTATATTTTAATATCAGATTAGTCTTTGTAAAATAGTTATTTCAGTATCTTGATTCCCCTTGTGGGGTTTTAGAGAATGACCCCTATTTTATTGATAACTTTATCTGACCTCATCTGCCATCTCTCAAGTGAATTTTCCTCATCTACCAGGTTAGTCATGCTGTCCTCAGAAACCTGTAAGTTCTCTTTCTTCATGTCTTTGCTCATAGGGCCTACTGATTGTGGTGACTTTCCCTTTTGCTTTCCCTCTCCAAATTGACCCAGACCCCACAGCGAGAAGGCCAAGCCTGTGCCAGCTTACTCTGACCTCTGCGTTGTCTGAAGTTCCCACATCACCGGCCGTGGGCCATTTAATTATTCTTGGTATGCTGTGTCTCTTACTAATTCCACTAGTTCATAGAATTGTTAGCATTTGGGGGTTGTCAATGATTCGGATGTGTTTTACCCCAGCTAGAATATACATTCAAATAGAGCTAATCCGATCCCCCCCTTTTTTTACCATGTGCCTTCCCCCTACTACTGCTTTGATCATATTAGAACAAAAGTGAGTCAAACTCCATTGGGGCAACCACAGTATTTATGATGGGGTTCCCTGCACAGCACGCTTTACACCTTGGCTTTCAGGTAGTCTTCTTCACCCCTCCCCGCTCCACCTGGTACCCTTTGAAGTAAATCACAACCCTCACTTCCTGTTTGGAGTTTGGGGGACAGCAGTGATGTGAAAGCCCACTGTACATAAAGCAAGGAGGAGAGTGACCCAGCCAAGATCACAGGTTCCCGAGCTTTGCCCTTGAGGTGAATGAACAGATGACTGTCTATCTCACATGCCAGAAACAGAATCCCTCGGTCATAAGAAGCCATCCAGGGAAAGCCACATAGGCAATCTGCATGACTCAGCTTCACGAGGGTGGATTTTTTTCTCTAGCAGAGCCTGGATAGACTCAGAGATGACTTCTGATTCCAAAACAGTGACAGGCAAGTTGTGGGTGCGTGATAAATGCTTGCTGGCTGTCTGACCACTGAATGAAAGGCTCACCTTAACTTCAGCAGTGGAACACAGCTCTGACCTCAGAGACAAAACCATCCGGAACTTTCTCCTTTCCTTGTCATAGTGCTTCCTAAAGCCTTTCTCCAATTTCTAGCTAGACTGGTTTTCATTTCCTGCCTACTTTCTGCTTCTACCTGTTTTGTTTTTTGTGCATTTGACTATAGTTACCACATGGTAGAACAAACTACTATGGTGTCCTCAAGAATAATAAGGCTTTCTAGTGTGCTGTGGTTTTTATCATTATTATTACTACTATTGCTACTATTATTATTACTTTTGCAAGAGGCAGTGGACTTCAAAGGTTTGGTCTAGCATCTAAAATGGGGTGGAGGAGCAGCTGGGTGGCTCAGTGGGTTAAAGCCTCTGCCTTCAGCTCAGGTCATGATCTCAGGGTCCTGGGATCGAGCCCCGCTTTGGGCTCCCTGCTCAGTAGGGAGCCTGCGTCTCTCTCTCTCTCTCTGCCTGCCTCTGCCTACTTGTGATCTCTCTCTGTCAAATAAATAAATAAAATCTTAAAAAAAAAAAAAGTGGGGTGGAATTGACGGGCACTCAGATGCTTTGGGCAATTGGAAAACTCTTTTAACCCAGCGTGATTTCAGCGGTGTGGTAAATTCTGTTTAGAAAAAGAACTTGGGGGGATGCCTGGGTGGCTCAGTTGGTTGGACGACTGCCTTTGGCTCAGGTCATGATCCTGGAGTCCCGGGATCGAGTTCCGCAGGAGTCCCGGGATTGAGTCCCGCATTGGGCTCCCGGCTACGTGGGGAGTCTGCTTCTCTCTCTGACCTTCTCCTCGCTCATGCTCTCTCTCACTGTCTCTCTCTCAAATAAATAAATAAAATCTTTAAAAAAAAAAAAAGAAAAAGAACTTGGGTATCTTAGTAATTTAGCATTTATTTTGCTGACGGTAGCAGGTGTTTGCTTTGAAGCTTAGCAGTAAGACCAGGTAAGGCTGAGTCATAATGTCAATACTTTTTTTTTTTTGACTACAGCAATTTCTTTTCAGTTGAAGGAGCTTCTCTGTCAGTGAAAAGAAAGTCCCTGCTCTGCTGATTGTCTGATTGAGCAGAGAGCTGGGAGCAGCAGGGGCTGGGAGTTTGGTATGGAGCAGGTTGGGGTGTCGAGTGTGGTGCAGGGCCCACTATGGGGGCAGGGGAACAGCGTGCCAGCCCGCAGGGCCCCGGAAGCCCATGACTGGTTAAAGTTCCTGCAGGGCTGTCACCGTGATTTAAAGCTCCGAGAATATAAATTAGCAGGAGGTAGGTTGAGGGTGGATGGTGTCATTCTGGCCCTGAAAGGCCTTCATAAATCAGTGACAGCAGAGCCCCAGCCAACTCCCTTCCAGCTGGTTTCCGGAGGCCCTCCTTCCCACTCTGCTCAGACAAGTGGAAAGAAGTAATTCTGGAGAGGGTGGGATATGGGCCTGCCCTCCCCCCGAGCTGCCAGATCTGAGCCCTTGAGTTTCGCTAGAGCTGCAGGCTCTGCTCCCTGACAGTGAAAGCTTGGGATCCTTGCTCTGGGGATGGGGCTCCGAGTCTGGTCTTGGGAGGGATATGGCTTTGACGGTGGTGGTGAGGAGGGAGTCTTTCTGTCCCGTTGGATAAACACAATGGAGCTCTTGCCGAACAAGAATGGTTTGTTCCTTCCTTCTACCCTTTGTGCTTTGTTAACAGAATGTCCTGGCACATCTGGGCTCCAGCGCACTGCCAAAAGCTTAGCTCTGTCCTTGCACAAGACTGGGGGACACTGTCAGAAAGCTAAAGGCAGATGGAGGAGTGAAGATCCTGCCAAGATCCCCGGGATGTTTTTAGTTTTAAGGTCTGAACTCATTCCCCGCAGCCGTCCTCCCACCTCCACACCAGTCCATCAACACCTCCCTTTATCTAGGGTGGAGACCTGGGGTTCGGGGTGTCTTTTACGCCCCTTTGTAAAGCGAGAACACCCAGCGGTTGACACCAGCTGCCACGTTATTTCTCTTTGGCCTCTTCAGTTCTATTTTAGGGAAGAACCAAGAGTCCCTCTGAGGTCAGTTGCAGTCAACTTTGTCCCCCAACCTCGCTCACTTGTCCTGTTAAGCAAGTAGGCACAACGTCATCTCATCATCTGCGTAGCAGAAAGAAAGCAGAGTGGGAAGTCTGCCTTGTACTCAGTCCCCAGAACTGAGAAGTAAGATTCAGATATCTCTCCGCACCTCAGCCAATTTGCTCTCTTCTCTCCCCTGGAAGGCCAAATTCCTTTTACAAACCATGAAAGGTAATTTACTGGATGGCAGCTGGCAGAGCCTAGGCTTCCTGAGCTTGCCCCCTCTCTCTGTGGGCTGCTCAGCTCAGGGAGTGAGGGAATATTTTCACCGTCCAGGGGCAGAATGTCCACTTCTGGGAGGGGAGTGTGTGGGGCTCCCTCTTTCCTGGGGCTAGAGGTGAACTGCCTTAACTTTGGGACTCCCAAATGCTTTGTTGCTGGTTTGCTTGTTTGTTCCTCGGGATACAATAAGAAGGAGCAACAGACAGACGGAGCACCTGGAAATACTATCATTGCACACACACGGGAGGGCAGAATTATTTGTTCCTTAAGCGAAGCTCTGTGTCCCTTTTGCTTTCTGTATCCAGACCCTGGCTCTGTTGCTTGTTGGCTGTGTGACCTCATACAAATGACTTTACATCTCTGTGCCCCATTTCCCACAGCTGGTAGAAATAATTAATTAATAAAACCAAACAAATAGATACTGGTTAACAAACTCATAAAAACAGTACGATCCCCGTAATGCGGCTGTGAAGATGAAGTGAGAGCATAACCGGGAAGCTCCCTGAACAGCGCTGGGCACGAGGAAGGGCTCCAGCGCGTTCGCATCTGCTGGGTCTCTGGCGGCTTCTACCCCGGCTCTTACTCTCAGCCAAGCACCGGCGCTCGTTTCTCGGGTTTCCTTCGGGGTTTGACTTCAGGCCCCGGGACGACAAGCTCGCGGCTTCTGAGATCGCTCAAGCTGAACGATCGTTTGCATTTTAGGGACAGCTCTCAGCATTCCTCGGGGAAGCGGGGCGCTGGGCGCTGCCCCCTGCGGGGCCCCGGAAGGCCCAGCTCCCCGCCCCGCAGCGCGCGGTCCCCAGCATGGCGGCCGCCGCTCGCTGTCTTTGTGCCGCGTCCCGGCCGCCGCGCGCGTTGCCATCCCGACGCCCCGCGCGCGCCCGGGGAGGCCGGCAGGGGGCGCTCCGCGGCCGTGTCCGAGCCCCACGCGGAGCCCTGTGACCCGCACCGGCTTCTCCCCAGGAGTCCCCAGGCCGGTGCCTGTGGGTCTTGACCTTGGGAAGCTAGCAGCCGACCTTGGCACGGAGATGCGCCCCGCACGGGCGAAAATAGGCGTGTGCGCGACAGAGAGCCGTCCCTCGTGGCTGGGAGAGCTCCGCAGTCAGACGTGCCCCGGATGATGACCTTGCTTAGCTGTGTTACCTGGTGCCCGGGCCGAACCTCCCCTAGTGCAGTGTCTTTCCCTGTAAACAGGGAGAAGCCAACCGGCCATCCTGGGGCTGCTGGAAGAGTCCCTGTGTGGCTAACAGAGATCTGAGCCATGGAGGCGTTGAGGGGAGACTAGGTATCCTTACCCCGTAAACGCTGAGGCTACTTCAACCCCCACCCCCAACCGTTTGCAGGATCCTTTCTTCCTCCTGGCCCCACCACCTCCTCATTCTCACCCTTCAGCAGCATTTTCTCCCGCTGCTCTTCACCGTCTGTATCTGAGGCCTGTGACGGCTCATCCCACCGGTCCAGGGGACCTGGAGGAGAGGAGGAGCAAGCAGAGGGTTCCGAAGGCCAAGGGAAACCCTGTCTTATTTCCCTTCCCTTTTTAGGTACAGTCTACAAACCTCGCTGGGGTCCTAGTCACTTTGGAAGGTAAAATGAACCTCAAGCCGCTTGGCATACTCACCCTTACTCCAGGTGCCCTGCCAAGGATGCGGGATGTTGGCAAGAATAAAGCCCCAGAAGACCATTCTTTATGGCCCACCATCCCTGGGTATCTGGGCTGCTCCAGGGGACTGAGAGCCTGCTGGTGGTGGCAGTGGCCAGGAGGGACACAGGCCCAGCTGGGTCAGAAGAGGTCAGGCTTCAAAGGGTCACGGCTCAGCTTGGATTGGGGGTTGACCCAGGTGGTTTGGTTTGGGGCCCGTGTGGAAGTCTCTATGCATCCTGTCCTCTGAATCTCAGATGACGCTGGTGTGTTCTGCAGCTAGAGGGCTGGTATCCATGCTCTCTGTCCTCAGGGACAGGTTTCCTTCGTTTCCATTGGAAACTCTGGGTCTCTTAGTGGAGGGCTGAAAGTCCTGTGGGCAGAATGACAGACTTGTTTTAGCCCTCAAAGTCCTGCGTCCCTGCAAACCCCTTAGTCCCAGGAGGGGTCAGCCTCTTTGTGGGACTTACCAAGTAAGGCACTAATCTGAGGCGGGGTGGGGGGTCTCTTTGCAGGGGAGTTCTGTGGCCCTCGGGGCACCAGGGAAGATGGGAAAAAAGAACTGCCATTTCCTCCCACGGCCAGAATTGACATTGGCCTTCCTCGGGCGGGCATTTCCCACAACACCTCATGAATGGGGGATCCAGGCCAAGCCACTGTCTTCCAGAATTCAGCGGTGAGAGGGGTCCAAGCTGGACTCAGTCCAGGGGAGGATGCCTCGGAATGGCCTCCCACCTTCATCCAGGAGCCCCCTGTGTACCTCTCGGCCCTCAGGAGCAGGGAGGGCAGTGGAGCCTTGGCCACGGGGCCCGAGGCAGGCTGTGGCAAGCTCTGGGGAGAGCAGCTTGTGGACCTTTGCCTCTAATTGGCTTCCATCTCCGCACACAGCCATTTCCTCTGCCTGCGGCAGAACTCATAAAAAGCCAGTCTTTCTTCCATACCTTTGAAAAGTTCAAAGGAACCCATATCCTAGGGAGATCTGGCAGCACCGGCACCTGGATCTGAGGGGACTGGGGGTGCCCCCCCCCCGGCCCTGTACTGCTTGTCAGTGTCAGTGTCCTGTGCTCCAGGGGAGGGGAGGCCCTAACTTACTAAGGCCAGCTCTGTTGTGTTTTACGGGATCACGCTGTGCTCTTTAACCCTGCCCCCCATTTTGCTGGGGGAGCCCTCTTGCCACGGAACAGGTCAGGAAACATGTCAAGCCCATCCTAGAGCAAACATGTGATAAAGCCACACTCAACATTGGTGAGTCGGTCAGCCCTGCTCTGG
This sequence comes from Lutra lutra, assembly GCF_902655055.1. Taxonomy (NCBI): domain Eukaryota; kingdom Metazoa; phylum Chordata; class Mammalia; order Carnivora; family Mustelidae; genus Lutra; species Lutra lutra. Next base: position 1,178,101 of record NC_062291.1, on the reverse strand, counting down.
GCAGAGGCTGCCTCCACGGCTCTGCTCCCCTCGTGCTTCTGCGCTTCCCTGGAGACCCTCTGTTCCGTGGGGAGGTGGGGTGCAGGTGAGCTTGTCCGAGCTCAAGGTGCAGATGTGTTCAGGTTGGGGGTGAGGTTTGTAGGCTCTCACGCATTTGGCATTGACTGAACTAAGTTCTTCCCAGTATCCGAGTTGGGGATGTTTATGTACAAATATCTTAGACACTGTCCTAGACTTCAGCCCAACAGCTTCTAGGGAAAAACAAAACAGCTCTGTGCTCTCTATCCCAGCTGGGGGCACTTACTAGGTGCTCAAGAAATGCTTGTCGAATGGATGCAGAAACTCTGCTTATGAGCAGGAAACTGGGATCTCAAAGCGGAGGAGCCTGGTTTAGTCACTTACAGGTGTCCAGGAAGAGGATGGGGCTGGACTGGAAGGTGAAATTTTTATGTGTTTTCCTCCCCCGATGACCTTCACGCTTTCATTACCCATCAAACCAGCTGGTCAATAAAGAAGACCAGTGTATTCAGTTGCACTGATTCTACAGTGGAAGGCTGGCCAGCATCTTCTCCATTCCCTGAGTCCTTCTTTTGTCCCCCAGCCCTCAGCCTCAATCCCTCAAGGATTCAGTCACCTCAGGAGGGCTCGGTTTGCCCAAGGCCCAGAGCCTGGGTCCTCTGGGTTTTCTTCTCCTCCAGTGTTTGGCGAAACCCCTCCTGCCACAACATAATTTGGGACACAGTGGGCTGGAATATCTGCCTATTGCTTCCCATCTACATCGTCTAGCCCATTTTGGGTGGAGGTGAGAATTGAGCCCGCCCTTGCCCCAACACACACATATTCACACACACAAGCACACACACACACACACACACAAATGTGCATACATACTCCTACACACAAACACACAGACATCTACAAACTCCCCCCACCTCCTCCCCCTGGTTGAGGAGCTGGGCTAAGAGAGAAGACAGGGAACTTTTGTCTGCTGTTAATCACAACATTCTGTGTAACAGTGGTTCTGTAGGATTTTTTGATGTACCTCTGATTGAAATTGCTCTCCGTTCTACTGATAACAATAGTTTCATGCTATAAAAATAGATACACGGTTTTTATGGTTTGCAGCCTCTGAAGCACGGTCATCTGCTCCAGGTTAGAAGAATTGGAGGCAGCAGTATCCCCGAAGGTTTTCTTATGTTCTTAGTTCACTTCTCAGACTCATCTGCTCAATCCCGCTATGGCCGGGCTCAGCCCAGCCCCACCCAGGTTATGAACGTCAGTGCTGAGTTCTGCATTGATGAGGTTTGAATTCAGTTTTTCTGGCAACAGTCCTGACTGTAATGTGTTTTGTGCAATGAGTCACTAAGCTCAGCGTCTCCCACAATGGGGGGTTCTGTGTGGGGCTGGCTCGCTCTCCCGCCCAGCCTCAATCGCTTCTGAGTGCTGCAAGCTTGGAATTACTGGGACACTCTGTTTCTTGCTCCTTCAGTTGTGTAGCCAGAGCCGTGCTGGTCTTTCAGGACTCTTGGGATGAGTAAGGGAAAGATTTTAGTAAAACCTCCGACATATGTTTTGTCATCTGCAGTTGTCACCCACCAGTGGGCTGTGACCGGCATTAGAAAAAAAAAATAAAACCAAAATAAAATAGACATTGATTTTTCTTTGGGCTGATGAAAATGCAAAAGTTCCAAATTTGGATTATGGCAAAGGTTGCACAGCTCTGGAAATATACTGAGAGCTATTGAGCCATCCACTTGAAATGGGCGAATTTTGTGGTATGTAAATCAGATCTCAATAAACCTGTTTTTTAAAAAAAACTTAGGAGCCCTAAAGAAATCCATCAAGCTGTATGATATTTGTGTACTTTGTTATGGCATGTTAGACCTCCATTAAAAATTAAATATAGGGGCACCTGCGTGGCTCAGTGGGTTAAAGCCTCTGCCTTCAGCTCAGGTCATGATCCCAGAGTCCTGGGATGGAGGCTCGCATAGGGCTGTCTGCTCAGCAGGGAGACTGCTTCCCTTCCTCTCTCTCTCTGCGTGCCTCTCTGCCTACTTGTGATCTCTCTCTGTCAAATAAATAAATAAATAAATCTTTAAAAAATTAAATATAAAAAAATGGCCTAGAGAATGTCTGGATCCCTCCCATGTAGCGCAGGCAAGCATTGTTTTTGTGAAATGTATGTATAAATGTGTGTGTGTCTGTGTACGTGTGTGTACACTGGGCTCCCATAAAATGTGCTTCTCACTGTGGGTTGGTGCATAAAATGTTTAAAGCCTAAATGTTTGGTCTAGATCTGCCCAGTCAGAATAGGCATTCAACTCTGGTCATTTATACCATTCCTTCTCTTCCTTCGTTTCTTTTCTAGAAACCGTGATCGTGTCCATGTTGTCATTGACCTTTGAGTGTAGCCAATTTCTGCAAGAGAGAGCAGATATTCTGCCTAGCTATAGAAGCCCCCCTTTCTTCCTCCCTTCCATGCACACACACATAGACACACACACTCACACACACTCAATTAAATCAAGCTGTCTTTTCCAGTTAAATAAACATTACACCCTGGAAAGGAAGAACAAATAGCGGGCCTATCCCCAAAGAAAATGTGCCTCTGGGCTTCTGGTTTTGAAGGCTTTGTAATGTTTACTTAACCCATGTTCTCTACTTGACTGCTTCTCTCTTTCATTTGATTCTAAAGAGCATGGTTTAAATTAGCTATCTTTGTGCCCGTGACCCTAGGGAGGGGGTCGTCTTGACAGACATGTGGCTCCCGGGCCCCTGCCTCCTTCAGAAGTTTGTATCCTGAACCTGGGGAGACAGAAGCGGGGCTGTTGTGTGGATGAGGGGAGCACAGGGATCTCAACCACTGGCACCAAGACATGTGTGTGGACTGCCGCTCGGTCCAGGTAAATGGAGTAAGTCACCAAGGACCCAGTGACCTTATGAAAATGACCAAGTGGGGTTGGCTCTGTTTCACTGGGGATGGAAAGTCGTGTTTTTGTTGCTTTTGGACAATTCTGTTTCCTCTGGTGGTTTGCTCCTGGGACACCTGTCATGGTTCTCGAGGGGGCTGGCACAGACATGCAGGATGGAGGGGCTGGGTTGGGAGTGACAGGGATGACACTGCAGTCTGGGAAATCAGGGAATCCTTAGAATTTACTCTGCTTTTGTAAGTTGTGTGTTCAAATTCCATTTCATGTTATAGAGCAAGACAACGACTAATTTGTGGCCACTTTACAGCTGGTTTGGAATAGAGGGTGAGTCTGATTATGATTAGCTATGATGGGAAGGCCAGGTCAAATCCTTTAGCCATGTGGGATCCCCGGATGCCCAGAGCAAGGGTGGATGTTTTCATTATTTTTGCTTCTGATTTTCTGGCTCTCCCCCCTGCAACCCCAAGGAGATGATCTATGGCAGATGGCTGCTGGTAGAAGGTCAGCAGTCGACGGCCAGTGGTGGATGCTGGTGGTTTGGTCTCAGACCTTGGAGTCTATCTACCCACTGAGAATCTGGTTCTGCCTCTTACTTGCAGCGTGGTCTTGTGGTTCGGTTGCTATATCAGCAAAATTATAGCGCTTCGGGGATTTCATTTTTATTGTGGTAAAGTAAACATAAACTTTACCACATTAATTATTTTCAAGAGTACTGTTAAATCCATTCACATTATTGGGTGACCATCACCAGCATCCGTCTCCAGAACTCTTTTCATCTTGCAAGACTGACACCCTTTCCCCATTAAACAATGACTCCCCATTTCCCTCTCCCCTCCCAGGCCCTGGAAACCACTATTCTACTTTCTATCTCTGTGGATTTGACTGCCCTGGGCACCTCATTCGAGTGGAATCATACAAAATTCGTGCTTTTGTGACTGACTTGTTTCACTTAGCATAGTGTCCTCAAAGTTCATCCATGTTTGTCGCCTGCATCAGAATTCCCTTCCGTTCAAGGCCAGACAAGGTGCCGTGTGTGTACGTGTGTTGCTTGTCCGTTCATCAATCAGTGGACACTTGGGTTGTTTCCACCTTTGGTTACAGTCAGTCGTGCTGCTGCGAACATGAGGGTACAAATATCTGTTCAAGTCTCTGCTTTCAGTCCATTTGAGCATCCACCCAGGAGTGGAATTCCTAGGTCCTCTGATAATTCTATTTTTAATTTTTTTGAGAAATCCTGATATTGTTTTCCACAGTGACCGCACCATTTCACATTCCTACCAGCAGTACGTAAGCGTTCCATTTTCTCAGTGTCCTCACCAACACTTGTTCCGTTCTGTTAAAAATGCTTTTTTTAAATAATAACCCTCCAGGATTTTATTTTTGGGGGTTGGACGACAGAACATATGATAAGAACCTAGCATAGCGTGTGGTTCAGCAAATGATAGCTGCCTTTGGTACCTCAGGTTTTAGATCTTTCTGTAGAAGTAGAGTAAGTGGTAACTTTCTCAGAAGCCACCAGAATGCCTTCTTGTCATGTCGCAGATCATTGGCGCTGGAACACCAAGGGTGTGTGTTTGGACAGGAATAACTGATTCAGCTCTAGTCTGGAAAGGCCCTGTATGGCTTGGGGTCATGTCAAGCTTTGAGATTCTTGAGAGGAACAACATGGCTTTAAGGATACCCCAGGATGGAGAGCTTTTTCTGTGTAACCCCTTAGAATCTTTTCTTGCCTGGGTTCCTACCACCTTGCTGGTTTCACTACCTGGCGTAATAGACACAAGCTCTGTGTAGACAGAGGAGCATTGAGAATATCTTGTTATGTCCCATGGGAAAAAATACAGTGATTAACACCAAGTTTTTCTTTGAATTCTCATGGAAATGTTGGAAAACAACCTTATTAACACTTGATCATTTATCTAGTAAGAGAATATTTGAAATGAAAAAAATTTAAAAAACATAAAGAGATTATTTGAAATGGGACAGCTTGCAAGATGAAAAATGACTTTTATTTTCTAGAATGAGGCTGCATATCAGATAAAAGGACAAAGCAAACATGATTTTAGGAAGGAAGACAGCTGACTTGAGTAGCATTCATTCCATGATGGGAACATTCCAAAAGAGGTAGGAGACATGACCTGACTATGCACTATTTCTCAGACAGACACAGGGCTCTGTCCTCTTCTCCTTCAGCAAAAGGCTGCAGATTTCTGTACCACATTGAGTGTATGGGTTTATACTCTCTGGTGAAGAGAAAGCCAGAGAAGTGATTTTTGGATCAGAAAACCAGGAAGAATCCAGTCATGTTGCAACAAAACAAAACCAAATGAAAAGGAAAAGGACAGGAACTTTTTTTTTTGGTCTGCAGTTTTGCTAAAAAAATTCAGTTTTTTTTTTCTTTTCTAAGGCAACTTTTTAATAGTCGTGTTTCCATCAGCTCCATAGTTCCTTACCCCTCATTAAAAAAAAAAAAGACCTAAATGTAAATAATTTTAATTTAAATTTTGATTCTCCTTAAAATAACTCATTGGCGTATACTTGTTTATTATATATTATATCTATGTATCCACGTACCTACCTGTATCTATCTATTGCAAACACACAGTTTCTTAGGGTGGTAGCTTATAAAATTTCCGTGGTCTTTTTAAAGGAAAAAATATAAATAATCTTACTTTGCAGAATTTTCCAGAAACACAACTGTGTTAACCCTTCCCAGGTTCTGGCTGAAGCCTGAGTTTCTTTGGCTTCCTGGAAATCTGCCTGCAGGCATATGTGATCCCCTGTGAGGTCTCCCCCCCTTTAGAGGTTCCCTGAAGGGCGCTCCATCATCTGACACATCACCAGGTCCTGCTGGCGCTCCAGTGGGGAGGAAGCATCCGTCAGGGTAACCAGCTGCTGGAACTTGATCTTGGCTCCAAGGCCGCGGACCCTCCCCACCTGTAAAGGCCTACTCAAAGTTCTGGGAAAGCATTTTTAAGAAGCGGATCCAAATGCTTCGGTCCTGGTGTAGGAAGATGAGAAAAACAGCATCCATGGCAGGGGTGGGAGGACGAGGAGAAACGAGGGAGAGCATCGCAGGCTGGGCGGGGGTGCAGAGCGCTCTCCCCGAGCCTGGGAGAGGAGGAAAGACAGCGGTTTCAAGCTGTTCTCCTCCAAGTCGTGAGCGGGAGGCTGGGAGGCTGAATTATTCATGAGAAGGAACCTGGCCGGCTGCCTCCTGGGAGTTCCAGTCCAGTGGAAGTGCATGGTTTAAGTGAGCGGAGCCGCGCTGCGGTCCGGTTCTTCCCGAGCGCGACCCCGGCCTGGCTGGGGGTGAGAGCGCAGCAGTGACCCCCACGGCCAGATGTCCTGAGCGTCAGCCTCTCGTCGTCCCCCGATCGTCCTCTTCTGTGCGTCCTTCTGTCCCCAGAGGCGCAGTGTCCGTGCGCGGGGAGGGGAGAGACAGCAGACCCAAAGGCAGGGGTCCCGGTGAGGAGAGTGGAGAGAGTCTGGGGAAAGTTCCCACCGGGTACAGGGACTGGGTGTCAACGGCACGTGTAGCTCCTAGACTGGATCCTTGGTCAGGGAGAATGGCTGTAAAGGACGTCATCGGACACTTGAAGACGTTGGTACAGGGACTGTAGAAGAGATAATTGTGTCGGTTTTAAATTTCCTGAATTTGAAAATTATATTGTTGTTAGGTAAGATAATATCTTTGTTCTTAGGATAAAAATGCTGAAATATGTAGGGGTAAAAGGAAATATTGTCTCTGCAATTTACTTTCAAATTGTTCAGAAAATAATAGTTCTAAATGTACACATATGCATACATATATATAGAGAGAAAGTGTGCAAATGTAGCAAAATGTGAGTAATTAGTGAATAAAAGGTATAAGGGAGCTTTGCACTGTTCCTGAATTACTTCTCTAAAGTTTGAAATTACTTAACATCAAAAAGTCACAAAATAAAGAAGCAGACTGTATGGAGTTCTTAGAACCATGTATTTTGGGGCTGTTGCCCAGCTGCCAACCTTAGAATTCCTTGGGGTGTTTAAGGTATGGGTTCAGGGGTCCCAACCACAGACCTCTGCTCCAGCAGGTTTGGGGTAAGCCTGAGACTACACATTTTCTGGAAGCACACCAGATGATTCTGATTCTGGCAGCCAGCGGCTGCCACTTTAAGAAACACTTTCTCCTCCAAGCCGATGTGCTTACAACCTACCCAGTGTGTCTTGTCAGAGCCTCCCCCATACCTGCAATGTGTAGACAAAATTCTGACCTAATCCTGTTGAGGCAGGAGCTGGTGCTGGTGTAGGGTTAAGTCATCCACTCTAAGCAGGTAGTGGTCCCATGTCCACTGGACCCCTGCTCCTCCCCGTGTCTCTTTGCTAACACGGTGGACGTGGTGTCCTTAGAGTTAGTCTCAGAGTCATTCAGTCCTCCCAGGAACCCAGTGGTGATACTGATGACACCAAGGGAGAGCTCCATAAAAAAGTTATGGAGGTGATGAGGACTGGTCCTGCCTGCATCGATGGGACCATTGGTAGACAATGCACATGGGCAAAGACAGCTGGGAATGAGGGCATGGGTCAAAAGAACACAGGTAAAGGGTGAGACAAGCACAAGGTGGGAGAGTGAAACATGAAATGTGTTTGAAGTGATTAGGGAATATTTTATGGATAACATGTGTGCACCAGGCAATATGAAGGTACTGCCGTGAACATGGGGGCAACAATGGAGCCCCATTTTCTGCCCTGAAGCTCAGTCTAGGGCTAGATCTCTCAAGGACCCAGCAGAGTGGAAGGGCTACCCTGATCTGTGATAAAGCCTTCATGAAGGGAACAAGTGAATGGGAAGTCATACTGCTAAGAAAACTTGACACCAGATGATGGGGGATGAGAAGGGCGTTCCCGAGTATGGTACCGAGTACCATATTTCTGCAGGTCCCATCAGGTCTGATAGATAAATATCAGACTTTATGTCCCAACAATAATAATTATTAAAAAAAAACCCCACACATTTTGTCTCAAGCTTGTATCAGTGGCCTTTGGAATCATCGGGGGTTGCAGAACAGGCAGACCCTTTCTCTCTTTTGTCCCATGGTGGTCCCTTTCTTCGGCTACATGCGTGATACTCGCCACTGGGTTCTCTAGTTCCATCACCTCTAAACTGTCCCTTGCTTCTCTGTGTAGGTAAGGTCTCAAATACCTCCCTCTTCTCTCCAGGAGGAGTTGTGCTTATTTGTTTCTTAATTACTTAATTTTTATTGAACATTTATATACTGAGTAGGTAATACACTCACAGAGTTGAAAAATAAGAGAGGTGAGAATGCAGAAACAGTCCCTCTGCCATTCCTGGCTCACCAGCCCTCCCAGAGGCACACATTTCTTGTTCATCTTTCCAGAGATCATCTCTCTATATTAAGGAATAGATTTTTCTTCATTTTAAAGAATAAATTCTGGTACATTTTACATACTGTTTTGCACTTTGCTTTTTTTCCCTATTTAAAAACACATCTAGAAGATCATGCTCCATCAGTCTATAAGAAGGTTCCCCATTCTTTCTGGGACTGCATAGTATTCCATTGTATATATGACCCATGATGGTCATTTAGGTTGTTTTCAAACTTCCCATTACAATACACATATGAGTATAATACAGGTTACATTCCCAAAGGTAGAGTTGTTGAGTCAAAGGATGTGAACTTTGATAGTTTAGATGCATATGTATAGATTTCCTTCCATTGAGGGAACAGTTGATATGGCCACCAAATGTGTTGACATTCACTACACACTTGCTGCCATAATATGTCATCCATTTTTTTTGACATTTGCAATTTTTTAAAAGCTTTTATTTATTTATTTGAGAGAGAGAGAGAGAAAGAGAGAACTAGCAGGGAGGAGGGGTAGAGGGAGAGAGAGAGAAGCAGACTCCCTGCTGGGAGCCCAACTTGGGGCTCTATCCCAGGATCTGGAGATCATGACCTGAGCAGAAGGCAGATGCTTAACCAACAACTGAGCTGCCCAGGTGCCCCTGACATTTGTAATTTTATAAGTGGAAAAAATGGTGCCCCATTGAAATTTTAATTTGCATTCTGCTTATAATAAGTGGATTTGAACATCTTTTCATGTTTAAAATCCATTTTCATTTTGGAGGCATTCCCCTGCCCCTCCCCACCCCTACCCATATCTCTTATCTTGTCTATTGGGTTATTCTTTTACTGAAAAAGAGCCATTTCTAGACTAGCTCTTTGTTAGTGATGTGAATTGCAAAACGTGTTGCCATGCAGACTCTGAAACGTTCATATGTAGTTCAATGGGTCAATCTTTTCTTTAATGGTGTCCATTTTGTTTTGCAGTTAAAAACAAGGTTTTATGCCAAGGTGATTTAAAAAATTATCCCGTAGAGTCTTCTAACTCTTCCATGATTTCAGTTTTATATTAAAAATTTAAATCCATACTACATTTACCCTGGTGTAAGATGTGAAGCATGAATTCAACTGCGTTTTCCCCGCAGATGGCTATCCAATTGTTCCGACATCATATTTTCTGCACGGATTTGATGGGCTGTCCTTTCCATACACGAAATTTTCATTTGTGCTTGGGTTTATTTATGGACTTTAAGTTCTGTCTCATTTATCTGCCTGTCTACTTTTCATCAGTACCACACTAGGGTAGTTATTAATCATAATATGTCAGTATTTGCCTGGACTGTCCCGTTATTACCCTTCTTTTTTAGAAGTGTCCTGACCACTTTGCTTGCTTATTTCTACATATAATCTTTATGATCGGGTTATCTAGTTAAATAATCTTGTTGGTATTTTACCTGGATTGTTTTTTTATAGGCTATTTACTTATATAGTAAGTTAGGGAGAAATGACATTGCGTTATTTCCCAATCCAAGAGTATGATGGGCCTTTTTATTTGCTCAGGATATTTTTAATGTGTCCTATACATTAGTTCCTATTGACTTCATTTCTAAGTAGTTTTTTTTTCTTTTTTCTATTGTAAATAACCTTCTCCCTAATACATATTCTAATTGGTTGTGGTTAGTGGATGATAAAGATATTGAGTTAATCATTTTGTATTATTACTACATTTTCTTACAGTTTTTAAGAAGGACAGAGTGGCAGTTTTATTCATTAGCTATTAGCTTTCCCCCTCTTCCTTTTAATATTTTTTATGAGATAAATTCTTTCTCTATCACTGGTCCGTTCAAGTTTTCTTGCGCAAGTGACTGATGTTGAGTTTCTCCACTTTCTCATTAACTAATTTGTCATGGGTGTCCTCCCAGTGGTACTAGTTTCTTAGGAATGTCATGTTATTTATGTTGATGCCTTTTTTTTTTCAGTCAAATCAGCAAGAAAATTAGTTTTCCCAATGAATTCTAGGATTCACTTCTTTTCACTGGTTGAATTATCAAACAGTACAAGAGCCTCTTAATCATATCCATTACTTCAAGTAGAAATCTATTTTCTGCTATTTATTTAATGAATTTTTTTTTTTTTTTTTTTTTTTTTTGTTTGTTTTGTTTTGTTTTTTAATTTTTTTATTTTTTTCAGCATAACAGTATTCATTATTTTTGCACCACACCCAGTGCTCCATGCAATCTGTGCCCTCTACAATACCCACCACCTGGTGCCCCCAACCTCCCACCCCCCACCCCTTCAAAATTCTCAGATCGTTTTTCAGAGTCCATAGTCTCAATGAATTATTATTTTGGTAAGTTCTGTAATTTCTTTTGATTACAGTTTGCTTTATTTATTTATTTATTTATTTGCAATTTGCTTCTTGATATCAGAACAATTTCTACCAGTTTTCTTTCTTCTATTTGTCACTTTTGTTTCGTATCTTAAAAGAATTTATATATATATATATATATATATATATATATATATAAAACCCTTTTGTATATATACAGAAAAGGAATCTGTACTTATGTTTCATAAACATCTTTCGCTGGCAGTGATAATGGCATTTTTAAGCTTTAATAGGCTTTTAAGAAACATTTTATGTTTTGTTTGTATTCTGTTTTGTTTGTATTTGTATTGTTCTCGTCTCTGTTATTGAAAATACATTTTAGACTCCTTGAAAGGTTGTTTACTTGCATTGCAATGCTTGAATAGAACATTTTGGGGACCTTGTGAGAGCTGGGGACTTGTTCAGTGAGGGTTGAGGGGTCTGTAGTCACTTCTGTGTATAATCAGTTGCTGTAGCATCCTGCTGTGGGCTGACTCCTAGGAATATCTTCCCACCAGTTCTATGGCTGGCCATGAGGATGCAGGAGCCAGATCTGTAGCCATCTGTTCCAAGACAGAATAGAAAGAGACGGTGGTCCTAGTGGACCTCAGTCAAGAGATCTCATTTTTGCAACTATTCAGGAACACACAACCACATGAAGGCTGGAGCTCTTCACAGGGGTCGGAAGGATGGCACAGGTGAGCACAGGTGTGGTCGAGGCACGGCCTCTTCAGCCTTGTGCAATTACCTCAGCCCATGCACCTGCACAGGCCCTGGGGCTTCTCTAGGTTTTCTTAGAGAAACAAAGGTCCTTGGGTGACTTTTGATGTCCAAACTCCATCTCAGCTAATGAGAATGCCCAGGCCCTTGTGATAATGAAATCTTCTAACTTGATTCAAAGTCATACTTACTTTTGGCTTCCCCTGCTGCGCCTTCCCCTGCTGCGCCTTGGGCAGATGGGAGCTGGGATGGGTTATAAACTCACTTGGTCTTAATACAGATTTTATTTTGATAAAATTTTTGTTGATTTTCTTATTCTTTTCCATGTAAACAATCATATATTGCCTGAAAATGATAGGACTTTAGTCATTCCTATGTTGCTTTTTTTAGCTTCCATTTCTTCCTCTCGCCTAATTGTTTTGGCTAGTGTATAGAAGAGTTAACACCGCAGGACTGAACTGCTTTCCTTGGAAAGGTCTGCTTGCCAGGTTGGCCCTCGGCTCTCTAGAACTGGAGTTTTAGGAACCCACTGTTCCCAGAATTGACGAGTGGCTCGCTGTACCTAAGCTGTTTGCACAAACAACATGGTCTATGCTAAACACCGACTTTCCTTCTGGGTGTCTGGAATATGGGAACTTGCCAGCTAGAGGATGCTTACATGATCAGCCCCTGATAGAAACCCTGAGCAGTCCATGTCTTGTGAGTGTCCGTGGTTTGTGGCATTTCACCCCAGGAGTCAATCCTGTGTTGTCTCCCTGGGAACGGACCCGTGGACGCTTCCACCTGGTTCCTGCCTGGTTTCTTCTGGGCTTCGCCCCATGAGCTTTTCCCCTTTGATGATTGTGCTTGTGTCCTTCTGCTGTAATAAATCCCAGCCATGAGGATGACTGTGCAGTCCTGTGAGTCTTCCTACTGAATTACTGAACCCGAGGCAGAACTAGAAATTGTATTTGTGGCGGAATCACAAATATGGCTGAGAAATGCCTTTCTCCGTGCCATATTAAGATAAATTATTAGCCCACAAACCTGTACATTTAGAAGGCCTCACATTCTTATTGTGGAGCTGAAATACTATCTCCAGCAAAGATTCTCTGCCAGAACTCTGATGGGGGAGGTCTGGGAGTGGGACCTGGGCACCTGCTGGTGTCCCAGCAGCCCTGGGATCTGGACCTGATGGTCCTTAACCCAACCCTTGAGTCTGCCTTTCTCTTCTTGGAGGTTGTCCCAAGAGGTTTCTCTTTTGTTTTTCTCAGCTTCCCTTCTGTACCCCATACCTGGCCCCATTGTTGTGCCACCCACTCACAGTTGTTCTTTGGATTCCTGCTTTCCTTATTTTCCAGCTCACTAAACTTTCCTGTCCTGGCAGATGTCTGCTGGATCTCGTTCAACCCTAAAAAGGTTCAGAGGTAGTCAGAACTCCCTGAGAGGACACAGAGGCGCCCATCACCAGTTCCAACTCAGGCTACTCACTTTCTCTTTCTAGGATGGGCCCGACCCGAGACTGCCCAGATGCACAGTGGGGGTTAATGCTGTTCATACCCTCCCCTGGTACCCCATCTACACCCAGATAAGAAGCTTCCGTTCAATTCAGGGATCACGACGATCCATGGAAGGTTCTTTTCAAGATTAAAGCCATAATGAATCTGACAGTATTGGAATGTGATGGGGAAGATGTTTTGATATCACGGGTGAACCGTGGGAGAGTGGTACAGCCGTCTGATGTGACGCAATGAGACCCGGACAAGAGGAAGGGCGAACGTTGGTGGAGGAGGACACAGTTGATTGCGATGAGACCGGAGTCAAAACCTTTTCAAAACCAACAGATTCTTGCAGGATCCTCCCCCCACCCCCCACCCCCGATCCACTCTGCACACCACACCTAGAATAAGCCACTTCCATCACAGCGCTCTGTTCAATAACAGGAGTGGCTTCCACTCGCCTGGATTGTTTTCACATCCCTCCAAAATTGGGCTCTATAGACACTAACCTGTCTATAAGTCTCCAATGCAGTATTTAAATATCCTAGTAGGGGCCATAACACATAGCGTATGTACACCCCCTGCATGCCAGATTTCCTCACTGCCTCCAACAGACATAGTTTCTGCTCATCTTGTTGTTGCCTCCCTAATGCCACCATTTCCTCTTTCATGCAGTTATCACTCCAGAAAGCCTGGCAGAGTTTTGGACTGTTCTGGAACAAACATAGGTTTTAGAGTTCCTTTTAATGTCAAGTTCCAAGTGCTTTTGGCACCTCAAAATGCCCAAGGGACGAATGTAAGCGAGGCGTAGCCCATCCGGAGGATAGTCAGGTGAGCTCTTGCATGGCTCATCCGAAGCTGTGTCAACTCACCAACGCTTGTCCTCTGCAGCAAGTCTGGGCTGACCAAGAGAGGTGCTGTTACAGTTAGCAGCCAGCAGGGTGCCTTTCAGTAGAATCTATTTTTCACATTGGAACCGTAAGACATTTTCAGAGACCAGGTTTAATCAGAGCCTTGCATTCAAGTACAGAGTTGTAGCAGCATATTTTCAAGAATTAACTATTTGATTTATATCAATAATTTGTACTGGTTGTAAAATTGTAAACATTAAGTTGATAGTCAGAAGTTATTAAATAAAAGGTTCTTCTGAAATTGTCCACTTAGAACACTTTGTTGGGAATCCTTTCCAGTAATTTAGACATAATATAATTATAATATCTATATATAATAGGCGAATGTGTGTTTTCTTTCACAAATGGGAACTAAGCCATATATATTACTGTTTGGTTTTCACTTATCCATATAAGTCAGACATTTTTCCTGTTGACATACAGAGATAACTCATGTTGTTTTCAACGGATGCAGAGTATTTTGCTATATGGATGTTCCAGTATTCCGTCTCTTCCTCTTAGACTGTTTTTTTCCCCTCTTCTTTTGCTGTTAAAGACAATACTGAAATATTTTTATGCAAAGATACCATTGTATACTTTTGAAATTTTAACTGTAGGAGAAATTCCTGGAATGTCAGTATAATTGCTAGGTAAACAACATACATATTTATAATTTGGATAGATGTTCCCAGGTTGCTCTCCAAAAAAGTGCTGATTTATATTCCCACCTACAACATTTGAGAGGAGAGCTGCATCCTTGGCTACAAAACTGGAGAAAAGATGTCTTTCTAGCTATAGTCTCACATGGCAGCATGGAGTAGCGAAAGCGTGAACACATACTCAAGAAAATCTTGTTAGAGCCAGTTTGGTGTAGTACAGAAATCAAGAGAGTTTTGGAATCATAAGGACTTCAGTTTTAATCTTGATCCCACCGTCCACTAACAGAGTGAATCTGGTGCCATTTACTTAATCTCCTTCAATTGGCATAATAGCGCTCCTTTGCAGTGCTGTTGCGAACATTTAATAATACATAGAGGGTATAGATAGGTAGCCATCTGGACTTTTGTTTGTTGGGAGTTCTTTGATTACTCATTCAATTTATTTGCTGGCAGTCAGTCGATTCAAATTTTCTATTTCTTTGTGCTTTGATTTTGGTAGATTATGTTTCTAGGAATTTATCCATTTCTCCTAGATTGTCCAACTTGTTAGCATACATTTTTCATAACATTTTCTTACAATTGTTTGTATTTCTGTGGTGTTGGTTGTTATTTCTCCTCTTTCTTTTGTGATTTTGTTTATTTGGCTCCTCTCCCTTTTTCTTTTTTGATGAGTCTGGCTAGAGGTTTATCAATTTTGTTGATCTTTTCAGAGAACTAGCTCTTGCTTTCATTGACCTGTGCTATTGTTGTTTTTTTTTTCTTTTTAGTTTCTATAACACTTATTTCTGCTCTACTCTTTATTGTTGCCTTCCTTCTGCTGGCTTGGGTTTGTTTTCTTTTCTTTTCTTTTTTTTTCCTAGCTCCTTTAGGTAAGGTCAGGTTGTCTATTTGAGATTTTTTTTTTTTTTTGCTTCTCGAGGAAGGCCTGTATGGCAATAAACGTCTCTCTTAGAACCGCTTTTGCTATGTCCCAAAGACTTTGGACCATTGCATTTTCATTCATCTCCATGTAAATTTTGATTTCTTCTTTGATTCTTGGTTGACCCATTCATTGTTTAGTAGCATATTATTTAACCTCCACATATTTGTGGTCTTTTCAGTTTTCTTCTTGTAGTTGATTTCTACTTTCATAGCGTTGTGGTCAGAAAAGATGTATGGTATGATTTCAGTCTTTTTTAATTTGTTGAGACTTGTCTTGTGGTCTAACATGTGATCTATTCTAGAGAATGTTCCTTGTGTACTTGAAAAGAATGTATATTCTGCTGTTTTAGGATGGACTGTTTTGAATACATCTGTTAAATCCATCTGGTCCAATGTGTCATTCAATGCCATTGTCCCTTGATGATTTTCTGTTTAGAACTGTCATGGATGGAAGTGGGGTGATTAAAGTCCCCTACTATTAATGTATTACTATTGATTAGTTCCTTTGTGTTTGTTGTTAACTGTTTTATGTGTTTTGGTGCTCTCATCTTGGATGCATAAACACAATTATTCTATCTTCTTGTTGGGTCATCCCCTTTATTATTATAATATAGTGCCTTTCTTTGTTTAAAGTCTATTTGGTCTGATACAAGCATAGTTACCCTTTGTTTCTTTTGACGTCCATTTGCCGGTTTCTCCATCCTTTCACTTTCAACCTGCAGGTGTCTGAAATGAGTCTCTTATAGGTAGCAGATAGATGGGTCTTGTGTTGTTGTTGTTGTTTTTTAATCCATTCTGTCACCCTATGTCTTTTGATTAGAGTGTTTAGTCCATTTACTTTCGAAATAATCACTGATAGATACATATTTTTTGGCCTTTTTTAAAAAAAAGATTTTATTTGTTTATTTGACAGACAGAGATCACAAGCAGTCAGAGAGGCAGGCGGAGAGAGAGGGGGAAGCAGGCTCCCTGCTGAGCAGAGAGCCCGATGCGGGGCTCGATCCCAGGACCCTGAGATCATGACCTGAGCCGAAGACAGAGGCTTTAACCCACTGAGCCACCTAGGTGCTCCTTTTTTGGCCATTTTTAAGACTTGTTGTATAGTTGTTTTTGTAGTTTTTCCTGATCCTTTATTCTCTTGCTTTCTTTCATGTTTGCTAGCTTTCTTTAGTGATATACATGGATTTCTTTCTCTTTATTCTTTGCATAACTGTGACTGGTTTTTGATTTGTGGTTGCCATTAGGTTTGTATATAATATCTTCTGCATACAGCAGTCTGTATTAAGTTGATGGTGGCTTAAGTTTGACCCCATTCTTTACTCTTCTCCCTCATCTTTGATGTATATGATGTCATATTTTATATACTTTTATTTTATGAATCCCTTCACTGATTTTTCAGAAATATTTATTTTTATTGTTTTTGTGTGTTTATTCTTCATACTCTCCCCATTTTAATATTTCTTGTAAGGCTGATTTAGTGGTCAGGAACTCCTTTAGTTTTTGTTTATCTGAGAAACTCTTCATTTCTCCTTTTATTCTAAATGACAGCCTTGCTGGATAGAGTGTTTTTAAGTGTAGATTTTTCTCTTTCAGCTCTTTGACTCTATCATGCTACTCCTTTCTGGTCTGCAAAGTTTCTGCTGAAAATCTGCCGATGACCTTATGGGGTTTCCCTTCTATGTAACTGTCTTCTTTTCTCTTGTTGTTTTAAACATTTTTTTTTTCTTTATCACGACTTTTGCCATCTTAATTACTATGTGTCTTGGTGTATACTTCCTTGGGTTGATTTTGGTGGGAATCTCTGTACCTTCTGGATCTGGATATCTGTTCCCTTCCCCAGATTAGGGACGTTTTCAGCTATTATTACTTCAAGTAGTTTCTGCCCCATTTTGTCTCCTTCCGGGATTCCTATAATGCAAATGTCATAACACTTGATGGAGTATAACTTCAGTGGGAGTCCCTAAGATGATTCTCAGTTTGCATAATTTTTCTCTCTCATTGTTCTGTGTGGTTATTTTCCATTACTCTGTCTTTCAGGTCATTAATTCATTGCTCTTCGTCTTTTAGTCTGCCATTTATTCCATCAAATTTATTTTTAATTTCGTTTATTATGTTTTTCATCTCTGTTTGGTTCTTTTGTATCTTTTGTTAAGGTTTCATTGATATCCTCCAGTCTTTTCTCAACTCCAGTAAGTATCTTTATAATCATTTCTTTAAATTCTCTATCAGGCATATTACCTATATCTGTTTCACTTAGGTCTCTTGTTATGATTTGGTCCTATTCTTTCCTTTGGGACACATTCCTCTGTCTCCTCATTTTGTCTAACTCTCTGCATCTGTTTCTGTATGTCAGGTAAGTCATCCATGTCTCTTGGTCTTCTTGTGAAGAAGAGGTCCTGTAGTGTCCTGCAGTGTCCTGCAGTGTGGTCTCCCCTATTCCCTATGGCCTGACACTTTGGGGGTTGTCTCCTATGGGTGTTGTATGTGCCCTCCTGTTGGGTCCTGGCCTCTCTTTCCTGTAGGACAGTTGTCTTCCAAGGCTCTTTTTGCCTGTTGTGGTGAGTATTTTGTCCCCAGCTAGGTGGGGCACTTTTTAACAAGGTGTGTACTGGTCTGCTTGTGAAATGAGATGATTGCCACTGCTGCCAAAACTGAGGCCCCACAGGAGGCATGGGTCAGGAGACACAAGACTTCCCTTCTGGGGGAAGGGCCCTACAGCACATGGACTGAAGTAAGCATGACTGGAAAGGGTGGATCCATGGAAACACGGGGAACGGGGCTTGGAGCAAGTTACTTAGTGATTGTTGGCATGGTGTTGGTTCCTGCTGGTGGCTGTGTGTTTATGCTAAGGGGTGGAAGGAAAATGGTGCACATCAGCTCCCTTGTTCCTGAAGGGATCTCCCTATGATGTCTGCCTCTCCAGGTCATGCTCTGAGATGAGTAACTAATGTTCCTTCCCATCTATCTCTGGCATTTTTCAAACTGCTGCTTCTAGGCTGTATCTCCACTGGCTGTCTGCTGTCTCTTTAAGGGTGGGGAGTCAGCTTCCCAACACCCTCTGAGTTCTTCTAGAGCCAAGCAAATTGAATTTTAAAATTCCAGGCTTTAAGTCCATCTGGTCATAAGAACTCACAAAATTCAGCCCCTCCTGCTTCCAAAGCTGAATGTTATGGGGATTTGTTTAACCCATGTGGGCTCTACAGTGTGATAGTCTGTTTCTTGCCCTTCTCTACAACCCCAGCTCTGTCCTGCTGCAGATGGCCATGGTCTGTTTTACTTCCAAACTGCATCTTTGTCCTTTCTACCTTCTTTGATGTGGTCTCTTCTCTACCTTTAGCTGTGGAGTTTGTTCTGCCACTCTTCAGGTCATTTTTTAGGTTATTACACTGACGTGAGTGTTATCTAGTTGTATCTGAGGGAAGAGGCAAGCTTAGGGTCCTCCTACTCCACCATCTTTCCAGCCTTCTCCCCCAATAGTTCTCTTTTGAGGTTTAAGGAACTAGTGCATGTAAAGTGCTTAGATGAGATATGGAATTTAGCAAGTACTAAGTAAGTGTTTGTTAGAGAAATAAATTATTTAGGAGCCCCTCTGTCTAGATGACCCTTAGGCTCGCTAAGTGGATTCACCATAAGACATTTCAAGCAGGGTGCTCAATTCAGGTGAGAGAGCTGGGATTTGGGGACAAGGGAGTTAGATCCAATAAACTATAACTAACATAGTTGTTTTTCCTGACCAACAGGTTTCTTGCCAGACCTAAGTATCACAAGGCCCAGAAATGACACAGGTTCATTATAAAAACTCTCTATTGTTTCCAGTGTAATTACAGCTGAGAATGGAAGCTAGAGCTCCTTTCTTCACTTCATTTATTATGGTTATACTGGCATGCTCTCTTTTACTTTCAAGCCATAAGGTCAGACTCCAAGCACACTTGAGGCACCCCTTCCTTGGCAAAGATAACCCCCAAGCTGCTTGGAAGGCAGTGTCTATACTAATCTTGCCTCAGTAGGAGCTTTGGGGCCACACAGAAGAGGAATTGAGGGAACAAGAGCTGAATCTTAGACTGGAGAGCCCCCAAAACTGCTCTTGAATTCTTATAAGGTGGAAGTGGTATAGAGAATTATGACTAGCTTTGAAGAGCTCAGTGCTCTCAATGACATCAGAGGACTAGTGGTCCTCTTCAGACATCCCCTGTGATGGACCTCAGCCTCTGCCTATTCCTGCAAGGGTTTGGCAATCTCAGCTCTTTTAAGTTAGTCTATCTTGGATGGAAGGAGAGGTGTCTTGGCCTGAACTTGGACTCCTGGACTTGTTTCTGGATTCAACCCACTGCCTTTCTTTCTGATCTTGGAGTAGTCATTCAATCCCCATCCTGGTCTTTTCTTGCCTATCTCAAAAATCGCCATTCAAGAAACCACGAAGTCCCTAAGCCACAGTGAGGAATTGTTGATGTCCAGGAATGGCTCATACTCAATGCTGCTGAGAAAAGGAGAATATCACTCAGGCTACTTCCCTCTTCTCCTCCCTCTTTTAATAGGAAGGATCTCAGTTCATCTTTGGGACATAGTCAAGAGATTTGGTAAGTGATAGGAAAATCTTACTTACTTAAGGAGTCTTTAGAAAGCGCTCACTCATGAAGTGGTGGGATCTTTAGAGGTTCTTTAGGCTCTGCCCTTAATTTGCACAGCTATGTGCCACCTCTGTTGCTGGGGAGTTGAGAGGGCTACTAGATTAGAGTTCTTGTGTGTAGAATTGTATAAGATTCGGCAAAAATATCTTTATAAGAGTGCCATTTATAATCTGCCACCTTGAAGGCAGCAGAGACTTCCTGTGGTTTAGTCGGAGTCTGACCAGGAATAAATTGTCGCAGCCTCTCCACAGTAAAAAAATCCTTCCCTAGACCCTTTGATACCATAAGTACCTGCTGGTCTAACCTGGCCATCAGCAGTAAAGTTCTCTTAAAAACACAGCTTAATTAACCAGACAGAAGAAAAGACAAGAGCAGTGTTCTATAAGCATCTTGTAATAGATGGGAAGGGAAAAACAGTTCTTTTATGGTACATGGGGCACAACCTTCTACCCTGGGGAAAACCATAACGTGAAGTGATATCATACTGTATACAGTTTCTCTCTATAGCAGAGACTAATGTCCATTTCAATGTCCACCCTGATCTGGAAAAAGAAGTAGGATTGCAGCCAAATGTCACAGGAGACATGCTGCTCACTGAGACCTGCAGTGAGTATAGGGTCGGCCCACTTGGGAGCCCACCTGTTGGGGTCTGCAGAGTACCTTACTATATATGCTTAGCAATCGGCATGTTCTCAGTGGGTGACACCTGGAATTCAGATAATGGGCCAGTTGAGGGTCTGTGTGTGTCCTGTGCAACATTTAGCACAGGATTGATGTTTAGCAGAAGGATGAAGTTTTGTCGTTTGAGACTCTATAATTTCTCAGCAGAATCCATGAGGATCATTCCTGGAAATTGTTCAGGGGAGAGCTGCTCAGGGTCTAGAAGGGTGAGGACAGATGTTCCCAAGAGAAATGTGCCATGTTGCTGGGGTCTGACTTGTGGGAATCCTCTCAGATCCTATCTCTAAGTGTGGTGACCTGTCTGTCTGATCCTCCTCTGTTCATCCAGGTGGAGGGGAAGATGGTGGGCACTGACCTCTGCCACAAAGTGCTGAGGAAGGCTTTTCTCAGGTTATCCATCTCCTTTTGAGTTATGGAATTCAAACATAGGTTTAAGACTCAGTTAAGAGACTGGGCACATTGGACACTGCAGGAGACACCCGGGAGAGGCTAATGGTGGATCAATTTGGAGACCTCAAGGGGGTTTGGCCAAAAAATGGCAAGGGGGAGATTTGGAAGGAAGAGTAAGAGGACAGGCAGCTAAAGGCCATCTAAATGGCTCCTCACCTACTTCTGAAGCAGAAGGGAGAGGTCACATCAGCTCCCAGTTGACTCACCTAGCTGGCTCTCCTTTCAGTGCCTAGCCATCATCTACCCAACAAGAGTGCTGAAACATGGATGGAAGAGCCAATTTGCAATTTGTCGTTTGCCCATCATCACTGCAAAGTGAGAGGGACTGAGTGCCTTCAAATCCTCGGGACTGACCTGACTTGGAAATGGGACTCTAGCTTTGCATGGAGGCTGACTGACACAATGTCTAGTAGCAAAGGATAGCACTACCTCTGAATTTGTGACTACAGAGAAGAAAAACAATTGGCTTTGGAGCCAGAGAGGCTAGACTGAAATCTAGGTTCTATCACTTGGCATTCATGCAGCCTCAAGAAAGTCCTCTCCAAATAGAGTCCCCATCTGTGAAAGAAAAAAAGAATTCATTGCTTAAGTGGTAGCCATTGCAGAACTTGCATGCTCAGAATGGCAGGGAGAAAGCTGTAGCTTTTGTGATGGAGGAGAGCTCCTGATCCTGTGTTTTTGTGTCTCTTCTGAGCAAGAAATTTAGCCTCCCAAGTAGTAAGCCTATGAGAGACGCATTGTTAAAGGCAGAAGGCACTAAAATATGCATGTGCCAAATGTTGAGAAAGCTGGAGTGTAAGCAGCGTTGTAAATTGGAAACAGCCTTGCAGTGTAGCGTGACTAATTTTATCACTCAGGGAAGTTATTGAAACTCCTCTGTATCATCCAGATGACTGTATTAAGGAGAACATCTTGGAAATTTCAGATGAGCTTCTGATGCCACGTGTGACATGGCTTCTTCCTTAATGGTTTGTATCCCCCAAAATGCAGTACTGTAGTGTTCACAGGCTCACTGATTGTGGTAGGGGGAGACACCAGGCCTGAACTCTACCTGATTCCTACTTCACCCTGGACAAAACATGGCAGGGCTTTCTGTTTCTGAGGAGACTCTGTGATCAAGGCATTTTTGTTCCCTTGCATGAGCTGGTACAGGACTGACAGGGCAGCCATCTTGGTTGCTAGGTAGGGGGTATGGAGGGAGGGTGGAAGGATAGGGATGGAGGAGGGTTAAGAACTCCTGTTTTTGATCTCAGGTACCTTTCCTCACACTCTGGACATGTGCCCTCCAGCCACTGTCTCTCCCCAGAAGCCTTGACTGGAACTTGTCTGACTCACACACTACTTCTTTGGAGACTGTTGCCTTGATTTGTCCTCATGTTGTAGGGAAGATCTACATCTAGCCCCCAACTGCTGGATGTTTATGAATATCTAGCTCTGAAACCACACTAAACTGAAGTATAATTTTTGGTCATAAGGATCAGGAACATCTTCTCCCTTGACTTCTTTCCCAATTTTCTCAAAGCATAGGCATCCCCTATAGGTAGCAGGGAGATGTTGAAAGTGCCCAAGGCCATCTGGCGCAATGAAGTTCCTGTTGGCACATTTCTGAGTGGAAACCAGTTTGTTCCTTTGTAGAAAGTGTGACTGCCATGCTGGCGGGGCTCCTCTGTTTGGGGGACATTGTGGAACTTCACATGGACAACGCTGAGTGAATGTTCTTGGAAAAGTGGTCTTCGCTCTGCGTGAGGCTTCCCTGGGGCAATGGACCCTGGTCAGCACCAGGAAGTTGCCTCGTTCCAGCCTTCCATGGTTGCTCCCTGATGCCTTGTCACTGATGACGTGACTCCCAGCCTTCCTGGGACAGACACCATTTGAAGCCAGTCTACTGTTTTCCGAGCAGCAGCTTTGTGCCAGGGACCCATGGGCTTGCCATCCTCTAATTCCAACAACCACTCTGCCACGGAGACATTGGTAAGCTCACTCTACAGTGTGGAAGCTGAAGCTCACAGTGGCATATGGACTCACTCAAGGTCACATGGCCTCTGGGACTGGAGACCAGCTCAGCTGGCCCAGTCTCATCACACTGCACTGCACGCAGGCCCCTGGCCAGCACAGGCCTGGGAGCAGCAGCAGGCTGCCTAGTTAATGCACAGTGAGAAATAGGATGTGTGTAGGTGGGAGTGGTTGGATTGACAGCCCAGAAAATACTGCCAGAGCCACACTCAGACTTATGGCTCCTTTCTTTCCTTTCTGTTTTTAAAATCTGTATCCTGGGGCCAACAGGCCTCACCCCTAGCATCAGTGCAATTGGGAAGTTTTTCTGCTCTTGGCTTTCTGTTTCCATGGGTAAAGTGTAAGTGATAAAAATAATAGCAGGACTCTGAAAAATATGGAGCATTAATGTCCAGAAAATATTTATGGCTTTGGAAAGTCTCTTAACCAAGGGCTTTTTATGCCAATGAAATTAAAATGCGCGAAAGTCCAAGTAACCCACAATTTCAGAAGCGTACGATTTCAGAAGTGAATTGTAGGAGAGAAAAACAGTAACAGAGTTCAACCAGAGCTTCACTGAGCCTCTCACTAGGGGAGAAAAGCCTGGATTCCACAGATTACATCCCTGTAAACTTTGGTGATGAGGGACAGGTCCTTCAGCCAGTAAGATTCCATATTGGAAGCATTACATCATGGAGGCAAAGGCTCATTGGTTGTCTGGCCTCTGAGATCCAACCCAGGCTGCTGGCATGAGTAAAAACTGCTTTTTGTTGGAATGATGCTTTATCCAGCGTCTAGCATCCATCTGTTTCAGAAGGCACAAGAGTGGTTCCCTCCTACCCCCATGAGGGATGCTGTTGTATTTGCACTGTTAGGGCTGCTGATAAGGCCTGTTGATGAACATTACAGCTCATGAGACCTGTAATTGGGGGTTTCCTTGAGAATCCTGTTCCTCCTGTCATGGTATTTCTAGCGTTACCACAGGACAGATAGGTTCTTTTGGATTAGGAACCGGGAAAGACAGTTTTAACAGTTGGCTTAGTGACTGGAGGTTTAGGTATATATTAACCTCCAAAGCAGATGAGGTCCAGAATAGTACAATTTGAAGTTTCTTTTTCCCAGGAGATGTTTTAGTGGTACCTCTTCTTGGCCTAACAGAGATGGGAAGAACCCTGTAGATTGTACACATAGAAGGATGGGGGAGGGACCTCTGTTCTCATGGGGAATTCAAACTCCTGCTCCAGGAAAGGATTTCCACTGGGAATGGAATCCTTGGTGTCTGGAAAGGGTCTGGTTAGAACTGGGAAGAAGGGTAACGTGTGCTTGTGTTGTCTGTTATTTTCACATATTTGAAGTCATATGGCAATAAAACTTTCATGGAGCGAGAACCCCATGGACTTTCTTTCCCCCCTTGCATTGCAATGTGAGGGAGAGACCACTGGATCTGACGTCAGAAGAGCTGGATACAGATACTGGCTTCAAAGTTATCAGATGTATGACTTTGGGCAAGTCTCCAGGACTCCTAGGGCCTTGACTTTCTCAGATATAGCAAACTGTTGATAAAAACACATTTCTTACATGGCTGATATGAGAAGCAAATTAAGTAATCTGAGTCTATGCCCTTAACCACTAAAGGAGGGAGGTGGTGTCAGGCCAAGACAAAAACCCTCCTGGGACAGACGGTTTTATATTCTTCTGGTTTTAAATGTGAGAACTAATATCACGGGGTGGTTGTCAGAGGATTGTAAAAAGGATTGCTGTAACTCAAGGTTTGCCTGCATATAATTGTGAGATAGTTTGGCATCAAGTCTCAGTAAAATAGGAGTTCGGAGCAGAGGAGTGAAATAGTTTTAGTAATGGCAGGTAACCGCTATAACAAACGTCTTCAAACAAAAACTTATTTCCGATGCTCTCTTTGGCAGTGCATATACTAAAACCGGAACGATACAGAGAAGGTTAGCGTGGCCCCTGTGCAAGGATGACATGCAAATTCACAAAACAGAGGGAGAAGTAGGGGAAAAAAAAATAAGACAAAATCAGAGAGGGAGACAAACCATAAGAGACTCTTAATCATAGGAAACAAACTGAGGGTAGCTGGAGGGGGGTGGAGGGGAATGGGGTAACTGGAGGATGGGCATGAAGGAGGCCACTTGATGTCATGAGCACTGGGTGTTATATGCAACTGAAGAATCACTAAACTCTATCTCTGAAACTAATAATATGTTGTATGTTATAATTTATTTTAAATAATATTAAAAAATGTATTTCTGTTTTACTTGGTAGTCAGGTGTGTGTGTAAAAAGTGTGTGTGGGCATGTGTGTGCATGTGTGTGTGTGTGCACACACGCATGTACACGATGCTTACAGGGATCCAGGTTGCTTCCCTCTAAAAGATTTGCAATTACCTGGGACTCTGAGTCCTTCACTGGGTATAGGGCATATACAGCTAGAGAGGAAATAGAGAGAGTGCAAGAAGAATGGCTCAGAAGACTTTCTAGGGGCCAGACGGGGAAGCGCTGTGGACACTTCTACCCATGTTCCCTTAGCTGGAGCGCACATTGCCCCACAAACTACAGAGAGACTGGGACGTAGAACTCAGCTGTGAGTCTGGGAGGAGAAGAAAAATGGGATTTGGGGAATGTGTAGTATTATTGTCTTTACCATAGTCTATCCTTCTGGTCATCAAGTACCTGTTCTATCTTCCTCCACATTTATTCCTCCTCAAGAGAAACACATCCCATAATCCCATCCAGTCTCTGCATCCAGTTTAATGATCACACTCAAATGATGTGCAGTCCTCCCTGCCATCTGCATGTGGCTGCTTATGGTCTAATGTCCCAAGATCTAAAATACATATGTCTTCCCACATCCTCATAAACTGAACATGAATGGAAGAACAAGAACAGGATAATCACAGTACACGTTCATATTGGCCAAGTTCATCTAGAATTGGACACAAACTGAAAAGCTGTAGGCATATAGTACTTTTGAACCCCTGCTGGGAAGACATTGTGAAGAGCCCCTCCCTCTACCTCTTAATTTGGCCATTGTATTAGTCATCTATTGTTGCATAGCAAAGTACCTTAAAACTTAGCAGCTGAGGGCAATAAATGCTTATTTATCTTACAGTTTCCACAGGTCAGGAGTCTGGAAGTGGCTTTGTTGAGCAGTTCTGGCTCAGGGTCTCTCCTGAGGTTTCACTTAATATGTTAGCTGGGGTTATTGTCATCTGAAGGCTTGACTGGGGCTGGAGGAGCTGCTAAAGCACACGACTGAGGGCTTGAGTCCTCAGTTCCTCTCTGGCTGGTGGTGAGAGGTCTCAGTTGCTTGTGATATAGATCCATAGGACTACTTAAGTGTTCTCATGGCACAGCAGCTAGCTTCCTAGAGTGAGCTATCTAATAGAAAAAGAAGGAAACCACAATGCCTTTTGAAAAATCTTAATTTCAAAAGTCATACATTATCCCTTCACCTTATTCTATTTGTTAGAAGCAAGTTTAGATATTTCAAAACCATCACAACCATGAGTCTGCCTTCTGGAAGGATGCCCAAGTCCATTGTTTCTGTATTAGTTCTCTGTTACCACACTCAGAGCAGTTTTCCTAGACATAATTCCCATTATTATTTTCCTTTTTCCCCCATTATTATTTTTATTGATTATTTTTCTCAATAATTATTTCTCTGCTGGATCCTCATTCCTCTTTCTTTGTCAACTCAATGGTGACCATTTTGATATTATTCAAGAAAATTATTGGAAAAACAATACCCTTAATGTGATCATTGATGGAGGACTGAATTATTTATTCAGCTTAGAAGTTTGCCAGACTTTTGATTTTAGAAATAGTTGGATTTTCCACCAGCCCCTTTAAAGATCTTATTTATTTATTTATTAGAGAGAAAGAGAGACAGAGAACAGCAGGGGAACAGAGGCAGAGGGAGAAGCAGACTCCCCACTGACCAAGGAGACTGATGTGGGACTCGATCCCAGGACCCTGGAATCATGATCTGAGCCAAAGGCTGACACTTAACCGACTGAGCCACCCAGGTGTCCCAGGTTTTCCAACCCTTCAACACCCAAATTTCCAGACTGCATTTCCTTTAATTCTGCTTACTCATTGGTCAGGTCTCTCTGATCTCCTATCTTACTTATATATCTTGCCCCAAAAAGCCAGTAGTGGCCAATGCACACTACCACACTGGTCCTTCCCAATTAATTCCCCTAAAGTCCCCTGCTCGGTATGCAAATGGTTTCCAAATTATTGCAGGTGGCAGTTTTACGAAGTGCTTTACCACCACATAACATGGGGTGCCATGTTTCCAGACTCTGATCCTGGTTTCTTCATGCCACACAGCTGTTAAGCTAATGCCATATTTAATTTTCATAGTGGAAACTCATTTCAGGATTCTAATGACCTTATCAGTCAGGTTTGGTCTAAAACTACTCTGTATTTTAGTAGAAAAAGATGTAATATAAGGAATTATGAGCTTATAAAATTGTTGGGATGGTCAAGGGTACAACAGTCAGGAGAAACTCTCCTGGATTTGAGAAAATTAGGAAGTGCTGGAATTGTAGGACCTGACCACTGGGAAGTATGCTACTTGCCGAATTGAAGCAGGTGATTTCTGGGAGCTTGTCTAAACACCATGAGCCTTGTATCTTCTGTTTGACCGTACACCTACCCACTGCTATTAGAGAAGAATGATACTTCATTCGTTCTCTTCCATCTTCTGAATTTCATCTTCCAGTGCCTTTCAGTGGAATAGGCTAGACCAGAAACTTCCCTGGATGAGAGAATAAGACATAATTTCCAGAGTTTCAGCCCCTGTGTTATAGGAATGATCAGAGGTGAGCATAGTGCTGAGGATCAGGAGACAGTAGGAGAAGAGAAAATAATAATTGAGTCAGGAAGCAGAAATAGGGTTTGAGTATATAAAGAGAATAGATTATACTTCTGCAAGTGAGTGGAACCATATGACTAGATCACATGTATGACAACTTGCTTAGTAGTTTTTGGCCCATAAATGTGTGACAAATGAATGTAGGTGAGAAGGAGTGTACTATATTCATGGGAGGAGACATCCAAATGGGAAAAAAGAGAGTGGATGAGGTCTAGAAGGGTGTGATGTCATCTCACTCAGTGTTTTGTAGTTTTCAAAGTTCACCTATATAATCTTTGGTCTTTTCAAGTAAGAGTAGGGTGGGGTGGATTATCAGGGAGCTCGACAAGAGGTGTGAGAGTTCAGGTGAGGGGTGGGAGAAGATAGCTGGCATTTACTGAACACTCATTGCATCTAGGCTCTTCACATACGTCACTTTGTTACCTTTGCCTTGTCTACTAAGTAGCTTCACCTTGTTCACCTTCACCTCAATATGCTCACATTTATCCCTATGTGTTCACCTTGTTCATATTTACCTCTACATGCTCACTTTGTTCACCTAACTGTACCTACTTAAGGATAATCCTAGTTGAATGCAGTTTCGTTGTTCACTTTCCAGTGAAAAAGATGGATACTTAGAAAACTTAGGCAATTTAGGACAATGCCTGAATTTGAACTTAGGTCTGCCTGACTTCTGATCCCAGTGATTTTTTTTTTAAGATTTTATTTATCTACTTGACACACACAAAGAGAGATCATAAGTAGGCAGAGAGGCAGGCAGAGAGAGAGGGCAAAGCAAGCTCCCCTCTGAGCAGAGAGCCCAGTGTGGGGCTTGATCCCAGGACCCTGAGGTCATTACCTGAACCAAAGGCAGGGACTTAACCCCCTGAGCCATCCAGGTGCTCCTGGTCCCAGTGATTTAACTTGAAATCTAACCTAAGATTTCCTCTGGGGCAAGAGAGAGCCAGGCATTCCACGTCTCAGGAATAGGACTTTACTTGGTAACAAACTGGTGTAAGCTGTCTCCAGGTAGCAGAAGTCCTTATCTGGCCAGCACTGATTCCCTCCTCCAGGTTACAGTTTCCAGTGCCATAAAAAGAGGGGATTCGGCTAAAACAGGGTCAGCCAACTGTGGCTAGTGGGTCATGTGGCCCCCGCCTGTCCCTGGGATGTGCCTTAATGGGCACAGACACACCCTCACTACCTCCTGTCTGTGGGGGCTCTTGCTGTACCACAGTGGAGCTGAGTTGTGACAGGGTCTGCATGGTCTGCAAAGCCAACACATTGACCCACTGGCCCTTTACAGACTTTCTGACCCCCTTGAACTAGAGGGTCTGGAAGGGCCCTTTCAGGTTTGCACTCTGAATTGTAAGGTCAGTTCTTAAATTCCCTGATTAGCTGTCAAGCCCTTGCCAGTGGACCATTGGCTTCAAGAATTACTTGTACCAATTTCCTTTATACAAGATCGCTTGCAGTCTGGGTGGTGGGGTATGACCCTAACATTGCTGAACATCCTTGTTGCCCACAGCCCACTGCACCCAGACAGGAGGACCCTGGAAAGCGAATTGCAACACTGGGCACGTCTCCTCTACCTTGTGTAGAAACTGTGACCTCTGGGAAAATAGCAGGCCCTGGCCAATGTCCAGGAAGTACATTGCCTACTGTTGAGAAGCACAGGGAACGGAGGCCCCTCACAGCCCCGTGATTCTGGTGAGCACGCTGGGCACAGGATGGGAGCCGTGGCCCATCTGGTTTTGCAGCTGTCTATAGCCCACCAGGTGGTTTCTGCTCAACCCAATGGTGGTGGGAGCTGCAAGGGTAGTTCCAGTGACCACCCCTGCTGGGCGGTTCCTGAGCTGTATCCCCTTTTGCCTGTGCAGGAAGAGGTTCTTGCTTTTTGCACATTTCATTCTCAGATCAGTGGCTGCCATGCTTTTTTGAAGATGATCTCAGTAAGAAATGCATTTTATAGTAAGCCAGTTGACAAATACTCAGTGCTTCCAGACGTGAATGTGTCTGCATGGGTTTGGGGGTGTAAGAATGAAACAACAGTTTCAGAAAACACTACTCACCCTCACTTGTTAGTGATGTACTTTGATCGATCCTATCCTAGTGTGTACTTTGTCATGGTTTCCATTTCCTAAAGTGATTTCTCAAGAATATCAAGTGACGACGTACAGTTTGGAAACATTGCTTTAGGTAAGGTACGGCATGTGGGAGAGGGCCTTTGGGGGAGCTATGATTATTTTTCCGTAATTCTTAATTGCACGCCACCTTAGGAACACTGGCTTGTAGCACGAGAAATGTCATTTGTGTCCATGTATCTGCGTGATCTTGGGCATGTCCCTCCCCCTCCTGGGCCCACTTCCCTTATACGTAAAAAGGGAGTTAGGACAGGCTGGTGGCTGGGTTTCCTTCCCACTCTGGTAGTCAGGGAGTCTATGCTGTGTGTGTCCCCAGTGTGTGAGGAATACCTGTCCTGTAATATTGGAGACAACATTAGAGCACACCTCTGGCTCAGGAAGGAGGGGGTGCTCCTGGATGATTTCCATTACAGCCCAAACAGAAGGGACTAGTCAGGAAGACCACTAACAAATCTCAGCTTGGTTGGGGCGCCTGGGTGGCTCAGTGGGTTAGAGCCTCTGCCTTCAGCTCAGGTCATGATCCCAGGGTCCTGGGTTCGAGCCCCACATGGGCTCTCTGCTCAGTGGGGAGCCTGCTTCCCCCTCTCTCTCTCTCTGCCTGCCTCTCTGCCTACTTGTGATCTGTCTGTCAAATAAATAAATAAAAATCTTAAAAAAAAAAAAGAAATCTCAGCTTGGCTGTTGAGCTCATCATTATCTGATGTACCCACATGCGTTGTCATACTCCTTTGGGGAAAATTCAGCTTCAGCTCATGACACTCTCTCTTCATCCCTGCAGGGAGCAGCAGATTGCCTGCATGCTCCGCGCAGGCACAGAGGCCTCGCTCCTTGTGCAGAGCTGGGTGAACAGCCAGGCCTCTGACTCCCACCAACTGGGAACCTGAGACCCCTAAAAGGGCAGGGGTGGCATCCCTGGACTGCAGAAGGCAGGATGCAGAAGATGGCCTGTTCAGGGGACCCTGCCAATTTTAGCATTTCTTGTTTTGTCTACCACAGAAGACCTAGCAGGCATAGTGCCTGCTGTAACCAGGAGGGTCAACCCTCCTCCCGGCTCCGTCCCTACTTGGGCAGGAAGCCATTCCAGGCTGGGTTGGCGTGTGTGTTTATAGGAGCATACCTGACCCAGAGGTTGGCTTTGAGGTTCTGCCCCAGGAGAGGGGCGGGCAACCACACTAAGAGACCTCCTTCCTCTTGGGATGGTAAACGGTGCCTTGGCCCCCCACAGTTGAATCCCTTGCTCAGAATTATGCAGCAGCTTGGGGAAAGATGGGCTGTCCAGCTTTCTAACCTCAACTTCCCCCTCCAGCCTAGGTCTTTATGTTTTCTGGTCATGTCAGCAGAAAGGTTTTGGGCTTGAACACTCAATGTAAGTATTTATTTTATTTTATCTATTATGCAACTGTGCCAGGATAATTTGTATACTAAAAATATACACAAAATAAAGATCAAAGTGGTGCGATGAATAATATTTTCAGTTAACATCAGTTTATTACTTGTTAGAGTCCAAAAATGGTTTTCTCTCAGTGGGGAAAAAATGTTTGTATATTCTTTATTTTCTTTTGACGTTTTGGCTCAACTCTGAGCGATATGGTGATTTTGAGGCTTGTGTTAAGCTCAGGTCATTTGGATGCTTGGATTAATGGCTGCTGTCCCTAAGGAAGATACAAGGGGTCCAAGTAGAAGCCACCCATGGTTGATGGCACATACTAGACCTCCCCTGAGCCTCATTCTTCATTTTTCAATTATATCTACTGATTAGGCAATGCTCTTTATTAAAACTTAGTAACTACATTTCTACCTTTCTTGCATTAATTGGTGATGTTCATAAAGTGAATTGGGTTGCCTTTCTATGTGCATTGTCTGGAAATTTTTTTAAAAAATATTTTATTTATTTATTTGACAGACAGAGATCACAAGTAGGCAAAGAGGCAGGCAGAGATAGAGGAGGAAGCAGGCCCTCCACTGAGCAGAGAGCCCGATGCGGGGCTCGATCCCAGGACCCTGGGATCATAACCTGAGCCGAAGGCAGAGGCTTAACCCACTGAGCCACCCAGGCGCCCCATTGTCTGGGAATTTTAAAAACATGTTGGAAAGAACTGTTTTTAAGGATTTATTTAGAATTGGCCTTATTGAAATATAATTCATATGCCATACAGTTTACCACAGAATTGTGCATCTATCACCATAGTCAATTTTAGAATATTTCATCAGCCCAAAAAGAAATCCTAACCCCATTAAAAGTTACCCCTCATCTCTCCCTACGCCTTAGCCCTAGACAACTGCTAATCTACTTTCTATCCCTATAGACTTACCTTTCCTGGATATTCCATATAAGTGGAATCATTCAACCTGTGGTCTTTTGTGACTGGTTTCTTTCACTTAGCATACTGTTTTCAAGGTTCATCTGTGTTGTGGTATGTGTTGGTACTTCATTCTTTTTTATGGCTAAATAATATTCTCCCATATGGGTATATCACATCTTTAAAATCCATGATCAGCTAACGGACATGTGGTTGGTTTCACTTCTCGCTATTAGGAACAGTTTTACTGTGAGGACTCATGGACTAACTTTTGTGTGGACATATGTTCTCATTTCTTATACTTAGCTGTGGAACTGTGGGGGTCATAGAGTAACTGTGTTTACTTTTTGAGGAACTGGTGGATTGTTTTCCAAAGTGGCTGCACCGTTTTAAGTTCCTACCAGCAACACTTGAGGGGTCCAGTTATGCTACATTTTGGGGGGGCAATTCTTATTATCTTTTGTTGTTGTTGTTGTTGTTATAGCCATCCTAGTGGGTGTGCAATGGTATCTCACTGTGGTTTTGATTTGTGTTTCCTTAATGACTAATGACATTGAACATCTTTTCATGTGCTTACAGGGCATTTGTGTATCTTCTTTGGAGAAATCCCTATCCAAGTCTTTTGCCCATTTTTAAGTTGGGTTGTCTTTTTGTTATTGAGTTCTGAGTGTTCTTAGTGTATTATATGATATCAGATATGTGATTTGCAAATATTTCCCCACATCCTTTGGGTTGTCTTTTTCATTTTCTTAATGTTTCTAGTTTTTAAAGTGTATAGATATCAGGGTTTCTGTAGGTGTCCCACCTAGGTGGTTTTCAGGCGGGAAGTCCCATAATACTGCAAACATTTCCAGACATTGGTTTTAAAAAATAATGCCTTCTTCAACATACAGCTTTGTTTCTGAAAGAGTTCTTTCCTCACTCGTGGTTACAAATTTTCTTTTACCTTGAAGGCTAAGAGTGTTTTAAAAATTTATTGGCCTAATCTTAATAAAATATGCTGGCAAGCTAACTGTTGGCTGCCTCTTGTCATCATAGAAAATGTCAGCCAACTTGGGACACCTTGTAAAGAGGAACATTTGGGTTGACAATTCCTTTAAGTGTCTTGCCATGAGGCAACCATTGTGGTACAAAGTTTCACGATCACTCGGAATGAAAGTTTAAAGGTCTTGCTTTTATAAAACTAACCGTATGGGAGATGTCCAGCGGTACTTACTATTGTGTTCTGACACCCACGTCTATGCCACAGTAACTTGTCTGCAAATGAACTACAAGTGAGGTGCTTTGCTTGTAAACTTCTTATATTAAAAGAAAAAAATTCTGGTTAAAGCAGAATTTTACACAATCTTCCCATAAGCCTTTACTTTTATTAAAGGTATCATTTAATGGTGAGTACAACTCTAGGGGATCTTATAGGAGCTCATAAAAAAAGACTTTTTAAGACACATTGCGTTACTGATACAGGATCTAACTATAAGCCAAAACATGTTAGGGACACCTGTCTTTTCATCTACTTGTATAATAAACTTCCTCAACTAATTAATTTGCATTGATGCTTGCCTCTGTAAATGTGCAGTGAGATTTGAATTCGTGTCGTACAGTAGCATCTGCTAACAAAGAATTATATTTTAGTTTATTGCTATCGTTTTTCATATTTTATTCCAGTCATTCTTTCCCCAGCAGGAGAAGAAGAGTGTGTTTCCCAAATAAGTGATTTTGTTAGTCTACTGCTATGATATGACAAGACTTGAAAGGAGTTCTAAAACTTAAGTTGGTGGATTAAATATTTCCTCACTTTAAAGATTACTGAAGAACTGTTAGAGGTTTGTCCTTGTATCTACATTCTCATTTAGATTTTAAATGTCTCACTCATCATGATGGTTTCACTATACCATTAGCCAGTATCTTCACATAATATACACTTTGGGGAGATTAAGAGTGGCTATAAATCCATTCTTCAAATCATCTTCTTGATTATTTCAATATTTGTGGCTGATTATCCATCAGGCTAATTAGATGGTCACTGTTTTTACTTGTGAATGTGACTGATGGAGGGTTTGTATCAGGGATGGGAAAAGGATCAGCTCGGCCATTTTCTGGTTGTTCACTGGGCCTACATAATTAACTTTATCTTCACTCTGTAGGTTTTTTTGCAGGAGTCTTGTAAGGTCATCTTGTAAGAGTGAATCTAGTTCAAACTAAACAATCTAACTGGGCACATGTCACTGTACCACAGCAGCCACTGCAGGGAGAAATGAGTGAATGAGAACCCCATGTCTCCTCTCCCAGGGTCTCTCAGGACACCTGTGCCTCACATCCAACCTGGGACAGTCTGATGTGTGGAAAAGCAAGAGCTGCCCCTTCAATCATGGAGTACATACCATAAAACAATCTCCTCATTTTGTAAGATAAAAATCAAATCTTTAACCTTTCTTTCCATCCCCTAGTAGATCGTTGTGACCATTTTAAGGTACATGTGCCCTACTTTGAAGACCTACGGCTCTAAACATTGGACCAAACTAATTTTTTAGGACAAAGATAGCAAACAAGTCTGATACATATTTGTTTTTCAAAAAGAAAAAAAAATCAAGCCTCCCTAAAGACATACCCATTTGACAAATGCATTATTTAATAGTTTTACTGGAAACCTTAATTTTAAAACACACTAATCTAAGTAGATAAGGGAAGCTTGTGATCCTATGATGGATGAGTTCATTGTGTAAAACAAATGATCAGTCCCTGTGTTTCATGATTTTGGACTTTGTGTTTTTAACCCCAGACATGGAGGACTGAGTTAATCATACTTCTTGGCTCAGGGACCATTAGCATTATTGTCTGTACAAGATCCCACTCTGGTGTCTAATTTTCATTATTCATTTCTTTTTATAGGCATTTCCCACTTCCATTTTCTTTCCTTCATAGGCAACCTTTCCCCATTTTGGATCTGTATCCATGTCTGTCTTTTTGCTTGTAAACAAACATACAGTTTATGTAATGTAGAGTTCATGCATAAACTATGCATAAATGTAATTTATAAAACGTGTATATAGTTTTGCATGCATACGTTTTAAAAATTTATATAAATGGTAATGTGCTCTAGATCTAATTCTGTTTCCCTTTTTTTGACTCAACACTGTGTTTTTGAGGTCTGTCTGTAGTGCTGTGTGTGCGTCTGGTGTGTGTATGTCTCTCACACCAGAATAGGATTCCACAGTGCTTGTGCGTCTTAGTGTGTGTGTTGCTTTATCTGGAAATGGATGCCTAGATCACCCTACTTCCCCACCACCACAACAAACAGGGACAAACATTCACGTATTTATCCCCTTGTAGGGCACCTACGAGCTCTTGCTATAGACTGAATGTCTGTGTTCTGAAATTCACACGTTCAGATCCTAACCCCAATGCGATTAGGGAGTAGGGCTCCTAGGAGATGTTTCGATCACGAGAGCAGAACCCTTAGAGAAGGGGATAAGTGCCTTTCTGAAAGAGACTCCGCAGAGTTCTCTGAACGCTCATGCCATGTGAGGACACAGGGAGAAGAGAGCCACCCGTGAACCAGGGAGTGACCTCTCCCCAGGCACTGAACCTGCTAGTGCCTTGATCTTGGACTTCCCAGCCTCCCAAACTGTGAGAAAGAAATTGTTGTTGTTTATAAGCAGCCTGGTGTTCAGTACTCTGTTAGAGTGGGCCCAACGGACTAAGACAGAACTACTCTGGAGCCGGCTTGCTGGGTCATAAAGTATCCATATACATAAACGTATAACACCCGTCAGGCTGTTTGCCACCTGGCCACTCCGGTGTGCTTTTCCCAGCTTTTCAGTTGTTGCCACTCCAGTAGGTATGATGTGATCTTTTGTTGTTTAATTTTCATTTTTCTGATAATGATGAATTTGAAATATCTCATCCACATGCTTGTCAGTCCTTTTGGATCTCCTCTTCTGTGCATTAACTACTTCTCTACTTGGCATGCACACTATTTTTCTGTTGGGCTTCCTTGTTCTATGCTTGCTAATTTGCAGGAGTTCCTTACGTATTCTAAATATCAGTCCTTTGTTTTTAGACATGTTTTAGTTATTTTTTAAAGATTTTGTCCATTTGCCAGAGAGGGAGATTGTAATCATAGGCAGGGACAGGGCAGGCAGAAGGAGAAGAAGGTTTCCCGCTGAACAGGGAGCCTGATGTGGGACTCAATGCCAGGACCCTGGGATCATGACCTGAGCTGAAGGCAGATGCTTAACCGGCTGAGCCACCCAGGCATCCCTTTCGACACATTGTAGACACACTTTAACAAATATCTTGTCCCGGTCTCTCACCACTCTGTGGAGTGGCTGTGCAATATGGTAGTTAGGAATGTAGCTCTTAGGGGCACCCGGCTGGCTCAGTTGGTAGAATGTGTGACTCTGGATCTTGGGGTCACAAGTTTAAACCCCATGTTGGGTATAGGGTTTATTTTAGAAAGGCAAGGCAAGGCAGGAAGGAAGGAAGGAAGGAAGGAAGGGGGGAGAAAGAACATGGCTCTAGATCAGATGGCCTCAGTTTGCCTTCTGGCTATGCCCATTACCTATGTGATCCTGGGAATGTTAAGTTGGTGCAGTTCAGCACCTTATCTGTAAAATGGGGATGAAAACAATACTCACCTCACAGGGCTGCTAAGAACATTAAGCCAGTCAATATTTTAGAGCACCTGGGTCAGTGCTGGCACAGAGTATGTAGTTCTGGAGTATTTGTTAAATAAGCACAAAATATTAACTTGGCACTGGAGTTCTTGGTTGAACAGAACCCCAGAATTTTGATGCAAGCATATTCATCAGGATCTTAATTTATGTTTTGTGCTTTGGGGATTCTGGGTAAGTTTTCTCCATTCCTAGTGAACAAAGGTTTTCTTCTGCATTATCTTCTATAAAACTTGTAATCTTACTTTCCACGTGGGGCATGTTGAACCATCTGGCTTCCACCATCTCATATGGCTTTAGGAAGGCATGCAGCTTTATTCCTTGCCATGCTGTGAATCAGTTTCCTAAGCTCAAACCGGGATGTCCTGGCCTCAGTGGTTGCAGTTCCCCTCTGTGGTACCCGCCAGCACACCGGGCTGGTGGAGCTCTCTGCATGCTTGTCGCCATTACTGCTTTGAGCTGTTACCACGTGGACTTAACCAGTAGGGCTTTAGGGGAGGTAGTAATATCTAGTAGTTTAGCTTCCTCTTTTTTTTCAATATAGGTCTAGCTATAGAGAGATAGTCTTCTTTTATACACATTTTAGAATGTGTTTCTCAAATTCCTTGTTAAGGTTCAGCTATCATTTTTACTGGTATAGCATTGAATTTCTACATTTAAGTGGGAGAAAACAGATATCTTTAAAATATGATGTTAACCCAACGGAGATCATGAAATGTTACCCAATTTATTCAGCTCTTTTAAAATGTCCTTCAAAAGAGCTTAATTTTATTTTCCACAGAGGGCTGAGGCATTCTTTAAGT
Source organism: Lutra lutra (assembly GCF_902655055.1). Lineage (NCBI taxonomy): Eukaryota > Metazoa > Chordata > Mammalia > Carnivora > Mustelidae > Lutra > Lutra lutra. The sequence continues at coordinate 1,140,241 of NC_062291.1, read as the reverse complement.
TCATTCTTGGATGTAATTTTTGCCCCTATTGTTAATCATTTCTTCTTGCTATCATTCTTTTGTTGATTTTTAGTGATAAAGAGAAATGCTGTAGTGATTTTAGTTACTTTTTCTTGTCTCCTGCAATTTTATGGAATTCATTTCGTTCCTTAATATAGATGATTCCATTGTCTGCAAATAATGGTATTTTTTTCTTTTCCCTTCCAAATGTTATGTTTCCCCTCTTTTTAAAGGAATTTCCTGTTGGCTGAGACCTCTAGGACTGTGTTAAAGGATGGTCATAGGAGTCCCCAGTGGGAAAGCATTGTCTTACTTTCAGTCTTAAAGGGTGTGAGGCTCAAGTTTCTTCCTTAAGCTTAACTTTTGTAAGTTTGTAAGTTTTCTGGTATAAAATTTTTTCTGAATTCAGGCATTTCCTTTCAATTTGTAATTTGTTCAGTTTCTTCAGAGCTTTTTAAAAAGTAATAAATAGATAGTGAACTTTAGCAACTGTGTTTTTGCAAAAATTAAGATAATCATAGAATTGTTTTTTATTCTAGTAATGTTAAAAACTACATTAACAGATCTTTTATTTTTTTATTTTTGTAAAGATTTTATTTATTTTGAGAGAGAGCGTGCACACGTGTGCATGAGTGTGTGTGGCAGGGGGGCAGAGGGAGAGAGAGAATTTCAAGCAGACTTCCCGCTGAGCATGGAGTCCACATGGGACTCCATCCCATGACCTGAGATCACAGCCTGAATTGAAATTAAGAGTCCAATGCCCAACCACTGAGCCACCAAGGTGTCCTCAGATTCCAGGGATTTTAACTTTGAAGACCCAACCAAGGAACAACCTTGAGAAACCAGCAGGCACACCCATGGTATTGGGCCTCTGTTTGCTATTCTGTCACGATGGGAACAATGGCAGCGCACCCGCCCCCACCTGGCGGGGACTTAGATTGGAGCCATCTGCTTGGGACATCACACAGAGCTTGGGACTCTCTCAGCCTGGCTCTCACCTATCCTGGGGTGACCTGGAAGAAGTGTTTACCTTTGTGAAACTTTGATTTCCACCCACATTTAAAAGGTAGAAAATCAGCCTTGATTGCTACCCATTCCTATTGGCTCTGGCTTAAACGGAGTTATTAAAAAATCCTTTTGTCTCAGCCCAGTGATTCAGGTTTTAATTATCAATCACGAGCAATGTGTTCTGTGTTCTGCTCTTCCCTCTCCTCGCAATGATTCACCTTCAGTGAATTCGACTTGAGATAAAAGTTGGGACTCTGACCATTTCCTGCATGTCTTTTCCAAGGCCAGGGTTATGTCCCAGCCCCTTCTCGAGGTCCCATGAGGGTGGGATGAGCCCAGGCCTTGGACAGATTCCACCAGAGCTCTGAGCGGCAGGTGCCAGCTGTGTGGGCCTTGCACGGGTGAAAGCATGGCTCTAGGCATGAGCATGTGTGTAATACAAGGAAGTGGACCCTTTGAGACTCTGAAGGTAAGTCCAATATGAGTTCTAGGTATTTTATGAATATTAATCATCTAGAGAAGAGGTGGTTTCCTGATGGTTCCTGGAATTTGCTTCATCTCTTGAATTCTACTTTATGCCCTATAGCCCGTACCCATTTAGATTGTGCTGGCATTTGAGATTGGTTGGACAGAGCTGGGAAGTTTGATTAATTAGTCCTTTGTTCCTGTGGTTTGATCTGAGCGCACGTAGGGAGGCTGTTGTACTGCTCAGCTCTGTGCTGCTGGGATGTCTAGGGCCTTGTGCCTGCCTGGCTGGTTATCTTGACCTCCCAAGATTTAAGTCCTTGAAACAAATTGACTAAAGCTTGGTGTTCTTTTGCTCACTCTGTGTCCCTGAAGAGTGAACAGTGTTACACCTCCCTGAGCTTCTTTTTGCAGACGTAAGAAGGACTTGCCTTCTGAGCCCAGTCAGATGGGGACAGGGGCAGAGTCTGTGAAGCTCTGTTGCAGCAGTTCCCTTTGCTCTGGTGTTAGTGACCATTGCAGGGGCTTCTCTGTGAGACGGAGAGGTTAGGGATGGTGGATGGGGCAGCTTCTTGACATTCTTGGAAAGGGAGACTTGCATGTGTTTCTTCAGCTGTAAACCATATACACCATCCTGCGAGAAATCCCTGTGCTCTCGCTGGTTGGAGTAAATGCTGCATGGTACAGCCAAGCTCCATCTGACACAGAGAGAAACTTGTTACCAAGCATGCATATGGGGTGGTTTATTGATCATTTTATTCTCTTTGCAAGAGAAAAGGGAAGTCTGAAGATATTGAGCACCTGGCCTAGACAGGCAGGCAAGGAAAATGCGGGGAGTTTCAGAACAGACGGAAGGTGACCAGAAAACTCAGATCTCAACCTTGACCGCCTCCCACTCTGGCTCTGAGAGCTGATTGGGAGAGGGTTCCTGTATGTCTGTGTCCTTGTGGGCTGTGCATGACTTCTGCCATGTCTGGCTGTGATGTCCCTGCAGGCATGGGGGATTTGCCTTGTTATTTACACACAAAATATAAGAGAATGTCACCAATTCAGGAAAGCCTTACCTCTGACCACACCATGTTCTCTCTCATGTTCTTGACTACTCTGTTGGCCAATCTGTTAAATGGGGTCATGGTACTGACTTCATGGGTTGTCAAGAGGTTTAAATGTATCTACCCCCACCCCATATTTCTGCACCCAGAAAGAGTATAGGAGAAAATTCTCCCCATTCGCCTGCCTTGACTCTACTCTCTACATGGCCTTATGTCCATGTGGTGGACACCCCAATTTCCTGCCCCTGCCGACAGCTGTTGAAGCCTAGGAGTTCACTCACCTATAGGGTGTTCCGTCCTTTGGAGGATGGATGCAGGAAGAGGTCTCTGTGCCCTGGGAGTTGACCCACATTTGGAGGCAAGAGCTTCAGGAGTCTGGCCTGGAAGGAGAGGTTCACCTGGTCCCCTGACACCCAGACTCCTCCCCCCACAGGGAGAGAGTAGCCAGATGGGAGCCTGGGCAGGACACTCTAAGTGGGAGACCCAGGGGCTGGATCTAAGGGTGGCTCAGGTCTAAGGGTGGTGTTGTGACAAACCTTACCCTATTAGGACACTTTCTGATGCACAGAAAAACCTAACTCCTTCTAATCAGCTTAAGGAAAAGGGGGACTTATTTGCCTCAATTAGGAAAAACAGAAATGGAGTGGCTTTGGGCATGATTGGATCTAAGGGCTCAAAGAGAGAGGTCGAGGCATCTCTTTTTCCTCTTGTCCTCTCTCATCCCTGGGGTACTGGTGGGTGGACTCAGTCTCCTCATGAAGACAGGCCTGTACCTTGTAGAGCAGAAGAGGGACACACAGATCACATTAGTGTAATAACACCAGAACTAAAAGAATTTTTATTGTGCACATTGGAAATACCAGCTCATATGCTTATCCCTGGGCCAGTCTGGTGTCTAAGTAGAAGATGTTAGGATGGGCCAAGCCAGGGCAAGTTTGGGGTGGGGTATTGCAATGGTGGAAGCACTTGGAGGGAGGGAGGAACAGTTCTCCAACAGAGGAAGCTGCTGTGAGGAGAAGGTTGTGTGGTGTGAGCAAAGGGGGCTGGATAGACAAAACCACCCACGGAGCACTCCGCATGCCCAGCCCTGCCTGGTGTGGCGTCTGCTCAGCCTGTAAGAGGTGGCAGGTCAACCCCCCATTCTTCCTGTTTCCTCCTTGGAAGGCATTTATCACGAATAGTCTTGTGCAAATGAGTCACTAAAATTTTCCATATTTGTCTTTATCCTTGTAGAAGTTTGATGCTCTTCTTCCAATTCTCCATAAAAGCGGGAGCCTAATAATATACAAAAATATAGGGAAAAGCAGAACCTCTGATCTTGCTCCCCCTCCCCCACAACTCCCCAGCCCCATGGTCCCCCCTTCTCTTCTCTTCCCCTTTTATTTTCCCTTTCTGTCTCCTCCATCTCCCCTCACCTCCCCCTCCCTTTTTCTCTTCCTCTGTCTTTCCCCTTTTCACCCCCATTCCCAGTGGATTTCCTTCCTCTCTCGTTCATCAGCTGGATTCACATGTGAACAGCTGTTTTGATCGTTGACTTTGCCAAAGTGCTAAAAGTAGCCAGCTAGCAAGTTCAGTATGGTGGGCTGTGCGGAAATGCCAAGCAAAAGTAAATTGATTTTTCTGCTTGATTGTCATCACATTGTTCTAAGGTAGTTTCTCGAAGAGGCAGGCTGTATTTTTCTTGAGGTGTAAGTTTAAGAGATTTCCTCTACCCACATCCAATATGAGGTCTTAAGCCTTCAATCCAATTACTTCCTGATTGGATTTGCATGCTTCTTCCTCAATTAGCAAATGAGCTGTCACGTCATTGGTGGGGCCTGTCCTTGGCTCTTTCTGAAGGTGGCCCCGAAGTGCTCCGTTTTTCCTCTGATTGGGTGTATCAAAGCAATTTAAAGCCTGCCTCCACCACCTGTAGACAGGAAGCCCCTTCCTGGTATGTGGACATCAGTACTGTGTGACATGAGATGCTGGATGAAGCCAGTGCTGGCCAGGGCATGTGGATGGTGCAGTCCCCACGGTGGAGCCAGTGGGCCTCACTGAAGCTTGAAGGACAGAGTTTAGGACAGAGAAGAAGGAAGAATAGCAGTTAATAAAAATATATGAAACTGATACAGCCTGGAAATATTAAACTGTATGCCCAGAGTCATAGATAGCAGAAATGTGGTGGGCCATCAGGTGTGTCTTTTGGTAAGTTTTTTAGGATGCTCCATTTGAGATATTCCTAGAATTGTCACCATCTAGTTGAGTGTCTCACCAGGTGCCCTGCTGATCTGGACAGTTGCTTGTGTGTGGGACTGACACTGGCACTGCTGGGCCTTTAGGGTCCTAGATCCCTGAGCCCTAGAGCCTGGGAGCGCCCTCCCCATTCATGGGGCCAAGCAAAAATGTTCCTACACATTTCCATAAACTCTCTACAGTAATCACTTTTTGGACAAGGAACTGAAGTTCCTTGTTCAGGGAATTGAGGCTTGGCCCAGAACAAGAGCTTCGTGGGGGCTTGACTCCATCTGAGGTGCTTTCTACTGCTACCAGGTCCATTTGCACAGTGAGAAGCCTGAGCCAGGCAGAGGAGCCATGGAGAAATGTCTTACTTTGTTCTGTGGTTGGTATTGGAGGACTGAGTGTGTCCTCTCGTGCTCTCTTGCTCTCTCTATCTCTGTCTCTCCCTCTGTCTCTGTGTACCTGTCTGTCTCTCTTATACATGCACACTCACCCATCCACATCGATCCATCCACACAAACAATAACCTTTCTTGGAGGATCTTTCTGTGTTTCCTCTGATGCTTTTAGCCCTCCCCAAAATGGCCTTGAAATGCTAAAGCTCCTTGCATGGGATTTGTTACTACTATTCATTTCACTGTTGGACAAGAAACTTAGACATAATGGTGAGCCTTTTTTTTTTTTTCTTTCCCTTTTTAATCCAACAGAATGGTATATATAGACTTGCTAGACCATGAGCTCCTTTAGGACTGGATCTTGTCATCCCCACATTTGTGTTTCCAGGGGCAACTGCAGTGCCTAACACACCACATAAGAGTGAGTGTGCCGAATGAATGGGTGTGTGCTGTGTGATGCATGAATGAATGGGGCATGCGCAGACCTCAGGCTGTCCTGATGGGTCATACAGTTCCTGCCAACACCGACCCCACAAGGTCACAGCGACAGAGCATTTCCTGAAGTCAAAGGGCACAGACACCCCAGAGGTAACATTGAACAAGCTACGGTGAGGTGTTTACATTTGAACACGGCCCGTTGTTTGGAGTTACGAGCAAGCAGAAGTTTGCTACTAATCTGCTTTAATGTTAACATGAATGAAGCATGTGGTAGATCCTTTCCTAACCAGAACTTAGCTGACTAGACCCATGAGGTGAATAATGTTCTCCTTTATACATTCAACTTTCAGGAGAATATGCTAGACAGTTTTCTGCTGAGACAACAAACAACTCACGTCTCTCAGTGATTTTCCTCTCTTCTTGGCCTGGCTTTGCTCCAGGTCAGGTCTGGTCTGGGGACTCTGGTGAAGAAGCCTGGCCTCCTCCCAGGGACCAAGCAAACACTTAGGAACATTCGAAGCTTTGCCTGGGTTTAGCATGGTCATATCCATTCACATTTAATCGGCAAGTCTCATGTCCCAACCCAGCATTGTGGGGCCAGTGTGTATGTGTATGTGTGTGTGTGTGTGTGTATTTTCTTCTTCTTTTTTTTTTAAATTAAGATTTAAAAAATTTTTTTTTTAATTTGACAGAGAGAGAGAGAGAGGGAGAGAGGTCACAAGTAGGCAGGGGACGAGGGGAAGCAGGCTCCCTGCTGAGCAGAAAGCTGGATGTGGTGCTCAATCCCAGGACCCTGAGACCATGACCTGAGCCAAAGGCAAAGGCTTAACCCACTGAGCCACCCAGGCACCCCTGTGTGTGTATTTTCTTGATTCAAAGATACATCTTGACCAATTAATAGCCTTTTACAAATAAAAGAAGTACTTCTAATACTTTTATTTCAGAAATAGTAAAATGTGATAAAAATGTATTTTTAATTTGTGAAAACATATATGTCATTCTCAACGTGGGACCATACTCTACATACTATTTTGTAACACTTAAAATTTATATTGTAACTAGCTCTCTTTTCCATTAATGCAATTCTACAACATAATTTAGATGACTGTAAATGTTAACTTAAATCACTATATGGATAAACATTAAATACATGGCTAATTCTCTGTTAAAAAAATTAGCATTTTTTTCACAGTTTATTCTGCAATTAACTTTTTGGCTACTAATATATGTGCATACCTATGATGATTTTCTGAGGATAATATAGTAACATTGTTAATGATTGTCAAATGTTAATGATTATCTTGGGTTTTTTTTGTTTTGCTTTGTTTTTAGTGGTTGCCATAGGGCCTAGAGTATGCATCTTTACTTATCAGAACATATTTCAGATTTATTAACTAAGTATGATTTACTAACTTAATTCCAGTGAGATACAGAGACACTCCTCCCGTGTAAATCTATTCTCCCATTCCCCTTTCTATAGTACTATAGATGACATCCTTGTATGTTACAAATCTAATAATACATTGTTATAATTATTACTTTATGTATTTTATGCCTTTTAGAGAAGCTGGGAAGGGAGCAAGTACAAAGTACCTATTTATTTCTTTCTCTTCACGTGATCTTGTGCACTGGTATTACCATGTGGTGTCATTTCCTTACTCCAGTACAAGTTTGTCTCCACCTACCCCCTTTGTGATGTTAGTTTCAAATATGTTACGTTTCTATGTTATAGATTTGACAGTACATTATAAATATATGCAACTGTTTATAAAATCAGTTCATAAAAGAATATGCTTTTAAAATATCTTTTATAATTACATAGTCACCTTTATTGGTACTCTTTATTTTTTTTTAATATTTTTTTTATTTTTTATTTTATAAACATATATTTTTATCCCCAGGGGTACAGGTCTGCGAATCGCCAGGTTTACACACTTCACAGCACTCACCATAGCACATACCCTCCCCAATATCCTTAACCCCACCCCCCCTCTCCCAACCCCCTCTCCCCATCAACCCTCAGTTTGTTTTGTGAGATTAAGAGTCACTTATGGTTTGTCTCCCTCCCAATCCCATCTTGTTTCATTTATTCTTCTGCTACCCCCTCAACCCCCCATGTTTCATCTCCTCTCCCTCATATCAGGGAGATCATATGATAGTTGTCTTTCTCCAATTGACTTATTTCACTAAGCATGATACCCTCTAGTTCCATCCACGTCGTCGCAAATGGCAAGATTTCATTTCTTTTGATGGCTGCGTAGTATTCCATTGTGTATATATACCACATCTTCTTTATCCATTCGTCTGTTGATGGACATCTAGGTTCTTTCCATAGTTTGGCTATTGTAGACATTGCTGCTATAAACATTCGGGTGCACGTGCCCCTTCGGATCACTACGTTTGTATCTTTAGGGTAAATACCCAGCAGTGCAATTGCTGGGTCATAGGGTAGTTCTATTTTCAACATTTTGAGGAACCTCCATGCTGTTTTCCAGAGTGGTTGCACCAGCTTGCATTCCCACCAACAGTGTAGGAGGGTTCCCCTTTCTCCGCATCCTCGCCAGCATCTGTCATTTCCTGACTTGTTAATTTTAGCCATTCTGACTGGTGTGAGGTGATATCTCATTGTGGTTTTGATTTGTATTTCCCTGATGCCAAGTGATGTGGAGCACTTTTTCATGTGTCTGTTGGCCATCTGGATGTCTTCTTTGCAGAAATGTCTGTTCATGTCCTCTGCCCATTTCTTGATTGGATTATTTGTTCTTTGGGTGTTGAGTTTGCTAAGTTCTTTATAGATTTTGGACACTAGCCCTTTATCTGATATGTCGTTTGCAAATATCTTCTCCCATTCTGTCAGTTGTCTTTTGGTTTTGTTAACTGTTTCCTTTGCTGTGCAAAAGCTTTTGATCTTGATAAAATCCCAATAGTTCATTTTTGCCCTTGCTTCCCTTGCCTTTGGCGATGTTCCTAGGAAGATGTTGCTGTGGCTGAGGTCGAAGAGGTTGCTGCCTGTGTTCTCCTCAAGGATTTTGATGGATTCCTTTCTCACATTGAGATCCTTCATCCATTTTGAGTCTATTTTCGTGTGTGGTGTAAGGAAATAGTCCAATTTCATTTTTCTGCATGTGGCTGTCCAATTTTCCCAACACCATTTATTGAAGAGCCTGTCTTTGTTCCATTGGACATTCTTTCCTGCTTTGTCGAAGATGAGTTGACCATAGAGTTGAGGGTCCATTTCTGGGCTCTCTATTCTGTTCCATTGATCTATGTGTCTGTTTTTGTGCCAGTACCATGCTGTCTTGATGATGACAGCTTTGTAATAGAGCTTGAAGTCTGGAATTGTGATGCCACCAACTTTGGCTTTCTTTTTCAATATTCCTTTGGCTATTCGAGGTCTTTTTTGGTTCCATATAAATTTTAGGATTATTTGTTCCATTTCTTTGAAAAAAATGGATGGTACTTTGATAGGAATTGCATTAAATGTGTAGATTGCTTTAGGTAGCATAGACATTTTCACAATATTTATTCTTCCAATCCAGGAGCATGGAACATTTTTCTATTTCTTTGTGTCTTCCTCAATTTCTTTCATGAGTACTTTATAGTTTTCTGTGTATAGATTCTTAGTCTCTTTGGTTAGGTTTATTCCTAGGTATCTTATAGTTTTGGGTGCAATTGTAAATGGGATGGACTCCTTAATTTCTCTTTCTTCTGTCTTGTTGTTGGTGTAGAGAAATGCAACTGATTTCTGTGCATTGATTTTATATCCTGACACTTTACTGAATTCCTGTACAAGTTCTAGCAGTTTTGGAGTGGAGTCTTTTGGGTTGTCCACATATAGTATCATATCATCTGCAAAGAGTGATAGTTTGACTACTTCTTTGCCGATATGGATGCCTTTAATTTCCTTTTGTTGTCTGATTGCTGAGGCTAGGACTTCTAGTACTATGTTGAATAGCAGTGGTGATAACGGACATCCCTGCCGTGTTCCTGACCTTAGCGGAAAAGCTTTCAGTTTTTCTCCATTGAGAATGATATTTGCGGTGGGTTTTTCATAGATGGCTTTGATAATATTGAGGTATGTGCCCTCTATCCCTACAGTTTGAAGAGTTTTGATCAGGAAGGGATGCTGTACTTTGTCAAATGCTTTTTCAGCATCTATGGAGAGTATCATATGGTTCTTGTTCTTTCTTTTATTAATGTGTTGTATCACATTGATTGATTTGCGGATGTTGAACCAGCCTTGCAGCCCTGGAATAAATCCCACTTGGTCGTGGTGAATAATCCTTTTAATGTACTGTTGAATCCTATTGGCTAGTATTTTGGCGAGAATTTTTGCATCTGTGTTCATCAAGGATATTGGTCTGGAGTTCTCTTTTTTGATGGGATCCTTGTCTGGTTTTGGGATCAAGGTGATGCTGGCCTCATAAAATGAGTTTGGAAGTTTTCCTTCCATTTCTATTTTTTGGAACAGTTTCAGGAGAATAGGAATTAGTTCTTCTTTAAATGTTTGGTAGAATTCCCCCGGGAAGCCGTCTGGCCCTGGGCTTTTGTTTGTTTGGAGATTTTTGATGACTGTTTCAATCTCCTTACTGGTTATGGGTCTGTTCAGGCTTTCTATTTCTTCCTGGTTCAGTTGTGGTAGTTTATATGTCTCTAGGAATGCATCCATTTCTTCCAGATTGTCAAATTTGTTGGTGTAGAGTTGCTCATAGTATGTTCTTATAATTGTCTGTATTTCTTTGGTGTTCGTTGTGATCTCTCCTCTTTCATTCATGATTTTATTTATTTGGGTCCTCTCTCTTTTCTTTTTGATAAGTCTGGCCAGGGGTTTATCGATCTTATTAATTCTTTCAAAGAACCAGCTCCTAGTATTGTTGATTTGTTCTATTGTTTTTTTGGTTTCTATTTCATTGATTTCTGCTCTGATCTTTATGATTTCTCTTCTCCTGCTGGGTTTAGGGTTTCTTTCTTGTTCTTTCTCCAGCTCCTTTAGGTGTAGGGTTAGGTTGTGTACCTGAGACCTTTCTTGCTTCTTGAGAAAGGCTTGTACCGCTATATATTTTCCTCTCAGGACTGCCTTTGTTGTGTCCCACAGATTTTGAACCGTTGTGTTTTCATCATCATTTGTTTCCATGAATTTTTTCAATTCTTCTTTAATTTCCTGGTTGACCCATTCATTCTTTAGAAGGGTGCTGTTTAGTCTCCATGTATTTGGGTTCTTTCCAAATTTCCTCTTGTGATTGAGTTCTAGCTTCAGAGCATTGTGGTCTGAAAATATGCAGGGAATGATCCCAATCTTTTGATACTGGTTGAGACCTGATTTAGGACCAAGAATGTGATCTTTTCTGGAGAATGTTCCATGTGCACTAGAGAAGAATGTGTATCCTGTTGCTTTGGGATGAAATGTTCTGAATATATCTATGATGTCCATCTGGTCCAGTGTGTCATTTAAGGCCTTGATTTCCTTGTTGATCTTTTGCTTGGATGATCTGTCCATTTCAGTGAGGGGAGTGTTAAAATCCCCTACTATTATTGTATTATTGTCGATATGTTTCTTTGATTTTGTTATTAATTGGTTTATATAGTTGGCTGCTCCCACGTTAGGGGCATAGATATTTAAAATTGTTAGATCTTCTTGTTGGACAGTTCCTTTGAATATGATATAGTGTCCTTCCTCATCTCTTATGGCTTAAAATCTAATTGATCTGATATAAGGATTGCCACTCCTGCTTTCTTCTGATGTCCATTAGCATGGTAAATTCTTTTCCACCCCCTCACTTTAAACCTGGAGGTGTCTTTGGGTTTAAGATGAGTTTCTTGTAGGCAACATATAGATGGGTTTTGTTTTTTTATCCATTCTGATACCTGGTGTCTTTTGATTGGGGCATTTAGCCCATTAACATTCAGGGTAAGTATTGAGAGATATGAATTTAGTGCCATTGTATTGCCTGTAAGGTGACTGTTATTGTATATTGTCTCTGTTTCTTTCTGATCTACTACTTTTAGGGTCTCTCTTTGCTTAGAGGACCCCTTTCAATATTTCCTGTAGAGCTGGTTTGGTATTTGCAAATTCTTTCAGTTTTTGTTTGTCCTGGAAGCTTTTAATCTCTCCATCTATTTTCAATGATAGCCTAGCTGGATATAGTATTCTTGGCTGCATGTTTTTCTCATTTAGTACTCTGAATATATCATGCCAGCTCTTTCTGGCCTGCCAGGTCTCTGTGGATAAGTCTGCTGCCAATCTAATATTTTTACCATTGTACGTTACAGACTTCTTTTCCCGGGCTGCTTTCAGGATCTTTTCTTTGTCACTAAGACTTGTAAATTTTACTATTAGGTGATGGGGTGTGGACCTATTCTTATTGATCTTGAGGGGGGTTCTCTGAACCTCCTGGATTTTGATGCTTGTTCCCTTTGCCATATTGGGGAAATTCTCTCCAACATACCTCCTGCTCCCCTCTCTGTTTCCTCTTGTTCTGGAATCCCAATTATTCTAATGTTGTTTCGTCTTATGGTGTCACTTATCTCTCGAATTCTCCCCTCATGGTCCAGTAGCTGTTTGTCCCTCTTTTGCTCAGCTTCTTTATTCTCTGTCATTTGGTCTTCTATATCGCTAATTCTTTCTTCTGCCTCATTTATCCTAGCAGTGAGAGCCTCCATTTTTGATTGCACCTCATTAATAGCTTTTTTGATTTCAACTTGGTTAGATTTTAGTTCTTTTATTTCTCCAGAAAGGGCTTTTATATCTCCCGAGAGGGTTGCTTTAATATCTTCCATGCCTTTTTCAAGCCTGGCTAGAACCTTTAGAATCATCATTCTGTACTCTATATCTGACATATTACCAATGTCTGTATTGATTAGGTCCCTAGCCTTTGGTACTGCTTCTTGTTCTTTTTTTTTGTGATGAATTTTTCCGCCTTGTCATTTTGTCCAGATAAGAGTATATGAAGGAGCAAGTAAAATACTAAAAGGGTGGCAACAACCCCAGGAAAATATGCTTTAGCCAAATCAGAAGAGATCCCAAATCGTGAGGGGGGAGAAAAGGGATAAAAAGGGGTTCAGAAAGAAAAAAGAAAAACAAAAAAGAAACTATTAAAAAAAGAAAGCCGATAAAGAAAAAATATAAAAAGAGGAAAAAAAAATATATATATTAGATAAACTATTTAAAAAACATTAAAAAAGAAAACGGTAAAAGTTAAAAAAATTTAGCAGAAGAAGAGAAAAAGAAAAAAAATTGAAAATGAAAAAAAAAATTAAATTAACTGCAAGGCTAAAAAATCATGGGGAGAAAGCCATGAGCTCCTTGCTTTGCTTTCTCCTCCTCTGGAATTCCGCTGCTCTCCTTGGTATTGAAACTGCACTCCTTGGTAGGTGAACTTGGTCCTGGCTGGGTTTCTCCTTGATCTTCTGGGCGAGGGGCCTGTTTTAGTGATTCTCAAGCGTCTTTGCCCCGGCGGAGTTGCACCCCCCCTTACCCGGGGCCGGGCTGAGTAATCCGCTTGGGTTTGCTGGGTTTGCTTTCGGGAGCTTTTATTCCCTGAGCGCTTTCCGTAGAGTCTGGAAGACGGGAATGAAGATGGCGGCCTCCCGGTCTCCGGCCCGGAGGAGCCGAGAGCCCGGGGCCCCACTCCTCAGTGCGCCCTCAGAGAACAGCGCCCAATGACTCCCGTCACCCTGGCCTCCGGCCGCGCTCCGAGCTGACCGAGCCTGCGACCGGTTCAAGGCAACCCCGAGCTGAGAGTCACTCCTCGGCTCTGTCTCTGTAGCCGGCTTCCCCGTTCTAATACCGGTAAGCTCTGCGACACTCAGACACCCCTGATTCTTCTGCGACCCTGCGGTACCTGAGGCCGCGCTGACCCCGCCCGGGCTTCACCCCAGTTAAGCCTCTGGAGCGATGTCCCTCAGCGGAACAGACTTTTTTTTTTTTTAAAGATTTTATTTATTTATTTGACAGAGAGAGAGAGATCACAAGCAGGCAGAGAGGCTGGCAGAGATACAGGAGGAAGCAGGCTCCCCGCTGAGCAGAGAGCCCGATACGGGACTCGATCCCAGGACTCTGAGATCACGACCTGAGCCGAAGGCAGCGGCTCAACCCACTGAGCCACCCAGGCGCCCCCGGAACAGACTTTTAAAAGTCCTGATTTTGTGCTCCGTTGCTCCGCCGCTTGCCGGGAGCCGGCCCCTCCCACCACGGTCTATCTTCCCATCGCTTTGGATTCACTTCTCCGCCAGTCCTACCTTGCAGATAGTGGTTGATTTTCTGTTTCTAGAGTTGCTGTTCTTCTTCTCTTCGATCTCCCGTTGGATTTGTAGGTGTTTGCAATCTTTAGATAAGCTATCTAGCTGATCTCCCGCTACCCGAAGTAGTCTCAGCTGCTACTTCTCCGCCATCTTGACTCCCCCCCTCGGTACTCTTTATTTTTTTTCACGAGGGTTTGAATTACCATCTGGAGTCCTTTGCTTTCAACCTAAGAAGTTCCTTTAGTATTTCTTTTTTTTTTTTAAAGATTTTATTTACTTATTTGACAGACAGAGATCACAAGTAGGCAGAGAGGCAGGCAGAGAGAGAGGAGGGGAAGCAGTCTCCCTGCTGAGCAGAGAGCCCAATGTGGGGCTCGATCCCAGGACCCTAGGACCATGACCTGAGCTGAAGGCAGAGGCCTTAACCCACTGAGCCACCCAGGCGCCCCTTCCTTTAGTATTTCTATTAAGAAGAGTTTGTTATCAATGAATTATTTTAGTTTTGTTTAGCCAAGAATGTCTTTGTTTCTTCTTTGGTTTTGGAAAAATAGTTTTACTGGATATAGGATTCTTGATCAATGCTTTTTGTTTTCTTTTTTCTTTCAACACTTAAAATAAAGCATCCAACTGCACCTGGTCTCCACAGCTTCTGATAAGTCAGCTGTTCATCTTACTGGGATGCTTTGTATATGATGGGTCCATGTGCTCTTGCTGCTTTCAAGAGTTTCTCGTTGGCTGCTAATTATTCTACTCACAGTAGATTCCAGATAGATAGAAGGCACAATACTTACTCACATTTTCCAAGGCCAGGCTCCCCTGGTAGCTCTTCAGGATGATCCATAATCTTTCCCTTCCCAACATATTTAACCTCATCTCCCTTCCTCTGCAAGTTGACCCCTACTGGTTAACAAGGTTCCCCTCCCCTAGTGCCCCACACAGATCCTAGGCTCATTCAAAACCCCACCTTTTGGGGTGTCTGTGTGGCTCAGTGGGTTAAGCCTTTGCCTTTGGCTCAGGGTCCTGGGATTGAGCCCTGCATCGGGCTCTCTGCTCGGCAGGGAGACTGCTTCCCCTCCTCTCTCACTGCCTGTCTCTCTGCCTACTTGTGATCTCTGTCTGTCAAATAAATAAATAAAATCTTTAAAAATAAATAAATAAATAAATAAATAAATAAATAAAAAACCCCACCTTTCCATTGTCTCCCCCTTTTTAAAAGATTTTATTTATTTATTTATCTGAGAGAGAGGGAGAAAGAATAAGCAGGTGGAGAGGAAGAGGGAGAAGCATAGTCCCTGCAGAGTGGGGAGCCTGTTGTGGGGCTTGATCCCAGGACCCTGAGATCATGACCTAAGTTGAAGGTAGGTGCATAACCAAATGAGCCACCCAGGCACCCCTTGTTTTGCCTTTTTTTGAAAAGGACATTCCTCCTGCCTCCTGCCTCCTGTCCACCCTAATGTGTAAAATTTCGGGCTTCAGAGGTCAAGAGATCTGTGTAATTACTGCTTCTTTGGCTGTGTGTGACTTTAGTTAACCTTTAAAGTCAGAGTTACCTCATATAAAATTAAAATAGTAAAAACAGTTTCTAAGTGTTGATGGAAGAAAGACATGTGGAGAGTCACATACAAAGCACTTTGCATAGGGCAAAGGGAAGGACTCATGCATGGCTATTGTCATTGTTACCATCCATTCTTTAAAGTCCATCCCAGATCAACCTTCTTCATGAGGGTTCTTTGGCTTCTCTAGCTACACAGCCATCAAGTCCTAGTGTACCGAGGGCACCAGATTTGGCCATGCATTGTTCTCCCTGTGGTGGATGTATTAGACATATCCTCCGCACTAGACTGCACACTTCTGAGCACACAGACTGGTTTTTCTTTATATGCCTTCTGTCTGTCAGCAGCCCTTGTGAGATCTTCTGGTCAGAACTCAGGGAAACATGGGGTGGTTTCTCATCCATTGTAAGTCGATGTCTTCTGAATCTAAGCTCCTAGGAGCCCACAATCCACATGACATAGGTTGAGCTCACCCACCAGGAGGGTTGCTGCAACCTGGGAAGATACCCAGACTGGATTCGAGTAAAGCTGGTCTGTGGCAAATGGAAGGAATGGACCAGGGCTGGGTGCCCAGCAGCATGTCATCCTGCTAGGTGACAGAGGGCTTCCCAGTTATGGTCCTCAGGGGCCAGCCAGTCAGTCTTCCGCTTTGGACATCCCATGGAATCTTCATGGGCAACATATTGAAACAGGAAGAGAGATTTTTACATGAAACACACATGAGTTCTATTTAATGAGAGGAATTTGAGATGTAAGCTGGAGAGATCATGTGAACAGGCTTCTTGACAAAGTTATTACAGGCCAGTTTTCACCACTAAATTGAGCTTGTTTAACAAGGCCCTAGCCCTATGTTGGTAGTGTAAGGGAACAGGGCCTACCTCTGCCTTTCATCAAGGGACATAGGCTGTCTTTGATATTGGAGCACCAGGTAAGTACATCTGTGTTGGAGTGGTGCTTGTGTTAAGAATATTCCAAAAAATGGGTGGGGGGATGGGCATTAAAGAGGGCACATGATGTGATGAGCACTGGGTGTTATACGTAACTGACGAATTTCTGAACTCTATATCTGAAACTACTGATACAGTGTATATTGGCTAAGTGAATTTATTTTTTTATTATTTTTTAAAAGATTATTTATTTATTTATTTGAGAGAAAGAGAGAGTGAGAGAGCGCATGAGAGGGGAGAAGGTCAGAGGGAGAAGCAGACTCACTGCAGAGCTGGGATCCCAATGGGGGACTCGATCCCAGGACTCCAGGATCATGCCCTGAGCCAAAGGATCATGACTTAAGCCAAAGTGGCTTAACCGACTGAGCTACCCCGGTGCCCTGGCTAATTGAATTTAAATAAAAAAAAGGAATATCCTAAAAAACTGTGTGTTTTTTACAAATATTTAGCCTTTGGCTGACATAGTACCAGAGATGTTTCATTTCGAATTGATCACCAAATACCTTGAATACTTTGTTTCTTTGTTTCCTAAAGAGTTGTCTGTAAATACATGAAGGAGGGACTCTCTATTTAAAGCTATTTTAAGTGAATCTTTTCTAAAGCATAAAATGCTAATTTGGTTAAATTAAAATCTTCCCCAGTTGATCTAATAAATGGGGTTTCTCTTGCTGTATGTAATCACTAGCCATGTCAAAATGGCTCTTGAAAGGCATACACGTGGGTAGAACAGTGTGGTGGAGAAGAAGGGAGGTCTGAGGTGAACGGAACACCTGATACACTCTCTAATCTACCCAGAGTCCTGTGAGGTAGGTATTATTAGCCCCATTTAGCAGACGAAGAAAGTGGGGCTCAGAAGAGGGCCATGACCAAGGATGTAGGCAGGCACCGGTGGCCCTAGGATCCAGTCCAAGGCCAATTCACTGTCTCAGAGAGATGTCCTGAGCTCACGGTGCTCTATTTGGCACTCATGCTTTTCAATGGGAAGCAGCCTGGGAGAGCGACTTAGGCTCTGGGTTTCCGGGTCAGCCTTCTTTGCTGTTCTTTGAAGCCAATCTCAGGGTCAAGCCTTATCCTTTAAAAATGGAGATGAATTCTCTCAGGATGCAGTTTTCCTGGGAGGCTCCACTGCGGTAGCAGAGAATGGTGGAGAAAAAAACCAGTGGCTCAGTGTTTCTCTCCTTACCCTCCCCGATACCTCGGAACTCTGCCAAGTCCCTTTTTTCTTTACCTTCTCTTCTCCAGGATGAAGGTCATCCTCTAAGACAATCAAATTATTAAGGGCAGCAAAGAGCTTGGTTGCTCTACTTTGTCCAGTAACTGGGATTGTTTTAATGGCCAGGGATTGCTCACTTTTTATTGATGCTTTGAATAGAGTCACAAAAATAAAATTCAGGTTTACAAATACAAACCAGCACATTGAAAAATGATGGAGTAGGAGGAGCATTTCTATTTTCAAAATGTTAACTGGACAAAATTTTTCTCTTGCATTCCTTTAAATGGTGACCTACCTAAATGCATATATTATGTTCCTAAAATTAGAGTTAAGTCTTTTTTTAAAAGTATGTTTTATTAGAGATGATTATCTGGCATCAGACTGTTATATAAAGTGTATGAATTAATTTCTTAAAAAGGTTTCATTTATTTATTTGACAACATAAGCAGGAGGAGTGGCAGGCAGAGGGAGAGGGGGAAGCAGGCTCCCCACTGAGCAGGGAGCCCGATGTAGGGCTCAATCCCAGGATCCTGGGATCAAGACCTGAGCTGAAGGCAGATGCTTAACCAACTGAGCCACCCAGGTGCTCTGAATTAATTTTTTAATAATAAATACAACCACAGCCAGCCTGGATCTTCCCAAACTATGCTCTGTGGAATACTAGCTTCCTATGATGTTAACAAAGCATTCTTTGAAAAAACTGTTCTATGACTGAAGCATTCAGAAAATACTGAGCCAAACAAAGTAAAATACAGTTAAAAACACGCAGAATGCCGTCTGATATTAAAATAAGTGAATATGGTTTTGTGTAACAAACCACCTTATAACTTAGTGGCTAAAAACAACGCTTGTTAAATGCTGCTCAAAATTTCTGTGGCTCAGAAGTTCGTGGGCAGCATGGTGGGGTCCTTTTGGCTCAGGTCTGTCAAGAAGCAGCAGCTAAGACATTGGCTGGGGCTGCATCATCTGCAGGCTCGACTGAGGCTGAAGGAGCCTCTTCCAAGCTCTGTGGCCAGTGGGTTGGTGCTGGTTATTGGTGGGAGCCCTAAGTTCTCCTCTGTGTGTGTCTCTCCAGAGGGCAGCTCCCCATGGCTTGTGGGCCACTTTCTTTTAGAAAACAAGGTGATCTTTGGAGACCACCTGGAGTTTGGCTGCCGTAATTTTATGCAATCTTAGGTGGAGATTATGGTATGGAGTTTCCCCCAAATTTGCTTTACCACAGATAACCATAAAATCCCTTTGTTTTTAGGAAATGCTTCTTCCTAGTCTGTGTGGACATCTTACTCTTCTAATTCATATTGTTCAGCTCAACCTAACACAGGCTGAGCTACTATCTGCCTTCCTGCATGAAGCCAGAAGATTCTCTTGTATTGTGTATGTGTGTGTGTGAGTGTGTGTGCGCGCGCACGCATGCGCATGCACATGTGAGCCTGTGTGGGGAGGATGTGGAGCCAAGACTGATACAAAGTTGGACAGGGTGTACTGTATAAGCCAGGTGAAGGCTGGGGTCTCCTCAGGCAGATCCCTGAGCTTAAGGAACTCCTGGCATTTAAACTGTGCTCCTTCAGGCAGACCTTCCCCCCCTGTACATGCTGAGTTAGTGCCTAGCTCTGACCACTCTCTCCCCATGGTCCCAGACTCTCTTGGAGTCTCTACTTCTCAGTCCCTTCCTCACCTTCTGCCTGGATCCTTTATTCTCCACCACGCTAAAGCCATCTTCCTGGATTTTCTTTTACAACAAGCTATGATGGTCAAATCAGAATGAGCCTTTAAAACAGGATTATGAGACATCAGCAACAGAAGAGATCAGTTCTTTGCCATTGAGAAGACTCTATTTACAAACACAAGTGCTTGCTGTGCACTTTCTGGGAAAGGTTGTTCTCCCTCCCTGCCCATCCTAGAACGCATATCCCATGTCTGAGGTGGGAAAGGAAAGACAAAAACAACTTGAGGGTTTATATCAAGTTAGACTGAGTACTCATACCCTTCTGTATTGGAACATTGCTTCTGTTGCAGGCCTGGTTCCACCAGCATCGACAGAGGGGCATAAATGCAACTTTCCTAATAACAGGGCTTCGTTGAAGTTCATTACCCAAGAAAGGATGTCTTTCCTGCTTCACTTTTGCAGTGACCACCTCCCCAAACCCTTCTATCTACTGAAGTTGCTTCACATTTTCCAGCTACAAACTGGGCTCTGTCCCTTTACCCGCTGTCTCTTTCACGGAGAAAGTGTGAGGTCATGGAATTAACATCTGAAGGCTGAGATTCTGATAAGCCACACTGCAGCTAGAAGCTGAAGCTGTGATAATTAGCATCCCCAGGCAGCCAGAACGACTGGAAAAAATGCACAGTACTCCTTGTTTACCTGTTGCCTTGCGTGGTGAATATGGGAAGGCCCATAACTGCACAGTATCTTACAATCCTGGAATGGGAGAAGAAATCCAGCTACATCGGATATGGCCATTCCTGAGGGTAGCAGGCAGTGGGGTGTGAGCTCAATCTGGGTGGACACTTGGAGTATTTCTGAGAAGCAGAGCCAGGCAGGGTTAACAATTCTATGCATGTGTGCGTGTGCGTGCGTGTGTGTGTGTGTGTGTGTCTGCCCATCTGTCTGTATCTGTTTCTGTCTGTCTCTCTTTCTCTCTTCTCTTCCCTCTCTGTCTGTCTCTGTCTCTCTTCTCCCTATCATTGCGTTGGTGGTAGAGTGGTTAGCATAGCTGCCTTCCTATCATAAGTGATTTACTTTTCCATCCACCTCGCTTGAAGTGACCTCCTCGGCAAAGCTTACTTATTTGTGGGAATCTTTTTCCTTGTATTACTTCCTTCCTTCTATGAAGAGCAGATGTTCTACTTGGGATATCTGGTCAGAGGCAAAAGAAAAAGTGTTTCCTGGATGGGGCAGTTCTGGAAATTTTCGACTCTCCTTTAAAGCATGCAATTCTTTTTTCCTACACAATTGCTGATTAAGCATCGGAGTTGTTATTACAGAGAGAAAAAGGGTGGTTTCTAATTTTGAAAGGGAGGATAAAGATTTGACCTCTTCAACAAAATGCTTATCAGGGAGTTTCAAACTCTTTGTCAAAGATCTGTCTTCCCAACTAAAGAGGGCTGCCCTCCCTGTGTCTTGGGCAAATCTGCTGATATTTTCACTTGTTATTCATTTTCCCAAAATGCTGCACAATCATTTTCCCCTTAACTGTCTCATGGAACTACTTAATATGTTTTTCCTGAGTAAAGGGTGACAAAGCTATTGGCATGGAGACAAAAAAAGCTGACTAAATGGCTTCGAAGGAACTCTTCCCGGGCTTATTAAAGCCCACTGTTCGAGCCTACCTCCATGGAAGTAGCTTCACATAAAATCCAATGAAGGTTGGATTGTGGATCAGGAGAACACTAAATCAAGCTGCTCTGGCTCTAGAATTCAGTCTGTAAAAGAAGTCCCTGCCCCTAGGCTAGGGCAAATGGATTTCAGTTACTGAGAGAAGGGCACATGTCTTCTTGGTAACATGAAGAGTTGTTGAGTCTGGTTTGTTTTCAGATTTGCTATCTGACAACTAGCCAGGCCCCAGGCAGATGGATGAATGGGGTGGGTTGGGGCAGAGTGACTAGCTGCACAGCTTGAGTCATCCGGGCCAGGTCACTGTCCTCAGTCCCTGATCCCCAGATCCTCTGCCATGAGCCTTCTCCTGCATCATGGAGTGGATCTGGAGATCATTGCTGGCTCCTCGCTGTGGAATGCCCTGGGATGGGATGGTCAATATGGAGCCATTTCTGAGTACAAGACTTAAGACTCATTCATGGCTACATCATCTCTCTTTTCCCTCTGCCATAAGACCAGCATGTTCTAGGGAGGGCCTGTTCCTTCCCCTTCAGTCCTCTATTCCTGACAACCTGGAGTGAGCGGAAGATGAAGCTGACCCTTTTGGCTGTGACATGAGGGAGAAATAAACCTTGGATGTTATAAGCCACTAAAATTCTGGAAGTTTTTGCTAGAGAAAGGTAAGTCAACTTAAGGTAGCTGGTAAAGAGGTTAAGTCCATGTGTATAATCAAGAGTTGATTCACAGGAGATGGAGACAAATTGTGGGAAAACTGGTGGACTTAATATTTGGGGATGTAATCGAGGTAGCAGGGTGAGAGGTGAGACATTCAGAGAGCGGGAGACTTCACAGAAGCTGCAGAGTACAAGTGGATTGGAAGGGACTGGAGAGGACAGTGGGGAGAGGGACATCTTTTCCACATTTTATATAAAATCTCTTTGGTGCTCTTTGAGAGAGAAGAGTCTACCAGAAGCCTTTGCATGAAAGGCTACTGAGACTGAATTTAGAAAGAACCAGGTCCTTTCAGCAGTTTCCAGGCAAAGTCTCAGTGAGAGGTGACAGGAGACCAGAGGGAGGAAGAGGAGAGAAATGAACGAAAGGAAAGTCATCAGGGCATCAGTGAAATCTTCATTCAGACTTTCAGTGAATATTTCTCATTTTACCCAGTATTGCCACTGGGGTAGGTGCTGTGTAGTTCAGGAAGTGAATGATTATAGAAGGTAGAGTAGAAGACGTAGCAGAGCTTCGTCAAATTGTTTCGCGCAAATTGTTTCCTCCTAGCTGCCCATCCTACTTCTGTTGGAAAAAAACAAGAGCAGGAGGCAATCCCTGCTGAGAGAAATTCCTACCTGCATCGGGGGTCATTTTTCCATGGGGCACTCCGAGGCTGCTGTGGAAAGCAGCCAAACCTCTCCTTAATAGTCTTAGGGCTGCTAGCCTTGGCCCAGAAGGCCAGAGATGGTGGAATCACTCCTAAGCAGATTCTCCAAATTGGTTGCAATCTTTTCTACACTATACTTTCTCCCCCCTCCCCACGCCCCCTCCTTGGAGAAGGGAAGCTGATAAGAAAACCAGTTCATATTAGGCATTCAGTAAACAAAGAAGAGTGATTTCCAGGTTCTCAGTTGATGTAATAAGATCCCCAACATCAGTATCTTTTACGCGCTGTCTTTTTTTGTAGTGTAACTTCTTGGTTCAACAAGAGCTAGTCTTTTAGTCTAATATCTAAAACAGTGTAAGTGGGATTGCCGTTGTTGAAGGGGGTGGAATCTAGAACCCAGCCTCCTTGGACTAGAAACCCTTCCCCACTGCCAGTCCCCTCCAGCCAGCGACGTAACCGGTGAGTGTGGCAGGAAACCCATTGCCCACTCCTGCACCCACCCCCTCAGGGCTCCTGCATGGTGAGCCCCTGCACCATCCTCGAAGCCCAAAGGTCCTCTATTCCGGACTTAATCCACTAGAAAAGGGAACTATAGAGTCATACCCATAGGATAGGCTTTGAAAATTATCCAGTGCAGCTTCCTGTCTTTATAGTCAAGGAAGCTCAGGCCTGGAGCCCTCTTGTCCTGGGTGACATGATTAGACAACTGTAGAACCTGGACAAGAAATCCGGTCTCCTGGTGCCAGTCCAAAAACCTCGTTTTTTTCTTGTATACCATTGTACACCACTGTTTTCTTGTATACCATTTGCTTGCTTACATTTACATTTAATCTTTTAGAGAGATTAAAGGAAAACAGTACAAGCTAAAACTAAACAAAGGGGAGTTTTTCTTGTTAAAACCCAGTTAATAGGAACTTACGGTTCTCGAGGATTATTCTCAAGCAGTCTGGTGGGCCATTTTATCTGTATTTCAGACTCTTCACGTCCAACATGAAAATGGTAAACCCACAACCATGGTGAGGCAGCATTTTTTCCCCAGTGGTTGCTTTTAGTTCTGGATTTTATACCTGGGGGTGGTGGGTGGAGAGATTTGATACTGAGGGGGAGAAAGGAAACCATCATGGAGAGGAAAGCTTATCATCAGCACAAGGGGTTGTCTAGGGACACTTTGGAGGAAGAGGTGCCTTCCTCTTCTCAGTGCCCTCAAGGTCTAGACATCTGTTTCTACCACATCCTGCCACAGGCTTTTCTGCAGCAGTGGGCATGCTAGGGGGGTTCACGGAACATGTACACTCAGGAGTACAAAGAAATGTAATGTCCAGGCCATTATCCTTTGCAAAGGCTGGGGGGACCACCAGGGCCGGAGAGCCAGGTTTTGAGGAGGCAGTATAGTCTTGTAGGGAGGTTCTATTCTTTTATGGTTGAACCTTGAGCGAGGACAACAGAGAACTCAGCAGTTCCCTGTTGTCACCTGTCCCTGCTGATACAGGGAAGGGACACATCTGACTTAGGCTAGGACCAGCTTAGGACCTACAGGTAGAGGACAGAGCTGGGTGACTAAAGTGGAGCACTCAGACAAGCTGGAGCCAGGTCACTGACTGAGGACCAGGGGCATGGACCTTAGTAATGGGCTCACAGTCCAGTTATATGCGCACAGGGCTTGAAGGTGATGTACATCTATAGCTCTCTGTATTTATGGTTAATGTGACTGTTTGATAACCCACTGATATCTCTGCCATAGCATGAATTCAATTTTATTCACCAAATTATTTTGTTACTTTGCCATTCATGAGTTAAAAGAAATTGCTTCCTATGTATTGGGAAATTAGAGCAATCGCTGTCCGGAAGCACAGGATCCGGAAACACGTCCTCAGCCTAGGACGCCATGAGCTTCCTGTGGGAGAGGAGCCCAGGGAACAGTTCCAGGCAAAAGGGTACTTTGATGCAAGTCGAGGCTTTGGCTCTGGCTCCCTTGTCATCCTCGGTAACTTTGCTGCCTCCCGTGGAGCCGGGGGCTGCGCCAGCACGGACTGGACTCCGGCAGTCTCCGCTGCCTTTCCCTGGCATCACTTTCAGATTTCCTCGGGGCTTTTTCTGGGAGTGGGGGTGCGGCCAGGTCAGCTATGATTCCAAATTTATAAAGAGAAGAGACAGCAAGGAGCAAGCAGGGAGTGGGTGAGCACACGGGAGAGATAGAATGAAGGAGAATGAGAGTGGGAAGAATGTGTGTGCGTGTGTGTAGGCACGTGCACGTGTGTGTTCGTGTCTGCGTGTGTGTGAGCGTGAGAGCGAGTTTGAGAATACCTTGCCTTTACAGCATCCTTACCACTCGTGCCTTATGGAGAAAAGCAGGTCTGAAAAAGAGCTCTCTCCTACGGACACTCCATACTCCAGCCTCCATGTTCACTGTGCTCTGGTGTGTTAGGAGGGGCTCTGAAACCAATCACTTCTCAGCAGCACAGCTGTTCCTTGGAGGTGGGAGTCAGCTACCTCCTTATTGTTTGTGACTGTGGTGTTATGGAGGAGAAGCATCTGGCCCCGGTGGACTCTCTTGGGATTTCTTGTCTTCATCTCAATGGTGTGGTCTGGCTGAATATGGCCCCGTGGACCAGCCCAGATCAGGGGCTATGCTCTTTGGGCATGCTACCTACACCTACTGTGTGCCCATCGAGGGCTGGGACAGAGGGCTCCAAGGACCAGCTTGCTGCTCTCACAGGTGCTCCTAATGCCCAGGGTCCCCAAAGGCCTCCCTGCAGGGGCACCCTTTCAGACAGCGTAAGTGCAGAGGGCACTCCTCATGGATATCTACTGTAGGATAGGGCCTCCTTTAAGAGCATCTCCCAGGGCTCCTATTCTCATCTTCAGATTTCATTCTAGAGATGAAACATTAGTGAGGACAGTTGGCCCTGAACAGAAATGTTGCTTCCGTGCTCTTAGGCCTTGAGGATATGGTTGGTAAGTGCCAAATACATGTAGTAAGATGAGCCTGGACAGGAATCGAGAGACATGACTCTTGCCCCAGTTTTGCCATCACCTACCTTGTCACCTAAGTCCTCAGTCTTCTGGGGGCAGAATGAGATGACAGCTGAGGTCCCTTCCTCTCCGGCCATCGGAAGGCTTATGGCTTCAGAAGGAAGCTAGGCACGACTAGTCCAAAGCCTGTTGGTTGTCCTCCCATCCGACTTGATGGGGAGACCCCCTGAGAGAGCGCATGGGGATGGTCACCAAGGAAAGAGGGAGGAGGCTGGGGCTTCTAATGTGTCCTTATTAAAAATCTCTCAAAGCCAGAGAACGTCCACGGATGGAAGGCAACCTTCGAGATCATGGAGTCTAGTGGTTCTCAAACTTAGTGAAGTGCCAGAATTACCAGTAGAGCTTTACAAAGGCCGATTTCTGGGGCCCATGAAGCACCCAGTGAAGCAGGGTGTTCAGGAATGAAACCCTGCCGTGTGAACCTGAGCTGGGCCAGGGCTGGTCCAGCCAAGCCATGGTGCCAGTTTGTGATCAGGATGGATTATCAGTTTACCAGCTCAGTCAATCCCGGGGCAAGTTACTCAGCCTCAGTTTCCACATCTGTAAAGTAGGAATAGCAGCATAGGGCTGTGGTCAAGGTTAAAGGAGATGCTGTGTGTGAAGAGCTCAGTGTGGAGTTGGTGCCGTTAGCACAAGCCCCGGGTGTTATTTGCTGCTCACCCCATGGCGAGCAGGGGTAGAAGATCTCCTGTGGGGGAAGGTGACCTGCTTATCCGTCACGCATTCTTTCCTGGGGGGTGGGGAGGGACTGGGCTGTGGCGAGGAATCTCATCATGTGAGTTCTGGACACAGAGGGAGTGACTTGGCGTAACACGCTCTCTGGTGCGCTCAGGACACATGGTTCTCTGAGCCCTAGCTCCAACCGAGCGGGCTCAGTGTTATCTTTCCCTCACCTTTCAATACTGCCAACACAAACGGGTGGATGGACGGTTACCTGGGACGCTTGATTAAGTAAAACCAGAGCTTTGTGCCCAGGGGAGCAGCTGGAGGATGGAGGGCTGAGGAGGGAAGGGGTTATGTAAATACTGACTGAATAACTGGGTTTGTGTGTTGATTAGATAAGGGCTGGGAAGCTGAAGCCCAATGAATAACAATGGAGCTTCCAGGCTAGTAATGGCCTGATTTGAAAGTCTGAGGCAGGACTGCCTGGCACGGGGTGAAGGGTGGATTTCCCTGATAGGTCTGTGGCGGCTGAGATAATGCCTGGTGACAAGGGGACAGAAGTACAAGGACCTCTGCCTGCCCCTTCACAAGTGAGTCCAGGTCTATCTGCCTGTCCTCTTGTCCTCAGTGGAATACAGAGACAATCAAACAGATGGGAGCACTGCCCCTGGGAGTTTAAAATCCTAATGAAGCTTAAGTCAGATTTTACAAGTTAACCAAATCCCATGTAAATATTTGTAAGTATTGCAAATGTCATGAGCAGCCATTAGCAGGCTGAGGAATCAGCCCTGGGGACAAAGAAATGGTAGGGGACTGGTAGGAACTGTCCCTCTGCTGGGTTCTTTGGACTAGTTATCTTCGGGGTTCTGTGAAGGTAGATGGTCTCATCTTCATTTCATGGATGAGGAAACTGAGGCCCAGGAAGGTTGAGTGAACTTACGAGTGTCCACCCTAGTAAGAGGCAGAGCCAGGATTCCAATCCATGTCTGCTTAAGTCGCTGCCCTTGAGGCAGGAAAGTGGGCAGGAAGGACAAAGAAGGACCTGTTGAGCATGGTAGGTCCACTCCTTAAGGCTCTTCTAGTTACTGACCTTCTATGATTTGAGTGTTCTGAGTCAGACCAGGGGCAGCTTGCTGAGGCTAACCTCAGGGCCTGAACTGAGTATGGGACACATGGTATCCCCCCTACCCCAGATTCCCATGATGAAGTCCTAATCTCCAGTACCTCACAACGTGACTGGTTTTGGAGAGGGTCCTTCAAACAGGTGGTTAGGTTGCAACAATGTTATTAGGGTGGGTGCTAATCCACTGTGTTTGTGGTCCTTCCAGAAAGAAGAGATTAGGAGACACACAGAGTGAAGACCATGTGAAAACACAGGGAGAAGATGGTCTTCTGTGTAGCAACGAGAGAGGACTCAAAAGGAACCAACCATGCTGGCACCTTGATCTCAGACTTTCAGCCTCTAGAGATGCAAGAAAATAAATTCTGTGGCTTAAGTCCCCCAGTCTGTGGTACTGTGCTGGACCCAGCAGACTAATAAACTTAGTTTCACCAAAGACAGATGGAAGGCTGTGAGCAGCATTCCTGGAGGCATCTCTCCCATCTGCCACAGATGCTGAAATCATCCCGATTGTGATTCCCATCGAGAACCACCAAGAAGTTCAAGGCTAGGTGGTTTTGGAGGTAAATATTGATAAGAATTCATAGGAGTGAACTGGAACCATCAGAAGCAGCTTTATAAAGAACGGAAGGTGGCCGACCCTTGAAGAATGAGAAGGATGGAGAGGAAGAAAGGAGAACAGAGAGCCTTCCAGGTGGGTGGGCGTCCCAGCATGTTTTTAACAAAAATCAGGCAGAGGCCTTGTCCCAGGGCCCCAGGAAGCTATGACTTCCCTACTGGGGATTTCCTGAGACTCCATGTAACACTTTTAATCCATGACAGATACCTCCAGCACCATGGAATTTTCTGGGATCTGGTGAGTTATATGGTCCAAGCAGCCCAAACCTACTGTAGGGCTCCTTCTTGCTCAGTGACCCACTTAAGGCTGGTAGCCTTCTGTGTCACCTGCCCAATGGGTCAGAGAAGTATTCTCATGTGCCGTGTAATGCCTCTAAAGCCTGAAGAGCCCTACTTACCACATTGTTACTTTTGTAAGTGCAAGTTGCAACAACTTGTCCTCTACCTTGGAGAGTATTTCCAGGAAAGATGAATCTGGAAAATAGTCTGTGTCACCTCGTCTTCATATTTCCCCATTCTAACTGGAGGATCATGATAGCTTTTTAGATCTCCACATATAAGGGTCACCTTGGACCCATATCTAATAGTTTTGGAAGTGTCTGTCTAGACCTTTTCCTTGGGGTTTAGTGACCTCAGCAAACGGCCTCTGATCACTTTGGGAAAGGTTTTGAAGAAATTTAGTGCATATATTTGTGATGGTGTTGCTAAGTCTTTCTTCAAGGGGTACAGGTTTTAGTCAGTAGGGTCTAGATCTGTGAATGATTTAGATCTGAAAACTGGGTGAAGAACCAGCACTCAACCTTTTCAATACAAGTTGACTGGCACCCTGCTTGACTCTCCATCTATCTTGTCCCTGATGACACCAGGATCTAGTAGCCATTATCACACATACCTACAAGTCAAGCACCTTGATTACTATTCTGGTCCTGGGAAATTGTATTCAATTTTCTTTCCAAATTTGAGTGGCCCTTGCAATCTGCAATTCTAATTTCTAATATCCTCACTGATATTAGAAATCCCAATTCTATGACATCATCTTTCACTATCAACTCTGCCCTAAAAAGTACAGCCATCTCCAGGCTTTTCAGTTGATGTCAGTCTACCTGTCCCCAGTGCATTCATTATTATCTCAGTGAAGGATGTCCTCTAGGCTTTCCTGGACAGTGTAGACAGGGTGACTTCTCAGGTCTTATTTGGTGAACCTACCCTAACCTCCTTACCTCTCTGTACTGACTGATCCTTTCCTTGATACTATGAAAAAGAAGTAGGTATCACTGCCTCATTACATGTAGGTTTTCTTTATGCCAAATTGTCAAGGGGGCATCTCAATAGACTTTTAGGGCTCCAGGTATCCTTGCACAACATTGAATCCTAAGTTATATGTCAAATAAATTCTCCCTTATCAGCCTATCTCTCCCTACTCCAATTCGAATACCCTCAACATTATTCCCACATGTTTTCTCAGTTTTTGACAGTACTGATTATCCAAGACTGCAATTTCTTGGGTATGTAAACTTTATTCTAGAGCAGGGACTATATTTTCCCATTTACGTAATTTTTGTCCTGGAATCAATCAGGGTAGCCAGGAGCAAATCTAGAGGAGAACAAGTATCATCTAGCAAGTCATATGCTTCAGGAAGGTCCTTTGCTGCTCAGTTTCTGCTTCAGGAAGGTCCTTTGCTGCTCAGTTTCCAGGCAAAGGGATACTCTTTTCTAGGAAGGAGGATTGGGCTGCTTCTTCTCTTTTTGAAAAATATCTTCTGTTTATTATTATTATTTTTCAAATGTAAATTCAATTAATTCATGTATAGTGTATTATTAGTTTCAGAGGCTCAAAATTCTCAGTCTCATCCATTCAGATAATCTTGGTAGAGGTCTCAGGGTCCCACTTTTATATTTTTTCCTCATCAGGACCATGACTTTGACTTAGGACACCTATCAAAACTCTGAATTCAATCTCTTCTGTAGCCAAACATGGTATTGGTATGGTTATGGTATTTTTTTCATAGACAGCCTTTACTGGGTTGGAAATACCCATCCATTCCTAGTTTGCTGAGAGTTATTATCAGGAATGGATATTGGATTTTTGTCAAATGCTTTTTCTAGTATTAACTGAGATCATATAGGGTTTTTTTTTTTAATTTTTTTTTTAAGAATTTATTTATTTGACAGAGAGTGAGAGAAGGAGAGAGAGCACAAGTGGGGGGAGCAGCAGAGGGAGAGGGGGAAGCAGGCTCCCTGCTGAGCAGAGAGCCCGATTCGGGACTCCATCCCAGGATCCTGAGATCATGACCTGAGTCGAAGGCAGAGGCTTAACCCACTGAGCCACCCAGGTGCCCCCATATAGGGTTTTTGATTGTCATTTATGTATTTTATGTATTGTTGGATTTTGTTCAGCTTTTATTTCATTGCTTTTTGCTATTATTTTTTTATTTCTATTTGATTGATTTCTGCTCTAATTTTTGTTATTATTCCTGTCTTCTCTTTAGTTTGGGTTTTATTTATTTTTTTCCTCTTAATTTTTTATAAAGATGATTTTATTTATTTATTTGTGAGAGAGAGAGCGAACACAGAAGCAGGCAGAGTGGCAGGCAGAGGCGGAGAGAGAAGCACGTTCCCTGCCAAGCAAGGAGCCCAGTGTGGGACTTGATCCCAGGACCCTGGGATCATGACCTAAGCCAAAGACAGTGGCTTAACCAACTGAGCCACCCAGGTGTCCCTTTTCCTCTTAATTTTTAAAGTCTAAAGCTGAGGACATTGATTTGAGAGCTGTCTTCTTTTTCAATTAAGGCATTTAGTGCTATTTCCCTTTAAGCATTAATCTGATGGCATGCCACAAATTTTGAAATGCTGTGTTTTCATTTTCATTTAATTTTAAGTACTTTATAAATATCTACTTGATTTCTTCTTTGACATGTTGGTTATTTAAAATTATAATTTTTAGTTTCCAAATATCTGGGGACTTTCCAGAGATCTTACTGTTATCGATTGCTAATTTAATTCCATTCTGGTAATAGAATACACAATGTGCAGCTTGAATCCTTTTAAATTTATCGAGGCTTATTTTATGGCCCAGATCTCTCTTGGTAACTGTACTTAACAGAATTTTTATTCTTGTTGAGGGGAGTGTTCTATAAATGTCAATTATTTCAAGTTGGGTGATAATGTTTTTTAAGTGTTTATATCCTAGTGATTTTGTCTACTTGTTCTATTTTTGGGAGAGGAGTACTAAAATCTTCAGTTATAATTGAAGATTTATCTATTTCTCATTCTAGTTCTTTAAGTTAGGCAGTTCTATCATGTGTTTTGAAGTTCTGTTATTAGGTACATAAATGTTTAAGATTATTATGTCCTCTGATTAATTGATCCATTTATCCTTGGGAGATGACCTTCTTTATTCCTGGTAATTTCCTGGAAATCTATTTTGTCTGATATTAGTACAACTATTTCAACTTTCTTTTGATCAGTATTAGAATGGTGTCTTTTCTATATTTTTACTTTTAATCTACCTATGTCTTTATATTTAGGGAGTGTTCCTTGTAGGTTGTGCATATAGTTGGGTCTTGCTTTTTCATTCAATCTGACAGTCTCTCCCTCTTAACTGGGATGCTTAGAACATTTACATTTAATATGATTTTTTATATATGTTATTTTTACTTTTTATTTTATTTTATTTTTATTTATTTGACAGACAGAGATCACAAGTAGTCAGAGAGGCAGGCAGAGAGAGAGGAGGAAGCAAGCTCCCGGCCGAGCAGAAAGCCCGATGTGGGGCTCGATCCCAGGACCCCGAGACCATGACCTGAACCAAAGGCAGAGCCTTTAACCCACTAAGCCACCCAGGCACCCCTATTTTACATTTTTAAAGCTTAAGTCTATTGTTTTGCTCTTTTATTTGTCCCACTTATTCATTTTTCTAATTTGATTTCTTTTAGGTTAATTGATTTTTTTTGTAATTCCATTTTAACCCCTCAGTTGGATTGTTATCTATAACTTTTTAAGTTGTTGTCTTAAGGTTTACAACATATATCTTTAACTTACTGTAGTACACCATCTTGTGATATACCATTTTATGTTTGGTATAAAAACATTACAATAGTATATTTTCATCCCCTCAACACAGACTTTATGTTATTGTTGTCATATATTTTTCATTTTGCTAATACTTATAAGTGCCAAAATACATTACATCTTTCTTTTTTTTAACCTTGTTATTTATGGGGGCCTGGGGCATGATGGTAGAGGAGTGGGGGACTCTGTTTCAACCAGTCCCCTGAATTTAGCTAGATATCTACCAAGCCACTCTGAATACCCATGAAATCAGCCTGAGATGTAAGATTATACATCTGGATCTCTTCAGGGGCAGAGGATCATCAGTCAAGAGATTGGACAGAAGGACTCTGAAGGACAGAGTTGTGATTGCATAGAGAGATGTCGGAGGATAAACAGAAAGGGGAGGGGACAAATAAAAGCTAGCCATTGGAAAGTAATATCCCAGAGCAAAAGCTTCCTGTGCCTGGGGTCCAGCAATAGCTTGGAGAGTGGTGGTGGTGAGACAGGAATGGACTGATAACAGTGCTCAAACAGAACACAGGGGTTTAAAGGGCAAATGCTAGGACTGGGCAGCCACAGGTGCAGACCTGAGCCCACGGACCTGGAGGCCATCTACTGCCACTATCTGGGCCAGAGCCACCCAGACCAGGATCACTAGCAGTTTTGGAGGCATGGGGGCAGAGATAAGTGGGGGCTGGGGTCCACCACTGGGAGGATTGCTGGGGGAGTGCCTACCACCTGTGGGAGGCTGTGGTTTCCAGCAGCACTTACAGAGGGGGAGACTGTGTGTTCTGGAGGTTTCAGAGAGGAGCAGACTGGGGCTTCTCTCCTCTGGGGCGGAGGTCTGCATGCAGACATTTTCCTTTGCCCTGACTCTCTGAAAAGGCACAAAAAGCCACGAGAGAACAAAACCCACTAGAGAACACCACTAGAGAACAAAAGCCCAAAAAATTCGTTTCCATGGAGCCTAGCCCCTTGATAGGGGGCAGGGCAACTCCACCTAAGCAGGACTGACTGAAAAACAATGTGGCAGGCCTCTCCCCTAGAAGACAAGCTGGAAGAACAAGAGAACAATAATCCCAGGGTCCTCATAAAACTGTAAAACCGCAACACCAGGGGAAAAGAGAATATTAAGCTCCGGTGTCGCCTCATGGCCTGTATATTTCTTAGATACAACTTTTCTTTTCTTTTTAAAAATTCTTTCTCATGTTTCTTCTGTTTTTTTTTTTTTCCTACCTACTTATCATTTCAACTAGATGTTTAATACAACATAGTCCATAGTAACTTTTTAACTTGAACTTTTCCACACATATATCCTTCTTTCTTTTTCTTTTTTTTTATATATGTAGATATAAGCTTCGATGTAGTCCTTTTCCCCCTATTCAATACTATCTTTATATATGTATCTCTGAGAAGTAGTATTCTCTAACAAAGAGAACAAAATACACCCAGGAAGAACTGAAACACCCCACCTCACTGACGCTGAGGGATTATAGCCCCCTTCCCTTCACCTCCTCATTTTTTTGTTTTTGTTTTTGTTTTTTGGTGGTTTTTATTTTTTTACCTTAAAAAATTTTTTTAATTTGTTTGATTGTTTTTGTATTTTATAAATCTTATTCTTAGGTTTCATTTTGGCTGTTTTTTTTTTTTTTTTTTGTGGTGGCTTCTGATTGGTCTGAACTTTCCCAGGGTGCATCTTGCCTGGATTGATATTCTTGACTGTACATCCCTTCAATCACAACTCAACAAAATGACTAGGAGGAGGAACTTCCAACATAGAAAATAACCAGAGACAATGGTCTCTCCCACAGACATAATGGATATGGATATAAGCAAGATGTCAGAAATAGACTTCAGGGCAATGGTTATGAATACTAGCTAGGCTGGAGAAATCCATTAATGATAACATAGATTCTCTAAGGGCAGAAAAGAGAGCTAATAAGGCTGAACTTAAAAATGCTACAAATGAGATGCAGTTTAAACTAGATACTCTAACAGCTAGGGTCAATAAGGCAGAAGAATAAGTTAGTGATCTAGAAGACAAACTGATAGAAAAGAAGGAACAGGAGGAGACCTGGAACAAACAACTATAAAATTAATGAAAATAGAATTAGAGAAGTAAATATGCCATGAAATGTTCCAATGTCAGAATTATTGGGATTCCTGAGAGGGTGGAGAGAGAGAGAGAGAGAGAGAGAGAGAGAATTAGAAGATATAGTTGAGAAATTGTAGCTGAGAACATCCCCAATTTGGGGAATGAAACAAGCATTCTTGTCCTAGAGACAGAGAGGACCCCTCCCAAGATTAAGGAGAACAGACCAATGTCCCAGCATGTAAGAGTAAAATTCACAAATTATAGAACCAAGGAAACCATCTTAAGGGCAGTTAGGGGGAAGAGATTCCTTATATACAGAGGGAAGAACATCAGAATAAGATCAGACCTGTCCACAGAGACCTGGCAAGTCAGAAAGGGCTGGCAAGACATATTCAGGGTACTAAATGAGAAGGACATGCAGCCAAGAATACTTTATATGGCAAGGCTGTCATTCAGAACAGATGGAGAGATAAGGAGCTTCCAGGATGGGCAGAAACTGAAAGAATATGTGACCACTAAGCTGGCCCTGCAAAAAATATTAAAGCGGGGGTGGGGGTGCTTCTATAAAAGGAGAAAGATTCCAAGACTGATATAGAACAGAAATTTACAGAGACAATATATAGAAACAAGGGCTTCACAGGCAACATGATAACAATAAAATCTTATCTTTCAATAATCACTCTCAATGTGAACAGCCTAAATGCTCCCATGAAATGGTACAGGGTTGCAGATTGGATAAAAAGACAGGACCCATCCAGATGCTGTCTATGAGAGAGTTACTTTTAACCTACAGATACATCCAGACGGAAAGTGAAGGGATGGAGAACAACTTTTCATGCCAATGGACCACAAAAGAAAGCTGGGATAGCAATTCTCATATCAGTCAAATTAGATTTTAAGCTAAAGACTGTAATTAGAGATACAGAAGGACACTATATTGTTCTTAAAGGGTATCTCTAACAAGAGGATCTAATGATTGTAAATATCTATACCCCCCACCATGGAAGAAGCCAACTACATAAGCCAACTGTTAACCAAAATAAAAAGACATATTGATAATAATACATTAATAATAGGTGACCTCAATAACTCCACTCTCAGCAATAGACAGGTCATCTAAGCAAAAAATCAACAAAGAAACAAGACCTTTGAGTGATACACTGGACCAAATGGAGCTCATATATATAGAGACAGAACATTCCACCCTAAAACAACAGAATACTCATTCTCGAGTGCACATGGAATGTTCTCCAGAATAGACCACATACTGGGTCACAAATCAAGTCTCAACTGATACCAAAAGACTGAGATTATTCCCTGCATAGTCTCAGACCACAGTGCTTTGAAACTGGAACTCAATCACAAGAAAAAATTTGGAAGAAATTCAAACCATTGGAAGCTAAAAACCATCCTGCTTAAGAATGTTCGGGTCAACCAGAAAACCAAAAAATAATTTAAACAATTCATGGAAACCAATGAGAATGAAAACACATCGGTTCAAAACCTATGGGATACTGTAAAGGCAGTCCTGAGGGAGAAATACATAGCCATCCAAGCCTCTCTCAAAAAAAATAGAAAAACCTGGAATTCACCAACTAACTATACCTTAAAAAACTGGAGAAAGAACAACAAATGAAGCCTAAGCCATGCATGAGAAGAGAAATAATTAAGATTAGAGCAGAGATCAATTAACTAGAAACCAGAAATACAGTAGAGCAGATCAATGGAACTAGAAGCTCATTCTTTGATAGAGTTAATAAGATTGATAACTTATCCAGACTTAGCCAAAAGAAAAGAGAAAGAACCCAACTTAATAAAATTACAAATGAAAGGGGCGAGATCATGACTAATACCAAGGAAATAGAAACAATTTCCAGAAATTATTATCAAAAACTATATACCAATAAATTAAGCAACCTGGAAGACATGGATGCATTACTGGAAACCTATAAACAACCAAGACTGAAACAGGAAGAAATTGACAACCTGAATAGACCAATAACCAGTAATGAAATTGAAGCAGTGATCAAAACCTCCCAAAGAACAGGAGTCCAGGACCTGATGGATTCCCTGGGGGAATTCTCCCAAACATTCAAAGAAATAATACCTATTCTCCTGAAGCTGTTTCAAAAAATAGAAACAGAAAGAAAACTTCCAGATTCGTTCTATGAGGCCAGCATTACTTTGATCCCAAAACCAGGCAAAAAGCCCCATCAAAAAGGAGAATTTCAGACCAATGTAAGGTCTGATGAATATGGATGCCAAAATTCTCAACAAGATCCTAGCTGATAGGATTCAACAGTACTTTAAAAGGATTACCCATCATGACCAGGTGGGATTTATCCCCAGGACACAAGGATGGTTCAACATTCACAAATCAATGAATATGATAGAACGCATTAATAAGAGAAGAGAGAAGAACCATATATGTTCCTCTCAATTGATGCAGAAAAAGCATTTGACAAAATATAGCATCCTTTCCTGATTAAAAGTCTTCACAGTGTAAGGATAGAAGGAACAGTCCTCAATTTCATAAAAACCATCTATGAAAAAAGCCCACAGCAAACATCATTCTCAATGGGGAAAAGCTGGGAGCCTTTCCCTTAAGATCAGGAACACGACAAGGATGCCCACTCTCACCACTATTGCTCAACATAGTACTAGATGTCCTACCAACAGTAATAAGATAACAAAAAGAAATAAAACATATTCAAATTGGCAAAGAAGTCAAACTCTTTCTCTTCACAGATGACATGATACTTTTTGTGAAAAACCCAAAAGATTCCACCCCTAAATTACTAGAACTCATACAGCAATTCAGTAATGAGGCAGGTACAAATAAATGCACAGAAATCAGTTAATTTCCTATACACTAGCAATGTAACTGTAGAAAGAGAAATTAGGGAATCAATTCCATTTACAATAGCACAAAAACCCACAAGATAACTTGGAATAAACCTAACCAAGGAGGTGAAGGACCTATACTCTAGAAACTATAGAACACTTATGAAAGAAATTAAAGAAGACAGAAAAAGATAGAAAAACATTCCATGTTTATGGATCAGAAGAATAAACATTGCTAAAATGTCTATGCTGCCAAGAGCAATCTATAATTTCAATGCCATTCCAATCAAAATAGCAATGGCATTTTTCAAAGAGCTGGAACAAACAATCCTAAAATGTGTATGGAACTAGAAAA
Organism: Lutra lutra; assembly: GCF_902655055.1. Lineage (NCBI taxonomy): Eukaryota > Metazoa > Chordata > Mammalia > Carnivora > Mustelidae > Lutra > Lutra lutra. Next base: position 1,103,229 of record NC_062291.1, on the reverse strand, counting down.
GACCCTGAATTGCCAAGGAAATGTTGAAGAAATAAAACAAAGTTTGGGGTCATAATGTTGCCTGATTTCAAGCTTTACTACAAAGCTGTGATCACCAACACAGCATGATACTGTCACAAAAGCAGACACATAGACCAATGGAACAGAGTAGAAGGACCAGCTATGGACCCTTGACTTTATGGTCAAATAATCTTCGATAAAGCAGGGAAAAATATCCAGTGGAAAAAAAGACAGTCTCGGGGCACCTGGGTGGCTCAGTGGGTTAAAGCCTCTGCCTTCGGCTCAGGTCATGATCCCAGGGTCCTGGGATCGAGCCCTGCATCGGGCTCTCTGCTCAGCGGGGAGCCTGCTTCTTCCTCTCTCTCTCTGGCTCTCTGCCTACTTGTGATCTCTGTCTGTCAAGTGGATGAATAAAATCTTTAAAAAAAATAAAAAGACAGTCTCTTCAGTAAGTGGTGCCGGGAAAATTGGTGCTATATACAGAAGAATGAAACTTGACCACTCTCTTACACCATACACAAAATAAACTCCAAATGGATGAAAGACCTCAATGTGAGACAGGAATCCAACAGAATCCTAGAGGAGAACATAGGGAGTACCCTCTTCAACATAGGCCACAGCAACTTCTTTCAAGACACATCTCCAAAGGCAAGGGAAACAAAAGGGAAAATGAACTTTTAGGACTTCTTTAAGATAAAAAGCTTCTGCACAGCAAGGGAAACAGTCAACAAAACAAAGAGGCAACCAAAGGAATGAGAGAAGATACTTGCAAATGACACTACAAATAAAGGGCTGATATCCAAGATCTTTAAAGAAATTCACTAATTCAACACCCAAAAAACAAATAATCAAGTCAAAAAATGGGTAGAAGTCATGAATAGACACTTCTCTGAAGAAGACATACAAATGGCTAAAAGGCACATGAAAAAATGTTAACCATCACTAGCCGTCAGGGAAACTCAAATCAAAACCACATTGAGATACCACCTCACACCAGTTAGAATGGCAAAAATTGACAAGAAACAACAAATGTTGGAGAGGTTGTGGAGAAAGGGGAACCCTCTTACACTGTTGGTAGCAATGTAAGTTGGTACAAGCACTTTGGAAAACAGTGTGGAAGTTCCTCAAAAAGTTAAAATAGAGCTACCCTATGACCCAGCAATTGTACTAGTGGGTGTTTACTCCAAAGATACAGATGTAGTGAAAAGAAGGGCCACATGCATCCCAATGTTCATAACAGCAATTCTACAATAGCCAAACCGTGGAAAGAGCTGAGATACCCTTCAACAGACGAATGGATGAAGAAGATGTGGTCCACATAGACAATGGAATATTACTCAACCATGAGAAAGAATGAATAACTAACTTTTGCATCAACATGGATGGAACTGGAAGAGATTATGCTAAGAGAAATAAGTCAAGCAGAGAAAGTCAATTATCATCTGGTTTCACTTGTTTGTGGAACATAAGGAATAGCATGGAGGACATTAGAAGCAAGTGAAAAATGAAGGGGGGAAAATCAGAGGGGAAGACGAACCATGAGAAACAAACTGGGAAACAAACTGAAGGTTTCAGAAGGGTGGGGGATGGGGGGAATGGGTTAGCCCAGTGATGGGTATTAAGGCGGGCATGTATTGCAATAGGCACTGGGTGTTATATGCAAACAATGAATCCTGGAACACTACATCAAAAACTAATGATGTACGTATGGAGACTAACATAATAATAAAAAAGTAAAGATAGCATTTATTTATTTCAGACAGAGAGAGAGCAAGAGAGCATGAGTGGGGGGAGGGGCTGAGGGGGAGAGAATCTCAAGCAGACCCTCTGATGAGTACAGAATCTAATGCAGGCCTTGATTTCACGACCCTGAGATCATGACCTGAGCCAAAATCTAGAGTTGGGCACTTAACTAACTGAGCCACCCCAGGTGCCCTGGCTACTTAGATTTTAAAGAGATTCAAATAAGAAGAAATAATCTTATATATTTATTCATGTAGCAGCCATTTTGGGTGTTCTTTTTTTAAAAATATAGATCTGTATGTCCATCTTGTATCAAAACAAGTAAACAAAAAATGAGTGCATATAGATTTTATATTCCCGTTGGTGGTGTGATGTAGTAAATAAAAAATATGTCCATGAAATATATACTAAAGAGAAAAATAAGTCAGAGAAGGGAGGTAAGGGGTAAGAATATGTGTACAGAAATTTCAAAAAGGGTAGTCAGTTAAGACCTCATTAAGAAAGTACCTTTTTGGTAATACCTAAAGGAAGTGAGCCAGATGGGTATTTGGATGAAGAATATTCTTGAGGTATGTGGTAGGCTAAATAATGACCCATCAAAGATGTCCACACCCTAATCCCAGAAAACTGAATATGTTACCTTAATGGCAAAAGGGACTTTGTGGATGTGATTAAGTTTAGAATCCTGAGATGGAGAGATTATCCTGAATTATCCAGGTGGGCTCAATATGACCATAAGAGTCTTTGAAAGAGGACACCAAGAGGGAGAGTATCTGTGAAGGATGTATGATAACACTAAGCTACTGGCTTTGAAGATGATTTAAAAAGCCATGATTCTTGGAATACAGGTGGCCTCTAGAAGTTGGCATTGGCAAAGAAATGGATTCTCTCCTAGAATCTTCAGAAGGAACTCGACCCTGCTAACATTTTGGTTTTGGCCCAGTGAGACTGATTTTGGATTTTTGACCTCTGGAACTATGGGAAAAACTTGTGTTGTTTTAAGCCATTAAGTCTGGGATAATTTTTTACATGGCAATAGTAAACTTATACAAGGCATGATCATGCCTGATGTGTTTGAGAGGTGAGGAGTGGAGAATTAAGGAGTAGAGAGTTCAATGTGGAGTCCTGGCAGGCCATTTTAGGGACTTCGGCTTTTACTGAGATGATTTGACTTAACGTTTTAAGAAGATCACTCTGGCTGTTGTGTGGAGAGTGGGAGTGAGGGAGGTAGTGTGGAAGGTAGAGCAGGGAGACCATAGGGGAGGCCATTGGATTTACCAAGTTAAGAAGTAAGGGCAGCCTGTCAAGCAAATTAACCATTGGGCCCTTATGACTGTTCCTATGTTTTTTCTGATTGTGCTTCCCAGCACCCAATTCTCCTTGATGACCATGACCTTATTCACTCTTAGTGCCTCTCACTTGGCAGTCTTTTGCTACATGACTTAGTGTCCTTCCCACAGTCCCTGATGAATCTTACTCTGGAGCTTCCACCTCCTCCTCACTAACTGCTGGGGGTAATTCCTTCTGATCATGATTGTTTTATTTTTCCAGCCTCTATTGGATCTACACTTCTAGCTCTGTTGCCTTTGTATGTTGTCTTCTTCTGTACTTTCTGCTCAATCTTCAGTGTACTTGAAGCGGTTAAAGAGTCATCTAGGGCAAAGGTTTATATTTGACTTAAAACAAAATAGTTTAACTATTAACTAATAGCAAGTACTTGTGTGGGGCTTACTAGGCTTCAGGCTCTGTTTCAGGTGATATATTATGTCCTACAATGTTCACAAATCCAGGAGGGAGGTACTGTTTTCACCCGTTATTACAGATGGAGAAACTGAGCTGTAGAATTTGAGAATTTTTTCCAGATAGCACAGCTACCAAACAACAGAGCTGGGATCCGAACCCAGAAAGTCCTGCACCAATCTCCCTCAAATACCACCCGATACTGCCCTTCAGAAGGAGCCAATTTTTGTATGAACAAGTAAAATAATTTTCTTTCTTTTCAGTTGTTGCTGACTTTGAATCTTCAGTGAATGACGAATATCATCATCTTCCAGTAGAAGAGGCAGGAGAGAGAGAGAGACAGAGAAGAGAAGGTTTTTAGAACATGGGTCTTGGCCAAATAATAGAAATGATGTTCCAAGGTGTCCGGCTCTGTAAGTTGTGTCATACTATGGGACACACAAAAAATTTGACTTTAACGTAAAAAGATCAACACCCTCACTGCTTTCTATTCAAACACAGGTAGAAGTTGGCAATTATCTAATGGATTTATTTCAAAGGATTTTTTTTAAGTCCTTCCAAAACCACAGGCTTAGACCCTTTATTAAAAATGGGCAAAATGCATGCCATTATGGGCTGAATCATGTCCCTCCAAAAAGATGTTTGAGTCCTAATCCTCAGTACCTTAGAATGTGAATTTATTTGGAGACAGTTCTTCACAGAAGTAATCAAGCTAAAATGAGGCCACGGGGTGACCTAATCCAAAATGACTGACATTCATATAAAAGGGGGAAATTTGGACGCAGACAAACACAGGGAGAGCACTAGGTGAAAATAAGGCAGAGATTGAGGTGAAGCTGCTACAAGGTAAGGAACACCAAAGATGGCGAGCAAACCACTGAAGTTAAGGGAGAAGCCCGGACTAAATCCCTCTTGCAGCCCCCAGAAGGAAGGAACTGGGCTGACACCCTCGTCTGGGACATCTGGTCTCCAGAGCTGTGAGACAATACATTTCTGTTGCTGAAGACGCCCTGGTTGTGGTACCTTTGTTATGGCGGCACCTGCAGACTAATGACTTACTGGAAAAATATCTCTGTCTTCTTAATCTCTTATTCTATTTTCTCTCTTCCTTTTTGTTTTCATTTTCTCTCCTTCCCATGTGTGTACTCTGAGGCTTGTGGTCTCTGCGGCCCCTTCCCCCTGCTCTGCAAAGTCTCTCACTCTTGGTTTCATTCGAAGTCATCTGCTTTGGGTGGATAGAGGACCCTGGAGACATGTCATCTTAGGGACACATGAGGTAGTAGAGACTGCCCGGGTCCACCCCTGAATTCCTCAGCCTGGTGAATACAGAAATGCCACAAAGGCAGACACCAGCGCTGCTGCTGGGGCGAGACAGGTTTTGAAGTGTGGCTCAAGCAAAACCAAACCAGAGTAAAGCTAGCCCTTCTGTTTTACTGATAATTGGAAGATATTTTGAACCCTCTCGTGATGCAGTGAGGTGCTGAGCACCCTGCTGTGCTCTCTGCCAGCCCTCCCGCTGTGGCAGGGACAGTAAGGCAGGACACCAAGAGCCTTCTGTGATCCTGCCGGCTCCTGACCCCTTACCTCCAGATTCCCGGGGAGTGCAGTGGACGTGGACCCTGAAGTCTGCCTGCCTGGTGGTAAGCCTAATTCTAACTCTTCACTTGGCTTTCTCACATGTGAAATAGGAACAAGTGTCCACCTCACAGGACCGTTTTGTGCACTGACTCAAGATGGGTAAGTCACTTAGAAAATGTCCTGGAAGACAGGAACTGTTCAAAGGAAAACACATGACCTGCTCTTCTCCCCAGCCCTAAACTGGGGGAGGACACAGATGTCACTGACTTTCTACCACAAGAAGGGAAATGAAATGATTGACCATGTCCCTAGAGGAGTTGAAAGCGGATGGCAGCCTTTCATGTCACCAAACCCTGTCCCCAGGGGCAGAGCATGCTTTAGTTAACAGACACTGAATGACAGAAACGTCTTCAGAATGTGAGCAGTATGCTGCCATGGATCCAGTTTCTCTGGAGGTTGAGGGTGGTGGCCAAGAGCTTGCTCTGCAAGTTAGAGCCAGCTCTCACCATGGAAGCCTGACCCTGAGCTGACTGGCCGGCTCGATGCTCAGTGCCTGCAACACTGCAAGTTAGGGCCCACATTGGCCTCTATCGACTGGGGCTCTTTCTTAGAACTATGGCTGACTGGAAGAGCCTCCTTCTGAGCTACCAAGATGTTGCTTAGAACCTCTTCCTCCCCACTATTTTCCTGACCCTACTTGGAGGCAAGTTCCTTTCCCATCCCATTTCAGTTCTATTTTCAGTTTGATTTTGATTCTGGCAAGGTGTGGTGATTTATGATAAGGATTTCTTTCCTGGCTGGCTCACTTCTGCATCATAAACATGTAATTGCAGCTATCCCCAGCAGTGTACCAGTCAGCTGCTCTGGGTGATTGGGAGGAGGGGTGGGTGGCCATTTGAAGGCTTTAGAAGTGTGTGAGCTCAAAAACACCATCTCTCAGTCACGACAGAAAACTGGGGGTCCCTTTGAGCACAGCTCCTTTTCTTCTCTCCAAGGGTGGGGAAAGGCAGACCCATCGTTGGGTTGACAGTCATAGCTTTTGGATTGTATGGCTTGAGTGTGATCAGTGTAAACTTTCCTACTCAGAGTAGGTCTTCGTACTAAGTGTCAGTGAGAGCCTAACAGTGAATGTTCTCATGAACACTCTTAAGACGTTCCCCAGCCCCAACCAACCACACGCTCTGGGACCTCAGTGACCATCAGAGGCTCAGCCCCTGTGAGTTTCTGAGCCATGCTGGCTGGCAGATGGACTCTGTGCTGGGTCTCTATAGCAATCTGAGGTCTCATGTGCTTGTGGAGACTTTGCCCTCCCATGTGGTCTCAGGACCAGGGGCTCCCCTCAGTGCAGCTGCGTGTTCCTTACCAGGCTTCTCTCTCAATTCCCTGATTTGCAATCTACATACAGCTGCAGCAACAGACATTTTCTGAGCATTCTCTGTGTATAGGACGTTGATAGTTACAAAGCTGAATGAGACATGGAAGGTGTCCCCAAAGGTGCAAGCATTCTAGTTGGGGAGATAGACCAGGAAATGGGAGATTTAATGCAAGGTAGTAAGAGAAGAGTTGAGAGCAGGACATTGCAGGAGTCCTCAGCAGGGACCCCTAACCCAGACTGGGTAAGGGAGACCAGTCTAGGGCAGATTTGCCAGAGGAAGAGGAACTCTCCCACCCCACGCCTGGGACAGAAGCCCTGATTTTAAATCTCACCTGGGTACAGCATCCTGTTGCTTGTTTCTGTAGCAGATGTCTAAGTTCTGATCTAGGTCCCAGCCCACCTGGCCTTGGGACACGCGATGGCTGCCCTTTTGTACTGCACTGCCTGAGGACTCCTGGGGCTTGTCTGCCCACTCTACCAAACACCAGCCACAACCACCAGCTGGACCATGTGTGGGTTCCCCACACTCAGGCATTTCTTTGGGGTCCAGTCCCAGAGGGTGCTTTGGGCTCTATTCTTTTGTGGGGGGAGGCGGGGGTTGTTCCCTAGTAACCTGGCTGAGAACCTTGCTGTCTGATCTTTTGCAAATGGTACGTTGACTTGCATTCTCAGTACACCCAAAGAATTCTACATTTGTTTTGCTCTTGACCTCCTGTGGGCTGGTTTTGGGGTACCTTATGTGCCCTTCAAAGTGCTACACGCAAGAGGCAAAACCAGATTCTCAGGGAGCAAAGAGGAAAGGAGCTGGGTGACAAAGGATCCGGCCGGTCCTCGTTCCTCTTTGGAAAGTCCTCCTCAGACTCAACCTATCTGCGAGGTGGGCGTGGTGGCCCAGCTTCCTGACCACGGTGTTCAGACATTTTACAACAACGTATGGATGTGGGTTTTGATGCGATTTCAGGAGGTTAAGACTGTATGATGAAAAGTGTTAATCAAAACAAACAAACAAACAAACAAATATTCTTCTCTGGTAAAAGCCTGTTGGAGAGCCACATCATTTGTGACATTTCCCTAAGGCTCAGTTCTTTCTTTAAATTCTTCCCCAGACTGACTCTCGATCTGTCCAACTCACTTGGAAATTTAATCCTGTCCTGCCCTCCAGTACTTTTTCCATTTATAAACTTTGTTTCTGCAAATAGATGGTCAGGGCCTTGAGGCCAAGGGATGTGTCACACTTCTTTTTATCACCCCCCCCACCCTGCCACCCCTTCCCTAGAGCTTTGCCAGACTCGGTTTAAATGCTCACTACACGCTGGACTGGAAGGATGAATGTCATCTGTTATTTCATCTAATTTTCTTTTTTTTTTTTTGAAGTGGTCTATTTTCAGTTTGAGCCACCTTTTAGGTAGACAGTTTTGAAGCTTATAGAAGAGAACTAGACTATCCTAAGCGGCATGTGTGTTTCCCCCTTGCATCCTGATGTTCCAACCAGCTCTTAGACATTCCTGGAAGGCAAATTAAGAGCAGACTCAAGGGACCAGCTATCCCTGTGAACTGTGAATTGTGGCCTAACCCCTGAGGAATGTATGCACAGGGTAAGAATGTGGACAAAACAGAGAGGATGCTGGAGTGAGGGAGCGGGCTGCCCTCACCAACTGTGCACGAGCACCACACTCCCTGGATGGGGACGTGCTTGGTAGCTTTCCCTGTTAGGGCAATTGATGCCAGGCTGAACCCAGAGTCTCAGCAGGAAATAGTTTCGTCTGCAAGGAATATGAGAGGTTGAAGGAGTTAACTTGAGAGATGCCCCAGACTGTGCACAGCCTTCCGTCTCTATGCCATCATGCTAAGTCCCCCACATCTCCTGCCCATGTATCTCCCAGCTTGATCTATCGTTTGACGTGTTTGTCTAGTGATTCTGACACCAATTGGTACACGGGGATTCGATTCTGGCACTAACCACCTGAGTGAAAGCAGACCCCATAAATTCAAGGGCGTGGTCCACAACAAGGTTGCTCTCATTTCTGACTGACTAGTAACAACACATCTGGGAGGTTCCCATGATCCTCCTCAGGTTTGATAATTCACTAGAATAATTCACAGAACTCAGGAAGGTGATGTGCCTGTGGTTATGGTTTTATTATAAAGGATATAAATCAGAAACGACCAGATGAAGAGGTCCATAGGGCAAGTTCTGAAGGGTCCCCAGTGGAGAGCTTCTGTGTTCTGTCCCCATGGAATCAAGGCACATCACCTTTCTAGCACACTGACATGTTCACCACGTGAACTCGGCTCCACCAAGCTTCAGTATTACAAAGGCGTGATTGAGTGAATCAGTGGCCATGCGACTTAATGATCAGCCCTCCGCCCTTCCCTGGAGGTTGGGAGGTCAGCCCGTAGGAGGTCAAAGCCCTAACTCTCTAACCAATCACGTGGTTGGGCTTTCCAGCCTGATCAGCGCATCCTGACACGATCTAGGGTCCCTTGTGAGTCAGTCATTAGCATAAACTCAGATATAAACCAGGGGCTCATGAACAATGAAGACACTCCTATCACTTGGGAAATCCCAGGGACTTAGAGTCTCCCTTCCAGGAACCAGGGACAGAGGCCCGTCAAATTCTTTCTTGTACAATACTAGTTTTTGGCTTTCTTGTTTTATTTTCCAGATTCAAACTCATCTGTTGGCTGTGCACGCGGGGAAGGTATGCCATTTTCTTTTCTTTTCTTTTTTTTTTTTTTTCAAAGATTTTATCCATTTATTTGATAGACAGAGATCACAAGTAGGCAGAGAGGCAGGCAGAGAGAGAGGAAGGGAAGCAGGCTCCCCGCTGAACAGAGAGCCAGACGTGGGGCTCGATCCCAGGACCCCGGGATCATGACCTGGGTCAAAGGCAGAGGCTTAACCCACCAAGCCACCCAGGCGCCCCGGTATGCCATTTTCTATCGAAGGAAACAACTAGAGCTGCTCCGCTGCTGCCTGATCATTTGACTCAGGTGAGACGGGGACAACGGGGAGCTTCCGGGTCACTGGCGAGAAGCCCAGCGGCTCACTTGTGCGGTGTGGGCCTGGCAGGTTGGTGCCATTCTGTTCCTCGCGGGCTTCATACTGGGCCCCTGGCTCACGGAGCAGCCTCGTAGCACATGGCCAGCCACTGTGGCAGAGGGAGAGAGCATCTCCCAGCAGGCATGGGTCCTTATGGCTTAAGTGCCACATCACTTCCATCCCTTCTCATTGGCCGAAGAAGGGCTTTTGTCAAGGGATAACTATGACCCAGACTGAGGTTTAGGAAGACCAATGACTGTCCAGGTGATAGCGGCTGAAGGCAGAGACAGCACTAAAAGAGGGAAAGGGCACCAGAGGCCGTGGGAAGCAGTCACAGGAAGAGGCAAGGGCAAGGAGGGACCCAGGGGTTCCTGAGGGATCTAGTTTGGGTAAATGGGAGTGTTGGCACCCAGAAGGGCAGGAGGAGCCAGCAGAATGTTCTCTGCCTTTTGCAGGAGGGTGCTGGAGGCAGCACCTGGGCTTCCCGCCAGCGGGAGGAATATAGGGAAAAGATGATGTTTCTTCATCTCAAAAACAATCAGCCCATCAATAAGCAGACGGCCCTCTTAACCTGAATGCCCTGTGTTAATCGAAAGCCCGAGGACTTTGACCATGCAGGCTCGGTTGCATAACCGGTTTCAATGCACTATTGTTTGCCTGCCTGGTTTTTTTCCATGATGGAAATGATTCACGTGCCCCACTGGGCAGGAGATCGTATTTACATGTTTCCTGGGTTTGATCTCTGTCTGGGGCTTGTGCTAAGGCACAGAGTAAGTGGTAAATGGATCTAATTCACTTAAAGTATTTGAGCTGTCACTGTGGCTGGTGGTGACCCAAGACGTGGTCACCTCTTGCTTCCCAGCCGGGTCAGCACCGGAACTTGACCCATTTTGTCCTTCACCAACTCTAAGGAGTTTGATGGTGGAGAAGCCAGGGAGGAGGTGGGGAAGGCCCGCCGGGAGCCAGGTGTCCCTAACGTTTTTCTGCTTTTGCAGTGAACCCCGGGCAAGTTGTGACACGTTCTAAAGATTTACCAACTGTTCGAGACAGTGATGGGGTGAAGGTGGGTAGCCCGGCTAATGGTAGTTTATCGAAGGCTCCAGAGGAATTCTAAATGCCAAGCCAGCTTCCAGAAAGAAGAGATTCCCTTTTCCTCTCTGCCGTGGGAGTGAACAGGGACCACTCTGTTCCCACAGGAGCCTCCACCGCCTTCCCCTGGCCCTTCCCTGACCAAAGTGGACTCAGTCGTTGCAGCTACCTTCCTGGCTTTTCTGCTTTGAAATCAGGGCGAGGGGGTGAGGGGCAGAGAGTCAGAGAGATGTTGGGGAGGTCAGTGGAGAGAAGGAAAAAGAGGATTTAAGAAAAGTTTGCTGTGCATTAAACTCCATCCTTTGATGCCCTCTTAAAATTCTAAGTATTAATTGCTTTGATTTTTAATGAAAAACTCCTGTGAAATCATTCTTTCTTTGAATCCACACGTGGGGTTCGGGGTCTCCCCAGAACCTGAGCTGCTCTGCGGCTTGGGTCAGTGTGGGAGCTCGTGGCTGGTGGGAGACACCAGGGAGGGCCGGGGTCTGCACCTGGTGGGCATGCGGGGCCGGGCTGGCTGCCTCCCAGAGCCTCAGCTTACCCAGTAAGACTGCAATGGCCTTGCCCCCTCCCTCCTCAAGCCTAGCTCTCTCATACGACTGAAAGCACCTCGGGGGGCACACGGGTGTGCAACAGCAGGTGCTCCCTCTGGGTCTGGGGAGCAAGGAAGACAGTGTGTGCAGCCGGAGTGACCCTTCTTCGGCACAGAAGCCCTTCAGTCATGTTTCTTCGAAAGCTTTGCTTCGCCTCTCCCCTTGTGAGCTTCTTACCAGATGGTGGGCTCACAGCCTCCTGCATCCTTCCCGCTGGGAAGCACAAAGTGTTGCTTTGGCCTCAGCCTGCAGCTCCGAAGCCCAAACACTTCGCTTCGTTTGTTAAGACGAGGCTGGTGGGTGGGCTCCCTCAGCCCGGGTAGCACTTCTTCCCCCATCTGGGTCCGCAGGCCCAGGAAAGCTAACCCTGCCCTTCCCAGGTCCTCGGTGGTACAAGGGTTCTGGACGTGAGGTAGGTTCTGCCGCCCTGAGGCACGCGACAAAAGTCATCTGGAAGGGAGTGAAGCGGGGAGACGAGACAGGGCACGGTGCCTCTAGAGCAAGCACGGCCCTTGTCGCTCTGGCTTTCCGGGTTGGTGGCTGGGAAGTCCTTGATCACAGCGGGAGGGCAGGTCCCCTGGGCCTGGTCCTGTGCTGTGGCTTTGGAAGATGAACCTGAGGCCCAACCTGGCCTGAGTTAGCCATCCCAGAGATTCCGTGAGCCTTTTGATCCCGCACTGGCTGTCCTGGGTTCTCTGCCTCTGAGGCCTGCCTGGCACCTAAGAGAAGCCCGGTTTGAAGGGCAGTTACCAGGAGCCTGTCCCTCACGTGGTCCCGGCCACCACGTCCCAGGGACAGAGTTGGCTGGCTGGCCCCTTGACCTTTTGCCGTTTGCCTCTCTTTCCTTCCCCACTAGAACCTGGTTACTAGCATGCAACTAGGAAGGGGCAGTGGCTAAGACGGAGGGGCAGAAAAACCTGGGAGCCAGCGACCCGCGAGGCTGTGCCTCTGGGCTCTGCGCATGCGTGAGGAATTTCTCCAGGCACCACCTTTCTCTGCTTCTGCTGCTGGGATCCCTCTCCTGCCCAGGGCTAGGGCATCTCCACTTTCTCTGCTGTTGTATTTTTAGTTATACCGTTCCTTGAAAGCCTTGATCTGACATTGATTTTTCAGAACAACCCAAAGGTTGGTGCTTTTATGTCTCTAATTTTCTGCTCTGTGTCTACAACAAGAGCAAACATAAATGTTAAAAAAGACTGTTTGTACCTTTGGATAATTAACTTCTCCTGCTGATTAAGGTGGAGGGAATAGGTGAGAAAGAGGGAGGAGGCTTTAAAGTCAGACCCAGCAGCTTTGAATCTGGCCGCCACCACTCACTAGCTGTGTGACTTTGGAGAAGTAACTAAACCTCTCTGAACTTCAGTTTCCTTATCTAGAGATTGGTAAAAACAACAGTCCCCAGGTCACTGGGTTGTTAGAAATTAAAATAAGATAATGAATCTATAAATACTCGAATAGCTCATGGTATTGATTAAGAGCTAATTTTTAATAAAAGCCTTCTTGCAGTTAGCCTCAGTGTTTTCATCTGTAAAAGGGGCAAATAGTAAAACGCCACATGCTAACTAGTATAGAACTGGCTCTAGAGGAAGGAATTTTTATTAGGCAAACCCAGTGGGCCTTGTCCCTTAGGCTTATTGGCCTGACAGAGGGTGAGAGGAGATCTGAGAGGACTCTGGGGGCAGCTGAGGATGGGAAAGGCCAGGCTCTCTGTCTCTGTCCCTGCCTTACACTGGGCTGATTCCCTCTCACCATGAACACACCTCAACAAATGTGCCGGCAATAACCAGGTCCAGGATTCTCACACAGGGTAGGTTTTCTTTCTTTTGAACATTTACATATGGCATCTTCCTTGGGTTAAAGGAATTCTGAGTCACTAACAGGGGCTAATCATCAGGCTAGAAACAGTCTTGCAGGGCCTAGGTTGGGTATAAAAGGTTCTCCTTGGTCCGTTGGAAGAAAGCAGAATCGGCTTTGCCTGATGACAACATAGCCCCTGAAATTCTAAAGTTTGGGGGAATCCTTTTCGGTTTTGTACACCAGGGCTCCAAGAACAAAACTATGGAGTGGTATAAAAGGAGAAAGAAATACATGTTTGTCCCTCCAAGTCTCTTCTACAGATGTTTTCTCAACCTTTTCTAGATCACTTCAAATTTGGTCTCTAGGCTGAGATATTTTGGAATTCATCTGAATTAATGTAGTTAATCTCTTCTGTCAAGAATCTTCAACTCATTTACCCACAACGTGAAGAATGTGCAAAATGAAAGTTCAAGAAGTCCCTTTTCAGAGTTTGACTGCAGTCTTTCTTAATTGTCTGCTTTGGTGTTCATTGAGAAGATCAACATTTTTGGATGGGTGTAGGAGTGAGAATCAGATCCCCCCACATGGCTTTGAAGAGTCCAGCAACAATCAACGTCCATGGTGTGTGTGGCTTTGGGCTTGGGTTGGAGGGCTGGCTTCAGGCCTCTGTAGGGATACCCCACTCCTCTGCCTTTCCCCCCAGACCACTTTGTGTGTCCCAACATGCTTCCCTCAGAAGGCTAGTGCTGGCCGCATCCACTTCTTGGGCTGGGCAACCCACGTGTTAAAAATGCAAATGTCTGATCACAACTCGTTCTATCCCCTGCTGCCATTTTGAAAACTCCTAAGATCTGGTGTCTGCCATTAAGAATTACATTGATTGGAATTAGCTTTGAGGAGACTTCTCACTTTGTCACGTGTCTAACCTGTTTCATAAAAATACAGCCTATCTTTAAATTCCTTTCCCTCCATATGTTCTTCAGTTAAATTTTTTTCTCTCATTTCCCACTCTGCTGCTAACTTCCTTTGGGTAGACCCCCCACTTCCTTCTTTCTCCTGAACCCCTTTTAGTCAAGAGATCCTTATGCTCCCATTATTGTTCTGGTCTTCTCATTTTACATCTGATTTACAAAGAAAACTGGCATTCTCAGACCTTTCCATGCTTGTTTGAAATACCATCTAGTGAAGTAATGTATCTGAAAAAAAATTTTTTTGAAAATAGCTTTTCAGGCTCCTTCAAAAATTCTTTCGTCTCTAGTTGCAACACATGGAGCCAAATAGCAGATGGAATACATTTCTTCATCTTTAAAAACACCAAATGCTTTTTTCCTTATTTGATTTTTTAAAGTCACACTGATTCTCCATCTAGCCTGTGTCTGTTCTTCATCTCCCAAATCTCCTAGTTCTGCTTATCATGAAAATAATCCCCAGAAATATGAAAACTTGGGCTCTCAAGGTGTCCATCCATTTGGGGAGGACAGGCTGGCTTAAAGGATAAACAATGTATGGGCTACAGGGAACCCCACTTTCAGTCTATGGCTCTAGGTTCAGCAAATAAAAATAAGAGTTTTCCCTTATTCCCACAAAAAGAATATGGGTTCTCACAACTTGGGGTAGCCAGCAGTGAATGGAAACTTAGCTTCTGTAGTGAAGAGGCTAACTCTTCCTAGCTTTACAGCTTGCATAAAACGTAAAAGTCTCATGCAGTGCCCAGGTCTTGGATGTCCTGTACGTCTCCTTTGTGGGTCTGTTTTCCATCATGGTTTGATGTAAGTCTTGATTAGTCATTTCACACATTTATAAAGGGTGGGTTGTGGATAAACCAGAACATATAGGTGCCCCGATCCTTGTGGCACTCAGGGAGGAATGATTTGGTGAGAGGCCAAAACCAGCACATCACAATCATGTTCCGAAAAGAATATAACCACCAAGACAGAGATTTCATGAGGGACAAGATCATATCCTTCTGCCTTGGGGGCACAAAAGAAACAAAGTCTGCATTAGAGCCGGAGGAAGCAAGAGAGGAAGGATTAATTTGGGAAGTTGAGGAAATTCACAGGAGGCAATCATGAAGAATTTAAAAACCTATCTGCATGATTCAAAATCATAGTATTATCACATGTCTATTCTATAGTGGTATATATTTTACTTTAAAATGAAAAAAATGAGTATACTATCTCTGTAACTGGTTATAAAAATATATCCCTGTTCTATTCACAATTCTGTTGCTGAGGACAACAATATTTTCTGTCAGCTTTCTCTACTTTCATTAAGAACTTGCCAATGAGAGTTCACTGACTCACGAATACTAATAATTTCTTTTCCTTTAAAAAAAATGTATTTGTCAGGGAGAGAGAGAGTGTGTGTGCGCACAAGCAGGGGAGCAGCAGGCAGAGGGAGAAGCAGGCTCCCCACCAAGCAAGGAGCCTGATGTAGGACTCGATCCCAGGACTCTGGGATCATGACCTGAGCCACCCAGGCATCCCACAAATATTAATAATTCCTTAATGGAAACAGAAAGGAAGCTGACTTTCAGAATGTTATCCTGGGCAACAAAATGGCAAACAGGACTGTGATTGACTATTAATGAGCCAAATCCTGAAAGCGATTTAACATCAGCGAGACTTTATCAAACTTTGCTTCCCACATGGCTCAAAGGCAGATGCTTCAGGGGGGCCAGCATTCGGCTCTTACCTCCTGCTCTTAGGCTGTATCGAGCCTGTTACCATCAGGAAACAATTGCTTTGTCATTATTTCTTCCTGAAGAATCATCCTTCCCACTCAGAGAGCCTCAAGGAGCCTTGAGACCCTGGTTCCCCTGGGACCCTGTGCAGAAGAACAGTTTTCTTCTAGAAAGATCAAACTTCTCTGGGGTTTCCCTCGGGGCTGCTCTTTCTAACTGGCAGAGGGGCGAGATCCTGGATTCCAAACATTCAGCCCCATCATGTGAGGATTATAATTTGGAACGCAGACTACAGGCCTCTGCCCCGGCGTCTCCATCTGCTCCAAGGAACTTGCCCCCAGGTGAGGAGGGGGCGAGAGACTGAATTTCAACCCTCCAGACTCATATGTTGAAGCCCTAATGCGCAGTGTGAAGGTATTTGGAGGCAGAGCCTCTGGGAGATAATCGGGTTTAGATGAGGTCAGGAGCGTGGCGCCCGGGATGGGATTAGGGTCTGCATAAGGCACTGGAGCCTCACTAGGAACTGAGCCGGCTCGCACCTTGATCTTGGCCTCCCAGACTTAGGACTGTGCAAAATACAGTTGTTCTGGTTGTTTAAGACGCCCACTCTAGTTCCATCCACGTCGTCGCAAATGGCAAGATTTCATTTCTTTTGATGGCTGCATAGTATTCCATTGTGTATATATACCACATCTTCTTTATCCATTCGTCTGTTGTTGGACATCTAGGTTCTTTCCATAGTTTGGCTATTGTAGACATTGCTGCTATAAACATTCGGGTGCACATGCCCCTTCGGATCACTACGTTTGTATCTTTAGGGTAAATACCCAGCAGTGCAATTGCAGGGTCATAGGGTAGTTCTATTTTCAACATTTTGAGGAACCTCCATGCTGTTTTCCAGAGTGGTTGCACCAGCTTGCATTCCCACCAACAGTGTAGGAGGGTTCCCCTTTCTCCGCATCCTCGCCAGCATCTGTTTCAGCATTTGTTGTCAGCATTTCCTGACTTGTTAATTTTAGCCATTCTGACTGGTGTGAGGTGATATCTCATGGTGGTTTTGATTTGTATTTCCCTGATGCCGAGTGATATGGAGCACTTTTTCATGTGTCTGTTGGCCATCTGGATGTCGTCTTTGCAGAAATGTCTGTTCATGTCTTCTGCCCATTTCTTGATTGGATTATTTGTTCTTTGGGTGTTGAGTTTGCTAAGTTCTTTATAGATTTTGGACACTAGCCCTTTATCTGATGTGTCATTTGCAAATATCTTCTCCCATTCTGTCAGTTGTCTTTTGGTTTTATTAACTGTTTCCTTTGCTGTGCAAAAGCTTTTGATCTTGATAAAATCCCAATAGTTCAAGAAGGTATCATGCTTAGCGAAATAAGTCAATCGGAGAAAGACAACTATCATATGATCTCCCTGATATGAGGGAGAGGAGATGCAACATGGGGGGTTAAGGGGGTAGGAGAAGAGTAAATGAAACAAGATGGAATTGGGAGGGAGACAAACCATAAGTGACTCTTAATCTCACAAAACAAACTGAGGGTTGATGGGGGGAGGGAGGTTGGGAGGGTGGGTGGGATTATGGACATTGGGGAGGGTATGTGTTATGGTGAGTGCTGTGAAGTGTGTAAACCTGGCGATTCACAGACCTGTACCCCTGGGGATAAAACTATATTATATGTTTATAAAAAAAAAAAAAAAAGACACCCACTGTACGGTGTTTTGTTATAGAAGCAAGTGCTCACTGTCCCTCAAAGGTCATCATCTGCCTGTCTCACTGTCCTGCCCCACCCAGGCCCAGCTCCTGCACGCTCGAAGGTGAACTCCAGGCCTCCTGGCAGGTACCTGTTAAGAATGACATTTCCTTGGAACTCCTTTATGGATGTGGCGGCACTTTCCAAGTGACAATGGTGGAATGACAGTACTTGTCAGGGAGCAGTGAGAATCCTTTAAGGGTTCTTTTTGCTTTTAAATGTTTTTTGAAGGTTGGAGTTTTTAATATAGGGGTTTACTCCCCTCCTTTTTTTGTAGCTTGGAAACTATATTCTTGGTTGACATGTGGCTTTTTGCTTCTCTGTGGGTTTGGATAAGCAGAGAGGAGGCCCCCTTTACAGAGCATGGCTAAGCCTTTTGACCTCAAGTGGCCAGGCAGGGTTGTCAGGGACCTGGGGCAGTGAAAAGAGAAAGATGATAGAGGGCCACATTCGAGAAGAGGGAAAGGCAATAACGGAAGCAAGAGGAAAGAAGAGGCCGAGGAGGGGGAAGGTGAACTTTTTGGGGCGCAGGGGTGCCAACTACAGCTGTTCCAAGTCTCAGGGGCCCACATGCTGCCTGTGGAGGAGGCCTCTGGTCTGGACTGGAAGCAGAGTCAAGCTGCAAAGGGGACGCCAAGGAGCGGGCAAGGGCCCAAAGGGAGCAGGAGCCCAGCCTGGACGCCTTGGTCCACCTGTGTCCTCATAAACCAGGGCATCACCCCAGGGGGAAGCAGGGGTGAAGTCATGTGCGTGAGAAGCTTGGCCTTTATCCCAGCTGTTTTCATGGAACCAAGTGTTTACCTACTTGAGCACAGGAAGGGGAAGTTGGAATGAGGCCAGAGTCTCCCCTGAGGAGGAGGAGGTTCTGGTTTATGGAGCCTCCCTGATAGCAGGAGTGACTGTGACCGCTCTGTCCCACCAGCACGGGCCTGATAAGGACCAGGGACCCTTCTTAAGTGGGCTAAAAATAGGTTTTTCCCAAACCTTTCCCTTCACATTTCCACAACCCACGAACTGCCCCCCCATCCCACCAAGCCCCCTGCCCCCGTTGAGTTTAAAACTTGGCTCAAGGCTCCCACGTCCCCTCCCTGCATAGGTTGGCTGTCTCGGGGACTGGCGCTTCCACCGTGAAGCACCCCCTGCTGGGAGTGAACGAGCACTAGACTCTTCCAGAACACAGATGCGACAGAACACCAGGAGGGACAACAAAGCACAAAGGGCATGTCCCTTAGGGCCTCATGGATGGCGGGCTGCCTGGCACCCGGTATTGCTCAGTGAAACAACGGGCCAAGTGAGCGCAGCGGCACCAGGCCTGGGCCCCAGAGCCGAGGCCCTGGCTGGGAACACAAGGCTCAGGCTGGCCTGCCGCTCAGCCCTGGTGCTATACCTGGGCCAGTGAGCCTGCGCTGGGGCTCAGGTCTCCAGCCTGCGGGGCACGGAGAGTGGGCCACACTCCAGGGCTGGAGTGGGCGAAGTGGCCCAGGGTGGGAATCACACCAGATGCCAGCCCCGTCTCTGGTCTTCTGTCTCTCCCCCCTCTGGCCTCTCTCTCTCCTGCTGCTGGAGATATCCCCCAAAACTCCCCTCTGGCCAGGGCACTCCCTAGCTCAGATCCTTCGACGGACTTTTAGGACAAAAGACACCCACTGGTGTATTCATGAGACATTTGCGGAGGCCCAGGGACTAGGGCTGGTGGCCTGGCAGGGAAGGTGAACTTTGGGGAGCCCAGAGACCCCTGAGTAGACTCATAGGGCAGAGGGGAACGAGCACTACCTGAGGGCCAACATCCCTCCCATGGCCACCTCTCGCTTTCTTCCCGCTTCGGGCCTCACGTTAGTGAGAGGGTTTGCTCCATTCTGTCCTTGCGACGTCCTGGCTTCCCCTAAGCCTGGCGCCCGCTTAATGCTCAGTAGCTGTCAGTCGTCCCTCTGGGCCCAGACCTTCCTTAATGTGACTCGGGCAGAACTTGCAGTCTGTTCTTCTAGGAGAGAAGCTTTGTCTCATCCTTCATGATGACTGTGTGGTGCATGGCACAGAGTAGGTCATGATTCCAGTGTATGGAAATCAGTCAAAAACTGGGAAAGTTTCCATTGAAGGAGCCATCTGAGAGAGGTGACGAAGTCATACTATCTTACAGGGTTACACGGTCTGATTCCCATGGAGCGGGGGCCTGTGGGGTGAGAACAGAAGAGAACAGAGTGGGAAGGCCTAGAATGAGGGGACCTGCCTTGGGGTTTGAGTCCCTGGGAGGCTTTGGTCTAGGGCTTCCTCTGTTGTGGCCTGACCTCAGCTGACCCTACAGCCTGGGGCCACCTGAGAACACAGGCTATTGGCTCACCTGGAATGTTCCCTCAGGTACCAAGGTTGGCCCCCAGCATCTGAGGTGCCAGACCCAGGGGAGTTCATGGTCACTTCAACTGAGGCATCATCTCTGGGAGCAAAGCCTGGGAAATTTGAGAGAATTTATAAAAACACATACGTAGGGATGCCTGGGTGGCTCAGTTGGTTAAGCGGCTGCCTTCGGCCAGGTCATGATCCCAGCGTCCTGGGATCAAGTCCCACATCGGGCTCCTTGCTCGGCGGGGAGCCTGCTTCTCCCTCTGCCTCTGCCTGCCATTCTGTCCGCCTGTGCTCGCTCTCTCTCTCTCTCTCTCTCTCTAACAAATAAATAAATAAAATCTTAAAAAAAAAAAAAACAAAAACAAAAAAACACATACGTAGAAAAGCAAGAATGATTTTTCCCCAGTGATCCAAAAAAGAAAAAGTGCACAACGGGCCTCTGCTGCTTTGAGGTAAAGTCTGCTGTCGGCAACATCAGAAGGAAAGAATTTGCATGTGATTCCTATTAGACGGGAAGGTTTTCTGAGGATGCTCTGGAGGCCCCATTACTGGTTTGCTTTAACTTTACCAGTCCTTTCCCTGAATACATCCGCAAAGTTTAGCTCGGTTTGTAGCATGTAGGAATTTTCCCTGGAGAAGAATTGATCCCACTTTCCTTGGCTGCCCTCCCAAGTTGCGGAGGGAAAGGGGGTGGGTTTGTGAGAACTTAATCGGGTCATTCCACACCTCTGAGCCAGACCTAGACCTCCCATGTCCGTGAGGCCCACCTGACCAGCACACACCAGACAACGTGGGTCTCCTGAATGGAAAACCTGTCCCAGGCAGAGAGGCAGTCTCCTTCCAGATCCAGAAGAACATGCTTATTATTTCAGTTGAGGAGTCCTCAAGCTCTACACTCTCCCTTCAGAAAGACTTCACTTCTCTCTCTGAATATGGGAGACTTGCTGCTTTCCCTGCTCCCTCGCAGCTGTGGGAGACTCAGAGCCCTCAGTTTCCCTCGCAGAAGGGCAGCCTGGGGCCGATGGGAAGGCCGGGACATGCTTGGTCCCAAGGAGGCCTTCCTAGGGAAACAAAGCCAGGGGACCTGAGGTGACCACTGGCAGAAGCAGCAGGCAGGACAGTCTTCGGGTCCAGGTGCACCACCCGCGGGGGAGACCCCAGTGTGTTTTCCTCCTCCGGCCACCAGGTGCCAGGCAGCAGGGACGCCTGGCCGAGGGGCAGCCGGTCTCTAACAGATAGTCTCAGACTGCGTCTCCCCGAAACCCCCGGCAGATGTATCATTTTTAACACGTTAATTCTCCCTGGAGGACATTTGACAGGAGATGGGCTGGCTCACTGCTGCTGCCCAGAGACAGCACAGGCGGTCTGTATCATGCTGGAAGCCCCGTCCCCATCCTTCTTCTCCCCTCTGTCTCCACCTACACCTCTCAGAACAGTCCCACTGGGCGCGGCTGAGTGTCAGGGGAAGAACGACAAGAAGCAGGTGTGCCCCGTCGGGGGACAGCTGGCTGTTGGCAGCGGGGTCCCCAGGCCATCGTGGCCATACTGGCCCTTCTCCTCCCTGACACGGCTGGCTACTGGGGAGAGCCTAGGGGAACCGTCAGTGGCTGGAGAATAGAGGCGAGAAGGGAGGGAGAAGCACCACCGTGTGGACACGAGCACAGCACCTCATGTCACGCTGCCTTAGTTTTCTCATCTGTAAAATACCCCAAAGTGATGGCACATGCGCCCTGTGTGTCTGTGTGTGTGAGAGACGCTGTGTGTGGTTGTGTGTGTGGTGTGTGTGAGCATGGGTAGTTGTATGTGTTTTGTGTGTGTGTGTGTGTGTGTGGTGAGTGTATATGGTTGTGTGTATGCTGGGTATGTGTTACTGCAGGAGTGTGTGGTGAGTGTGTGTGATTGTGAGTATGCTGAGTGTGTTACTGCATGTGAATGTGTGTGTGGGGCTATATGTGAGTGTGTGGTGAGTGTATATGGTTGTGTGTATGGTAAGTATGTATTATTGTGTGAGTGCGTGTGGTTGTGTGTGAGCAGTGAGTGTGTGGTAGTATATGCGTGTGTGTTTGCGTGTGAGTGTGCCAGGTGTGTTACAGTGTGTGTGTGTGTGCTGAGTGTGTGGGGGTGGGGTGGTGGTGGTGACAGTCATTTCTGAGGCTTTTTCCCGGTCTGCGGCTTCCGCAGGGCAGAGCGCAGGTCGGCCTTCGGTGCCCTTAGAACCGGGGGAGAAAGACGGTGGAGGGAGAAGTGGCGTCTCCTTCTGCCCCGGATGCCCTGGGGCTCTCAGAGGTGTTGACGCAGCTCCCACGGCTTCCCTGGCTACACGGGCTTCCCTTCCCTCGCCACCCCCCACCCCCGTGCCCTTCCTCCCAGTCCCAGCCCAGCTGGGACCCACAGGCCCTGCAGCCACACCTGGGTAATTCCTCGGCTCCCTGTCACCCTCCCTGAGGCTCCTTTGCCCAAACTCCTCAGACCTTTGGGTGAAAAGGGCACTGGGGACTTAGGGCCATCAAGTCCAACCTGTAGCTGGGCTCTGGGCCACAAGCCCCTTCCAAGCGCTCTTCCTCTGTGCTTTGAGCCATGTGACGAGGAGCGCTCATCACGCTGGCATGGACTGGCCCTCCAGAGGGGTCTTGACCACAAGGCGTGGTTCTGTGTCCTCAGAGAACCAAACAGAGCGAGCACAGCATCTTCTCAGACACAGTCTTTGGCTGTGCGCCTTGGGCACCTGCTTTTCCAGACCCAACAGTGTGGTTCCTCAGCCCTCTGAATTTGAGACGGTCTCCTGTGAGCATCGGTGCCGTCTAACGGGTGCTGCACAGAGAAGCCTTCCTGGGCAAGGAGGTCAGACACCGAACCCGAACCCCAGATCTGCCATTTTAACCTGTGAACCGGGACCAAGACCTCTTCATAAGATTATCAAGAGGATGACATTCAAATGCATACGAATGCTCTTTGCAAAATATTATACAAATCAGATTCAGGATCCCCTTTCTGGCACGGTCTTCCAGTAACTTCCTCAGCGTTCCTCTGGTCTCTGTGAATACATTTCTAAGATTTCAATTTAATAGTGATTTTAATTCAGTGTTAAGAGTAGCCTTTAATATTTAAAAAGAAGTTTTGGACTTTTCTTGTGGGCCTGGAGCTCCTCTCCCAGCCCAGGGAAGCTGGTCTGCCTTGCTCCTTTCTTTCCCACGGCTCACCTGCTCTGAGTCACCGTACCCTTCTTCCTGCTGACACTTTGTTGGGGCTGACATGCTTCGTGGCTCCCCAAAGCCATCACCAACCATCGCCTCACTCACCCACTTCGCATACACCTTGCCGCTGAGCCTCGCTCGTGGAGCATAAGGCAAGGGTGTGGGCAGTGCCGGAGAAGCTGGGGTCCCTCTCACGCTCCCACCTGTGCGGCCCTGGGGGGCACCAAGAGCGGTGGGGACGCTCGGGTCTGTAGCAGCTTTCTTGGAGCCTTGGGCAGGAAGACAGAAGACGCAGAGATGCGATGCCACAGCTACCGAACCAGCCAGAACTTCCCTCCTGTTCTGTTACTCAGTAAACGATGAATGCCGTTTGTGGTTTACGCCATATGGCCACGTCCGGCCCGTTGCCTGGTTTTGTACCTCGAGGCTTACTGGCACATGGCCAGCTCGTTTGCGCACCCGTTGGTGGCAGTGCTTTGGAGCAGCAGCAAGCCTGTGACAAAGGCCATGTGCCCCCAAAGCCCCAAAGACATACTGTCTGAGCGTTCGAAGGAGAAGCTTGCTGATTCCTGATTTGAGTCACTGGCGAGTTGGGGTTTTGATTACTTACAGCCGAATGCCTCTTACCTGATCTTGTAACGGGAAAGGCCAGCCCAAGGAGCTCCTAATCTCCAAGAACATGTACCCGAGAGGGGGCTGATGGGGTGCTTGAGCCCCGCGTGTGCCCGGCTCCCTCGTTTCGGAGTGGATGCAGCGGCCTCAGAGTCGTCACTTCTGCACAAATGTCAGGCAGGAGAGGGCGATGATATTTCCTTCTGGGTCTTTGTAAAATTTTGGGGCAAAGAGAGGTTCCCCCAGGAGGCTCTTGGGAGACCTCCACCTCTTCTGCACATCAAGGGGAGCTGGGCCATGTGTCTGCTCCTTAACCAGCCACTGACACCTACCACTCACGTGGACGAACCCGATGCCCCCAGTGGAGGAGGGGGGCGTCTGAGACACTCAGGAAAGTTAGAGGGGCCCGTGTGGAGGCCACCTACCCTACTGGCCGCCGCCACACATGGAGAACTCTTTCATACAAAACTTAGGGCCCCAGACAGTCTAGGGACAGAGGAGCAGCTCACCCTGCTTGTGGCTCCTAAGTGTTTGCCAGGTGGGGGCTCTGGCCTGGGCTGACAGCCAAGCCGAGGGGCTGGGTACTGGACACTTGTGACAAGTGCTCTGCCGATGAAGGACTGATGGTGGGAAGGACTCAGGAAAGGGGGCATCCCATATAGTGCCCTCTCTGATTTTAATCTCCCAGGTGTGCAGAGTCATGGCATCTAAGCCTCCCCGGGGACGTGAAGCACATCTGGGCAGGGCAGGGAGAGGCTTTCCGTCGCTTCTGAAATCTACCCTCAGGCCAGTGCGTATTGTGTCTCTGTGAGAACCGGGGGGACATTTAATAAATGTCTTTAATAAATGTGAGGGAGGAAAAAAAAAATGTGAGGGAGGGAAGGTTGGATACGATTTCCATCCAGCAAGTGTGCAGACCTTTGTCTGTGTGCCAGGGTCTTCTGTTCTGTGCTGGGGATTTGGAATAAACAAGACATAGTCCTGGCCCTGAGGGACCCCGGGGCCATGGCGGTGGGATGGTGGGGGGGGTGGTCAGACAAGCCAGCAAGTAATGGCAGCAGTGGGACGACTCTGTTGTGTGCCAGGAGCTTGGGGAGACAGGAGGCAGGGGATTCTCAGGGAGGTGACATTGATTCTGAGCCTGGAACCATGGGTGAGAGCCCCTCCCTAGGAAGCCTGGTGGTTTCTTCTAGCCCCACTGCTGGTCATTGGGATTCTCTTCCTATTAGTTCCACCTCGTATCTTACAGGATTTTCCTGAACTTTCCCATACAGGTTTTCATTCCTTGGACAGGACCCTGCGTGGGAAGTAGCACCCTGTGACTTTTCTGTTTTATAGGTCAGAGCAGAGAGGGCCTCAAAGTGATGGCCCAAAATGTGAAGGGTAGAGCTCATGTCGGGGTAGACCCAGAAGGCACCTTTTCCATGAATCTGGCCTCTGTGTCCCTGAGCAAGGCACCATTTATTTGCAAAACAGGACTAGATTCCTGCTGTAAGCTGGACACTGTGTTAGGAACTGGAGACGCCGTGGTGTCCTGGACCTGACAAGGTCCTTGTCATCATAAGGTCACACACTGGCATGGAGGGAGATGCACGGGACAGACGTCTGGGATGGAGCACGGTTTTGGAGGAAGGCTGGAACAGGCTCTCCTCTGAGGAGTCATAGTGATCACGAGTACTGTAGACATTTGTCTAGACCTCATAAAGCTATTGGATGAGCTAACGAACGATGCTTCACAGTTTATAAAGCTCGATGAGGCTAGCCAAGGGACCAAAATAGGAGATCACTTATTTGAGTTCTACAGACCCGGGAACTCAGAAACGTTTCTTGCCTTAGATGAGGGGAGGAAGGCAGTCTACTCTCTTAGGTTCATTGAAGATGAGAAGGATAAGACAACTTGGAGGGGAATTCCCATCCTGTCCTGTGTCAGGTGCTGGAGATGCCAAGGTGAGTAATAAGTAGACTTTGCCCTCCAGGAGCTCAGAGGCTGGTGGTGGCTGGTTCCAAAAGCCATGCTCCTTGATTCCGTCTGTGAACATGTCATGTATTGCCCACGACTGGCCTATATCAGCCCAAGTGTGCAAACCCCGTTGCTATAGAGCATACCTTGCGGATGCTGGGAGTAGGGACAGACATTAGGCAAGCTGCTCTCAATGCCTTACTTAGATTTACTGCCTCACCTGTCACCTGTCATCTGTCACCATTAGAAAGGTCCAATCCGTGCCTTGGGTGTGTGTAAATGTGAGGGAGGGACACAGACAAAGTTCTGCACACCTGCTGGATGGAATTCATATCCAACCTTCCCTCCCTCACATTATAAGTTTCCTGGGTCTCTCCCCCATAGGGCCAGGATGTGACACTGTGACATTGTGACCCTTCTTGTCCTCACTGCATCCTAAGTGCCTGGCATGTAGCAGGAGGGCAATAGATGTTTTTCAATAAATTAAATAAGGAAAAAACCAAATATACAATTACAGCTGGAGATGGGGGAAGAGTCCTTGGAGGGGACAGTGGTGGGACACCGACTGGATGTGTTCACTCTGTCCATGGAGGAGGAGGGCCTGGGTGGGGAGGTCCCGGTCAGGGCTCACATGGGAGCTGGTTCCTGAAGGAACAAGCAGAGCATGTGGCCAAGGAAGAAGGAAAAGGCCATTCCTAGTGGGAGGAGGTGCAGATGTCGTCGTGTTCTAACAGCAAGGAGCCTGTCTGCGTAACGTGTAGGGCCTGTGCGGGGTAGTGAGGAAGCAGGAGCTGTTCTCCAAGACGAGGGTTTAACATCTATCTGAGTTAGGATCCTCTTAGCGGTTGGTGGGAAAAGCCAGTGGTGACAGGTGGGTTATTACCGCTTTGCGCCCCTGCAGCCGCCATCCTGTGGACAGCTGAGCTTCGGCTCTGGTCCTGAGCTTCTGAATCCTCATGAGGTGAGATGCTAGGAGGCCTGGAAGCTTCCATCCAGATCTGTCATTCTACTATTCTTTCATGCGTCCAGGAAGGATGGGAAACCAGTTACCCGAGAGAAAGCGCTCAGCGGTCCTGCCGGATGGTTCACGAGAGCGATTCAGGACATGACCCCATCGCAGTGTGCGCGGGACGGAGGCGCTCGCCTCCTCCGGTTGGCCTCAGTTACTCTGAGACAAGACAGAGGATGAACGTTAGGTATTCTGTGGCTTCTTGCCAGGCCCGGGTTTAACTGGCACCATTCCTGAAGGTTTAGAAGAGGAAACTCGTCAGGTCTTGTCTTCCTAATGGAGTAATAGGTCACCCTCCGGAAGTGGCATCCCCTGAGCTGACATATCTTCGGTAGGCAATAAAAGAGACTGTGTGGGTCAAGTTAAGAGCAGATGGGTGAAAGGCAGGGAAGGATTGCCACTTTAAATAGTACAAGCTTTGCTGGGGAACTTACATGGGTTACCTCATGAGACCAGGCGTAATGCCAAATGACTTGTTGGAATGGGTGATTTGCCTGGGTACAAAGTGCGAGATGGTCAAATGATTTTCATGAATTCAGGCAACTAAGTCTTGTCTTTTCTCAGTGCTGTGGTGCATGGTCATTCAGCCTCCCAGTGCACAACCTGTGCAACCATACATGGAGACGAGGCTGTGCTACAGTTAATTTAATCTACAACATTAATTTGATAACTTTCTTGTACTAGGTCCGTGCCAGGTGATGGGGATAAGAAGTGAACTGCAATGGGTCTCAGCCCTCAGGGAAAGACAGGCAGATACGACCTTCATGTAAGGCAGTGTGGTAAATGTTTTGTTAGAAGGCTCAGGGTGGGCGCTGTGGGAGGGTAGGGAAGAAGTCCTTAGCCCAGCCTTGGGAGTGGTGGAGAGAAAGAGGAGGACTAGGCCAGAAAAGCACAGCAGAGAGAGTGGTACCCAACCCTACGTTCTCTTGGCCCAGAGAACTTGAAAGCCCTTTTAGGGGGCTGTTGTCCTTTCAAACTCTGCCGTGGGATCCTTGTTCTTCTGATGGCATGGCATTACTGTAAGTGGATTCTCTCTTCCTGAAAGAGAATGCCCGTCCCTGGGGATGTGGCCGGAGGAAGACCAAGTGGGATCAGGAAGCCTGCTCATATGTGTTGTGGTTGCGTCCGTGTGGCCCGCCCTTCCCCCACGAAGTCAGGTGGTGGGTGCGGTGGGCATCAATCAGTGCCTTCTAGACCCAGTTGGCCAGGATTTTAATCTCACCCTGTCTTCAGTGGTAATCGCTGTTTAAACAAAGTGTCAGATGTTTTTCAAAGCATGAAAACATAATGCAGCAGCACATCTCTTATCCAGAGGGCACTGGTCTTTTTTTTTTTTTTTTAAGTTTTTATTTATTTGTCAGAGAGAGAAAGAGAGAGAGAGAGACCCCAAGCAGGGGGAGCAGGCAGAGAGAGAAGCAGTTTCCCTGCTGAGCAAGGAGCCCGATGTGGGACTCGATCCCAGGACCCTGGGTCATGACCTCAGCTGAAGCCAGACACTTAACCAACTGAGCCACGCAGGCGTCCCCAGAGAACGCTGATCTTGCAACCAACCAAGACCCAATAAGTAAGCCAAAGGCTCTGGAGAACCCCAACTCCTGTTCTCATCTCTGGACAATGAAGTGAATAGATCAGAGGGACACTCCAGTCCTCGCTCATAACACGTTTACTCTTCTCACAAAGCCCACACTGACCGATGCAGCATATTCCCCCAGGGATATGCCCGCCTCCCCCCGGCCCACCACACAATCTCCACGTCCTTATTTACTCTGTGGCTGTCTCCTGGAAACCAGCTCCTGTCTCCACTTCCTCCCACCCCCTCCTCTCTGCCCTCAACTCCTGCAGTGGTCTTCAGCTGAGGTCCCTTCCCCTTGCCAGTCCACCATCTACCCCTCAGCAGCCTGATGGGGCGTTCTCAGCTGCAAGTCTGATCAATTTTTCCAAATCGTATCATGGTTCTTCATTTTTCCCCAGCATAAAATCTGAAATTCTTCGCATGGCTTCCAGAGCCTCCCACGCACGGTCAAGACTCTGTTTGGCTCTCAAGTCTTTCTTCCCCTGATAGTCTCTACCCCCAAATATGGAGGCTCGCTCTTAGTCCTCGGAACACACCAGCTCTTTGGCACCCCTGGTTTTTGCACAGGTAGCTCCGTGGCTTCTCCCGTGGCTCCCCAATTAGCGAAGTCCCTCTTTTCCATCAGGCCTCAGTTTGGAGAGGACTTTTCTGGGAAGTTCTCCCACCCAGCCGGGCAGGGTGCTTTAGCAGCTGTACTCCACGGTGTATGAGGATAACCCTTATGAGGGCACTTGTCTCAGAGTGTCTGGATTCTGTCCCGGGTCTTTCCTTAGACTAACTGCTGCTTGAGGGCATGGCAGAGACTTAGTGATCAAATTGAATAGAGCAGAGCTCACAGAAGACATTGAGTTAGTACATATCAAATGAATGATAAATCTGAATTCCCAAGGAAAATTAGAATAGGTCATTTGGGTTTGAGATACTTGATGAAGTCAAATACCCTGTTAATTAGTTAGGAATGCTTTCAGCTGCAATGATATGAAGCCTCAAGTAGGATAGTTTTTTTTTTTTTTAAAGATTTGATTTATTTATTTGAGAGAGAGACAGTGAGAGAGAGCATGAGCGAGGAGAAGGTCAGAGAGAGAAGCAGACTCCCTACGGAGCCGGGAGCCCGATGCGGGACTCGATCCCGGGACTCCCAGGATCATGCCCTGAGCCGAAGGCAGTCGTCCAACCAACTGAGCCACCCAGGCGTCCCAAGTAGGATAGTTTGTGAGAGAAGTGTGTCTCTTTTTGTGAAAGTCCCATGCACAGCATGTGACCGCAGAAGTGCTGGCCTCCTGGCGATGCTGGGAGAGGAGTCGTCGTCTGGAAGCTTTGCCCACAGTCTGTTTTGTTTTTAACCCTCCTTGTAATTCTGTGAACTATCTAGATCTCTTTCTGTCTTAACTAGCTGGTATAGATTCTAGCTGCCTGGAGCTAACAGCGCTGGCAAATACAGCTCTTTTACTTGAATCCCACAAAAATGTCAAAGCAATAGACTGTCTGGTTTTATAGTAGTAACTGAGAGATGTATAAAAGGTAGCTTCGGAAACAGTTGAGACGCTAGAAGCTGACTCCCAGGAGAACGGGTCCCTGCTTAAAACCCCTATGTACCCTCAAATCTGTTTTTCCCATTCCCGGTTACCAAATGTTAGAATTAGAAAGGATAACAAGTTTCAAAGTGGAAATGTCCTCATTGGGTGGAGAGAGAGCAAACCACATGGCTTAGAGGCTAAGCTAGACTCGATCCCTGGAGAGCAGAGTTGTTCCTGCTGATCTGTGCTGCCAAAGGCCCGCTGAGCAGAGAAACAAAGTGGAGCAGGAAAGCCTGATAATCAGACTCAAACCTTGTCTCCCAGCTTAACAACAAATCTGTATAACTGTCAAATTGCCTGCTTGTAAAAGGTTTATATCCCAAGACGGCCTAGAACATGTTTCCTTTGCACTGAGCATAGCCAGCTTGGCATGCGCAGGGCCTGACCTCTCAGTGGACAGGCCTGGGGTCAGGGCCTTGCTGTCCAGAGTCTGGGCATCAGGCCTAACAGAGGACCCCACTCCATAGCCCTCTGAGTTTCTAACATTATCCATTATAGAATTTTACTTGGACAGTTTAATTAGATCCCTGGAGTTTTCTCCTTTACATGGGTTTAACTTTAGATTTCAACATTTTAAGCATTTCTCCAGCAGTGGGCCT
Organism: Lutra lutra; assembly: GCF_902655055.1. Classification (NCBI taxonomy): domain Eukaryota; kingdom Metazoa; phylum Chordata; class Mammalia; order Carnivora; family Mustelidae; genus Lutra; species Lutra lutra. Next base: position 1,072,970 of record NC_062291.1, on the reverse strand, counting down.
GGCACCTTCGGAAGCTGCATTTCCTTTTGCAGGCATTGGGGGACCACTTAGTGCCGGGAAGCTCTGCCAGGTCAAATGGCCTCATTATTACTGGCCTGTGGGGGGAAGGCACTTCTCATGGTTCTTGAGTCACTGAAGCAGTAGCAGCAGCTTCTGGAGCAGAGCCCTGCTCACCAGGCTGCCCGGGAGAAAGGTGCTGGGGAGAGATAAGGGGTAGAAACCTCTTTAAAGTTAATGAGCTCAATGAGCCTCCCAGGGCTCTGTTTCCTAGGCTGCTTTGCAGCACTTTGAATTCCCACTCCTCTGAGGATTGGCTCCTGCAGAGACTAGCTGGCTTTTCACCCTTTCAGGCCCCTCAGGTGCTCCTGTGAAGGGGAGCATCTCTGGCCTCTTCCAGAACTAGTCAGCTGTTCCATGTCTCTGGTCATTGCTCTGGGAAATGCCAGCAGCCCAGACCAGCTGGGCCCTTAATGCACATCACTGTTCCTCACTGCTGTCCATGACCAGATGACCATGATGTACACTTCTGCAAATCTGTGCTCCTCTGCCTCCCCTGGCCCCAGGCCCTGCCTCTCCCCAGCTCACTGGCTGCACTGGATGATGCTGAGCTATGAACACCCAGAACCTCAGTCCCAACTTCAGTGTTGAGGACACTGAGTGAGGGCCCTGGACCGGTGAGGGGTGTAGAGCACATTGGACCAGGTTGGTGGGCTGGTCAGCCTGGTTCTCTCATTCAGCTGAGCCTACGAGCAGGCATCCTCCTTCCTTGGGTCTCAGGGCTGCCTCTACAACTTACTCTTGATTCATGGTGTAGGGGAGGAAAATAATTTTCCTTTACCCTTCTAGGTTCTTGACTGAGACCCTGTAATAAAAAAGATTAACAGGAAAAAATGCATCAGAAGTTTGATAACATGTTTATCTCCGGTATACATAGGAGATACTCAGGAAAACTGAACAGCTCCCAGAAATGGATGAACCATAGCCTTAAATACCATCAAAACCAAATTTCAGCTCAAAACCAAAAACCAATAACAACAACAAAAACAAAAACAAAAACCCACAAAAAACCAAACCAAACCAAACCAAACCAAACCAAAACAAAACGTTGGGGAGATAGGTGGCAATACCCGTTATTGGGAGGTCACCAGGAAAGCACAGTTAATAGGATAAGGCTGTAATGCATATTTAAACCCTTGCCTTCTGCATTGGTAAGAGTTTCTAGAGATTGTGTCATCCTCCCTGCCTTCCTGGTACAGAGAGGGAGACACCCTTACAAATGGAGATTTCCTTTTAAATGTGAATATCCCTTACAAAAGAAGATAACTTCTACTTCTACTTCTACTAGGTTTTCAGAGCTTCTCCTGTGTCTGCTATTTCTTAAAAATAATCAGCTCAAGATAATCCTTCTGCCAAAGAGGCATATTTTGGGGTGTCATGTTCTTCCCTTTACTGGTTTCCATAGCAAGAAGGGTATGAAGGAAGGTGTTAGGATCACTGCGAGCTTTTAAAAAATTCTTATGTTGTCCTTCTTTCTAGAGGGCATTTCAACAAATGGCAGAAGAAGAAAGAGGACACAAAGGGCTCACATGCCTATGCATGGGCATAAGCGCGCACGCATACACACATATTTTTTCTTTTTTGGAGAGAAAAAGATCCCTAATCTGATTATCCCCTCCCTTAGCTGAGAAACACTGGACCAGATTAGTGACTCCTAAACTCCTGGCTGTTTCTAAGAATTCCTCAGGCTAGATTATTTAAGAATTCAGATTCTTGGACCCCTCTTCAGATCCACTCATTTGGAACCTCTGGGTCAAGACTCAGGAATCTGTATTTTAATAAGTCTCCTGCGGTGTCTTCATACTCAGCCCCTTGGGGGATCACTGGGCAGAGAGGTCTCTGGGCAGACTCCAGCCCCATGTTGAGGCTCAGGGAGTAGGATGCTTTCGTCTTGGGGAATGTTTGGACCCCTCTTTAGGTCAGCCCTTCAGAATATCATGGGGACATCCTGCATACCCCCCAACGTGGGAAGGCCACTTCCCAGTCAATTCCTGCAGCACAAAGCGAAGGGTGCTCCATCTGATAGGAAACAGACACAACTGAGCTTGGTTATGTAGCCGGGGAGGGGAGGCAGGGTAATCTAATTCACCATGCCCGTACAAATGTGATGTAATTTCAACATCCCTTCTGCGTGCAGTGGATGTGGGGGGAGCAGGAAATAAGGGAGCATGCAGTAGGAGAATCAGGCATCAGCTCACGGCTGGGGCCACTTCCCTTCAATGTGACAGACTCAGGTACCCAGCCCAGCTGACGGCCTTTTCTGAATGTGCATGGTCCCCCAACACAGCCCCTCTCCTCTGAGCCCACCCCTTGCAAATCCCTCAAGTATTAAAAGATAAGTGCCTGCAACCCTGCTTTCTTTAGCGTTTGAAGCTGTAGTTTGACGTGAGAATGTTGGCAAAGGAGTAGAGAGTCTGTCCAACAACAAACACTGTGAGGTCTCATGGAAAGCTCCAAGCACTGGCCAATGAATGGGGCCAAAAGCTGCAATGTCATGATTTCTGCCTGTCTGGAGAGACCCACTGGGTTTGGAAGGCCACAAAGAAGAGTTGCAAAAGAAAAGATTTTCTAAAAAATAAACAAATAAATAAATAAATAATAATTTAAAAAATCAACTAACAGTGAATTCACAGCTGTGTCCTAAATGGTAAACCAGGTGGTAAAAAAAAAAAGTTGCAGAAATTACATTCAAAGTAGAATAGATTTTATTTCACAGTGAGGAAGAGAAGAGCAGCCGCTCACCAGGGACTGGCCTGGTACTCTTGGCTGGACACTCACAGCTGGCCGATGGTGTCCTCCTGTTGAACAGAAACATTTGTGCAGAACATCAACTTCGTTTTTTTTTTTTTTTTAAGATTTTATTTATTTATTTGACAGAGAGAGATCACAAGTAGACAGAGAGGCAGGCAGAGAGAGAGAGAGGGAAGCAGGCTCTCCGCTGAGCAGAGAGCCCGATGCGGGACTCGATCCCAGGACCCTGAGATCATGACCTGAGCCGAAGGCAGCGGCTTAACCCACTGAGCCAACCAGGCGCCCTAGCCCAGAACATCAACTTCGGACAAGACCCCCGTTCCATCACGATGGAGCCAGGCAAACACCAGACCCCTCGGCATCAGCCTGAAGTCAGCATGTACACTGTCCAGCCACAGAAGACCAAACATGCCCCCCTCTTATCCCTAGGAGACCAGCAGTGTCCTTCTCCTTCCCCAGTTCCAGGCTTGGGCCTGGACCTCACCGTCCTGCATTCTCTGTGAGATTTACTAAGACCCCCGACCGTAAAAGTGCCCCTGCTCCCTGCAGTTTCCAGTCCAAGTCACTTTTGTGAAGTCTGTCCCCTCATCACCCAGCAAGACCCCAGTCCTTGCTTGTGTGTGTGTGTGTGTGTGTGTGTGTGTGTGAGAGAGAGAACACTTAAGTTCTACTCTCCTAGCAAATTTCAATTAGACAGTGTTATCAACTGTAGTTACCCATTTTCTAATCCTAACCTAAATTCCCAGGTGTCACTCCCTGTGACCAACGGGAAGGCCTAGAAAATCACTTCTGTGTTAATAGTCCAGTGGAAGATGTTGGCCCCTCCTTAGAGCCTTCCAGTCATTTTCAAGGCCCCAGAGTGTGCCTCAGTTGTTCTTAACTTATTCCCCCTCTTTCCTACAAGCGGCTTCTAGATACCCACATGCCCAGGACTCAGGCAAAAGATGGGGCAGAGCCCATCTACCAACCACATGTTTACTAGGTCCTGTGGGCCCAGAAACAGCACCGCTTGAACCCCCAGCCTCGTAGACTTCCCCCACCAAGAACCCCATGGGCTTGACTCAAGGCCTCACTTTCTTCAGTTGGCCTCTTATCTCAAGAGACCCAGTTTGGGAGAAGGGCACAAAGTCCCCTCCATTCTCCATTGGCGTGAACCATTCCTGCTTCTCCTTCAGGCAGAATCCAGAAGTCCCAGAGTGAATCAGCCTTACAAACAAACTCTTCTGGGGCTCTCCATCCCTTATGTGGTGGTTATTTAAGCTCAGCTGGGCTCACAAATCAGGCAACTGTGTTAGAAAATGCAGTGGGTGAACCACAGATTTCTAGACAGACCATCTGGTTGCAATTCTTTGATCTGCCATTTGTTGGCTTAAGCATATTCCGTACTTTCTGAGCCTCAGTTTCATGGGTCTGAAAAATGAGGACAATAATAGTTCCTTCTTGTTAGAATTCTTTTGAGAATCAAACAAGACCACCTAGGTCTAGGGATTGTCGTAGTGCCTGGTGTACACGAAGGGCTCCATAAATGTTGCCTTATGGTCACTATCAATAACCAATTAATTCATGTGTTCAGAAAGCAGACCTGCACAGAGAGGTGGGAGGAGCAGAAGCTGGCTTGTCTTAAAGTAAACCCGGCCAAAGAAGGCAGGATACTAAAGTGCTGTCCGTTCAGGAAGCCATATCAAGCAGGGCTCGCTGCTTGTTGACTCTGCCTCCCTTGGTCAGGGTTCTGGCTGCATCAGTGCAGTGGGGGAGGCCAAGCAAAGGAGCCATGCTTTGGCCTGTTTAACTTGGCCATCCAGCCAGTTTCAGCCTTCGCAGGTGAGGCCCTTTAATGTTTTTTGTCCTGTGAAACAGCCAGCCTTGTTTCCCTTGATCCCTAAAATTGGTTGGGATTCTCTCAATTTGGCGGCACATTTCTGTTTCTGTGGGTTTGGGCTGAGCCTCAACAGCCGCCTTTCCACTTGTGTGAATAAACTTAGGTAAACCCAGCCATCCGGGAAAGGACTCTGAGATCCATTCCCAATGGGATACTAATGTGGGGAGAAGAGAGGAATAAACAGGGACAGAAACACCAGCCCGGTGGACGAATTTGAGTTCTCAGCAGAGGCATTGTTGGCAGCAAAATGACTCCAAGGTGGGCAGTGGGGGAGAGAAAGGAAAGCGGGGAGTGGAGGGGGAGGAGGGAGGGGATCGTTAATCAATGGGGGAGTGTTAAATCTGGGACTGTAGTCAAAATGTCCAATTCTTCCTTCACCCTCAGCCTAGATAAATGAGAATTCTTCCCAGTTCCCTTGGCAAAAGTGCCTGAGATGAGAGCATGAGGAAAGACCGTTAGGTGATAGAAAGCTTCATTTCTTTGTCTTTACACGCTGCCAAAGTGGGGCCCACCCCAGAGCCAGGACTTAGAGGCAGGAGATCGGTTCAGCGTCTGGTTTGCCCACTGCCTTTGTTTCTGTACCTTGGAGTCAAAGACATTTTATTTCTCTCCTTTTTTCCATGGTGTTGGTCATGGAGACTAAAGCAGGGTTGCCAGATTTAGCAAGTAATGGGACAGGATACCCATGGAGATTTGAAGAATGGCTCTATCTGCCAACTTTTTGTAGTTTATTGAAGCACGCTGAATACAGGACATTTAGGAAATCCTGACAACATCAATACAGGATGAGACATCATTAAACACGGGACAGGTCCTGGCTTTACAAGGACCCTGGCATCCTGGATGAAAGCCATCACATCTAAGGGCCATTTCGAGCTGTGATAAATACAAAGAAGGAAGCACAACATGGAGTACACACACACGTGCTCACCACTAGCTACTTATTCACAAGAAACAAGTTTATAACTTCATCCTTTGCCCAAGAGCTCCATATGGAATATTTCTGTGTTGATCATGAGCTAGGAAACGTGAACACCAACTATTGTACCATTGATCATTCTTGGTAATCACCCATTCATCTACTTGACTAGATGTCTCCTGGACCCATATGGGAACAGGGCAGACCCTGTGCTCTCTTCTTCAGCACCTGACTCTGGGGTTATTTGGGGTTCTGGGTCAGCCCCCTGGCTGTGTTCCCACAGTGAACTCACTGATTTCATGCAGATGGGAGTTCTGATGGACATCAGTCCTGTCCTTGCAGAACTCACTACAGGTCAAATCAAGAACTTGACTAAAGGTCAAGATGTCACATGACATCACCTGCAAGAGCTGATGGCAGGTGGCAGGAATTGGGAGGCCCACTGAGCCCAGGTGGGCAATGCAAAAGAAACCAGTGTTGGAGAACGGGGGCCATGTGGGAGAAGGAACTTTATGGCACACAACAGATGCACCTTTCTGCTTGATAGAAATTTCCAACCTGTCTTGTTTGGCTGTCAAGAAGCTGGTGAGGCGGGGTGCCTGGGTGGCTCAGCGGGTTGAAGCCTCTGCCTTCGGCTCAGGTCATGATCCCAGGGTCCTGGGATCGAGCCCCACATCAGGCTCTCTGCTGAGCAGGGAGCCTGCTTCCCTTCCTCTCTCTGCCTACCTGTGATCTCTGTCTGTCAAATAAATAAAATCTTTAAAAAAAAAAAAAAAAGAAGCTGGTGAGGCTTGGGATGTGGCAGAAAGGGGCCAAGTGTTCTGGGAAAGGCTGGCCTGCTCTTGGGGCTTGGGCAGGGTGGTGGAGGGCGATGTTGAGGAAATGCCTCTTGGGAAAGGAATCAATGGTTTCAGTACTAGACTGCCATGACTTTCCAATCCATATGTCTGTTCATCTGATTCCAAAATGGCGCTGAAGGGAGAAAATGGTGGCCAAAAGAAATTACAGATTTTTCCAAGGTCTCTTAGCATACATATGCCAGTACTCGGGTTATAACTTGTGGTCCTGTTTGAGTGGAAATGCCCAGAATGAGGGTAGAAATCTAAGATAATAATCCAACCCTTGCAAAATTACTTTCAACAGACTTTCAGCAGACTCAGCAGACTCAAAGAGTTACTGAAAAGCAGAACAATTAAAAAAAAAAAAAAGAACTAAAATACCTGCTGTGAGTCCCAAAGAAGGGATCCACAAAAGCCTAGGAGAAGTCCTTGTCCTCAAGGAGCTTGGACTTTAGTGCAAGAGATGAGCCAGACAACACACATGAAAGTGAGCCAACCATACATGACAAGTGTATTCTCGCATCCTGAAGCTGGCCACTTATATATGAGGAGTATATATATGCCAAATAGAATATATTATATATAATATTATATCACACACACCCCACACACACTTGCACCATAGTCACTAGCTTCAGGATCTGGGAATAGACTCCCTATGGTATATACATGTAGCATATAGAAAAAAAATATATATATGCCTTTAGTCTATTTTGAGTTTATTTTTGTGTATGGTGTAAGAAAGTGGTTCAGTTTCATTGTTTTGTTTGTAGCTATCCAGTTTTCCTAGAAGCATTTGTTGAAGAAATTTTCTTTTCCCCCTTGTCCATTCTTGCTTCCATTGTCTTAGATTAGTTGACCATATAATCAATCATAGGTTTATTTCTGGGCTCTCTGTTCTGCTCCATTGATCTACAAGTCTATTTTCTGTGCAAGAACCATACTGTTTGATTATTATAGCTCTGTAGTATTGCTTGATATCTGGGATTGTGATACCTCCAGGTTTGTTCTGCTTTCTCAAGATTGCTTTGGCTACTCAGGGTCTTTTCTGGTTCCATACAAATTTTAGTATTTTTTTATTCTAGGTCTGTGAAAAATACTGTTGACATTTTGATAGGGATTATGTTAAATCTGTAGATTGCTTTGGGAAGTATGGGCATTTCAAAGATATTTTTTCTTCCACTCCACGAGCATGGAATATCTCTCCATTTATTTGTGTCATCTCTAATTTCTTTCATCAGTGTTTTAGTACAGTTTTTAGAGTATATTTCTTTCACCTTCTTGGTGAAGTTTGTTCCTAGATATTTGATTCTTTTGGGTGCAATTGTAAGTGGGGTTGTTCTCTTAATTTCTCTTTCTGCTGCTTCATTATTAATGTATAGAAATACTACAGATTTCTGTATATTAATTTCGTATGCCATAACTTTACTGAATTCATCAGTTCTAATAATTTTTGGTGGTGTCTTTATGGTTTTCTGTATATAATATCATGTCATCTGCAAATTGTGAGTTTTACTTCTTTACTTACCAAATTTGAAGCCTTTTATTGTCTGATTACTGTGGCTAGCAATTCCAGTTCTGTGTTGAATCAAAGTGATGAGACAGGACAACCTTGCCTTATTCCTGATCTGACAGGAAAAATCTCTCAGTTTTTCACACTGAAGATGATATCAGCTGTGGGTTTTTCATATAAGGCCTTTATAATCTTGAGGTATGTTCCTTCTAAATCTATTTTAATTGTTTTTAACATGAATTGATACTGTACTTTGTCAAATGTTTTTCTGCATCTATTGAAATGATCATATGATTTTTATCCTTTCTCTTAATGTGATGTACCACATTGATTGATTTGCAAATATTGAACCACTCTTGCATCCCTGGAATAAATCCCACTTGATCATAGTGAATGATTTTTAAAGTGTATTATTGGATTTGGTTTGTTAATAGGTATAGTCCTTTTTATTTATTTATTATTATTTTTTTAAGATTTTATTTATTTATTTGACAGAGAGAAATCACAAGTAGACGGAGAGGCAGACAGAGAGAGAGAGAGAGGGAAGTAGGCTCCCGGCCGAGCAGAGAGCCCGATGTGGGGCTCGATCCCAGGACCGTGAGATCATGACCGAGCCAAAGGCAGTGGCTTAACCCACTGAGCCACCCAGGTGCCCCGGTATAGTCCTTTTTAAAGAAGACAAATTCTTTTAGATTCTGGGACTAATCCCTGAAACCTTTAGGAGTCTTTTCAGGTCAAGTATATGAGATACTGAATTTTTTTTTTTTTCAATCCAAATTCAATTTATTGATTGAGAAGTTTTTCTCATGGTTCAGATACAGTTCTGTCATATGAGTGCATGTTCAACTGGGAGGCAAAGAAAAAAGCCACTGTATTTTCATTTTAACTTTTTTTTTTTTTTTTTAAAGAATTTTATTAAATTTTTTATTTTTTTTCAGCATAACAGTATTCATTATTTTTGCACCACACCCAGTGCTCCATGCAATCCGTGCCCTCTACAATACCCACCACCTGGTGCCCCCCAACCTCCCACCCCCCACCCCTTCAAAATTCTCAGATCGTTTTTCAGAGTCCATAGTCTCTCATGGTTCACCTCCCCTTCCAATTTCCCTCAACTCCCTTCTCCTCTCCATCTCCCTTTGTCCTCCATGCTATTTGTTATGCTCCACAAATAAGTGAAACCATATGATAATTGACTCTCTCTGCTTGACTTATTTCACTCAGCATAATCTCTTCCAGTCCCATCCATGTTGCTACAAAACTTGGGGATTCATCCTTTCTTTCTTTTTTTTTTTTTTTTTTTGCAGCTTTATAAACATATATTTTTATCCCCAGGGGTACAGGTCTGCAAATCGCCAGGTTTACACACTTCACAACACTCACCATAGCACATACCCTCCCCGATATCCATAACCCCACCCCCTCTCCCAACCCCCTCCCCCCATCAACCCTCAGTCATTTTAACTTTTAATACTAGCCTAAACCTTATCAAAATCAAATATTATCAGATTGTTATAAGAGTCAAAAAAATCCCCAGTGCTTTTTATCCAGTGACTTGTGCAGTAAATTGCACACATTATTGAAGATTGATATCTATTAAATACTGAAGATGTTAGAATCAATAACACAATGTTCCTTTGTATTAATTCTGCACACTAGCCTCGGACTAATTTTAAATAAATGCATGTAAATGAGTGTGATCATAAGAAGTTCTGTGATGTTTTAGAAGTAATAGAACAATTCTACGCAAGTAGGAAATAAATGTGTTTTTTCTTACTATTCCCAAATTGTTTGTAATCACTATTTTTAACAATTTGAAATTTTTCTAATCATGAACTCATACAATAGTCCAAATGTCGTTTGTGATTAGACTGAAATTTGTAAATGATTGCACTTTTAAACAGTTAACCTGAAAGTACAGAAATAAGTGATTTGCATCAGATAATTTGGGCTGCCTTTGTGCCTAACAACTGGCGTGTGAGCCCCAGTGGCCTGGAAATAGTCATTTTTAACAAGTTCACCAATGATACTAACGGACTGGAAAGCTTATCTACTTTGTTACTTCATCACTTTTACTCTGGAGAAGTAAACAAATCAGACATACAAGTTTACCTAATTTGTGACCCGTTTTTGTCCAGAAGGCAGGATAGAAAGAAGGAAAGAAAGAAGAAAAAGAAACATTCCTAATTTATGTGAGAAATTCTCTACGTATTATTACTTCTTTTTTTTTATACCTTTTTTTATACCTTTTTTTTAAATTTTATTTTTTATAAACATATAATATATTTTTATCCCCAGGGGTACAGGTCTGTGAATCACCAGGTTTACACACTTCACAGCACTCACCATAGCACATACCCTCCCCAGTGTCCATAATCCCACCCCCCTCCCAACCTCCCTCCCCCCATCAACCCTCAGTTTGTTTTGTGAGATTAAGAGTCACTTATGGTTTGTCTCCTCCCAATTCCATCTTGTTTCATTTACTCTTCTCCTACACCCTTAACCCCCCATGTTGCATCTCCTCTCCCTCATATCAGGGAGATCATATGATAGTTGTCTTTCTCCGATTGACTTATTTCGCTAAGCATGACACCCTCTAGTTCCATCCACGTCGTCGCAAATGGCAAGATTTCATTTCTTTTGATGGCTGCATAGTATTCCATTGTGTATATATACCACATCTTCTTTATCCATTCGTCTGTTGATGGACATCTAGGTTCTTTCCATAGTTTGGCTATTGTAGACATTGCTGCTATAAACATTCGGGTGCACGTGCCCCTTCGGATCACTACGTTTGTATCTTTAGGGTAAATACCCAGCAGTGCAATTGCTGGGTCATAGGGTAGTTCTATTTTCAACATTTTGAGGAACCTCCATGCTGTTTTCCAGAGTGGTTGCACCAGCTTGCATTCCCACCAACAGTGTAGGAGGGTTCCCCTTTCTCCGCATCCTCGCCAGCATCTGTCATTTCCTGACTTGTTAATTTTAGCCATTCTGACTGGTGTGAGGTGATATCTCATGGTGGTTTTGATTTGTATTTCCCTGATGCCGAGTGATATGGAGCACTTTTTCATGTGTCTGTTGGCCATCTGGATGTCTTCTTTGCAGAAATGTCTGTTCATGTCCTCTGCCCATTTCTTGATTGGATTATTTGTTCTTTGGGTGTTGAGTTTGCTAAGTTCTTTATAGATTTTGGACACTAGCCCTTTATCTGATATGTCGTTTGCAAATATCTTCTCCCATTCTGTCAGTTGTCTTTTGGTTTTGTTAACTGTTTCCTTTGCTGTGCAAAAGCTTTTGATCTTGATAAAATCCCAATAGTTCATTTTTGCCCTTGCTTCCCTTGCCTTTGGCGATGTTCCTAGGAAGATGTTGCTGTGGCTGAGGTCGAAGAGGTTGCTGCCTGTGTTCTCCTCAAGGATTTTGATGGATTCCTTTCTCACATTGAGATCCTTCATCCATTTTGAGTCATTTTCGTGTGTGGTGTAAGGAAATAGTCCAATTTCATTTTTCTGCATGTGGCTGTCCAATTTTCCCAACACCATTTATTGAAGAGGCTGTCTTTGTTCCATTGGACATTCTTTCCTGCTTTGTCGAAGATGAGTTGACCATAGAGTTGAGGGTCCATTTCTGGGCTCTCTATTCTGTTCCATTGATCTATGTGTCTGTTTTTGTGCCAGTACCATGCTGTCTTGATGATGACAGTTTTGTAATAGAGCTTGAAGTCCGGAATTGTGATGCCACCAACTTTGGTTTTCTTTTTCAATATTCCTTTGGCTATTCGAGGTCTTTCTGGTTCCATATAAATTTTAGGATTATTTGTTCCATTTCTTTGAAAAAAATGGATGGTACTTTGATAGGAATTGCATTAAATGTGTAGATTGCTTTAGGTAGCATAGACATTTTCACAATATTTATTCTTCCAATCCAGGAGCATGGAACATTTTTCCATTTCTTTGTGTCTTCCTCCAATTTCTTTCATGAGTACTTTATAGTTTTCTGTGTATAGATTCTTAGTCTCTTTGGTTAGGTTTATTCCTAGGTATCTTATAGTTTTGGGTGCAATTGTAAATGGGATGGACTCCTTAATTTCTCTTTCTTCTGTCTTGTTGTTGGTGTAGAGAAATGCAACTGATTTCTGTGCATTGATTTTATATCCTGACACTTTACTAAATTCCTGTACAGGTTCTAGCAGTTTTGGAGTGGAGGCTTTTGGGTTTTCCACATATAGTATCATATCATCTGCAAAGAGTGATAGTTTGACTTCTTTGCCGATTTGGATGCCTTTAATTTCCTTTTGTTGTCTGATTGCTGAGGCTAGGACTTGTAGTACTATGTTGAATAGCAGTGGTGATAACGGACATCCCTGTCGTGTTCCTGACCTTAGCGGAAAAGCTTTCAGTTTTTCTCCATTGAGAATGATATTTGCGGTGGGTTTTTCATAGATGGCTTTGATAATATTGAGGTATGTGCCCTCTATCCCTACACTTTGAAGAGTTTTGATCAGGAAGGGATGCTGTACTTTGTCAAATGCTTTTTCAGCATCTCTGGAGAGTATCATATGGTTCTTGTTCTTTCTTTTATTAATGTGTTGTATCACATTGATTGATTTGCGGATGTTGAACCAGCCTTGCAGCCCTGGAATAAATCCCACTTGGTCGTGGTGAATAATCCTTTTAATGTACTGTTGAATCCTACTGGCTAGTATTTTGGCGAGAATTTTTGCATCTGTGTTCATCAAGGATATTGGTCTGGAGTTCTCTTTTTTGATGGGATCCTTGTCTGGTTTTGGGATCAAGGTGATGCTGGCCTCATAAAATGAGTTTGGAAGTTTTCCTTCCATTTCTATTTTTTGGAACAGTTTCAGGAGAATAGGAATTAGTTCTTCTTTAAATGTTTGGTAGAATTCCCCCGGGAAGCCGTCTGGCCCTGGGCTTTTGTTTGTTTGGAGATTTTTGATGGCTGTTTTAATCTCCTTACTGCTTATGGGTCTGTTGAGGCTTTCTATTTCTTCCTGGTTCAGTTGTGGTAGTTTATATGTCTCTAGGAATGCATCCATTTCTTCCAGATTGTCAAATTTGTTGGCGTAGAGTTGCTCATAGTATGTTCTTATAATTGTCTGTATTTCTTTGGTGTTCGTTCTGATCTCTCCTCTTTCATTCATGATTTTATTTATTTGGGTCCTTTCTCTTTTCTTTTTGATAAGTCTGGCCAGGGGTTTATCGATCTTATTAATTCTTTCAAAGAACCAGCTCCTAGTTTCGTTGATTTGTTCTATTGTTTTTTTGGTTTCTATTTCATTGATTTCTGCTCTGATCTTTATGATTTCTCTTCTCCTGCTGGGTTTAGGGTTTCTTTCTTGTTCTTTCTCCAGCTCCTTTAGGTGTAGGGTTAGGTTGTGTACCTGAGACCTTTCTTGCTTCTTGAGAAAGGCTTGTACCGCTATATATTTTCCTCTCAGGACTGCCTTTGTTGTGTCCCACAGATTTTGAACCGTTGTGTTTTCATCATCATTTGTTTCCATGAATTTTTTCAATTCTTCTTTAATTTCCTGGTTGACCCATTCATTCTTTAGAAGGGTGCTGTTTAGTCTCCATGTATTTGGGTTCTTTCCAAATTTCCTCTTGTGATTGAGTTCTAGCTTCAGAGCATTGTGGTCTGAAAATATGCAGGGAATGATTCCAATCTTTTGATAACGGTTAAGACCTGATTTAGGACCAAGAATGTGATCTCTTCTGGAGAATGTTCCATGTGCAGTAGAGAAGAATGTGTATTCTGTTGCTTTGGGATGAAAAGTTCTGAATATATCGGTGATGTCCCTCTGGTCCAGTGTGTCATTTAAGGCCTTGATTTCCTTGTTGATCTTTTGCTTGGATGATCCCTCCATTTCAGTGAGGGGAGTGTTAACGTCCCCTACTATTATCCCCTACTATTATTGTATTATTGTCGATATGTTTCTTTGATTTTGTTATTAATTGGTTTATATAGTTGGCTGCTCCCACGTTAGGGGCATAGATATTTAAAATTGTTAGATCCTCTTGTTGGATAGTTCCTTTGAGTATGACATAGTGTCCTTCCTCATCTCTTATTGTAGTCTTTGGCTTAAAATCTAATTGATCTGATATAAGGATTGCCACTTCTGCTTTCTTCTGATGTCCATTAGCATGGTAAATTCTTTTCCACCCCCTCACTTTAAATCTGGAGGTGTCTTCAGGTTTAAGATGAGTTTCTTGTAGGCAACATATAGATGGGTTTTGTTTTTTTATCCATTCTGATACCCTGTGTCTTTTGATTGGGGCATTTAGCCCATTAACATTCAGGGTAACTATTGAGAGATATGAATTTAGTGCCATTATATTGCCTGTAAGGTGACTGTTACTGTATATTGTCTCTGTTTCTTTCTGATCTACTCCTTTTAGGGTCTCTCTTTGCTTAGAGGACCCCTTTCAATATTTCCTGTAGAGCTGGTTTGGTGTTTGCAAATTCTTTCAGTTTTTGTTTGTCCTGGAAGCTTTTAATCTCTCCTTCTATTTTCAATGATAGCCTAGCTGGATATAGTATTCTTGGCTGCGTGTTTTTCTCGTTTAGTGCTCTGAATATATCATGCCAGCTCTTTCTGGCCTGCCAGGTCTCTGTGGATAAGTCTGCTGCCAATCTAATATTTTTACCATTGTACGTTACAGACTTCTTTTCCCGGGCTGCTTTCAGGATCTTCTCTTTGTCACTAAGACTTGTAAATTTTACTATTAGGTGACGGGGTGTGGACCTATTCTTATTGATCTTGAGGGGGGTTCTCTGAACCTCCTGGATTTTGATGCTTGTTCCCTTTGCCATATTGGGAAATTCTCTCCAATAATTCTCTCCAATATACCTTCTGCTCCCCTCTCTGTTTCCTCTTCTTCTGGAATCCCAATTATTCTAATGTTGTTTCGTCTTATGGTGTCACTTATCTCTCGAATTCTCCCCTCGTGATCCAGTAGCTGTTTGTCCCTCTTTTGCTCAGCTTCTTTATTCTCTGTCATTTGGTCCTCTATATTGCTAATTCTTTTTTGATTTCAACTTGGTTAGATTTTAGTTCTTTTATTTCTCCAGAAAGGGCTTTTATGTCTCCCGAGAGGGTTTCTCTAATATCTTCCATGCCTTTTTCGAGCCCGGCTAGAACCTTGAGAATCGTCATTCTGAACTCTGGATCTGACATATTACCAATGTCTGTATTGATTAGGTCCCTAGCCTTTGGTACTGCCTCTTGTTCTTTTTTTTGTGGTGAATTTTTCTGCCTTGTCATTTTGTCCAGATAAGAGTATATGAAGGAGCAAGTAAAATACTAAAAGGGTGGCAACAACCCCAGGAAAATATGCTTTAGCCAAATCAGAAGAGATCCCAAATCGTGGGGGGGGGGGGGTAGAAAGGGGATAAAAAGAGGTTCAGAAAGAAAGAAAAAAATTAAAAAAAGAAAACCAATAAAGAAAAAGTATAAAAAGGAAAAAAATATATATATATATTAGATAAACTAGTTAAAAATGTTAAAAAAAGAAAAGGGTAAAAGTTAAAAAAAATTTAGAAGAAGAAAAAAAAATTGAAAAAGAAAAGAAAAAAAAATTAAATTAACTGCAAGGCTAAAGAATCATGGGGAGAAAGCCATGAGTTCCGTGCTTTGCTTTCTTCTCCTCTGGAATTCCGCCGCTCTCCTTGGTATTGAAACTGCGCTCCTTGGTAGGTGAACTTGGTCCCGGCTGGGTTTCTCGTTGATCTTCTGGGGGGGGGGGGGGCCTGTTGTAGTGATTGTCAAGCATCTTTGCCCAAGGCGGAGTTGCACCCCCCCTTACCCGGGGCCGGGCTGAGTCATCCGCTCGGGTTTGCTGGGTTTGCTTTCGGGAGCTTTTGTTCCCTGAGCGCTTTCCGTAGAGTCCGGAGGACGGGAGTGAAGATGGCAGCCTCCCGGTCTCCGGCCCGGAGGAGCCGAGAGCCCAGGGCCCCACTCCTCAGTGCGCCCCCAGAGAACAGCGCCCAATGACTCCCGCCACCCTGGCCTCCGGCCGCGCTCCGAGCTGACCAAGCCTGCGACCGGTTCAAGGCAACCCCGAGCTGAGAGTCACTCCTCGGCTCTGTCTCTGTAGCCGGCTTCCCCGTTCTGATACCTGTGAGCTCTGCGACACTCAGACACCCCCGATCCTTCTGTGACCCTGCGGGACCTAAGGCCGCGCTGACCCCGCCCGGGCTTCACCCGGTTAAGCCTCTGGAGCGATGTCCCTCAGCGGAACAGACTTTTAAAAGTCCCGATTTTGTGCTCTGTTGCTCCGCCGCTCGCCGGGATCCGGCCCCTCCCCCCGCGGTCTATCTTCCTGTTGCTTTGGATTCACTTCTCCGCCAGTCCTACCTTGCAGATAGTGGTTGATTTTCTGTTTCTAGAATTGCTGTTCTTCTTCTCTTCGATCTCCCGTTGGATTTGTAGGTGTTTGCAATCTTTAGATAAGCTATCTAGCTGATCTCCCGCTACCTGAAGTAGTCTCAGCCTGCTACTTCTCTGCCATCTTGACTCCTCCCTCCTGAATTATTTTTTTTTAAAGATTTTATTTATTTATTTGACTGACAGAGATCACAAATAGGCAGAGAGGCAGGCAGAGAGAGAGGAAGAAGCAGGCTCCCCGCTGAGCAGAGAGCTGGATGCAGGGCTTGATCCCAGGACTCTGGGATCATGACCTGAGCCAAAGGCAGAGGCTTTACTCCACTGAGCCATCCAGGCACCCCAATACTGAATTATTTAAGGGAGTTAGGCCATCACTTGTGCCAACGTGATCATAAGTAAATATAAATATAAAGCATGAACAAATGACCCAGAATACATTCATTTTGAATTTCTAGATTATTGCAAAGAAAACAAAATAATTGAGAAGTATCTTTACCTAGAAAATCTGTGAGAATGTACAGACAGAACCCCAGACATACATAGGAAAATGGAGAAATTGTGGTCAAGGACAATAGAAAAATTCCTTCAGGGGGAGAAATGGCCCTTGGGTTTGTGAAACACCTTAATGGCTTACTGGTTATACAAAGTTAACTTGGGTCTTGTCTGAGTGAAGGGGAAAGGTTAAGGCAGATATTTATTTGTCTATGTTCTGTTTTCTTTGTGGTGGCTGGAAAGACAGAGGGTCTGGCCATGGGTCCTGTGAACTGAGCAGGGGAATGGGTTCCTGCTGAGCAAAAGAATGAGCCCCAGCAATATGGTGGCAGGCTGGCACCAAGTAGAGGAGGTGAGGGCTTCCCGGGAGAGAAAGTAACCAACAAACTGAAGGAATAATGAATCCAACATTCAATCTCAGATATTCCTAATCCCAAATCATCAACAACAGACTGATGGACCCAATAACTTGCTATGTTTGGAGAACGAAGGGGAGAGGAAGAGGCTGTGTTCACTCTGGAGAAAGGAATAGAGAGAGAAGGCCATGTCCAGGGATGAAAGGGGGAGAGGCTGGGAGTTAGGTAAGAGCAGGAATTCAGAGTGAGAGAGAGTGGGAAGGTGGTCACGTGGCAGCACCGGGAAATCCTAGTAGGTGCTCAGTGTCCCTCAGGCCCATGGGAGATGTGGGTTGGGCTATATATCTGAGTTACCTTGCATGCAGGCAGTGACATCTCTGCTGTTGTCTGGTCTTTATTTGCATTATTCCCTTGTATTTATAATTATATCATACTAAACTTTTTCATGTGTTAGGTCAATGCCATCTCTTCTTCAGTAGACCCTGCTTCTTTGAAAGGTACAACGGACTGTTTAAGTTTGGAAGTCTGTATAGAGGAGTAATCGGAGAGAAGTTGGAAGAAGTTGGTTAGAGCCAGATCACTGTGTATTTGGTTGCTATATATTTCAGAATACTTCAGTGTGAGTCCTTCCAGGCTTGTGTTTGTAAATGTGTGAAGTTGACTTCACACCTTAGGAGTGGTTAGTAAACAATCAAGAACTTATATGTGGGGGCGCCTGGGTGGCTCAGTGGGTTAAGCCTCTGCCTTTGGCTCAGGTCATGATCTCAGGGTCCTGGGATCGAGCCCCACATCGGGCTCTCTGCTCAGCGGGGAACTGCCTCCCTGTTCTCTCTGCCTGCTGCACTGCCTACTTGTGATCTCTGTCAATAAATAAATAAACCTTAAAAAAAAAAAAAAGAACTTATACCTGACAGGAGCCTTAGCAAGTGCGTCAAATGGCATTGGATAAATCTGTGCAGAGAGCCCATTTCTTTTTTTTTTTTTTTTTTTTTTTTTTTTAGAGAGCCCATTTCTTAGCATGTCAGATATTAGAATAACTTTTCATTGCTGAAATAAGTAGCACTCGGACACGTGCTTGGTGAGAAAGTTTTCACGAACACCTGCATGATAAGGTGTGAGGACACAGGGTGCTCAGGTTCCCTTCCGCCCTGCAGAGCTTTCCATGGGAACTCTGATGAGTCCTACGGCCTTATGTCAACCTTCCCAGGGGGACAGTCTCACTTGGAGAGACTGGGTGGTAGAACTCCTACGGCCCTTGACCAAGAGTGGACCTTGCATGAAGGATGCTTGCCGGAGCCTAAACTGACAGAGAGAAGTACCTCACCAAGGTTCCAGCACCAGGTAGAACAATTGTTTTAATGCCTGCTGATGACAATCTCATCTGGGTGTTGTGCTCATTGTAACATTCAAAGGGGCAGAAAGCCACTCCTAATATTTTCTGGTCACTCTGCAACGCATGGGTAGGCTTGAGACATATGCAAAGGGTGTTTAGAATTTTAAACTCCAGCCATGAGGGAGCCATTGAAGATTTTTGAAGCAGGGGAATGACGTGGAGAAGGTGTTGCCGTGTTGAGGGCCTGGAGGCAGGGAGACAAGTTCAAACCAGAGATCAGGGCCAAGAAGGAGGTGGACCCAGAGCTGGGCTTCCGCAAGGTCAAAATCCACAGACCACCCCCCGCCCCCGCCCCACACCAAATCCTTTGAGCCCTGGGGCTGGCCCAGGACTTCCCAGTCAGAGGGGTTGTGAAGAGAAGCCAACATAGTCCACCGTGACAAAGCCACATTGTGATGAGTCAGGAGGAAATCTGTCCCAGACACATGGATCACATTTCCCCTCAGATATACATGGTGATGGGGGTGGGGATGGAATTCCGAGCCAGGCCCATGTGAACGGCAGCCTGAGCTTTGCCAAGAAGACACGCTCACAGAAATGATGTTGAAGCAGGCAGGAAGGCTCGGAGGCTCAAACTCTCCTAGGGCAGACTCACTCGATCTCGTCTCTTCTGAGAGAAAACCAGAGTCTGTTGTAACGGCCTCTGAGAGGAGCTGGTGTGAAGCATCATTTTCATAAAGAAATGAATGGAACAGAGAGTCACCCTATGGATCCCTTGACCAGAATGGTTGGAGCGCTGAGTTCAGGACCCCTTCTTGACTTTTGGTTCTTCTTCCTGTTTTCCCTTTCTGGCAGGGTCTGGCATTCTTGCCCCTGCTTTCCCTCTCTGCGACTCATTTCCTAAGTTTGGCTTTTTCTCAGCTGGAGGCTACGCTTTCTCTGATCAAAACTCATGAGCTGTGCAATGTGCTAATTGTTGCTCCCTGGGGTGGGTTTTTAAGAGTTTGCAAAAAATAGAGTAGAACAAATAGACTTGGAAACAGCCTGGTTCTCCCCCCCCTAACCTCCAGGGCACCCCCAGCCTACCCTCTCTCTCCCAAGCTAGGTTTCCAGGATGGGATGGAAAAACTTTTAGAAATCTTTAGCACAATGGCTTTTTCTTAGTGTTTAGGCAAGTGTGGACCCTTGGGGACCTAAGCTCAGGCCAGATCCCACCTGGGGTCTCTATTAACGACTGATGCCAATGGTTTTTTTCCTCAAGATCTTGACCTCTCCCCACTCACAGCACTGCCCTGAGGATTAAAAACTATTAGTGAATCATAATAATAATCACTATGAATAAAGGGAACCATCACTGAGTGCTTAGTATCTACAAGGCACGTGCCAGGCACTTCACAGGAAGTAACCCAGTCAGAATTCACAGCTCTTTGAGAGGGTGATTCCTGAGCTCCCATTTTATAGATGAGGAAACTGGGATTCACATTAAAGATTTGCCCGAAGTCATTGCAGTGGGTTGAATGGTGCCCCCTGACCCCCGCCCATATGCCTGAATCCCTCAACCTGTGAATGTGATCTTATTTTTATTTCTCATTTATTTATTTCTTATTTATTTATTTATGTAGGTATTTATTTTTTTTTGTGATGTTATTTTTAAAAAGTTTTTGCAGACATCATTAAGGATTCTGAGATGGGATCATCATCCTGAATGATCAGGGTCAGCTCTGATTCAAAGACAGGAGGAAAGACACAGAGGGAGCAGAAGGTCAAGGTGGAGGCAGATAGTGGAGTCACATGGCCCAGAGCCATGGACCGTCTGCTATCACTGGACCCTGGAAGAGGCAGAGCAGGCTCCTCCCCTAGAGCCTCAGAGGGAGTTTGGCCCTGCTGGCTACTTGAGTTTGGGTTTCTGCTGTCCACGATGGAGAGGATGCATTCTGTTGCTGTAAGCTACCCAGTTCATTCTAGTTTGTTCCGGCAGCCCCAGGAATCCAATACAGTCAGTGATGGAGCAAAGGTGCCATGAAAGTTAAAGTTAAAGCCGTCATTACAGAAAAAGAACAAGTGACATCCACAAAGAATTATGATATATCATCAAATGGAAGAAACTGGTCTTCAATATGTATTTTAAACTTTTCTCTATTATATATATATATATTCATATTTATACATTTATATGTGACATTTATATATGACATATACATTAGAAGGAGGTTCCAGGGACTCAGACAGCCCTGGTCACCTGACTGGTGAGGAAGCAGGTGATAAGGTGGCCCTTCTTGGAATAGCGCCCCGGGAAGCAGGGTTCTGGAAGATGCCCCACTTTTTCGGCCATTTGGGCCACCAGAATCCCCACATCCTCTAGCAAAGGAAGCCTCTGGATTCCTCTTGGGGATCACAAAGTCCATCAATTAATTACTTTCATTTAGATATTATTTCCATAGGTACATTGGTCCATATATTCCAGTAAGGCTGTGAGCAAATGAAGTTGCAAGACACTGAATTGTACTGAAACGCAACAGACTAGCGCCTCCTTGAAACTCGCGTGGAAATTTTTGTGAAGTAGGTTATTACTTTGCTTTGCATCTGCTCCCACTGCCCACCCTCTCTGTTCCTGAAGAATCCAGCGTGGGTAGACTAGATTTCCTTGAAGGTGGGGGGGCCCTTGCTCTGTTGTCAGGCACTTTTAGCTCTTAAATGCAGCTACTCCCGGTGTCGGCGCGCTCCCCACGCCAGGCACACACCCCCGGCGCGGTAACCCCCAGCCTGCCAAGCCTTTGGCAGCCGTGCATGTGCCCCCGGATGCCCTGTCACCCGGGTTAGTGGGGAGGCAGAGAGAAGGGAACCTAGCACTCCTGCTTGCAGGACTGAAGGGGGATGTCGCTGGGGAGGTGAGGCCAGGGGGGTCAAGAAGAGTTGCAGGTGGGCCTGAGGCCCTGGGGATGGGAGGAGTCAGATCTGGGGTCTGAGTTCAGGTGCGGGCTAGCGTGAGCCGCGCTGCCTCCAGTCCCCTGACACTAGCACCCCCAGGGCTCAGCAAACGTGCCCACCGTGCCCACCGAGGGGGCGTGCTGCAGGGGCATGGCACCTGTCAGACACGAGGCAGGGAAGGGCTGCAGGACTGCGAGCCCTAATAATGAGCCAACGGTTGCTCAGTGTTGCTTTGCTTCCAGTGATGGAAGCACTTTAAAAGGAAAGGGAGGTCAGAAGTGGGTTCCCCCCACAGCTGGCTTCGAATCCTTCCACCTGGATTCTTTCATTTCACATGCAACGGTTTTGTGGTTTGTTTTTTTTTAATCTAAATATAATAAATGAGGCACTCTAGATAAAACTGCTAAGTTTTTCAAATTTTATCCATGCTAAAACCAAAGAAATCTCAAACTGGGCATAGGCATTGTCCATTTTTCAAGGTCTTTTTAATGAAACATTGTCTATGGCTCTTAGGAACAATTGACTATCAGACTCTAGAATCGGCAGAGCTTTCCCCTCGGTCCTAACAGTACCATCTGTCTAGTTTGAGTCGAAAGGGTTTCCTTGCATTGTCGTATGGAGTTGGAAGAACTCAGGGCCATGAGGACCGCAGAGCAGACTTGGATGTTGCCTGGACAGGAGCAAAGGAGTCAGGACCCCTTGGCCAGGGACAAGGCCAAACCCTGCCACCATGACCCATGAGCAACCCAGCACCTATGTGTCAGGACATCAGAATCTACCTTGTGATTGTTCAGAACGACCAGCTACGGTGCTCATCGATTCCTATTCCCCTCCCTCCCTCCCACGTGGAGACACCACTGGCAGAAAAGACTTGATCCCTCACCTGGTAATGGTATGTGGAGCTCCAGCCCCACGTGGAAGACAGAGTCTTACATTCTCTGACCTACATCAGAGCTGTCATCAGGAATTTTTTTTTTAAGATTTTTTTTTCTTTTTTATTTGACAGAGATCACAAGTAGGCAGAGAGGAAGGCAGAGACAGAGAGAGTGGGAAGCAGGCTCCCCGCGGAGCAGAGAGCCCGATGTGGGGCTCAATCCCAGGACCCTGGGATCATGACCTGAGCCTAAGGCAGAGGCTTTAACCCACTGAGCCACCCAGGCGCCCCTGTCAGGATTTTTAAGGACTGACTTGATGAATAAAATAGAAGCGAACCCCAAATGTACGGGGTTCAGGGTAATAAATAACCCTTTGTATGCCGAAGATCCTTCCAGATAACCCAACCAGAGAAATCTCTGCTTCAGCCATATCTGCTGCTGGGGAATGCTAAAAAACAGAGTGACTATAAAATGAAATGAAGCTTGGAGGTGAACCATATGAAATTCCGTGGATTAGGGGAGAAATCATCCACTATTACAATCCACTATTACAATGAAGGAGGGGGAGGGGAGGTGGGGAGCCCGTGAAAAATCAACAGCAAAGACTGAAAATGTGGATTTCTCTGGGGAAGCTCCCTTCCCCCAGAAAGAAGAAAACATGAGCCGTGAAGCTTTGCCTGGAGAGCCATACTCTTCACATTTGCATGTTAAACGGATTGAGGCTCCCCTAGGCTGCCCCTGGGGAGGATGGTCAGAGGCAGCTGTAAGATCTAATGGCCCCTTGCCCACACCTTACTCTGGTTCAGAGCCCACAGCCCCTGAAGAGACCCTTGTATGCCGTAGGTGCTCAATAAATATTTGAAGTGCATTTAGCATGGATTGCATAGAGCACAGGGTGTGGTGCATAAACAATGAATTTTGGAACACTGAAAAGAAATAAAATAAAATAAAATGAAAATAAAAGCTAGTTTCTTGACTGACCTACCCCCCCCCCCCCCCCCCCCCCCCCGCAAAAGGCTAGGCTCAGGAATCTCCCTATGTCCATCTTGAATTCTGTGTAATCTGTACAGGGAGAATTTAGGAAGAGTTAGTTTTCATCCAAAAGCCTTCCTTGCATTAATTTCAGTTTTATTGCCTGCCACTTACCCACCTTTAGAAAAATAGGCCTGAATTATCCCCAGAGGTGCAGAAGCAGCACTGGGAGTTTGAGACTTGGGGGCTTGGCAGGGTCAGCCTTGGTTTTAGCTCTGGTGACTTGCAAAACCCCGGCTCGCCCTCCCCAGGATCTCTGGGTAGAGCATAGACTCCTTACCCCTTGCCATGGGGGCCAGGCTCATCAGCTTCGTGCAACTCACTTACATTATGCGCGGCTCTTGGGACACCCTCCCCCTTCACACTCGTGAGACTATCACCCTCTGCTCAGACCTCTACGTCCATACGCTTGGATTCTGGTAGCTTCTGATTAATACATTTCTTTCCCCCTTTTTCACTCGACATATGGTTATTGAAGGACTGCTTTGTGCTTAGGTGCTTGGGGAGACAAACTAGATAAAACTCTGCATTATGGAGCTTACATTCTGGTGGGGAAGGACGGACAATGACAAAGATGACCGGTAAGTAAATACTGCGTTAGAAAGTGATGTGCTTCTATTAAAAACAGAGCGGGAATCAGAGGATCTGGAGTGAGCGGGGAGGGATTGGGATGGAATTGGTAGTTGGGACAAGCTTCCAACAGAAGGGAAGGCCAATGGCACTTTCAGGATAGCTGTGGGCTCCAGGGAAAGGCAGGCATTGGCTGCACGGGAACTGGTCTGACTCCATTATCTGCACCAAGAGGGAGGATGGAGGGACAAGTAGTCGGGGTGCATGGGGGTAGGGGGGATTCATTTATTGATTTTTGCATATTGTTTATGCAGAATCTGAAACAAACCTTACAAATGGGGAGGAGGGTAAATGAAGAGAATGAACTTGACATAGATGACAGATGGGAGCCCTGTCCAGATACCAAGAGGAAGGTAGGGGGAGGATGGAGAGGAGGACAAGATGTGTGTGTGCCAGGACACGGAAGAATGTTCTGTGCCTTCCCACTGGGTGGGACCCAGGCTGTAGTGGCCCAGGGATGACCTCTGTGGCTGGGCTTGTGAAAGGCCCTTCAGAAAGCTCAGAGGAAATTGTGCTCTAGAGATGGGGGAGGACCTTACCCTGGGAGGAGGGTCCCCTCCTCCAAGGGGAACACAAGGGCACCCCACATTGATCTCTGGAATGCAAGGGGATTTTATCCATCTGTTTGGTTTACTGGTTGCATCTTAAATGCCTAGGAAGGAGCCTGGATCCTAGTACAAGTTCGCTGGATAAGTGTTGAGCGAGTAAATGGATTCATCAAGTACTCATGGGCTGCGCTCTGCAATTCCACACTTGCTAGGTATGGCAAGGTCACAAGATGTGAGTGTCACTCCTCCTGGCTCCTCTGAAACGCAGTTCAAGAAGCAGCCTCTTGCTCCAGCAAGCCAAGGTGTCTCCTGAACTTTAGAGATGAAGACACAGAGCAAAGAGCTCTGAACTTGGCATTAGGGAACCCAGGTTTACTGGCCCCAGACCTGGCCAAATCACTCAACTTCTGTGAACCCCCTCATTTGTGAGTCCCCAAGAATGGTGTCCTGCCAGTCTTGCCTCTTTTCAGGGTGCCTTTGAAGAACACAAATGTGTGTAAGGAAGCACTGGGGGACCAAACCACCATGCAGTGTAAAGCATTATTCTCTCTACTCTTACACTTGGGAAAAAAATTAAAGACAAAGAAAAGTACAAAGACTACTATAACAAATCCAGAGATACTCACCCGTCAGAGTAACAGGTGCTAATAATCAGTTACATTTGTTTCCTACCTCTCTGGAAAAAAGTCATGTTGTATAAAGTTCAAGTCCCCTGTTACCCATTCCTTAATTTTATTCCTCTCTACCCTCCTCTTCCTCACTATTATGAATTTGGTGTATAAATCCCATGTCTTAAATATTTTTAACATACTATTTATGGGAATCACAACATATAAACAAAAATTTATTAAGTTTTTTAAACAAAAGTTTGCATAGGAGCACCTAGGTAGCTCAGTTGGTTGAATGTCCAACTCTTGATTTTGGCTCAGGTCATGATCTCAGGGTTGTGGGATCGGGCTGGGTCAACTCCATATTCAGCTGGGAGTCTGCTTGAGATTCTCTCCCTCTCCCTCTGCCCTTTTCCCCGCTCTCAAATGAATACATAAATCTTTAAACAAATTAAAAAATTTAAAGTTTGCATAAATAATACTAAATTTCTGCACTCAATTCCAAGTGTGTGTGGTTGGAGGTTTCTCATACCACCAAGAAATTCCCCAATGCCATCTGGATGTCCTAGAATTCATCTCAGTTCTGACACTATCTGGAGACAGCATCAGATTCATCAGGTTAAGGGTTCAGGCCCACAAGAGTGCCTCCCCCCACCTCCGCCCCAATATAAATCACAAAACTGTACTTGTCATTAGCTATGGACTGGAGACTCCAACAAATCCCTCCATGCGTTCATTTAATTTGCTAGAGTGGCTCACAGAATTCAGAGAAACACCTTACTTACAAAGGGCACTGGTTTATTACAAACAGGTATAACTCAGGAGCAGTCAGATGGATGAGATGCACAGGCAAGGTATGGGGAAGGGCGTGGAAATTCCCTGCCCTTTCTGAGCACACCTCTCTCCCCAAATCTCCACGTGTTCACCAATATGGAAGTTCTTCAAACCCAATCATTTTGGGTTTTCATGGGGGTGTCATTACATAGGAAGGATTGATTAAATCATTGACCCCCCAGGGAGGTGACTCCCTGATACAGACTCTGTTTGGGGTATGCCAAGGAGAAATGAAACAGGAGGGACTGGTCCCAGCATTGGAAATCGTTTTCCCTTAAATTCAATTCCAAATCCTGGGCTTGCCCTGGAGTTAACCAACTAACAACTTGGGTCCTTGGGGGAAACAGATGGATAGGTTTGATGTATATTTGGAATTTATTTGGACTCTGACCAAAAATGATCCCAGCTTAGACCTAGCTCTCAAGGAAAACTGATGTTGCCTCTCTCTCCCTCTGTCGCGCTCCTGGCCATAGCAACAATCAGGCTGACAGGAGTTGCCCCCAGGAATGAAGCGTTCCCTGGTGTTTTCTCCTGCTTACAGGGGTCTGGGTGCCCAGTACCACACAAGGGACCAAGTGCAGGGCTTCAACTTCCAAGAGCCCCATCCTCTGGCTTGTTCTTCCCAATACATTCCAGAATCATGACGTGTCTCTCAGAAAGGAAGACTTATTTTTGCCCAAAGCATAAATAAATCCAGGAACCAGTTCCAGTAATCACAAGTACACGCCAACTCCCAAGGGCACTTGACAAAAGCAGAAAGAAATCAGTATAGGCTGCCCAGAAAGGCCACTGGCGGTGTGGAAGCCAGCGGGATTCTGGAGAAAGAAAGAAGGAAGGAGGGGCTAGAGTTTTATATAACATTATCAAGTTTTTCAAACAAATGGAAAGATAGAGCAATTTAAAAAACAAATTTGAAGTTATTTTGCCCAATTTACTCTAGATATCAAGATAGAAAAATAAGAGGGCACCTGGTGGCTCAGTTGGTTGAGGGTCTGCCTTTGGCTCAGGTCATGATCCCAGGGTCCTGGGACCAACCTCTGAGCAGGCTCCCTGTTCAGTGGGGGATCCACTTCTCTCTCTCTCTCTCCCTCTGTGTGTGCTCTTGCTCTCTCTCTTGCTCTCACTCCCTCTCAAATAAATAAAATCTTAAAAAAAAATTAAAATATTATGTTCCACTAGAAACCTGACCATACTCTTTAATTCTCTCCCCAGAGGTCTTTGATCCCATCAGGTTGTTTCTCGTGCTTGCTTTAATATTTTCATGATATAAAAATAACTGTATGTGATATTCTTTTGTTTTTAAACTTTCTTAATTTTTTCTTTGATAAATGTATGTATGTATGTATGTATTTTTAAATTAAATTTTAGCTAGTTAACATACAGTGCAATATTGGCTTCTGGAATAGAATTCAGTAATTCGTCCTTTACATACAACCCCTGGTGCTCATCACAAGTGACCTCTTTCATACCCATCCCCTATCTAGCCCATACCCCACCCACCTGCCTCCCTCAAACCTCAGTTTGTTCTCCACCGTTAAGAGTCTCTCAGGGTTTGAAAAAAAAAAAAAGAGTCTCTTAGGGTTTGTCTCCCTCTCTCCTTTTTTCTTTTTTTTCCTTCCCATATGTTCATCTGTTTCGTTTCTAAAATTCCATATGTGAGTGAGATCATATGTTATTTGCAATTCTCTAACTTACTTCATTTAGCATTATATACTCTAATAATATATCCTAATAATATACTCTAGCTCCATCCTTGCAGATGGCAAGATTTCATTTTTTGATAGCTGAGTAATATTCCCCTGTGTGTGTGTGTGTGTGTGTCTCACATGATTTTCTACAGTACATACGATTTTGCAACTTGCTTTTTAAGAAAAACGGTAGCAAAAAGAAAAAAAAACCACACGAGATTCACCCTCCCAATAATTTCCAACTGTATGGTATTGTCAAACACATGGACCCCTCCTTCATAACTGAATCCACACCCACCAACCAAATTCTCCACCTCCCCCTTTCCCAGGGCCTGGCAATTACCATTCTACATTCTACAAAGTTGACTGCTTTAGATACCTCCTATAAATGGAATCACCGAGTGTTTTTGTGACTGCTTTATTTCACTCACATAATGTCCATGTTGTAGCACATGTGACGTTCTTTCCTTTGCGGCTGAGTGATACTCCATTGTATGTATGTGCTGCATTTGGTTTATCCATTAATCCATTCATTGATGTTTTTCTTTTCTTTCAACAATTTATTTTTATTTTAATGAATTTAATTTCAATTTTTTATTTGAATAATCAATAGTATTGTTACAAAAACATGGAACATGTTACAAATTTGGGTGTCATCTTTGCTCAGGGGCCATGCTAATCTTCTCTATTTTTAGTGTATATGCTGCCTAAGCGAGCACCATTCATGGACATCCAAGTGTCCTGTTGGCTATCATGAACACTGTTGCCACAAGCATGGGTATGCAAACATCTTTTTGAGATCCTGTTTTAATTTTTTTTTTTTGTATACATATTTAGCGGTGGGATTGTTGGAGCATATGATAATTCTATTTTGAATTTTTTCAGGAAACTCCTTATTGTGTTCCCTAGTGGCTGTACCATCTTACCACCAACAGTGCACAAACATTCTAATTTCTCCTCATCCTAGCTAACAGTTGTTATTTTCTGGGTTTTGGGTAGTGGCCATCCTAATGCGTGGGAGGTGATATCTCATTGTGGTTTTGGTTTACATTCCCTGATGATGAGTGATGTTGAGAATCTTTTCATGTACTTATTAGACATTTGTACACCTTTAGAGAATTGTCTATTCAAATTTTTCACCCATTTTTAAATTGGGTTATTTGTTTTTTGTTATTGAGTTCTAGGAGTTCTTTTTCTATTCTGGATATTAACTTTTTACCAGACAAATGGTTCACACATATTTTCTCTATATGATTGCCTTTTCACTCTGTTGACTTTGTTGTTGTTGTTGTTCACAGAAAATTTTAAGTTTGATGTGGTCCCATTTGTCTATTTTTGCTTTTGTTGCTGGAGTTTTTGATGTTATAGCCAAGAAATCCTTATTAAATCCAATGTCATTGAGCTTCCTCCCTGTTTTCTTCTAGGAGTTTTATAGTTTCAGGTCTTACATTTAGGTCTTCAACAAATGTTGAATTAATTTTTGTATGTGGTGAATGCAACTTGCTTTCTGAAGTTATTTTGTCTTTATCCATGTTAGTACAAGGAGTTCTAGCTCAGCTGTTGTCACCTCTGATGGAAAGTCCGTGTAACATTCTCCACAAGTTGTTCATCCATTTTCAACTTGTCACAAACAGTATCATGATGAATGTCCTAGGTGTCCCACACACATGTGTAACAAGCAGAATCACTGGCCCCAAGAGTGTACTCGCACACCTCTTCCATATTAATAGGCATTAATAGACATCTTTCAATCATACAAAGAGGTTGTATGAACAGACAGTGCTGCTTCTCTTCCCTACAGGCACCTACCTGTACCCACACTCACTGATGATGTAAGACGGTGCCTCATGACGCTAATTTCCATTTTCCTGATTACTAACTAAAACTTGAGGTATATAGTTTATTAACCTTTTTCATGTTTTTCTACTCCCTGGAGTAGTTGGAACAGGTGATTATCATAATGATAAAACTCAGGAAGTAACACTAAGTTACTCCATGGAACGCTCTTTTGTCTCCTACCTCCACGGTTTCAACTCAATAATAATAACCCATCATAGTAGTTTGGGGCAAAGAGGAGGGAATAAAACCAGTCAGCAAAACTTATGCTTATCTTAAAGAGATAAACTAAAGAAGAAATAGGTGCCTCATTTGGATAATGGGTCTTTAGCAGGACAAGAACCACCCTGTACTTAGGGATCTGGGGCTTCCTAAGTAAAGATACACTATAAATGTGAGGTAAATGACATTTTTCAAATTCAGATTAATAGTGAGATGAGCTGATCTGAATTAGTGATGACTGAGTTGTGAGCTATCAAAACTGCAAGTTATAAAGTTTTTAAGGGCATACAACAAAACAAGGGCACATAGGCTTGCTTTGGAAGCCCTGTGAGAATCACCTGTCTGGTCTAGCCCTCTAGGTAGGAAGAGGTAGGCACCCAAGGCCCAAAGCTACACTATAAATGCAGAAACAGTTTGTCTATTTGGGGTTGCAACAACACCAGGTAGGCTCCAATATCAGAATGACCCCCTGAGAAAAGGCCCTACCAGAGGACAGGATTCAGGTGATAAAATAGTAAGAAAAGATGCTGATCCAGTGTATTTGGAAGTTGTCACCCCTGTGTTCATGACAAAAAAAAAAAAAAAAACTGAACAAATTGAAAATCAACATCTCTTCTTAGATTGACTAACTGTTAGTCTGACTAACTAAAGTTAAAGGCTCATGAGCTGTCTCCCAGACTGGAGAGACAGACAGGCAGATAGAGTCACAGCTTATTGGCAGAGGATCACAACTTATTGGAACAGTAGCTTAGAAACAGAAATCTCGATGGGAATCAGTTATTGGTGTAGGAAAAGCCAAACTTTAATTGATAAATTGCTAGAAACTCCAGTCTGAGAATTAGACAAGTCTGAAAGTTAAAAATTTCTGGGGGAACTCAGGATTTAGAAGAGGTCCCCTTTTGGTGAGTTTTACTTCCATGAGTCTATTAGGTTCTTACAGTGAAGATTGGAGAAAAATCTCTTGGGCTTCTTGTAGGAAGAGGGGGAGAAGTAACCATTCTGAAAAATGTTAGAGCATTCTGTCCTTTATAAGGTCTGCCCTCAAAAGAAACTACTAGTCTGCTGGGGCCTAACCAACTTGCAAGAGGGAAAACACCCAATTTCAGCCCCCTCTAGCTGTCCTATTCCATGCAAGTTGCAGGGGTGGGGGTACAACTGAGAAGCACTTGTGAAGATCACAGTCCAGAGCTCAGGCTCATTAAAAGACTGAGTCCTAATCATAAAATCATAGGCCTCCCCTCTCTCCTACACCTCACGACAACATCAATAGTGCTCCTGTCTAATATCAGGGGAATACAACAGCAGGACTGTCATGTGTCTGACCTTATTTAAGAAGACTTTATGGAAACCCAAGCATGAACATATACAGGGGAGACAAAAATAAGGACACTGGAGGCCATTTTAGCCTGTGACACCTATGGCGATAGCAAACAGTAAACACAGCCTAACTCCTAGCCAAACAAACAACACTAAAGGCCTCTTGACTTTGATTCCTTTGACTTAGTACATCCTGTCTGGTTTTCGCCAAAAAATCACAAGCCTTACTGAAAGACTGAAGCACAGTTTGAAAAGACAGAGCAAATGTTAGGAACACAATCAGGTATGGCAGAGATGGAATTATCAGACCAGAAATTTAAAACATTTAAATCATTAACTATGATTAATATGTTAAGGTAATATGTTAAGATAATATGTTAAGGTAATATGTTAAGAAAAAGTAGAGAAATGCCAGAACAGATGGGTAACATAAGCAGAGAAATGGAAATCCTAAGAAATAATCAAAATGAATTCTATACATAAAACCACTCTAACAGAAACGAAAAATGCCTTTGAGGGTTCCTCAATAGATTGGACATAGCCAAGGAAAGAATCAGTGAACTTGAAGAAATGTCGATAGAAATTCCCAAACTGAAATGCAAAGATAAAAAAATTAAAAAGATGGAACCGTCCAAGCACTGTAAGACAATTATAAAAGGTGTAATACACATATAGTGGGAATACCAGAAGGGAAAAAGAGATAAGGAACAGAAGAAATGTTTGAAGTAATAATGACTAAGAGTTTTCCAAAATTAATGACAGACATCAAACCATAGATCCAGGATGCTCAGAAAACACTAAAAAGGATAAATACTAAAAAATCTATACCTAGGTATATATTCAAAATGCAGAAAATCAAGGGCAAGAAGAAAATCTTGAAAGAAGCCAGAGAATAAAACACCTTATCTGTGGAAGAACAAGAATAAGAATCACGTATGGCTTCTCTTCAAAAACTGCAAGCAAGGAGAGAGTGGAATGAATTATTTAGGGTTGAAATTAAAAAATCACCAACCTAGAGTTTTGTATCCAGTGAAATTATCCTTTAATAGTGAAGGAGCAATAAAGATTTTCTCAGGCAAACAAAAACTGAGGGAATTTGCTGCCATCAGATCGCCTTGCAAGAAGTATTAAAAGTTCTTTAGAGAGAAGGAAAATAATGTGGGTCACAAACTTGGATCTACATAAAAAAAGGAAGAGCATTAAAGAAGGAATAAATGAAGGTTAAATAAAAACCTTTTATTTTTCTTACTCTTACTTAACAGAAACAGCACAAAACAATGACAATTCATTTGGTGATTGTACTTTATGGGTAACTGAAGTCAATGACATCAATGTTGTAAGAAACAGGAAAGAAAAATTGGGAATACTCTGTTACAAGGTACATGTTAATATTCATGAAGCAGTGTAGTGTTATTTGTAAGTGGACTTGGATCAGTTTTAAATGTATACTGTAAGCTCTAGTGCAACCACTAAAAACAGTTTTATGAAAGATTAAAATTGATGTGGCAGGCAGGGTTCTCCAAGAAATAGGGTGTGTGTGTGTGTGTGTGCGTGTGTGTGTGTGTGTGTGTGTGTATAAATAAGGAATTGGCTTATGCAAGACTGAAAAGTCCCAAGATCTGCAATCTGGAGTGCCAGGAGAACCAATGATACAGCTCTAGTCTGAGTTTGAAAGCATGAGAACTGGTAAAGCCAATGGTGAAGTTCCAGTCCAGGTACAAAGGCAGGACACCAATGTCCCAGCTCAACATCATCAGGTAGGCAGAAAGAATCCTCTCTGGTCCAGCCTTTTGTTCTGTTCAGGCTTTAACAGATTGGATGAAGCCTGCCCACATTGTGGGAGACAATCTGCTTTACTCCATCCACTGATTTAAATGCTAAACATCCCCAGACTCCCCTAGAATTTTCTTTTAAGAAACATCTGGGCATCCCAAGACCAAATCAAGTCAACACATAAAATTGGCCATCCCAATTGAAATGCTAAGAGAAGAGAAAGTGGAATCATATAAAAGGCTCAGTTAAAACCAGAGAGGGAAAAAAGAATAGAAGACAAAAACAAACAAGAAACAAGAGTGATAGCTAGATAATGTAACAAATATGGAAGATATTGATCTAACTATATCCATAATAAAAATTGACTTTAAATGTCAATTGTCTGAATATACCAGTTAAAAAACAGGCTGTCAGAGTAGGTTGAAAAAAAAAAAAAAGACCCTGGGGTGCCTGGGTAACTCAGTCGTTAAAGCATATGCTTTTGGCTGAAGTCATGATCTTGGGATCCTGAGATTAAGCCCCAAGTGGGGCTCCCTGCTCAGCTGGGAGTTTGCTCCTCCCCTCCCTCTGTCCCTCCCCCTGCTTGTGCTCTCTCTCTCTCATAAATAAGTTAAAAAAATTTTTTAAAGGCCTGATCATATGTTGTTTACAAGAAACTCACTTTAAATGAAAGGCAAGATTAAAAGTAAATGGATGCAGAAAGTTAAACCATACTAACACCAATCAAAAGAGGTTTGGAAGCACTACGTTAATTTTACAAACAAAGGAAACTTCAGAACAAGGATATTTATCAGAGATAAAGACAGGTATAGATAATGATAAAGGGATCAGTTCTCCAAGAAGACAGAATAATACTCAATGTGTATACACTTAACAGAGCATCAAAATACGAGATAAAAATTGATAGAAATACAAGGAGAAATAGATAAATGCAGTGTTACAGTTGGAAGCTTCAACACTCTTTTATCAGAAACAGATCCAGTGGGCAGAAAGTCAGTAGGATACAGCTGAACTAAACAACACACTAACCACTGACAACTGTATTTAATTGACATTTCCAGGCTACTTCAGCCAACAAAAGCAGAATACACATTCTTTGCAAGTTCACAAGGAACAGTCACCAAGATAGACCACATTCTGGGTCATAAAACAAACGACAAATATAAAAGAATAGAAATCATACAAAATTTTCTCTCAGATAACAATAGAATTAAACTAGAGATCACTAATAGAAAGATCATGAGAAAATCCTAAAGCAGTTGGAGATTAAACAACATACTTTCAAATAACACAGGAGTAACACACCCACACACACACACACCCACACACACACAGTCTCAGGAGAAATTTAAAGATATTTTGAACTAAATGAAAATGAATATAAACTTATCAAAATTTGTGGGCTACAGTGAAAGCAGTGTTTAAAGGGAAATCTATTGCATTGAATAAATTGAATGTATTATAAAAGAAAAAGATCCAAAATCAATTATCTAACCTTCTTCTCTGGAAAACAAGAAAAGAAGAGCAAATTAAATCCTAGTAAGCAGAAGAAAATAAATAATAAAAACCAGGACAGAAATCAATGAAATTTAAAATAGGAGATTAATCAAGAAAAGTAATGAAACCAAAGCTGGTTCTTTGAGAAGATCAATGTAACTAATGACCTCTAGCCAGATTAACTAAGAAAAAAAGAGAGAAGACACAAATTACTAAAATCAGAAATGAAAGAGGGGCCAGCACTACTGATCCCATGGACATTAAAAAGATAATAAATGAATACTATGAATAAGTCTATGCCTACAAATTTGATAATCTAAATGAAATGGATTAATTCCTTGAAAGCTGCAATTTACTGAAATGCACACAAAACTCACAGAAGGAGAAATATATACCCTGAACAGGCCCATATCTATTAAAGAAAATTGAGCCAATAATTAATCATCTTCTAAAACAGAAAGCACCAGCCCAGTTGGGTTCACTGGTGAGTTTTACTAAACATTAAAGAAAGAAACTATACCAGTGCTTAAAATCTTTTCCAGAAAATAGAAGCAGAAGGAATACTTCCTAACTTAATCTATGAGGCCAACATTACCCTAAAACCAAAACCAAAGAAAGACATTACAAGAAAGGGAAACTACAGATCAATATCTCTTATGAACACAGACGCAAAAATCCTCAACAAATTAGCAAAATTGTATCCAACATGAATAAATAGAATTATACACCATGACAAAATGGGATTTATTCCAGGTATGCAAGGCTAGTTCAACACTGAAAACCAATTAGTGTAACCTTAGTCTGCTCAGGCCAACTCACAATATCACAAAACAGATGGCTTAAGCTACAGGAATTTATTTTCTCACATTTCTGGGGGCTGAAAATCAAAGATCAAGGTGTTGGCTAGTTTGGTTTCTACTGAGGCCACTGTCCTTGGCTTTCAGATGTCTGTCTTCTCTCTATATCTTCACATAGCCTTTCCTCTGTGTGCACGTCGTGTTATCTCTATCCCAGTGTCCTAACCTCTCCTTATTCTAACCTCTTCACAAATAGATCAATGGAACATTCAGATTGGACTAGGGTGCATTTTAACTTAATTACCTCTTTAAGATGCCCTATCTTTAAATATAGTCACATTCTAAGGTACTGAGGGTTGGGGCTTCACATGCGAATCTTAGGGAGGACACGATTCAGTCCATAAAAGGGAGACTCAACTTTTCAAGATGTCAGTTCTTCCCAATTTGGCCTATATATTCAATGCAATCAATCAAAATCCCAGCAAGTTACTTCTGTGGATATAGAAAAACTGATGTAAAGCTTATGTGGTGAGGTAAAAATTGCAGAATAGCTAACACAATATTGAAGGAGAATAACAAAATCAAAGCACTGACACTACCCAACTTCAAGACTTACTATAAACTATAAAAATCAAGACAAAGTGGTTTGGTGAAGGACTAGGCCCATAGATCAATGGAACAGAAAGGATAGCCCAGGAAAAGATCCACAGAAATATAGTCAACTGATGTTTGACAAAAGATGAAAGGCAATTGAATGGAGAAAGGATAGTCTTTTCACATAGTAGTGCTAGAACAATTGGGTTTCCAAATGCAAAACCATGAATCTCGACATAGATCTTAAATCTTTTACAAAAACAAACTCAAAATGGATTATGAATCTAAATGTAAAATACATCAAATCCTGCAGGATAACATAGGAGAAAATCTAGGTGACTTTGGATTTGGTGCTGATTCTTTAGCTATAAGACCAAAAGTATGCTCCATGAAAAAAAAATGATAGCTGGGGTTTATTAAAATTAAAAACTTCTGCCCCGTGAGAAACACTATGAAGAGAAACAAAAGATAAGCCACAGACTGGGGGAAAAAAATCTTTGCAAAACACATATCTGATAAAGATCTGACATTCAAAATATGTAAAGAACTTCTAAAAGCCAATGTAAGTAAACAGAAAACCTGATTAAAAAAATGGGCAAAAGGGCGCCTGGGTGGCTCAGTGGGTTAAGCCGCTGCCTTCGGCTCAGGTCATGATCTCAGGGTCCTGGGATCGAGTCCCACATCGGGCTCTCTGCTCAGCAGGGAGCCTGCTTCCCTCTCTCTCTCTGCCTTCCTCTCCGTCTACTTGTGATCTCTCTCTGTCAAATAAATAAATAAAATCTTAAAAAAAAAATGGGCAAAAGACCTGAACAGATGCCTAACCAAAGAAGATACATACAGATGGCAAATCAGCATATGAAAGATGTTCCCCATCATATGTCATTAGGGAATTGCAAATTAAAAACAACGAGATACCACTACACATCTATTAGAATGGCCCAAATCCAAAACACCAACAACACCAATTGCTAGCAAGAATAGAGAGCCACAGGAATTCTCATTCATTGCGGGTGCGAATGAAAAATGGCACAGCTGTTTTGGAAGACAGTTTGGTAGTTTCTCACAAAACTACATATACTTTTTCTATTTGATCCAGCAGTCTTACTCCTTGGTGTTCACCCAAAGGAGTTGAAAACTTATGTCCACACAAAAACCTGCACACAAATGTTTGTACATTTGTTATACAAATGTTGATTCATAATTGCCAAAACCTGGATGCAACGAAGATGTCTTTTGGTAGGCGAATAGATAGATACCATGTGGCACATCAAGAACATGGAATATTATTCAGCCTGAAAAAGAAATGAGCTATGAAGAGGTGCCTGGGTGACTCAGTCGGCTAAGCATCTGCCTTTGGCTCATATCATTAACCCTGGGTCCTGGGATGGAGCCTGGCATCAGGCTTCCTGCTCAGCTGGGAGTCTGGTTCTTTCTCTCCCTCTGCCCCTCCCCACCCCACTTGTGTGCTCTCTAAAATAAAATAAAATAAAACAAAACAAAATAAAATAAAATCTTTTAAAAAAGGGAAATGAACTATCAAGCCATGAAAACACATGGAAGAAACTTAAATTCATTTTACTAAGTGAAAGAAGCAAATCTGAAAAGGCTTCACTCATATTGTATGATTCCAACTATATGGCATTCTGGAAAAGGCTAAACTATGGAGACAGTAAGAAGCTTAATGGCTGCCAGGGGTTGGTAGAGTGAAGAGGGATGGACAGGTGGAGCACAGAGGGTTTTTAGGGCAGCAAAGTACTCTGTATGATACCATATGGTGGGTGAGTGACATGATACTATTTTCCCTCTAATCATAACACTTCTGACACCAAATGTGTGGAGTTTTCCC
Organism: Lutra lutra; assembly: GCF_902655055.1. Classification (NCBI taxonomy): domain Eukaryota; kingdom Metazoa; phylum Chordata; class Mammalia; order Carnivora; family Mustelidae; genus Lutra; species Lutra lutra. Next base: position 1,035,399 of record NC_062291.1, on the reverse strand, counting down.
ATATTAACGAATTCCAATCTCCAGACAGCAACTAGATGTCCTACAATTCAATTCTGACACTCCTAGAAGTTGGTGGAGACTCTTCAAAACCCAGAGAATGCAAAACACAAAGAGTGATTGTTAAAATGTATCAATATTGGCTCAACAACGGTAACAAATGTATCACACTAATGCACAATGTCAACAACAAAGGAAACTTGGCCCAGAACAGGTAAGGCTGAGGAAGTGTAAGGGAACTCTGTTTTCTGATGCATTTTTCTGGAAACTTACACCTGTCCTAAAAAGTAAAGTTTATTAATTTAAAAAATAGAGAATCAGGTGGTTTGAAGTTGAGTCAAGTGGAAAGATGACCAAATCAGAATGGGGAGGCAAGATGGCAAAGGAGAAATGACACAGGGATTGAAACAGAGCACACAGAGAGGGCCGGAGGAACGGGCATGTGGATGGCCAAGGAGTTGGTCACTCATTTTGACAATACTTGCCCTTTGCCTGATCAGAAAAGAGCCTTTCAGTGGCAGACACTGGACCATAAAACCATTAAATATACAGGTAAGAAAGCTGAAAAACTTTGAAAAATACTTTTAATAAAGTAAACCTTAACCTGTAGTATAATTTGTCCTACTACTTTTTTGGGAAATTTGTTTATTTTAGAGAGAGAGAGAGAAAGAGCACGTGAGCAGGGGGTTGGGGGGGCAGACTCTCCGCTGAGCGGGGAACCTAGGTGGGGCTCAATCCCATAACCCCAAGATCAAGATCTGAGCTGAAATCAAGAGTCAGACACTCAAGCAACTGTGCCACCCAGGAGCCCCTGTCCTACTGCTTCTTTAGGAGAACTTGTCTTTCATAGATAATTCAAAAGTAAACTAAATCCAAGCCCCTTGGGGAGTCTAGATTGGGGTCCAAGTGAATGAAGTTTTCCTATGTCACCATTCTATTCTGAATTGTCCCTTTCTGTGGTGATGAAGTAGCTTCATGTTTCTGGGTATTGTGGAGGGTAACAGAAGAACAAACACAAGCTCCACCAGCCATTGGGCGTCACATTGGAGCTTTATAGAGATAGGCTAAGACTGGCTTCCATCATTCTCGAAATCCCGCCTCTTACCTCGTTACCCGATATGGAGAAGGAATATCGTTGACCAGTCTCTTCCAAGAGAATGAAAACAAGGAGGCAAACTGTTCAGCCAACACACTGGGCCTCACTGGTCAACTTCTGTGTTTGCTGCTAAAGCAGAGCACTCGGCATGTTCAGCAATGTTAACGAGACATCATGACGGCAGCGGAGGCTGTGAGGATAAACAGGAGACCCTGGGGGTGTGTGCTGGGGGTAGCCTGGCCCCCAGGCATCCCTGGGTGAACTCAATGCAGATGCCTCATCAGTGTGGGAGACTGTTGACATGGGTCTTGTGCGTCATGGAGCCCTGGGGGTGGCCCAGTGATCCTGGTCCTGGAGAGCTCCCGGAGTGCCCGAGGATATGCTGCGTGTGATCGCTGCCCGCAAGGCAGTAGTAACTTATGTAAATCAGCCTGCTGGGGGTTGGGGGGGGGGGGTGGAGAGTGCTTAGAAGACACATTGGGAGACTTTAATTCGTCCCCTTCAAAAACAAAACCAATCAGAATTTGCAACCCCGGACGCCTGGGTGGCTCAGTGGGTTAAGCCTCTGCCTTCTGCTCAGGTCATGATATCAGGGTCCTGGGATCGAGGACCCCATCCCACTCTCTGCTCAGCAGGAACTCTGCTTTCCTCTCTCTCTGCCTGCCTCTCTGCCTACTTGTGATCTCTCTCTGTCAAATAAATAAAATCTTAAAAAAAAAAATCCAACCCCTTCCTGCCCCCCCCCACCACCTGAGGATTCCTCACAAAACGTCCAGTAGGTTCTAGAAGCTTCTCAACTCCCAGGTGGATGCAGCAATACTGAGTGTAGACCTGTCAGTTCTCTGTGGGTACTTGGGGCCTCAGCTGACATCCCAGAGATCCTGGTGTTGCCTTTCCAAAATTCCACCTGCTCCTGAAACATAGCCACTCCCGATTTCCCAAACAGGAGAAACACCCCTGGAGAATGGCTGTCAGTCTTAGAAAGCATGAGACATACCTGGGGGAGCTTGTTTAAAGTCTGGATTATACATACCTGTGAAAGCAGTGATGATTCAGAGCCCCGACGCCCCCCGCCACAAATGCTGGCATCTGTAACAAGGGTCCCTTCCCAGTGGGGTATGTTGATGGTGGGGAGGCTGAGCGTGTGTGAGGGGGGAAGAGGGTGCTTGGGAACTCTGACTGTCCACTCAGTTTTGCTGTGAACCTAAAACAGCTCTAGAAAAATTAAGTCTATTTAAAAATAAAAGAGTTCAGATTACTAGGGACCCACTTCCCTAACTGGAAGGGATTCTGATTCAGCCCTGCCAGAGCTGGGCCTGGGAATCCACATTTAAGAAACTTTCCCATATGCCTTGATGTCTGTGGTATGTGGATGACCCTCTGAGAAGCAAAACCTCTCAGCTCCTCGCGACAGCAGGCAGAGGGGGACACAGCCTAAGGTTCCCTCTCCAGGAGTCGGTGGCCCCCACCCTACCCTACCCCCACCCCAGGAGTTGGGGTGGGCCAAGTAGCCTGCCCTGGGGGGGGGGGGTCATGGAAGAGGTTTGGGTTTCTCCCCTCCCTCGGGGCCTGCCTTTTGGGTTGGCAAACTAGCGAGAAGGTTTATGAGTGTTGACCTACCTGGCCAAAGGTTTGGTACAGGTGGAGGTCGGATTATTACAATGAATTCCTTCCTGGTTGCTCTCCCAGCCTCAGGCTTTTCTCCTCTGCAGTATTTACTTACACAAATGACCACATAATGTTCCTCTGACACATTCTCATTCTGCTGTCTCCTTCCGGAGCCTTCTCTGCCTCCCTGCTGCCTTCAAGGTCAACCCCCAATGCTAGTCTCTCTGATCTCCAGATCCCCCCAGAATGGCCAGCTTCAGGCAGTCTACTGTGCTGTCTGCTTTCTGGAGGTGGGTTCTCCTTACCACCCGCTCCCTCCTTCCTTCCCCGGCTCTCCCTATCTGATGCACCTTGTCCCTTGATTCTGCCAGCAGCTCAGTAGAGATCCTCTCTGCCTGACCCCCCAGGACCCCGGAGCATGCAGGAGTGTCATTACGGGGGTCCATCTGTCTGAATTGGCTTTGGTGTGTCCTTCCACCTGTCTTCACCTTGCCTCCTAGCGAAGAGGCCAGTACTTGGGCAAAGGAGGCACAGGACAGAGACCAACAGCACCGAACCAGGGGACCTGGCTTCAAGGACAAACTCTGCCATTTGGGGGCTACAAGACCAGCCTAAGTTCTTCAGTTTCTCTGAGCTTTTGTTTCTTTACCATAAAGTGAAAATTATTCTAAGAATTCTAATTACTGTAATGCCCTTTTCCTAGGACTGTCAGGAGGGGGAAAGGACAATGGTCAGGGATGTGAAAGTGCTTTAAATGAGATAGCGCTTCCCAAGATCGGGCAGCTGCCAGGCTTCATCACGCCCAGTTCATCAAGGACCACGCCGGGCCCAGGGCAGACACGAGGCCAGAGAGGGGCCACTGTCCCGAGGCTGAGACTGGGGGAGGACGACAGAAACCCTACCCAAAGGCTTGGAGTCCAGAGCAGCGAGGAAGAATGTTGGGCTGGGTGTTGCAGAGGAGAGATGAGCGGAGCCGACTGGCTGGGCACTCGGGCAGCAGAAACGTCCCAGGACTGAGGCCGGGGCAAGAAAGTGGACAAGCAGCGGGAAGAGGTTGAAGACAAGGACACCAGTTTCTCTGGTTTAGCTGAGAGCGTCTGCCACACTCTTCATCCAGGCCCCACCTGTGGCCTAAAACATCTCTGGGGCAGCCCAAGAACGTGTCCCCGAGGTCAGGAGTCCCAGAAACTCAGGAGGCTAACAGGTTCTCTGTTAGAGGGCGCTTGTTGGTGTAGGATTTAAGGAGCCTGGACTATGTAATGATCTGGGGATTTGAAAGACTTTCTGCAGCCTCTTTATAGTGTTTTGTAAATTCCCGAAACTTCAGTTCCTTCTCTATAGAGAGGCTACTCATAATTACCTCACCGTGTTGAGGATGAGTATTTAATCAGATAAGACACATAAAATGCTTAGGATAGGGTGGGAATACAGCTGGGAGTCCCGAATCCTAGTTCGAATAATCATTCTTATTCTCCCAGAAGCTGCTTAGGCAATCCGGAGAAGCTGGAAGGATGTGGAGTCTTTCCTCGCACAAAATACACGTAAGGAAAACATGAGCTACCTGCTTCCCTCAAGACCAAGAGAAGCTTCCTCTGGCTGCTGCTGGGAGGAGGGCCTCCCGTGCTTGCTTCTATCTGAGAATGAGTCTGCATCTCCAAGACGCAGATGGGGGCTGGAGCGTTTTCCAGACCAGCCTTGGTCGTTCAGCCTTCCAGGTTCCCAATCCTTTCAAAGAACGCTTTTCCAGGAGGATTATCTTGAAAATGCGTGCCGCTGTCCCGCAGCTCACGTCCAGTAACTCAACAGGAAGTTACCCACGTTGGGCACACAGGGATGTGCTTGTGGGGGAAGCGTGGGGCTGGAGGATGGGCCCGGGGAGGAGCTCGCTCTGCAGGGGCAGCCAGACCCCAGGGGGAGTGCATGGTCCGGGGAGACTTTTTTTGATCTGTGACACAGCTACCTTGTAGCTGGAGGAGAAAACTCATTTTTGTGGGTAAAAATTTGAAAGCTGTGTATGTTGAAGTTAGCATTTCAAGACTAAGATAATACTGGGAGAAGGAAGGGAGAGGAGGAGGGAGAGTGGGAGGCTGGACAGGCTCCTAAGAGACTTTGGACATGCCAAATATAAATACTACTTCAGTTCATGTTTACTTTGTCTCAAGACTAATTTGCTAACCATTTCTCGCACTGCTATTCAGCAGCGACGTACTCTTACAGAGGCTTCTCTGGAAAGGTGGTCAAGGGAGCCTTATGGCGGTCCTGCTTCTCAGATGGCACTGCTGGCGGGTGTCTTCTTCCCAGTCGAGTGACATTTAACCTCACCACACATTTGGAACAAGTGTAAGGGGCGTCGAGATCCTGCAGCCGCCCTCGGTGTTGGAGCCAGGTGGGCGGGGGGGCTCCCCATCCCTCCCGGCCCGGGGTTTGGAACAACATAACAGAGCATGTGGGCTTTTCTTTGGAAAGCTGTCACATGGGTAGCAATCTGTGTGTTCTCCCATTATATAGTTTGATGTCTTGTTAGAATAGAGAGATTTCAAAATTAGCATCAACATTTGAGAAGAAATAAAATTTCTTCCATATGCTGCTTAGCTTGGGTGGCAGCAAAAAGGCAGAGCTGAACCCCAGAACATTCTGTTTATCGCCTCTCCCCAGGGTCCATCTGAAACTGTTTGCAGACGTGCTGCCACCTCCTCGGTGGCCTGATTCCGGCTTTCACTGCTCCTCACGGTTCCCCGACCCCACAGCCCCTTGGGGCCAGCTCTGCAGCCCCAGCCCTTCCAGACTCAGCCTCCCCAGGAGCCGCATCAGTGAAGGGGAAGGCCAGCCGCCTCCTTTTCCTCACTCCTTGGCTCTTTTGACCGGGCCTTCTCGGGATGACCCAGACCTGGGTGTCTTCCGACTGGGCCACACCATATTCTCGGGAAACCCTGCCACACCTCCCCTTGACCTAAACGTACAAACAGATGACACTCATCCCTGTAATAAGGCATTCATGGAGGCCTCAGATTCAAAGAGCAGAGACCCTCAGATCGAGATAAGCACAGAGTTATGGACATTCTTGCCCAGAAGTACTCTGTTTTCTGACTTATTTGTATTCTGGGGACATAGGTCTCTGGGCATTTCATGGGGCCCTATAGTCCAGAAAAAAAAGCAACAAAGACCTTGACTTTTATTTTTTATTTTTATTTTTTGGTAAGCTGAACAGTGTCTTATGTCTCGTCCATGCAAATGATATTTTTCTTGTTCACCAAAGTCCCTATGGTAAACAGTAAATTCTAATACAAAGGAGACAGCACAGAATCTCATCAGATAGGACTTGACTCACCCTTGAGGGAACCACCCGTTTGATCCAGGTGATCTGTCTTGGAAAATTGTTAACGAGTCCCAACTGTAAAACAAAAGAGTTTTTTCTTAGTATGCCTACATCCTTTCCCTTGGCCTTTAGTGCCATCAGAGCACAGAAACTCCACGGCCCAGGCTTCAGGATCTGGGCTTTGGCCTTGGGTTTCCGCCATCTCCCATTCCCTCCTTCTCTCTTAGATGCCTTGAGGCCGAGGAAAACAAAATAACTTTGCTAATAAAAATGATTGTATATAATGTATTATGTTAATAGATGGAAGTAGAAAACTATATTGTTTTCATAACATACACGGAAACAAATGACAACGTCCCACATCGATGCATTCTAAATAACGATTAGCAGATTCGAGATAGAAAGGAGCGTCCTTCTCTGGGCCCTTTGTCATTGGCACAGGTTAGTTTATTGAACAAGGTGGTTGGCACCTTGAAGCCTTTGGGAGTCTGAGGTTAGAAGTGGGGCTGGGGGGTAGGAAGGCCAGCAGCGTCCTTTGGAAGGCATAGCACCGAGAAGTTGCCCTTGGCACTCCTGCTCACATCCCCCTGACCAGAGGTTAGGTGATGCCACACGCAGCCTCTGGGAGACAAGGACATTTGCTGTCTAGCTGGGCAGCTCTACGTCCTGCTAAAGCCCCAGCTGAAAGCAAGAGTAAGAGAATGGACTCTGGGAGCTCGTCGGTGGTCTTTGCTGCACCCTCCCTCCCAGGATGGCCCGGACGCTGAGCCCAGAACACTGGGTCCTGGGCCCCTGCGCTGCTCCCAGCACCTCTTGCCTTTCAGTTACTGAGCCTGCATCAGCCCCTGGCCCCACACGGCCTGATTTGAGGGGCCGGTCTACTACCTTGGCTTCTATTCCAGATTATTCCATAGAAATATGGACGCCACTTCCAGCTGCTGGCCACCTGCCAGAGGCCCTGGCTGGGTGCTGGCAGGGGTGTCTCCGTTCAAGCAGCCCAAGTCCTTAGAGGCCACAGAATCCCCTAACCCCTGTGTCATTGTCCGCCCTAGGTCAGGCCCAGGCCTTCTCCCTCAGGCCCTCCTCAGGAGACATGGCCCCTAAAGGGATCCAGGGGAGGGTGACAGATGAAGAAGTGTCTGAGAGAGCAGGCTGGAGGTGAGCCCTGAGCCCCAAAGCACTCAGTGCCACAGGGGCTCTTAGGAATTATGTCCCCCCAAATTCCTGTCTTGAAGCTCTAACCCCACCTCACCCAAATGGGACTGTATTTGGAGACAGGGCATTTTAAAAGGTGATTAAATTAAAATGAGTCTTAGGGCTGGCCTTAACCCAGTCCTGGTGACCTTTCAAGAAGAGGAGATTGGGACAAGAACACACACAGAGAGAAGACCCATAAAAACACAAGGAGAAGGCTGCCGCCTACCACACCAAGGAGAGAGGCCTCAAAGGGGATCAGCCCTGCCGACACCTTGCTCTCAGACTTCCAGCCTCTGCAATTAAATGTCTGTTAAAGCCACCAAGTCTGGGGTATTTTGTTATTGTGGCCCTACAGACTGATATAGGGGTGAGTAGGAACAACAGGAGATGTCAACTCCAATTGCTTGGCTGTCAAGTGCACACTGCCTCACTCCCCTGCTCCCAGGGCAGGGCGAGGGCCTTAGGCTCAGTAGCAGAAGGCAGGGCTGGACGGAGACGGTGTTATTAACAGCCTTGTGTTCAGATCTGCCCTGTAGGTCCGAGAGGGTGGGGCAGCTCTGTGGGGCTCAGTCACCATTGTCCATCCTCTCTCCTTGATACTCAGAGTCGCCAGGTCTCTCTTGTGCATTTTGGGGGTTCTGTGTAATGTCCCACTTACCAAAAAGAATCCAAATGCTTTGGGGGGAAAAGAGCTTGAAAGCTCCTGATTGAGGACAAAACCTTCATTTTACGCCCAAGAAAAGCATGGGCTGGAAAAGGTCAGTGAAGGAGCTGTAGTCACACAGGGAGTTGGAAATCTCAGAAACAGAGTCCAGCTCTCCTGACTCACAGCCCAGAGGTCTTCCTGTCCCAGTGGGGAGGATAGAAGGTAGCAAATGTTTCAGCACCTGTGGACCAAAAAAGGAGCATGTCCCAGGCTTCCAAGGTATCAGGCCTGGAGCTCAGGGGGTTTGGGGAGTGCAGAGCAGTGAGTTCTACAGGAATTCTGGTTCAGCCTTCCATGGGACATCCGATTTCACTTCTCAGAGTGGTGTAGAAAGAGCACTGGGAGGAGGAGTGAACCGAAGCCAGGAAGTGAATTGTTGTAGGTATTAATGGGAAGCAAGTAGGAAGTCTCGGAAGCACCAGACTACAGTAGTGTTCATCCATGCTTCTCAAACTTTCCATGCCCATTCTGACTCAGTAAGTCTGGTGGAACCTGATCTGGAATTTCGAACAAGCGCTTGGGTGATGCAGATGCTGTGATGGGATCTGGGATTTTATATATTAACTTGGCTGGGCCATGTCCCCAAGTATGTGGCCCAACATGATACTGGATATTTCTGTGAAGGTATTTTTAAAATGAGATGAATATTTAAATCAGTAGACTTTGAGTAAAGCAGATTACTTTCCATAATGTAGGTGGGTCTTACCCAATCAGTTGAAGGCCTCAAGAGAATGAAAGCTCACCAAACCTAAAAAGAGGGAATTCTTCCAGCAGATAGCCTTTGGACTCAAACTGTGACTCTTACCTGGGTCTCCAGCTGCTGGCCTGCCTTTCAGGTTGTGGACTTACCAAGACTCCACAAGGACATGAGCCAATTCTTTAATCTCTCTCTCTCTCTCACTGTGAGATTTTGGACAGACTATTCCAAATCTTTGCTTCCTTCTTTGTAAAATGAAGATTATACATTTCATACAGTGCCTGGCACTACTTAGGAAACTCTTAATAAATTAGAAAAATAACATTTACACCATGACAATTATCACCACAGCACTGGAAAAAAGTAAGTAATCTCGTCTTTTCTGCCTTTAGGGAATCTTGTCTCCACTCCTTCTAAGCAGTAAAACAAAACAAAACAAAACAAAAACAAAAAAATCAACTCATCTTTTCTTAGAAATCTCAAGCAAATGAGATTGTACAGACCTTTTCCTGAAACCTAGCATCTCTAGACTAGATCCTGCCAACTGTGTTTTTTAGTCCTGTACCCTGTCCCAGAGGCAGCCCTTCCTGGCCTGTGAGGGGACCAGTCATCTTCTCCTGCCACACTTGAGTTCCCTGGCCTGTCTGCTCAGACCTGGTGGCCTCACTCCCCACCTCTCTTCCCACTGCCTAGCAGAAGGGATAAAGCTGCAAAGGGTTTTCCAGTCAGGACATGTTTGCCATCCACTCTTTCCCTGGTAAAAAGAGCTGGCTTTCTCTCCTTGTTTCAACTGGCAACAATCTGTTTATTACCAGCGTGGTTCTTTGGAGAAAGACCAGAAAAATAATTTCCTATCTGAACAGTAACAGAACACTGAGCTCCTCTCGGCTTACTGACTATCTTGAGGACGAATATAGACTTCTGGCTCCTTCTGCCGCACGGATGGGCAGGCATACTGAGGTAGTGTCCTTACGGAGGACTTGGCTGGTATCAGGAACACGTTTCTGTAGCACTTTGAGTAGCTCCTTGAATTGTGCACAGAAGGGACTTGGAAGCAGGAATTTGTTAGCAGGTGGGGGAAGGTACTAGAATTGTCCTGCACCTGTGTCTCCAGAGCATCCCCTCTGGTTTTACTCAGATGCCATATTATAAAGCATGGAGGTGACAAACTTTGATGCTGGGCCAAATCTGGCCCACCACCTGCCTTTGTAAGTAAAGTTTTCTTGGAATAAAACCCCATGCCCATTCATTTCCCTATAGTTTATAGGTGCTTTTGTGCCGCGGGGTAGACTCGAGCAGTGGGACAGACACTGTATGACCTGAATGCATAAACCTCAAAATACTTACAGTTTGGCCCTTTCCAGAAAAAACGTATCAACCCTTGACAATGACAGAGCAGTGACAATAACAATGTCTATATAAACACAAGAATACATCCTTTGCATGTTGCAAATATTTGAATCTGGGCATGTCTTGAGGGAATGAGGATGCCTGGTGGGGAAAGGAACATAGGGTTTTCCTCAGCTACCCGTTTGTGCTGCGATGCTTTAAATGCTCCCTCCTCCCACCTCCTCCTGCAGAATGCCCTAAGCTCCAGGACTCTGCCTTGTGTTAAGGTCCAGCCTCTGCCTGGAGTGCCTACTCTCCTTTTCTTCGAGTTGTTTCTCAGTTTTTTCAGGCTGTGGGACCCGTGGAAAATGACATTATTTATAAAAGAATGAGGCTGCTCCCAGTGAAAATGTCCTGTGTGGGAATTACCCTACCAAGGCCCTATCCAGGCCCCTGAGACTAGGGCCTAGGACTGGGCATGCGTAGATGCCCTTGAGGAGTCTGGGTGAGCTCCCAGATGGGTGTTGAGAGCTCTTTGGATCTGTACATCTAGGGGGTCAAGAAGAGTGAGCCCCACTTTCCTGCTCCTGCTCCAGGATGGGACCTCCTGTTCCCCTCCCACCCACCCCCAAGCTCCAACATGGACTTACTCTACCACCGTGATAAGGACCTGGGGAACATCCTAGACCCAAAGGTGAGCTCTCCGGTGTCTTCTTCTACCTTTCATTTAAGCCCAATCGAAGTTCTGGCCTTAGGCCAGGGAGCTACTGCTGTCTCTGTCTGTAACTGAGGAAATGGAACCTTGGAGAACCGAAGCAGGCTGCTCATGGTTTCCCCAGGCCCAGGCTGGCCGAGGGCGTGGCCTCTTCAGCTGGTGCGGCGGTACGGGTTGGCCACGGGCTCTCTCCTGGAAGTGGGAGTGGAGACCATGTATGTGCAGAGCCCTCCCAGCCCTGGTGGAAATCTGCCCATCGTCTGGTTGGGGCTGGGCTGGGGCAGGGGTGCAGCTGGGCCAGCCTGGCAGGAGGGAGAATAGGTACCGCGCCCAAGGCAGGCTCTCAGAGAGGAGGGTCAGGGTCTCTGGTCTGATGCCTGACTCTGCTACTCACTGTTGTGGGGTCTGAGAGTCAGTTCCTAAAACCCCCGGGGTCTCCCTTTCCTTATGGGTGGGCTGAATAGGCCTGGTGGAGTGTGGGAGCAGAACTGGCGGGGGAGCTGCTGTGGGCTCCTGCCTGGGACTCGTAGACTCTGGGAGCCCCGGGCACACCCACCTCCATCACCCACATGCAACCTAAAATGAGCATGACACCGAACTGTATGTTTAAAAAATCTGAAACATTCAGAGGTTTTTCTCATGATGCTCTATCAAAAGAAGTTTTTTAATGTAAATCGAAAACAAAAAGTGCTGGGGTTCCCGTGGTGATATTACAGTAAATTCTTAACTGTTCTATTGGATGACCCAGGATGGGGGTAGTATGTTTGGGAAAAATGGGTATCCTGTATCTTTCAGGACCCAGTTGGAAAAGTAGGAAGAAGTGAAGATGCCCAACTGGGGCTAAGTGGTTTGGGGCTGTATTAAGATAAATCCCCACAGGATTGTGCCTAACTTGCTGCCTTATTACTTTGTTCAACACCCCCTGAAGTGTTTGCTGAGCACCTCAGACCCAGGGACAGAAAGGTGAGATCCGTCTGCCCAAGCCAGCTTAGAGCCCTCGCTGCAGCCACGGTTGGTGTGAGCCAAAGGCAGAGAACGGTCAGGGTTGGGGGTTCTGGGGTCAGTGTGGGGGAGTCTGGAGAATCCTGCCGAGGTTGGCCACCAGCGCTGGTTTCCAGGATGGAAGGTGCCAGTGGGTGAAGACAGGAGGCCAGGACCAGCACTCTCCTGCCCTGCTGTGTGATAGGAGGGTTTCTCCTTCCTCTGTCACCTTGATGGCCTTGATTCTCCCTTCAATTTTCTCTCCCAGTTTGGTCCCCCAGCTTGTCTTCAGGTAAGAGGGAAGAGCGTCAGGAGGAGACCGGTCCCCCTGGTGGTCTAGACTGTGGGCGGGGCGGCTTCTTTTCAAGTCTCGGCCCTTGGCTTTGAATGGGGTCAGGAGAAGGGTGCCCCTCCTTTCCTGGAGCAGGAAGAACGTACCCAACGCTCCAAGTCAGCTTCACACCCCTTTCCTGAGCTCATTTTCCCATTAAGTAGCTTAGAAGCAGGTGATTGGCTGAAATTCGAAGAACTCGTATCTGGCCACTTTTAGCCCCTCTTGAGTTATCTCGAGCCCCTCTCTCTGGAAAGCAATGCATGGGCGCTCACGAACCAGCATTCTTTCCAGCAGAGACCTTCACGCAACAGACAAGTCCTCTTGTGACATCCCGGTCCATCCTCTACACTGATTTTACATCCTGACTGTAGGACCCAAAAACGTCCGAAGCAGTTGGGAAAATGGTGGGCACAAACACAGCGCATGCTTCCGTGCTGTTGTCTTACTTGCTTGACCCTCCCTTTCCATCAGACTCTGAAGGGGTGCTGTGTCCCAGAGAAGTTCATTGCCAGCTCCCTTGGCGCCCTGGGGCTGCCTTCCCCGCACGGTCTCCCGAGTCCTTGCCTGCCACTTTTTCAGCAGGTCCTTAGGTCCCCTCCCCCCACAATTCTGATTTAAACAAATGTTTTACCTTTTCATCATTTCCCAGTTGAATCTGGGATCCACTGTGCGGCTGAAGCCTGTTTCATCGGGCTTGTGTGGGTCGTTTCAGTTGGATCAGGTGAGAATGTCCCTGTGTGGTCCTGCCCACGGCCTCTGCTGATGTTCTGACAAAGTATCTAGGAAAGGTTTCCCCGCGGTTCCGATGTCTGCTCAGGTTTCTGCAGTAAAATCCGTGAACTGCTCACCCTTGCCCAGCATCAGCCAGAGGGCCCCTGCTCTAGGAAGCCAGGTCCCCCGAATTCCCTTGGTGGGCCAGAAAGAGCTAGGGAGAAAGGCAGAAAGGAAATACCGTCCCTGTACTGTTTTCTCTCTTCTTTCTAAGCTTCCTGATTGTCCTAGGAACTTCTATACTGTGAGCCTCAGTAGGGTGCTAGGTGAGGAAACAGAGAGAGGGGGTTCCTGTTTCAGCTTAATGACAAACTCTGATCTTTGTTACTTCGGTTAAGTGAGGAAGGCAATGCACTACTGACCCTTGGGGCATGCACAGCCAATCTAACAGCAGCTTTTTCCAGAGGCCTCCTGGGCCAACATCTGCACCAACCCAGCCTTTGAGCACAAGACCAGTAGCTGCTGATGGCAAAAGTCTGCGACCAAAGCTGTGCTTATGTATATATCTCCTTCATGGACAAAATTCTTGAAACTTCCTGTGGCAGTGACGAGGTAGATGAGGTGTATCTGTTCTGTGCACGTGTGCCTGGCGTGTGCCTTCAGGAACGTGAGTCAGAGCACAGGGCCACCCCCTCCGGACTCCCGAGACACATCCCCAGTGTGGTCAGGCCAGCGTTCTGGGTCTCTCTGCCGTGAGGCACATGGTCAGAGTGGGTTCAGCCCCGAGGAAGCTGAGGCATGCTGCCGGTCTTGTTCTTCCCAGGAAGACTTCGCAGTTAAGACGGAAGGCGAGGCCGCACACTGGGCGCGGACAGAACAGGCTCTCGCTGTGACACAGATGAGAGGAACGTGCCTGGCCTGCAGGGAGAGTGACCAGGTGGGGGCCCAGCACCGGCTGAGAACTCTGTGAACTCCCCTCGGCTTTCTTGTGGAGGAAAGGTCGGATGACCTGCGGGTGAGGTCGCAGACCTGGGTGGCCAGGCTCAGGGGATGCCTCGGCTGCGCAGAATGATACCAACAGCACGTCTGCACGCCCCAAAGAGCTTTCCCTTCCCCTCAGCTCAGCCTCACTTCTCATTTCACAAGAGGGCTCGTGAGCCCAGGCAAGAGTGTGGCTGGGGGTGGGGGGCGGCATCTCTCCAACTGGAGGCTTGGAAGGTTTCTTACAGACGTTCGCCTGATCCCCACTTACAAGTACCTCTGTCTTGGGATGCTTGGGTGGCTTAGTTGGTTAAGCCGCTGCCTTTGGCTCAGGTCATGATCCCAGGGTCTTGGGATCGAGTCCCACATCGGGCTCCTTGCTTGAGGGGAGCCTGTTTCTCTCTCTGACTCTGCCGCCACTCTGCCTGCTTGTGCTCTCTCTTTCTGACAAATAAATAAATAAAATCTTTTAAAAAAATAAATAAAGACTGCATCGGTCTTAAAACTGTACTCGGTCCTGGACTTTGCGAGCCCTCTGTGGCCTCCCAGGCTCTGGTCTTTCCCTAGGAGTACATCTCCATAAAATATCTCCTGTTTTATGTCTGGCAGAGGACATTCAAGACCCATAGGCCATCCCAAGGTCTTAAATAGCCGTGGCTTTGCTGGAATCAATTTCCTGGTGACGGATGGAGAGTGGACTCCATCGATCACCTCTTCCCACAGGCGCCTTCCTCCCTCACGGCACTTTCCAGCCAGCCGGTGCTCACTAAGCTGATCTCTCTAGAAAACCATGAAGGGAGGAGACCCAAACATGCCAGTTCCAAGATTTCAAGTGCCTGCACCTTACAGAGCCAGGATTCTCGGAAACACACCTGTCTGAGTGCTTCCGTAGTCCCCTCGTTGGGCTTGTACACAGAGGCAGGCACATACATAACCTTTGAAACTCCCTTTCTCTTTGTTTTCTTTTTCTTCCTTTAAGATTTATTTATTTATCTAAGAGAGGGAGTGCGCACGCCCATGCACGCACCAGCAGGGGGAAGGGGCAGAAGAAGAGGGAGAGAGAGAATCCCAGAGCAGACTCACCGCTGAGCAAGGAGCCTGACACAGGGCTTGATCCCACGACCCTGAGACCACAACCTGAGCAGAAACCAAGAGTCGGCCGCTTAAACTACTGAGCCACACTGGTGCCCCTTGTTTTCCTTTTTGGAAGCATCTTTATTTAGCACACTTAAAATACTGAATATACGGCGTCTTGTACTTGTGGGTCCACATCAATTTTATTTTCAGGTTTTGTGTTATGTCCTTTGGAAGGGAGGAGGAAAGAAAAGGAATCTTGGAGACACCTTCTTTTATTGATTCATTCATTGATTCATTGAATCATTCAAGGAAATTGCTATGTGCCGCATGCTTTGCTAGTGGCCACAGGTGAGATGAAAGATGGGATGAGCTTGCCTGGCTCTCTCGGGGCTGGGGGTCTGGCAGAAAGCCATCAGTGCATGGAGAAAGTTCTCCTGCTATTATAGATGCCAGCCTTACCCAGGCCACAGTGTGAGGCTGGACTTTGGCCTGGATGATTTTTCACTCTTTTTTCCTCTCAGTATCCACCATTCTCTGCTTCCCTGCTGGGCTCAGGAGCTCTTTGGAGATCACAGGTGGTCCCTGTGTTTCTCCTCCAGGGCCCCGGGCCTCCCTTCCCTGTGCCCCCCGCTCCTCATCGTCATGGGTCCTCAAAACTGCCCTTCCCACACGATTAACCTCAAGGATCACCCCTGACCACTGAACCGAAATAGTCATGTCCACCCTGACCCCCCTCGGGAGAGGGGCCCTCTCACCTGGGATGCCTAGTACATTTACAGAGATTGAGAGCTTAAGGCCTTTGATTTCTACAATTCTACAATAGTACTTGAATGAGGCAGTGTTTCTGTACCATTTTCAAAACTGAACACGGAAGCTAGGAGAGGTTGAATGAGCTGCCCAGGTTCACAGAGCTCATCAAGGGCAGGGTCAGGCATCAAAGCCACCTCTCCCGCCGTACCACATTGAGGTGGCCAGGGCCGTGGAATGCTAACCAGGCACCAGTCTGCTTCTATGTTTCTAGTTGCTTAGGGATATTTAGGAACTCACCCCAAAGTCCATGGTAGACTTTTCGAAACCTCGAGCCTGCTATGTGATAGTTACACACTTTGCTGGGTGTTACAATGATTTATTCATGGACGCCTTCTTCGGTAGGTGGGGAGGGCCCTTGAGGCAGGGAATATGGGATGTGTAGGGGATGGGAAGCCTGGATCAGGAGCAGAAGTCGTACTTGGGGGGGACTCCCAAGTCGCTATGGGATTACTAATAATATGAAGATAAACAAGCTGAGCTGGCCCAGGGAGTCCCTGGCATCTGCGTTTTCAGAAGGCCCAAGGTGCTTCTGACATCCTGGAGGGTGGAGAACCCAGACCCAGCCTGCACCTCAGAGCTGACCTTTGGTTCGCTGAGATCCCCCTGCCCTGAAGATGACTTCCTCTCTGGGCTTGGCTGAGCTTCTGCATTTCGAATCACTTTGACAGCCTTTGGCTTCCTGAATGTTAGGGTGAATAGAAGTCTGGGTAATTATTAATTGGCCAGTTCACATCTCCTCCATGTGGCAAAGAAGGGTGTGGGTCCTAGGGCTGGTAAATTGGAGCCGCAGCAACGAGGGCACAGACCGGTCTCCCCATCTTCTGGCCTCTTCCCCGTGGCCTCCTTCTCCTGGCCTCCTCCTCTAGGCTGTCTCTGCGTGGCCCTCACCAGCTCTCTCTACTCTGCATTTCTTTCTCTGTCCAGTCTGATCCTTTCTCTCCCTGAATCTCTCTTCCCTCTTCCTTCATTCCTTCACTCCTTTCTTCATTCAATGCCCATAATATGAATTTGATGCTCAATAGAAATTATTTGTAGGATCTAGTAAGCTAGAACTTGATGTAATATTCATTGAGCTTAACATGCTCCATCTTCCACCAGACCGAACTTCTCACATGCAGACGAATTCCAGAGGCTCTGCCTGGATGTTGCTCCAGGTAGGTCGGAGGCCTCAAATGCTCACCCTTCCCGGGCAAGCCAAGGGCAGTGAGGATGTGGGTGCGGGCAGGCGCTGTGTCCGGAGTTTGCTGCTTGGCTCTCACGAGGCAGATTTTATTCCTGATACCTTACTTTACCTCCCTGTAAAATACAGGCTTCCTGGGGCACCTGGGTGGCTCAGTGGGTTAAGCTGCTGCCTTCGGCTCAGGTCATGATCTCGGGGTCCTGGGATCGAGTCCCACATCAGGCTCTCTGCTCAGCAGGGAGCCTGCTTCCCTCTCTCTCTCTCTCTCTGCCTGCCTCTCCGTCTACTTGTGATCTCTCTCTGTCAAATAAATAAATAAAATCTTAAAAAAAAATAAAATAAAATACAGGCTTCCTTCAAGGAGATGCTGCCAGCGTGGGCCTCACCCTGAGCTGGGTGGCCGGCAGAACAGGAAAAAAGTAACAAAAACCCGATGTCCTGGGGAGTAATAATACCAGCCCGGCATACTGGGAGGCTGGTTCAGAGAACTCAGCTTCATTTCCACAGAAGAAAACAAGACACAAAGGAGAGCTTTGTGCCCTTGCCCCTTGCACTGAGCTCAAAGACACGCTTTCTTGGCTGATAGCCAGCCTTGGCGGGGTGCAGGGCGGGGAGATACACCTGCGCGGTCAGGCGGCATGATCAAGGTGCCTCCTCGTGAATTCCTTCCGCTGTCGCTGTGTGGAAGCATGTGTGGCTTCAGGAGGGGGCAAGCAGGCACTAGGAGCACCTGGCGGAAGCCTCTCTTTCCTCCCAGGTCTGGTCCGAGGTGGGGTCGGGGGGACCCATGCAGGGAAGGAGGATACACTCATAGGAGGCGATCATGCAAATAAGTAACTGATTTTATGAAGCTTTCTTACCAACATAGGTACTGTGTCTGATATGAGGTTATGTAAAAAAAAAAAAAAAAAAGCACACTTCAGAATCTGGATTCATGCAGCGTGAACTCCACAGCCATGATGGTCCTGGGAGGGAACCTGCGGGGTGCCCAGTGTTGGGATCACATTTGTCGCTGAGAGTCTGGTGACCTTGTGGGTACATTGAGCTCTGACAAGCATCCCTGGGAGGGAACTGAGGGGAAAGACCTGTGCATGGCCACTGACAAGGGCCTGGAGGAGGGGTTATTGACCTTCACTTTGTCTGTGTGCAAATGGATTTCCATCTGCGTCCTGAGAGTGCAAGCTGGGAACACACAGAAGAGCCCTTTGCACTCAGGGCTCTGTAGGGCTGTGGGTGGGAAGGGCCCAAAGGCCCTACCATTGGAGGGCAGACCAGAAGGCCGGGTTGGCCCTTCTACTTTGCCTACGGCTGGAGGAGAGCTCCAGGAGGAAGGGGCAGGGAGACTAACGGGACCAGCACTGTCCCTGGGAGCAGCGTCCCCGTCTCCAGGTGGCTTCTGTCCTGAATTAACTGTGTCTTTTGTTTTTTGTTTTCTGATGTTTTGACATCTGGGACCTTGCTGACCCTGGAAGGACTGCTCCTCCCAGGGCTAGCCAATTCCCAAAGATAGTAAATAAGTCACCCAACGCTCCTGCCTTCCCAGTGCAAAGCAACCAGTCCAGGGTCCACCCCTGTCCCACCTCGTCATACAGCTCTCATTCTGGGCCACTATCTGCCTGCCCTAAGTGCCCAGGGCCAGGTATCAGACAACACAGGACACCTCTATGCCCCAGAGCCCTGAAATTATTCAAGTTAGCTGAACCTCAGCCTGTTTGCCCTGCCTCTCCCACGCCTCCACAGAAAGCCCAGTAAAGGCTCTCGCCCACATTTCCTCTTGCTCCCTGTCCCTCCCAACCCCTGGTGCTTCCCTGTGCTCCTCCCCACCCCCCCACCCCTACACTGAGCAGACTAGTGGTATGGGGGATGGGGTACGCATAAAACCTGCAGAAATCAGCAGGGAACTTGCCCAGATGATGCCAGAGTGCCACACAGCTGGGTCGGGCAGTTGTTCCTGCTTCTTCCTCTGCACCCATCTCTTTCAAAGGTCAACAGCGAGCAGGCTATCCTTGGATGATGGAAGAAAGATTTGGTTCTGGTTTTGTTTGTTTTTAAGTGGTCTCTGTCTCCGCAAGGGAAAGATGGAATGGTGGGAGGGCAAGCCCTGCCAGGACCATCTCTGCTCGCTTAGGTCTCGACGAGAAGCCGCGAAGCGGAACCTCCACACCCGGAGGCAGGAACCAGCCCCAGCGCGTCACCTGCTGATCCGCCTCATATCCCGACCCCCCAGTTGGAGAGACTTTCACTCTGTAAGTTCAGTGAGAAACCACACGTGTTGCTGGAACAGATTCTCGGCCAGCCCTGGGGATGCTGGTGGGGCAGCTGTGCTGAATTAGCCTGGGCGGGCGGGCCCACCCTGCACAGCTGCAAGACAGCAGCCCATGGGGCCGGAAAGGAAGGAGAGGGAGTGCGGTGCTTTCCCAGGCTTGAAGCACGGGGACGAGCACCAGGGCGGTCGCAGGCTGGTGGCTGCCGTGGAAGGCAGCCAGCCTTGGCATCAGAAGATGGGCAAACTTGCACAGTGACCCCGGCCAGCCGATGAGCTTGGGCACATCATTTATCCTCTCTAGGTATCCGTTTACCACCTGTGAAATGGGCCCATCCTGACTTGTGCAAAGGCTCCTCCCCACCCCCACTCCAGTCATGACAAGCTCCCTGCCCTGTGCCCTCAGGGTGGCACTGCAGATGACGAAGAAGAGACGGGATTAACGTCTTCCCACTCTTCTTTCTAGAAGCCTAAGCCTCAGAAAGGGAGAGGATCCGGGGATATAAACAAAACATCGCTGGTAAAAATAGAGAGGGAGAGGGGTCCCTTGCCCAGGAAAGCTATCCCTTGGTGAGAAAGGCCAGAGAGAGGAAGAGAAGCAGCAAGAGAAAGAGGATGGAGATGAAAAAGGAGGAGGAGGAGGCACACAAGTGGTCTGGGGCTCCTAAAAGCCCTTCTTCCTCCCAATGCCACTAGGGGAGCCAGCAAGACCTCAGGCAGAAATGGCAGCCAGTGACCATGGCACAGAGGTGGCTTCTGAACCTTGGGGGCAACCTTGCCTGGGAAGCCCTAGCCTGTCCTCCGTGAGTGACTGTGTGGACAGGGCTCTGGAGGCCTCCCTGTGACACATGTGGGAAGGGAGCGGCCTGTGTCTGCACCTGGGGAGCCCCCGCCGCACTGTATGTCCCTGTCAACAGTAGGAGTGGGGAGACGCGGATGCTCAGAATTAACTTGAAATATTCACAATCTGGTGAAGTAAGATCAGGGTGTCTTTCTGCACACACGAAACACGAACTTTCCGTTCCCCCTCCACCCAGACTCTGGTAGGCTCTGTTCTGCCTTCCGTCTCTATGAAATGGACTTTTCAAGTTGCCTCATGGAAGGTACAGCGTCTGTCCTTTTGTGGCTGGTTTATTTCGCACAGCCTGATAGCTTCGGGGTCCTTCCGTGTGGTAGCCCATGTGACCACAAGTGTGTATATCACATTTTGTTTATCCACTCCATCACCCAATGGACCATTGGGTCGTTTCCTCCTTTTGGCTGTGGTGAATAACGCTGCCGTGAACGTGTGTACAAATTACGTACAAATGTCTGTTTGAGTCCCTGCTTGCAATTCTTTTGAATTCTTAGGAGTTAGAATTGCGGAATCACATGGCAATTTTATGTTCACCTCTTCCAGGAGCGGCCAAACTGTTTTCCACAATGGCTACACCATTGAATGTGACCATCAGCCATGAGCCAGGGACCTGCTTTCCCTACAGCCTCCTCAACACCTGTTATTTTTCTGTCCTTCCTTCCTTCCTTCCTTTCTTTTCTTTTCTTTTCTTTTCTTTTTTTTAAAGAATGGCCATCCTAATGAATGTGAAGAAGTATTTCATTGTGGTTTTGATTTGCATTTTTACTACTGGCTAGTCTTTTCACAGACTTATTGGACATCTGTAGATCTTCTTTAGAGGAATGTTTGTTCAAGTCCATTGCCCATTTTTAAATTGGGTTGATTGTTGTTGAGTTTTAAGACTTCTTTATATATTTTGGATATTAGTCCCTTATTAGATATGTGATTTCCAAATACTTTCTCCCATTCTTTGGGTTTTTGTTTCACTCCCATTGTAGTGTTGTTTGATGCACAAGTTTTGATGAAGTCTTACATATATATTTTTTATTCTGATGCTAGTGCTTTTTGTTTAATTTCCAAGAAATCCTTGCTGAAACTAATGTCATGAAGATTTTCCCCTATGTTTTCTCCTAAGAGTTTTGTAGTTTTAGTTTTCATGCCTAGGTTTTTGACCAAGTCAGAATTATTTTTTGCCTATGGTGTGAGGTAAGGGTTCAACTTCTTTCTTTTGCACATGGCTGTCTAGTTTTCCCAGCACTGTTTGTGTACAGCCTGTGCTTTCTTTACTGAATGACCTTGGAAGCCTTGTTGAAAGTCAACTGACCATAGAGGCAAAGGTTTATTTCTGGGCTCTCTGTTCTACTCCACTGGTCTATGTGTCTGTGTCTGTCCTTATGTCAGGGTCATACTGTTTCTCTTCTGTTGTAGCTTGGTAGTAAGTTTTGCAATCAGGAAATAGGAGAGCTCCAAATTTGTTCTTTTCCTACATTGTTTGGCTACGTGGGGCCCCTAGAGCTGTAGTATGAATTTTATTGTATAAACAAAATCTTTAATTATGTGTTAACATTTCACCTTCTTTATTTTGGTTGAAACCTCTTCAAATTATTGTGGGATGCAGAAAATAAACACCTGAGCCCTGGGGCAGGTTGCCATGCATCCTGAGACTGTCCGCAAGGGCCCTCTGAGTCTGGTACGAGTTCCAGACAAGACTTCATGCTGATGTCTTCATTGAGAAGTATAAGGAGGGTGGTTGTAAAGGGGACCAGCATGCTTCTAGAAAACGGCAACAACAAACAAACTATGGTGAAGAATGCCTCTCCCTTTTCCTGGGAAATTCTACCCAAAGTGATTTTAAATTCTCTATAATTAGTTTATCAGTCAAATAGAAGCTTCTATTTTATTATTTTTATTATTGTTGATTTTATTTTATTTTGTTTTACCCATTTGTATGTGTGCATGTGTGTTTGTGTGTATGCACACACGCTACTGAGAAGCCAGAGGAAGACTGATTCTCTTTCCTTCCCTAAAGTGTTACAGAAGTCCCTACCTCAATTCCACTCCCAAAAAGACCCCCTCTTTATCTCCTACCCTGACAAATTCAGGGACCAGCCTCACTAACCCTTCCAGGGGGCTCAAATTTTGGTGAACTCCTTCTGAAACCCTTCACAACCCCCTGTGGAGCTGGTCATCCCACACCCGCTCATCCCTTTGCTGGGTTTAGATGTAACTCGCTCTCTGCTCAGGACTGGATGGTCAAATAATAGCAAAGCTAGAGAGAGAACGGGGCTTCGGGGCTTCCTGTTGGTCCTAGTGTCTCCCCAGTCCAGCTCATTTAAACTCTTGCTGTGGCCCAGGATGGTGCCCAAGGCTCTCCTCTTGAATATGTATGTGCAGAATTCTCAGAATGAGGCGATGAGGTCCCACTCTTCCCTTCAGTGCCATGTTGCTGCTGAGAAAACGACTTGCAAGCTTTCGAAGAGAATTTTAGATGGAAGAATTGATGAGAGAAAATAAGACAGGAAGAAGGGGCCAACGGAGAAGACCCTTTATAAGAGCTGACTCCGTATCCTCTCACCCTGGCTTCATAAGATGAGTTAGAGGGATGTTTGATATCACACTTGGCTCTGTGGCCTGAAAACCAGAAATAGATACAGAGTGTGTAAACCATTAAAATGAGTAAGAGGACATCTGGGCCCAGTGGGGAACAGCTCCCTGCATTCCCAGATACCACTTCCCCAGAGGATGCTGAGGCCTGGCCGGAGGGCCTCTGGCAGGAAAGCCACGCCTTTGGGACCCGGCTCCGCAGGGGACCACAAGAAGGGAGAGAAACCTCCCAGGACAACTGGTCTACCCTATTAAAGAGTTGTTTTGAACCCCCTTCTTTTGGTAGCTGGTGTTAAATTTTAAAAGAGAGAAACCAGAAATGCCACCGAGATAGCAAATATTCCAGCAGCCACCAACCAATTTGTACAGTGGGCTGGTCTGGCCATATACGTGAGATTTTTTTCCTCAGAATCTGTACACAGATAAGTGTGTTTGAAATTTCTAACTCCTTTGTGTGTGATGAAAGCATTCAGAAATTCAAACCGTGGTGTTCTGCTAAGGACTTATCAAGGCAAGACTCTATCTAAACATTTAACTTTGACAACAGGCCAGCAAACAGAAATGCCATATGTGAGCTTCCTGCTTGTTCCTTATCTTAGCCATTATTGGTGGTTCCATCCTTCCTCTGTAGCTCCCCCTCTTTCTTTCATACTCATTTCATTATGGAATTAGTAGAAATTGACTTTAAAAAATGTGATCCGGAGAACAGAGCCAGCTGCACGGACTTGAGAGAGAAGGACCCTCCGTTTGGTTCTTTGCCGTAAGTGTCTTGAGACTCTTAATAACTTTTGGACTAGGGGCCTCGTAATTTCATTTATCACGTTTGCAAATTATGTAGCTGGTCCTGTTAAGATATATGACTTCCCATCTTGGCTCAAACTTGTGGCGTGGCTTTAGCCAAATTTTCTAGTCTTGGGCCTCTGTTTCCTCCTCTAATTTTCTCCCCATGGGCAGTGGCTGCATATTTATTTACTGTAAATTCCCAGCCCTAGTGCCTGACACATGTAGGTGCTCAATAAATAGTGGGGGAGGGAATGAATTAATGTGAAATAAAATCTGTCGCTGGAGATTTGAGAAAGAATGCTGAATTCTAGAAATACATTTCTTTTTTTTTAAAAGATATTATTTATTTCAATCTCAAGTAGGTGGAGAGGCAGGCAGAAAGAGAGAGAGAGGAGGAAGCAGGCTCCCTACTGAGCAGAGAGCCCGATGCGGGGCTCGATCCCAGGATCCTGAGATCATGACCTGAGCCGAAGGCAGAGGCTTTAACCCACTGAGCCATCCAGGTGCCCCTAGAAATACATTTCTTAAGAGCTACAGAGATGAACACACTGAATGGTCGATACGAAGTGAGGGTGGCCGCGACGGCACTTCTCATCCGATAGCTTGGCTGGTCATTTATTAAATAGTGGACGAAAACACAAGAAAAGAGCCTTCCGTGAATAAACCTGGGACCAATGCCAGCCGTTTCATTGGATCTTATGAATTCTTCATCTTTACACGAGCATTCATGGAAAAAAGCCTCATGAGCTCTAAAGCAAGCTCTGGATATTACATTTCAGGCCAAGGTCTAGTTCAGATGCAATCTGGGAAAAGTATCATTTGGAAAAGCTGTCTGCTGGCAGAATTCTATTCCTCATTAATATTTTGCTCTCACTCAAGACAGAGGCAGAACGCAAGCCTGCGCTGGGGAAGCGAGTGGGTTTCTTGTAAGGACGTCTCTAGGCAAAAGTGTGGGCCTGGCTCGGATAAAAACTAAACACCAGCTCCAGCAAACCTGGGACACGTTTGTTCAGCGGCTGTGCCGGACTCTGCCTCAGACTTCCGGATCCGCTTCCCTGCCTCTTTCCCATCCCTGGGGTGCTCTTGGGGAATATGGTGTACCTGCTGGGCAGGGCTGAGCTGGAGATGAGAGCCGGTAGCTCTGATCAGCACGGCTGAGCTTTTCACACTCAGTACTAAGGTCAGAAGAAGCGAGTGCACAGACCGCAGTAGGTACGAGTCCTGGACACCTCCTATGTGTCAGGGAACGTGTCAGGTGCTTCGTGTGTTATGTGGAATCCTCAAAGCTCCGGAAAGAACCCGTTATTATGCCCATTTTAAAGATCAACTTATTTATTTTAGAGAGAGACAGAAAGAGAGAGAGCATGAGCGGGAGGGGCGGAGGGAGAGAGAATCTGAAGCAGACGCATTCCTGAGCGTGGAGACCGGAGCGGGGCCCCGATCTCATGAGGCTGAGACCACGCCCTGAGCGGAAACCAAGAGTCAGACTCTTAACAGGCTGGACCACCCAGGTGCCCCTCTTCTACCCATATGAAAGGTGAGGAAAATGATGCTTAGATAGGTTGTTCAGCTGATTTCACACGTTTCCTGGTGGTCCAGCTGGGATTTGAACCCATAACCCAGGTCCCTCAGGCTCCAAAGCTTATGGTATGCTTTTTCTCATCCACTATCTGCCTTTTGATTTCAGGCTTGGCCACGACTGCTGATAGATTTGGGGTGGGTGTGTAGTGGGCAGTGGCTCTAAAAGTGCTTGTCACAAGGGAGCGTGCCTGAGGGAACCACCGTCCCTCAGACTCAGCCTCCAAATGGCCATGGGGAACACCCTGAAACACGATACATGACACTAAGACTGCGAGAGCTGATCAACACAAGCCTGGTTTCTCTTCCTCGGACAAGAGAGCTAAGATAATACATTTATGAATTTAATACCTATTTGTTTATCGATGACTCACTCTGTGCCCTGGGCTTGGTTCTGGGAATACAGTAGCGAATTAGACACCAGAGGCTTCCTCAGTTTCGCTTTGGGATTCATCCTTCTCTACCCAACTTTTCAGTGTCACCGTGAAGGCTCTGTTCTAGACTCGCTCATTTCTCTACAGTCCTTCCTAAGCAATTGTGTCTCTATCCGTCGCTTTAATTCCACTCACGTCTATAGCCGAGCTCCAGATGGGCTGAGCTAACCACATTTCCACTCTCTGCTTCACTTTCTCACCTGCAGTCTGTAGGCTCTCTCTGCTCAACATTTCCAAACTAAACGTAATGCTCCCTTTCCCCAAATCTGGGCTTTTTCCTTTTGGCAACCTCGGAGGAAGTCCTGTCCTCATTCTGTGCTGACAGAGCTCCTCACGCGTCTCCGTGGTAGGGCTTACAAAGCAGGAATTACATCTGTTAGGCAGTTGCTCGTCTCCATCACGGGAATACAGACACAGATCCGTGGGGAACTAGGTAACTTCACCTGCAAAATAAGGCTCTAACCTACCCGTAGCTTTCGAGACTTTCTGGGGTCTGGCCTCAAGGGACCATCTAGGCCTCATTTCTCGGCTCAGGCACCTAACACACTAGAAAGGGGAAGATCTGTAAATGTAGGAAGAGTATGACCCATTGTCCCTAAAATGCACAGGGATCCAGGATGTTCGTGCCCCTGGGCCTTGCCTGCTGGCTCTGAGGAGCAACCCCTGCTCTGAGTCTGCTGTCCCAGGAGCTGCTGCTTTGCTGTCCCTTTTACCACCCTGTTGCCCACCCCCCACCCCCAAAGATCCCAGCACAACAGAGAGAGGGAGGGAGCAGAGCAATCGAAGTGAAAGCGAATCCCAACAAGGAGAAGGGAAAGTGGTCTGTATGCTTTCGGCCCCTGCCCGGAGCTACAGAGTTCATAGCGAGCCCTGGGGCTAGTGGGTCACCTTTTTCCTTTTTACAATTTTCCTGTACTACAGACTCTAACCTCCTTGTCCATTTCTGGAAATCCCCTCATTTTACTGCTTTCCCAAAGGGCCCATTTAAAAATTTGGCTTTGCCCTTAGCGATATTTGGATCTGAATAGCTTGAAGATAAAGTGAAATGTTTCAAGTTAACATTTTCTTTTGTTTCAAGATTGCATGTGTATTTTTTTTCTTCTGGGCAAGACCGCAGTCCAAAGTCCACATTTCAGACACCACATCCCAGCCGCAATCTCAGACCAGTGAGCTCATGCCCTGTTTGTCTTGGCTCAGGCTCCCCATCCAAACAGGCTCTCGGGGTGGGACTCCAGAATTAGAGTGACAGCGACAGTCCAGTCCTGAGTTTTTGTTAAAGGCAAAGCCAGCCAGCTTCCTGGGGAGCTCAAGACCTCGGGCACTCCTTGCTGATCTGCTGTCAGACCTGCTTTGCCCCTCTGTGGTCTTTGACCTTGGCCGATGCTCTTCCGCTCAACTAGGACAATGGTGGCAGCTGGTCAGGGACCTTCTGAGCAGGTCGCAAGGCAGACTGGGGAGTGGACACATCCCTGAGAGTCTCTCTGAGCGGATGTCATGCTTGCCTCCAGGGCCTGGCTCCAGACCTTGGCCCAAGGTGCTCAACAGCACTTTCCTCACCAGCCAAGCACAGTCCTCCAAACAGAGTCAAACACACAGAGGCCACACCGCCCCGTGACCCTGTCCAGTGTGAGAGCTGCCCCAACCTTGCTGGCTAGATTGTGACTTCCTACCCCAGCTTGAGTCTTTGCTGACCTGCACACTCCTATCTAGAACCCTCCTGTGCATTTCTAAGTTGCCCTCAGAGCCCATCGAGGCCTCTCCTTGCCTGTTTGCATTAAAGCTTCAAGCTTGCTCCAATCTCACAGCAGCTGGGGTCCTATTTCTTTTCTCTGATCTTCTCCGAGGGCCAGGCTGTACAGACTCGGGGCCTCAAGGGCTCAGGGCCCTTGACAGCCCATGGTGCTGGTGCTTCTGGGGGTGCAGGCTTCAAGAAGCTCCCAGGTCCTGAGCTCCAGGGGGAATGACCTTGTTTGGACTAAGGCGGTAGCACCATACTGTTTGCATTTTGAATTTTGTGGGCTGACGTGGAAGGTGACTACTACTAGGGATGCCTTTTCAGAGAGAAAAGATACCTCGCAGTCCATTCCCCTGTTCCACACCCAGAGCTCTGGGATGTGTGGGAGGCAGCGTCTGAGCTGTGGAGGCTTGGGTTTGGAACAGGCCAAGTTCAAACCCAGGCATTATTGCCATCTTCATGGCCTGGTATGGGTGGCAAGGTCAAACCTCAGTCCCCTCTTCTGTAAAGTGAAGAAAATCGCCCAGTTGTTAAGTCTTTGTGAAGGGCAAAGGAAAATGTATATGAAACCTACTGCACAAGGCCTCCCATAGAGCTCTCGATGCTGTGAATCCTAGCCATCCTTCGATAACTTGTTTCTAAGAGATCACTTGTCTGTAGGTAAAGATCTTCCATAGAGCTTTCTGGAAGAACATAGCAGTAAAATAGAGGTCTTGAAATCTGAGGTGGGTCACAGCAGCATGTGACCATGTCACCCACAACTGCTCCGGGCCTTGCTTCTCCGATGTGTACGATGAGCGGCTTGCCTAGAATCGTTGGTTTTCAAGCCAGCACTGACCACTCAGAGATGCTCCGGGAAGAAGAAGGGAGGGGGAGCTTTGTGCCCATCTTCTGGCTCCTGCAGAAGAATCTATCTTTTTCAGGGCCCCCAGAAGATCTCATTTGCACAAAGTTTAGAACTTGCAAGGGAAAATCAAAAACCCCAGGACTAGGAAAGAGGTAAACAATCCCAGATCTAGCATTCTGGAACTGAAGCTTTAGCCGTCCAGCCTAGGGCAAGCTGGCATTGCCCTGTGCTCCCTGTGTCCCTTCTGTAAAGGTTGACTCACTCACAGGAGGGAAATGAATTCTTTTTTTTTTTTTAATACTTAATTTTTTTTAAATTTTTTATTTCTTTTCAGCGTAACAGTATTCATTATTTTTGCACCACACCCAGTGCTCCATGCCATCCGTGTCCTCCCCAATACCCACCACCTGGCTCCCCCAACCTCCCACCCCCCACCGCTTCAAAACCCTCAGGTTGTTTTTCAGAGTCCATAGTCTCTCATGGTTCACCTCCGCTTCCAATTTCCCCCAACTCCCTTCTCCTCTCCATCTCCCCTTGTCCTCCATGCTATTTGTTATGCTCCACAAATAAGCGAAACCATATGATAATTGGCTCTCTCTGCTTGACTTATTTCACTCAGCATCATCTCTTCCAGTCCCGTCCACGTTGCTACAAAAGTTGGGGATTCATCCTTTCTGATGGAGGCATCATACTCCATAGTGTCTATGGACCACATCTTCCTTATCCATTCGTCCGTTGGCTCTTTCCACAGTTTGGCGACCGTGGCCATTGCTGCTATGAACATTGGGGCACAGATGGCCCTTCTTTTCACCACATCTGTATCTTTGGGGTAAATACCCAGGAGTGCAATGGCAGGGTCATAGGGAAGCTCTATTTTTAATTTCTTGAGGAATCTCCACACTGTTCTCCAAAGTGGCTGCACCCACTTGCATAGGGAAATGAATTCTTGTCAGGGAGAACGGAGCCAGGATCCAGCTCATAACCAAGTAGGCTAAACAACACTGGTTATACAATGTCAACAGTCAACAATGTCAGCATGTCAACTCGTCAACTCGTCGCAAAGTGCCATATGGTTGATTATTTCTAATAAAATGAACTCACAACGGAGTGCCAATCTGGGTGTGTCTCCACTGTCCCAGAAAAGGCAACCTAAAGTGATTGAAAGCTGCAAGTCTTCAGAAACCACGCCGCAGATACGGTCCCTGAACTCAGCCGTCACCACCCTTGAGCCAAATATGGCCGGCAGAGATGTGTGCGTCGATGGGGCGTGCTCTGGGCTGACTCTCTAGAGGTGGTGGGGTGAGGCTGGGCGTGGGGTCAGCATGGGCTCCTCACCGGGGGCAGCCAAATGGTCCATGACAGCGGCTCAACCACTGCCAATTCCTCACCCAATTCCTCCGATTTCTTCTCCTGCCACTGTCCCCACTTAAGAGACAGAGCTTGGGGGTTGGGGGGTGGTGAGTGAAGACTGTAGGGGCGTGGGAGGCTGCAGTAGTAAAGCTCCTGGAGACAGCCTGCTTTGGCAGGGACACGATGGCTCTGCTCCCTGCCTTCCTGCCGAACCGAGCCCAAACTCTGCCCCGGTCACCCTGTGGTCTGTGGAGAGTCTAGAGTTGCTGCCCAGGACAGCGGCCACTGTGGCAGTTCCAAATTGGGATGTGGTGCCATTTTATTTATTTTTTAAGATTTTATTTACTTATTTGACATACACAGAGAGGGAGAGCACAAGCAGGGGAGCAGCAGCAGAGGGAGACAAAGAAGCAGGTTCCCCGCTGAGCAGGAGCCTGATGTGGGGACTCGAACCCAGGACCTTGAGATCATGACCTGAGCTGAAGGCAGACGCTTAACCATCTGAGCCACCCAGGCGCCCCTACCATTTTAAACACATACTGGATCTCGAAGATTCAGTACCCCCCCAAAAAGAAAGAAAGAATGTAAAAATTTTATTAATACTTTTATATAATAATTTACATAGATCTTATTAATAATTATAATAATTACATATTGACATGATAATGTTTTGATAAATTGAGTTCAATAAAACATATAGTATTGCTAAAATTAATTTCAACTGTTTCTTTTTACTTTCATGTAGCTACTAGGAAATGTAGCATGACGTGTGTGGCTCACATAAAAATTCTGTTGGACAGTCCTAGAACTAGAAAGAATCAGATTTGCAAGAGGCCCAAATGGACCATTTCAGCAGCTCCAGCAAACGTTCACCAAGCACGTGCTGTGTGCCTGGAGCTGTGCTAGGCAAGGCAGGGAACCAAAGGCCACTCAGCTCTTTTTGCCCTGCAAATCACTGGCTGAGCTGCTAGGGGAGGTTGGGAGGGGAGCGCAGGCTGGTACTCTGACAGCCAGAGGAGGGAACTGTCCCGTCGGAGCAGTGTCCACTGCTGCTCTGAGTTACACCACCGACATCTTCCTAAGAATGTCCACTCTTGGAGGGTTCCCTAGAGATGGCACAACAGAGGACAGCCACCGGTGCCCACAACAGTTGTGGGCATTTCACAGAAGCACATGGGGTGAGATGGCGGAGTATCGGCTCTGACCAAAAGCCCTGAGAGCCCCTTGCCCTCTTTTCTCCTCCACTGAACACCCTCATCGTCCCCATGTGGTTGACAAAGCCCAGGTAGCTCCAAGATTTCAGGGAGCCATCTCTCCTCCTCTGGGTCCTCTCCTCTGTGGGGAGAGCCAACACATAGCACAAATCCTACAGTCATTTGCTGATTGGATAGATAGTCTGGTGGAGAAGGGTGGGAGGGAAGGAGGAAGGAAAGAAGTTGTCACAGTCCCCCCAGGAGAGCCATGGCTCACCTTGGACAGATGGACTAGGACCAGGTGGGTGACCGGTTCTGGCACTGGTGGCCCTCAGCAGGTGAGGGAATACGTGTGTGGAGTTCTGTCCCCATGCCTCCTCCGTCCCTCTGTCCCTCCTCCGTCCTTCCCCCCTCCTTTCCTCCAGCTCCCTCCTCTTTGATGCCTGGAACTAAGCATGGGAAGAGAGCAAAGCTCTTAGAAACATAAAAGCTGAAGGTAAACCCCAAAGCTTCCTTTGTTTTCCCTTAATCTGCTTCAGGCTCCCACTAGCTCAGTCCTAATTGAGTTAGTCCTTGAGTGAAAGGGGGGTTTAGAGATGTTAAACTGTTATTTAATCACAAGTGGCAGGTGGGATGTGGGGCAAAGGGCAGGAGAAGGAGGGTCCGTGGGAACACTGAGTGGAGGGACGCCCTGGATGCCCTTTCATTAGCATTTCAGCCAGGGCTTTCCAAACTGCTGACCATAAGCCATTAGGGGATTGGGAAATCAGTTTAGAGGATTTCCACCAGCATGTTGTAAATGTGGGGGTGGGGTAGGGTGGAGAGAAGAGAATGGAAAAATAACAGAAGGCATGGCATGTAGTAAAAGGAAGTGTTGCTTTGTGAAATTTTGATTCAGGGGTGTGTGTGTGTGTATGTGTGTGTGTGTACACCCAGCTGTAGGTCACCAGCATGAAAGTGGGAAAGACATTCTGATGTAGCACATGCTTCCAGAAGCAGAGCCCCCAGCGTGTTTGGATCTGGAGACATAGTAACTCACAGGGAGAAGAGTATCCTTCAGGCAAACAGCTCTGCAAGGGGGCCAGGGAAGGATCTGGGGTGGGGGTTGGGGGGGTTGGGGGGGCAGGCCAGAGGATTTGGAAACAGGAATTATGGGCTGTGGCAGAAAAGGCAGTGGCTAAGTGGGGTGGGAAGTGGGAGGAACCTCATGGCCTGAAGGTCTACCCCAAGTCTGAGCATAGGTGCTGGACCTCAGTGGGTGTTTGGCTCCCTGTTTTGACAAGTGAGGGTCTCTGTCTTGCTCCATGTTCACGTGTGATGGGGAGGAAAGGGATGGCAAGGGACAGATGGTCCTGGAGAAATTTCGGACCACACTAGCGCAGACCCACCGTAGGCAGCTTTCCTCCAGCCCAAACAAGCTTTGCAGAGGACCTTTCTGTTTCCATCTTTAAAGAACCCGTCTTATTCATTTGCCTTTCATCTTTTGTGTGTCACATGAGTCAAAGAGACTATTAGTCAAATAATGAGCACTTGAGGATTTGTACCAACTTATTTGTTCTAGTTCTAAAATCATTTTTCACTGGATTTTTTTCTTTCGGTTCCCTTTAAGTATTATTGCAATTAAACTCAACTAGACCAGAAAGTGCAAAAAAGCAAACATAATGGTGAAATGAATCATGGCTGATATGTAGCCTGTGGAAGGAAGCAGCTCGTCCCTGGAAGCACAAAGACAAGGTCATCTGACGCTCCAGCGTGCGTGCCCAGTGGCGGCTCGCACACCCCCAGAGCCTTGAAGCTGGCGAGTAATTGTCTGGGAGCTGCGTGAGCCCTTCACACCCATGCTGAACCCTGAGACTCTCACAGGGAAATAGAACTTTATCTCCAAGACAAACTTTGAAGTTTCAAAATAAAAGCCGGCTGGCCATTTCCTAGAGGCGGTGTCGAGATTGCACAAAATGGGCTATTTCTGTGCAAATAAACAAGCGTCCCACAGGCTAAGGAGCTAATCGCCATTTCAGAGCGAGGGGAAACTCCGGCTCGAAGGCAGGCCCAGGGGAAGGCACGTTTATTCTGGGCTAATGTGCTCACATCAAAGGAGAGATTTTAAGAATCACCTTTCTTACAGAGAAGGGGGGACAAGCTATTATTTCCAGATGAAGGGGAGATGGGGCATCCGGAGGAGTTTCTGAGCTGCTGTGGCTTGAGAAAACAACAAAGAAACAGTCAATTGGTGAGAAATTATGTGTCTATCTTTGCTCCCAGTGGCAGGTAATTAGTTACGGAAAGAAGCCCAACTCGAGGTCATTCTCCACAGTCCCGGGGGACAAACCACAGTGAGCAGGGATGAGAGGGGAGCGGCGAGCACTCGGACCTGACAACTTGGCTCGTTTTTACGTGCCTTGCTTGGGGCATGGTGGCACAGACTTGGGGTCTCCTCCCTTCTCGTGTGTCCCTTAGTGTGTCCCAGCAGGACGAAGCGAGTCTTCAGTGCATGCCTCTTGGCCCCGTGGGGCTTCTCTTCCCCTGCTTTGCCTTTCTTAGGCACACGTGGCCGCTGGCAGTGGCCTCCAAGCCATCTGCAGGATACAAGGGAAGCCACCAGCCCTGCGTGCACACTCTGCCCTTTGAAGAAACACACCGGGGATCCTCTGTTGTCCTTCTGCAGGAAGGAGCCGGGCCACCCGGATGTGGTGTCGACAAGCTCGCGTGGCCCCAGCTGCCTGCCCCTCTTTCTCTGTGGCCATCTTCGCACTCCCAGCTCGTCAGTCCCCTTCTCTGCTGATGGCCCGTGGACGGCCCCGGCGGCCTGTCTGTGGGAGGCGGTGACTGCTGGACATCTGTGTTCACTCGCATGTTCCACAGCAGACCAGACCCCTGGGATGTGGACTTAGGAGGGCCTGTGATTTTGCCAAAGGCGGCAGAAGACCACTCCCTCTGCTCCAAAGCCCACCACCGTCAGGCCATCCTCTCCACCTCCTTCACGAGAACTCCGAGGTCTCCGGAGGGTCCAGGAACTGATCACATTCTGATAATTTGGAAGTGGCAGATTCCAAATGAAAAGCAAAGCTTTGCAATACCGAAGTTGGTGCTGGGCTACTGCAGCCGGCACCTCTTGTAAGTCACGGGTAACTTCCCGTTGGGGGAACAGACCAGCGGTCTCTAAATCCCACCTCAGTAATACTGAAGTACGATATAATGTGGCCTTTCTTTCGGGACCAGAGTGACTGCCCCGCTCCAGGGAACCTTGGCCTCTCCCTGGACTAACCCACCATCTTTGTAATGAATACTCCCTCCCTGGCGTGTCCTTCCCCCAAAGAGAGGCTTTGTACGGGAGTGCTGGGGCTTGAAGATGTTGGGGAATCAGGGAAAATTAGACACGCCTCTGGCTGTACCCCAAAGCTTCTGCACAGCAAGCCAGAGTTTATGTGTTGCTTGTGTGCAAGGAAAGCGCTCGTATCTCTACGTAGGCTGAGCGGGTGATGGCAAGGGTTCTTGTTCCCGTCATCGGTATCTCTGGTCCAGAGAGCCAAGCAGAAACAAATGATTAGCTTTGTTCCAGCTTTCCTTTCTCTGGGTGCTTTGGCAAAGATGCTCTAAATTTTCCTTTCGTTCTACTTGAGGCAATCCTATCAGGAGGGAAGATTTCATCAGGACGAATGGATCAAGTCCTGGTTCCTGGCCATCCAAGCCTCCCCCAGGGTCTCTCCCGCCTCCTCGCAGCACGCCAATCAGCCAAGGCTGGGCACTCCTCCTGGCGTGGGGTCTGGGCAGCAGCTACAATGCACGCTTTGTTCTGGAGCCTTGGAAAGGGAGTTGAGTACCAGAAAAGTTCCTCCACTGACCAGGCCTGTCCTTGACATCTGGCATCTCTCCCAGGATCCAACTTTCCCCTACTCAAGCAAGATTTTGAATGAACAAAATTGGAGTCTTTTGAAGTGATGTGACAATTCTCCTCTCCTGAGTTTAGAGTACATTTCCCACTTGGTGTGTCTAGATGGCTCCAACACTTTTAGCAATAACCCCCTCCCAAATCCCCTATAGGTAGTCCACACAGTTGTTCTTTCTAAAAGAATGCGACTTCAGTAGGACCTCCTGCACCATCTGATGGTGGCCACGAGAGTCTGCCCTCTGCCACGCATGGGGTGTTTTATATTCATTCTCTAACATTCACAACAACCGTAAAGGTAAATAATAAGATCTTCACCTTTTTGATGAGATCAGGGTTTTAGGCAGTTGCTCAACTAGAACATGGCAGAAAGTGGATTCAAACCCATATCCTTCTGAGGCTAAGTAAAGGCTCCATGGCACTCCTCTAAGGGACGGTTGTCTATGACGGTGTATTTACAACCACATGCCGACAATTCCTGATGGAGCACCATGGTGTCGTGTAAGATAGGCTTCAAATACGTCAAATCATGTGTTTCCTGCTTCTCGGCTGGCATACTGCTACTTCAGAGGACAGCAGTCATGTGGATGAAGCTAGCCAGCCTCCTGCTGCCTTGGCATATAGCTTTTTTTTTATCCGAAAGCCATTTTGTCAGCTAAAGCTAAAATATTTCATGCAATTGACTCCACCCTGACTCAAATATTATGATTGTCATAGGAACCAGCAACAGAAATAGACAGAATTGAAATCTTTTAATGCCCTTCCCACCATCCTCCTTCTCCCTGGGACTTCACCTGGAAGCAAGTTGCAAGTGGAGTCTATGGTTACTGTTTTCCATTCAAGGGTCTTTTTTTTTTTTTTTTTTAAGATTTTATTTATTTATTTATTTGACACAGAGAGAATACAAGTAGGCAGAGAGGCAGGCAGAGTGGGGGCAGGGGGAAGCTTCCCTGCTGAGCAGAGAGCCCAATTCGGGACTCGATCCCAGGACCCTGAGATCATGACCTGAGCCGAAGGCAGAGGCCTAACCCACTGAGCCACCCAGGCGCCCCCCCATTCAAAGGTCTTAAGACTCTATCAGAACTGCTGCAAATACATACCTACAAAAGGAAAATCAACCCTCAGTGTGATCTAGGGCCTCTGGATTTTTTATTGCGTTAAACAAAGAAGGGTCAGAGGAACATGTCGAGTGACGCCATGAAAATCGCCAGGAGATCGAGACCGTGGGAACCGCTACAAGTCACACGAGCTACTTCATTCCCCAGCAACATCCATGCGCAAAGAAAATGAAGGGAACCAGCGAGGGTAGGATGGGCTGGTTACAAAGACTTCAGAGACCTAGCAGCCAATCTCGGTAAGGATCTTCTTTTGAATCCCAAGTCAAGTAAATGAGGTACAGAAAAATGATAGGCCGACTGAAGAAATGTAAGCAGTGGCTGGATGCACGACGATATTCAGGATTCACTTCAAAGTTTTAAAGGCATAACGGTCATGTGACCATGATGGTCTGTTTTTCGAAACAGTCTTTATCTTTTAGATGTAGGTAGTTGGCCTTGGACAACATGGGTTTCAACTGCATGAATTCCCTTACACACAGATTTTTTTCAGTAAATTCAGTACAGCACCGTGAATGTACTTTCTCTTCCTTCTGATGTTCTTAATAACATTTCTTAATAACATTTCTGATGTTCTTAGTAACTGTAGCTTACTTTATTGTCAGGATACAGTACAGAGGAGTCCCTCGATGGCTCAGCAGGTTAGGTGTCCTACTCTTGATTTTGGCTTGGGTCTTGATGTCATATGCTAGGCATGGAGTCTACTTAAGAAAAAAAAAGTATAGAATACATATAACATACAAAATACATGTTAATTAACCACGTATGCTATTGGTAAGTCTTTGGGTCAAAAGCAGGCTATGAGCGGTGAAGTTTTTAGTGAGTCAGTGACACGAGGATTTTCAGCTGTGTGGGGGATTAGCACCCCAATCCCCACATTGTTTGAAGGTCCACTATAATTACTGAAATGCACATGCAATGATATGAGATCTGGTATTCGCTTCAAAATGACGTGAGTATAGGCTGTGTTGCTGAGTGTATGGAAGAAGCATGCTAATTGTCGATGGTAGGTACTGGATAGATTAGGTATTATAGGTTATGCAATTTTGCCTATGTTTGTATACTAGCAAGTTCAAAAAGAAAAGCAAACAAGGGCAGACTCTCTGTGCTGCATTCCTGATACGTGGCCTAAGAAGAGGGTGGAGAACTTGAGTCTGGATTTAGCTCTGCAAAATCGAGCTTGCCTGGGTCTTGCCTCACCAGGAGCTTTACTGGGGCTCACTGAAGATGAATCAGAGGCAGAAAGGCCATTTTGAGGGCAAAAAAGAAAGAAATGGAGAGAAGTTACCAGTGCAGTAGCAGTCTATGAAAGAAAGGCATTTTCACAAACTGAGAAATTCACACAGTCTTAGAACATAGGGCTGTCACAATGTTCGCAAAACTTCTACCAAAGGAATTTAGGTAAAATAATTAGAGGCCAGTGCAGAAATACGAGGATAAAAAAAAGGTGTGAAAATGCAAGAGGGTGTTAATGGGTCATGAGTAGGAAACTGACTCTGAACGTGCCTGGACTTGGGTCCTTGGCTCTGCACTGCTCCCGACCTGTGGACTAGGACAGGATTCAGGGCACAGGGCAGGGCTGCCCACCTCCCCGCTTGGCTAGCTTGGCTGGCAAGGCCAGTTCCTCACGAAACAGACTCGAGATCTGGGATTGCCCAAGGTTCTCAGCAAAGTGCTACCACACTGCCAGAGGCGAAGGTCGTGGGGAGAGTGAGTGGGAGTGGGAAGGTGGCCCGGAGATTGTGATGGGGGGAAGGGTGCACCTTAGCCAAGTGGTCAGAGCTGGGAGAGGCTCTGTGTGTGTCAGGCAAGGAGGGCCGGGCAGACCCTGCTTCCCCTTTCTTGCTGCCTCTGGCCCTTAACCACTGGAGCCACTTCTCTGGTCCTTAGACTCCCAGACCTCAGGGCAGGAGGAGGTAAGACTGCCCGGGCATGGAGCTGGGAGAGGGCCACTTCTCATCAGCTCCTCCAGGTAGGCTGGCGACAGCTCCGGAGGAGGGCTAATGAGAATACCGTCCTGGGGCTCCAGGGGCTGGCGTCAGGCACTTAAGGCCCAGAGCTGCATCCCAGCTTGCTTCTTATTGGCTGCCACCCTTACGCAGATCATTTATTGGCTTCGTCTATGAAATGGGAGGAGGAATACCTCTGGCAAGGTTTTATTTCTGTGTCTGAAAATTAAATGAGGCGCTGTGTATACAACATGCAGCAGGTCGTGGTTACTGTCATGACTAGAGAAGCTTGCTTAAAGGAAGTTTAGAGACTCTGTGTATTTCCACTTTTCCTGGAACCTTCTCTGCGTTGCTGCGATCATCGGGATGATTGCTGTTTCTGGGCGGGGGTGTGGGGGGCAGGAAGAGCAGGGTGCCGGGAGGTGTAGGGGAGAGAACAGCGGCTCTAGACAGAGAAGGATAAACCCCTGTTCCTCCTCTCACCCATCTCCAGCTCTGGAAGAAATTTCTGGAACTTCCTCTCGCTTGAAAATGTTAGGGTCCGTGATCAAAGGAATGAGACTGATATAAAGCGAGAATCAAACAAAGCTTTATTTCACGCCAAGCATCAAAAATCAAACTGACCGGGGTGCCTGGGTGGCTCAGTGGGTTGGGCCGCTGCCTTCGGCTCAGGTCATGATCTCAGGGTCCTGGGATCGAGCCCCGCATCGGGCTCTCTGCTCAGCGGGGAGCCTGCTTCCCTTCCTCTCTCTCTGCCTGCCTCTTTGCCTACTTGTGATCTCTGTCTGTCAAGTAAATGGATAAAATCTTTAAAAAAAAAAAAAATCAAACTGACCGGTCAGGGCTGTTTCTTACGAAAAGACGACGACGTTGATTCCGACAAGGTCACTCCCAAGAAGGCCACTCTGGACGAGGCTGCTCCGCAGATGAGGCAGCTCCCCGGTTGGAGCCACTCTCAAGAAGAGGCCACTCTGGAGGAAGCCGCTCCTAGGGCGAGGCTGCTCCCAACGACGAAGAGGCGATGATGACAGCGACAATGACAAGGAGGACAACACCGATGACACAGACTCTGCTCCCCATGATGCCACTCTGACAAGGCTGCTCCCCAGAAGAGGCCACCGCTCCGGACGAGGCTGCTCACTGACGAGGCCACTCCCCAGTCGAGGCCGCTGCTAATGAGGTTGCTCCCTGGGCAGGGCTGCTCCCCGGACAAGGCTGCTCCAACGAGGCAGCTCCCTGGACAAGGCTGCTCCAGCGAGGCCGCTCCCCGGACAGGGCTGCTCCCCGGACAGGGTTGCTCCGGCGAGGCTGCTCTGGAGGAAGCCTCTTCCCAGACGAAGCCGCTCCCCGGAATGACACAGCTCCGGCGAGGCAGCGGCTCAGGGTTTGTGGCGAGGTTGCTGCCATCTAGGCTGTTCCCCGCGGTGCCGCTGCAGAGGGTCGAGGTGTGTGGGCGGGCACGCTGGCATCAGGGACGCTGGTGTCTCGGGGCTGCAGGCATCTCAGGGCCGCAGGCATCTCGGGGCCGCTGGTGGCGCGGGACCACTGGTGTCGGGACCACTGGCGTTGGGACCGCTGGCATCTCGACCGCTGGCGTCTCGACCTCTGGCATCTCGGGGCCGCTGGTGTCGGGACTGCTGGCAACTTGGGGCCACTGGGACCGCTGGCGTCTCGGGGCCGCTGGGACCATTGGCGGCTCGGGGCCACTGACGTTGGGGCCACGGGCAGCTCGGGGCCGCTGGCGTCTCAGGGCTGCTGGCTTTGGGGCTGCTGGGACCGCTGGCAGCTCTTATAGCTCTGACAAGAGCTGTTATAGCTCTCCTTCTTCTGCTCCTGCCAACTCTCCTTTTTCTGTTCCTTCTTCTTCCTCCTTCTTCCTCTGACAGCTCTCCTTCTTCTCCCCTTGACAGCCTCACAGACCAACCTTTATGGGGGTGGTTGAGCCCCGCCCCTACACAGGTGGCCAATTGAATCCCGATTCACCCCAGTGGATATACGCACGCCCCACTGATTGGAAGTCTCCACCCGGCCTGCCCTGCCCCTACATCCGGGGTCTACAAGCCCGTTCCTCTGGGAGGGGCAGGCCCTTACATTGCCCCCTTTTCTTTGGAGATTAGTCAAATCCTTAACTTTTCAGCTAGTTCTATGTTATACTGAGCATGTAAGACTAACATTTTATCGCTCCAATTTTCTTTAGTACAGCAACAATAAACTTACAGCTTTTTAGTCTTAGTTTTAGTCCATGGTCAGCGGGGTCTGTTGGCTGCAGCTTCCATCTCTGGGGGGCATCCTTACTCTCGGCTCATTTGACGTGACCCGCATGAACCCAGGCCCTAATGCCTTCTACTTTTACTGCCGTGGGGGTGGTTAGGATGACAGTAAATGGTCCCTTCCAGCGAGGCTCCAAGTTCCCCACTTGATAGTGACGTATCCAAGCCAAGTCCCCGGGTTGTAAGGATGTGGTTCCTTACCTCTTTCTCTTTTCCCTCTTTCCATTTTAGTTCTTCCCACATTAACTCCCTGGCATTGAGCACATCTATCAACTACATCCTGAACCATACACCCTAATTTAGAAACCTGGAATTGCTTGCCTACAAGGTCTTTGAGTTTGCGTATCACCAAATGAGTACCCTGATGTATCTGGTCTACTAACTTCTTACCTAGTCTTCGAGGAAGAATTATTTTTCCTATTTTAGTCTTAGCCCAGTCCCCTTCATAGTCCAATTTAACCTATTTCTGCAAATACTTTAAATCTTCTTCTGAATAGTTCGGTTTTTCTGGTAGAGCTGGAGCTGGGAGTGTAACCAGCTCTTGCACTGTTTCTCGAGCTGCCTGCTTTGTGGCTTGATCTGCTAAGTGGTTTCCTTTTGAAATCAGATCAGTTCCCTTTTGGTGTCCCGGGCAATGCATAACAGCCACTTCTTTTGGGTCCCAAATAGCCTGGAGGAGAGCCAATATTTCTCCTCTGTTTTTAATTCCTTTTCCTTCTGCTCTTAGTAGACCCCTTTCTTTATAAATAGCCCCATGTATATAGAGAGTAGCAAAGGCATACCTGCTGTC
This sequence comes from Lutra lutra, assembly GCF_902655055.1. NCBI lineage: Eukaryota > Metazoa > Chordata > Mammalia > Carnivora > Mustelidae > Lutra > Lutra lutra. The sequence goes on along the minus strand of NC_062291.1, from coordinate 995,032 downwards.
CGTATAGATGTTGGTGGTTTTACCTTTGGCCATCTGCAGTGCCTTAGTGAGTGCAATCGGTTCCGCTTTTTGTGCCGAAATTCCATGTGGCAGGGCTGCTGTCCAGAGTTCCTGCTCAGGAGAAACCACCGCAGCCCCTGCATACCTCTTTCCATTGACCATGTAGCTACTCCCATCTGTGAACAGAATCATCTCGGCATCCGGGAGGGGAATGTCTCTGAGATCCGGCCTTATTCCTGTGATTTGGGTTAAGACCTCCCCACAGTCGTGTGGATGGTCAGCTAGCTCCTCTGGCAGCAGTGTGGCTGGATTTAGCACAGCTGGGGGTTGGAAGGTCACTTTTGGTTCATTGAGGAGAAGGGCCTGATACCCCGTTACTCGGGCGTTCGTTATCCATTGGTCTGGTGGAGTCCGGAGAAGGTCCTTGATAGTGTGTGTGGTGGTTACGATAAGATTTTGACTCAAAGTCAATTTAGTCGCATCCTTGACCAGGAGGGCCGTTGCAGCAATTATGCGGAGGCAAGGGGGAACCCAGCTGCTACTGGATCTAGTTTCTTGCTAAGATAGGCCACTGGCCTTCACCAAGGCCCCAGAGTCTGAGTTAAAACTCCTTTGGCTACCCCTGCTTTTTCATCCACATACAATTGGAAGGGCTTGGTAACATCTGGGATGGCCAACGCTGGGGCACTCTGCAAGGCTGTTTGTAATTCCCGAAATGCTCCTTCTGCCTCAGCTGTCCACTCTATCATAGTGAACCCTCCTTTTGTCAGTTTCTAGAGAGGTCGGGCAATCTCCGCCAACAGCGGTATCCACAGCCTACAGTAGCCCACCATCCCAAGAAACTCCCTTACTTGTCGGGACGTGGTGGGGCGGGGGTATCGGGTGATCGCCTGTTTCCTGGACTCAGACAGTGAACGCACTCCCTCGTGGAGATCAAAGCCTAGATATGTGGCATGGCTCTGACAGAGCTGTGCTTTCTTTGCTGACACCCGATACCCTTTTACCTGCAGAGTCTGTAAGAGAGCTCTCGTCCCCCACAAACATGACTCATAGTCCTCAGCGGCTACTAGCAAGTCATCAACATACTGTAACAGAGTGATTCCCGGGTTGGAGGTTCTGTACTCACGCAAATCCTCATGTAGGGCCTAATTATTTACATAAGCTCAGCAAGAACAGTGAAGGATCATATAAATCTTTTAGAATCTGCTTTGCTGGAACTTCTTGTAAGGAAACTCTAGGTTGAACTTATGATAGCCTCTCCAGATAGTTTTCCCATAGGTTTAAGTAATGATGAAAATTGGGCTCCTGTGTCCACCAAAAAATCAACTGATTTCCCCTCCACTTCAATTTTTACCCGAGGTTCGGGGAGGGGCTCCGAACCATGGCCCCTTCAGTCTCTGGTGGCAAGCATTGCTGTCTTCCTTTTGGGGCACTTCCTGGCCCAATGTCCTTTTTCCTTACAGTAAGCACACTGATCTGAATCTAAGTCTTCCCACCTGCCTTCTCTGTGCTTAGGCTTTTCCTTCCATTTACTATCCCCTACCCGTCTCCTCTACGCCTCATATGATGCCAAAACCTTAACCAGTTTTTTTTTCTCTGTTTTTCATCCTCTTGTGCATCCCTGTTGTTAAACACCTTTTCTGCTATTCCCACTAACTCAGTCAGATTTTTCCCTTCAAATCCTTCAATTTTCTGAAGTTTCCTATATCTGGAGCTGACTGACTGGCAAAGCGGGATTCATTGCCCTCTGATTTTTGGGTGCCTCAGGATCGATCAGGCTATACATTTTATAGGCTTCAATTAGCCTTTCTAGGAAAGCTCCTGGAGACTCATTCTTACCTTGAGTCACCGTACTAATTCTGGTTTAGTCCGAGAGCAACTTTTACTCCTGGAAATTCAGTTCCAGGATTTCAACATATCAAAGACCTGTATTTGTTCTGAAAGTCTCCCATATGAATTTCCTTTAAGGCGGAATTCATCTTATGAGAGAATTAAAACAATTACAAATGACAAAAAAAAAAAAAACCCCTCAGGATATGGTAAAATATCAAACGATGACCCTTATCAAGACATTAAAACTTTAGGAAATGTATAGAACCTCTGGAGTAGTTAAAGCATTCACCCAAATGTAACCCAAGGTTTATCATTGATTTAGCAGTACTTCCTAAGTAACTTTGCATATCAGGGAAAAGCCTTATGAGTCAAAGAGGTCTCATTTACAATTCTGGGTGGACAAAGAAAACCATTTACATTTTCTTAGAAACATCTCAATCTCTAGTGAAGACTAAATATTAACCGATTGTGAACTGTTGCAATAGCAGTTATGCACAAAACATGTTTACCAACAGATGTCAAAAGCACAAACCTAGTTCCAGCAACCAGCGCCCTAGCACTTCATCCCATTTGTCATCCAAGCAAAACTTCAAAGCTTCAGGTTACCAAAGACTCTGAAAGCTACTTTAACAATTACCCTTTAAACCCTGAGACAGACAGTTAACCATCAGCCCAGCCATCCCTCCACCAACAGACCTCATGTTCCACCTGGGCCCATTCCACTTCAGACACCATGCTTTCCCTGCCTGCAAGGGGGTGGGGCTAGGCAGTCCATGTCAGGCCAGAGAAGGCAAGGAATTCCCCGAAACAAAGGGAGTTTCGGCAGCTGCTTGGGAATATTCCTTAAAGTCTGTCTCGAGGTCGGTTCATCCCACAGTGCCAGTTCTGCTTACCAAAAGTGGCCCACTAGGCACTCATATTCCACACCTGGCTCCAATGAGCATCAACACTGGGCACCTTAACCCGGCATTAGACCAACCCCAGTTGGCTCCAGTTATAGCCCTTAACACACGAAATGAGCGAGGGAGAAGCCCCAAATCTATTAGGAGGAATGGAGAGATGAGAGTCAGAGCCCCCTTATTCTGTTTGCCCCATTCCTTCAAAAACAACAGACAGCACAGCAGACAATGAAGAGACAAGACAAAGACAACTGCAGGCCCAGCAGTTCTTACCCAGAACCTGCCACTGGTGGGGGCTTTCTTTATCCCCCAACCGCCTAGGGGGACTCGAACCCCTCAACTGTCTAGGGGGAGGCAGGGGACTCGTACCCCCCGACCGCCTAGGGGTACTCGAACCCCCCAAGCACCCAGGGGGACTCGAACCCCCCAACCGCGTAAGGGGGACTCGAACCACCCAACCACCCAGGGGGACTCAAACCCCCTGACCGCGGCAGGGGACTCATACCCCCTGGCCGTCCAGGGGGACTCAAACCCCCCGACCGCCCTGGGGGACTCGAACCCCCCAACTGCCCAGAGGGACTCGAACCCCCTGTCGATCTATCAGCAGAGGGATGGGGTGTCCCCGCATCCACTCCAGCCCTGGGGAGCATGGCTGCGTCCAGCTTCTCCCCGGTGGGCTATACCCTGGAGCTCCAACCAGACAGACAGATAGGATCCCAATACCCAAGATCCCAATACCCAAGATCCCAATACCTCCAGAGGCTTTTCCTAAAAATTCCAATGCTGGCTTAGTTCTCGTCATTTGATCCCGGACGAGCCCCCAGTGTTAGGGTCCGTGATCAAAGGAACGAGACTGATATAAAGCGAGAATCAAACAAAGCTTTATTTCACGCCAAGCATCAAAAATCAAACTGACCGGTCAGGGCTGTTTCTTACGAAAAGACAACGACGATGATTCCGACAAGGCCACTCCCAAGAAGGCCGCTGCTGGTGAGGTCGCTCCCCGGACAGGGCCGGTCCCAAGAAGAGGCCACTCTGGAGGAAGCCACTCCCAGGTCGAGGCCGCTCCCAACGACAAAGAGGCGATGACGACAGCGACAATGACAAGGAGGACAACACTGATGACACAGACTCTACTCCCCATGATGCCACTCTGACAAGGGTGCTCCCCAGAAGAGGCCACCGCTCCGGACAAGGCTGCTCACTGACGAGGCCACTCCCCAGTCGAGGCCGCTGCTAATGAGGTCACTCCCTGGGCAGGGCTGCTCCCCAGACAGGGCTGCTCCAGCGAGGGCGCTCTGGAGGAAGCCTCTTTCCTGACGATGCTGCTCCTGCAGGGCTGCTCACCAAGGAGGCCTCTTCCCAGGTGAAGCCGCTCCCCGGAATGACACAGCTCCGGCGAGGCAGTGGCTCAGAGTTTGCAGTGAGGTTGCTGGCGTCTAGGCCGTTCCCCGTGGTGCCACTGCCGAGGGTCGCGGTGTGTGGGTGCAGCCACTGGTGTCAGGGCCGCTGGCCTCTTGGGGCCACAGGCATCTCGGGGCCACAGACGTCTCGGGGCCACAGACGTCTTGGGGCCACTGGCGGCACTGGACTGCTGGCGTCGGGACCACTGGCGTCTCGACTGCTGGCGTCTCAACCACTGGTGTCTCGGGACCGCTGGTGTCTCGGGACCGCTGGCGGCTCGGGGCCGCTGGGACTGCTGGTGTTTCGGGGCTGCTGGCAGCTCGGGGCCACTGGGACCGCTGGTGGCTCGGGACCGCTGGCAGCTCTTATAGCTCTGACAAGAGCTGTTACAACTCTCACAGCTCTGACAAGAGCTGTTACAGCTCCTACAGCTCTTACAAGAGCTGTTACAGCCCTCCTTCTTCTGCTTCTTCTTCTTCCTCCTTCTTCCTCTGACAGGTCTCCTTCTTCTCCCCTCGACAGCCTCACAGACCAACCTTTATGGGGGTGGTTGAGCCCCGCCCCTACACAGGCGGCCAATTGAATCCCAATTCACCCCAGTGGATATACACGCACCCCACTGATTGGATGTCTCCACCCAGCCTGCCCCGCCCCTACATCCGGGGTCCACAAGCCAGTTCCTCTGGGAGGAGCAGGCCCTTACAGAAAATAGTTCTTATTTTCCTCTGTACTTTCTTAACAAATAACAACAAAAAAGTTTCTTCTGTAATCAAGCCCTTCATCTCCATCCATGTTTTAAAGAAGGACACGATTACCCTTTTGGGAGCATGGAGGTAAAGTTTGAGAAGATAATAGAAGTACAAGCTCTTGGAAAACACTCAGGCTATTGCACATTTCTCTCAAAGAAAGCAAGTTGAGAGAAGCAAATAAATTAAAAGGGCTCTGTTCCCTGCTCTGAAGTATCAGTATCATTCATAGCAAATTAAGGTTTTTGAAGATGGTAGGTGAATGTTACATGAGACTACAGAGAATAATCTTCACGGAGAAAAGTTGTCTCTCCATCTCTTTCCGCCTTCAGGGAGAGGATGTTGGCTCTTCTGCCATTGAAAGGGCTAATTAATACCCACCTTGTGCTTCTTTCTGGAGATCACTTCTGGGTTAGAGATTTGCCCTCTGTCTGTGGCTTTACTCACTGTGGTCTCACTGATGGGAGCCGGAGCCCCATGAGAAGAGCTGCGGGCAGCAGCTGGAGGATGGAGCAGGGGGCCAGAGGCTTTACCAGAAAGCTCATGGGCTCCTGGGGGGATCTAGATGCGAAGCCTCAAAAGAAAGTTACTCTGTTACAACCATGTAATTCCATTCAGCAGAAGGAAGGCAGGCCACCGTTGGCGACAGGAGCCCTCGGTGTCGCATGGGTGTTGAAGAATTGTGGAGAGCCTTCTCTAGGGATTCGGGGCCCGTGGCACACCCTCAGTCCCAGACAGGTGATCCAATTGGCCCTCTGTCCTTTGTGGGGTGACAGCAGTGTCCCCACAAAGAGTTGTGGGTAGCCTTGCCTATGGGCAGACTGGCTCAGAGCCCGAGGCACAGTTCTAGTGGCTGGATGACAAATTCAGGCTGGAAACAGGTGGCCGGGGCCAAGCACAGGCAAGCTAGCACACAGCAGGGCCCAGGGGACCCCAGCTCTTGGAAACGGGCCACCCTTGTCCTGATCCCCTACCTCAACACCCCACATTCTCTCCTCTGCCACCTCCTAGAGCTAGCACCCCACCAGCTGTGTACTGGAAAGCTCTTGCTGAGTAATTTAAGCCAAGTTATTCCTAACCGAGAGCACAGAATTTGTTCTCAGAGGTGCGTGAATTAAAGAACGGTTTTCATTTGTGTGTGTGTGTGTGTGTGTGTGTGTGTGTGTGTGTGCAACTCTATGGTGTAACGTGACATTTTCTCAAAGCAAATCGCTCCTCCAGCTGTTTTTATATCGTCTTGGGTTTTTCCAGCTCTTGTTCATTTGCATAAACAAAGTTCAGTGAATCAAGCAGAGCATGTGCTATGTGCCAGGCATGAGTGCTGGGCACGAGGCAGCAAGCAGCAGAGATGGCCCAGCCCCTGCGGAGGTCATGTTCAGGGGCGAGAGGGACAAGGCACAAGTCAGCGCCAGTGCAAAGGACTGCCAGAACCTGTGGGAAGTGCCACAGAAGACCGCTGGGCCCCATGGTGAGGATGACGAGAGGGACCTGCCCGGGCATGAAGCTCCAAGCTCCCTGCTCCAAGGAGACGCTGTTCCATCAACGGCCTCATCTTCTCTGTAGCCACCTATTGTTTTATGACTCACACGTTTGTCATTCAATTTCCTATATGCTCACCTGGTAATTGCTCATTTCATGTGAATTGGCCCATCATGTCTTTTTCCCAATTAGGGGATGGTTTCCTTTAATTAGGAGAAAGGCGGCAAAGGAGAGAAGGACTGAGGGGAGCCTAACATTTGTTAAGCACCTCCTACATACCGGTACTGAAAGCGCTTTTCTTTCTTTCTTTCCTTCTTTCTTCCCTTCCTTCGTTCCCTTCTTCCTTCCTTCCTCTCTCTTCCTTCCCCTTCTCTTCCTTCCTTCCTCTTTCCTTCTTCTTTCCTCTTTCTTTCTCCCTTCCTTCTTTCCTTCCCTCCCTCCTTGCCTGCCTTGCCTTTCTTTTGCAAGATCCTTGACAGGAAGCATCATGAAATCCACTTATTGATGTGGAAAGGAGACCCAAGAGTCCAAGAATTTGGTAAGTATCAGAGCAGGCTTTGTGGATCTCAGTGGATCTAACATAATCTCAGGCTCTTTCTACTCTAGAAGTATATTTCACGGAAGACCAGTCTTGCAAAGTGCTGCATGAGGAAGTGTTCTGTGACCAAGTACATTTGGGTAATGCTGAATTCTGCCTACATTTCCCCATTGCCCTAGAATAATAATGCACTTCATGCCATTAAGAGGTCTGAGAAGTTCTGTAGTAAAGATAAACCACCTCTTCAACTTCAGCCCGTCAACTTTCTCTCTTTGATACAAATTCTGGTGGACTTACACAGTGGAGTAGTTTACAGCTACGTGGTCCAGTGCAGAGCCACGAGACCCTGTGGCTCTTGAACCCTTGAGCGAGGGCAAGCCTGAACTCTGAGGATAGCATACACACCGAGTTACAAAGATTTAGTGCAAGAGGAGAATGTAAACTGTCTCATTAACAATTTTTATATTGGTCCAATGTGGAAGTGATCATATGTTGGCTATATTAGAGTAAATAAAATGTCAGGAAACTGAATATTACTGATTTCTTCTTTTTTTATGTGGATACTAGAAAATCTAAATTATATCATGGTATTAAAACAAACTCTAACTACATTAACAAGGATAAATTGCAAGACATAATTTTACATAGAAGATCAAGTCATAAAATGATAAATGAAATATGAGATTATTTATTTAATGTTTAAAACCGTGCAGTATAATAATATCAATGAGTGTATACATGTGAAATATACATTTGTAGGATCAAAACCATGCATAGGATTAATACCAGAACTTTGGGTAATTCATCATTTTTGTAGACTGACACTGGGCCCTTTTCACCTCTTATCCCTTTCAACACATCACAGAGCTCATGTTCTTTGAGAACACAGCTGGGGAATGCGCACTCAAAGACTTCATCTCTGTCGGTGGAATTTAAGGGATAACCCAGTGGGCCGGAGAAGAAAATATTTTTAAAATGGGTGATCTCTCTGGCTCAACACTTCTACTTTATGTGTAAACCAAGAGGAGATGAAAGTGAAGGGAATTTTCCTGCATACACATGAGAGGCCCAGCGAGCCTGGCAAGTGTCTCAGCTTCCCCTTCAGGGGAGAACTGACCCCAAGGTAGGGTCATGGCACTGTTCACGGTGGGGGTGGGGGGGTGCCCCCCAGGAAGCCCCCCACCCCCAGGCACAGTGTGGTGGACTGTGTCACCGAGCTACCTGGGCTAAGGTCTGCTCAGCCACTTGGGCACATTACTTACCCCTTCAGCCTTAATTTTCTCATCCGTAAAATGGGGATGATAATGGTCACAGCTGAATGGGCTGGGGTAAGGATTAAATGAAATGATTATCAGTGCCGTGCTTAGACTAGTCCCCATTTTGTTAAGTGCTTGTTCAAGAAAATAAACCGAAATAGAATCCTGCCCTCTCGACTTTTGTCTTAAGGAGCCACTCAGACTAGCGCCTGAGCCTCCACTGCCACGATCCCGATCCTGTCCTTAGATGCCCACGGAATTCCCACAGGTATCTGTGGCCCCTGCGGGGAACATACAGGACAGACTTGGCCTTCGTGCCAACAGAAAGAGGGTTTTCAGTCCCCGACACGGTGTCGTCTTACACTCTGCCGGAGCTGGCCGCTAGAACTGGGTCAGCTCTGTGAATGCCCTTCAGTCTTCTGTGCGGGACGTGTGAAAGTTGGGGCCACGCTGCTGGGAACGAGGCATCTCGCACTTTCCCTCTGCTCTTCGCAAGCATTCCTGACAGCTCTTTTCTGTCTGTCTGTCGGGTTATCACAGAAATAAGGACGTGGTCATCACACAAGTGAAACAGCCTGAGATAATTTGAGAGCGGCCTCAGGGCTCTGTTTTCTCCCCCAGGTTATCTAGAGTTACTGAACAAGGCACGTAACTCAGAGCCACCAAGAAAATCTTAGCATTTTTCTTCTTTTTCCTCCGCAAAACAGGAGGACTGGGGGCAGGAGTCACTACCTGTTCCTCTCAAGTGGGCTTGCCCTTTTACTCATGAGTTAACTATAGTCAGATCTTATTTATTTAAATAATATGAAATGTAATTCATACAGGACTCCAATCAATGTCTGAGACTTGGCAAACAGTATTATGTTGGTGAAAACCACAGAAAGGGGGCTCCTGGGTGGCTTAGTCCATTAAGCGTCTGCCTTCTGTTCAGGTTATGATCCCAAGATCCTTGCATCCAGCCCCACATCGGGCTCCCTGCCCAGCAAGAAGTCTGGTTCTCTCTCTCCCTCTGCCTGCTGCTCCCCATTCTTGTGCTCTCTCTTGCGCTCTCCCTGTCAAATAAGTAAAAAAACATCTAAAAAAGAAAATCATGGAAAGGTGAAGGGTCCTAAATTCAGGATCCAAAGTGGGTGGGCTCAGCTCTTAGACCAAGAAGTTACCATGAGGCCACCAGGTTTCCTAATTTAGGTATTCTTATCTGTAAAGTGGAAATCATAGAAGTGTATACCTTGCAAAGGTGTAAGGATGCAACAAGACAATGAAAGTGAACAACCTTTGTAAACTGTAACATTATGCAAATAAAAATAACATCGTTTTTATGCAGTGTATCATAGGAGTATAAAAAGAAAAATAGGGGGTGGGAGGTTGGGGGCACCAGGTGGTGGGTATTGTAGAGGGCACGGATTGCATGGAGCACTGGGTGTGGTGCAAAAATAATGAATACTGTTATGCTGAAAAAAATAAAAATAAAAATAAAATATCCAATATGATACTGCAAAGCTCTATGAGCATTCCATCTTCTTGCTATTGCCAACCCTTCTTTTTAATCTACCATGACCAGCTTCCTAATGACCTCTCTTTGGAATCACTTCTTTACCAGTACAAAATTGTCTTTTTAACACAGTCACATCTTTTATAAAAAGTCTCTATGCTGACGGGGTCCCTGGGTAGCTCAGTGGGTTAAGCCTCTGCCTTTGGCACAGGTCATGATTCCAGGGTCCTGGGATCGAGCCCCGCATTAGGCTCTCTGCTCAGTGGGGAGCCTGCTTCCTCCTCTCTCTCTCTGCCTGCCTCTCTGCCTACTTGTGATCTCTGTCAAATAAATAAACAAAATTTTTTTTTAAAAAAAAGTCTCCTACACTGAAATGTGTCCTTTCCAACCATTAGGACAATTAGGGAAGTCAGTACATGCTTCCATTTATAAATGGAGAGATCAGGACGGGTTACATAGTTTATAGACAGAAATATAAAATGAAGACGTAGGTCCCTTGCCCGTACAACATGAAGAGTTCCAAGTGGTGAACACAGAGCATCAAACCAAGAACAGGGCCTTTCTGAGCACAGGGCCCTGGGTGACGGCAGTGTTGCAGGAAGGTCAAGGGCCGAGAGCAGGGAGGCCGGAGGGCCACCCCTGCTTTGATTGTGTCTCAGCAGCTAGTAGGAATTTACCTGCTTCTAATGCCCAGCTCAGATTTCTACGATATTAAAGAAATTAGAAATAGTTCTATTGATATGGCAAACATGTATTAGGCATCTCTGTACACAATGCTAAAACCGGGTCCTGAAGGAGTGGGAAAAGAAAGGCAAACAGTCAGAAAGAGGAAAGGGTAATAAAACGATAAAAAATAGGTCTCTGGCAATCCTTCCAAGGCAGCAATGAATTCTAATGTGGAGAACAGGGAAGGGAGGCTCCTGGGAAGAGGGGGACTTTGAGTTCACCCCAGCACCTGGTAAGACTTGAACAAAGTCCTAAGCATCTCCACTCGGGAGTCAAGCAGACCCTTGGGAGTTACTGCTTATTTGGATCCTTGTAACCCTGGGCGGTTCCCCAGGAACCCTGCCAGGAATCCCACATACAGAAGATGGTGTGATACGGCCAGCCAGCACCAAGAGTGACAACTTCTGGAGAGATCAGTTTGTTTCTCATGGCTTTATTAAGTGTTTATATGGAAAAGAAGTTAGTTGGTGAAATCCCCATCTATCACTCACTGTGACTGCAAAAATTTCTAAAAACTATGTATTTTCAGTGAAGTGTGCAGAGATAAAAGAGTAGCCAACCCGCTTCAAAGAGGGGTCCCACAAAATGCAAGGGATGAAGCGTCCCTCTTCGGATTGCTATGAAAGGAAAGCTTGGCTTGGTTGAATCTTTAGACACGCGGGAGCAACCTCTACCCTTGGAAGAGAGCCCTGGGGCACCGGCGTGTCTTCTCTCTCTTTCTTTCTTTCTTTCTTTCTTTCTTTCTTTCTTTCTTTCTTTCTTTCTTTCTTTCTTTCTTTTTCTTTCTTTCTTTCTTTCTCTCTCTCTTTTTCTTTCTTTCTTTCTTTCTTTCTTTCTTTCTTTCTTTCTTTCTAAGATTTTATTCATTTATTTGTCAGAAAGAGAGAGCACAAGCAGAGGGAGCTGGCAAGCAGACTCCCTGCTGAGCAAGGAGCCAGATGCAGAACTGGATCCCAGGACCCCGGCATCATGACCTGAGCTGAAGGCAGACACTTAACCGACTGAGCCACCCAGGCGTGCCGTATCTTTGCTTTCTTATGCTGTTGGTACTTTTCACCTCCAGTAGATTTGTTCCTTACCTTCCCTGCCCCGTTCTTCCCTTCCCCCCTTTCTTTTCCATGAGGATTTGGGTCTACTTAGCCACACATTATCTAAATCCTACTTAAGATAATCAGGAAAAGGGATTTAGGAGTTAGAGTGGAAAAGTTCTTCAAACTTTCAAAGGGGCATGAAAACAAAAGGGAAGTGGGTAGGAAACCAAAAGGGGAGGAAATTTCTAAGAGATTTCTAAGGACTGAATGTTGAGTAATATTTGTAATATTTGCAAACAAATCATACAACTGTATCGATCCCTGGAAGCACATCTGTGGGTAGCTAAGAAGATATTCCTCCCTTAAGGCATAAAGAAGGACAGTTCCAAAAGTCTTAAAATTGTACACTTTGCACATAAGGTTGACATTTGGGAAGGTAAATTTTAGAGAGTACAGGCAGTGAGGAGTAGAGCAGCAAGTTGCAATAGCAAACAGGTTGGTCAGCAGGAACCTCAGACGTGTTTAAATGTCCTGATGCTCCTATAGGACTAAAGACCCATGATGCCCCACTCCCAACTTCCCAGCTAGCAGTGCGGGTTCCCTCCTACCCACCCACCCGGGCCCTACAAGGCTCTGTTCAGACTTCTGCCTGTCCTGAGGTCTCCGGTCTCTGAGGGAGGAGGAGACACTTTGCCTCCAGGGGAGGTGCAGGAGACAGTGGGAAGATACCCCAAATCACATTTTTATAAAGAAAGCCATGTAACCCTATCACAAAGCTCACGAGGCAAGAAGGAAGTTGAGCCCCATTTTTCAGCTGAGGGGCATTCACTTGACTGGGGTCCCCCAGAGAATTCCTTTTTATTTTTATTTTTAAAAGAGTTCATGCATTTATTTGAGACAGAGAGACAAGACAGAGAGAGAGAGTGCCAGTGCCAGAGCTAGGGGAGGAGCAGAGGAGGAGGGAGAAACAGGCTCCCCGCTGAGCTGGGAGCCCGATGTGGGGCTCGATCCCAGGACCCCGGGATCATGACCTGAGCCAAAGGCACCCAGTCCCCCTCCACCACCCCACCCCTGCCCAGAGGATTGTTAGAGTGTTGGCAGAGGGCAAGAGCAGCAGAAATTCAAGGTGATTCCAACGGCTCTGACCCATTCCTAGGGTCTTTTAAGCCCATCTCTTCAGAGGCTGCAGGCAAAGGCCCACTTCTGAATGCCCGTTTGAACTGGCATCATTTCTCCCTTCACCTTGTTGTGCCATCTGGAGGGTCTTCTAGCCTGGAAACAAAAGACGGCCGCCATCGAGCCCCACCTGCACTGGCCCCATTGCTGCTCCATAAACATGGCCTTGTTCTTTCGAAGTTCCTCCTGGTGCAACTTGTCAAGGCTTTCCTGGACTGGAGGGAACAGTGTGGGGGGGCAGGTCCTCCAGACTGCGCTAACACTGTCCAGGTGCAGCTCAGAGCAATCAGCCCGGAGTCAGATCCCCTCCAAGGGTCCTCACGTGGAGGCTGCATATTCACAGTGCAGGGCTCCTTACCTCCAAATAAGATGGTGTGGATACCCAGCATGTGTCTCGACCAGGGGCCACCCCAAGGAGGCAGAATTCATATGGTAAATAGGCATGAGGCCAAAAAAGGCAAGGGAAGTACTCGCTTTCATCAATGCGCTGACCATTTGGGCTTAGCCACGAGCTCTGACTGTGCATCAAGATGAGTCCTGTGGGGGCCAGTGCTCCCCAAGGTGTAGTTGGGGGAGACGGGATGGATGGAGAGGACTGAGGGGTCTGTGTGGGGCACAAACACTCTGTCCCAGCTCACACCTACCTTCAGCCTGCCCTTCTCCCATGTAGGTTTTCATCAGTGTGCAGAGACCATAACTCACCACACTTACCGTAATTGTAGCCTCAACCCTGACTGGGGACCTGGCTGCCATTCCCAGCCGTCTGACAGCCAGAGCTAACTTTGAGTCTCTGATCTGAGAATGTCCCTGGTTCCTGAGTCACAGTTTGTCACTGTTGAATCAAGCCTGTGCCCAACCCAAGTCCAAAAGTGAATTCCTTCTTCCAAGGAGAAGGGGATGGGCTGAAGGAATTCGTCCCATAAAATGTTGTTTGAGACCGAGAAAAGAAGGAATGTTTCTCTAGTGGTCTTGGAGTTCAAATATGTATCTTCTATTCAGATTTATGTACATCCTGTCTAGGTCAAGTTGATCAGGTATATTAACTTCTCTAGAACTCAGTACACACATCTGTAAAAGGGGGGCAGCAACTCTCCCCCAGAGTCGGTACCAGGATTAAATAAGGTAATGTGGGCGCCTGGGTGCCTCAGTTGGTTGAGCGGCTGCCTTTGGCTCAGGTCATGATTCCAGGGTCCTGGGATTGAGCCCTGCCTCGGGCTCCCTGCTTAGCGGAGAGCCTGCTTCTCTCTCTCCCTCTGCCTGCTGCTCTGCTTATTTGTGCTCTGTCAAATAAATAAATAAAATCTTAAAAAAAAAAATAAATAAAATAAATAAATAAATAAACAAGGTAACGAACGTGGAGAAACTTTGTGCTTTTCAAATATTAGGTATTACAGTCTGAACAATCTAAAACAGACCACTCCTGGGCTGGCATCGAAAGCCACTCTCTCCCTGACCCCAACCACACTCCGGCCACCCTAGTCACCCCATACTGATTCTCCCAGCCCCTGAAGAACTTTTGACCATGCTCACTTTCACAACCCTTGTGTCTTCTTGACATGCATGTATTCACCCCCATGACACCATTTGTCCCTTGAGGGACAAGCTTCCTTGTTATCTTTTCTAAGTGCCTCACTGGTTGGATCCCTGCCCTGCTAAGGCACTGCCGGTCTTACAGGGTCCCGATGTCCTGCCCTCCTCCTGCCAGCCCAGCCCCTCCCTGAGTACAGGCTGACACACATGCCTGGTGCCAGCCAGGCAGGAAGCATGTCCTTTGGCACACAGGAGGGCTCCCAGGCTGCATGGCCCCCATCTCATCTCGTGCTCTGGGAGCCTCTGGCCAGCACTCCTCAGCACGGGCCTCTTGTCCCAAGGGGAGAGGAAAATACACATGGCTGAGCCATTTTCAAAGGTTAGGAGCAAGGCAAGGGGAATCAGAGACCCTGTCAGAACCTGAGGGAGCTCCCGCAAGATGGCACCTGCTGGGTTTGCGTGGATTGGTTTCTTCCCTGAGCATGGATGTCCCGGGGGCCTGCTGTCAGGTGGCTGTCAGGTGGGACGAGGGCTCCCAGGGGCCGGTCCCAGAGGAGCGCACACTGGTGAGTGAATAAACACAGTGCACGAGAGGGCCACGGCCAGGAGCGAAGGAGGAGACAGGCAGTGTGCAGAGCCTTTTGGGAGACACGGCCTGAGGAGGACAAGCTCCCCGAGAAGGGATATGGGGAGATGGCCAGGGAAAGGGGGCCTCCACACAGTCCAGTCTGTTCCCTGAATTTGGATCTCTGGCTCCTGGAGGTGGGGGTGGGGTGACTTCAGCTCTTTCTCAGAGGTCCTGCAAACATTCAATTTGTGTTTTTCTTTTTCATAAAATATTTTTAAAATATATTTCAACCAGACAGGAAAGTGCAAAGAATAATACAGCTAACGTTCGTGTACCCATCAAACAGATTTTATAAGTGTTGATTTAGGAAAACTTTAGATGTATGGCTCCAGAGAGATAGACACACTGGTGTATGTGTACACACACACGCACACACACACACACACACACACACACAATATGTATTTCAATTATGAAAGTATGAAAAGTAACACACACCCAGGCAGGCACTGTGCAAATGTATACATACTGATCAGACTAACTCTGTGACAACTTCACAGTAAAGCTCTCTCCTCCTCTGTGCCTTTCTTTAAGCTCAGTATACATGAGCCAACAGTAAAGAAGTCTGTAGCTCCATCTGGGGCCACACGTCAAGGTGCCTGAGGCACCAGACAGGAGTGACAGTAAGTCACAGGAGTCCTGGACTCCAAGTCCAAGGTCACTAGGTGGGTCCCCATGTTTCCATCCCCTTTCTGCACAACCTTGCTTCCCCTTTCTTGTCTCAGTGTCTTCCCCTGTGAAAAAGGCACGAATCATGCTTACCAGGGGGTATAGTTGTGAAGGCTAAATGAGTTAGCTCATGTACTGTAGAGCCATGCTGACCCGTGGTAAGAGTCCATAAGTGTTGGCTGTGATTGCTACAAACTATTGTCATTGCAGTATGTGTCTGCTTGGCACATGGTCCTGTGAAGGCATGACCATGGTTTTTGAGGACATTGCGAGTTTTCCATGCTTTTTGTTTTACTTCTACATTTATAAGTGCCTTTTTTTGGGGGGGGGGGTGCAAAGTAGAAAACCTGGAACTGGACTACATGTTAAAAATGAAAAATTGGGGGTGCCCTGGTGGTTCAGTTGAAGTGAGCATCTGACTCTTGGCTTTGGCTCGGGTCATGATCTCATGGGACTGAGCCCCCGCATGGGGCTCCACATACAGCAGGGAGTCTGTTTGAAAGTTTCTCTCCCCCTACTGTCTCTCTCTTTCTCTCTTTCAAATAAATAAATAAGAAAAAAATAAAAGAAAGAACTTTATGGTATAGGCAAAGAGATTGTCTAGGCCTATGGTAAAATGACATCACGGCAATCACCCAACCGATGTTTTGCCCAATGCCACCCACCCTGACAGCCCCGGAGGACAGGAAGGCAGAGGAGTGGAATTCGGATCCAGAGGGCAAAGTCCTACATCACTTGTTGTGACAAAGATCTCATGCTCTTGGTATGCTTATGCTGTTCCTGCCAAATTAAGATATCTTTTGAAAATAAAAAAAGAAGGAACATAAAAATATGGTTTTCATCTTATTTCAGTGTAAATTGAATGTTCCTGAAAAAAGAATAAAAACAAATGAAATGAGAAGATAAAACACACATAATAGGGATGTTATGTGTAGAAGTTGCCTCTGTTACACATAAGAGATTGAAGTTATAAAATGTGAGAAGAAAACTTGCCTTATTTGGGGATGCTTGACATAAAGTGTATGAAAGGAGTAGGCTTTGGGAAATGCGAGTTGGGAAGTGCCACCGTCTGGTAAGAGAGCCCAGAAGTGGATCCAGGAAGCTTTGCTCTGACTCGATGGCTTAGTACAAAGTGAGAGATCAGGGGCCTTGTGCCGTCAGCTGGGCGAGTGGCCATGTCCTGGGTTTCTGCATTTTACTTATTTTTGCTAAATAGGTTGACGCAGGTAAGCAAGGTTTTTCTTATATAAAACCTGACACATTCACAACAACCACAAAGAAAACATCCCATTCAGGGGGGTTTTAATGCAACATCAAGTAAACGAGAACACGCAGCGACGTCTGTGACCACAGTTTGGCAGTCCAGGAAGAGGGTCCCAGGAGGAACCACATGGCCACCTTGTGTTTTCCCAGTTCCGGGGCATGTCATCCCCACATTCGAAGACCTGTGACGTGGGCTCGCACTGTACCACCACCACGGGCCAGCTTGCTGCCAGGTGTGGTGGTCATTGCTCCCCCTTGCTGACAAGGCTCAGCGTGGCCCGTTCTTCAGGACGGGAGAGGAGGATCCTTTTAGGATCCGAGTCATCCCCAGCTAGGCAGCTCAGAAGAGGTCCTCCAGGAAACACAGGGGTCGGCCTAACTTTGTGAAGTTTTCATAAACAGCTTCACCGGTTTTATTCCACGAATACTTTTTGTTTTACGAAAGAATATCACGTGATTTTTAAAAATACGGGTAAGTTAAAAAGAATACGTCTAACAATGATAAAATTACACAAGAGGAGGTAAGAAAGCATTGTGTCTTTGGCAATGTTTTTCCTTTCTTAGTGGTGCTCAAGATAACGGTGTTAGCTTACATATCGTGCACCTCTGATTTGGTGAAATGAAATTGCATAGAAAAGCAGTCTGCTAGGTTCTTTCTGTTATTGAATGACGGCAGAAATTGTCAGTTTTACTAACCGTTACTTTTACTGGTATATAAGAATTTGTCTTTTCTTAATGAAGTCTGAAGTCTATCTCTAGAGAAGATCTAATATTGAATATTTAAATGAGACACAAAATCACATACATATTACGAGTGTAGACGTGTGTGTATGCATATACATATAAAGGTGTATTTTGTGTATGTACATATACATATATACATTAAATGTGCTTTTTTTTAACTGATGGAGAAACTCTAAAACTAAATACTGTCAGATATAACATGTCAGATATAACATTGCTCTAGTTTCCATGTTTTGCTAATATTTTTAATGAATGGAACAAATTAAATTCAGTCTTGGAGAGTTATAACATTAAGATGATTGTAACGGCAGAGAAATTGTTGGCAATGAGAAAACAAGGAAAAGTCTGAACTTGATGTGCAAAATTAAATAAATTTGGACTGTTTTAAAACTTTGCTGAAATGTTTTCCAGAGATGGGTATTGGGTTATCTAAGATTTTGTTTTCTAAATGGCATGGTTTAACATTAAAAATGTTTCAAGGACAGGGGCGCCTGGGTGGCTCAGCGGGTTAAAGCCTCTGCCTTCAGCCCAGGTCATGATCTCAGGGTCCTGGGATCGAGCCCCGCATCAGGCTCTCTGCTCTGCGGGGAGTCTGCTTCCTCCTCTCTCTGCCTGCCTCTCTGCCTACTTGTGATCTCTGTCTGTCAAATAAATAAATAAAATTAAAAAAAAATAAAAATGTTTCAAGGACCTATTAGAAAACTATTTTTGTAAGACATGGAAGAACAGTCTTTGACTTCCTTCAAATACCATATTTACTAATCAATGATGTGAAAGAACCAGAACTTTTTTCGGTTGATGGTTCAGCTTTGGAACAAAAATGTTCTACTATTGTTCTCTTGAGTGCCGATATCAGAGGTTAGCAAATAACAGGCAAATTTCAACTCACCACCTATTTTGTGTGGCCCATCAGCTAAGAGGGGTTTTTCCTTTTTTGGACGATTGAAAAAAAAATCAAAAGAAGAATACTATTGTGACATGTGAAAATTGTATAAATGACAATTTCCTTGTATATAAATAAAGTTTTATTGGAACACAGCGAGACTGATTTATTTACACTTGGCCTACAGCTGCGTTTGATACAGAACAGAGTCAAGTTTAGTTGTAACGGAGATCATATGGCCTACAAATCCTGAAATGTCTTCTACTCAGCTTTTACAAAAAATTCTGCCGGCCTCCAATCTAAGTGAATTTGGTGAAAGCACCTCCTGGAACTACAAAGTAGATTATCTAAGAATCATTAGCCTGCTCAACTACTTATCTGAGCAGGCTACACCTTTCTCAACATCCTGAAACTAAAAACAAGAGATGGAAATAAATCAGTTGGTAGGACTGTCATCAGTATTTCTGGACTTTTTTCTTTCTTGGTATTTCTGAACTTTTAGCTAAGTAAAATGTTTCTAATGATCATTGTTGAGTCTGTAATTAATAAGTGTTACAAATTTTTTAAGAAGATTTTATTTATTTGTTTGACAGAGAGAGAGAGCACAAGTAGGCAGAGCAGCAGGCAGAGGGAGAGGGAGGCAGAGGGACAGGCTCTCTGTCTAGCCTGGAGCCTGATATGGGGCTGGATCCCAGGACCCTGGGATCATGACCTGAGCCAAAGGCAGCCACTTAATGACTGAGCCACCCAGGTGCCCCAATAAGTGTGACAAATTCGAAGTAGCATACATTGATGCTCATAAGACATCAATTTGTGGCTTTGGCATAAGAGTTTGTCTAAAAATGGAATCCATCCCTGTAAATAATTTAAAATTTATTGAAATATAAGAAGAGTTTAAGAAGTAGGGATTTCTGGGCCTTAATGAACCATTCTTTGAGGTCTCTTTCGAACACCCCCTTCCAGGTAGATGCTGACCACTTTGGTTCTAATTTCCTCTTCTCGTCTGGGTATGTCATGGAGACCTGCTGTCTCCACGTAGGCACTTCCCTTAGAAATGTTTCTTCTGTTTGAGTCTAATCTCCTTACTGACGTTTTAAGTTCCTGAAGACAGGTCAAACGTCTACCGTTCATTTCTTAACTGAGTGGTGACTTCGGGGAAATTTATAATTTATTTGCATTTTTACACTTTCCCCAACTTTTGAGTTAGGCCAGAGAGATAGCATTAAGAGCTAATGATAGTCTTTTTTTTTTTTTAAGATTTTATTTATTTATTTGACAGAGAGAAATCACAAGTAAGCAGAGAGGCAGGCAGAGAGAGAGGAGGAAGCAGGCTCCCTGCTGAGCAGAAAGCCCGATGTGGGGCTTGAACCCAGGACCTGGGATCATGACCTGAGCCGAAGGCAGCGGCTTAACCCACTGAGCCACCCAGGCACCCCTTTTTAAGATTTATTTATTTGACACAGAAAGAGACAATGAGAGCAGGAACACTAGCAGGGGGAATGGGAGAGGGAGAAGCAGGCTTCCTGCTGAGTGGGAGCTGGATGTGGGGCTCGATCCCAGGATCCTGGGATCACGACCTGAGCAGAAGGCAGAGGCCTAACAACTGAGCCACCCAGGCGCCCTGCTAATGATAATCTTATGACATTACTCTTGACCATGGTTTTACAGTTAAGTATTTTTGCATGTATGATCTCAGTTGAGCTAGGAAGAGCCAGTCATGATTCTGTAATGGGAATAACAATACACCCCTGGCAGGCTTGTGTGAGGATAAAATGAGGTAATGTGTGCAGACACACAATGTGTCTCATGTGCGTTGGGCACACAGGAAGCATGAAATTCTTGTGAGTCTCTCTCTGTGTCTCTGTGTTTCTGTCTATCTGTCTGTCTGTCTCTCTCTCTCTCTCTCTCACACACACACACACACACACACACACACACACACTTAGAATAATCCAATTTATTCCCTCGGTATATGCGCCATGCTTGGGGAGCCATTTGGAAAGTAAACGATGGTGCCAATGGCCAGTGTCGAGGATCAGTGGCAAGGCTCTTAGATTCCCCATCCTAAGATCAAAGGGACTATAGGAAGCTGAAACAGGAAGAGAACATGAAAAACACCCCTTTGTGTTTTAAGAACTTGCTCACACCGTATTTTGATTCCCTGGACAATAGGAGCTGAATCACGCAGAAACGCATGTCTGGACAAGAGCTTCCTGCACGTGTCCCTTGTGTCCACTTCCTGCCCCATCCACACCACACATATCAGAACCCCTGTTCCAACCCAGGCTGAGGGACGAGGACAGCTTCCCCAGGGTGCTTGGGTGAGAGCACAGAACAGCCCAGAGTAGCCAGCCATCTTACGCACATAACATTTTCCTCTGTCTTGACAGTACATTACTTGTGGACCCAGAAGGCAGGATGGCAGAGGTGAGGGGAAGGCTACTGTTCTCCCCTAGGCCTGACTTATCTCGGATATGCAATTATCTCAGGGCTGAGCAATCCTTTCTACCCCCCTCCTTTTTTAAAAAAAATTTTTAAAGATATTATTTATTTATTTGAGAAAGAGAGAATGAGAGTGAGAGCACAAGAAGTGGAGGGTCAGAGGGAGAAGCAAACTCCCTGCTGAGCGGGGAGCCGGATGCGGGACTCAATCCCGGGACTCCAGGATCATGACCTGAGCTGAAGTCAGTCGCCAGCCAACTGAGCCACCCAAGCACCCTCCTTTCTACCCTTAATGCAACACTGAAGTCCACACCTTAGGAAGAAAAAATACATAGATAAGTGACTATGAGAGCACCAGAGCTTTCTTTGCAAGCTTATATGATATTATTATAGGCCTGCAAAACACTGACTGGGAAAAACATCCCTCCTGCGGATGCCTGAGGTTTCAGGAGAAGTTCTGGCAATCGTCCCACCAGCACGGTGTTCAATGTTGTTCACAAGCACAACGCCCCAAGAGAGGGTGTATCAGCTGAAATGTCTGCTGGCTCAAAGGCTGCTTTGGAGGTTGAGAGAGTGTCCATCGGCTGACAAGCACGGACTCATCTCGCCCGTAGCTCTGGCGAACCCGGGTCTGCACCAGGCCCAAGACACACGTTAAAAGCAACCCATTCGTTCAGGTTTCTGCCCCAGCCCAGCTGAAGTCCTAGGAAGGCCCAAGAAAGGAGCCACCAGCTGAAGTGCTGTTGCCTCATAGCCCTTGCTGGAGGGGAGGAGGGCTCCCCCACCCCAGGGCTTCCCCTATCCTGATGTTTGTCACGATTCACAATGGGTGCAGCCAGAGTGTCTCCAGAGTATGGCCCAGGGACCTGTGGCCACAGGAGGTCAACAAATGTTTGTTGACTGACAGACGCCATTTCTTATTTATTATAGAAACCCTTCAAGGCCTGTCCCCACTGGTGAGCCCCTAGGACCCCCACCCCCCCACCCAACCCCCCCTGCCAGAAAACAGGAGACAGTCAATGGAGATGGATGGTCTGTGTGGGGAGTGACCCCACCTCCCATTTGGCCAGCCCCTCCCCAGCTGGGCCCTCCCTGAAGGTGCTGATGGAGTCCCCGGCAACAGGGACATGGGGGCTCTCCTCCTTCCCTCACCCCGCCCCTGACCCGAGGCAGGACTGACAAAGGGAAACACCATGTGGGTGTCAGATTACTGGCCTCCAGTTTGACACCAGGCCTGGCAGGAGGCCCAGGCTAAAGTTTCACAGAGTCAACAGATGTGCTTCTAATTATTTATTAGAACGTCTCTCAGTGGGAATCGGTTCCTCTGAGGAGACCCCGCAAGCAGCCGAAGGTTCACCTGTAGGTCGATCACACAAGCAGCATGAGGAAAAGCAGGAACCGCAACTCGGACATCCCCGTACATTTTTATGTATGAAATGTGGAAAGTCGGGGTGCCTGGGTGGCTCAGTGGGTTAAGCCTCTGCCTTCGGCTCAGGTCATGATCTCAGGGTCCTGGGATCGAGCCCCTCGTCGGGCTCTCTGCCCAGCGGGGATCTTGCTTCCCCCTCTCTCTCTGCCTGCCTCTCTGCCTACTTGTGATCTCTCCCTGTGTGTCAAATAAATAAAATCTTAAAAAAAAAAAAAGTGGGAAGTCACAGATAGAGACACAAAGCCAGGTGTGCGTTGGCTGCAGAATGACCCGAATGGTGACTGCTATGGGCTGAGTTGTGTCCCCCAGCCCCCGAATTCCTAGGTCAAAGTCTTAACCCCCCGTACCTCAAATGGGACCGTATTAGAAGCTGGGGCCTTTGCAAAAGTGATTAAAGTTAGCGGGATCATTCGGTGTGGGGGGTGCGGATCTGACTTGGTCCTTATAGAAAGAAAAATGGGACAAAGACACACACAGAAGGAAGACCATGGGAGGACACAGGGAGGAGGTGGCCACCTGCACGGCACAGAGAGGCCTCCGAAGGAACGAATGCTGCCGACCCCTTCACCGTGAACTTCCACTGTGAGGAAAGAAAGTGCTGCTGTTCACGCTATTGGGTCCATGGTCAAAGGAACGAGACTGATACAAAGCGAAGGTCAAGCAAAGCTTTATTTCGCGCCAAGCATTGAGAATCAAACTGACCGGCCAGGGCCGTCTCTTGCAAAGAGGCGACCCCTCTCTTCTTTGCAGACTAGCTTTTAAGGGCAAAGGCCATGTGGTTGGGCCTGGCCACACACAGGGGGCCAGTGAGATTGCAACACACAGAGAAAGCTGCACAGTCCTGCTAGGTCACACATGTGACCAATTGAATTACAATTTACCCTATAGTAGACATTTGAACCAGCCTATCACCTTGGTCAGAATTGGTGCCCAAAGGACACCCAAAGCGCGGAGCCCATACTCCTCCTTGGTAGCTAGGGAGACAGTGTGCGCCCCCACCGATTGGATACCTCCACCTGGCCTGACCCACCCTTGTATTTGGGCTTTCTTACCTGGGACTGGTTTCCAGGACTTGTTTTTAAGTAAGTTCCCTGAAGGGGGGGTGGGGGGGAAGGTTCAGGATGGAGCCACTCTAGCTAAATAGGCCCTTACAACGCCAACCAGTTTATGGTACTTGGTGACAGCAGCCCCAGCAGACGGACATAGTGACCACGGGAGGCCCGGGGAAGGCTGCCCTTTGTATGGTGACGTGTCACAATTTAGAGCCTGCACTCCTGGCTGGGGGCTTCTGTGACCCTCACAAGAGGCATGAAGGGCAGAGCGGGAAGGGTCCACAGCACGTAGTCCCTCAACCAAGCTACTGGGGACAGATATGTTTGGACTTGAGAATTCCTCATTTTAGAACGAATCCGCAGGCATAAACCACTTCTCTAACATACTTAGAGGTCTGAGATAGCACCCGTAATTGAACACAGTAACGTTTCTGAAATGAAACAGAACAGCAGATGTGGATAGATATCTCAATATGGACATATATTTCCATTAAGAGGAATATATACACATCTCACCTCAAGTTTGTTCAGGTCTTATTTTGCCTCCGCTAAATGGAAAAAAAATATTTGCATGGTTTTGGAGATTTCAGAACTATGCATAAGGAATTACAGACTTACCTAGTACCCCTGCCCCTGCCTCCTGACTTGAACTTGAAATCAAGATTCAGAGGGTTAGCTGCTCCTTGGGGATCATCTGGCTCAAAGAGGACCAGCTGAACTCTTCTAATTCCGGGTCGGTCTTTTTCAATGAGCCCAGAGGTCCACCCTGTACAGCCTGCTCCCTGTCAGCTCCTTGCTGGATATCCCCTTCTCATCCACACGTCGTGAGAACGTCACAGCTGTCGACAGACGTCACCTCCTGGGCTCACCTCCCTGACCTGCCTGACTCTCGCAATGTCAGAATTGGAAATGATCTTAAAGACACAAACCAAGCCATTTCGGGTGAAGCTTGAGCTCTCTTCCTCCCCCAACTAACCAGAGGGAACCAAGGGACCTCCACAGAACTATGGGGATCTCCAAGTACAGTCTGACCCCCCCAGGGTGGTATGACCCCCGTCAATCATAGCAGCAGCTAATGCCCATGACAGGCCAACCAATTATTCCTAATCTATTACACAGAGTTGGAAATTGAGGCCTGAAAGAGGAGAGGGCAAAAACCCAAAGGCTTGCAGGCTGCTGTTCACATAGGAGCCCGTGGGCCGGGCAGCACGGCAGCTGGCAGGTCAGGCAGATACTGGTTCCATTCCGAGTCACTCTCCCATATGTTAAATGAAAGAGCAAGACATACAGTTTGAAAGGACGCCCAGTTGCTTCTTAGGACGATGAGGCTTTTGTTCAGGAATTCTTAGTAGGGACGGTGTGCATAACATGAGCCACAAACTCTCAGGCCCGTCCTTGTGCCTCAACCATTCATAAGAACGCAGTGACCCCTGAGTTAACCAAAGAAATCCCAACATATGTTACGCAAGAGAGATTTTTATTTCTCTGCTCTAGAAGGTGCCAAATGGAGCTCGTTCAAACTTTCCATCTAAAAACAAAACAAAAACAAAAACAAAACAAAACAAAAAACCCCTCGGGGCTCAAATCCAAAATGTAAGAATCCAGTCCAAAAGGGATAAAATTTTAAAAGGTTGTGATCCCGTGAATATGCTGGATTGCAGTGAGAAATAAAATTGTCATGGTAGGAAAAAAATATATTTGAAAGTATTCTGTATTTTGAAGACGTTTCACCAAAAAACCTTGACTTTGTCTCTGAGTTTTCTCTAAAAACCACCCCCATCTTTTTCTCTGCTTTCTTGATATTCCGTTGTGAAAGTCTCCTTTGGATGTTTGAGAACAGCTCCAAGGATCTCAAAGTTTGGGGCGTCGTGCTGGCCAGCTCCTGTCTGAATGGAGCAAGGTAAGGATTGTCATTGACCTTCCACAGCTATGTCCTTCTCTTGATAACAGAGTCCTCTGAGGGGCGGGGCTCAGAACTCTCCGTAGAGAGATGACGTTTCTCAGCCTTCCTTGCAAGGACCTACCACCCTTTGATAACGTTCAGGCCGAAGTTGATGAGGGCAGAAGTGATGCAGAACCACTTCTGAGTTATGTCCTTGAAAGGACAGGCTTGCGCTTCTCCCCGCTTCATGAAATCAAGGACAATACCGTAGGGTTTTGTAGAAGGGAACCAGTTCCCTGGATAAGCCAGCATTACCCAGGTTCTGGGCCATGTGATTCTGGACCCCTTTGTTACAGCTGCTGAGCTTCGGGGGCTAACCGGTATAAGAAGTTATGCATGGGTGTGAGGGTTAACGTCTCCTGCTCCCTCCCCGTGCATTTGCTTTACTTCCTGACCCGTCTTCTACTTGTCCTGGCAAAGTCCTCTCTGAGGAGAATGGCCCTGTCCTCCTTGTCAAAGCGCCATGGAAAAATCTGTGGAGGAACGACTCTGAGGAGTGCACTGAGCTAGAACCAGGGCAAGAAGTCCTGGCCTTGAGCAGAAGCCAGAACATTAAGTCAGCTTCGTGCTCACTCATAAGCTGTTGGAAAATCAGCCGTTGCAACCAAGGACCCAGGAAGGCCCCGGTGTTCCTGCAAACATCTGCTTGGTGTTGTGCTCGCTGATAAGGGCCATCTCGGCCGATGAGAGCGGTTCCGCCGCAGAGTGCGGGGGTGGCTTTTAGGCCTGAAGCTCTCACATCTGGTTCAGATAATGCTATCTGATGCAGTCATCGCCACACTCCCTTCTCCCAAAGGGCTTTTCTCCTTGGAGCAATACGCAGATGTGAACTTTCTAAACCGTGGTCGGGGCCGGTAGAGGGGACTGGAATTTTCGATCGCTTACTCACTTGTTCATCGAGAGCTGTGTCAGGTGCTATGCTTGGTAACAGTCAAGGCCGCTGCTCTCACGGCCCCAAAACAGTCAAGGCCGCTGCTCTCATGGCCCCACCTTGTAATGGCGGAAGACAGAGAACAGACGAGTCAGTAAACATTTAACAGGAACATTTCAAAAAATAATTAGCGCTATCAATACGTTAACATTGGGTAACATAAATAATGAGTTGAAGACTGCTTTAGGAAGAGTGGTCAGAGAAGGCCTGTCCCGGGAGCTGGTATATGAACAGAGACCAGAACAATGAACCACATCAGGGAGCAGCAAGTGCAAATATCCCGGGACCATGAAGATCTTGGAGGAACCCAGAGAGAAGGCCGTGTGACTAGAGTGCAGGGAGTTCGTGGTGGAAGGAGATGAACCCAGGTCAGAGCCGTAGGCACGGGGCACATGGTACGGAGCCTTTTAAACCCTGATATGAAATTTAGGTTTTATTTTAAGTGCTATATAAAGCCATCAGAGGATTGGAAACGGGAGAGGCACGTGGCCTAATTTGCATATTAAAAAGATTGCCCAGCTGCTGTGTGAAGAATATCTTTTAAGAGTGCAAAAATAGAAATAGGAAGACCAGAGAGGAGGGTATCACAGTAATCCTGGCTGGAGGTAATAACTATTATTATCCCCATTTCACGGAGGCCTAGAGAAGATGTAATTGATGCAAATGCATACCAAAGATAATAATAATGCCTTACTTTTACTTGCATAGTGATTTCAATTTGAAAAGCCTCTTTACCTATAGCACTTTATTTGAACTTCAGAACTGGGATAAATTGTGATCTGCATTCTTCAGACAAGGAAACCAGGCTCTGGGAAGTTGCTGCCTGATGAGAGTGCAGAAATGTTCAGTACAAGAAACCTGACTTAATTCCGGGTCTCCTGGTGGCCAACCCTGTGCTTTTCCCATTCCTCTTTAGTTCTGCCATGCCACTCCCTCAAATTAAAAGCAGTGGGCATCGTTGTACCATGACAGATGGTAGACACACTTGTGGTGGGCATAGCATTACATATGGCACTGTTGAATCACTATGTTGTATGCCTGAAATTAATGTGACATTGTATGTCAACTATACTCAGAAAGAAAGAAAGAGAGAGAGAGAGAGGGGAAGGAAGGAAGGAAGGAAGAAAGGGAGAGAGAAAGAAAGAAAGAAAGAAAGGAAGGGAGGGAGGGAGGGAGGGAGAAAAAAAGAAAGAAAAAGGGAGAAAGGAAAAAAGAAAGAAAGGGAGAAGGAAAGAAAGAAAGAAAGAAAGAAAGAAAGAAAGAAAGAAAGAAAGAAAGAAAGAAAGAAAAAGGAAAAGAGAGAAAGAACATTTAAAAAAATACTTAATACTGTAATATCAACAAAAGGTTAATATTTATTCATGGCCTTCTTTTGAAAATCTTTATTCTTCTAAAACAAAGTTCTTTGAAGAAACAAGTCTTCTTCTTTATATCTAACTGTAAAGATTTAACAACAACAAGAAGTAGTGGGCATAGAAGCCCAGCCCCAAAAAGCAGCCTTCTCAAGTCTTAAGGCCAGTTGTTCCAGAAGGAGCCTGGTCATTCAGATGACACTCATTCAGGCCCCTGGGATGCCACGTTCTGCTTATCTGCTGCAAGAAGGTCAGAGAACAAAGGAAAGAGAAGATACCCCTCGGCCTTCACTCACTTGAAATCTAGTAGGAAAAATTGGACAGACTTCTGTACATAATCTGAGAATGCTCAGCAAATTACAAGTCACATCCAATCAGAAAAAACTTGAGGAAGAACCCAGATTCTTTCCTTGTGGTGCACGGGCCTGAATTCCATTAACAAAGGTCGCTTCTTCGAATGGGCCGTAATGTCTTCAACGATAGGCACCAGCCCGTCCATACTCCTGGCGTCGTCTGCTTCATGCTCACCCGGAGAAGTCCTTCTCACACGCCCTCAGGCAGTCACTACCGAATAGCACAACACCCACAACTTAGTGTCCTTATACCATAACCACTTTTGTTATCTTCGTGAGTGTTGTCATACAGCGGTTTGGACAGGTCAGAGCAGAACAGGCTGGTCTCTGAGCCATCTTGTCTGGGCCTTGGCTGAGGGGACTCAAATGGCCAAGGGCTGGAGTCCCCTGAGAGCCCACAGGGCTGGCGCTGGGATGTCTCGAGGCTGAGCTCAGAGAGGCTTCCTGATCAGAGCATTTCCATGTGGTCTCCCCATGAGGCCTGGGGTCTTCACAGCATGACAACCTCAAGGAAGTCATGCTTCCTGTGTGCCGCTCAGAGCTCTGAGAGTAAGGGTCCCAGAGGACAAGGTAGGAGCCAGTGGCTTTTTAGGATCTGGCCTTGGAAGTCCCACAGCGTCAGTCAGGCAAAGCATCAGAAGCCCATCCACACTCAAAAAGGGGACCGTAGACCCCCTGCCTTTCAAGGAAGAACATAAAAATTTTTATGGCCATATTTTAGAACTACTACAGTCTCTTTTTGTGCCTCAATCAAGTAAATGATCACATATAAAGGATTAATAAGATTGTGAAATAAGACTTGTGCCATTGTTTGGGATATTTTTTTCTTCACAGTAAATAGCTATGGAAAACAAAGATATCTTCTTATATCAAGTGATTTGGAGCACAGCATTTTGCTGTATTATCAATAAAATGCCACCATTACAGACCTTTGGCTGTAACTCTGTAACAATTTGTAACTATTAATGTGTGTGTGTGTAGGATTTGAACCCTGTCAGTAAATATAAATTAATACAAAATAAGGTAGGCATGTGAACATGACTGGTGTGAAGCATAAATAAATGGTTACATGTAAGATCCCCTACTTAGGAGGGTGTTAATTTAGACATTTTTTCTGGAATGTTCATTGCAGTCAGGGTTTGAAAGACACAAGAAAATATTTATTTCAGGTGAATGCTGCTAATTATAAATGAATCAACTCTTTCCATTAAAGTAAGCCCAGCAGGATTTATACTTGGAAGTACTTGGTGTGAATTGTTAGAGTTATTATGTACTTGAGATAAAAAGAGAGAGAGCTCTGGATTGCGAGAGGAGGAAAAAAGTAAAGTGCCAGTGAAAGAACCATGAGGGGAAAAGTGTGATTTTTGTCGGCTGATTCCCCTGGTGGGCTCCGGGACCACCGTCTAATCAAGTCTCTGGTAACAAGAGCAGTGTGATTTCAGAGTGTGGGACAAAAGACAGAAGAGGTTTTCTTCCCCCACAGTAGGATATAAAGAATGTGCACGTGGCAGAAGGAAAATATGGGCTAGTTTGACCTCTTCCAATTGCTTTTTTAAAAAACCCTTTTTGAGATATAATTCAGGCACCATAAAATCTACCCATTTAAAGTATACAATTGAGGGGCGCCTGGGTGGCTCAGTGGGTTAAGCCGCTGCCTTCTGCTCAGGTCATGTTCTCAGGGTCCTGGGATCGAGCCCCGTGTCGGGCTCTCTGCTCAGCGGGGAGCCTGCTTCCTCCTCTCTCTCTGCCTGCCTCTCTGCCTACTTGTGATTTCTCTCTGTCAGATAAATAAATAAATTCTTTAAAAAAAATTAATTAATTAAAAAAAATAAAGTATACAATTCAGTGGCTGTCTGTTCTTCCCTAACGTTGTGCAAAACTCAGCACAATCTAATTTTAGAACATTTCCATCACCCTGAAAAGAAACCCCATACCCATTAGTAGTCGCTCCCCATTCCCAACCCCAATCCCAACCCTAGGTAAGCAGTAATGTACTTCTGTCTCTCCAGATTTGCCTGTATTGGACTTTTCACATAAATAGACCTTAAATGATTCTTCATATATGGCTTCTTTCACTCAGCATTGTTTTTAAGGTCCATATATCAGTATTTCATTCCTTTTAATTCAAAAACAATATTCCATTGTGTGGAAATACCACATTCAGTTTATCTGTTTATCAGCTGATGGATATTTGAGTTGTTTTCATTTTTGGCTATTATGAATAATACCGCTATGAATATGTGTGTCCAAGTTCTGTGCAGGCATACGTTTTCATTTCTCTTGGATAGACACCTGTGAGTCGAAGGCAGGGTCACATGGTGACTTCGTTTGACACTTTGAGTATCTGCCAAAGTGTTTTCCAAAGTGGCTGCACATGTTACATTCCCATCAGCACTGTGTGAGGTTTCCAATTTCTCCATGTCCTTGCCAATATTTGTTATTGTCTGGTTTTGACTATGGTCACCTTTGATATTGTGAGGTACTCTCTTGTTGGAATTTTGACTTGCATTTCCCTGATGACCAGTAATGTTGAACTTCTTTTCATGTGCTTATTGGTCATTTGTACTTCCTCTTTGGAGACATAAATCCTTTCACCCATTTTTAATTGGGTGACCTGTCTTATTATTATTGAAGTTGTGTAGGTTTTTTATATATTCTGGACACAATTCCCTTATCAGACATGCAATTTGCTAATATATCTCCCCATTCTGTGGGTTAATTTCCCCTTTCTTGCTAAGAAAGAATTTCTGTGCTTCCTTGTAGCACAGAAGATCTTAATTTCAGTGAAGTCCGGTTTATCCAGTTTTCCTTTTGTTAATTGTGCTTTTGGCATCATATCTAAGAAACCACTACCTAATGCTAAGTCATCAAGATTCACTCATAGGTTTTCTTCTAAGGGTTTTATGATTTTAGCTCTTACCTTTATGTTCATGACCATTTTGAGATAATTTTTGGGTATGGTGTGCGGTAGAGGGTCCAACTTTATATTTTTTATTTGTGGATATTCAATTGTCTAGTACCATTTGTTGAAACATCTGTTGTTCCTTTCATTCAATTATCTTGGTAACTTTGTGGAATTCAGTTGACTGTAAATTAAGGATTTATTTCTGGACACTCAGTTCTAGTTCATCAATCTATTTTCCTCATCCCAGTAATAATGCTGTCTTGATTACTATAGCTTTGTAGTAAGTTTTGAAATCAGGAAGTGTGAGACCCTCAACTTTGTTCTTTTTCAAAACTGTTTTGGCTATCTGGGGTCCCTAGCATCTCCATATGAATTTTAAGGACCAGCTTGTCAATTTCTGTGAAACAGCTGGTTGAGATTTTGGTAAGGATTAAATTGAATCTGTAGGTCAGTTTGGGGAGGATTGTCACCTTAACAGTAGTAAGTCTTCTTACCCATGAACTTGGGGGTCTTTCTATTTATTTAGATATTTAATTTCAGTATTTTATAGTTTTCAGTGTATGAGTCTTTTTTGTTGTTGTTAAGTATATTCCTAAGAGTTTTATTTTTTGACACTATTGCACATTTAAGTTTTCATTTTTAGAATTTTCATTTTTTTTATTGTTCATTGCTAGTATATGGAAATATAAGTGATATCTGTATACTGGTTTTTATATCCTGCAATATCACTGATACTTAGCTGTAGTAGTTTATTAACTATAATAGTTTTTTGGTGGATTCTTTAGGATTTTTTATGTATAAGATCATGCAATCTGCAAATAAAGGCAATTTTACTTCTCATCCAATCTGGATATCCTTTGTTTCTTTTTCTTGTCTTATTGCCTTGGCTAGAACCTCCAGAACACTGCTGAAAGGAAGTGCAAGAGTGGACATGTCTTGTTCCTGATGACAGGGGGAAAGCATTCAGTCTTTCATCATTAAATATGCTATTAGCTGTTGGCTTCACATAGAAGCACTCTTAATATGTTGGAGAAATTCCTTTCTAATTTTTGTTGTTATCATAAAAAGGTTTTGGATTTTGTCAAATACTTTTCTACATCCATTGAGGTGATCATGGATCAAAGTCTTTGTTGTTTATTCTGGTAATATGGTATATTACATTAATTGATTTTCAGATATTACACCAACCTTTCATCCCTGACATAAGTCCCATTTCGTCATAGTGTATATGTTGGATTTAGCTTATTAGCATTTTGCTAAGGATTTTTGCATCTATATTCATGAAAGGTATCAGCCTGTTATTTCTTGTGATTTATTTGTATGGTTGTGCGATTGTAGAACAAGTTGGCATGTACTCTTCTCTTCTGTTTTTTTAGAGGTTTGTGAAGGATTGGTATTAATTCTTAAATGCTTGGTAGAAATGGGCATGGACTTTTCTTTGTGGGGAGTTTTTAAATTATTAATTAAGGGGCGCCTGGGTGGCTCAGTCTTTAAGTGTCTGTCTTTGGCTCAGGTCATGATCCCAGGGTCCTGGGATCAAGCCCCACATTGGGCTCCCTGCTCGGTGGGGAACCTGCCTCTCCCTCCCCCACTGCCTCTGCTTGTGTTCCCTTTCTTCCTGTGTCTTTACCAAATAAATAAATAAAATCTTTTTTAAAAAAAGATTTAGTTTAAATTATTGATTAAATCTTTTTTCTTGTTTCACAGATCTATTTATATTTGCTATTTCTTCTTGAGTAAGTATTTTAAGGAATTTGTCTATTTTACCTAAGTTAGCTCATATATTGGCAAACACTTTGTATTTAGTATTTAACATACTCCTTTTATTTATGTAAGATCAACACTTATACTCTCTCTTTCATTCTTCTTTTTGCTTTTTTTCTTGGTCAGTCTAGCTAATGGTTTGACAATTTTGTTGTTCTTATCAAACTGTTGGTTTTGTTGATATCCTCTTTTGTTTGTTTTTGAGAGAAAGAGAGAGAGAGGGAGCACTCACAAGCAGGGGGAGGGGCAGAGAGAGAGGAAGAGAGAGAATCTAAAGCAGGTTCATGCCCAGGATGAAGCCCAACGGTGGGCTCCATCTCACGGCTCTGAGCTGAAATCAAGAGTCAGATGCTTAACAGACTGAGCCAGCCAGGTGCACCCGCCCCCTTTGTTTTTTTCTGTTCTCTCTTTCATTTATTTTTACTATAACTTTTATTATTTCCTTCTGCTCTCTTTGGTTTGAGTGTGTCTTCTTTTACTAGGTCCTTAAATCATAAGTTTGTTATGATTTGAAATCTATCTTCTTTTTTGCCGTAGGTGTTCACAGCTGCAAATTTTACTTCCACCACTGTAATAGCCATATCTTCTAAGTGTTGATATGTTTCAGTTTTATTTTCACTAATCTCAAAATATTTTCTAATTTCTCTTGTCATTTCTATGTGATTTCTTCTTTTCTCAATGGATCTCTTTGATCCATTGGTTATTTAGGAACGCATTGTTTATTTCACTCATTTGTGAGTTTCTCAAGTGTTCTGTTACTGATTTCTACTTTATTTCTATTTGTGGTTGGAGAAAATACTTGGTAAAACTTCAGTCCTTTTAAATTTATTTAGGCTTTTTCTATGGCCTAGTGTATGGCCTATTCTGGAGAGTGTTCCACATATAATTAAGAATAATTTGGGGGTGCCTGGGTGGCTCAGTGGGTTAAAGCCTCTGCTTTCGGCTCAGGTCATGATCCCAAGGTCCTGGGATCAAGCCCCGCATCAGGCTCTCTGCTCAGTGGGGAACCTGCTTCCTCCTCTCTCTCTGCCTGCTTCTCTGTCTGCTTGTGATCTCTGTCTGTCAAATAAATAAATAAAATCTTTAAAAAAAAGAGAATAATTTGTATTTTGCTATTATTAGGTGGAGTATAGAATACTATTGTTCTTGTCGTCTATTTTCTTGTTAATCTTCTGCCTAGTTATTCTATTCATCTTTGAAAGTGGAGTATTGAAGTCTGTAATCATTTTTTAATTATCTGTGTCTCCTTTCAATACTGTCAGTTTTTGCTTCATGTATTTTGGGCTTCTGTTGTTAGGCACATACATATATACATATAATCATTGTATCTTTCTAGTAAGTAGGCCCTTTTATCATTATATCTTTTGCCTGTAGTAATCTTTAACTTAAACTCATTTTGTCTGATATTAGCATATACTAAACTATATTACAATATGATATATTTTGTCTGATATTTATACCTTTTAATATAAAGTGTATCTCTTATAAAGAACACATAGTTGGGTTATTCTTTGGTATCTATCCTGTCAGTCTCAGATTTGATTAAAATTTTTTATTCCATTTACAGTTATTATAATTGCTGATTAGGCAGGATTTACATCTGCTATCTTGAGATTTGTTTTCTATGTTTTATGTCCTTGCTTCTGTATTCTTTCATCACTAACTTCTTTTGTGTTTAATGTTTTCTAGGTATCATTTTAATTCCCTTGTATAGTCTTATACTACATGATTTCTGGTTATTTTCTCAGTGGTGGCTCTGGAGATTACAGTTGTCAGCTTAATTTAATATACCCTAATTTGGATTGACACTAGCTTACTTTCATTAGTACACAGTTTCCTCCCTTCTCTCTTCTTTATTGCCTATTATTGTCATAGGAATTTTATCTTTGTATATTATAAATCCATCAGCACAGTTTTATAATTATTTCTTTAGGCAGTTTTCTTTTAAATCAGCTAGGAGAAGAAAAGAAGTAAAAAGTGCATTTATAAGTAACTTAACCAATGTTACCTTAACCAATGTTAAGGTTACCTTAACCAATGTTCTTTATTTCTTCATATGGATTTGAACCTAGAATTGGAGAAGATCTGATATATTCCTGGGGATTGGTAAGGCTATGCACGTGTACCAGGGTGTTCATATGCTCAGGGAATAACTGAGAAGGTCCTGATCTGTTTATTTGGGCTGACCATGAAGCTCAGTACAAGCAGAAAGTAAATATTAAAGCAGAGTTATAAACTGCTTAAGCAGTGGAGGCATACCTCAACAGACACAGAGCCCCTTGGCAATGGACAGAAGACTTACTGGTTCAAGGCATTTAAGGAAATCTCTGGCCAATCATTAGCTGACCACTAAGCTAACAGAGCAGAACTTCAGTGCCTACACAATATAGGGAATGCAGACTTTATAGAATTTGTCCAGGAAAGTCACTAAACAAACTAACCAGAAACTAAAACCAACCAACCAACAAACAAACAAACAAACAAAAAATCAACAAAAACAAGTCTGCCTTTCGGCTCCGGTCATGATCCCAGGGTCCTGGGATGGAGCCCCACATCGGGCTCCCTGCTCAGCAGGGAGTCTGCTTCTCTCTCTCTCTCTCTCTCTCTCTCTGCCTGTGGCTCTGCCTACTCGTGATCTCTCCCTCTCTCTCTCTGTCAAATAAATAAATAAAATCTTTTAACAAAAATAAAAATAGAACTACCCTATTATCCAGCAATTGCACTCCTAGGTATTTACCCAAAGGATACAAAAATACAGTTTCAAAGGGATACATGCGCCCTGATGTTTATAGCCACATTATCAACAATAACCAAACTATGGAGAGAGACCACATGTCCCTCAACTAATGAAAGATAAAGAGGATGTGATTTATATATCCCATGGACTATTACGCATCCATCAAAAAGAATGAAATCTGGCCATTTGCAAGGATGTGGACAGAGCTAGAGTATATTATGCTAAGTGAAAAAAGTCAGAGAAAGACAAATACCATATGACTTCACTCATATATGGAATTTAAGAAACAAAACAGATGCACATATGGGAAGGGGGAGAAAAAAAGAGAGACGGAAACAAACCGTAAGAGACTCTTGACAATAGAATACAAACTGAGGGTTGATGGAGGCAGGCGGGTGGGGGAAGGACTGGATGGGTGTTGGGCATTAAGGAGGGCACTTGGTGTGATGAGCACTGGGTGTTGCATGTAAGTCATGAATCACTGACTTCTACACCAGAAACAAATATGTTATGAAACAAGTATGTTAATGAAGTAAAAATGAAATTAAAATTTTTTTTAATTTTAAAAATAATGGATTCTTAGAAACCACTCCAAGACTAAGGCAGAAGTTCTGCAGAAACCGGTCTCCTAATCACATAGGCACATTTGGATACCCCCCCCCCGCCACACACACACACACACACGTGCACACATACATGCACGTACATGCACATGTTCCTAAACGTGCACATGTGCACAGAACTCCGTGGTGGGTACGCTGAAGCCTGATGGAGGAGGCCAGAGTCCCCAAGCAGGTTGCCTGCTCCTGCGAGCAGCCTTACCCTTTTATCACAGGTGGTTGTGCAAACCTAATCTTTACACTGAGTGCCACAGCCCAGGGAGGTCTGTGAAGTCCTGCCCAGGAGGCGTGGGAGTTTTCACAGGAGGAGAGAAACAGGGCTCTGTGTCCTTGTCCTGGCCCTGAGGAATCAGGAAATTGGTTCTAGTCCTGCCTTTGTCACTCTTCTGAGAAAGTTGCCTCACTTTCCTGGGTCTTCTTCCTAACCAGATGAAGACATTGCACGTGATTTTTCTAATTCTTTCCAGCTCTGGAGTTCTTTGAATTTATGATCCGTAACTTCCTTGAGCAGGGAGTCCCAGTGTCTGCACGGCCATGGTGCCATAAGGGGCCCTTCCCTCCGCCCTCCGGCCTCTTGTCAGGCTTGTTCAGGCTACGCCTCTGGAAAAACAGCCTCTTTTCTGGTTTCTGTCAGCACGGCAATTGTGAACTTCCTGCCATGTGGCCCATAAACCCAGAGTAGGAGCCAAATGTGGAGAAAGGGCAAGCCTGCCCATAAGAAAGGAGCTGGCGGACCGGCAGGCCCAACTCCAGCTTCCTGCTCATCTGCAGGCCCAACTGCTGGGAGCCCCTGGCCCAGTGCCCCCAGCCACGTTCCGTGTCCGGGGCACCTGACAAACAAGGCACCCTGTGTTACCACGACCACAGCCTTGGCCTCTAGTGTGTTTGGGCAGCTCAGGCCCTC
The DNA here is from genome assembly GCF_902655055.1 of Lutra lutra. Taxonomy (NCBI): domain Eukaryota; kingdom Metazoa; phylum Chordata; class Mammalia; order Carnivora; family Mustelidae; genus Lutra; species Lutra lutra. The sequence goes on along the minus strand of NC_062291.1, from coordinate 958,304 downwards.
AGGACTGGGCGGGGTGGGTGGGGGAGGGGGTCCCGTGCAGATGACATCGGCCAGCCATCCCCAGCCTCCTCTTTCATCAAAGCAGTGGACCCTGGAGCAGGCCTCTGAGGATGTCCCAGGAGCAGACTCGGGTCACAGCTGAGGAGAACTGCTCATGAAGAAGCCTGTCCTCATTTTACAACTCGAACTGGATGCTTTTGCAACGGCGGCCAGTTGATTAAAATCACACACACACAGAAGACAGGGAGCTCTAGAAACTTTGCTTATTTTGCAAACGCAGTGCAGTAAGACTGCAGTGTCGCCGCTAATGCCTGATCTGCTAAGAGTGCCCCTGGCATCTTTCCAAAAAGGCGGCTGGGCCTGTGAGGGTCATGCGGGAACCCAAATGCTCAGTGGAGAGCCCCTAAACCTGCCCACCTCGTGTTTATCCGTGGGTGTGTCAGGTCCTGCCTGGCCTGAATCAGCAGGGCTGAAGGTCGTGAAGACCTCACGCGTTTGATTCTCTTGACAGGAGAATCTGGGGCCAGCATGTGGCCCGGTCAGGCTGTACCTCGGCGGGAGGAGGGGAAGGCTCAGGTCATCCCAGGCCATCACTGCAGGCCAGGATGCAAATGGGGCCGGCCTGGGACTGGCACATTGATGGTGTCTAGTTGAGACTGGTTAAAAAGTCTTCTCGTCGGGGCACCTGCCTTCTGCTCAGGTCATGATCTCGAAGTCCTGGGATCGTGCCCCGCGTCGGGCTCTCCGCTCAGTGGGAAGTCCGCTTCTCCCTCTCCCTCTGCCTTGCCCCTCCCCCTCTACCTCTCAAATAAATAAATTCTATTTAAATAAATAAATAAAAGTGCTCTTGCCAGAGCTCCTGACTCCACTGAAGTGGAGTAGTCTACCCCGCGGGTGCTGACGGCCCCTGGGCTGGTCCCAACCTGGAAACCATGTTGGCTTCTGCCCCAGCCTGGCCAAGCTCACCCTCCTCTCTCCAGCTCGGCAGAGAGTGCGTTTCTGAAGCTCATCCTCCCTCAGCCTGCTCAGGCCTGGCCTGGCGGGGCTGTGGCTCCCCCTCCGGGCAGGGGTCAGGGCCAGGAGTCCTCGCTTTCAGCACTGGCCCCCTGCTGCTGCCCCTCCTTGTGTCTCCTCTCTTCCCTTATAACCGGCTCTCCAAACACAACAGGAGCCAGGGTTCAAAAACGTAAGTCAGATTGTATAACTTCCCTGGCTTCCCATAGCTCCTGATTAAAAACCTAAGGCCTCACCACAGTCCAAACGCCCCGCCTCCCTCCTTGACTCTATCTGTTATCTTTCTGGATCAGTCTATGTGCTCCAGCCCGAGGGGCTTCTTCCTGTCCCTTTTTGAGCCCCAGATCCCAGCCCTTCCCCAGGACATTCATGATCCCAACCCTTCCCCAGAACATTCACGTTGGCTCTTTTTTCTGCCTGGAACGCTCTGCTCCAATGTCACTGGGGCCAGCATGCTCTTATCACCTCCTCAGGGACAGTTTTCCTGACCACCCAAGGGACCAAGAACCCCTCCACGTCCACGCTTCTGCCAGACACTTTGCAGTTTATTATTTGCAGGCATCACTACCTGAAATTTAGATGACTATTTTTAGAGTGTTTATTAGCTTATAAATTAACATTCCTTTTGTTCTCACAAAAGCTCCCTGGGACTTTCTTGTTGACCACAGTGCCGCACGGTAGAAGCCCAAGAAGTGCTTGTTGACTCTGTGAGGCGGGGTAAATGGAGGAGACCAGGTTCTACTCTCAGATGTCAGCTCGCCTCAGGAGGAATTCCCATCATTTGGAGAACAGCTCACCCCACAAGGATCCCGAGGTCATCAGGGCAGGCTCAGGCAGGAAGGTCCCTCCTACAGGAGGCAGGTGACACTGGATTTCAGCAGAGACCTGGGAGCCCTCCTGTGTAGAGACACACATCAGCCCGTGGGTGAGGCTCAATCCTCACTTAGGGGTCAGCAGCTCGTGAGTGATCAGCTGAGGTCACCATGCTCTCCCTCCTTCTCTACCTGGTTGAACAACCCTCCTTGTGGTTGGCCGTGGGAGAGCGAGGGACGTTTGTGAGTGAAGGAAGACACAGGGTGAAGAGGAGCCCAGCAATTCCACCTTTTTCTTACCTCTATTTTGTAATCATTTTATAATGACCATGTATTTCTTTCATAATTTTCTAAAAGAGAAAAATGGTTATTAATAATGATATCATAAAAAATATTCCAGTAGATGAATACCGTCAGAAAAAGAAAGAAGGCTGGTAACAGTAATTTACCTTTAAAGTTTCCTGACAATAGATGCAACCACGTACAAATTTTTATGAATAAAGTTTTATTGGCACACAGTCCCATTCCTATGGACAACCTCATGCTACAACACCAGACTTGAGACAAAGATGGTGTGGCCCCCACCGCCAAAAACATTTACTATCTGCCCCTTTCCAGGAAGAGTTTGCTGACTCCTGTCCTGGCTAGAAAATTCTCTGCCTTCTTTGTTTCCTGGGACTCTCTCCACGATGCTGGGCAGTCATCTGCGGCTATTTCTGAGACCTCTGTCTCTGTATGGTGTGTCCATCTGTCTCTCTACTGTCAGTAACACTTATCTTTTTTTTTCCTAATTTTTAAAAATTTATTTCAGAGAGAGAAAGGAGAGAGAAAATAAGAGTACACAAGCATGAGCAGGGAGAGGGGCAGAAGGAGAAGCAGACTCCCCACTGAGCAGAGAGCCCAGTGAGGGGCTCAATCCCAGGACCCTGAGATCATGACCTGAGCCAAAGGCAGACGCTTAATTGACTGAGCCACCCAGGCGCTCCAGTCACAGTCATCTTTATATGACTACAGGGCCTGCCACATTTTTGGCCTTTGAATTAGTTTATATTATATAACTACAATTGGCCCTTGGTCACGCAGGGATTAGGGGTGCCAACCCCCACCCAGTGGAAAATCTACATATAACTCTTGACTCCTCACTTAACTATCCTTGACCAGAAGAATGACCAGTAATATAAACAACCGATTGTAGGTTATACTTATTGTATATTGTATTCTTACAATAAAGTAAGCTGGAGAAAGAATGTTATTAAGAAAATCATAAGGAAGAGAAAATACATTTACAGTACTATAATGTATTTATTGGGAAAAGAAATTTACATATTAGTGGACCAGCGCAGTTCAAGCCTGTGTTGTTCAAGAGTCACCTGTATTTCCATCTTGCCTGCTTGAGGAAGGCTCAGCTGACATCCTGCTCTTCTGTGGGGGCAAGTGTGGCTGCAGAGAGGGGTTCTGCCCTCAGCTGAGCCCCGTGCAGGAAGCCCACCCCCTTCTTGGCTGGACCACAGGGGCACGCTGCAACCTCAACCACTTAGCCATGCTGGCCCACTTGAGACAGCTCCTCCATGGCACCCCCAGCCCGAGACTGCCATGAGAAATTGTCCAGGAGTGGGGGCAGTACTCCCACTGGTCAGGACAAGCTGGGGAGGGGGTGATCACCTGCATTAGTCAAGTCCGCCATGTAGCTCTTTTTTTTTTCTTTTGGTTTTTTTTTTTTTTAGAAATGCCATTTTGTTCCGTTCAAAGGAAAGTAACCAGATTCATGTTTAGAAAACATTTCTCAGGATGCATGAGAGGGGGCATGGATAGAAGAATGTAGATCGACTTGTGAGTTGTAGCAAACACCAGTGGTATGAAACAGGGAGCCTGGTCTAATAAATTTAATTTGCCCCCAATTTTGTGCGGACTATGAATTAGATTTTTAACACTCTCTTCACAAGGAACGTAAAGGCAACTAGCAGCCGGACAGAGCTCACGGCCAGACCAAATGATCACAAATCCAGGCCAGCAGAATTCAGTCGGGGAGACGGCCAATGGAGCAACAGGTCCCATCCTTCATGTACTAGAAGACAATGTCTATGGCGTGGGCCTCCAGAAGCTGTGTGTGTGTGTGTGTGTGTGTGTGAGCACATGTGCCGGTGTGTATCTGTGGGCTGGTGGGTATGAGGGCCCAGTGGTTTCTGGAAACAGGAAGAACTGGTTCGGTGGTGTAAGAAGTTCTCTTACTCGCCCTCTTTCTGCTCCCTACTCTACCAATGGCCATTTGACTCAAGACCAGCCATCCTCCGACTCAGGAGGAGCTGAGTGTCAAAAGTCAAAGGCACAGACCCTCCTTATCTCGGCCGCAGATTCCCATTAAGGCCATTTCCCAGAGAACTACCGCCCTCTCGGGTTAACAGCCCAGGGCAAATGAGTTCCTCTGGGGCCGCTCTGTGGGAGCACCTGGGGGGATCAGCGCTCCAGCTTAATTAAAGGACTGCAGGCAGCCAGGCCGGCCGGGGGACATGCAGACCTTGACTAATTGCAATATTGTGCTCATTACATTTCTGGAAGGAGCCATAAGCTCAGTCTCTCACAAGCCCTCCGTCCCTAAAGTAAGGAGGCCACTGTTTTGCGTTTCCTTCAGAATTCTGATTCCCAGGGAGCTGCCAATGCCGGGCAAAGACTCAGTTTTGTTGCCATGGGGCACGGCTTGACCACAGAGCTGATGGGGGACGTTCTGACTGTCTGCCAGGCAGGACCCACAGTTTGTCCCCCAACCAAACCCCAAGTGTTGTCGGAGCAGGTGGGCACTGTGAGACAGGATATCCCTTTGGAGGGGGAATGTCCCTTTGGGGGGCTTAGGTAAGGACCACTGATGACGGAGCAGCATTCTCTCTGTCTCCTTCATGGCTTCCTCCTCCTCTTTCTACCCCTCTTATCTGCAGGTCTCCAGGCTGACCGCAAGCTTCTGAGAAACCAGTTTAAAATGCAGATTCCTATTCCAAGTCTGAGGCTGAGGTGGGGCCTGGGAGTTTGAAGCTGGTGAGCCACAGACCATACCTCAGCAGCACTGTCTCACCTGCCTATGGTCCCCGGATCCTCCTCCTGCTGTCACCACACACCCCTGTGCTGTCTGTCCTGGGCAGAGACACCCCTCTCCAGGTGTAAACTATGACCTCAGCGCTGGCCCTTGGTAACTTTTCTCCTGAGCCCCATCACCCATGGCCCCCGGTGATAGTGGAGACTGTAGACCCTGGTTAGTCCTCTCTTTGTCTGAATTCCAAACTCATGGAGGCTCTCCTGCAGGCCCCAGGGGGTTCCAGCACTAGCACACTCTAACCTGAGTGCTGAGTCCCCAGGAACCTAAGTCCCCCACCTTCTCTGCTTTTCCAGGCTTACAGAAGCCTCTCTCATCCCCAGATAGGACCCAAGGCAGCCTCCTTCTCCTCTCCAGTCACTCAGCAACCCCTCCCCACCCTCTGTGGGGAGTGTGGTTCACTCCAGACCTGCAGAAGTTTCCAGCCTCTCTTTGCCTTGATCCCCCCTGGCCCTCAGGTCTCCTGCCCCTTCCTAGTGCTGCTGGATCCTGGAGGCCAGGAGGGTTGTAATGGAGGCGGGGCTCTCCTGCCCTCGGGGCCTTGACCGTTCAGGGACAGCTCCCTGTCGTCTCCACCTGCTGCCTTGGCCTCGGTGGCAGCACCTCCCCCCTGCTTCATGAGAGAGGCCCATCCCTCCCTGCGGGGACCCTGGCTAAAGCAGATCATTTAAGAGAGCAGAGGAGAAAAAAGTATGGCTTTTATTTGGATTGAAAATATATTACATCGAATATATTATTTTTGTCGCACCAGCGGGATGTGGCCGTTTGGGCGATTTTTTGAGAATGCGAACCTTCAAATCAATTCTCTCTGTAGAATATACACCAGTTAGTGCGTGCTTGTGGGCACACAGGGGTGCAACTTGACCTTGGTGTGGGTGCGGACAGCTGGCAGCCCGTGAGGGTGGCTTCCAGAGCTGGCACTTCCTCACCAGTCACCTGGGGACAGTGACGTCGACACTGCCGGCCTCTTTCAAGGAGATTTCGTGGTAGCTGTTCAGGGGTCGGCTCCCACTGCCGGCTGCGGGTAAGGACCGTAGGACTTTCTTCTCAACTTACTTTTAAAAGCCGGAGCCAAGCACCAACTTCTCCAGCATTCTCTTTACTGTCCATCCCAGAACAGCTCCTTCCTTCTTTTTTAAATAACCAAGTGAGAAAGGGAGAGAAGCAATGGCATGTTTGGGAGTGAAACAGAAAGAGCTTTCAGAGGTTGGAAAGGACGTGTGTGGCCTGTGTTAGACGTTGTCCTGAGGGGAGAAGACGTCTGTCTCTGGGTGGCTTCCCCGGGATCACCCCCCTCCACCGTAAGGTCAGTCACACCTACGGGGTCCAACCCCAGGTCGGCTCCTTGTAGCACCTTCCCGGCGACATGAACCCTTTGCTGTGCCCTCAGCATTTTCTTCTCGTCTGGAACAGCCGTGTTTGTGTTTGCAATTGGTGGTATGTTTTGCCTTGTACCCACCACCAGGAAACACCACCAGGCCTTGTGCATAGATATGGACTTAATTTACAAAGTGAGAGAAGAGCATGCGAGGAGCCATCTTTTGTGGGGGTCACGTTTCTGAATCCAGAAAGAGGTAAAAATCGCTGCTTTGCCCTAAGGTAGCTCACCAGATCATCATATCGTGTTATCACATATCACTGATACAAGAGTATCAGTCTTCAATGTGCTTATCCCACAGCATACCGTGTAATAATACACCATTTAATACACCGTGATACCCTCCACAATGTCCAGTGTGGACCATCTATGCAATATAGCTCAATATGTAGAATATGATTGTGTGTGTGTGTGTGTGTGTGTGTGTGATAAAATGGTATTTGGGATACCAGCTCACTTTGTCTAAATGGAGCCCAAAACACAAACCTTCCATGGGAGACCCAATGCTGAAACTTCAGGGACCAGAGAAGCACACGGCATTCCATAAACTCAGGAGAAAAGACACGTAGGCACCTTTTCACGCCATCTTCCCCATCGGGATACAAACGGGGTCCTCATGTGGCATCTCCAACCTGCTTTCTGGATTCAGCCCCGCCTCCTTTGTTGTGGTTCTTCAGATGCCCTGGGTCACCCGTTTGCCTCCTCTGAGCCCTGTCCTGGGGCCCAGCTCCAGACACCTCTGCCGGAGACTTTGCAATCATGAATGTTCATTCGCTTGGTTCTCCCATTAAACTGTGGGCTCTAGCACTCTTCAAACTTCTCCTCCTGGCCTTTTCGTCAATCATGAAATCCATGGAGTGGGCTGTGATCAGTAGTAAAAGAAGAGAACAGAACAGAACATACCAGCATGTATCATGCATGGTATGGGTTCACTCATTTTGTAGAACTTTTATCTCTCCTGTGTGTGTGTGTGTGTGTGTGTGTGTGTGTGTGTGTACTAGATCACAAGGTACAATACATTTTTTTACATTTTACCATAGATTATGATTTAAATGACGTTTGAAAGTGCTGAGCTAGAGGACTGGCATTTTCGTACCCATTTTTGTTTCCCTCAGTGTCTACAAAGTGTCTGACCCCAGTCCATGAGTTCATACACCAACAAAGAGTTAAACTGATAGAGAGGTAGAGCTGCGGCCTATCTTCTCAACTTCCTCGGCTCCAAGACTTCTAATTTCTGTCCCTCCCTCCTCAGAGCTTCGGAAAAGGGCGTCCTCCCTCAATGGCATGCACACAGTTGACACTGCATTTGTGAGGGACTTGGGTGTTTGCGAGGCTGAAGCCTGCCTCTATTGTATCCTGCACAGTGTGAGGTGAGGGCTCTACTGGGGCCTGGTACCCGGCACCTACATGGAGCACCGCGCAGCTCCCCGTCTACACAGCCGAGGGAAGGCATTCTAGAACCGTCACCGTGTAATCACCGACAGACACACCCGCGTCCCGCTGCCCTTCCTTTGCCAGGTGTCTGATCTCGCTGGGCTCTGGGAAGGCCACGCTCTGCCGCGAGGTGGTCCAGCATCTGACAAGCTGTTTTTTCAAGGCAGTGACTCTAGACGAATACTACAGTTATCCAGCTAAAAATGCTTCTCTGGGTGGAAACCCAGATGTCGTGCTGAATCGCACTGTTCCTGCCCCTTCCTGAGACTCCACAAGCTTCCCTAGGGAGAAAAACGTTTCCATGATGATTGGTCCCATTTATCACATGATTTTCACTCCAAGATCCTTTGGGAACTGAACCGGTGCCAAACATTTGACCTGAGATTAGGCCCTGGGCCAGACCCACGCCTGATGTGCAGCGTCAGCAAAACTGAGCAGAGCAAAGTGACCGAGGCCCGGAGGAAATTGGCCCCCAGCCGGGTTCCTTCCCCAGGGTTTCTGTCAGAGCTTCCCTCCCTCAGGGAAGGAGTGGAAGGGATAGAGACTTGACAGCTATTCAGACAGAGAGGAAAGGAAGCATTGGGAACACACATTGGTCCCAGAAAGCAAACAGCCAGGCTAGCCAATGGGCTCTCCTCTGGACTACTAAGACTTTTTGTAGTTTCTAGAAAGTATAGATGATGTCTCCCGTTTGCTGTCTACTACACTTGGCCTACGGGCTGTGGACAGTCTACTGCACATTGGGTATTCAGGTGGCATATCATAAATGATTACTGGTCAAAGGAATGACCCTTTAAATGATCTTTCGGAAGCAATACTCCTAAGTGATCTGTTGATTCCAGAAAAGCAGAATGAATGTGTCTCCTGAAGTAAAACAATTAAGATATAAATTAAAAACAAACAAATGAACACCACAAATGTTCCAAGAAGCTACAGTGGTCTAATTAATTGAAAGCAAAATGAGTCTAGGGATTCTGGCTTTCATTTCTAAATCCCCAGTGCTTACGCAATGCTTGGCGTGCACGTGCACATTAAACATTTAATGAATGAGGACGGTTTAGTTTCTAGGGCTGAAGAAAGCGTCCTCCTTACCTCCGTCTTCTAGCCCAACCCTGTCCCACCTACGCATGTACACCACACACACACACACACACACACAAACACACACACACACACTACACCACACACACCCACATACACCACACACACACACACACATACACCACACACACAACACACACACACACATATACACACACATACACCACACACCCACACACACACCACATACACACACATACTCCACACACACACACCACATACACCACACACACACACACCACACACACACACATACACCACACACACACACACCACACACATACACCACACACAAATAACACACATACACACATATCCTCTCATTATGTTCCAAGGCCTGAAATTCCATAATCAGAGATACTTTCTTTTAAATGGAGGCCTTGACCCTTTTAAAAACATGTTTGAGGAGTTGCACACACAGTCTTATCTGCTATAACCCAGAGAGAAAAGGAATGTTTGCCAACCCCTTCCTGGGAGTTTGTTTACAGGAGAGCTGAGAAGAGAGCGGACGCCAGTGAGGAAGCCAGCAGAGCAACGGGCAAGCGTCCCAGGAGGGTGGAGGGGAAGGTTCCTTCCTCGCCGGCCTCTGCGCTGTTCACCTACCCAGACCCCCTCCGGCCCTGGAGAGCCCTGCAGACCAGAAGCTTAGGTGACAGTAATCCAGGCCTGGATCTCGAAAATCTGTGATGAAGTTACCCCAAATGGCGAGGAGCAGATCCTGTCATCCCAACTTTAGAGAGAATCGGGCTTCAAAGAAAAGGGGCAGAATTTTAAATAGAAAATCTGCTGGCACCCTTCAGAAAATGACAGAAATAAAGCACCAGATTTCAATTCCAAGTTTGTGGGTGGGTTTTCTTGTGGCAGTTAGATATCGAGGGGGACAAACAGCTGGGGACCCCACAGGCTCATGGTAGAGTGTCCTGGATGGCCCGCCTGCCGGGAGGGAGGGGGCTGGGAGCCAGCAGCAGTGAAACTCAGAAGCAGATTCAGCTTCTTCCCCACGAAGCTCAGCCTGTGCTTCTGGCTGGACAGAAGGATCAGGACAGAAGAGACGAGATGGGGGTGCTGAGGCCAAGGCAAGAGATGACTCTCCTGGGGCCACACTAGCCATTTTCTAGAACTGAGCCTGAACCCCTCACCTTGTTCTCAGGCTCCGTGCAGGTGGCCCCAGGCGGCCCTTGCTGGCGGGCCCTTGGGGGACAGCCAGAACAGCTCAGGCTGGCGCACACAAAGGCCCAGACTTTATTTGGGAAGATGGCACCAGCAACTGCTTGTCAGGTTTTGAGAAACCGATTATGTATGGTTGTCACTGACAGGACACCCAAGTCACATTCTATTAATAGAGCTCGGCCCTGGTGTGGCAACGGGGCACCAACACTCCCAGTTTGGGCAGTGCCTTTATGAGAGCACTGACTACAGCTTTCAGCTCTTGGAGGCCCTCCCCGGCGGGGACAACACAGAAGACATGGACAGAGACACCGGAGGGGTCAGCAAGCCCAGCAGTGCCTTCCGTGGGAAAAGAGCCAAACTGATAGAGAAGCTGCGTCCTGACACTTGCACACCCTGTCTAGTGCCTGCAGGACCCGTAGAAACATCATCCCTCAGAGGGTGTCACTGCAGCCCGGGCAGCTGAAATACACTTCCCCAGGCGACATGTCCGAGGCTGCTGTTTTTCAGGCTGAAAACTCACCTCCAAGCTCCGTGTCTTAGATGCCACATGTCTCTTCAGCAGGGCAGCTGGGGGCCAAGCTTCCTAACGTGTCCTGGGCCGGAGGACCCCGAGGAGGGCTTGGCGCGGAGGGGGCTCTTGGGAGGGAATGGATGAACAATGAATGAAGTAACTCCTTATTTAATCTCCTGAGATAAATACTGATTCGTTAACTTATGAAAACAATTACTGAACGCGCCGCACACAACCGGAACGCTGATGTGTGGCTCTCCTTTCCTCCCAGGGTTGAGACAGAACTAATGAAGCCCAGAAGCAGAATTCGTGTGTGAACAATACAGACAGTATGGGAATTTTTGCAGACACAAGAATTGTGTTTGGGGTGCTGGGTGTGAAGCTGTGAAGCAGACCGAGGAGAGGGAAGGGGAGGCAGAAGAGGAGGAAAAGGCGGGAGGCCAGAAGAACAGGTCTCCCCACCAGGACCCACAGTGCAGACTGTCCCTGACAGGGTAACCACGTGCAGACAGCTGAGAGTGGGCCGCCCGGGCGCAGTCTGTATCTGGTTACCGGAACTGGTCTGGAATAGGGCATCAGGAAGGAAGTAAAAGCAGGAAACTCAGGGCAGAGCAAGGATGTGACCTGAGAAGCGGGAAAAGTCTTGGCTGCTGCAGAAACTGAGGACTGTTCTAGAAGAACTAATGGTCCTGGGGCCCTCAGGAAAACAGAGGCTCAGATGAGAATGACTCAGCCCTTCATTGGAGCTCTTAGACTTTACTGGAAGCTGCAAGGAGGGGGAAGGAAGGAGAGACTTGGCCTAAGGAAGGACAGGAAATCAGAACTAACCACTGGGCCAGGGCAAGGTGCCCATGTGTCCTTTGTTAGGGAGAAGACTCCTGACTTCAACTTTTGTGTTTTCTTTTTATTTTATTATTTTTAAGAATTTATTTATTTAGGGGCACCTGGGTGGCTCAGTGGGTTAAAGCCTCTGCCTTCGGCTCAGGTCATGATCTCAGGGTCCTGGGATCGAGCCCCCATATAGGGCTCTCTCTGCCTGCTTGTGATCTCTGTCTATAAATAAATAAATAAAATCTTAAAAAAAAAAAAAAGAATTTATTTATTTATTTATTTATTTAAGAGAGACAAAGACAGAGAAAAAGAGTGGGGGAGGAGCAGAGGAAGAAGGACAGACTTCATGATGACAGCAGAGCCTGACGTAAGGCTCAATCCCATGCCCCTGAGATCATGACCTGAGCTCAAATCCAGAGTTTGTCACTTAACTAACTGAGCAACCCAGGTGCCCCCAACTTTTGTGTTTTCTAAACTGTCTCCTCACTGACAACTTTCATCCTCTGCCAGATCCTTTCCCTACCTTCTCTTTCCTTCTTTAGGATTCTCTCTGTTCAGGAAGAGTCCTATATTAGTTGACCAGGGCTACTGGGATATATATGGTGTCCTTCTTTCCAAGGGAAGAAGGCTCATGCGTCTGAAAGGTTTACGTTATCCCATTTAATTCTTTTCTTTTAAGATTTATTTATTTATTTGGGCAGGGGCAGAGGGAGATAGAGAGACTCTTTTTTTTTTTTAAAGATTTTATTTATTTATTTGTTAGAGAGAGAGAGAGAGGGAGCGAGCATGAGCACAGGCAGACAGAGTGATAGGCAGAGGCAGAGGGAGAAGCAGGCTCCCCACTGAGCAAGGAGCCCGATGTGGGACTCGATCCCAGGACGCTGGGATCATGACCCGAGCCGAAGGCAGCCGCTTAACCAACTGAGCCACCCAGGCGTCCCAGAGAGAGAGAGACTCTTAAGCAGACTCCCCGCTGGGCGCAGAGCCCAAGGTGGGGCTCAGTCTCACAGCCCTGAGATCATGACCTGAGCCTAAACCAAGAGCTGGACACTTCACCAACTGAGCTACCCAGGTGCCCTGAAGTACAGGAATTTCTAATGGGGCAGTGAAGAGTCCCAGGGAAGCTGACCATCAAGCACTTATGTCACAGGTCGTAAGGACTCAGGTCACGTGTCGCTGAGCACACATGTCACAGGTCCAACACACATGCACATCACAGGTCAAGAAGGTGGGCAACTATTACCACCTACCGAATAAATCTTTTCTTCCTGTTTCCTCTACTATCTTTACAAGAGCACTGATGATATTTCATGGCCATTATTTATTAAGTGATGTCACCTGAGGTAGCATCAGGTTTTAGTTCTGAAAGACCCTAACCCTTTAACCTTTTTCTGTCATATTCCACCAAAGGAATTTAGTCAACTTTTGTTGTTGCTCATCAGATGGTAGCCAGTAACTAGCCACATTTGAAACCAATATGGCGCTGCCATTCTCACCTCAGCCAAAGTTGGATCTGTGTCACAGAATTCCATTAATCTATGGCTCCTCGGTATAGCTCTGTAGCTGTGTGGGCCCCACAGCGCCTGTCACAGGTGGGCGCTCACTATGCATTTTTTGAATGAATGGATGAAGAAGCTTTAAGTCAACCCTCTTACATGCACAAGTAGCATAGAGTGGGCATTTTAAACTTGTTATGCTACAGTTTCTGAAAGAGTTTACAGTGTTAAAATTGCAGTTAACAGTCATTGAGTATTTATTAGGTACCAAGTATTTTCATTCAATATTTAAAATAACCCTATGTGTCATTATCACCCATTTAAAACAAAAGATGATTGAAGCTTAACAGGGCCCGGTGACTTGCCCAAGGACAGAGCTGGTGAGCGGCAAGGTCAGAACGTGAATGCCTACCTGAATTTGGAGCTTGCTGTCTATGAAACCTGATAGGACGACTGCCCCAAGAGTGTGGCATAAAGGATAGGTGCCTGAAATAAGATTATTTGAAGAACTAAGGGCAAGGCAGGAAGGAGGCCAGGATATCAGTTCTGCCCTTGGGCCAGAAGTTTAGAAATTCTCTTGACCCTTACAGTATTTGTGAAATGAGGTAATGGCCCCAGCCCAGTTAGAAGATACCCCAGGGTTTAACATCACAAAAAAGGTTCAATTCAAGCTGCCCATCCATGTGGACATTCTCCAGGAAGCCAAGGGCTGACTCCCACCCACTGACCAAATTGTCTACTCTTGGAGCTGGGGGGGAGGGAGCAAGGTCAGATCGGGGACAGAATAGCAGAGACAAGACTGAGTGCTTCTTAAATGGTGCTCCCATAGCCCCGGGCCTCCCCCCAGGCTTCCCTGGGCTAAAATGAAATAATACAGGAATTTTTCCCCCCAACAAAACTAAAATTAAATTAACAGAAAGGACAGTCTCTATTTTCAAATTCCTCCCATAAAGTTTTCTTGAAACTTGAATGCCTCCTACGACTTATCTACTAAGAGGTAGCAGAGAACAAAACAAATGGAAATGGGACAAAATTAATACATGGACAAAATCATAAATAGCTAATTAAACTGATTTTAATTGTTTACTTTTTATGTGTTCATCTGCTCATCATTTTATAATAGACACTTGGAATACAGGAAAGCAGTCTGTTAGGACTTCACGTACTGCAATTGAATGTAACAGAATGGGGAAGGACGGCACAGCAAGAGGAAGGATTATGGGCTTCAGAGGTGGTGGATCACCATCAGAGACCCAGCCTCACCCCAGACTACCAGCTGCGTGACCCCACGAACATCACTCTGCCTCTCGAGGCTTCCGTCTGTGAACTGGAAAGTGGGGAATAATGGGTTCCACCTTGCCAAGTTGTTCTGAAGGTCAAGACAATGGAGAAGGTACCCAGAACATGAACAAGTATTCAAAGGTAGCTTTCATTCTTATGGTCTCATGGAGTTACTGAAGAAGGAATTGTTCTGCAATTTTTTTTTAAAGATTTTATTTATTTATTTTGACAGAGAGAAATCACAAGTAAGCAGAGAGGCAGGCAGAGAGAGAGGAGGAAGCAGGCTCCCTGCTGAGCAGAAAGCCCGATGTGGGGCTCGATCCCAGGACCTGGGATCATGACCTGAGCCGAAGGCAGCGGCTTAACCCACTGAGCCACCCAGGCGCCCCTTGTTCTGCAATTTTAAGTGGTTTGCTACTTGAACAATTTTTAAAAAGGCTGCCTCGGGTTTTGTTGTCATCTTTATTTAGGCAGATTTTTATGCCACTTCAGGGACAAGATCTTTGGGGCTGGCCAACTGAAAAGGGGTGCTTGAGTGACGTGATAGAAAGTGAGATCCTCAGCTTCATTTGCTTTTTTTCCCTCATCTCTGTCACCATCAGGAGCAGCAACCTCACTCTCACCAGCCATGCATGGTTACAGACAAGATCAAGCTTTCAGCAACTTATGAGAGGAAAAGTCTATCTTTAATCATTTTATGACACCGAGGTGGGTGGGCAGGGCTTCTGTTTTGCAAACATAGGAGGCACTCTGTGCACTGGCTTTTGGACCTTCTCCTTTGAAGAATTACATGTTTTCTACCCACATTTCATAAGCTAAAGCCAATAACATGGCACCATTTCATTTAAGAAAGGATGGGGGTGCACCGCCCTGGCCTGGACCAGGCAGGAGCCCGAAGTGCTTGATGGACAGCTCCAACGCAAACCATGGTTGTCATCACACAAAGCATCTACGACCACTGAGCTTCTGTCCGTGCCAGCTATCAGGCCTACAAAAGGGTCGAAGGGTTGACTTCTCCGAAGATCACCCAGCTGGTTAGGGTCAACACACAGATAAATCAATGAATGACACAGACTTGCTATTTTACCATCTGAAAGGCAAAAAAGCATTGTGGACACTCTTGGGATGGAGAGAATCCCAGTGTATGGAAGTCAAGACAACTTCATAGGCGAGGGGACTTGAATCAACCACAGAGGAAAGGCAGACCAGGGCAACCACAAGCATGAGGAGGAGTGTTCTAGGCAGGAGAGCTGAGGGGAAAGGCTCAGAGACAGAAACACATCTAATGCACTCTGAAAACTGTGAGTAAACCCATGAACTGGCATGGAGGGTGGCTTAGGGGAAATATGGGAACGGGGATGGGGGAGTGGCAGCCCTGGGACATGGGGGGACCATCCATTCAAAGTTTTTGAGGTTGGGGCTTGGAAAGAAGGCTTTATCCTGTAGGCTTATGGAAGTCATGGCAGGCTTGTAAGTGGGAGGGTGACATGTGCAAGGCCATGCTTGACACAGAGCAGTCCATCAGTGGTGTAGAGGATGGGGCAGAGACACAGCCTAACAGCGGGCAGGGACACAGCCTAACAGCAGGCAGGCCCAACCAGTCTGGGTGGGAAGGGCTGAGGTCTAGAAGAAGTGGGGGTCTGGGATTAAAAGGAAATGAGGGTAATGACTGACCATTGTTTGGGCCAATTTTTCCATTGAGAAGAATTGGAAGAGCTGGACAAAATAGAAAGACATAAAAACAAACCATGTCTGAGCCACCAACACAGTGAAAGTGAGGAAGACTTGAGAGAAGTGAGGCCAGCGCCTAGGCTCACAGGCCCTGCGAGGCCACAGCCAGTTCTAGAAGGAAACAGACTGAGAAGCTCAGCAGATCTTGGGGTACTTCCACAAGACAGGGGAGACAGAAATTGAAACAGGACATACCAAGGTGCAGGGTGCCTGCAAGACATTCTTGGTGTAAGTGGAGTCCCAAGATGGCAGCGGGGCAGGAAAGACTGAACTGGAAATTAGTGACCCTCACAAGCTGGGCAGCCATCTTTGAACCAGCTGTATCCCCGACTGGATTGTCATGGTCCTCCCCGTTCTAAGAGCGAGAAGGAAAGCTACCCATCATTCTCTCCTGAACGAAGAGTCAAAAACCCTACACAAAATCTTAGCAAATTGAACCCAGCCATATACATAAAAAATAATCTATCAAGATCAAGTTTCAAGGTTAGTCTGACATTTGAAAATCAATTCAGATAATTAATCGCATTAACCAGTTCAATGTATTAGTTAATAACTAATGAAGGAAAAAATCATAGAATCATCTCCATAGAACAAGAAATAACATTTTATAAAATTCAAGGCTTATTCATGATTTTTTTTAAAAGACCTTAAACTTAGCAATAGAATGAAATTTTCTTTATCTGATTAAAATATAGCAAATGTTATATTAAAATTAAGTTTTACCCTCTGAGATCAAGAATGAGACACATTTGCTTACCATCTGAATTTCTGTTAAATGAGATGCTGGAGATCTCAGTCAGTGAGATAAAGCATGTAAGGAACACACAGGAATAAAATATATGTAAGTGAGAATGAAAGAAATAAAACTGTCATTATTCCCAAATGACATGATATTATACAAAGAAAATCCAAAAGAATTTATATATCATTTATCAGAATTAATCAATAAATTTAGCAAGGTTTCTGGATACAAGGTTAATACACAAAAGTCAATTATATTTCTTCATAATATCAGTTATTAAATGAAGTAAAAAATTTTTCATTTAGATCAAAGAGCTAATAATACATCTAACAAAGATGCATAAATCTTCTACACAGTAAACTGTAAAACATTCCTGAGAGAAACGAAAAAATTAAACAAATGAAACAATATACCACATTTGTGAGTTGAAAGGTCAAATATTTGGAGTTGACAAGTCTTTCCAAAGTGGTCCATACAGACTTAATGAAAGTCTGATTAGTGTCCTGACAGCATTGGTAGTAGAAACTTATAAGCAGATTCTATTATTTATATTGAAATGTCAAGACTAAGAATTGATGGGGCGCCTGGGTGGCTCAGTGGGTTAAGCCGCTGCCTTCGGCTCAGGTCATGATCCCAGGTCCTGGGTTCGAGCCCCGCATCGGGCTCTCTGCTCCGCGGGGAGCCTGCTTTCTCCTCTCTCTCTCTGCCTGCCTCTCTGCCTCCTTGTGATTTCTCTCTGTCAAATAAATAAATAAAATCTTTAAAAAAAAAAAAAGACTAAGAATTGCTAAAAGAAACTTAAAAAGGAAGAAAGTTAGAGAACAAACACAACTAGACACTAAGACTTATCACAATGTGCCAGTAAGACACTGCAGGACAGCGACAAGAATATGCAGAGAGTCTAGAAATAGAACCATATTACAGGGACACTTGACTAATGATAGAAGTGACACATGAAACAATGAGGAAATTATTTTTTTATTTTAAATATTTTAATTTTTTAAATTTTTTTTAATGGAGAAAGGATTTTTATAAAAATATGTAATGCTGGGTCAAGTAGATATCCATTTGAATAGCCCCCAAATAATAATCTTGATCTATGTTCCACATAGAAAGTAGTATCAGCCGGATTATAGATCAAAATGTAAAAGGTATGTAATCAGGCTTATTGAATAACATTGAAGATCGTTTCCATGATTCTGAGGTCAAGAAGAACAAACCAACCAAGAAAACTACTAACTACAGAGGAAAAGATTTATATATTGGACTCTATTAACGTTTATGACTTCTGTTCAACAAAATATACCATAAAAAAATAAAGAAGATATCTGAAATATGTAATAAAAAGCTCAAGTCAAGAGCATGTCAATGGGTGCCTGGGTGGCTCAGTGAGTTAAGCCTCTGCCTTAGGTTCAGGTCATGATCTCAAGGTCCTGGGATCGAGTCCCACATTGGGCTCTCTGCTCAGCGGGGAGCCTGCTTCCCCCTCTCTCTCTGCCTGCCTCTCTGCCTACTTGTGAACTCTCTCTCTCTGTCAAATAAATAAATAAAATCTTAAAAAAAAAAAAAAAGAACATATCAAGAACTCCTACGGATCAGTGCGAAAAGGAGAGATCCTACGGATCAGTGCGAAAAGGAGAGATCCTACGGATCCTGGCAGAAAAATTGGCAAAAATCTGAATAAGCGCTTCACAAATGAAAGTAAACTAATAAGCATATGAAGTGTATGCTTTCCTCCTATCACATTTGAAACCTCTGAACTGAATAAACCCACATTCCTTTTAGGTGAGATAGCAAGCCCCAAATGATGAAAACAGTTTGCAAAAAATGTACTAGAATATTTTGAAAACGGTTTGTGTTTGAAGGAAGGCAGGGAGGGTAAAGTTTTCAAACGGATCTTTGCCTGGAGAGGCTTGTGTTCAATCACTCTCAGACGTTCCTCCGTCCAGCCTTGGCAGTCGTGCATTTTCTCTTTTTCTTTCAGGAGGAAAAGTCACCAAGGGAGGATGGGAAAAAAGTCCTTCCCTTCCCTTGCCTTCCCCTTCTTCCCATCCTGTGTTTGCCTCCAAGGTCATGATGTGACCTCCGGGTGTGACCTCCACTTCAGCCTGGGCCCCCCAGTCTCACTCCTCCCTCTGAACTGTCTGTGGATTTCCTTCGATACTTAATTATGTAAGGTTTATGTCACTCCCGCTCATCTTCTACAGCAGACTGTGAGCTCTCAGAGTTCTAGCAAAGATTAAATGACACTTGGTGCATAAATATTTGGTGACTAAATTAATGTTTGCGCCTACAAGAAGCAGAAAACCCTGACTCCAATGTCCTCATCAGTCAGGGATGTATGATCTCATACAACAAGATGTCCCAAAGAAGGTGGGACAGCTCTGAGTTTGGCTAATCTGGCAAGTCAGCAACCTCTATGGGGACCAGCGATCTTCCTCTTCTGTTCTGCTATCTTCTCCAGGACACCCTCTCTCATGGTGGTTAGGGTGCCTGCAGGGTTCCAGGCATCTCATTCCAAACAGCATCCAGAAGTGAAAGGACCGCCTTTTTCTTGTGCGCTTTTCAGTTGTGCAAAAATCTTTCTCAGAAGTCCCCCACCCAACCCCAGCAAACTTCCCCTCATGTCTCCTTGGCCAGAATTCGCCCATCCCGAAACCATCAGCTGGGGGAATGGCTCGCTGTGACTGGCTTGTAGACTAGAGTTTAGGATTTGCCCTGAGCTAGGGACCTAGCTTCCCTAGGTCACCTTCCCAGAGCGGGAGACCCAAACAAGGCTGGGGTTCTGTTACCAAAGAGGATGAAGGACCATTTGGGAGAAGGCAAGACAATGTTTGGTGCACAAAGGACTAAAATAGAGATTTCTCCAAAGAAGACACACATGAGGGCAATCAGCACACACACAAAAAAATGCCCAATATGATTAGTCATTAGGGAAAAGCAAATCAAGGCCATAATGAGATACCACTTCATAGCCATTAGGATGGCTCTAATTGAAAAAACAAACAAAAGGAAAATAACAAGTGTTGGTAAGGAGGTAGAGAAATTGGAACATTAATTTATGGCTGGTAGGGATATAAAATGGTGAAAATGTTGTGAAAACAGTTTGGTTGTTTCTCAAATGGTTAAGCATAGTATTGCCATAAGACTCAGCAGTTCCACTTCTGCCTGTGTGTGCAAAAGAAGGGCAATCAGGGACCCAAACAGACACTTGCTCACCCACATTCACCTCAGCATTCTTCACAATGACTGAAAGGAGGAAACGTTTGTTCATTGACAGATGAACAAAAAACCAAAATGTGGGATTGTGAGATAATAGAAAATATATATGGGTATCTATCTATCTATATATATATATCTGTCTCCCACTTCTTAGCACAGAACTCCTAAAACCCTTATAATTTCCTAAGCAATAGGAGCACTAGGAGCATCTTTTGTTCTAATGAGGTAACTCTGGGTGGGCTCCCGGACAGCTCCCGGATGGAAGGCGTCACCAAAAAGATGGAGCCATAATTAGAAGCTTGAACATTTTTAGCCCAACCGCCACCATTGTCTGGAGAGGGGAGAGGGACCAGGAATGGTGCTAATGATTGATCACACCTGTGTGAGGAAACCTCCATAAAATCCTAACTAGTAGAGGATTCAAGGAGCTTCCAGGCTGATGAACATTCCCACCCTGGGAGGTGACACACCCCAACTCCACAGGGACAGAACTTCCTGCTCTTAGGGGCCTCCCAGACCTTACCCTCTTCTGGCCATTGCCCAAGATCCTTGATCATATCCTTTAATAAACTGGTAAATGGAAGTAAGTGTTTCCTTGAGTTCTGTGAGCCACTCTAACAAGTTAATCAAACCTGAGGAGGGGTTCATAGAAACCTTCAAATTGTAGCCAAGTAAGAAAGGAATTGTGGGTAACCTGGGAACCCAGTACTTGTAATCCACATCTGAAGTGAGGGTGGTCTTGTGGGACTGAGCCCTTGACCTCTGGGATCTGACGATATCTCCGTGTAGTGTCAGAATTGAGTTAAATTGTAGGACACCCAACTGGTGTCATGGAGAACGGCTTGGTGTGGGGAAAAACCTCCACCCCTTTGGTGACCGGAAGTGTCGGAAGGAAACACGGACTATTATTCAGCCTTAAAAAGGAATGAAGTTCTGACACATGCTACAACATGGAGAAAAGTCGTGGACATTATACGGAGTAGTCAGACACAGAGTAAGTCAGACACAGAGAAATATTGCATGTTTCCACTTATACGAGGTGCCTTTCATAGGCACATTTGTAGACACGGGAAGAAGAGAGGTCACCAGAAGCTGGGGGGTAGGGGTGGGGAGAGCTTAATGGGTACAGACTCTTGTTAGAGGTGTGGAAAAGTTTTGAGCATAGGTAGTGGTGATTTTTACACAACAATGTTGAAGGGTTTGTGTGCATTCATGAATGGTTAAAATGGTAAATAGTATGCTGTGTGCATTTTAACACGATAATCTTTGTCCCATTGACTGTAGCCACCCCTGGACTGTCGCCTGCCACACACAGGAGAAAGTCAAGCGTGCGTCTGTGCACGGCCTCAGCCCAGGCTGCTCTGTGGGCTCGGGGACTGTGTTTTCACTGAGCCAGCACCCCCAGAGGAGAACTCCGCAGGCCTCACGGGGGACCTGTGATCCGCTGAGATCCAAACTGAGGAACCCCCGGGGGTTTTTGTTATCAGTCTGAAAAGAAATTCTGACAGTTCTGTGCTGTTGATTTGTTTTGTCTTTACATTTTTTATGTGTGTGTTTTGTTTACAAAGTACACACGTGAAGCTGGGTTTACATTCTGTCTGTAGCTCTTATGCAACCACAGAACCTCGCAGAGATATGAATAGTTAAAAAGCTCTAAGGCAAAAAACGCCTATGAAGCTACACCCAGTAATGCTAACACATCAGATGTTATTTTGAAGACACTAGATTTTCTCTGCCTGAATATGGCCCCAGCCTTGCAGGCTGTCTTTCCACTCGGTATGCCCACCCTGCC
Organism: Lutra lutra; assembly: GCF_902655055.1. Classification (NCBI taxonomy): domain Eukaryota; kingdom Metazoa; phylum Chordata; class Mammalia; order Carnivora; family Mustelidae; genus Lutra; species Lutra lutra. Next base: position 936,707 of record NC_062291.1, on the reverse strand, counting down.
ATGTTCCGCCTCAGTCCTCCCCCAAGCCCCATTCTCTCTGCACGAATTACTGCCCACTTTCTATCTGCAGAGACTGGGGGGAGGTCACTGGGCCTCCAACAGGTCTTCTTAGAGCTCCTTCTGTCATTTTGTGATGAACGGGGGATCGATAAGTCTCGCCAGGGGGGCTAAGGCTTAGAAATATAGTTTCTGCAGCAGTGTTCACTTTTGTCACTCCGATGATCCAGAAGAAGAAAAAAATAGAGATGCTTACATACATACATATATATATGTATGTATATATATATATGAAGTTTATCTTCGAAATTAAAGTATAACTTTAACATTTTCATTGAGAATGGTTGGACTCCTTATTAACTAGAATTTCTTATTTTCTGTGTTCGGATGCCCTGACATCCGGGATCTTGCTAACCTTGGAGGGACTGCCCCTCCCATGGTTAGCCAATTCCTAGAGATAGGAGTGAACAAAGTACCAGGGAGGGAGTTTTTCGAGTGCAAGCCAGTCAGTCCAGAGCCCATACGCCAGTCAGCTCCTCTGTGACACTCTCGCATGCTCTGGGCCACTATAGCCCTGCCGGAAGCACCCAGGGCCAGGATCTGACAGCTAGGGACAGCCGCAGGGCCCCCGAGCTCACTGAACCTTACTCAGCTAACCAATCCCGAACCTGGTAACCCTGAGGCACCTGTTCCTTCCCATGAAATCACAGCAGAGTCTCTCGCCTACATCCTTCCTGGCCTCTGCCTTTCTGACCAATGCTGGTGCTTCTCCACGTGGCCCTGTGTGGCCGGCCTCCCAGTTAATATGAGCGTAAAAACTTCTTTCAGGAGTCATTTCCACATCTGCGTGTCTTGCCATACCCGAGAGAAATAAATCCTGGGTACATTCTTACAACAGACTCCCCGAGGATATGCCTATGACCTCCCAGGGGTTTGAAAAGTGCCTGATGTCCTGAAAGAACACGGGCCTCAAAGTTAAGAGCATGGGTGGGTGTTTGACTCAGTCCTAACTCCATCCTGCCTAACTGACCTTCTAATGGGATTAAAAGAGATAAAAGTACATGTGAAAGTTCCTGATGAATTTCCCATGCTCCATAAACACTCATTTTCTCACTGAGCCTGACCTCTTACTTCTTGCTGTGAGGCCCATCTGGCCATGACTTGGAGTTACCTCTCCAGACCGCTGATCGCACCACCGGACCAGCCACATGGAGTCCATAAGCAGAGGGATGAAGGCATCCCATGAAATAGAAGGACATCCCCTTCTCATGAAAGGGTTCAGGCATCCTCTGAAATCTTTTGTGAGAGCTCCACGTCTTCAATGACACGACAAAGCCCCTCCTTCCACAAAATGTCATCCGTACGCCCAAGCTACCCAGCCTGCTCAGTTCTGCTTGGAGAGCCAAGGTCAGCTTGCACCTGTGAGACGTCATGAGGCATCCTGAAAATCCTCAAGACGACACCTCACACACCTGAAAGGTGGGAAATTAAGGAAAAACTCCGTGGAAACACAGCAGCAGCTTAAGAGAAAGATCTCTGGGTTCCCAAATAACTTGAGCATCACTCTTGGTCCTCATACCACATCCAGCTCCTCTCTTGTCTCACTGGCCCATGGCCCACTGAGGACAGGGACCCGGCCTTTTCCAGCTCACTGTTCTCAGCACCGGCCACCTGGGAGCTGCTGAAACAGGGGGGTGTGAACCTGAGACAGAAAGTTTTCTTTTTCAGCGTTCACTGAAATTAACACACACATGCACATGTGCACACACACACACACACACACAAAGGAGGTTACCAATAATGTTTTATACACTTTAAACTATTATAAGACTTTATAATTAATGTCCACTTATCTTTTTTCCATTTATCATGTTTTACTTGCTAGAAATTTTCAATCTTGGGGCACCTTGGTGGCTCAGTTGGTTAGGCACCAGACTCTTGATTTCAGCTCAAGTCATGATCTCAGGGTGGTGGGTTCAGGCCCCATGCAGGGCTTTGCCTCAGCATGTAGTCTCCTTTAAATTCTCTCCGCCTCTCTCTCTCTCTGTCTATCTCACGAGCATGCATGCTGTTTCTAAAATACATAAATAAAATATTTTTAAAAATCTTTAGTCTCCCTTTTTTTTTTTTTTTTTTAATTTCAGCACGTCTATATATTGGTTTTTTTCTTGCTCTGGATAATTTCACTTTAGGAGATTACTTCCTTCCTCTCTCCATCTCTCCCCCTCATTCTCTCTCTCTTTTCATTCTTGTTCCCTATTCAAAGACCCCCACAGTGCCAGCGTCTGATGAGCTTGACTTGTTACCCAACCTGCTAAGCAGAGGTAAGGGTATCCTCAGGGTCCCTCCCAGGGCACAGGGCTGTCCAGCTTGAGCGTTCCGTGTGATCTCTCCACCACAGAGCCTAGCCAAGCCTGTTCACTCCTGGTCTGCTTAGGCAGACCCTCCTGTGCTGTTTCCTATCAGTGCTGCATTGTAGGAACCTTTTTCCTCCCCCCACCTTCTTTCAAATCTCTTTCCTATCTCCCAGCCCCTCTCCTCCACAAACCTTTAGTGATCCCTGGTAGGACCAGGTTGTCATTAGTGGATACTAAACCTGGAATTCTAAGAAGAGAAATAGAAGCAAACACGCATATCCTGAAACATCAGATCTGGGGAGGGATTTCTATCCTTTCTTTCTCTCGAGCTTAAGCAGTGTGTGAATTTGAAGAGCCAGCATCCACCGGAGATTTCCTTCGATAGACAGATCTAAACAGATGCTAGCTCGAAGGCAGAGAAGCAAGTCTCTGTGGAAGGAGGGAGACGGGAGCAAAGGGAGTCATTCTAGTCAAACAAATTATCCTCCTGTCTCTGCGGGAGGGAGCGAGGCAGCGGGAGCTGGCCCTCTCTTGCTGACTGCCAGCGGAATCGCTCGATGACTTGCCATAAGCACAGCTGTACAGAGCTATCATTATTGATGCTGATTCGCAATAACACTGTGCTCTTCCCAGCACAAGGTCTGGCCTTGGTCCTTCTCCCAGTCTTGGTTACAAATTCCTTTTTGTAAGTGCAATAAGACATTCTGGGCAGCGCATTCCTTGGGGATTATTGTACTGCTTGGGTCTTTGGCCTCATGTTTTAGGACGTCAACTGAAGTCATGGATAATGGACCAGAAATTCATTCTCTGTTGGATCCTATTATTTAGTGAAAGCAGCTTTCAGAACTTCCCCCAAGCCCAGAATGCAATGACTTCTCAGTTCCCGCTGCCCAGTGGGACCTAAACAGAGCCCCCCTCTCCACGCTGGGGGCATATGCCCATTTTTGCTCTCTAGGCCACTGGGGGAGCTGGGCTAAGGGGCAGGCTGTTAAGTGAAGGAACTAAGGAAGAGAACTCCAGACTTAACTTGGCAATGCATTTGGGGAGAGTCAGATAAAGGTCACCTGCACAGCACACGAGCGGATCTCCAGTTTCTAGAAGGGGGATCATTCCCAGAGATCCTGACACTGCGGAGACCAGCACCCAAGTGTGGTCCTGCCTTGGCTAAGAGGATCAGGTGGCCCTTTCTCCCTGGGGTCCTGATGGAGAAGTGCCTGTTCCTTCTCCAAAGTTCTCCTGCCACTTCCACAGCGGAGAGAGCTTGAGCTGTGGGACGAGGTGGGGCAAAGAAAGCCACTATAGCCGGCTGTTAATGTTGAGGAGGGCAGAATTGGCTACCTGGAAAGCAGACTCAAGTCTTGATCTTGCCACATCCAAGCTCTGGGACCTAACCAAGTGACTTAAACTTTTGGAGTTTGGATTTCTCCTTCATAAGATGAAGATCATCGTGTCTTCCTTTATTCTGTTATCATAAAGATTCAGATTCTGCGTATGAAGCAGTCTGTATACTCTGGCCCATGGCAGATGGCTCAGTAAGAGCTCCTAGTAGTAGTACTAACACAAAAAGAAACTCTAAAATGTGAAAGAGGAAATAAAATAATCTAGATAATAAATCAGATGTGAAAGAGTCTCTGAAGTGTGGAATCTTAGATTGGAATAAATGTCAATGGTCATCTAGGCCATCCTTGTCCAAAGTCCCTCCAAAGTCTCTCACTTTGAGAGAAACGGGGGCTGCTCGTACTCTCTCTGCCCTGCTTGGGCCCTGTGCTTTCCAAGCAGCCACCTCTCCCACCTCCTGCGAATAAAACCACAGGCCGGGGCAGTCCTGCTCAGGCTTGAGAATATATAACCCGTCTGCAGGGAGCAAGTGTGACCATTACCGTAGGCCAAGTTCTTACCACACTATTTACCCCTTGAATTTCATCATGCCTGCTTCGGTTGGTCTCATATGGGCCTGATCATCTTAAGCTCCTGGTGGGCAAACACTGGGCTCATACCACATTCAGGCATCCCCCAGCTCTGGTCTCGAGCTGACCATAGGTGCTTACTAAGACTTGCTGTTTGCTTGAAAAACTATTTTGCGTTTCACTGGAGCTTAACAACTGATCAAATAAATACAAAAATAAAGTTCACCTGTCATAAAGATGATCTTCCCATGACCCACAACAACCACTGTGTTTAAGAAACTACTTTGTGCTAAAATGAAGGGGAAACGTTAGAGATAGTCCCATAATTATTTGGGAATCCAAGTTTTTAAGAGATCAGTAGCAATGCTTGAATTGCTACAGAGGAAGAAATTAGGGTCACCCATCAGGTTGGGCAAGGGCATGAAGGGATTTGCCTAGAAGCAGGGATTGTCTGGCAAGTTCACTGCTTTTTAAACTGTATTTCATGTTTATTTGGACCAGCTTTGAGAGATACCGGAGATTATGGGGAAGATTATGGGTCATGAAGACCTCAAGATGTAGTGTCAGCACGGCCAGAAGTCAATTTTATAATTCCCAAGTGTTGGGGTCTATTCCTTTCCCCGCTCTGCTAGTTACCTGTTGCTGCATGACAAATTACCCCAATACTTAGTAGATTATATAATAAACATTTATTATCTCACATCTTCTTTGGGTCAAGAATTTGGGGATGGCTTAGCGCACGGTCTCTCATCGCATTGCAACCAAGATGCTGGCGAGGGCTGCCTCATCTCAAGTTTGGACCAGAGCTGGAGGAGTTTTTCCAAGATGGCACGCTCACATGGATGGTGGCAGGAGGCCTCAGTTTCTCACTGCATGAGCTCTCCACGGATGGCCTGCATGTCAGTGGCTTTCCCCAGAGCAAATGAACCTGGAGAGAGAACCAAGAGGAACCCAAAGCACCCTCACATTATGGCATCAGCCTTGTTCCCATACTCAGAGAAAGAAAACTGAGCCCTACCTTTTGAACTATGAGTACAGAGGAATTTGGGAACATATTTTTAAAATCATCCTCTTATTAGCAAGCAGCAGGGCAGGTCCCACTCCCGGATTTACAGAGTCACTGTTCCTGAAGTTGCTTCAGTCAAGATGGGCTGTTGAAACAAACCACCCTCAAATCTGAGCGGCTTATTGCTCTAAAGCTTTACCACTCTTGCCATAACATGGGCTCGGGGAGGGGCTCCAGTCACTGTCCCAGCTCGGGGACTGAAGATGATGGAGGCTCCATCTCGACGTACCTTTCCACGACTGCCAAAGCAGAAGTCTAGAGCAAATCCCATGCTGTTCATAAAACCGCAGACTAGAAGTGACACACATCACGCACTATATCGGCCAAAAGAAATCACATGGCCTGACTTCAAAAGGGTCATACGGCATGCAATCCAAACAGTCTAGAAGAAGGGAAACCGGAACACTTGGTAACGTACAGCGGTGACTGTTAATCACCTTTATTTGGCCCTCTTCAGTAGTAGTGTACTTTAAGAAAATCAAAGCGCAAGAGCAGGATTAAAACATCCTCTGGGAGCCTTCCCTGGGTTCCCTGAGGGGACGACTGTTCTTAGAAACACTTCAAATCTCTTACATTGAGACTGACCTGTGTGCAGGGAATGCATCAGACAATACAAGAGAATGAGTTTTTTCTCCAAATACAAAGCTGGGTTGCCACTGCCTCAACCCTCAAGATCGCTCTCACACAAAAGACACCAAAGGCAGAACAAGAACTTTAGAAATGCAATAGGTTGGGATGCCTGGGGGGCGCAGTCAGTTAAGTGTCTGCCTTCAGCTCCGGTCATGATCCCAGGTCCTGGGATTGAGTCCCACATCGGGCTCCTTGCTCGGCAGAAGCCTACTTCTCCTTCTGCCCGCTGCTCCCCCTGCTTGTGCTCTCAATCTCTCTCAAAGAAATAAATAAAATCTTAAAAAAATGAAAAAGAAACAAAGAAATGCAATAGGGCAACAAGTAATTTCAAACATCCCATCGTTATCTACTTACGTCATCTTCATTGTGATCGTGGCGATTTTGAAGATCTTTACTCTCTATCTGTGCTTTGCTGTTTGTTTCCCCCAGAATCCCTCAGACTTTCAGCAATAATTAATGACCCCTCAACATGTTAAGTACCCCTCATCATTATTTATTCATCTAGCATTAAAAATGATGAGCCCATGCTGGGGGAGATGGCAGCAAGGTCTCTCCGGGGGGCAATCACTGGGCTCTACAAAGAGATGGACGGCACATGCTCTGCCTCCCCAGTGCCCGGAGGTCCTTCTCGAAAGGCACCAGGATGAGCTACGAGAACTTTAGCTGAGAAATCATGGAAGCCTTGTTTCAATTCAACTTGGCCTGTACTCCAGGAAGATGCTGCAGATTTCAGTCACAGCCTTAAATTTTCAAATGACAGATGTTTACCATATTCCAAAATATGAATTACTAAAGCAGGAGAAGAGCTCCTTCTCTAAAATCTCCCTGAGAGCAGCCGTGCATGCATACCCAGGAAAAGGACAAGCATCGATGAGTCCGGGACTTCAAATCAGTTAACATAAGCAACTGCTTTTTAAGAAAATCATTCCAGACTGAAGAGTCTTTAATCCTGCTTTCCAAGCTTTGTCTGTGTGTGGAACTCCACCTGGAATGTTCCCTCAGGACTCCTTCCCAATTGTCTAGCTGGGATATCACAGGATCTCATGGATTATCTGAATCTCCAGCCTCCCTTCTGCTATGCACATGAAGTTTCAGGGTATCTTTCCTGCTCCCCCAGCACCTTCATCAGAACCATCTATGTTTACCCTGGCTTTTCCATCTGGAGCATCCTTAGGTCTTATGGGCCATGTTTTGGTATCTCACCAGTGCCTGCAGGTAGAGGAAAGTGCTTTGCACAGAGGAGGGACTGAGGAAGAAAGGAGGAAGGCAGGCGTCCTCAACCAGAGCCATAGACCAGCCTGGAGCATTCCCGGAGATGGCTACGGACTTGCTGTCTCCGGTCTGTCCACAGGGATTTGTCTGATCAAAAATAAGGAAATGGGGTTTCCTAAGATGAAACTTGTCCTTCAAAAAAAGAACCCAGTAACCAGTTTGAGGCTCTGGAGTCTGTCTGCCCTGGGCTGGCGTTCTGCCTCCACCAATGATAAGCAAAGGATCTGACGTCACCCAGTCACCTCTTCCTCTTGCAGAGTGAAGGTAATGGCATTTCTTCCCTCTGGAGGGTTACTAGGAGAAGTGAACGAAATAATGCATGAGAAACACTTAGCACCAAACCTAGTGTTCAATAATTAATACCCAAGAATTTTAAGTCATTCACTCTAATTAGGCTTTCGCATGTTATGGGCGTTTCTCCACACACTTTTGACACGCCTGTCCCTGCTGGTAGGGAAGGGATCAGTGTATAGGAGACACCTGTGAGCACCACCCAGCCAGCTGAGAATTACCCAGACAGGTGTGACTATGACACAGACAGGTGTGAGTACCACCTGGACAGGTGTGAGCATCACCCGACAGGTGTGAGCATCACCCAGACAGGTGTGAGCATCACCCAAACAAATTAGGGTGGGAAGTCATTATCGTCATTATCCTAACACAACCAGTGGAGTTCAGATGGTTCCTTCCAGCCCTGGAGATCACAGCACGCAGGGATTCCTGCTGCAAGGCCTGAGTTGTGCATCATGTAGCTCATACAAAGAGGGTAGGCCAGCTAGGAGTGGGCAAGTGGGGACAGAACAGCGTAGAAACCTTACTCCCTTCCTCTTAAAAGTCACAAGTCCAAGGTGAAGGCGGAGCCCCAGCCTCTGAGTCAGAGATACAGAGGGGCTGCGGTCCTACCCTGCCCAGCAGCAGATAATGGAGTGGCTGTCCTCTCCAATCAGGCAGGAAGGGCACAGGGGTTTGGGGGCCCTGCCTCCCACCTCCACAACACCCCCCATTTCATGGACATTGGGACCCCTCCCCAGGGCACTACAGTCAAGAGGGGGCACTTCTCAGAAAGCAGACCAGGGCCCTGGCCCATGCTGACCACCACGTCCACTCAGTGTTGTCTCCCGGAAGCCACAGGGAGGGAAGCCTCTGGGGGATGAACTGAAGTCAGCGACCTCCCCCAGGCTCAGTCAAGGATAGCCCTTGGGGTTCTCCCTCTCCAGAAATCATAGACCCTGGCTTCCCAAACTTCCTTTCTTCTTTAAACCGTCAGGAGACTATGACAAGCTAAACATCCATGGGATAACACCGGGAGAAAACGCAGCTTTGATGCAGAGGTTTGTCTGCAAGGGAAGCAGAGGGAACCTTCTAGGGACCAGCTCCCGTGCGAGCTTTCACCTGCCCTGTGTCTTGTCCACCGCTTCTGCTCCCTTCCTGTCCACGGCCTTCATGGACGCGGCCCTCTCCTGTGGAAGAGCCGTGGCTGTTGGTGCAGCACCGTGGGGGTGAGCTGGGTGTGACCCTCCCACGGCGGCAGCCACCCACGGGGATGGCCTCTCGGTGAAGCACTGGTGAGGGGCACAGTGCCACGCACCTGCTTTTTCCTCTGTCTGGAAGCCGTCTGTGTCACGAGACTCCGCTGTTGGACACGTCACAGAAGGAGAGGGTATTGGGCGGGTATACACCAGGCCACCAGGCCTCACCGCCATGTGCTGGGCCCTCGCTCCTAGCAAAATGGCATTTTCCCCGCAAATGGTGTCTTAGCAGGCGCCTCCCTTCCCCCCGGACTCTGCGTCCTGTTCAGTGGAGGCCACACCGGTACTCAGGCGTGTCGCTCTCCTTTCCCTCACCCGCCCCCTGCATCTGCACCATGTTGGACGCCCTTTCCAGTGCCAAGTGTGTCGCCAGATGGAGCAGAGTGTCATGGCGCCCTCCTCATCCCCAAGGGTACGACAAGTTCTAAGCGCCCGCCAGCAAAGATTTGATTACCACCTCGGAGCAGAGTGTGTTTCTCAGAAGGAGAACAAGAGGAGCTACTTGCCGAATGGCCTAAATGTAAGAGGTGGCCTGGGACATGGGGGACCAAGTGGTTCAAAGAAGGAGAGAAAGAGTGTGACCCCAGGGGCACCTGGGTGGCTCAGTCGGTTAAGCGCCTGCCTATGACTGGGGACATGATCCCAGGTCCTGGGATAGAGCCTTGTGTGGGGCTCCCTGCTCAGTGGGGAGCCTGCTTCTCCCTCTATCCTTACCCCCTGCTCATGATCTCTCTCACCCTCTCACGTTCTCTCTCTTTCAAACAAATTTTAAAAAAAATCCTTGGAGAAAAAGGAAGGAAAGAAACGAAGAACGTGGCCACAGGTCTGCATCTGTGGTCTGGGAACTACCTTGGAGGGTTTGCAGGTTGGTAGACCTCGGGAAAAGTGATAGGAGGGCCAGGAAGGTGTCATTCCTTCCTGCCGCAGGTATTTCTTGAGTCCCCGGTGCCCAGGAGCTGAGAATAATATCAAAGTGAATGAGATTACAGGGCTCCTGGCCTCACGAGGCTTACATTCTAGCTTGAGGTGGGCAGCACATCAATCAAGGAAATTAAATTAAACAAATTACATTAAAGAAGTTTTCATGTTGTGAAAATTGCTGCATGCACGGTGCTTGAGGATGGACCATATCCCGTGCGTAGAATTAAGCTGATTTCTGAGAAAGCTCGAAATAAAATGAAGGACTGTACACAGCTGGTAAAGAAAAAAAAAAAAAGTCTACAGACTCAAGCTCAGAATTCAGTACTCCAAGAGGTTTGTAGCTCTAAAAGAAATTATAATGTATAATTTACAGTTAATTTGTGAAGTTAATTAGTTTTAAAAAGCTTTTTAACAACTTCCTAGAGATGCATTCTACATTCTACAACACTCTGATGATAAGCTGTGTCTCGAAACATCATACACAATCAGGCAGTCCCCACCCCCCCTTAAAAATGGTCCCATGGAGCCACTGAATGTTAGCGGGTGTCAGTGACCCTGTGGACAAATGCATACAGAGAGGGCCAGATTAAAGGAAGTCGCTCCAAATCAGGGATCGTTTGGTAACAAAAACAGAAACCTGTTGGAGGAAGCTCGAGAGAAGACAAACATAATTTGAGCAATGGGGGTGTCTTAGAGACCCCGAGGGCCAGAAGTAGTGATGAGCCCGTGAGGAACTGGAACTAGGAGTTGAAAGTTTTCCAGAACTGAGAACTCACTTTCTCAGAGGCCATGTGGTTTTGCTTTTTAAATTTAATGTGTTGGGACGCCTGGGTGACTCAGTTGGTTAAGCGTCTGCCTTTGGCTCAGGTCATAATCCTGGGGTCCTGGGATTGAGCCCCATGTTGGGTCCCTTCTTAGCAGGGAGTCTGCTTCTCCCTCTGCCCCTCCCTCCAATCCTGCTCAGAAAGCTCTCTCCCTCTGAAATAAATAAATAAAATCTTTAAAAAAATAAATTTATTTTTTTATTTTTTTATTTCTTTTAAAGATTGTATTTATTTATTTATTTGGCAGAGAGAGATCACAAGCAGGCAGAGAGGCAAGTGGGGGGGGGGAAGCAGGCTCCCCACTGAGCAGAGATCCTGATGTGGGGCTCTATCCCAGGACCCTGAGATCATGACCTAAGCCGAAGGCAGAGGCTTAACCCACTGAGCCACCCAGGTACCCCCCCCCAAATAAATAAATTTAATGTGTTTATAATACTAGTTGTCTGTGGGATTGCTTTTTTGTAATTTTTTATCGTGCTAAAATGCATATAACACAAATTTTGTGACTTTATTTTTTTTAAGGTTTTATTTATTTACTTAGTTGAGAGAGAATGAGAGGAGAAAGGTCAGAGAGAGAAGCAGACTCCCTGCCAAGCAGGGAGCCCGATGCAGGACTCGATCCTAGGACTCTAGGATCATGACCTGAGCCGAAGGCAGTTGCTTAACCAACTGAGCCACTCAAGTACCCTCATTTTAACTATTTTTAATTCCAACATCCTGCCATGTTTAGTTCTGATGCTTGCTCTGTCTCTTCCGATCGTGTTTTTTCCCTTTCGATATGGCTTGTTATTTTTCTCAACAGCTAGGTGTGATGTCCCACTGCTGCAAATGGGCTCTCGCTTGGTAAGGTCGTGATGAGGCGTGGTGAGGATAGGTGCTCTGTAGTCCTACAATTAGGTCTCTGTCCTTCAGTGAGGCAGTGACTCTGGACTGTGAGCCTCAGGCATACGTCTCAGTGTTTTTCTCGCCCTCAGGAGGACGGGGTGGCCCAAGTGGGCTGGAATTCGGTGTTTCACCTTTCCCATGGGCAAAGCTAGAGCTGGGGGCAGGTAATACTTCCCTTACCAAGGTCAGTTACCCTAGCTTAATACCCTAGCAGGTTAGCCTCTGGTTAACTAGTTTCCCCTGAGGTCACGGCTCCTAAAAAAGAACAGAATGTTCTGGTGTATTTCAGGTTGGTTTCCTGCCCGCCCCCCACCAGGGGATTCTCCTGTGAGCTCTACTGCAGATAAACTTCAGGAGACCATGGAGGTCCCCCAAGGACTGGCTCCCCCTGGAGATTTTAGCTCTCAGAGTTGTGAGCACTGAGCCTCCAGTAATTCATCAACTGCAGTTCTGGTTCCCCACTGGGGCACTGGTTCCCACTGTGGAGATTTCTACTTTCAGTCTCTACCACTGGAAGCCAAGATTCCCTCTGTTCACCTGGCTGTCTCTCCAATCTTGGACGCCGTGGTTTGCCCTGTGTCCTCCCTTCATGGATCCAGAAGAGTTGTTGATTTCTCTGTCCATTCAGTGTTTAACTTGTTCTTAGGGTGGGAGGTGACTTCCAAGCTCCTTCCATGTGAAACCAGAAACCATTTTAGTCATTTTTAAGAGTACAGTCCAGTGGCATCAATTACATTCACAGCTCTGTGCAACCATTAGCACTAACTATTCATGAAGTTTCTTCATTACCCTAAACAGAAACTCTCTACCGCTCTGCAAAATGACCACCGGCATACAAGTTTGTCTGAGTCTCTGTTTTCAATTCTTGGAGGTATAGATACCCAGAAGTAGACTTCTACCCTTAGATTTTTAAGGAACCGCCATGCTGTTTTCCACAGTGAGTGTACCATTTTGCATTCACACCAGTAATGCACACAGGTCCCAGTTTCACCATGGCCTTGCCAACACTTGTTTTCCTTTTTTTTTTTTTTAACTTATAGCCATCCTAGTAGGTATGAAGTGGCATTTCATTACAGTTTTGATTTGCATTTTCCTAATGGCTAGTAACAGTTGAGTACCTTTTCATATGCTTATTGGCCTTTTATATTTATTCTCTGGGAAAAAACATCTATTCAGTCTTTTGTCCATTTCTTTTAAAGCGAGTTATTTGTTTTTGTTCTTGTTGAGTTGTGGGATATTCTGGATATCAAACCTTTTTCAGACACATGTTTTGCAAATATGTTTTCCCATTCTGTATATTGTCTTTCCACTTTCTTGATATTGTCCTTTGATGCAAAAAAGTTTTAATTTGATGAAATTCAATTAATCTCTTTTTCTTTGGTTGCTTGTGCTTTTGGTATATATCTGAGAATCCATTGCCAAATCCAAAGTCATGAAGATTTATCCCTGGTTTCTTTTTTTTTTTTTTAATTTTATTTTTTATAAACATATATTTTTATCCCCAGGGGTACAGGTCTGCGAATCGCCAGGTTTACACACTTCACAGCACTCACCATAGCACATACCCTCCCCAATATCCATAATCCCACCCCCCCTCTCCCAACCCCCCTCCCCCATCAACCCTCAGTTTGTTTTGTGAGATTAAGAGTCACTTATGGTTTGTCTCCATCCCAATTCCATCTTGTTTCATTTACTCTTCTCCTACCCCCTTCACCCCCCATGTTGCATCTCCTCTCCCTCATATCATATCCCTGGTTTCTTTTAAGAGTTTTGGGGTTTTAACTCATACATTTAGATCCATTAACCATTTTGAGTTAATTTTTATAAATGGTGTGAGGTCAATGTCCAAATTCATTCTTTTGCATGTGAATATCCATTTTTCCCAGCACCATTTGTGGAAAAAACTTCCCTCTGCCCATTGAATGGTTTTGGCACACTTGTGAGTAATCAAGGGAGCTTAGGGTCTATGTGTGAGGGTTTAATTCTGGGCTCGCTGTTCTGTTCCACGGCACTCACTGTCTATTGTTGTGTCATGACCACACCGTTCTAATTACTATAGCTTTGTAATCTTCTTTGAAATCAGATAGTATGAGACTCTGTTCATCTTTTTCAAAACTATGAAAAAGTCTTGGCTATCTGGGGTGTCTGTCAACTTATTTTGTTCCTTTCCATGGGCCATGTGTTCCTGTTTCTTCCCATGCCTTGTGATTTTTTTGTTGAAGTCTAAACACTTGAATCATATAAAGTAGTAAATATGGAAATCAGATTCTCTCAGTTCCCTAAGGTTTTTTGGTTTAGGTTGGTCTGTTCGTTTGTTTGTGTTTCATTTTAAAGTCTATAGTAGTCCATTTGTTTGGAAACTCTCCCTAACCAGTTTTGCAGACTCTGATTCTGTATTCCCTGCCATGTGTGGCCACTGGAGTCTCTCTGTTCCTTAGTTTCATTCAACTAGTATTTTCAGAGATTTCCTTGAACACTAGGAGCTAACAAACCAAAATAAAAACACAACAAACACAAAGATCGCCTCTCCTAGTCTTTGCAGTTTGGCTCTATATCAGGTCACTCCTTCAACATGTAGCCAGACTTGCACTGAGCTTAGAGATCATTCCCCATGAAAGCTGAGGGTCTTCTCAGGTCTTTTCTCTCTTTCCCTGGGTATGTGCGTAGGCTACAGGTATGTGTTTTCCAGTGCTCTAATTTGATGTTTCTGTAGTGGTATGAGAGCTCAGGATTGCCTTCTCCATCATTCTGGGCTATCTCTGTCCTCATGTGGTTTCTTGCCTTAAATTTTCACTGCAAATCTACTCCAGTCTCTTCTTCTCCCAAGAGACCAAGTCTCTCTTCTTGCTCATGACTTCGAATAGCTCCAAAATGTTTCCTCAGCATGGAAGCCTACCCCCAGCACCCCCAGGGCTGTGTTACTTAACTGCTCCAGGACCCAAAGCCTGTCAGTCAAGTTTTCTAAATCTAAAATGCAGAGTTAGGGGGCACCTGGGTGGCTCAGTGGGTTGAACCTCTGCCTTCGGCTGAGGTCATGATCTCGGGGTCCTGGGATCGAGTCCCACATAGGGCTCTCTGCTCTGCAGGGAGCCTGCTTCTTCCTCTCTCTCTCTCTCTGCTTGCCTCTCTGCCCACTTGTGATCTCTCTCTGTCAAATAAATAAAATCTTTTAAAAAAAAATAAATAAATAAATAAAATAAAATGCAGAGTCAGGAGGTTGAAATGGATTTGTTCAGCTTGAGTGCCTGGGACTAATTAGCTGCGGGTATAGGCAACCACGTGACCGACTTTCTACTCTGCAGAGGTAGTAAGAGGGATTGTCTTGGAAGAGGGCTAGACTGGCTCCCTGAAAGTAAGAGTAGGACACAAAGTACAACTATCACACATGATCCTTCACTGACTTCTAAGAGGGGGAATGTAGAAGTATTTCCCAACCATAGTTGGCCAGCTATAGTGGAATAGTGGTTCCTTGGGTTCCCTCTCTCGCTGTGTCACTCTGTCAAATAAATAAAATCTTTTAAAAAAATAAAAAAGTAGAACCAACCAGTACAATGGGAGCCAGGGCCCCGGGGGCGGGTCACCAGAGGCTCCCAGAGACTTAGTGTTCTCTAATCTTCATGGGCGTCCTTTAACACTCCACTCAGTATGGTGAGCTCCCCCATGCCTGCAGGGCTCATGTCCCCCATGAAACTGTAAGTCCTCACAGGCAGGGGCTGTCTTGGAGTTTGTGAATGTGAATGCCAAGAGCCCAGCCTGACACCCTGCTCACAGGTTCTGGTTATGATAGTGGGAGATGATAATATAATAATCACAGTAGTAATGATAATAGTAGTAGCAGTCATAATACTGGGAGTACCAGACACGTTAATGTGACAAGGGCTGTCTACCACAGGCCTTCCCAGATTTCTGGATTTCTTGGGTGGTTCGTGTTCTGTTTGGCCAAAGAGAGGCATTTAAAAAGACAATTTTCAATACCACAGTCACCTCTAGCTCTTTGAGAAATGGCATTTTAGGACTAATAAAATGAGCCAGTACTGGGAAACTACCACTTGAGAGCCATTTCATGTCATTTTCATTTCATTTTACTCCATTTTGCCATCTGTGTGTCCTCTCTGGTCAGTGTGACCTCAGGTTGATCTCATATCTGTGGGGCCAACCAGGTCTGGCCCCTAGAGAGTCCTCAGCTTCCTGATAGTGATGTGTCAGAGACTGGATCCCAAAGGCTCCTGGCTACGAGTGTTGTCCCCTTCCCTGACACTGATCACTGTGACATCTCTGCATTTGGTCCAAAGTCCTGCCCGTACTTCAATAAAATACCTTTGTCTGACCTCATGGACAAAGGAGAGCTAGGGTTATTTAAAGTAAACAGAATTTGCCCTAAGCACTAGAATTTGCCTGTGGAGGTGGAGACAGAAGTGAATCATTGTGGTCCCTGTCCCCGAGCTGGGGACAGACACACAGACAAGCCCCACTGCTGTATTAACAGAGGCTCTCACGAAGCAGGGCAGGAACTTGGTGGAAAGAATTCCTCCAGCTGAAGTCATAGGGGATGGTGTATGGCGGACATGAGAGGGAACCAGGAAAGGCTGCTTGTAGAGGAAACAATGAGATGGTCCTTGGATGAAGGATCTGTCTGCCAGACTGAGTGGAGGGGACATTCTGGGCAAAGGGACAGAGCAAATAGTGGCAAAAAAGCTTGACAATTCCAGTAACTTTGGGAGAATACATCTGTATCAACCTTCCAACAAGACCATTGTCTGAAAAGTAATGTATGGTGAGGAAGGTGCCCATACACAGTGACCCATGAAGCCTTTGACCCTGACCCTGCACGTATCTATCACTGCCAGAAGTGTGCGGCATGCGAAGGACTGGGCCCCAAGGGCAATATGACAGTGGGGCTTTGAGGTGCGTCCAGGCAACTCGCTGTGTTGGAAGGAGACTCTTGCCCCCCAGGTGTGCCTTGGGGGTGTCAGGAAGGTAAGAAGAACTCTTGGTCAAGGTGTCTATGTGAAGCCCTACAGAGAGTTAGGACGCTCCGCTGATTGCAGTAAGTTTCCCAGGATGGCAGAATCAATTCCAGGCCACCCTCAGAAGCTTCAGGCCCACTTAACAGAACGTGGTTCTGCTTCAGAGCACCCCACCAGACAACACGGTGGGGGGCAGAGGTCACAGAGGCACCAAACTTACTCTCTGTTGGACTGGAATTTAGGACAGGCTGAAAGACATGAGCTCAAGTTCAAATACATATTCAAGAGGTCTGCCATCCAGTGAAGACTCAGCGTCACATCCAATTTGTGGACTCAAAAAAACTCCATGGGGCGGGGTGCGGGCTGGGTGAGCTCTGAGTGTTGAAAGAGATCGGGATGGTGTGGGGCAGAGACAGAAAAGGCACAGAGAACTGTGTTCCAGGTAGAGGGAGGGAATAGTATTCCTAAAAGCACATGAACATGAGAAGAGAGGTGAATTTCCAGCTTTCTTCTGGAATAGCTAGCTATTTTTCTCATAAAGGCTGGTCCTATCTGTTGATAGGTCACGAAAAGCCTGACTTCTTCAGCAGATCTCCCAGGCATCTTCAAGATCAGGTCAGCCTGGGGTCCCAAATGATAGATCATGTGATTGGATCTGCACAAACGGACCAGGCAGGAACATCTTCAGAATCCACAGGGGAGGTCGCACAGCACCAGACAGCTCAGGCCCTCTGCGTTCAACAGTCCAGTTCATGACACATACAGGAGTTGTCCTGGGTTGAACTGTGTTTCCCCAAAAGATGTTGAACTCAAAAGCTCAGTACATGTGAAAATGATATTTGGAGATAGATATCAGTTTAAGATGAGATCAGTGGCGTGGGCCCTACTCTAGTGTGACTGGTTTCCTTCTAAGAAGGGGAAAGCCATGGGGCTCCTGGGTGGCTCAGTCGGTTAAGTGTCTTCCTTTAGGTCAGGTCGTGATCCTGCAGTCCCGGGATCGAACCCCACATCAGGCTCCCAGCCCAGCAGCAAGTCTGCTTCTCCCTCTGCTCCTCCCCCTACCTCGTGTTCTCTCCCTCTCCCTCCCTCCCTCTCTCTCTCTCTCAAATAAACAAATACAAATCTTAAAGAAATTTTAAAAAATTTTAAAAAAAGAAGAAAGCCAGGAGAAACACAGGAGAAAGCAATATGAGGAAGCAGGAAGAATGCCATTGACAAGCCAAGGAATGGGGAGATTTCTAGGAGAAGCTGAGAGAGAACGAATTCTCCCTCCCAACCCTCAGAAGAAACCAACCCTACCAACAGCTCGATCTCGGCCTTCCGGCCTTCAGAACTGGGAGACAACACATTTCTGTTGTTCAGTGATAAATATAAATCATGAAGGTTCAGAAACAGATGCTACTGTTGATTCCTGCAAGGACGACCAGACATTCCCCCATAGACTAGTGTTTGTTCTGTTGTGCGTGGGACACGGGAGTGAGTCACTGGCGCCGTGGCGCACGCCGGCTCTCCTGGCTGAACAGGACCAGATGAATCTCCTCCCCAGGAAAATGCCACTGCCACACACCCCCCCCCCCCAACACACTCAAAACAGGCACAGAGCTCTGCACGAATTTCAGGGGCTCATGCGCCTGGACACGAATAATGTGGAGAGTTAGGGGGGAAAGGGCAACAGCTCATTGCATGATGTACCTGCAGAAACTTGGAAGTGAAAGCTGGCAGGGGTCCACTGCAATCTGGGAGAGTTCAGACCTGTCTTCCGCACTCCGACCACTGGCTTTTGTGATGAGTGAGGCAGGAAGTTATCCCTGTGACGAAGGCTGTGCCTAGAGGACTCGGGTGCTCATCCTGACTCAGGTGACCAAGGCAGACGCCCACAAACCCACATATCCTGTGCCCTTGGCCCTGCCTGGGTTATCAGACAAGGTCATGTCCCTTCCAGGTGAGCAGGAGGCCTGCGTCTCAGCCGACCCGCAGGTGCCTGCCTTCTGCTGTCTTGTGCCCCAGTGGCCTGAGTCTGGGCAGCACGGGGGTGAAGCCTCCTCATGTGTTTCTGCGGCTCACAGCATGGTCACCTCACTGTTTGGAGCCCTCCCTTTGGGGGCCCTCCACTGCATTTGCTCCAAGTCCCTGAAAAGGCCAACAACCCACTCACCAGTCAGCCCCAAACAGTGGTTTTTACACCTGAGATCCAGTCCGGGGACAGTGGCCCGGGAGGGGTCCCTTGCTTGGCCCTGGTCCAGCTCTCTTCCTCCCCACCTCATCCGAGATGCTGTGCCAGGGTGCCACGCAGGTGACAACATTCCATCCCGGAACAGCCTCTCCCTAAATCCCTCCCTGCCACTTGTAAATAAAACCAAAAGAATGAAGTCACTCTCTGGCGGGCAGGACACAAGTTTCCAGAAGCCAGTGTTCACAGCCCTGGCCCCGAGTTTCCACCCTGCCCACCTGTCTCAGTGTCACCCCACCTGCAGCCTGCTCCAGCCCACCTCCGGGAAGAGGAGGGTGCCAGGGAGGGACAAGTCTCTGGGGACTGAGGTGCCACTTGGTTAATAAGTGTCCGTACAGATGATGTCCCAGACTTACTTCTGCCCACCAACATTGATTTGGTGGTTCTCCACCGAAGAGAGGAAAGGGGGCAAAAGAGAAATGGAAATCAGCGAAATGGAAATGGAACTCACATGCATGGTGGTGGGTGGCCTCTTCCGTGGACGCTCCTGACCTTTGGCCCATTGTACTAGCTCTGCTGTACTTGATACTGTCCATTTTCCAATATAGTAGGTGAGTTGAAAAAATGCAGCCTTTCTTCTCTGTTATGGGCTCGACTGTGTCCTCCCAAATTCGTATGTTGAAGCCCTAACCCCAGTACCTCCAAATGCGACCATATTTGGAGACAGGGACTTTTAAGAAGCAATTAAGGTAACAGGAGGTCATTGGGATGGGCCATAATCCAAAATGACTCGTGTCCTTATAAGAAGAGGAGCTTAGGACACGGACGCACAAAGAGGGACGACCATGTGAGGACAGGGGGAGGAGACGGCACTCTGCAAGCCAAGGAGAGAGGCCCTAGAAGGAAACCAATCCTGAAGACACCTCAGTCTTGGACTTTTGGCCTCCAGATTTGTGAGACAATAAATTTCTGTGGTCTCAGCCACCCTGTCTGTGACACATTGCCACGGCAGCTGGAGCAGACTAATACACTCCCTGTCAAACTTGGACACACTTAACATTTGTGAAGAATAGTGAAAACGTTTTAAAGGAAACATGTTTGTAGCTATTTTCTTTCGGATTCCCTACAATAACTCTAAGATCTTATGCCCATTTTATAGATGGGGGAACTGAGGTTTAAGACAGTCATTTATGTCTTGTGCAGTAGAAAAACACAGCTGACCCAGGGGACCCAGCTGGCCCTCGCTCCTCCGGCAAGCACTATCCTATCAATTCCCTTTCATGAAAAAACCTACTTCAAAGTAAAAATCCTGAGCGTCTGTTCCCTCCACATGTCACTGTCGCACATGGAACATTTATAGAAATATCCTGCAAGAGCTGTGTTCCTACTGCTTCGTGTTCTAGGCACTGTTGCTTAATTCAAACTTCTCGCTGCTTATAAACCTGAATCAGTTGGAAATCTCCACGGTGACGGAAGACACGTGTAGAACACACGTTCATAAAGACAAGGCGTCGAAGTCTCCAGTCCCACTCACACCGCGGACGGACAGGAAAACAAAGCTGTGCGGTTCATGGAAATCCAAATGTGAGAGGATTAATGGGAATGGTCAAGTTCCTGAGCCTTCCAGGACACCAGGGGAGTGTGCTATAGGCATCCCAGGAGGAAACAGGGCTGCCCAGACGGCACACTGCAGGGTAGCTCTTGACGGGGCCGCCCACTCATTCCGGGGTGTCAGAACTTTAAAGACAAACCTTGCTTGCTTCCTGCCACTCAAGCACTGTTATTCCCAACCCCACCCCACGTTTTATATATGATCTAAAAAGAAAAAAAAAAAACCCACAACACCTTTATTGATAGTATAAAATAACCTGCACATATTTGCTGTGTATGATTGATGAATTTTGACCTTTGTATACACTTCTGAAACTCTCACTACCATCGAGACAATGAACATGACCGTCCCTTCCAAGCGTCCTCGTGCCCTTGGTAATCCCTCCTTCCTGCCCCCCTCCCACCGCCCCCCACACAATCACTGATCTGTTTTTGACACGATCCATTGGCTTGCATTTTACAGAGGTGGAAACTTACCATCGGTACTCCTTTCGTCTGGCTTCTTTCCTTCTGCATAATTACTTTGAAATCTGTCTATAGTGTTGCATATGTCAACAGCTTAGTCCTTTGATTTCTGAGTAGTATTCCATTTTAGTATTCCAATTATTCCATAATTGATTTATAGTATTCCAATTATTAGTATTAATATTCTATTAATACTAATATTAGTGATATTAGTATTAATTAGTAATTGGTATTAATTAGTACAATTATTAGTATTAATATTCTATTAATACTAATATTACTAATATACTAATATTACGCTATTAATAATAGTATTAATATATATTATATATAAATATATAATAAATTAGTATAGTATTCCAATGATTAGTATTCCAATTATTCCATAATTGATTTATTTAATCATTCATCTGTTAAAGGACATTTGTTTCCAGTTTGGGGCTAGTACAGTAAAGTTGCTATGAATATTCACGTTTAAGTCTGTGAGTGAACGTACGATTTTATTCCTCTCGGATATGTAAACAGCTAGAAGTGAAATGTCTGGATCTTATAGCAGGCGTGTTGTTAACGATTAAGAAAGCCAGGGAGAGCTCCAGTTTCCCCTATCCTCGCCGGCACTTGGTCTGGTTCGGTTTTGAAAGGTTAGCCGCTCCCACACGCGCGGTGATCTCTCCCGGTGATCTTGATTTGCGTTTTCCAAACTGTTGGTTTTGGCTCAGGTTACGACCTCACAGTCATGGGATGGAGTTACTCTGAGCATCTTTTCATGTCCTTCTTTGGCCAACTGTGTTTCTTCTTCGGTAAAGTGTGCTCAGATTCTTTGCCCGTTTTAAAAAACTGGACCTTTTTTGCCGTCTTGTAATTGGGTTTTAAATGTTCTCAGTACATCCCAGATCCGCATCCTTTGTTAGACCTATGTGTTGCATTTAATTTGGGATCGTATATAAACAGGACAGGCTTATTAGGGACAGCTAAACCACACTATAAAGTGAAATATATACACTATTTATTCAACTGTTACCATAAGTAAAAATCATACATGCAAAAGCTGCAAATAGCATGCACACGTATTACTTTTAATCTCCCCCAATGGCACTGGTGGGACTCGTAAGCAGGGGGGCTGGAGGAAACCTCCCTGTTCTGGCATGTCCTGCCCTTCTTTATTTCTTGCGTCTTGTCCTTGGCTCCTTTTCTGCTTCCACTCTCCGCTCTGATCCACTCGGACACATCGGACAAATCTTGTGCAGGATCAGAAAGGACACCATAATTATCAGTCTTTAAGGCAGAGTCTTCCTAAGAAGCCCCAGTGACCTTGGCTCTTCCTTTCTCTCCCCACTGCTAGAGGAGGGTTCTTCTAGCTTTTTACAGGAAAGACCAATGTCTTAGTATGTGTTACCTTAGAGACTCTTCCCCCTGATTTAAAAATAACCCTTCATTTGCTATCAAACATCTCTTTCTGGAGGGACTACTAGGGAGGCTTCTGCTTACCCCCTACTCCCGAGGGAGGCAACTCCTTGTTCCCTCCTCCCCTCGGAGCCTGACAGACAATAAGTCTGTAAATAGGCTCTGTGCCTGCCTCTCCCCACTGAAAGCGGGTGCTTTGCCTATTTGGTTTACAGTTATGTTCTCCTAGTAAGAGCTCTCTATACATTTGATGAATGAATGAATGAATGAGTGAATGAATGCATCAAGTGCACTGACCAGCCCAAACAGGTGGATGCAGGGCTGGGAACCAGACGAATTTCCACTAAGACCACCCAGCTAACAAACAGAGACAGCGCGTGCCAGGTGTGCCTGGGGACAAGGGGATGTTACAATGGAGTGGGGTAGCTGTTCCACCGGAGGCATTTCTGCTGTGCCCTCACACAGGGGAGGGACACCCAAGGACTCAAAGGGGGGCAGAGAGACTTCTCAGAGAAGGGATGACTCAGAGAAGGAGGAATTCGTGAGATATACCAACTGGGGAGAAGAATGGTCTCTGAGTGGGAAGAGCACTGCCAAAGGCACTCTAAGACTCTGGGGAGCTGCAACCTGTGCCTGTTGAGTCCACCATGGGTCCTTCTCTTGCCCTCCATATTTTCACTGGTGTACCACCATCCAGTGAGTTACTAAGTGAACTCTTTATTAAAAGCCCAAAGTTATGAAAAAAAAAATGCAATTGGTGTTGAGGAAGGTTCTGGACTCATGAACAAATTTAAACTTAGAGTGATTTTTTTTCCAGATTTTATTTATGTATTTACTTTGATATGTATGTATGTATATATTTGAAAGAGAGAGAGAGCACGTGAGCCTGGGAGCGGGAGGGAGAGGGAGAGGGAGTCTGAGGTAGATTCTGCACCGAGCACAGAGCCCGACGTGAGGCTCCATCCCATGACTGTGAGGTCGTAACCTGAGCCAAAACCAACAGTCAGATGCTCCACCGACTGAGCCACCTAGGGGTCCCCTTAGAGGGATTTTTAAAAATCCTTTAAATCCTGTGCTTTCGTTCTGTCCCCTTTTCCATGCCTAACTTCTCATTACTCTTATACCTAGGGCCATTTTCCCTTGAATCTCTCTCACTGTTGTTTCACTCAACACACAGGAAACGTGCTTTCTTGGCACATCCCTGGCTGCCCCCCACCCAGGTCTTCTTCACCACTTGCCCAAACAACAACCGTTTCCTAACTAGCTACACCTCCTTGCGATGATGTCCTCATGGCTCAGTGACATAATGTCTGTAGGCTGCCCTTTTGCCAGGTCCCTATTCATGCTATTACCCAAAGGGTGAGGCATCCTGATGACTATCCCACCTCAATCTTCTCTCCTTAAGAGCCCTCCTTTCACTGTGAAAACAGTCATGCGCAACAAGCCAAGGCCTCGGTGGTGGGATTCCAGTAAACAAATGGTCAATAATGAAAGACATGGGGGCGCCTGGGTGGCTCAGTGGGTTAATCCTCTGCCTTCAGCTCAGGTCATGGTCTCAGGGTCCTGGGATCGAGCCCCGCATCAGGCTCTCTGCTCAGCAGGGAGCCTGCTTTCCCCCCTCTCTCTGCCTGCCTCTCTGCCTGCTTGTGAGCATTCTCTGTCAAATAAAAAATATATATATTAAAAAAATAATGAAAGACATGCACATTGGGTCTTCATGGAAGCTAATGAAGGGTGCAGTGAAAGCTTGGACAGGACAAACGGGTTTGGATGGGGTAGGATTGGGAAAGACATTTTTGAGGAAGTGATGTTTGGCTGACACTTGGAGCATGAACAGGGAAGGACTACAAGAAGAGGTGTGCAAAGTCCCAAGGTGAGAACACCTGGGCGTTTGGAGGGAGTTACATAAACCTGGGTGGTTGGAGTGTCGTCACTCAAGAGAAAAAGACACGAGGTAGAATGGAGCAAGGAGCAGGGGTTAGGCCACACCGAGCCTTCCAGGCTGTGATAGGGTTTATGGATCATGCTCGCAGCTGGCGAGAGGATGGCCTGAAAGCCAGGAGACCTTAGGAAACTTGTAGGGAGGGCGGCAAGAGCAGAGCTTGGACCCAGTGAGACAAGAACAAAATGCCTCCGAGATAGAATGAATGGGACAGATAGAGTGTGGTGGTGGGTTGCATGTCGAGGGGGTAGAAAGTGATGTCAAGAAGGGCTCCCAGGTTTCAGACTGGTGAAAGGAAGTGTCATTTTCTAGCACATGGAAGAGAGGAGAGGAGCCCATTTGTGGGCAATGATCCCAGGTCAGTTTCAAGCAGGAGACCCTGAAGTCCCCTTTCCGCTTGCCTCTTGTGACTTATTATAATCTACAGTTTCTACAACTCATATGGCAGTGAAATCACCTTCCAGAATGCATATATGCTTTCTTTCAAATAAGGTAAAATGCATCAGGGAGCAAAGATTATATTGCATGGCCTTAGGAATAGCTCACATGGCCCAGGACTGTGATAGTTCCCACTCTGCTGTGCTGTGCAGTGCATGTCACTATGGGACAGAGGAAAAAATGAGTGCATAATATTGGGATAGGTGAATTTTTAGCTTTCAAAACATTGTGAAGTGATAGTTAATTATCATTTTTTTTTAAGATACAGGAAAAGCAACTCCAGAGCCCACTGATTTTGAAATTATTACCTTTTCATCTCACCCTAACGAAACTCCCTGGTCCTTAGCAATATTTACACAAAGCAGCTGTTCTGCATAAAGACACGTGTGCTCACCTCCTGCCCAAGGATATCACGAAGGAAAAGTCATGGCGATCACATCCCTAACCCAACTCCCATTCGAAAGTCCCAATCTGTATCTTTTGCAAATGGTCTGAATTTGCCATTAAGATGATAAATTTCATTAAACTAAAACGAACCACAGAAACAATCAGGCCACCTAGGAAGTGGTGGGACAGTAGCAGCTGAAACTAATCATGAGATCATGGATTCTAACTCCTCCCTGCAGAAGCTGGTCCTTTGATAGAACATGTAACACCTGGCCACAGCCAAACAGCCCCAGGCATGGTCCAGTCTGGAGCCAGGCAGGAAGACCCACAGAATGTGACATGTGACATCTGCCCATGTCCACACCTGATGGACTTCCAGAGGGAGGGTATCATTTAGCAATTTCATGGGTCACCCCGAT
Source organism: Lutra lutra (assembly GCF_902655055.1). Classification (NCBI taxonomy): domain Eukaryota; kingdom Metazoa; phylum Chordata; class Mammalia; order Carnivora; family Mustelidae; genus Lutra; species Lutra lutra. The sequence goes on along the minus strand of NC_062291.1, from coordinate 911,516 downwards.
GCTCCTGATAGTTTCTCCTGAGCAGGAAGTCAGGGAAGGGGGGGATAAGAGTGGTGGGGGAAAGACATCAAAACTACTATCACCATCAAAGCAAGAGGAGAGGGGCGCCTGTTGGTTCAGTTGGTTAAGCGACTGTCTTCAGCTCAGGTCATAATCCTGGAATCCCAGGATCGAGTCCCACGTCAAGCTCCCTGCTCAGCAGGGAGTCTGATTCTCCCTCTATGGTCACAGAGGTTGCTGCCTGTGTTCTCCTCTAGGATTTTTATGGATTCCTGTCTCACATTTAGGTCTTTCATCTATTTTGAGCCTATTTTTGTGTATGGTATAAGGAATGGTCTGGGTTCATTCTTCTGCATGTGGCTGCCCAATCATCCCACCATCATTTGTAGAAAAACTCTTTTTTTTTTTTTCATTAGATATTCTTTCATGCTTGTTGAAGATGAGTTCACCATAGAGTTGAGGGTCCATTTCTGGTCCTCTATTCTGTTCCATTGATCTATGTGTCTGTTTTTATGCCAATAGCATATCATCTTGATGATGACAGCTTCATAATAGAACTTGAAGTCTGGAATTGTGATGCCACTAGTTTTGGTTTTCTTTTTCAACATTCCTTTGCTATTTGGGGTCTTTTTTAGTTCCATAAAAATTTTAGGATTATTTATTCCACCTCTGTGAAAAAAAGTTGATGGTATTTTGATAGGGATTGCACTGAATGTGTAGATTGCTCTAGGTAGCATAGACATTTAACAATGTTTGTTCTTCCAATCCATGACCTTGGAATGTATTTCCATTTCTTTGTGTCTTTCTCAATTTCTTTCATGAGTGCATTGATTTTATATCCTGCCACTTTGCTGAATTCTTATATGAGTTCTAGCAATTTTGGGTGGAATCTCTCGGGTTTTTAACATAGACTATCACTTCATCTACAAAAACCGAGAGTTTGATTTCTTTGCCAATTCAGATGCCTTTTATTTCGTTTTGTTGTCTGGTTGCTGAGGCTAGGACTTCTAGTACTATGTTGAATAGCAGTGGTGATAGTAGACATCCCTGCCATGTTCCTCTGCTGCTCTATCACTTATCAGAAGCTGGCTGACAGAGGCTCCCTCCCCCTGAGGTCTATCTTCCCAAATATTGCCTCAGATTCATTTCTCCGTGCCTCCTACTTCCAGAAAGGGGTCACTTTTCTATTTGTAGAGTTGCAGTTATTCTTTTCTTAGATCTCTGGTTGAGTTCACAGATGTTCGGGATGATCTGAATTCCTGGGACCAGACGAAGTGAAGGTTTCCCACTCCTCCGCCATCTTGGATTCTCTAATCCAATGCATTTCAATTCCTCAGGCATTTACTACATGTCAAGAGTTAGGATTTTTACTATCTTGATTCACTTCCCATGAGTACATCTAGGAATAAAATCACACAGATCATCAGGGTAGTCCAGCCCATTAGTATGGGGGTTTATAGCTATTTTAGTCCAACCCTAGAGCTCACCTAACAAGTTGTGTAATCACACACACACACACACACGCTAGTTTTCTAAGATAATGGAAATTCATTTTTAAGTTCCCTTTCAGTACTGGATTCATAAAGCAGAAACCATGTCTTCCACTGATGAATTATTTTTACCTCTGAGTTTTCATCAATAAAGCACAATCCATCAGTCTGAATAATTAGTGTTTGAAGTAATTCTGTTCTAGATGTTTCCAGGGCCAGGGAATTCATGCTAACCAGGAAAGCCTATTGTAGCCCCTCCTCTTTGCCAAAGGCATCTCCCAAGGTTGTGTTCCTTGGTTGGTCTTTAACATTGAGTACACTAAAGGGCAAGTCAATCCTTCTTATCCTCCTTGGCCCTCAAATGTTTGAAAATATAGCCACATTTCCCCTCTATTAGAAAACTCTCCACTCCCTTTGCCCATTCATCCTACATATGGCCTGGCTCCAGAACCCTTGCTGACCCGACCAGAGCCTGGGCCCTGGGTTCTTTGTCCCAAAAAAAGACAGTCTTTGCCTCATAGTGGCAGCAGCCTCTTGACTGTCCCCACATTTCTGGCATTGAGTGCAGGTGCAACAGGGGGCAGCCTCTCAGAAATGGTTGCTGTTGACTGGTGTTTGGGCTGAGTGGCAATGGGACTATCTGTCATTAGGACTGTCTCTATAGCTGAGGTAAGGGCCAGGCCTTTTCACCCTGGCTTTCCAGAGTTTAACAACACTGTCACCTAAATAAAAAAAATCTGAACAAGATGAAGATGGTGAAGGAACACAAGGAGGATGGTAGGGAGGAAATGCCATAGACATAGGGCATAGAGGGTAGAAAGAGACTTCTTTTCTAAAAACCCCTACACTCTCCCTGAGAGATGAGCATTGAGAAGTGTCCATTTTATTCACCGCCCAGTGGGCACCCGAGGGAAGGCCCTATCTGCCTGCCAGGCCAAAGAATCAGGAGTCCCTCCACCTCTCTCCCTCCTCAAGTGAGAGCTTGAGGCCAGTTAGCGAAGTGCCGTCCTTGAGTGGCAGGTCAGAGGGCTCATATACCATCAGCAGCCTCACAGGAATGTGACCGACCCATCCACAGAATCTTTCGTGTTCTTTTTTTATTCTTAACTCATTAAGTCATGCCCTCCAGACTCCCTTGCCTCAACATGTTGGAGAGGAGTGTCTACCTCACGTGCAAAGAGGGTACTTGTGCTCTGACGGAAGGATTTCAAGACGGATGCAGAAAACAGGGAATTAACAGAGAGATTTTTAAAAACAGTAGAGGTTTTTTAATGCAATCACATCCTTCCCTTTAACGTATGACCTGCTGAAGGAACAGCCACAACCAATGCCGTGTGAGCATTAACCGGGTTACGGGGATAGAGGGGCTCTCTAGGGGGCTGGTAGCACAGTTCCATCTCAGCCCGCCCTCTCCATCCCACCTTGTTCCAAGTGCTCAGAAACTAGGCTGACCCGTCAGGCTCCTGCAGGTGTACAAAGTGACCCAAATGAAAGCCATTTCCCTCATAGCGGGGAAGCAAAGGAAGGCCGTGTTCCTCTTCGTTTTTCATCCGTGTTTCTTAGTGGAGGGGAAAAAACTGCTTGTTATCATCTTCAAAGGGCTGATGGGGGAACACATGACTGAAAGGACTGGGCAAGGAGTGGGAGCAGGGGACAGGGAAGGGGGGTTTCCACATGTCTCATCACCTGTACCCCCTGGCTGGGTTCCGCATACAGGGGGAGACTGTGGGTTTTATTATTATTCAGGTATGGTAAAGCCAACAGATTAGGAGATGATGGCCCTTGAAAAGACAGTCTGTTATGGCTCCTGAGAAGAGGGGGCACGCCAGGCCAAGAGGGAGGGTCCCATGGGGAGGCACCGGGGGCAGGAGGAGGCCGAGGGAGTGAGGCAGAAACTGGGCCAGAGCCTTTGTTGTCATTTCTGTGGGAAGGAAAGAATGAGGCACGTCAGGCGGGTTTAGGATTGGCTAATCTGAACACTTTCAGGATTTTGAGCCACAGGGGCTATGTCCCCCACCCCCCCCAACCACCCCCTCATTGGGTCCCTAGCCCTTGGGCGATTAGGAGGAGGGAATAGTGGCCCAGGGTGTGAAAGCCCAGTAAGGGTGGTGGTAAGGGGCTCGGGTTTGGCTGGTTTGCATATGAAAGAGCTCCCAGGTAAGTTCTTTACTCTCACTAGGAACTGGCTAAGCCTGGGAGGGGGCAGTCCCTTCAGGATCTGCCTGTCCCCAAGAAGTCAGAGCATCAGAATATAGAAAATAGAAGGCTATGGTCACTAGAGAGAAGGAGGTACTTTGATGACAACTATGAAATAACAAAATGGGAACGGACCAAAACTTTACTGAAAATCATAAATCAGCCTGCTTTTCATCCGAAAATTTGCATTTATCTTCTTTGTCCTTCCTTTTCATCTCTCCTTACCATGCAGAAATCCTGTGGTGGGGAAGCCTAGGGAAACTATGAAGTTGTTCTTTGTAGGCCTCACGGCTAGTGTGGAAGAGAGAAATGACCTCTGTGTGGGGACTCATGGGTCCACCCAGGCCGGAATCCATCTTGGTTCCAAATGGGCCCTGAAGACAACAGATACACAGTCACAGTGTATCTCCTCTCTCCAGACAAGTATTGCCCCATCCGGGCTTTTCCGGAGATTCGCTGGGATTCTGGAGTGACAGGTTTATCAGGTGTGGGACAGCCTTCACCAGCTACACCACTTCACGCCTTTCTTGAAAGAATGACTCAGCGGCTCCCACAGACCTCACAGACCTCACAGCTTGAGGTGGAATGGCGCAGCTCCCACGTGACAGCCCCCACCATGGTCGTTTCCCCACAGCCCCAGCCTGGACCTTTCTCCCAGCACTGGAGAGCTCTGCTAATTCCATGATTCTGGAGCTAGGCGTATTTGCTAAGTAAATCCTAGAATCAAATGGCAGAGCTGTTCCCTGGCAGGCCTCACTTCTCAGACAGAGGTGACAGGCACCCTTCAGACCTTCAGAACTGTGGCCAGAACCATACCCGGGAGCAGCGCAGCGCCCACCAACCTGAGCTAGTGGGAGGCTGTGAGGAGAGCGGCACGCCCACGGAAGAGGGCTCACAGAAGGGTCTGGAGAATGGCTAAACATAGCGGAAAGCATCTCCTTCCCCACCGAGCTGCTGAGAAGATGGTAGATAGAGGCCCTTGTCTGCTCCAGAGAAAACAACCCACTGTCCCCAGCCCCTCCCAGGAGGGTGCCAGATGGGCCCTGACCCATGTCATCCCATTATCAGCAATCTCCCACTGTGAGCAAACCTCAACCCTTTCTGGTCTTTGGTTAATCCATGTTTCAGTCAGTGTAATGATTAACCCACCTCCTCTAACAAACCCCTTCGTGGCATCGTCAGAATTTCACTGACTATGTTGGGAACATCTGTGGGTGGACATGGACGAGGGAAGTCCACCCCTATGAAGAGAAGCACAGAGCAGGTGAACATGAAGAGAAAGGCGGTCACAGGGGGCCTGGCACAGATGTTCCCCTCCTAGAGGTGGGCTGTCTTAGGGGACCACACCTGCATCTGCAATGGGGCCAGCTGGGGCTCCCCTGGGAGAGTCATCAGATGTGCCCCAGGAGCCCTGGTCACTGCCCAGGCTCGCCTGCATGTGTGGTCACTTGGAGTTGCTGTCAGAACAGTCCCTCAGAGTCCGTGGCCCTGTCTGTGCAGCCCCAGGCCCAGAGTGTCCCTTTTAGGCAGTCACTTTTTTCATACCTGCCCCAAATTCTGCCTCAAAACTCTGTTACACGGTCCCTTTCTTCTCTGCACACAGTGCGTTCCCTCTCAGCCCCTCTACTGGAAGGCCCCATCTGTTTTTGCTCTCTAGATTTTCCCTTTTTAAAAAAGATTTTATTCACTTACTTGAGAGAGAGGGAGAGAGAGGGCATGAGCATGGGGAAAGGCAGAAGGAGAGGGAGAAGCAGACTCCCAGCTGAGCGGGGAGCCCAGTCGAGCCCTGGCTCGATCCCAGGACCCAAAGATCATGACCTGAGCCCAAGGTAGACTCTTAACCACCGAGGAGCCCCTGATCTCCATATCTTCCATGATCCATGGAGATCTCCCTAATCTCCATGTCTTTCCCAAGAGTCCCATTCCTTCCTATCCTAAATTCTAACTTGGCCCATTCCTTCTACTTAAAGGGAGCATTAACATAACCCAGCTGGGGTTGCCCAGCCCAGCATGGTACTATTCTCTACCATTGTAGGCTTTCTGGGGAAGCATTTGGCTATCAAATCATTCCTTTTTCATCCTCTGATCCATAATCCCTATCCCACCCCCTGGGGCTTCCCCATCCAAGGGAGCCCAGGATGGCTGGGGGACATTGCACTAGAGAGAAGGACTCACAATTCCTCCTCCTTCTTCTCTTCAGCGTCCCTGCTGAAGCCACAATGAAGCAACAATGTCATATGAATAAGTGTATCAAGGGCCCTGGGTGAAAAATAAGACTTTTAGGCTTCCAAACTTTGCCTATTCTGTGTTCTCTGCCAGATGTGCCCTCTTCCACATCTTGACTGGCCTGGTCCTTCTTGACTGTGTAAGTCCTACTTCATTTTAATACTCCACTCAAATCTTACTGTCTGTGTGGGAAGGGCCTCCCTGCCTCCCCCAGCCAGTCCCTGGGGCCCTGTAAGAACTTGTCCATACCCTAGACCTTCTCAGTCCCTCCTCTAGTACGGTTACACATGTGCCCCAACTGTTCCTGCTCAGCTGTGTGAATTCTGAGGCCAGTGATGCCTCAGTTGCCATGCATCTCTGGAACCTTCCCCAGCGCACTGAATACCTTACCTCAGTTGCTTTGTATCGGGCCCACGGGTGGAGAAATGGTAACTCTTAGCGTTATGTGTGTGGGGGGGCAATAAAGAGTGTCTTAACCCATCTGTGCCTGTTTCCTCACCTGTAAAATCAGTGTTAGGATGACAATACCGATGCCTCTGTCATGGAGGAGGTACAAGAATTAAGGTAGTTTAGTTGGAGAGCGCCTGGGTGGCTCAGCGGGTTAAGCCTCTGCCTTCGGCTCAGGTCATGATCTCAGGGTCCTGGGATCGAGTCCCTCATTGGGCTTTCTGCTCAGCAGGGAGCCTGCTTTCTCCTCTCTCTCTCTGCCTGCCTCTCTGCCTACTTATGATCTCTGTCAAATAAATAAATAAGATCTTTAAAAAAAGAAAAAAAAAGGAGCTAAGTTGGGCGTAGCTCACTCCGTTTACTGCTCTCTGCAGATCTTACATATTTTTACAAATAGAAGGTTTGTGGCAACCCTGCGTGAGCAAGTCTTTCAGCATCTTTGTCCAACATCGTTTGCTCGCTTCATGTCTCCGTGTCACATTTCGGTAGTTCTCAGGCTATTTCAAACTTTTTCATTATTATTATGTTTGTTTTGGTGATCTGTGATCTTACTGAAAGCTCAGATGATGGTTAGCATTTTTTTTTACCAATGAAGTGTTTTTTAATTAAAGTATATACATCATTTTTTTAAAAGATTTTATTTTTAAGTGGTCTCAGTACCCAACACAGGGCTCGAACTCACAACCCCAAGATCAAGAGTCACGTGTTCCACTGACTGAGCCAGCCAGGTGCCCCAAGGTGTATATATTTGTTTTTAGACATAAGGCTACCGCACACTTAATAGAACACAGTTTAATCTATTTATAACTTATATATGCACTGAGAAACCGAAAAATTCATCAGACTCACTTTATTGCAATGTTCTCCTTATTGTGGTGGTCTGGAACAGAATCTACAGTGTCTCAGGGCTATGAACTTAAACCAGTGCCTGGAACTGGCACCTAATAAATGTTCAGTAAATGTTAACTGTCTTTGTCTGAGAGGGACAGATGAGACTTAAGTGAGCCAACTTTGACTCCCTAACATTCTAAGGAGGGATACAATAATAGGTTATCCTAAAACTGTAAGGCTCACTTACTGAGCATTTCATATTTATTTTCTCAAACCATAGAGCACCCTTACGTCCCACTTCCCTTTTCTCCAATGGTGAAATGATCAAAGGTGGGACAGGGTGGGCTGGGTGTGAGGGTACAAGTGAAAACAGAGTCAGAGTAATAGAAAAGCTGGAGAGAGTGTATAGAAGAGGGTGCAGAATGGGATAAGCAAGACACAGGAATTAAAAGGGGGATCTTTTAATTAGATTTAATTAAATTAAATTTGTCCAACATGTTTGCTCGCTTCATGTCTCCATGTTTTTTTAAAATTTTTTGTTTAATTTAATTTAATTTAATCTAATTAAAAGATCCCCCTTTAAATTCCTGCTCCGTGTGTGTGCCTTCACAAGTTTCTTTATTCTTTTTAACCTCAGTGTAGTCATCTGTGAAATGGACATGAGAAAGCTAGAATAACCTCTAAGATATCTTTATTTATTTATTTTTAAGATTTTATTTATTTATTTGACAGACAGATCCCAAGCAGGCAGAGAGGCAGGCAGAGAGAGAGGGGGGAGAAGGCTCCCTGCTGAGCAGAGAGACCCATGCGGGGCTCGATCCCAGGACCCTGAGATCATGACCTGAGCTGAAGGCAGAGGCTTAACCCATTGAACCACCCTGGAACCCTCTAAGGCATCTTTAATTCTGCAAGAAATCCTAGGATTCTAATTCTAGATGTAATGTCCACATATGGTCATTCTATGTTAGAAAAATAACAAAGGTTTTGTTTCTTTTACCAGCAGCCGTGGCTGTGAGCAAGCTTGTAAAACAACAGCAAGGGACGCCTGGGTGGCTCAGTTGGTTAAGCAGCTGCCTTCAGCTCAGGTCATGATCCCGGTGTCCTGGGATCAAGTCCCACATCGGGCTCCTTGCTCTGCAGGGAGCCTGCTTCTCCCTCTGCCTGCTATTCTGTCTGCCTGTGCTCGCTCTCTCTCCCTCTCTCTCTCTCTGATAAATAAATAAAATCTTAAAAAAAAAATTTTTTTTAAACAACAGCAAAATAATAGTAATAATAATAATAATAATGTTTTTTAAAAAGAAAAAAAAATCAACCTTGACCAGGACTAGGAATATTTTCACATCATTTACAAAGCTTTTCTTATTTTTTTATATTAAACATTTTTTAAAAGATTTTATTTATTTATTTGACAGAGAGAGACCCAGCAAGAGAGGGAACACAAGCAGGGGGAGTGAGAGAGGGAGAAGCAGGCTTCCTGCCGAGCAGGGAGCCCGATGACCTGAGCCAAAGGCAGACGCTTAACAACTGAGCCATGCAGGTGCCCCGAGCTATTCTTATTTTTCTAATAACATAGCGTTTTTATAATAAACATTATTTATCTATTCTAATTTTTATAATAAACACTATAATAAAATATTATTAATAATAAAATAATAAAAATACGTATACTATTTTTTATCCTATTTATATTATATAAAAACTATATACATTGTTATATGTATCATAAACATGTGTATATGATGGTTTTCATAACGGTTTCTCGCCAGTGCATCATTTTAACTAGAAACCCTAACTCCAAGCGTTCTAGAACCCCTGGAACCATTTTCCTGGGGGTAATCCCCTTAGAGGAGCCGGTGCTCTTGGATCGGACTTCCCCTGGATGTTTTGCCTTGGGAGAAGCATTAGCAGAGAGCAGCCAGTTCCTTAAGGACTCAGGTTTTGAATTCTCACTCTTTGGGGTCTAGCGCTGCTCGGTCTTTCTGTGGGTCTCTTTTACTGGCCAGATTCAGAGGCGTGGGGCCCGGCCATGACCAGGTCGGGGGATGCTACAAAAATGCTTCATTATACGTGCCTGCTGTCACCGAGCTCCCCGGGTTTCTCACCTCATTTCTCAATAATCCTCTCCAACCCCCCCCCCCCCCCCGCTTCCCCCCAGGTAGCTGGAGGGGCAGGGCGCAATTAGCCCGGACCTGGATTTATAGCTGGGGCTGGGGAGAAGGAAGTGGTGGTCGCTCTGCCACCATTAGGGGCAAAGAAAGGACTATCTTGCCAGCCTTTCAAATCTCCAAGCACACAGCTGCGTCCCGGGAACCACCCAGCTTCCCCCAGGGCCTGCCTGGATTATTCGTGCAGAAATGGAGCTCCTCACTCTGGATCGCCTGTGTGCCTCTGAGGCTAAATCAGTCCCCGGAGTCGTGTTACTTCCTAATCAGCTGAAACAAAACGTCTTTTGATTTTTCAGAATTTAAACAAGGTCAACCACAGTCTGATGTCCCCAAACCAGATAGAAGGGCATGTCTCTGAAATTTTCCGTGTTTGAGGATGTTTGATTTGGAAAGTTCTGAGTCTGCGAGGAATTCTTTTTGGAAAGTCTCCCCCAGCTACGAAGCAGTAGGAACTGCAGCTACAAATGCCGACCGCAATTGTTCCAGCTGCAGGAAAAGATACATGTCACGAAATTCACCATTTTAACCAGTTTACCTGTCCGGTGGCATTTACATTCTTGTGCAGCTGTGAACTCTCTCTTATCTCCGGAACTCTTCCATCCTGCAAAACTGAAACTTGGTCCCCATGAAACTCCAACTGCCGGTTCCTCCCTGACCCCTGCCGCAGCCACCATTCTATTTTCTGTCTCTATACATTGGACTCCTCTAGGTACGCCATATGAGTCAAGTCATACAGAATTTGTTGTTTTGCAAATGACTTATTTTACCCAACGTTTAGTCCAAGTTCATCCACAGTGTAGCCTGTGTCCAAATTCCCTTCCTTTGAAGGCGGAATATATTCCACTGTATGGAAAGACCACATTTTGTCCCCCTATTGATCTATCGGTGGACATTGGTGTTGCTTCCCTTGCAACTTTAAATCAGATGTTTCCCATTGGCTTATTTCCTTTCAAATGAAAATTTTGTTCTAGGGAGCCTGGGTGGCTCAGTGGGTTAAGCCTTTGCCTTCAGCTCAGGTCATGATCTCAGGGTCCTGGGATCGAGCCCCGCATCGGGCTCTCTGCTCAGTGGGGAGCCTGCTCCCCCCCGCCCCGCTTGCCTCTCTGCCTACTTGTGATCTCTCTCTCTCTCTCTGTCAAATAAATAAATAAAATTTAAAAATATATATATATAAATTTTATTCTGATAGCACTTAATAAATGCTAGCAAAAACTGTTTTTCTTTCATTTTGATTTTTTAAAAAGATCAAAATTCAAACTGTGTTAATAAGTGGGATTAATACTTGCAAGCCTTTGAATTTTTCATCTAACCAATCCATGAAACCCTCCACTTACCTCTACCACCGGCAGCTACATAGAGACTGGGTCAGGATTAAAATCTGCAGACCCACTGGGAGTTCTTTAAATAATTGAGATAAGATGTGAGAAAAGTCTGGCCAAGGATGTACATGATTGAGACAGGAGGGGTGAGGGTTTGAAGACCAGGAAGTTAGCTGACAGTGGAAATGAGGGAGAGGACAGAATCCAAGACAGCTCATCTGTGGCCACAAGGAACCAGACATCCTAGTTGATTAGAAGTGTATAAAAAAGGATTAAGCAGGGTCCTAATAAGCCTCTAAACTAAGTGTATGCTTCATAGAACATATTGATCCTAGGGCTTCAGGATAAAATCAAATAGTTGGATTTTGTGGCTATCCTTTTTCCTGCTAAGGAAATATCTCTTTCTTCTTGATAAGAAAATAAGAAAATATCTTTTTCTCTTTGATATTTCCTACTGCTATTTCTACTGTTCTCAAAATGGGTAGAATTACCAAGTAACTGTCAAGTGGTTAGAGTACTTACTGTCTGTTCTGTTTTGTATATGACACGTCGTTTTCCGCCTTCAAATTCGTCCTAGATTCCCCACTTACTTTATATACAATTATTTGTGGCACAATACAGCATAGAATTTTCTGCTTTTATAAAGAAAGTATTCTGGGAATGGAGGCTTTACTACAAAGTTAATGAAACCTTAATCTCAGGGTCCCTCACTTTCTTGAACCTTTCCAAAGCCTTGAAAGAAGAAGCTCTAGAAATTTTGTAATTGTAATTTTGTACTATTTTTTAAATGAGAGTTCACAGGTTTTATAAACTTTAAGCTCTTCAAAATCTGGACTTGCCCTGTCTATGAGTCAGGGCTGAGCTGAAGAGCCAGGAGGTTGAGACACTTTTTCTTAAGAATTTCTAAAGGTTTTTTCCATCTGACGAATGCGGAAAACCTTTGCCATCAAGTCAACCATTTTGTCTTCTACTCACCCCCACTCACCAGCTACACCCCCATTTCCCTTTCCACACCTTTCCCAATGTTTATAGAACATTTTCAAAAACAGATTTTCTCAGCAAAAATGAAACAACAACAAAATGAGACAATGGCCTCTGTTCAGACGAGAATCTGTTGTTGGATTTTTCAATTTTGCTCAGTTTTTCCTAAAATCACCTCCATTCTAGTTGTCCTCCTACCTTGCCCTGGCCAACCAGGTGAGGAGTCATCTCCGGCACCCCCGCTCATCCTTGTCCTTTGCACGCAGGCTTGCATCACCCTGGCAGAGCCACAGCAAGCCACTCTCAATGCACAGACCTAAGGATAAATCAAATCATTCCATGCAGAGAGAAGGTGGGTCCTGAGCAGCAAGCCTATGGATTATCTATGAGCATTTTTAATGTCTTTCTCCCTTTTAACACCGCCCTTCTACCCAGACACCCTCCCATCCTTGGAACAATGGAAAACAAAAGCCCCTTCCTCTTGGCCTGTTAGCTGCCTCCCAGCAGTTTGGCTCTAAAGGAGACAAGGGGGGAGAGCAGCTGGCAGGGGGATCAAGTGTTGGGATGGGCAGGGGAAGCAGAGAAAGCCCACCCCCACCAGCCATCCTGTGGGATGAAGGCTGGATTTTGGTGACAGACCACCATAATCACTGCTTTCAGAGGGAAAGAAAGGCAAACAATAGAAATCAATATTTTCAATGAGTAAATCACGACCAGATTCACTTGGGGGAGGTGAATTAATGAGGGATTTGTAAAATGATGTGCTTCTCTCGCATGGCTCCCTGATATTACTCTGAGTTGTCCCACTAATACGAGGCCCTGGCGTTGATTTTCAGGGTTGGGGTTGTATTAACCCAGTGTTAACTCCTGAAGAGCCCAAAAACCATCTGGAAAAGGACTTGGTACTTTTATGTATTCCAAAACTGAACAGATACGAGGAGGAAGAGAGAGGCTCCCACAGCTGGGAAGTCCTTGTCCCAACTCATCCCCCGACACAATGAGAGTCTCCTGACCAACCACTACATACTTTCCATTGAAGACCCCTGAGGAAGGGGAGGAGCTTAGAGAGCCCAGTTTTGTCACATACCATCAATAAAGTACACTGTATCCAGCCAAAAAATAATTGAAGAGATCTGGTCTTTCTTAGGAAAAAACCAACCAACATTCAACTATGTTTTATAACTTTGAAATTTTTAATTAAAATATAAGATACAAAAAAGCACAAATCAAAAATACACAGTTTAATAAGTATTCACAAAATTAATACACCAAAGAAACCCAAAAAGTATATAGCAATGTAACCAGAAAAGAGAAACCAGGGCCCTCCCCTGTCCCTTTCCTACTCCCTGCCTCCTTACCACCCAAGCTAACCATAATCCTAATATCTAATAAAAGTTGCCTCTCTTTGAATTTTATCTAAATGGAGCCATATGGTGTGAGTTCTTTCATTTCCAAGGTGTTTTGCTCACATTGTATTTGTGAGATTCTTGTATGATTTGTATGGAGTAGTGGTTTGTCCACTTTGGGAGGGAGGTGTATAGTACTCCATTGGGTGCCCACACCACAATTTACCTTTTCATTCTACTGTTGATGGAAACTTGAATCAGTTCAAGTCCTGCCGTAGCATTCTTATCCATATCTTTGGGAACATAAATAAGCATTTGGCGAGATTATTTCTAGAAATGAGATTACTGGATCGTAGATTATCTTTAAATTCAGCTTTAGTAAAAACTGAAAATCAACCAAATCAACTCATTATTCAATGAGTGTTTGTCAAACAATATCAAGAACATAGCACTCTTTTTGACCTTGAAGGAAATACAGAAGTAAAGACAAGATATGGCCCCTCACTCTAAGAATTACAACATGGTCAGGGATCACTTATAAGAGAGTGGAGAGATGCTACAATTTATTTGGCTGAGCACCAAATTGATGTTATGGATACCAAGTGTCATAGAACCAAAATCATAGGTAGGAGAGAACACCTGGGTTTCTTTCTTTCTTACAACCCTGAGGAAATGGTTTTTGCAAGAAAATACAGGCATGGGTTCATTGAGTTAATCCCTTTTGTGATATTAACTCTGTAAGCCCCAAAGACACTTTCTCTTTCACTCCACTTTTTTCTCTGATTTTGATTCTCACCCCACATGTAGAAGGCCAAAGTACCAATAAACAAGGAAAATTTTAAAATAGCCAAATAACATAGAGATTTCTTCTTACAGAAACTTCAGCCAAGTCATTAGAATCAACTCTCTTTGCAAAAAACAATCAACATTCTAGATGAAATATTAAGAGCCCATCCTTAACAATAAGAAATAACTAATGAAATAGTGAGGAACTAACTATCAGGCCAAAGGCCATAGCAAAAGGGAAACTCAGAAACAAACAGGAGGCCTGACGCTGTTTCTGCCTAGGTCCTTTACCAAGCTGGGCATGCCTGGCTTTCAGCTTTGGTAGCTTTGAGGGACAAGGATCCAGAAGTCAAAGGCCAGTGCTGACCCAAGGTGAGAAGTCTAACACCTTCTGGTTTTAGATTTACCAAAATCTTACCAGAATCTGAGGATACTTCCTCCACTGAAGTTGGAACTTCAGATGTCTACAATCTTGGGGTAAAGATAAACTAGAAATAAAACCACCTCCATTTTCCACCTCTCAGAAACTTGCAGGTCAATCTGCCTCAGTGTTAAGCAGGGCAGAAGAAAAAAAGAAAAGAAAAACATTAAATACTTTAAGTTGTGATTGCAAGCTGACTTTCATACACATGTGCATCATGGTCTCACATTACCTGGGTGGCACAGAAGACCTCACACCATGAATTTATTTTAATCCGGACCCAACCTGGTAGTGTTTGGGTGTTTCCTTAACATAGACCCACAAACACTCTTATAGAGACAATGAATAGTATACAGTCAAAAATAACCAAGCACACAAAGAAATGAAACATTGTAAACAAAAAACAACCAAAACAATGAACAGAAGAAATATGCCTTTAATATTTAGATATTGGAATTATCAGACAGTGATTATCAAACAACAATGTTCCCTGTGTTTGAAGAAATAAAACAAGCTTGAAAAAACCTGCAAACAACAAGAATCTATAAAAAAAATTATCCAGCCTATCTGGAAAAGAACCAAACGGAACTTCTAGCAATACAAAATAATGTCTAAAATTTTATCCCTTTGGTAGATTTAATGGCTGTTTAAGACACTAAAGAGAGAGTGGTCAGATTTTATAAAAACCAAGACAACATAAGATATGTCGCTATTTCACAAACATTAAGAAATAAAAACAAATGGGGGCACCTGGGTGGCCCAGTCATTAGGCTTCTGCCTTCAGTTCAGATCATGATTCCAGGGTCATGGGATCAAGCCCTGCATTGGGCTCCCTGCTCAGTGGGAAGCCTGCTTCTCCCCCTCCTCCTGCTCTCTCTTGCTCGCTCTCAAATAAATAAATAAAATCGTAAAAAAAAAGAGAGAGAGAGATAAAAAGAAATGTCTCCAACTAGACTACAGTATAATCCTTTCTTCTCTCAAAATTTTTAATTTATACTTCCTGAAAGAGCTTACACAGTTTTTAAAAATCTATACTGAATACCTTAAAAAAAAATCTGTACCAAAGTATCACATTTGTCCAAGCATAAAAAAGGAAAACCGGATTGAATTAAGCTGGTTAAAAACGGTCCTAGAAATCCTTTGCAGCCAGAGTCTGATTCTTCTGGGTCATTGTAACTCAGTATTTGACTGTGTTTTTCTCAACCTTGTGATGCAACATTTCTTAGAAAGTGCCCCGTGATTATTTGTAGGATCTTCTCCCAAGTCCTTAAGACTCATTCTGCAAGTTTTGATTCTGGTACTTCCATGGCCTTACCAGAAATGATCAGTTGATAAAATGTTTTCCACTGAAATTCAGTTCTATGGAAAGGCTTTAAACAATGCCCTGGACTCATTCTTCCTTCCTCAGATTGTCCTCTTTCGTTGATTGGAACATTAAAGTCCTACAGTGGTCAAGTCGATGCCGCCAAGAGTTACAATCACATTCACACCTACACAGTGGAAGTGATTAAAAACCATCAATTGTAACATACAGTCTTGTTTCAGGATGTTAAAATGAGAAGAAAAACAACAACCACACAAAAAAACATGTATATTAAAATGGATAAAATATGGTAGATGAGGATCTGCTCACAAATTTTTGGTATCTCCTTATTCCTACAGCAGGCAGTCTGTGGGGCTTTCAGACCCTTTTGTCTTACAACCCTTCCTCCCCGTTCTTACTTCCTTGGCTCCTCCCTGGAGCCTGGGCTGAGGCTCAGGTGCTCCAGTCCTTGAAGAGGGGAAGCTGTGTCCAGCTGTGCAGTAGAAACCAGCCCTCCTGCTCCCTCCTTGTTCTCCCCAACCTGCCCTCCGTCTCCTCTTGTCATGGCTTCCAGCCATCTGGGCTCCCTGCGATTGCTACAGCCTGGGCCTTGTTCTCGTACTCCCTGTAGACAGCACTCACTTTCCATTTTCTCTGTCACCAATGATGCCTCCTAACCCAAGGTAGTACCTTGCCCTGGTCCCAGTGCGCCTGCCAGTGCTGGACCACATCTGGGTGTCAGGCACTGCTCAGACTCTTCTAGGAGCCTGGCCTCCCTTAGGTTCTTGTTGGATGACTAACTCATGAAGCTTCGCTAGTCCCTTAGTACCGAAGGCAAGACCAAATGTACAGATGAACATCTGATCAAGTGGTAGTCATGAACTGCGTGCCTTTTGGCTAACAAATATTTCAGAAATTTTGGCTCTTGGGCTGTGTGAGCAGAGCTCCCAAAAGGACCCTCCAGGATAGAATCGCCTGGTCCTGGTCCTCCAGGAGATCTCATCACAGTGTACCCCCAACTGTGAGAACAGTACACAATGGCATTTTTAAAGTCCTTGGACAGTGTCTGAAATAGCACACTTAAATTTTAATGATATATTTGGTGGACAGAAATAATTCATAATGACAGTGCAATCGTAAAGTTTCACCTTTTACAACTGATTCAGGCTTCAATTTTCAACATAGGAGTTACCTTTTCATCTTCTTAAAGATTCTGTGGAAATAGGATCCCGCATGAGCCTGCTTTGTATAGAATTATGTAAAACATCTATCAAATATTCTTATTTTACATATCATTTACACATTCTCTTCCATTCAGAATTGAGTTAAGGGAAGCATGATTTTTCTATTGGCCAATCTTTTCAGAAATAGGACATTTGTTTGCAAGCTCTCTCTCTCTGGCCACCACACGCCTGAGACATCTTTCTTAGCCGTGAACTTATATGGAGTTTGATGGGGTCACATGAAAGAATGGTTTAAGGTCTGTGTATTCATTTTTTTCTCTTGCTATAACAAATTACGTCATACCTGGTGGCTTAAACAACACGAATTTGTCATCTTACATTTCTGATGGTCAGAAGTCTGACATAGTGCTCACTGGGCTACAGTCAAGGTGACACAGGGCTTCCTTCATTCTGGAGGCTCTAGGGGGATATCCATTTCCCTGACTATTCCAACTTCTCCAGATACCTGTACATCTTGGCTCACTGCCCCATTCCTCCTCCTTCGAAGCCAGCAACGTCGCAGAGAAGACATGAGCGCTGGCTAGTTTAAGCAAGGGAGAACTGATGTAGGGTTTGCAGTGGTTTACAGGATCAGTGGGAGAGCTGAGGAAACGGACTGGAAGCCAAGCTTCCAGAACGACACCCACAGCCATGCTGCAAACTGGGCCACCGAAGCTGCAGCTCTTGGGGGGCAACAGACTGAACCAGGAATCTGACCCCAGAGCTGTCTCTGAAGCTCCCCCAGCCCAGCCCGTCCCTGCTGCCTCCCTGGAGAGCTGCCTTCAGGAAATCAGAAAGCCATGGCCAGGGATGCTGGACATAGAACCTTGATCTTGACCACTATGATGTCATGCCCCAAAACCGCGTGCCCCGTGTCCAGTGTCCTGCCTCACTTAGCTCGGCTCTGAGGTCAGGTGTTCCAACAGGGGTTAGAACTTGGCAGAACCCCACCACATGTGGACTCAGGCCAGGAGATGGTAGGGGGTGAAGGGAAGCCCTCGGGAGAGCGTTGGGAGAGACTGCGAGTAATTAGCCCATGGTGCTGAGAGTCATCAGCAGAGAGAGTGTGGACAGGACTTAGTACCAGCAGCCCTGACAGGACCACAACAGAAGGCGAGTCCCCGGCAGGACGATCATCCGAATGGGATCCGAACCAAGGCTGCAAAGTGCATGCTGCCTCCTCCTCTTTTCCTGCTTGATGTCTTTCCTTTTTAGCAACATTTCCTAAGCTCGTGTGGGTTTCATGTTTGGGTTGGCTCCCATTTTAGCTGAACGAGTTCACTGGTTCCGGCTTTGCAGCCACCCCAGCCATGCATGTACATATTTTGCCTGCGTACAGCTATCTTTTCCTTTTTTTTTCCTTGAGGGAAAATCTATCACCATAGAGTCCGTGGCGTTCATCCAGATAAAACAGCTCAGCGGGTTGGCCACCGCCGACAGAGCTCTCCGGTTGACTCATGGGAATTGGGAATTAATGACCAAATGCAAACAGTGGAGGGGTGCCAATGGGGGCCCTCTTCTAGCAAACAGTCTCCTGTGGCATGTGAAGAGAGAGGCGGGGACAAGCCCAGCTGCGGGCGCCTGGCCATCCCTTGCTGCTGGCTTCCTGCCGGTGTTACTTGGGGTGCAGCGGTGTCTGCTTTTTCGAAACGGCCTTTTCGTGCTTGCCTCTCTAATAGCCCCCCTCTGATGGAGAGTCACTTAGAGGGCACAGGCTTCCTCTATCAGTCAGGGCTCAGGCCCCTTGGCCATGTTGCAGAAGTGTTCCCAAGCTCATCACCAGGGAGTTGGTACGAGTGAGCAAGGACACACGGGCCTTCCTAAAATGTGCTGCCTTTGGCCTCCATGTGCGGAAAGGCAAGGCCTCTGCTGACCTCACTTGATCAAGAGCAAAGGTAGACGATGCATCCAGGTGGGTAGGAGATCAGAGGCAGAGATGATGGTGACAACGATAGGGACAGACACGTGCTCACTGCCAGGCCTCTCCCCATCACCTTCCACTCCTTGTAGGAGCTTCTGCTCAGAAGCTGCTGGAGGCATCAGGGACCTCGCAGGGAGGCTGCGGGCATCTTCTTCCCCAGCTCGTGCTCCTCTGGGGCCCCGTGTCTGAGCGTTCCCACAACTGCAGCACCCCCAGTGCCCCTAAAGACACGAACGTTGGCCCTTCAAGTCTCACGGCCCCAAGCCACACTGTGTTCTGTGCAGAAGCGAATGCCACTTCCCGAGTCTGTCACACTTTCTCATCAGAGCCGTGCAAAGAGCTTCCTGAAAGCACCCCGCATCCCTCTGCCTGCAGCCCCTCTCTGCATGGCTCTGCCTGTGGCCCTGGTGGCCCTGGGCCCCTGTGAGCCCGCAGCCAGGTACGTCCCCAAGTCCTTCTCACCAGCGCTGGTCCCCACGGCCCCCTGCCGACTACCTGCTGGTCTGTTGGAGGAGGGGTTCCCCTGGCTCCTGAGCTTGCTCATGTGAGCTAGCTTGTTGGAAAGCACAGTTCAGGCTAAGCCAGAAGCCCTCTGCTGGCTCAGATGGAGGAGACGGAAAGGTCCAAGGCTCTGGGCAGGCAGGAGGAGCTGGGAAGGAGCAGGTAGTTGTGGAGGGGCTGGGGGGAGAGGCATAGGCTGCCATATTCAGTCTGCACCTCTGACAGATGACAGTGCCATGCTCCTTGGTTCCCTCCTGTGGCCATTATCTTTTCCAAACCCTAGATGAGACCCATGTCTGGTCCTGGGACCATGATGCATGGTGGCTCAGGAGTAGACTCTGAGTTCAGTCGCAGACCCAAGCAGGTCAGGACTGTTTCCAGAACCAATTTACCCCCACTCCGGTGGGCGTGATGAAGGAGCACCCACACCTCGGCAGGTCCCAATATGCCAGAGGACTGACCACTTGATCCAAACTGAAGACAGAGGCCAGCTCAGGAGGCACGAACGCCGAGCAGTGCTTACTCGCCATTGAGCCCATTCTCCTTCTGAGGTGTGTCTTGAGATGACAGGGAAGGAAAGGCAAGATGCACAGAGAAATATTTGCTTTGGCAATTTGGGTTTTTGTATTTTTCTGGAATGTTCTATAAGGTCCAGCAAAGTCTCAATTTTGGTATGAGTACGTGAACCCAGGAAAAGTTCTAGATTTGACAAGAGTTGCCATAATAGGTCCTGCTCTTGCCACTTACAGGGGCCGGGACAGACCAAATTTTCCTAGTGCACAGCTCTCCGGATGGAACCTGTGGATCTGGTTCAGCTCAGCCCCCATTCACACCCTGCTGGCCACAGCCATGGAGAGGGTTATAGCTGCCCAGTAGCTGCCAAACCTCACAGCAGGCCCGTTAGGAATCTAGGATGCTCTCTAAATGCTGCAAGCTGTCAGCCGGCTAGTAAATGCTTAGTGCCAACGGTCAGGAAAAACACCCAGATTGTTTAAGTAAATATCTCTCAACTCCTACTTTTGGTTGGCTTTTGCTGTTTGCTCTGTGTGGCCACTGGAAGACTGGGCCCCAAGTCAAGAAGAGCTAGTGACCTATGCTTTGGCTAAAGCCCTGTGGTTCTTTTTCTAAACCCAAGTCTAGAACTTGCAAAGGAACCAGCTCCACATGGCATGGGTCCTCCCGGGTGTCCTTCAAGCAGTAACACCCGACACTCACTGGTCTGGATTTTCAGGGTTTTTTTCTGGAAGGAGAGCAAGGGGAGGGCTGCCTCATATCCAGCTCGTCGTTGCCTTTCAATAAACAGTGTGTGCCTCCTTGACGCCTGGGCCTCTTTAAAGTTAGGCACATTTATGTTAGTGAGGGAAAAAAAACCCAAACTATTATTTCAACCACAAAAATTATCTTTAAAGTCAAAACAACCCACATTCGAGATGGTCAGAATGTTTTCTTCCTCTGCACGCTTCTAGCTCCCCATGCACTTTTGTAGCTGGGTGTTCCACTGCCTGGAATCGCCGTTTGCAGTAACGGCCCAGTGGCCCCTTTATTCTAACTTGTTACTCATCAAGAAAGGGGTCTTTTATCACGTCAGGAACCTGGAAAATGCTCTCTCCCCTGTGGCCCTGCTGTTCAATAATGATCTCGTGTAACTTAAGTAAAAACAGACCGGCTGCTAGAATGAGCAGATCCTCACCCCACACACAGGCTGAGCCCGCCCCCATCAGACCCGGGGGGGCTGCGAGCGCGGAGGCCTCGGTCTTTGTGGAAATGAGCCCGCCACAACCCCCCAGAGCCGCCCCAGCATAGATTTGATGACACCACGAAATAATGACTGCAGAGCCTCTTTCAAATCGCGGGTCTGGTTGCAACTCACAATAGCTCCGGAGGTCAGGGAGAGCCACGAGATGTAGCTGTTTTGAAGGCAGAAAGAAGATGGGCTCATCGTCAGGGCTCACGGCCAGCTGCCCCAGGTAATGAGGCCTCCCCCTGTCCCCGGGCACAAACAGGAAAGTGAGCCTCTGCGTCTGAGGCCCGGCCCGTGGTCTTTGTTTGCACGCTGGTGGGTCTTCTCCGTCTCCCATGACACCGCGCCTCCCTTCTCCTTTCACCCCTGCCTCTGCCCATTGTTCTGGGTCACATGTAGGTCAGGCTGCTGGAGGCTCCGAGAGGGCGTCACCCCGTGGGGACAGATGGCCCATACCGACTGGCCCGTTGAGCCGGTGAGCCCGTGGGCATGGTGCCCTCTCTCGACCCTGCGTCAGGCTCCACAGGGGAGCATCTGGAAGCTTCTGCTTTACCCTGGCAAGCCAGCTCCTTCAGGCTCGTTCACCCCGTGGGGGGACACACGCACAGGTTCCCGCCCCAGACCTCCATTTGCACCTGCCCTTGGCCTCCTTCCTCTGCCTGGACAGGCCTCCCCAGAGAGCCATGAGGTTCTGAGGCAGTAAGCCACGTTGCAGTAAGGCCTTCTCTTGACCCCACCTACTGCCATTCCTTTGTCGTTGTCACGACCACCCAGCATCGTCTAGGCTCGCTCCATGTGCTGCTCTCGACCCTTTCTGTGCGACACCCCCAGACAGTGGTCTCCAGGAGGGAAGAGATCTGGGCCTGTTCTCTTCACCCCTGCTGTATCCTCAGCAGCCAGGATGTAGAGTCTGTCCTCACGGAGAATCAGTCTGTACAGAGTGAAGATGCCGTTGTGTTTTCCGCTCTTCTGTCGAAACTTCTATGACATTATGCTCCTGTTCTCACAGAAGCATTGGCAGCTCTTCAAATCAGAAAAAAATCAGCTAGACGTAGATGCAACAGTCTGTCTGGGAGCGCCCGTGTGCTGGGGACAGAAGTTCCTAATCATGTTTAAATGTAGAGCCCTCTGAGGGTGTGACCAAAAAACTATGGCTATTCTGCCCCAGGGCGACAAAACAGACTTGTTCCTAAACACGTATTTCTTCCAGACCTTCAGGGAGCTCCCAGTTACGCATGCCCCTCCAGTTAAGACCCCCAGCTTTAGACCAGTGACCCTTTTCCTTCTTAAGTCACCCCTCTCCCCCAAAGATGTTTCAGGATTGATGCAGGGGTCACTAAAATAACGTTTCTGTCTTCATGTGAACGCATCGGGCACGGTGCTTACCGCGACCTTGGTTTCTCACTGAGGGAATGAATTTGCCGCCTGCTCCTGCCAAATGAGGTGGCCGTGGTCCACTCCACGAGCGCCCCCTGCCCCAGGAAATGGGCAGGAGGAGGGTAGGTAGAGGCAGCCCAGAGAACAGGGCCTGCGGGAGCAGGAGAACGCTCCGGGCCAGCTTCTCAGGCCTGCCTGCCACCACAGTCCAGATGCCCACGACTAGCCTGCTTATTTGTCTTCTCTGCATTTCCATGAGGCCAATATGCCCTTAGAGTAACATTTTCCATCCCCTGAGTTGAGTTGACCTGAGTGAGACTTGGTTCTTCCCAAGAAGCAGAGTCTGAAGAGCGCAATGCCCAGAGCCCATCTGTCCCGTGGCCAAGGGCTGCCAGTAGGGGCATCTCCTTGGCAGAGGGAAGGGTCCTGGGAGCAAAGCTGCCACCAGGACAGTCTGGGCTCCTCACTGCCCGAGATCCCAGCTGAGGTCCTGGGCTCACCGAGGGCTTAGCCCCCTGCAGCTTTCAAACTCTGTTTGATGAGAAATTTCCTATTGGTGGAAACACCTGTAAACACTATTATCTTGAGATTCCCATTGGGAAGAAACCAAGACAAAAAAAAACCAAGGTAAAAAACGGGGCAAGTGATCGGTTTGCCTTCTCCAGTGTCATACTCTTGGGAGTCATTTTCCTGTTTCCCAAATCCTACAAACCGTTCTTACATTTTGACTGCACTTCTCATTCCACACCCCTGACTTCACCAGCAACCCTCTCCACCTCATCCTAGCTCTCCTGGTGTGGATCCCACATCCTGCTTCGTAAACCTGAACCTCTGCCCCCCGGGATGCCCCAGCACCGTGGGTAGCCCACGGGTAGACACGAAGTTAATTCTTCTTAATCATCGGTGGGTGCCCAGCATGGTCCCCAGTAGCATTCTCTGATGGCAGACTTTCCAGTCCCCAGCCCTGGCTGCCAGCACCCCTCCCATATCCAGCCATCCTGCGCTCACAGAGGAGACGCCATGACCCTCGGCACATAAAGTCACACATGCAGCTCCTCTATGTCTAGGAGGAGCCACAGGACTGGCTCTTGACAGTGGCAATGAGGGATGTCACATCTAATCCCGGCCCATACGCCAGCTTCCAGCACACTCTCCCTCATTCCCTCCTGCTATAACCCAGAAGGCTGCGTGCTGGACTGATGGTTTCCCAGGTTGGAAGGAGCCAGATCTTGGGACAACTGTGTGTAGCAGAGCCCTTCCCAACCTCCAGACACATCAGGAGGTGACACGAATGAGCACTAGAGTTTTACTGTGACAAGACACTGAGATTTCAGAGTTTCTTTATTTCGGTGGCCTCACTTGGCCTACCCTGATAGAGGGGGCAAATGGGTAGCTTATAGGGTCAGATGTGTTTTGTTTTGGACCAGGCAAACATTTCTTAAATTGGAATTTAATTGCCCGACAGTATATGCCTGCTCATTTGCCACAATCCCCACCACTCCCTATTGCTTTATACCCTGCCACTTCATGTGTTTACCTGTCTATCTCCATTAAACATTTGGGTTTTCAGGCCTAGAAAGCTTTGGATGGAAATCAGCATTTGACAAATGTTTCAGATCTGTGTCATCTCATCCTGTGACATGTTTAGGGGATAACAGAGGCTCAAGGAAATAAAAGAAGCAGCATAGCCTGTCAAGGGAGTGGGTGCAGACAGCTGGGGTTACAAGATGTAGGATGGTGTGGTAAGAAATGGTCTGGCTTCTAAATCAGATGCTTTGGTTCTGGTTTTGGCCCTGTCACTTAAAAGCAGCATGACTTCCACCAAATCACATCTCACCTCAATTTCCTCATTTTCAAAATAGAGACTTTTTGTTTTTAAGATTTTATTTGTTTACCTATCTTAGAGAGAAAGAGAGAGAGAGAGAGAGAGCAGGAGAGGGACAGAGGGAGAGAGAGAGAGAATCGGAAGTAGACTCCCTGCTGAGTGCAGAGTCCAACTCAGGGCTCAATCCCCCAACCCTGAGATCATAACCTGAGCCGAAACCAAGAGTTGGTCATTCAACTGACTGAGCCACCCAGGTGCCCCCAAAATAGAGATTTTAAGTGGTCTCTGAGGTCTCCTTTAGCTTCAGAATGCTGAGTGCAGCTCGGGCTGCCAGAACAAAACACTGACTGGGTGGCTTGAACAACACATTTATTTTCTCACATTCTGGAGCCTGGAAGTTCGAGGCCCAGGCTGAGTCAGCTCCTGGTAAGGACCCCCTTCCTGGCTTGTCTGCCTTCTTGTGGTGTCTTCAAAGGGCAGAGAGCTGTGGTGTCAATTCCTCATCTTCTCTTAGCTGGGCCCCTGCTCAGGATATCAGGGCCCCTCCCTGTGACCTCCTTTAACCTCTGTCTCCTCCTCATTTCCAAATATACACATTGGGTGTCAGGGTTTTAACATACGAGTTTGGGGAGCAGGGGATACTCAAGCATTCAATCTGTAATAGATTCTGTTTTCTTCAGGATGTTCAGAGGAGGGAATGGATAAATAGTATTTTTATGTGTCCAGGGCAGGGAGCAGGCAGGGAAGGTGATTGGCCAGACCTGCTGAGTCAAGGGGGTACTTGGGAGCCAGAGGTGTTCACTTCTATTAAAAATGGTTATCCTCAGGGCCCCTGGGTGGCTTAGTTGGTGACATGTCATGGTCTAGGGCTTCTGAGATCTAGCCCTGGGTCCTGTCCGTGCTTGGCGGTGAGCCCTCTTCCCCTCTCCCTCCGCTCGTCCCCTGCCCCACACACTCCTTTTACTTCAGTGAGCCACTAATCCTCCTGAACATGCCACTACACAAGATAATGCAGATCTGAAATAAATAAGTCTTTTAAAAAAATGGTTATCCTCATTCCAGATAGCTTTGAGCCCAACATGTCATTCTGAGGTTGACCTTGAAAGACCTCGCTGAGACAGAGCAAAGTCAGCCCTGCCCATGTGCACCCCTGGCCCAGAGTCAGCAGGCTGGAGGCCTTTGCCACTTGTGCTCTGATTTTCTCTTCAGTTTGGAACATAGACACTCTCTTGGTACAGACTGCAGGCTTTTTCCATTTCTCAGGTAAAGGGCAATACTCCTAGCCCATCCAAAAAAAAAAAAAAAAAAAAAAATACCAGGAGAAATAATCAGTGGATGCTGAAATGCACTAGAATTCTGAAATGCAGAAAGCATAAATCACGACAGATTCTGAAATATCAAAGCATCTGTTTTGCAGCACTGTGTGTGGCACTGGGCGCTCGGTCCCTTTGTCTGGTCTCTGCAAAGGAAAACGTCCAGCGACACCAAGGGTAAGCTGAGAGTTCCCAGCCCAGCAACGCCATGAACTTGACAATCAACCACTCGGTCTTTTCAAACATGCAGCATTCCCAGAAGCCCCCCCCTCCCGCCAAGCTTCCGAGGATAGATCTGGCGTAACCTGGCTGTTATTTACAGTACTTTGGTGACTTAGAAGGACCTGGCATCCCCAACAAGACACTGATCCTTCACAAGACCATGGAATTCAGCAAGAAGCCAGGACTTCCTCCATCCCATTGTGCCTGTGGGACTCTGGACATGTCATCTGACCTCTCGAAGCTTGTGCTAGACATCTGACAGTGGGGGGTTGACTAGATGAAAGCAAAGGAGCTTTTGGCAACTGCCGGCATTTTTCAGAGAAGGTGTTTTAATAGCTGAGCTAAAGCTACCTCAGAAGGTCCAGGAAGGACAGCGCCATTGTGTGGGGATCTGGAATTCTCCTGCAAGAAGAAAATCCTGTAGGGTAGAATTTGTTCAAGAGCCCTGGGGCCTGATGAGCTAGCCGTGTCTTCTTCCCATAGCCCTGTGCCTGGCCCACGGACACTGTCCAGATATCACAGCTGACATAAAATGGGGCCTATGGGACAGCAAGGTCACAAACAGAGTGAGGCCCATCTTGGGGGGAGGGGTCTCTCAGCAGGGCAGGGACCCCAGGCAAGGCCATGCAGCAAGGGGGGAGCTACCACAGGAGGCAGGACATGGCCTTCACCCGTCCTCCTTAGAGACCAAAGGGAAAAGGGAAGAGCCTGCTGTTGCTCTGAGAAATCAGCTGTCTACAGGAGCAGCTGAGTTGAAAAAGGATTCCTTCTGTCTGCTATTATGCTCCCCAAGCAAGGAAAGTTGGAGTCCACATGTTCCTGTTGCGATCCCCTTTTCTTCTATGCTCTGAGAGCCTATATCAACCCTGGAAACTGGCTGTTCATACACAGACCCGGGCCATCCTTTACAGCGCGATGACGCATGGGCAAGGACGGGGGGGCCGGGTCAAGGGTGTCCAAGACAGACCGGGAACTGAGTCAGCTGGAAACCCCTGGAACAAGGCGGGCAGTAAACAGAGGCATCCGTGAATAGATGGAAATGGAATTTCTATTATCCAAACACCCACAACACCAGCGAGGAAGATTTACAGCAGGACTTTGGGAAAGACAATTCCCTTGGCTAAAAAGCTGGCTTGGGTTTCCCGGAGCCACAGGACACCCACTCACCATGCTCCAGCTGCCCTGAGCTCTCTTGTCTTCCTTCCACCTGCCCTATCTCCGCCTCCACTTCCTCAACACCCACTCCCCATTAACCCGTTGCAGTCAAGGTCATACTCCCACCGTTTACTGGAAGGCTTTCCACAACCACAGACGACCTATGTGATTTATAACACTCACTCCTCGAAAGCTCCTTACCATGCGTGTGAAACTCTGTCCTCTGTGTCTTTGAGGGCTCTTCCCCTCTCCACACAGCCTAAGTTCTTCACAAGATCCTGTCCCTGGCCCTCTTTTCCTTTTGCCATCTTTCCCTCGTGTGTCCATGGCGATCCCATGCACTCCAGGGGCCTCTCTCCCAGCCATGAGCCCATCCCAGGCAGAGCCCTCTGCTCAGACACCACCCCGCCTCCCCAAGTCAGAGGGCTACCTTTGTGATCATTTGAACCCTCCTCATACACCCTTCAGTTGCTTTCCAGCATTTCTTTCCAAGTGTCCAACTCCAATGTTTGCTGCCTTTAAAAAAAAAAAAAGTACTTCTCTTACCTTTATTCTTAAAGGGATATGTTATTCCTTCTGTGTTTTCAAGGCGTCCAAATAACTGAATTCTCATTGAGCCCTTACTCAATCATTGCTGTGATTCTACCTTCAAAACCCCTAGCGGAGAATCTCACTTCGGACCATGTCAGAGTGAACAAAGGGGGATCTGGGCAAAACATATGAGATGGCTCTTTTCAGACATTGGACGACAGGCAGGAGGGCGGTGGGTCCCTGAGAGGCAAGGTCTATAGGCTCTTAGCTTTCTTCCCGAAGGCGCTTTCTGCCCCCAGCTGATGAGAAGTATCCAAGCAGAAAGGAGGTCTGAGGAGATGGGAACAGGAGAGCTGGGGCCAGCTGTATGTGGCGTGCGGCCAAGGAAAACGACAGGAAGGGACTATGAAGAGAAAGGGTCCACGGGTTTGCATAGGGGCTCCCTGAGTTTGTTACTAAACGTTAATCCTGGCAAATACAGAAAGAGCTCCGTGAGCAGGGCGGGGAACCAAAAGGGTGCGCTCAGCTGAACTCAACGCAGGGCGAGGACATATTCAAGCCCCAACCAGAAAAAATGGAGACATGTGATAAACACTGTGAAACCCCAAAAGGCTGAGTGTTTTGGCATGCTGTTTCTGCACCTGTTGAGATAATTATATGGTCCTCCCACATAATGGGGTGGTAATATATCGGTAAGGATATTTGCATCTATATTGTGCATCTCTCTATATATATATATACGAGGGAAAATGCTTAACAGTTTTTTATTCTCCTAATGTCTTTGTCAGGTTTTGGAATTGGGTGAAGCTCGCTTGGCAATGTTCTCTTCTCCTTTGTTTTTAGAAAGAATCTGTGTCCCTTCAATAAATCAGTGTAATTTTTAAAGGGACTCTTCTAGAATAAAGCAGTCTTAAGGGACATAAAAACAAGTTGCCATCTTGGATTTAATGCTATTTAGATAAAGCAACAATAAATGTAATGTTTTGGCTAATTGGAGAAATTTGAATATGGTCTGGTTATTTTTTATGAGTTCAAAATTATTGAAATGGAGGAGCGAAGATTGTTAAAAAAACTACAATACGGTATATACAATTTGATCTGATTTTCACTAAAAATACACATCTACCCATGTGTTACATGTATGTGTGTGTGTGAGTGATATACATGCACAGATAGTATTACCGTAAAATCTCATTTTGGTAAAAAAAAAAAAAATAGGTACTGTGTATATACCCAGGTATCTTTACCTACCTGATATATACATACATATTTGTTGTGTATACAGCATTATCTTATTTTGGTTAAAACATAACATATATGTGCACACACATACATATATAGAAAAAGAGCCAGGAGGACATGCCTAATCCTTTAAAAGTGTGATATCTGGGTCGTGGGAATATATGATTTTTATCATGCTTTGTTTTTTAACTTTAAAAAAATCTTAGTCCTTACAAAGCATACAGGTAGCAGTTTGTATAAAAAATGATGTCGTTGGAGGCTGGGAAGGACTCCGCTCTACACAGTTGCTCAAAGATCTGTCTCCTTCCATCCTGGAGAACCACCATCCCCAACACACCGCCTTGCAGGCTGTAGCAGGAGGGGATGAGAGAGAAAGAGTCGGCAAGAGAGCTGGCTTGTGGGACAGGCTCCTCGCACAAGAAAAAGTTGTTGTTTCGAAATCAGACCACGCTTCAGCATTAGGTCAGTCCCTAGCGCAGGCCCTCATGCCATCTTGTCGAAAAAATGGACCCCATCCTTGACCCTCAACCACCACAGTCCATTCTACAGTCACTACCTGGTTAATCCCCCTAGAAGGGGAGTGTCGAGGGGTGCACTCCATGGAGTTCTCCATCCATCTCCATCGGGGTTCCAATGTTCTCATTCCTCCAGGAACGGATCCTGACCAGCATCTCTGAGCTCATCCCCAGTGCCCGCCCGTATCTCACACCCTGCTCGGCCTGCCCTCTACCACTTCCCCAGCCTCGCACTGGCCCCTGAGCGCACCCTCCTGCTTGAGACACTAGACTGGGCCTCTGGGGATTCTGCCTTTCCTCCCATGCCAGCTCTAGGGTGCCTTGCGCCAGAGCCGGCATGCCCACCCACCCAATAAGCACCTTCCCTCTGAGGTTCTGTGTTCTATTTATAGCTTCTTTTACTTTGAGATTTTATTTATTTATTTTAGGGAGAGAGAGGAAGAGAGCATGCTAGAGTGAGCAGAGGGGAGGGGAAGAGGGAGAGAAACAAGCCGACTGTCCCGAGCGAGAAGGGGTCACCAGGCTCCATCTCAGCACCCTGAGATCATGACCTGAGCTGAAATCAAGAGGCAGACACTTAACTGACAGAGCCACCCAGGCGCCCCTTATTTATAATTTCTAATGTTAACATTGATGTGTGTTGTCTGTCTCCCCTAATCAAATATCACCTTTTGGAAGGCAGACCTTCTTATTCGGTTTTCCATCATTCATGGGACTGGTTCTATTTTTGGCATAAAGTAGTTCTATACAATAGTAAACAGATAAACCAATAATGTTCTCTAATTAAGAGAATAGCCTCATTCGAATATTTTATCCAAGTTCTAAAATAGCTCTTAAAGGACAGCAAATTATACTTTTTTTCCTAAAAGGGATAGAATGTACCCTCCAGGCTCACATATCTTACAAAACCAAGATTAGTAAATGATCGTGAATGATATTCTCTGATCTGTGGTGAAGAGCGGATGTCAAAATCTGTTCAGAGGACTCATTTGTGCCTCCTCTTTGGAAATGGCACTCCTAATGCCTGACTGAGAAGGTGGGATTATCCTGTTTCTCAGTCACTTTGTTTCTCCTTTGTAACTACAATACTGCACGCTGCTTGCCTTCAACTTTGCAAATCCCTTCAGGCTTAGAGATAAGCGCTTGTGGGGAAAGAGGAAAGAGCCAGACGTCTCAGTCACCAGCAGGAAAACGGTTCTGTTTTCCGTGGAGAAGATTGAGGCCGTGGTCCTGCAGGGATTCACTGGCAACAGGAAAGGAAACCATTAGAGAAACAGCTCTTAACCTCAGGAAGACAAACACAATTTCTCTGAGTTTCCCTTAGCACCAAAGAAAAATAGTGAAAACGTAGTACAGAACTGCCTCCCAGAGTTGTGACTGTGATAAATTCCAGAGAATTCTCCAGAGCATCCTGTCCATGGGCCAGAGTTTCAGAGAGAAGGGGGTGACGCCTCCACCATCAGGCCAACAGGCACTCCAGGACAGGGCCAGGTGTCGTGATACATAATACTCTGTTAGGAAGTCGGGCAGCCTCTTGAGGTGGGCAATGTGTTAGAGCCGCCCAAGTAAGCTAATACAGCCCTAGGGATGAGTAGAGCTGAGATCTGAACCCAATGAACCCCACCCCAGAGCCTGCCCTCTGGACTGCACCCCACCTTCTCCCTGCCCCCAAGACACCAGATCATAACTTCGGAAGTGTGGCCTGGTTGCTGTGGCTTTTAGAAACTCCCGAAGAGACCTCCTGAAGATGGGCGTAAGCCCTGTCTCCACAGCCTTTTATCTACTGAGAATAAGCTTGGTGGCTTAAGAGACCCAGACAAATCCCAGGAATATTAGAAAGAGGACACTTCCGTTCCCCTCCTGTGTGCTTACGGCGCTCCACCAGCTGTAACACTCTAGGCCTCGCCTGGCCCCTGTACCTTCTCACTCTTCCCTAAGGGAGAAGCAATACAATGCCGTCAGCAGTGTGGGATGAACTTCGCTTCACAGCTTCCTGAGCTCTTCTCCCCAGGGCAAGCTGGTGTGCAGACAGCAAGCGTTCTCTGCTCTCCTCTACCTGAGTCTTGCGGGGGCGGTCCCCTCGAGGTAGGGCGGCCTGGCCTGGCCTGGCCTGGCCTCATGATGGCTGTGCCCGGCTAAGAATGATGCC
Source organism: Lutra lutra (assembly GCF_902655055.1). Classification (NCBI taxonomy): domain Eukaryota; kingdom Metazoa; phylum Chordata; class Mammalia; order Carnivora; family Mustelidae; genus Lutra; species Lutra lutra. The sequence goes on along the minus strand of NC_062291.1, from coordinate 880,290 downwards.
TCATTCTGGAGTTATTAAGCACGTTTTACCCTTGTACTTCACCATGACCTAAAATTAAACCCCTGAAAAAGCCCAACACAGACACCAAACCCCCACGTGATGACGTGCAGCAAAGCCTGAGAAGCTCTGTCCTAGAAAATATGCCTTTTCTTTACGACCGACCCCTGACTCCCCACCACTGAGAAAGGCGCTGAGCAACAGGACCCAGTAAGTAAAGTTTTTGGGCCTAAGCAGCAGCGTAAGGGCATTGTCACACACCGCAAACGCTCAGATTCTCTTCAATGAATTTTCTTCCACTGTACAACGAACGTGCCGGACTTCAGCCAAGGTTTCCAAGGGCCCTCCTGCCGGGTGCTCAGAGCCTGGGAGCCACAGCAGCACTTCCTGAGAGGCAGACGCTGAGACAGACACCGTGTCCTTTGCACGGCTTATGACTTAACTGGAAAGAAAAGAGAACGCACATGTGAAATAGTGGGACAGGGCAGCTGGCCCACATCGGCGGGGAGTTACAGACTCCAAGAACTCTCCAAGGAGAGAGACATTCAAGGAACCGGCAGTCAGGGCAAGTCCAGGGAGAAGGTGGCTTAGCCATCGGGGTCAAGGTCATGGCCCTTGGAATGCTTTGGAACAGAGAGACCTGGAGAGAGAAAAGACTCTGTTTCTGTCTGGCCACCCCCCGCCCCAACCGGAATCCTCCGAGGCATCTTAGTTTCAGTTGTTGATGAGAAAATACTGAACCACATTTCTAGAAAAAGCTTTAAATACTTAACATTCTCTGCATCTCCTGATATTTCCAGAGCATGTTTTGCTCCGAGTTTCGCAAGCACCGTGAGTGGGCAGAAACACCTCGCAGGGAAAGTAGGCTGAGGTGTGGGGTGACGAGCCGCTCAGGACTCCCGGCTGGGCCATCACGCCCTCCTCACCACACGCTTGTCTGTCTAACCAGCCCTGGACCGTTCTCCTCAGCAGCCCCGGTGCCAAACAGTGGGAACTCACCCTGGTGTCCCCGAGAACGTGGATGGAATAGAGACTTCTGTGCCAGCATTGCCCATTCCAGCTTTTCCTAGGTGGCATTCCAGGAGATCAAGCAGAGCGCTGAAGAACTCACCATTTGTCTCCCTCCTACCTGCGGCGCCCAGCTCCTCCTTCACGAAGCAGAAGGAATGTTCCTCCGCCAAACCCCTAGCAGCCTTGGCAGGAGCCGCCAAGATGAGGCGGCTCCGTGGCCATCCATCACCATTATCATTCTCATAATCTCTATCATCATCTAGAGGAAAAGGGGCTGTGTGTTTTGTTCCCTCTGACTGACAGATCCATTTATACAACTGTCTAAACAAGACTAAAAGGAAAATGCTCATTTGCTTTGAATAGAACCAAAAAAACCCCACAGACTTCTCAAGTTTAAAACAAGCTGAGCTGCTGATTTTAATATTAAAATCTGAAGTTAAGACTGCAAAGAACTGGGAAGGGCTGGCCTCGACCTGATTCTGAGGGCTCCCCAGCAGGACTGCCCTGGGGTTCCACTGATGAGAGATCATTTCTTTCTCCATTGTCTTCTAACTATATTCTTGGGGACCCAACTGTCTCTGACATCCCAAACCCGTCATTTACACATGAATGGTGGGTCTGTTGGCAGAGTGGCCTAGATTAGACACACCCAGGCTAGCACCACAAAGAACAGGACTTCGAAACAATGAGGAAGGGGTGGGGGGGGGAAGTGCCAGTCATACAGGGATGAGTCCTGTTGTCTTCACTACACAGCATGAAACCTTCTCCGCAACGTCCATTCCAACATCTTGGGTAGGACGCTCCAAAGGCAGCGTCGGGTCCTTCTTCAGGGAATGAAGGGGGGAAATTGGGGCATGGAGAGAGCAGGAGCCATGTGCCAAGTCACAACAAAAGACACATTTGGGTGGGCCTCACGTAATTTGGAATCCACTCAGTAATCTCCGTGGTCCGCTCGTTGGATGAGTCTCAGCTTATCTTCTTTGCAGAGATGTATCAAACGTTCAGGGGTGTCTCAGAGAACCCCTAGGAGGGTCATGCCAAAAGGGCATGCACCCAGAAACGGTGCCCCCAGCACAGCACAAAATCCCTCTGTGATGTCCCTGCTAAGCCTTCGAAGGGGACTAAAATAGGCTGAACCTTGGAGGCAATCAATGCAACCTTCATGAAGGCGGGTAATAGAAGCGAACGGACTCTTCTGAGGAAACTACTGCAGGTGCCCCGCCCCTTACTCCAGTGCTCCTGTCTGCACTGCTGATTGGACCCACAGATCTGGGGCCCAAACTGCCCCATAAATTGGGTCTTTCCCCTTTGTCCCACTTGGACTTGATCTTTTCTGAGTGGTTATCCCTGGCCGTGTGTCCCAACCCGCTCCTGGCCACAGACCCATACCACAGGGCTTTGTGCCTGCACTTCTGACCTCCTGTGACCCCTGCTGCCCCCCCCATAACAAATTTTCCAGGACATATGGCTGTTCCCATTGTCCCCGCCTCTCGACAGAGCCCAGGTGGATCACCAGAGTCCCGTGCTTGGGCCTCCAGGCTCTCAAATATAATCTGACTTTAAAAAAGAGGGGAAAAAAGGTTCCATTGGCCTTTTTGAGCTCAGAACTATGTGGCTCCAATAGTTTGGGATCAAACCAGAGGTGAGTAGGTAGGTTCCAGGCACGTGGTCACATCTCACAGCTGCAGCGGTGGGCTCCTCCGCCCATCGCTGAAAACAACTTGACAGGACACAACATAAGTTGCTTTCATTTCTTGGTTTCCTGCAGCTCCAACCACAATCCAGACTACAGCTCCCTTTTTTCTATTAGCCCACTCTCCTTCTTTAGTGAGATAGGAAACCCTTTCTGAGTGTCTTCCAGGAAGCCCTCGACTGTTCCAGAAGTTCTCTGGCAGAGCCAGGGAGGTGGTCATGAGAGACTGGTGCGCTTTCCATTTGGGAACGTTGTTCCTGTTCCTAAGAGTTTATTTATTTATTTATTTTTTAAAGATTTTATTTATTTATTTGACAGAGAGAGATCACAAGTAGACGGAGAGGCAGCCAGAGAGAGAGAGAGAGGGAAGCAGGCTTCCCCCTGAGTGGAGAGCCGATGTGGGACTCGATCCCAGGACCCTGAGATCATGACCTCAGCTGAAGGCAGAGGCTTAACCCACTGAGCCACCCAAGCGCCCCATCCTGTTCCTAAGAGTTTAGTTTGGCCTTTCTCTGAACTCGGAGCTGACTTTGATAGACCAGAGGGGAGACAAAACAGGTATGGTAATAGTTCTCAACCCATGGTGAATTTGGGAGTCACCTGTTAAACAGAAAAATAACTAGGCCCCATCTCCAGAGACACTGGTGTGTAATGTGTAGGGCACGGCCCAGGACCTGCATCATTACCAAACTTCTCCAGTGGGTCTGATATAAATGTTCTGTAGGCCCCATTCTGAGAAACACTGAGTTAGGATCAGAGGTAAAAAGCATTAAATGTGTTTCTTAGTTACCTGCTGTAGTGACCCTGTCTTTAATTTTCTGTATTTCTGATGCTTTAACATCTGGGACCTTGTTGATCCTGGAGGAACTGACCTCCTCTGCATTGGTCAGTTCCCGGAGATAGTAGACTATTCACAGACAAGCCTGCTTTTCAAATGCAAATCCACAAATTCAGAACCCACACCCAACCATGCTCAGGGCCACTATCCCTCTGCCCTGATCACCCTCAGCCAGACAACTGGGGACAACTCTTATGGCCCAGAGCCCACTGAAAATGTTCAAACTAGTTAATCTTGAGCCTCGTAATGTGGCTTCACCTGTTCCTTTTTGCAGAAATCACAGTAAAGGCTCTTGCCCACATTCCCCTCTCCCCCTCTGTCTCCTGATCAGTCCTGGTACTTTTTCAGGTACCCCTCCATCTCCCCACCCTCCTGCGTTGTGATGTGCCCCCTCCTTTTGGGAACTGAGTAACAATGTCTCTTTTCAATGTCAATCATCTCTTGTTGGCTTTATTAGGCCTCAGTTTTTCTACAAATAACTGTATTTTTCAATATGTGAAGCTTGAATTCTGGATGGAGAGATCAGTCATGAGTATAAGAAGACAACTCAGAATTTAAAAAAAAAAAAAAATAGCCCAAGAGGCGAATAGATAGTTCAGAAAATCTGCTTTTGGAAGGTGTGATGTCACCATGCCGGGGGGTGAGGGACAGCTTCAGAGAGCAGGCAAACCCAAGCAGGGCGTCAAAAGGAGCATGGGACTAACCAAAATGTCTCTTGGCTCCCAGCACTGTTCTGTGGTCTTCATATGCAGTAGCTATCTTCGACCCCCAGCAATTGTGTTAAGAGTTTCCTCTTCCTCAAGAGGCAGCACCTTACAGAGATGAGCACTGTGCCCACCAGAGTCAAGGGCCTGGCTCTAGTCCTTATGGGTCATGAGATCATCAGTAGCAACATGGTAGCTCGCTTCCCATGCCTCGATGTTCTCACCCAGTCAGTGGGAATGATGTCAGTACCTTTCTCATCAAATGTTGGGAACTAAATGTGAGGATTAAGTGTGTTAACACCCCAAAGCATTTGGAATGGTGTCTACTTCTTATCAAGAGTGTGTTGTTTATGGTTATCTCATCCTACTTATGGGGAAATTGAGGCAAAAATAAGTCACTTGCCCAAAATCACTCAGCTAGTGTTAGAACTAGATGGGAGGCAGCATTCTAACTACGGAGCTGATATTTTGAGCCACTAGAGGAAGCTACAGTAATTAGCACTTTATAATGATAAATATTATTAAATAAATGAAGGACGGCTTTCCTTCACAAAGGAAATGACATGGCTCAGGACTGAGGAACAAGAATGTTCATGGAGGGTTTAAGGAATAAAGAGTGAAATAGTGTGGCTGGGTGAGAAGTAGTGGGAAATATAAGTAGTAAGAAGTAATGTTGGGACCGTATTGAGCCGCGAAGTCTCACGAAAGAGAATGAACCATAGCCTGTGAGGTAGGCATGCCATGGAGACTCTTTGGTTGGCTACCAACATTGGCAAGGCATCTTCTAACCAGGTGGGGGAGCAAAGGGTGGATTGACTGGGACAGAGACTGGAGACTGTGTAACCATTTAGAGATGGAGCTATGTGGTTAGCACCGAGAACAAGAGAGGAAAGCAAGAGGATCCGTGAAGGCAAGATTGACGGTATTTGTTGTGTGATGAGAACCTGGAAAAGCCAAAGAGGGAACAGTCCCAGGCATGATCCCTGTCTTTCCTAAGGGTTAAGTTCTTAAGCAATGTAACTTCTACTTCCTTCCATCTTTCCCTCATAATTTAAGTGTAGCAATGGCTTCATTTCAAGACGAAGCCCATGCTACCATATTGGTTTTAAGAAATCACATCCTTACTATGCTGTGATTCTAAACTAAAGACTCATAAATAACACAGTTTTCTCTCATTCTTAAACCTGTTATAACTAACACACACTCATTAAGTCATCAGAATGTGCAAGGAAATTTTGGGCATAGATCACCAAAGTTGCAACCATTTAGAGTTTATATGTTAATATTTTGGAACTCTAAGTCAATTTAGAGAGAACAGCTAATCCAACACTTCCTCTTATCAAAGCCAAAAACAGGGAAGGGTCTTGTCATTTGTTTGCTTGGCAGAGAAAAGGGGAAGCAGACTCCTGAATGCTTATCAAACATTTTAGCAACTTCTGTCTTTTCAGCAGGAAAGAAAAAAGTATTAGATTTAAGAAACATTGATGGTTGGTAATTAACAAAGAGTCATGAAGAAATGATAGTGAGGATGGTTTCAATTCATTTATTTTCTCAAAACAATTTGTTGGATGCCTCAGGAGGCCAGACATGGCTCAGGGCATAGGTACCAGTAATGGGCTAAGTGTCCAAAGACTGGTTCTCCTGAAGCTGACTGTCTAGTGGGAGAGATAGATTTTGTATTTACACACATGCATATGTGCATACCCACAAAACGAAAATGCTAGGTACAGCCAGACAGTAATGTGCAGTGAAGACAGAGGAGAGGATGATGGCCGTGGCAAGTCAAAAAAGGTCGAGAGGACCCTCGTAAGGCAGTACCACATCAAGAAATGGGCTTTTCTAGCTCACATGGCCTATGGGCACCAGTGGGCTATGCTTCTAAGAGCTTCTCCCTCTGTACCTGGGTCATCCAAAGGGCATGAACAAGTGGAGGCTGTTCTGGATGACTCTGCCAAGGACCAGGTCCGGGGACCAAGGGCCTCTCGTGGAGGGACCCTCTTCCAGTTCTTGCTTACACTTCTGATGCCTCCTGGTCCTCAACACTCAGGGCTCAGAACTCAGCCAGGAGGCAGCTAAATAATTCTATGGGTTGTATCGAATGTGGACAGGGTTCTAAAACTCCAGGAAAAGACCCTAATCCTACATAGTGGGTATCTATGGGCAAGGATAAGGACATCCACCCACAGGGGGCTGCATCCATGCAGGACGGCTGCAGGGGGCTTAGGGCGGAAGAGTTGGAGGCCTTTCACGGTGTTGGACAAGCTAGCCTGCTGCTAAACCTCCATGGGGCAGTCAGTGCACCAGGCGAAGAAGGGGAGACCTAAAGTATGGCCAGCTGGGGCAGTGTGCATCCCAGAGGCTGCCTCTCCCCTCCCATCCACCTTGAGGGCTTATGCATCCAATGAACAGTCTCACTAGATGTGCTCAGGGAACCTCAGATCCCAGGAATGTTAGTAGAGTACCTCCCTGTGCCTACTGCCTGCCTATCTCTGCCTGGTCCCTGGGAAGTGGTCCCCAAAGTGAGGCCCTAGGCAGGAGCAGCAGCTGCACCGGACACGTGTTAGAGACGCAAACACTAGGGCCAGCTGCAGACCTACTGAGTCCACAGCTCCACAATGGGGCATCTGCGGTTTGGCAAGCCCTCCAGGGCACTCCCGCAAACTCTGACCCAGGGTGCCCTCTCCTTGCAGATGCTCCCACAGTGTACGTGGGCTGGGTCTCGGCTAACCCCACCCCCCAGCCCGATCTGGCAGAGCCGGACTACAAACGCCTTCCTCTCCAACACGTTTTGGAAGAAAAATGTCCAGGCTTGCCAGTTTGCCACTCGCCTGACTCCCTGCAATGACTATTAACAGCGCAGCTTGCCTCTCCTGTGAGCGGTAAAGACTAGAAAGGCGGTGGGGAGGAAGCTGGAGAAAAGGGCAGACGGCAGGTTCCTGGGGGCTGAGAGGAGGTGGGAAGCCTGTGTCAGGCCTGTCACTGCCTCATTCCAGCCTCTAAGGAAGAACAATGAGAGCATCTCACTCTCACCCCACTGAAGGGGGCTCTTTCCTGAGACGGTAACAGCAGGGATGAGAATAAAGTCATATGAATGTACATCATGAAGACCTCTGAAGATTTCGAAGCCAGTTCTGTACAGAAATCACTAAGTGTAAACTCTGGAAGGGCCAAAATTCTATTCTATTGAGAAATGGTCTCTTGTCAGGCTTCTTACAGATTGATTAGGGGGAGAGAACACTTACTTCTTTTAATAAGATTTTATGTAAGAGCCAATATTTAAAACCAATACACTCTAACAGCATACCTTGAGGTGAGGGAGAGGTCAGAGCCAGCTGGGTCCCCAGCCCACCCCTCAGCCCTGCAAAGGCATCTGCACTCTTGGAGACCCTGGAACAGTTCTACTGAGCCCCAAAGCACGGTTTGGAAATAGGTGGTGTTCAGAGAGGGATGGCAACTTTATGGAAAGCTTCAGAGCCTCAGAGAGACAGGGCTTCTGCCTCACAAGATGGTAGGGACCAATGAGACCGTGGCTAAGAAAGACCTTTCCAAGAGAAAGTGCCCGCCTTCTCCAGGAGTCCAGGCAGGACCATGGTCACCATTCCATGGTGGCCCAAACAATGGACCCCAACAGGAGATGGGACATGGCACTTTTCAGGTGAGACCTTCCTGTATTCATCTGCTCAGGCTGCCGTGTCTCAGTGCCACAAATTGGGCGGTTTGAAGCCAGAAATTTATTTTCTCAAGTTCTGGAGTGGCAGTCCCCAGTCAAGGTGTTGGAAGTGTTGGCTTCTCTGGAAGCATCTCTCCTTGGCTTGTGGAGGGCTGTCTTCTCCCTGTGAGCTCCCATGGTCTTCCCTCTGTGCCTCTGTGTTCCAGTCTCTTCTTAGAAGGCTACCAGTCAGATCAAACAAGAGCTCACCTCAGCGACCTCTTTTTTACCTTGATTACCTCTAGGAAGACCTTTTATCCAAATACAGTCACATCCTGAGGTGTTAGGGTTGGGATTTAAACATACGAACTGGGGAGGGGAGCACAATTCAGCCCATAACTTTTCTCCAAAGTGCTTATCCACATACCGCGGGGAAGAGAACACTCCGGGGACCACGGGGAGGTCCCCGGCAGGCCCACACCTCCAGGCCACTACTCCTTTGGCCCCGACTGCCACACAGGGCCTGTTTGTCTGCCTCTCTGGGCCTGAGTTCTGCGGGATCCTGCCTGCCGCCCACAGTCCTCAGGACAACCTGGGACCCTGAAGGGAACTCCCCGGGGCCGTGGACTTTTTATTTCTGCACTTTGGTCATTTCTGAAGAGATCCAATGGCCTCTGAATGGCTAGACTTTTGTAAAAGGGCCCAAGGTAGTGAGGCAAGTGGGAGCAAAATGGGACCCGAGGCCATCGCCCCTGACCATATTCCACAGCATGTCTGTGTCCGTCTGCGGTCTACAGGACAGGGACCTGCCTGCCTTATCCTCCCTGAAGCCATCCCGGAGCCCTCAGGGCTGGCGGAGCCGCTCTGACCACCGACAGGCATGGCTGAGACAGTGGATCCCCTGAAAGGCCTCTCCTGAGGCTCATATCAGCCGCGTCTGCTTGGATTCTGGAACCCTTGTTCGTAGCACTTCCTCAGGGGCGGATTTACAAGGTGAGACTTCAGTTCCAGTCTCCAGTTTCCAGCGCTGTGAACTCGAGGCTCACTGCTCTGGGGTGTCAAGGCATCTCCAAGGGGGTCCCTTAAAAGGCTGAGGAGATGAAATCTGTTGGGCGTTGAACACGTTAAAGCCCTTTACAAGAATCGGGTCTTCTCTGGGAAAAAGGACGCCCTTTACGTGTTCATTCATTCTTTCCCTTGTTTTCCTTCTAGTCATTTCTGCCTTCCTGAGGGATTTTCCTCGTGAGCAGGTGTGTTGTTATAGGCTCCGGTTTACTCTCCTACCTCCCTCAGCCCCGGGCCCCCATGCAGTCAAGCGTCCCTCAAGAAACTCAGAGATCTCAGCACGTGGGATAAACTTGACAGGTCTCCAGAGAGAAGCGAGCGACAACCGCCGGTCCAGCCTGCTCAGTGGATGTAGGCGTCCTTCCTCCCGCATTGCCCGGCCCAGTCCGTGCTCTCTTGTCCTTCTGGGGCTCCCGCTCTGCTCCTCCTCGAAGGCCACAAACCAGCATGCCCTTCCAGAGAGTGCGTGGCCAAACGCCAACGTCAATTTCAATGCAAACGGCCAGAGAAATGCACTTGATTTACGGTGTGTGGTTGAGCGAAACGGCTTTCATGAGCCATCAGGAAACCAACCTTGAAGCAGCTCCTGGACCGAGCACGAGGTCCACCGGAGACTACTGTGGCTGAACTTCCGGAAGAGAGAAAACACAGCCTGATGTGGAGCGCGTTGCTCCCAGAGCCCGTCCTACAGAAGGTCACTAGACACTCCAGTCAAGGAGTTTCTCCTCAGTTCCCCAAGCTCTGCTCCCAGAAGGGCCTTGTCAGCTTTGGGAGCAGATGGCATTTCTTCCTGACCTGACAGGCAGGGGCTCTCAGACGATTCTCCGCTGGCTGCCCCTTGTTCCCACACAAGGATGGTCCCAGTGCAGCAGGGGGCTCTTTAGCAAATTGTCCCAGTACCCAAAACGACGATGATGGGCCTGCCTGGCACCTGGGGGCACTTTCTCCTGGAAAGGTCTTTCTCAACCACTGTCTCATTAGTCCCTACAATCTTGTGAGGCAGAAGCCGGGCAAGCACTCCTGCTTTGCCCTGACAGAGGCCAGGAGGCTGAGGAGTTGGCGTAGCTGTGTGCCAGAGGGCAACAGACAGGGCGCTGGGCTAGACCTCAGGTACCCTGCTTTCCGCGAACCCTGGCCTCCCTGGGAGGCACGATGCCCAAGGCCCTCAGAGTTCCCTGAGCTTACCTCCTGCAGCCCGTGTTGAAGATGACCCTCCGAGCACCTCCAGCGGAGCCTTCCAGGTCGGCCTTTCGAAAAGTCGTCTTCTCCGCCTGTCCCGGGGCAGCTTCAGGAAGCCTCTCCTTTAGGACCCAGCTGTCCTGCCCCACTTCCCCACCACCCTGGGGGCTGTGATGACTGACTGTAGGGGTGCTTGGTCTCCCAAGACTTTCTCAGGTGGAGGGGTTTCTAGGGGCTTCCTGCACACCCTCCCATCCTCTGAAAGGCTGCTGAGGGCCTTGAATTGGGCCTGAAATAGATGCCTGTAAAGATTCCTTCTCCAGAGCCTGGGTTGTCCCTTTCTACACCCAAGGTATTCTTTTAAAGAGCACAAAATAGGGAAATTTCTGAAAAGTTTCAGCATATCCTAGAGTGCCCCCCTCCGTGGCCCTTCCCAGAATAAAAGGGAAACAGTAAAGTCCTAACAGTTTGAGGCACTCTCTGATTTCAAAAACTGCACGAAATAGGCATAAGACTGAAACCAGTGCTCTGCCAAGTGTGAGCGCGCCTCACTGCGGGCTCAATTCTCAGGGTAAACACTGGCCCAGTGACGGCAGAGCCCAAAGTGAGCAAATCCCTCCCAGGAAACAATTCGGACTCGACAGAGAATCAACAGGGAGCATCCCACCAAGCCCAGGACCCCAAGGCAGGGAAGGCCCACTTTGGGGTCTCTGCTCTGTGAGCCTCCAGAGTGGCTCCCATCAGCCTCTTTTTGTTTTTTTTCAATTGTGATAAAATACACACAACATGAAATTTACCATCCGAACCTTTTTTAGGCGTACAGTTGAGTGGTGTTCGATACGTTGGTAACACCGTGTGTCCATCACCACCCTCCATTTCCAGAACTGTTTTCGTCTTGCAAAACCGAAACCCTGTCCCTATTTACTCCAGCCTCCCACCCCTGCCCTCCCAGCCCTGGGCAACCAGCATTCCACTTTCCGCCTTGGGCAAGTCAGACAGCTGCAGTGCCCCCGATGGGTGGAATCACCCCATGTTTGTCCTGTGACTGTGGCTTATTTCACTTTCCGTAATGACCTCAAGGTCCATCTGTACTGTAGCCTGTGTCAGGATCTGCTTTTTTTAAATAATTTTTATTAACATATAATGTATTATTTGCCCCAGGGGTACAGGTCTGTGAATCATCAGGCTTACACAGCACTCACCATAGCACATACTCTCCCCAGTGTCCATCACCCAACCACCCCCTCTACCCAGCCCAGCAACCCTAAGTTTATTTCCTGAGATTAAGAGTCTCTTATTATGGTTTGTCTCCCTTCTGATCCCTCCTGATCCCTTCTTGTTTCATTTTTTCCTTCCCTACCTCCCAAGCCCCCCACTTTGCCTCTCAAATTCCTCATATCAGGGAGATCATATGGTAATTATCTTTCTCTGATTGGTTCATTTCGCTCGGCATAATACCCTCTAGTTCTATCCACATCATTGCAAATGGCAAGATTTCATTTCTTTTGATGGCTGCATAGTATTCCATTGTGTATATATACCACATCTTCTTTATCCATGCGTCTGTTGATGGGCATCTAGGCTCTTTCCATAGTTCGGCTCTTGTGGACATTTCTAGGATCTGCTTCCTCTTTAACGCTGAGTAACCCACACTATCACACGCACGTCCCATACTTGGCCTGTCCATTCGTCCACTAATGGACACTGGAGTTGCTTCCCCCCTTTAGCTATTGTGCCTAGGGTTGCCGTGAACACAGGTGTACAAATGCCTCCAGACCCTGCTTTCATCTCTTTTGGGGGCATATCCAGGAGTGGACTCTCTGGGATATGTGGTTGTGGCTGTTGCATTTTTTTTTTTAAGATTTTATTTATTTATTTGAGAGAGAGAGAGAGAGAGAGAGGAGAGAGGGAACACAACTAGGGGAAGTGGGAGAGGGAGAAGCAGACTTCCCACTGAGCAGGGATCCCGATGCGGGACTTGATCCCAGGACCCTGGGATCATGACCTAAGCCGAAGGCAGACACTTAACAACTGAGCCACCAGCGCCCCTGTGTCTGTTGCCTTCTGTGAGGAACACCACACCATTTTCCACAGGAACAGCCCCAGGCCCCATATCTGACGGCACGGCTGTGTCACCCCAATTTCTCCACATCCTGCCAATGATTCTTCTTTCCTGCTTCATGGTGGTGGTGGTCATTGTTGTTCTTGATGGATGGTATCATCCTCATGTGTATGACATGGTCCCAGAAACCTCTTTTTAACCATGAAAGCTTTCCCCTTATATTAGTTCTGAAACAAAATCCCCAGGGTTAAAATAAGAAAACGACTTTACATCTGCCTTCTGGTTTCCAGTTAATAGAGTCCTTTAGACACATTACTTCATTTTATCTTTATAACACCATCAAACACTGTGACCCCCTTTGACAGATGAGTAGCCCAAGGATCACCAAAGGAAACTAATGTAGGGAACGCTCCTCTTCCCTCCATGTGTCCTACAAGGATGCATTTTTGCCATTTTCCCAGGCTCTAAAAGCACTCCCAGATGTTAGTTTCAGGCTTCAGCTCTTCCTTCTTTCCTCCACTCAGAGCTCCCCTCTCTGTTTTCACATCTCAAGTGTCTGGACCATGGGAGACAGTCTGGACAGTGGGGAGGCACTTGGGCTACAGAAGAGGCAGACAGGATTGGAGCCTGGCCCTGATTTACCAACTGTGGGACCTTGGACATGGTTTCAATAGCTCTGACTCTCTGTCCCCTTGGGGGTGGATCCGGTCTGACAAAAGTTCCTATGAAGAACCGGGGAGAGGAGGCAGGATCTACCGCGGGTCTGTCTGGCACATTGTAAATGCTCAGCTGCAATGGCTGCATTTGGGGTCCCTGCTGGCTCTGTTCACCCTCCCCGCCCCTGCATGTTCTCCTCAACCACACCATCTGGTACCACTCAAACAATCAACTGTTGACTCCCCGCAGAAACACGTCCTGAAGTGGACCTCGACACCTGCTCTGCTGGCCTGGCCTAGAGAGGAGCCCCTTTCTGCTGCAGCACAGCCATCAGCCAGCTCTCAACCCCAGCCAGCTCTCAACCAACCTCCCTACACCACATCCCACGTTCACCGTTCTTTACACCACAGAAATTCCAATGAGCCCTTTGTCCAACTCACGGCACAGCCTCTGCTGTTAGATTCCCCTGTCTGTGCCCCCCAGCGGCCCAGGCCTGGGCCTGAAGACATCAGTGCCTGGAGCAGAAACAGGACTGAGGCTCATGAGCCAGTCACCCACTCTGCTCTTAACAACTGTGGGACCCTGAGCTAGGCGCTTAACCTTCATAGGATTTGGTGAAGACCATATGATACAATGTCGTGAGAGTACTTGGTACCTTGTAAAACCACATACAAATCTCAGTTGTTATTACAGATGGTATGGTCTCTGATCCCCTTTTGTAACACTGGATCAAAAATTCCTAAAATGGGCCAGGTGAATTGTACAGTAATTAATTGAACTCCCTGTAAGTTCTCATGGACCATATAGTTGGTTGGCTTTTCTTTTTCAAGGTGCATAGAATACAAATACGATAACAGCATTCTTAGATATGCAGACGTGCCTACCTTCATGCCATTTGCTAACCCCTGATTTGCTAGGTGGTGTGTCTAAGGACATCTGGTCCATACATGATTTTATAGATGTTTCTCCCAAATGCTGTGGTCTAGAAGCAATCTACTTCAATAGTCCCAGTCAGTTTTCCCCTTTTTTTTGGGGGGGGGGGGGTGCATCTTGCACGCTCACGGCCAGCAGGCTCGAGCTGTGCACACCGAGGCCGTGTTCCCACGTGCCTCCCTCCCTGGCTCTTATCAGGAACAACTGGTACCTCTCTCCCCACGTAAACAGTCAAGGAGAGGAAAGGAGAAAAGCCTTAAATATTTGCTTTCCTTTACAAGACCACCTACAAAATGTTGCTGAGACCCTGCAGGCAAAATAATCTGTCATGATTCCAGCTCTGGCCGAATATAAACACCTCGCCTGGTCTGTGAGGAGGAGCTGGAGGCTCCCAGATGTTTCCACAGGTTTTCCTCTGGGGAGGGGGGAGGACTTGCCCTCCTCTAGTTTTTGTCCTCTCCTCCTGTTCTTTCATTCTTTCTCCTTGGCGAAGTACTTTATCAAAACAGTTTTGGTTAGAGATTGAGCATGGGAGAAAAAAGTGGCTTTTACTACAAAACTAGGGTCCCCGCACCCACACCCCAATGTTCATAGTGGCAAGGTTCACAATAGCCAAACTGTAGAAGGAGCTGAGATGTCCTTCGACAGATGAATAGATAAAGAAGATGTGGTCCATATACATAATGGAATATTACTCAGGCATCGGGAAGGATGAATACCATTTACGTGGACACGGATGAAACTGGAGGGCGTTAAGCTGAGTGAAGTAAGTCACTCAGAGAAGGACAACCATCCTATGGTTTCACCCATATGTGATGTACAAGAAATAGACCATAGAGGAAGGGAGGGAAAACTGAATGGGAAGAAATCAGAGAGGGAGACAAACAATGAAAGACTCTGGACTCCTGGAAACAAACTGAGGATTGCAGAAAGAGAGGGGTGGGGGCTGTGGTAAGCAGGTGATGGGCATTAAGGAGGGCACGTGAGCCCTGGTATTGCAGCGAATCATTGAACACTGTAGTGAATGTTGTGGTGAATCATTGAACACTACCTCTGAAATTAATGAGGTACTATATGCGGGCTAATTGAATCCAAACTTAAAAGTGGAAAAAAATAAAATAAAATTATGGGTCTTAGTTATTAAAACACACACACACACACACACACAGAGCAAACTAGGGTCCCCTTTCATTTTCTCTAAAGGACACCAGTACTGAGGTGATGGCCTACATGGGCGGGAATAGGCTGTTGGCAGTGAGAAGACAGGGTCTCAGCCTCTACGACTGACCTGATGCTTGGGGGGGGTGGGATGACAAGTGGGGGCAGGAGAAAGGTCCGGAGCTGTATGGACCAGAGCTCACTTCCACCTGACCCTAGTGTTCAGTTCACGCACGTGGGAGATCCCAAGAATAAAGATGACTCTTTGGAATACAGTGAAAGTGAATTTGCTCTAATGGTCATCCATGGCATTCCCCCCCGCCTTGGCTCGCTGGCATGGCCTAGAAGAGCAGGAAAGCTGGGCACCAGGGGGAGGGCAGCTGCTGGGAGCCTCATGGCCTCCCTCTGTCAGGGGATCTCTATGCACACAACCCAAGGGGTTGGTGGGTAGAGGGCAGCATGGCGCAGGGTCCTCCCTGGCCATTTTCTGCAACTCCACTCTGACCTCCTTCCTCAGATCCAGAGCCCTGAGCAACCTCGTCCTGCAGCAGTTCCCCAAGCACCTGCCCTAGAAGTGGCCTTTGATGGGGGGCATCGTCACATCAGGTGATCTTCTCAGGGCCGTCACCTCCAAAGGCCTCCTCAGGACCTAAAGCTTGATTAGAGGAGGCTGAGTCACCGTCACCACCACATCTTCACCACCACCACCCCCAACACCGACGTCCCTGCGACACAGGGCATAAGTGTTATTATTCTCTGAGCCTCAGTTTCTCAATCTGTTAAAAAATAAATTAAATTTAAAGCATTATGGTAACACGGGCCTTTTAAGAACAGATTATGAGAATTGATAGCAATTCAGGGAAAGCGCTAAGCAGAGTGTGTGGCACCCACAAGGGTTCGGTGACTGTTATCAAGAAAAGCCAACCAACTAACCAACAAATAAACAAAAAAGCAGTTGCAGATTCCAGAATTTTTTTTATCAACATATAATGTATTATTTGCCCCAGGGGTACAGGTCTGTGAATTATCAGTCTTACACAATTCACAGGACTCACCATAGCACATACCCTCCCCAAGGCCCATCACCCAGCCACCCCATCCCTCCCACCCCTCCCCTCCAGCAACCCTCAGTTTGTTTCCTGAGATTAATAGTCTCTTATGGTTTGTCTCCTTCTCTGGTTTCATCTTCTTTTATTTTTTTTTTCCTCCCTTCCCCTATGATCCTCTGCCTTGTTTCTCAAATTCCTCATATTAGAGAGATCATATGATAATTGTCTTTCTCTGATTGACTTATTTTGCTCAGCATAATACCCTCTAGTTCCATCCACATCGTTGCAAATGGCAAGATTTTGTTTTTTGATGGCTGCATAGTATTCCATTGTATATTTATACCCTATCTTCTTTATCTATTCATCTGTTGATGGACATCTGAGCTCTTTCCACAGTTTGGCTATTGTGGACATTGCTGCTGTAAATATTGGGGTGCATGTGCCCCTTCATGTAGATCCCAGAATTTTTAATTGACTTTCCTCTGAATTTATCACCTTACCACTTATCACTATCTCTGTAGAGGATTTAGGGATTTGTTGGGTATTCTCCCCAAAGCTCCCCAAATTCCCAGATGGTTTGTTTGAAGATGTCAATAAGAATTTAAATGTCTGAAATGTGATTGGCACACAGTCAGATGAGATTTTATGCCCATAAATGTGACTCCCATGCAATCTAACCCTCACCTCCAACCCTACCAATGTTACCAACGGGAGGCTGAGACCTAGAAGCACACTGCTGGGCCAGCCATCCACACTTAGCAGGACTGGAATACAGCCTAACTGCTGCTTCAAAGGGACAGGATCAGATGGTCAGGCTGATATGAGGGTGCATTCCTGAGCTCGGACTGGGGAGCATGTATGCCACGTCCTTTGGCAAGAATCCCCCTACCAGCAGCACAGCCATTGCAAGGACCGCCCCCCCACCCCTACCTTCTGAATGGATCAGCTGTGCCAGGTACTAGAGAACCAACCCCAGAGGAAGCTCATCTTGAGCCCACGCTACAATTTTCCCTCACTTGAACTTCTGTAATGACCCCCAACTCGTCACTCCACTCACTGGTTCCTTTCAAATTGATCTGCCAGGACAACCTGTCTTCATACTTCAGGATTCGGGTCTAGTCCCCTCCCCCCTGGGAAACCTTCCGGGCGCCCTTCCCAGGCAGTACTGGTCCCCCTTTAAGACACCATTGTGTCTGGTGCACATCAGAGGCTCCCAGGCAGGTTAGATGCCTTCACCTGTGGTTGCCATCGTCCCTATGCTGAGCTGCTGTCTGGTTCCCTCTAAGCATGAGCTCTTTAAAGAAAGGAGCAGATCATACTAAAAATTAAACATGAGGCCTTACCCCAGGGTTGGGCACATAGCAGGAGCTCCAAAGATACCTCCTGGATGATGGAATGAGTGGATGACTAATAAATGTAGCCCAGCACAGTGAGCTGTAACCATCCGCTCACGCCTCTCTCTCCTTCATTAGGAGGTAAGTCCTTGAGAACGGGAAGAGTCTTCTTCCTCTTTGCATCTCCACTGCCTGGAAAAGAGCTGGCCCAGAGCCAGAGGGAAAAGTGAGCCTCACTCACTCGTTCTGGCTCTCCCAATATTTGGACAACTTATAGCCCCTCTGAAATTCCGACAGCCAGGGACAACCTTGGGGAAGGCTGGGGCAGAGAGGGTTGGGGAGGCCAGATTGACTCCTCTGGCAGCTGAGTCTCCCAACTCTGGAGGTTCAGGCTACAGGGAGCAGTCAAGGATGCCAGTGCTCAGTGGGAATGGGGGGAGAGAAAGGGGGGTGTGCACACCTCATGGGTACCATGTCGTGTCACCCAGGAGCTGAGGGTGTTTGGGCAATTAGGAGAATGAAGGAGCAGTACAGGCGTGACAGACAGAACAGCAGGACCTGTTAGAGAAGGTGCCTGCTGCCAGGTGACAATCAAAGCAGGTCAAAGCCATGGCCCCCTTCGACTGAGACCCTCCAACCAGTCGCTCCACAGACCCAGCCACGGAGCTCCCTGCTATAGCTCTGTGGCTTCAGACATTGACTCTCCTCCTCGCCGCCCCCCAAAAAAGACTAATAAAAAACAAGCAGTCTCTCCCCTCTCCATCCCCGCTACCCCCGGCATCAGCTTTTAGGAAAACCACACGATCATCTCAAGGATTTAGAGATCTTTTTCCTCCAAAACGATGGGAACTCATTATTCACTGCAGCCATCTTCTTGCCACTGATGTGTGCGGGCCCGAATTCTTGCCTCCCAGAAGCTTCGAATGATGAACTGACCAGAGTACTGAGCCTGGAGTCCAAGCCCTGATCCACTGTGCCTCAGTTTCTCCACCCAGAAAGCAGCAGAGCCCTTGGTCTGCAAGGCAGCGCCGTCCAACACGACGTCCCGCATCTGCACAGGCCAGCCCAGTGACCTCTTGCTACGTGACTTTGAAAGGTGATTATTGCAACAGAGGATCAAATTTTTAAGTTGATGAATTGATATTAAATTACTATTTATTAATGAACTGGACAGCACAGCTCTTAGATGTAACCTGGAGCTGACATTCTACTTGTGGCTGCAAGTTGGCCTTCCCCTACTTCTCATGGCCATTTCCTCTTCATAAGAATGAAGGGCTATTCACTATAGGGTAAACGGGACCAGGGCTTGAACTCCAGGCTCAGTGACCTATAGACGTAGGACCTGGGTCAGAAAGGGCAGAGTTAATGTCCAAGAGAAAGCTCCTCCCTTTGAAAGTAAAAGACGACACAGGAAACAATGCAGTGGAGACCAATGCCATGAGCCAGCCCTCTCCGCATTTCCATAATCCTGCTGAGACATCAGGCTGTAAATCAAGGTTAGCTCTCAGGAGGATCTAGGCAAGAGCAACGCTCATTTATTTTCTTCCTGCATCATCCTTCCTCTCCAGCACTGCCCCCCTCCCCCAGCCATGCCCCCTGGGGCCGATTGTGATGTTAGAGATTGCAGACAGGGTGCTAGGACAGATGGCCTCATAGGATGGGGAACATCAGGACAGCAGTGGCATCATGAGGGGCTGAGGACACTGGGAGGTACCCAGAGCTCCAGCAGGCACAGGCCAAGGGCAGGAGGGCGGGGCTGAGTCCAAGTACATAAGTGCCTGGGGCTCTGTGGCCCCCAGGTCAGACTTGGCTCTACCCCATTGATTCAGCCAGTACCTAACGATGGATATATTGACTTAGAACCACCACGAACATGCAGTCACACCGACCGCCCTGCCTTATCAATCCAGCAGGCAAGCAAGGTAACAGGGCTGAACCTGAATGGCTAGATTAGGCTTCTGCGGTTGCTCTTAATAGAAGCCACGTATCAGAAGGTCCGGTGGAGAGAGCCCCGTCAATGGGAGTTTCGAACCCCGGCTCTCCAGCCCCTCCGTGGTCACACGGAGGGAGGCTTCTGTGAGCATCATAAATGAGCCTTCGCTGGGGCCAGTGGCCAGGGCACTCCCGTTCTTCTCTACGTCCAAAATTCCTCTGTGCGCACGTTTCCTCTTTCAGGTTCTTTCAAAGGAAGCAAAGTTCCGCAATAGCATCTGTGCGTCTTGCGCCAAAGGAGACGAACAACTTTGTAAGCTCCTCACACGCACAGGCCAGAGGGTTCTGACAGCTGGACCCGCTTGCCCTGAGGCCCCACCAGAAGCCTGGTCCCCCCACCCACACAGAACATGGTGGGTCCTGCTGCTCACATCCCCTCTCCTCCCCTTGCCCTTCATGTGACACAGCTGCCTCTGGTCCAGGGATCCCCGAGGTCTTGATATGACTCCTCAGCTCACTCGATGCTGACCCACGGCGGGACCCGAGGAGGGATTCGGAGGACCGCATCCAGGGATCCAGCCATCCACAGCTGACAGCTTTGTTTCTCCACTGGACCCTGTTCATACCTTGATTAGATTAAAAATAATACAGAACACTTGAGTTCAAATTAAGATTCCAACTGGATTCAGCAATTTCCACAAACAACAATAAAAATTAATAAGCTGATTCTGCCTCTAAAGTTCACTATTTCTGAAGTCTCTGATTTTCTATAAGACTCGCGGGTATAAACCCTGCTGATCTCTGGGTGGCATTGACGCCTGACTGTTTTTCCCTCATGGCCATCTTTCCCACCGACCAGGCCACCTGCTCTGGGAGCGCCGTTCCTGTTTCTGGCGCGTGAAGCTTTCTTTCCCTGCAACCGTACAGTAACAGCACCAGCAGCCCTGTCTAACGAAAGCGTTCTGAAGGAGAAGCTGGGGAGCAGGGCCGGCCAAACAAACTGAGACCCCGTCACTGCTCCTTGGACACAAGGATGACCGTTGAGTGTGCTTGACCGACCGTCAGGGTCAGCTGCATGAACCGTCCCCAAGCAAAATGAACCTGCAGGATAAAAGTGCGCAGAAGAGCACTAACCCACAAAGCCTTTCCCTCTCTCCCAGGCTCTGGCTCAGCCTGTCCTGGGAGTGTTACTTGCCATCTCCTGGGCTGCACTTTCAGGCCAGAGCACTCACAGGGCAAGTGTAGACCTTTACAGAGGTGGGGCCCTCCCCCTGAGGCTCTCAGGGCCAGCTTTCCTCTCCACCAGCTGCTCCATGGAGGTGCCCGGGCCTGGCTGGGAGCAGGAGAGGTGGGCAGACAGTCCAGGTTCCTGGTAAGGGATGTGTGAGCCACTCACTCCATCCCCCTGCAGCCCAGCAAAGGGGCCAAGGGGCCGCCCCCCTGAGGTGAGAACGTGCTGCTGGGCCACCCTCAGGATACAGGGGGTCTGCCCCTCCCGGCACCTGCTCCTGGCCCCTGCTGTGGGCAGAGGGGGCACGAGGAGTGGACAAGCCAATGATCAAGGATCCATCCCAAGGAGGCGAGAATCGGGGGTTCAGACGGGGGCAGGGTCGGAATCCTGTAGAAGCCAAGGCTTCAAGTGCTGGCATGGACTCCACCGTCCCACTGAACTTAGCTTGCAAAGCACACATTCAAAGATAAAATTATTAAGAATTGCAAGACTGCAACTGCAGAGTATGAAACTCCAAGCATCGGGTCCTTCTGAGAGCAGGGCTCTGCTGTCCATCCATGAGGCTGGCCCTCCTGACGACTGAGCTCAGAAACAGAAATCCCTTGGGCAACAGGACAGAAGATCATCAGGCCACCCGACGGGGAGAGAAGATGCCCAACAGTAACCAAATGCAGTCCACAGCTGGCTGTTGGACTAAGTCATGATCAAAGACTTGTCCTTGGCCACTGGGGGCCGGCAGCTTCTAGGAAGAACAATTTCAGAAGGGGGTCTGTGTGGTAGTTTCCTATCACTATGGTAACAAAATACCATAAATTTAGTGGCTTAGTATTATCTTAACATTCTGAAGACTGGAAGTCAAAAAATGGGTCTCTCTGGACTAAAAGCAAGGTGCTCCTTCTGGAGGTCCCTTTTGCAGCTTCTACAAGCAGCTTGGCTTGTGGCCCCTTTCTTCCTGAGCAAAGCCAGTGACTTTAGGACTCAACCTTCCCATATCGCCCCACTCTGATATCTTCTTCTCTGAGTCTCTCCCATGTCTCCAACTACCATATTTAAGGACCTTGTGATTATATTGGGCCCAGCAGGATAATCTCCCTATCTGAAGATCAGCTGATTATCAATCCCAACTCCACCTGCCACCTTAATCCCCCTTTTGCCAAGTAATCTATGTAGTCACAGGTTCTAAGGATTAGGATGTGGACATCTTCAGGGGACCATTCTTCTGAGACCCACCAAGCCTTGATGAGAGAGAGAAAGAAGGCAAAGTTGCACCAAGCAAGGAGCCATGGCTACTGGGCATGTTGGGCTGAAGCAGGACCTCGGAGGAGGCTGGCACAGAGAGGTTGGCCTAGGTCACACCCAGACATCCACAGACAAGTCCTGGGAGGGGCTGACAATCACCCCTGACCTAGTAGAAGGGACGGTGCAAATCCAGGAGGGCTGGTGTTGGGCAGGACACCAGCCTCTCTCTCTAGGTTCCCTAGAGAGAACCCAGAGTTGCAGAACAGTGAAAAAGCAAGCTACAGGGTGCGTCAGCCATGATCCAGAGTTCATCCAAAGGAAGTCCAGGAACCAGAGCCGCTCGTGGGAAGGTGGATTGTAGCTTTGTCCCACCTTCATTATACTGTTTCTATATTGTAGAAATTACAGCTAAACACTGGGATTGTGAATGTGTCCTAGTGACAAAAAAACAGTCTCTGATTTATTCTATGGTGCGTCAGGGAAAAACAAAACAAAACAAAAAAACAGCGTCAAATGGAAGAGGAGTAAGGCTATATTTTTTCCTGGGCCTGGAGGGAGAGGAGAGACAGATCCAGTCAGGACCAAGGCAGCTATCTTAACCAGAGTTCTCCAGAGAAACAGAGCCATTAGGATATATATACAGAAAGAGATTTATTATAAGACATTGGCTCACACAGTTAGGGAAACTGACAAGTTCCAAGACCTGCGGTTGGCCAGCGAGAGACCCAGGATAGCTGATGTGTCAGTATGTACCCAAAGGAAGGAAAAAACTCACATCCCAGCTCAAAGCAGTCAGGCAGGAGTTCCCTCTTGTTTGTGGAAGAGCCAGCCTTTTTGTCCTAATCAGGCCCATGAGGGATTGGAGGAGACCTACAACACCAGGGAGAGCCATCTACTTTACTCAGTCCCCTGATGTAGATTTTAATCTTACCCCAAAACACCCTCACAGACACGCCCATTATAATGTGTGACCCAATGCTTGGACACCTGTGGCCCCGTCGAGATGACACATAAAATTAACCATCACAGCGACCAATGTCCCTGGGCACGGTCAATGAGGAGTCACAAAGGCATTGTCCTTGCAAATTCCAGTAGCAGCCAAATCTCTGAGGAGGAAGTGTCTGAGCTCTCTAAGTTAGTAGTGGGAACCATGATATGCCACATTCCTTTGGCTATGTCCCAACAACGCATTTCTTACGCACCCCTCCCCAAACACACAACCTCACACCCTGACAAGAGCATGGAACTCAGCCCCCCTCTCTGCTCCTAGACCTTTGGGCAGCCTCTCCTATCATCTTAAACACTACACAGTACTTGTTGGTTCACGTTTCTCTCTCTTCTTAAATTGTGGGCTCTTTGGGAGGAAGACAGTAGGCTAGGTATTCCGTAGTCTAGTATACAGCACATGCTTATAGAATACTGACTAAAGAAATGTAGTAGGGGCATCTGGGTGGCTTAGTGGGTTAAGCCTCTGCCTTCGGCTCAGGTCATGATCCCGGGGTCCTGGGATCGAGCCCCGCATCAGGTGCTCTGCTCAGCAGAGCCTGCTTCTCCACCCCGCACCCCAACCCAGCCTGCCTCTCTGCCTACTTGTGATCTCTGTCTGAGAAATAAATAAATAAAATCTTCAAAAAAAAAAAAAAAAAGAAGAAGAGGAAAGAAATAGTAGTAAGGTCATGGATAATTTTTTTTTTTTAAGGCAAAAGCATTCCTCTCACATACAAATATAAAAATCAACACAGGTCAGAGATTTTCTTTAACTCCTTGAGGAATAAGTAAGACATTACACTAGTTCCAAGAGCAGAAATATAGGCCATGAAATGAATTTCCAAGTCAGAGAGGTACAAAAACTGCATTTTTCCGTGAGAGTGGAAATAAAGTGTCTTCTGCCACACAGAATTTATGACTACAGGCAAGCATTCCTTGCTTTACTATCATTTACCTACAAGTTTCAGAGTTGTAAAATAGCTCAGAGACCATGGAAGTTGTCAACGCCACAGAATCAGGTAACTCAGGTTAGGCATGAAACACTAGTTTTCCACTGACGAATTTGAAGTGACTAAGAATACTTTCGGTCACTTCAAATTCTATCACATTTCTCTTCCTGACAGTGTCTGTCCTTCACAGTCACACTAATCTCAAAGAGAGATTATTCTTGACCACAAAATAAGGCTTTCATCAGGTTTGGCTTGGTTATTTCCACAGGTGCAACAAGAGTGCTAACTAACCCCACCACCTCGTTGGGAGCACCCTGAAGCTTCTAGAGCTAGCCACAAAATTGCCTTTTATCTGGAATTGGCATAAAGGATCGGCTTGGATATTAAGAACTTCTACTATCTGCTATTCTTTTTTTTTTTTTAATTTTTTATTTTTTCAGCATAACAGTATTCATTATTTTTGCACCACACCCAGTGCTCCATGCAATCCGTGCCCTCTACAATATCCACCACCTGGTGCCCCCAACTTCCCACCCCCCACCTATTCTTTTTTTTTTAAGATTCATTTATTTATTTGATAGAGAGAGATCACAAGTAGGCAGAGAGGCAGGCAGAGAGAGAGGGGGTGGGGAAGCAGGGTCCCTGCTGAGCAGAGAGCCCGATGCAGGACTCGATCCCAGGACCCTGAGATCATGACCTGAGTCAAAGGCAAAGGCTTAACCCACTGAGCCACCCAGGCACACTATATTTGCTATTCTGAGGCTAGAAAACCACACCCAGAAACTCTCTCCACCAGATTTCTCCTGCAGTCCTATAAATCTGAATTCTTCTTTTCTGGAGGTTTCCCAAATATCCTAAGCCTCCTAACCCACCAGGAAGTAACCTTCCAGAACAGTAACAAGGCTGACCCCTGTGAGCCAGCTCCTAAGTCAGTTTTTCTCACGAGATTTTGTAGACATTCTCTTCAGAAGTACACACTTTATTCCTTAAAAGTGACTTGTCATACCTGATTTAGGGAGCATTATTCTCCAATGGGACACTCCAGATAAGCCTTGATCCTACCATCAATTTGTTTAACTACATCCTGGTGGAAAGGGAGACCATTTCTTACTGAGCCTAGTGCAAATAACTAGATTTCCCAGAGTCATAAGGAGACTGAGTAAGTGTCTGAATTCAGAGAGATCAGTGAAAATCTAATATCATTTTAAGTGTTTTATTTCACTTTACCAAAATGGAATTTACTAAATTGTTGTATATTACAGAGAGCTTAAGAAGAAAGAAAAAGAGCATCCTTTTATATCCAGAAAATAGAACATTAAAACAAATACACAGTACACCAAATAAATGATCACAATAAAATTTCTCAATTCATTCAGTCCTATGAAATTATTGCTCTTCTGCTGGTTCTTGGTCTATTACTTTCATGAAGCCGTATCTGTCTCAACTAAATGTGCTGGAAATCCTGACTCAGCCTCCTGGCATGGCCTAAACGTTGTCAGCTCATAAGCCTGTACCCAAGAGTCTGTGATTTGAAGTATCAGTGGTTTGAACTACCTGGTACACTTCTTTTCCATGAGTCACTGAGATGGTCTTTGTTGAAGACATAATCTCTGGTCTGTACTTTATCACAGAGCCTCAGGCAGGCCTTAAAATATAACAAAAACTATCTGTCCATGACAAAGACTTAATGACTTAATGACTCTTGGGACTTGTAATTTTTAAATATAGAAGGTCTGATGAGAGTTCATAATAACAAGCATCTGACACAAAAATGTGGTGGTTTCTCTGCATACAAAACAAGGAAAATAATTCCCAAAAAATGTTAAGACAAAATGTTTTAGGAAAAATGAGTAAGGTCATTTTCTAAAAACTCAGTGAATGGTGGTGCTTGGGTGCCTCAATTGGTTAAGCATCCGCCTTCGGCTCAGGTCATGATCCTGGGGTTCCAAGATCAAGCCCCGAATTGGGTTCCCTGCTGAGCAGGGAGTCTGCTTCTCCTTCTCCCTCTGTCCCTACCTCCCCAGTAGGGAGGAGTCTCACTCACTCTTTCTCTTTCAAATAAGAGTGAGTCTCACTCACTCTTTCTCTTTCAAATAAATAAACAAAATCTTAAAGAAAAAACCTCAGTGAATATTAAGTCTTATTTATAATGAATCAATATAATTTTATAGAGGAAAAATTTGAAATATAACATAATAATTCTAAAACATATATTGAGAGGTGGGGTAGTAAGGGAAATCAGATTATCTCTTTACTAGACAGAAATTATTTGCATGTCAAGCAACAAGAATCATTTACATTGCTGCACTTATCCACAATTTATAGTTGTAAAATAACTCAAAGGCAATTAAAGGTACAAACTGCATAAAATCAGAAAACTCACAAGGCATAGCAATTTTTCTGTTCCACTCAAAAGTCTTCTCTAGATCGAGAACTTAAGGGTAGGTGGTGGAGAAGGAAGTATCAGAATTCCATCTCCCCACCTACACAAAAGTTGCATTGGCAGAATCTGTTGGATATAACTCTTTTAGAACTCTGGAGATGTATTAGTCAGTTTCGCTGGCCATAACAGAATACCACAGATCTGGTGTCTTTTTTTTTTTTAATTTTTATTTATTTATCTGACAGAGAGAGAGATCATAAGCAGGCAGAGAGGCAGGCAGAGAGAGAGGGGGGGAAGCAAGCCCCCCGCGGAGTAGAGAGCCTGATGTGGGCCTCGATCCCAGGACGCTGAGATCATGACCCGAGCGGAAGGCAGAGGCTTAGCCCACTGAGCCACCCAGGAGCCCCCAGATCTGGTGTTTTAAAGAACAGCAGAACATTATTTTCTCACAGCTATGGAGACTAGAAGTCCAAGATCCAGGTCCCATCATGTTTGGTTTCTGGTAAGACTTCTCTTCCTGGTTAATAGATAGTTGTCTCCTTATTGTGTTATCACATGGCCTCCTCAAGAATGCAGAAAGGGGTGGTGGGAAAAGAGGGAGAGAGAGAAAGAGAGACAGAGCGAATGCTCTGTATATTGTATTGTATTGTATATTACAGAAATAGGTATCTCCTATCTTTTTCTCTTCCTGGAAGGACACCAGTCCTTTTGGATTAGGACCACACTCTTTTGATTTCATTTAACCTTAATTACTTCCCTAAAGACCCTATTTTTGGGAGAATATAATTTGGTCCATATCAAAAGACTACTGAAAGTTTGCAACTTCCAGGGGAAGGCTTGGACAGTAAAATGAAACTAATTTTAGTCAATTTCAGCTCTTAGGACAACAGCAACTACTCATCCTTCAACTTCCTGCCCCATGACAAGCATCTCTCTCCACATTCCAGGAGCAGCTTGCATATAGCTTGTGAGAGCCATGTTGGACACCTCATTCTCCAAGTAACAGGAATCTGTGCTCTGATCACTGATTGCTACTTCTGACTGTGGGGGCTCATACACATGGTTGGACAGTCATTGTTGCAAGCCCCTCCCCCTCTTGCTAAAGTGACTTCACGGGGATTTAAAGGGCTCGAGTCCCCTTTTTCCCTTCATTTTTCACTTTTCCCCCTTTTGAGAGATAGACATTTAAAGACCAGGATATTCAAAGCAACAACATATTACAAGGAAAAGCATAAACTCAGAAGAGACCTGAGAAGATGTAAAGTTTACACCCCAGGCTTACATCCCTGGCAGAGATACACCTTATGACAACAACAAGGAGGGAAAATTACGTCTCCAGAATTACCACATTATAAGACTTAAGTGTCCAATTTTCAACAACAATAAAAAAAATCACAAGGCATACCAAAACAATAAGATCCATTCAAGGGAAAAAAAAATAAATCAACAGAAACTGTCCCTGAGAAATATCAGATGGTGGACCTACTAGACAAAGCTACTAAAAACTGTCTTCAAAATACTTAAAGAGTTAACAGAAGACATGGACAAAGTCAAGAAAATGGCATGTGAACAAAATGAAATATCAATAGATAGAAAACATAAAAAAGAAACCAAAAAGAAATCCTGGAAGTAAAAACCACAATAACTGAAATAAAAAATTTATTACAGTGATTCAGGAGCAGACTTGACAGAATAAGAATCAATGAACTTGAAGATAGGACAACTGAACTTATTGAATCTGAAGAACAAAAAGAAAAGTAGAAGAAAATGAACAGAGCCTTGGGACCCTTGAGACACCATCAAGCTGATGAATATACCCACTGTGGTAGTCACGGAAAGCAAAGAGAGAAAAGAGGGACAGAGAGTTTATCTGAACAATAAACCAAAAAAAAAAATTAATGAAAAATATGAATATAAACATCCAAGAAGCAGGATGAACTCCAAGTAAAACAAACTCAAAGAGACCCACAGGGAGGTACATTGCAATCAAACTTTCAAGAACAAAAGGCAAAGCGAGGATCTTGAAAGGAGCAAGAGAGAAGCAACTCATCACATACAAAGGATCCCCAGTAATATTATCAGCAGATTTCTTATAAGAAATCTTGAAGGCCCGAAGATAGTGTTTTGATAGATTCAAAGTGTTGAAGGAAAGAAAACCCATCAACCAAAAATTCTATATCCAGCAAAACTGTCTTCCAAAAAATTGAGAGGAGTTAAGATATTCCCAGATTAATTAAAACTGAGAGAATGCATAACATCTAGACCTGTCCTGAAAAAGAAAGAATGGTAAAAGGAGTTCTTCAGGCTGAAGGACACTAGATGTATTTAATGCTATATAAAGAGTAGAACTCTCTGATGAAACTAAATACAAGGGCAATTATAAAAGCTATAAGGAGGAGACTGGGGCACCTGCATGGCTCAGATGGTGAAGCATCTGCCTTTGGCTCAGGTCGTGATCTCCAGGTCTGGGATTGAGTCCATATCGGGCTCCAGGCTCAGTGAGGAGTCTGCTTCTCCCTCTGCCACTGCCCCCTTCCCCCCTCAAATGAATAAATAAAGTCTTTTAAAAAATTAAAAATGAAAGCTACTATTACTGTACTATTACTGTAATTTGGGTTTGTAAATTCCACATTTGTTTTCCACATGACTTAAGAGACATAAAAAAAAATTAGTCTGGCTTTGGACAGAAATGTGTAAAAAGCATAAAGATGCAATTTTGTGACATCAACAAGGGAAATAGGATCAGAGCTGTATATGAGCAGAGGGTTGTTTTTTATGTTATTGAATTAAGCTGGTATAAATTCAAATTAGAGTGTTGTAACTTTAAGATGTTAAATGCAATCACCATGGTAGACACACACACACACCCCACACAAATAGCTACAGATATACACAAAAATATAACCCCACTCTATATTGTCTACAACAGACACTTTAGATTCAAATATGCAAATAAGTTGAAAGTGAAAGCATAGAAAAAGATATTCAATGCAAATAAGAAATAAAAAAGATCAGATGTGGGCTATACTAACATCAGACAAAATAGACTATAAATCAAACAACTTTATGAGAGACAAAGAAGGACATTAGATATTAATAAAAGATTCAGCACAACAAGAAGATACGATAATATAAACATTTATGTATTTAATAATAGACCCTCAAAATATACAAAGCAAAAATTGATAGACCTGAAAGAAGTAGACAGCTATGTAATAATATCCTAGAGCAACCAAAACAAAAGATAAGTCAGGAAATAGAATACAGGGAGGGCTTATACAACATAATAAGCCAACTAGATTTAACACGTACAGAATGCTCTACCCAACAACAGAATACACATTCTCCTCAAGTCTGTATGGAACATTCTCTAGGATTTACCATATGTTAGGCTACAAATTAATTCCCAATAGATTTAAAAATATAAATATCATGCAAAGAATATTCTAGACCACAATGGAATGAAGTTAGAAATTAATAACAGAAAGAAAAGTGGAAAATTCATATATTTTTTTAAATTTTATTTATTTATTGTGAGAGAGAGCAAGAGAGAGAGCGGGAAAGAGCACAAGCGGGGTGAGGGGCAGGAGGAGAAGCAGGCTCTCCATTGAGCAGGGATCCCAATGTGGGTCTTGATCCCAGGACTCCAGTATCATGACCCAAGCCAAAGGCAGACGCTTAACTGACCAAGCCACCCAGATGCCCCAAAATTCACAAATTTATATATATTAAACAACACACTCTTCAATAAACAATGGGTCAAAGAAGAAATACGAATGGCCAAAAAGCAAGTGAAAAGATGTCCAACATCACTAATCATTAGGGAGATACAAATCAAAACCACCCTGCCATTCAACTTTACACCCATTGTAGAGATTATCGTAAACCAAAACAAACACAAAAGCAAATATTGGTGAGTATATGGAGAAATTGGAACACTTACGTCTTGTTGGTAGGTTGTAAAATGATGTAGCCACTATGGAAAATGACATGATCACTCCTCAGAAAGTCAAAAATTGAATTACCATGTGGTCCACAATTCCATTTCTGGGTATATATCTGAAAAAATTCAAAGCAGGGGTTTGAACAAATATTTGTATCCCCATGATCATCGCAGCATTTGCTCACAATACCCAAAAGTGGAAACAACTCATAGGCTCTCTGTTGGATGAATGGGTTTTTAAACATGGAATATTGTTCAGCCTTTTTAGAGGGGAAATGTGGGGCACCTGGGTGGCTCAGTGGGTTAAGCACTGGACTCTTGATTTTGGCTCAGGTCATGATCTCAGGACCGTGTGAGATAGAGCCCCGCATAAGGCCCCACACTCAGCAGGGTACCTGCTTGAGATTCTCTCTCTCCCTCTCCCTCAGCCCCTCCCCTCCAAGCTCTGTCTCTCTCTGTCTCTCTTTCTCTCTCAAATAAATAAATAAATCTAAAAAGAAAGAAAGAAAGGAAGGAAGGAAGGAAATTCTGATACACATTATATCATGGAGGAACCTTAAAGACCTTATGCTGAGGGAAATAAACCAGTCAGAAAAATCAGATACTGTATGATTGCACTTCTATTAAGTACCTAGCAGAGGCAAATCTACAGAGACAGAAAGCAGAATGGCGGTTGCCAGGAGCTCAGGGGAGGGGGAGCAGGGAGCTATGGTTTAATGGGTATGGAGTTTCAGTTTGGGAAGATGAACAGTTCTGGAGAGCGATGGCCATGGGAGACACACAACAATGTGAATGCACTTAATGCCACTGAACTCTATACACTTAAAAATGATTGAAGTGGCAAATTTTACATGTAAATTGCACCACAATTTATTAAAAGTTAATCATTTATTTAAGATCTTCCAATATTTTTCCTGACAGTTGCTTGTATTTATTGAGTGTTTTTCTGTGTGTCACCCTGGAACTCTTCCAAACACTTTACCTGTCCTACTTTATTTAATTTCCATAATAATCTTAATGAAGCTGGTACTGTCGTTATGTCTACGTTTCAAAATAAGAAAACCGAGACACAGTAAAGTTCGGTGCTTTTTTTTAAAATATTTTATTTATTTATTTGACAGAAAGAGAGACAGAGAGCACAAGCAAGGGACGGGGGTAGAGGAGAGGGAGAAGCAGGCCTCCCACTGAGCAGGGAGCCTGATGCGGAGCTCAATCCCAGGCCCCTGGGGTTGTGAACTGAGCTGAAGGCAGACACTTAACCGACTGAGGCACCCAGGCGCCCTAAAAGTTAAGTACTTTATCCAAGTTCACAGAGTTTGTTAGCAGTGGATCTGAAGTTTGAACCTTAGCAACATGTCCAGATCCGTCGTCCTTGGCCACTATGCTGTACTACTTCCAAAATGAGTGAGCAATTAGTATTTTATAAGTTGTTGTTGATTTGTTTGTCACCATGGGATCTTAGATCTCTCCTTGGTTGTGAAACTGAAATTCAGAACTTGCTCACGTGGTTGTGAGCTTTCCTTGCGTAGCAGCAGTAGGTGGGGAGCAGCCAAATCAGGGGGAAATAACCTCCCAAGGGCTGAATCCCAGACTCACCTACTCAGAGGGTCTTCTAGGATGGTCTTCTATGACATTCAAAGTCCAAATGCCAAATCTAGTGCTCAGTTGCTGTGTGTTCTTGGGGAAGTAACTTGACCTCTCTGAGCTTCTGCTTTCTCATCTAAAAAAAGGAAGTCACAACGTCTTCTGCAGGGCTGCTGTGAGTATGATTCAAACATCCTCAGGCCTCACTAACCTGTGGAGATAAATAATGTCACCTCGATGTTAATATGCAGATTTCACTGGCTCGCCCCACCCCCCACCGCCAGTTCATCAGATCACTCAGGCTCTGAATTCACTTCACACTCAGGGGAAGACTGACTTATCTCAATGTGAGATAACACTCATACAGAGTGAATCTGCAAAACCATATACATGCTAACTAGAATATACCTATTATTTTTATTGCCTTAAATAGTACCTCAGGTCAAGTTGCAATAATGTCTATATGAACGATTTTAGAGATTTAGGTCTTATTTGCTGACTAATCCCCACCCACTTCGGTTAGAAAACCTATGGGAGCAATCTTTGCATAGAAGACTTTCCGAGAACAGCGTGGACATGTAATCATCGTAAAATAATCTGTTTGTAGATCCTCGATTTCCGTAACTACTCTCCCCTAAAATTGATCTGAGAACGTGCCTACAACAGGGGAGGTGAGGTTCTCCTTTCTCACCACCCCACACAAGGCTTCCTTTCCACCATCTTGTTTGGGTGCACTGTTGCCAAGGGACATGAACTTCCCAGTGACCTCAGAGACCGTTTAAGCGAATGTCTGTGACGGTTGAGTGGCTAACCTTTTTGCACGGGTCGGGGGAGGGACAGAGCATGCAATTCTTTTTTTCCCCTACGCAATGGAGAAAAGGATCTTATCCTAGACGTTCATGGATGATTAAAAACTATTCATTGTGTTAAATTGTTATTTAATCGTTGGCATCTAACTCAGAAGGAATTCGAAGACTTGAGGAAAGTTCACAACTCATTTCATTCCAATCCATTCATTTGACCCAAATTTGTTCCTCTTTACCTGTATGAAGAGGAAAAGTAAGAAAAAATGTGTGCTGAACTGTGTCTCATTTTAACATAGGGCCCTCCATCTGTACTAATAACTTTTTAGAAGGTCTAATCTTTCATTAAGAAAAATATTTTTAAACAAATTTTAGTCTCCTCTTTTATTTAAATGTATGTATACTACATGTCAAAAATCTGTGCTATCTTTTTGTTTTGATCAATTATAATGAGAATGCAATCCAGAAAAGAAAAAAGCTTAGATTAAATAGAAATTATGGTCACCAAAATGTTGAAATTTTTAGATTTCAACTTATATCTATTTGGCAGAGACCTAAGATGGGATGATCAACAAAAGACAATACCTTTACGATTAGATTAGAATTTTAGGATTAGGATTGGTGGGAATGACAGGAAAATAACCATTCAAAGAGAAAAGGGAGTAATGGAAAATTTCTAATCGTTAAAGTAATTTTGGCCATGTATCCATGTACATGGTTATTAGTAATCATCGAATCACTATGATTCCACCGGAGTCCTTTAAAAGAAGGATTTGGCAGTTTTATTCTTAAATGTTACTATTCACAATATGCTAAAAATTCTTCTTTGTGGCTATTTAAACACAGATGAAACATTTTAGATGGCAACTGAAAAATATATAAGAGCCACATAATTTTATGGGGAAAAGGTATTAGAAAGTATACTAGCAAAAAAAAATTGAAAGACCTTGACCTAGAACCATTCTTTTTTTTTAAGAGGCGAACAGAAAACTCTGGGTTTTTTTTTTTTTTTCAAGATTTTTGTTCATTTGACAGAGAGAGAAAGTGAGTGAGAGAGAGAGCACAAGCAGGAGGAGAGGAAGAAACAGTCCCTCCACTGAGCAGGAAGCCCGAGGTAGGGCTCAATCTCAGGACGCTGGGATCATCACCTGAGCCAAAGGCAGACACTTAACTGCCTGAGCCACCCAGGCACCCCAGCCTAGAGTCATTCTCAAGCCAGCAAATGACCTGGCCTGACCCCACTAGTACTGGGGCTTGCATTTAGCTCATCTCTATCATTAAAAGATAAACTGAAGCATATTAAAATGTTCAATTTAATTGAAATATTGACTCAAATTGGGCAGCACCAAACCGGAAGTGGTTAGGAGCCTCCATCAAGAGGAGTTAAGGGAAAGACCTCCAAAGCCACGTTTCAGAAGCAAAGAAAGGAAGTTATTTGATTGGCTATGGCTTAAAGCCTAGGTATCTGTCTGTGACTGGTTGTCTTCAGCTTTCAATTCTGAAACCTTGAGGCATTCGCAGCCTTGAGTTCTGGTTTGCTTGCCGAGGCTGTAGGCCACCAGGACATCAGAGACCCCCAGTCTAATAGCCTCCTTATTCAACCAATTGAACCCCACTCATGTTCCCCAGCCACAGAGCTGCTCCCGGTAGCCTGGGTAAGCATTCTGACAGCGTTTCAAGTGTGTATGTGGGTGTGTGTCGGGCGTCTGTGTTGGGAGGTGTGTGTGAATCTGAGCATGTGCTGGCGCACATGTAATGTGCCCATTGGGGACAGGGAGGCTGTGTGTGTGTGTAAGTGTGTGTGGATGGGTCTCGGTGCGAGTGTTGGTCTGTGTGCCTGCGTACAGGGTGGGCAGGCGGGAGGTCATGTGCACAAGGCCACCTCCCGCTCTCCTCTCCTTGAGGGGCTTCATCGGTCGCACGTGTGGATGAGGCGCTCGCTGATGCCTGAGTCTCCAGTGTCACCTCTGGTTGTCAGGCCCGCACCCGGCAAAGGCGGCATGATATAAGAATACAGCTTTGGGATTTGTTTCATTACCACTTTAACAACTGCTGAGGAGTCCTGGGGCTTTCCTTAGGATGAAGACAGAAAAACATAGAAATGCCAAAATGAGGAAAGGGTTATAAATACGGAGCTGTCTGTAATCCACTTTGGTTTAATAGTACCTCTTGAAAATTCATGATTATCATGTAAACAGTATCAAATAGCGTCCAGTCCTGGAGCCCACGTTGTCCTCCCTCCCCACCCTGCCGCGAAGTCCTGGGAGGAAAATTGGATCTTTAAATTTGCCTCCAGTTTAATTGAGTTAGAAGTAGCATTCCTTGTATAAGAGGATGAAAAGAACCCCCCCAAAAGGACTTAAAAGCCTAACATGAAATCTTTTACATTAGCAGGGGGCTGTCACAATTGTGTATTTGATGTCACAGTAAATTTTATTCTTCTCATCCAAATCCTGCCACCCGGGTGGAGAGGAGCCCTCTTTTAGGGCAGAAGGCTGGAGAGATGGCCAGCTGGGGGTTCTATCTACCGTGTAATTCTTCCCCCACACTGCGTGGGAATGGGGGGCACCTGAAGAAAACCTGATGCATCCACATTCCAAAACAGATCAATTCACATTTTCAACATCAGAAAAGAGTTCTTTGCCTTTCAAAGGGGTTCCCAGGAGAGCTCACCTAAGTAGAAAGTTCCTCCGCAGCATTTACAAGTTTCCTATTTACAGAACATCTATAAACAGTAAAATCTCAGGAGCTCCTTTTTGCAAACTAAATGAGACACAGCGCTACCCGGCTGAGTTCTTAGTAGAGGCGGTTTCCTTAAGGGACTGCGGTGACTGGGCAAGATGAAATAGTGAGTTGTTCAGATAATTACAAAGAAGGACCGTAGAGCCACCAAGAAGGAAATTGCGGCTGGTGGTTTAGCCTGGAGGGATCGGGGCTGTGGGCAGGCTTCAGCACTGAGAGCGGGTGTTTGGAGGCCTTCTGTAAGGAGGAAGTGAGGGACAAGCTGAGGGTTTGGGAGGGTCAGGGGTCGGGGGATGCATGAGCCTGGTAGTGGGTACAAAGGAGGGCATGTATCGCATGGAACACGGGGTGTGGTGCATAAACAATGAATCTTGGAACACTGAAAAAATAAAATTAAATTTAAAAAAGAAGAAGAAGAAGGAAGTGAGAGTTGTTATCCAAATCCTGCCTCAGTGTGTTCCTGTCTACCCCGCCTTCTTCATTCCTGCCTCCCAGGTGAACGGGGCCACCTTGGGCTTGTCGAAAGAGTCAGCTGTCCAGGCTCTCCCAATACCACTATAGCCTGGGCCAGCTAATAGAAAAACCAGGAAAAGATGCTTTTCCCAAGAATATACAGTCATATTAAAATCAGAGTACCAGTATCCATAACAACAATGAATCAGAGCTTTCTTATGTTTTACAGTGAGTGCATCCCTCAAGAGTCTAAAAGTAACAGGAGAAAAAAAAAAATAAAATAAAAGTAACAGGAGAAAATGGAAATATTCACTTGGAAGGTGCTTCTTGTCTAAAAAACATAATTGAGTCCTTGTTGGCGGTGACCTGGTCCTTTCAAAGCTTTTGTTGTCCCGTCTTTGTATAGCTGAGGGGAGAAAAAGCCTTTAGGAATTGCAGGACCCCGTGAAAAGCTGGTTTCTCATTCCTGGGAGACCCCAGGAGGCACTGTTTGAAAAGGCAGTGAGAAGGAGGGAAAGGAGCAGTGCCGCAGAGTTCTGGTTGCAAATTCTAGGGCAATTAGGAAAGATATTCTCATCTTCTACATTGGCATTATCTCAACAAGGGCGGAAGCCTGGCTTTCCCACTTTGTAGAAGGGCATAGTAGAAGGGGGAGGATTACATGAAATAAGTCTTTTTTGGTGTTTAGCAGAGGACCTGGGGTTAATAACTTCAGCCAGAGGCCACCACTATGAATAGATGGTCCTATTAATAGGAGCATGGCCTTGCTAGCCTCCATCTGTTATTCTTTAATAGGTGCTGCAGTTTCAGTTCTGCCTATCACTTACTTTATTAACTGCTTTTCTGACAGTTCTAATGGTCCTTTGTACCCGTACCTTTTTAGCAGGAAAGACAAGGGCTTTGGCTCAGGGCAAGCTCCTCTCTTCTGGAGACCCTGCATGGGGCCGGGGGGTGGAGGGACTTCCTCACCCTCAGCCTCCGAGCCCCTGAAACTGACATTAGTCTCTAACGGCAAGCGCTGGCCAAGAAAGGATGTTTTGCTCATCTTTGCATGTTCCCATCAGATTTACACACTTCCTTCAGAGAGGTGAGATCTTTCCTTTTGTGATTACTTTAAAACCCATTTGTCCGAAGTAAACCTACCAATGGGAAACAAACCAAAAATATCATTTTAAAGACAGAAAGAACCCTGAAAGCTGCCTCACTGTTCTAGGAAGCTCAAATGGTGTTCACAGGCCATGGCGGTTTTGATCAGGGGAGGGGTCCCACAGAAAAAGGTATGGCAGGGTGGGAAGAGAGGGGACATTAAGGGCCGCAGTCACAGGGCAGAGGCCGTTGAAGGCCCCCACTGAAGGCAGGACCACGGGAGATGTTGCAGAGGGAGCCCCAAAGGACCTTGTGTCTGTTTGGATGTGACAGAGAGAGAGGACATCCCAGCCATGTATTTCCAGCCTGAGCGAGCAGCAGGTTGCTTTAACCAGGCTGAAGAATAACACTGACAGGGGTAGAGGTGTGTGTAGGAAAAGTGTGGCTCACACGTGAACTTGGAATGCAGGAGGGAGGGGATGTCCAGAGGGCAGCTCCAAAGCCAGGTCCGAGTCACCTCACATCCTGTGTGGAAGAAGGAAAAGCATAAACAACAGAGGAAGAAACTCTACAAACTAAGATAATCGTTAAAACAATAAATTCAGAAGTGGGCTTAACTTGAGAAGTCAGGGTTGGAAGTGAGAAGTCGGGCGTCATCTGCTCAGAAGGATTATTGCAGAGAAATGGGAGATGGAGAAGGAGCATGGTGGGATGGCAGGGCTGACCTCAGGATGGAGGGCTTGGTGCCCACGGGAGGAGAAGGAAAGAGACCAGCTCATGGCCTCTTAAAGCCAAGCTGCAAGGAAGCCAGAGTTTGGGTCTTGAACTTTCCAGATAAAGAAATTAACCCACCTTGCCCCAAATCACACCATCAGTAATGAGACTCACCAGAGCACCCCATGAATGAGTCAACTTCTCTCCTTGTTTACCAGACCCCAAAGCTTCTGTAATTGAGTGAAACTTGCTCCTGGCGCACAGTGTTGAGTGGCCTGGTGGAAAAGACTGGAGTCCAGAAATCAGTTCAAGAGACATCAAGCACTTAGCATATAACTGGGGTGATATCTCAATTTAGGGAGAAAATAATTGCTTTAACAATAAACGATGCTGGCGTAATTAGCTCTTTATCGGGAAGGAAAATATAAACTGCCACCTCACACTATACCCAGAAGTAAATTCCAAAGGGATACAATAAATCCCAAACATATTTTATTTTACCTCACTTTATTTTATTTCTTAAAAGATTTTACTTATTTTGAGAGAGAGAAAGAGAAAGAAAGATGAGCAGGGGGAAGGGCAAAGAAGAGAGAGAAGCAGCCGGACATGGGGTTCGATCCCAGGATCCCAGGACCCCAGAGCCAAAGGCTGATGTTTAACCGACTGAGCCACCCAGGTGCCCCCTGGATCTATCCCATTTTTATGAAGATATTCTGCAGAAATGAAAGCACTGCTGGGTAAGAATATGCACAGGTATGTTAGATAAAGCATTGCTAAGTGGCAGAGCGGCAAACACTGACCAGAAACCGCCTCGATGCCTAGAACTAGAGGGACGGTTTTACAAGTGTGTCCATCTCCACCATGAAATCCTACAAGACTTCTATTATTTTTTGTACTGTATTATTCCACTTATTAAAAATTACAGAAAATACAAACTAACCTACAGTGGCCAACAGATTAGAGTGGTTTCCTGGGGACTAGGTGGGGGACAAAAGAAGGATTGATTCCTGCAGCATAAGGCAGTTTTGGAATAATAGATGTGCTCAAACCTGGATCGGAGTGATGGTTTTATGTGTGGAATCAGAAATACTACATGACTTTCAAAGGGAATGAGGTAGCCCATATATGGATTGACCTGGAGGGATGTCCGTGATGTGCAGCTACAAAAGGAAAGCAATTTGCAGGGTAATTTATGCCGCACGATCCCATTTGTTAAAAATCACAGTAGGAGTTTCTCTTTACTCGTGCACACATGTTTTTGTGAGAACCGAGAGTTGTAGAGCTGGGTCACTTGTGTGATCTTGACATTTATAAAGAAAATGTTCTTAAAGGAGAGAATTTTTCAAACGTTACCCAGATTCCCAGGCCCCCGTTCCACTGGAGTGGGTGGGACCGAAGCCTGAGGATTTCCATTTGACAAGAAGCCCAGAGTCTGCTACCCACCTCGGGAACCACTGCAGGACCAGGCCCCTGGGAGGGCAGAATTGCCAAAGAGAAGGAAAGGACCGTCTGGAAGACACAAGAGGGAGGACAGGCAAGCTAGTGGGCTGGGAACAGGAGAAGGGGGCAAAGGAGGGCTTCAGTGTCTGAAAACGGGGCTCCCTTCCCCTGATCCAAGAAGGAAGAAGGGGAGCACCCAAGAGGAACATGTGGAAAGATTCAGAAACTTCTCCAAAGGCAGGAAAGGAAAATAGGGCATTCAGTTAAGAATGAGGGATGTGGAGAAGGGACAAGAGTGGACAGAGGCCATGGAGAGGCCGGCCGTGCTCAGGGGCCTGGTTTCATGCTTGGCTTGGTCTGCAGGTCGAGACTCTCACCCCAGCACCAGCAGCACCACATAACACACACTGTGCCTCTTTCCCCCAAAAAAGGCAGAGTCTGGGCAGGTTGTGCCTCTGTCTGTGCAAGGAGAGACGGATGGAGGTGGCAGTTTGTGTTCCAGCGGTATCACGAGCACGAAATTGGATCAGATGCCAATTGGGCGGGTACCCTGGGAAAGGATGCCCCCCCCAATTCATTAAGTGCCCATGCTGTGCAAATAACAGTGCTACACTTTCCACAAGTTCAGGTAGATATAATCATACCCATTTCCAGATGAGAAAACTGGGGTTTAGAGATCTGGAGAGACGGCCCACGATTCCCCGTTCGTTTGGGTGGGGGCAGCTCTAGGACCCGCATGCACGTCTCTCCCTCATTCAGTTCTCTCAGCTCCGAAGGTGCGGGGAGGGACGGGGGTGTTGATGGACCTGCCCAGAGCCCCAGGATAAGGGAGAAGGAGACCAGTGGGTGCCGCAGCCTTTTGTCTTCCAGACCAAGGAACAGGCTGGCCTCAGCAACCCCGTCGGCTGAGCCCACAGGACCTGAATCTCTCTGGCACCTCTTTCTTCAGCCAGCACACGGCGGCTTTGTGGATGACTCGGCCACGCCACCGAAACATGTCACTGTCCCGTGAATAATGTAACGCAGAGCAGGGGTCAGGGAAGCAAGCCAGGATACCCGGCCACCCCGCCCCTCCCCTCCCCACAAAGCCCTAGGGCCTGGTCGGAACTTCACAGACAAGAAAAGTGGGTCAACCCTCTCCACTCTTCCCTCCTTGCCTCATGTTGCTGGGACAGCTGTGTCCCTTTTCCCGTCCTCATCCCGTGCTTAGCTCAGGCAGGGTGATCCTGACCCCAGCCTACAGGCACAGACCTGTGTGCCCAGGGGACAGTGCAAGGGGTGCCCCCCAGGAGGACAGAGTGAGGACCCAAATCTCTTATTAAGGGAGGGTGTGGGGTGGGAAGAATGCACCAGAAGCACGTTTGTTTGTGAGCATTCATTAAGCGACTGCTGTATGCCAAGGATTCCCAGGTGCTGGGGACTCGGAACTCACTGAGAAGGTTCACTGCAGAATCCCTGGTGTTTCGTGCACCCTTGCCTCTCCACAACGCAGGTATCTGATGCACACACGCTCTCAATAAACCTCTGTTAAAGGAAAGAATGACAGGCTTGGCTGCCGTCGCTCTGAGGCTTACAGTCGATGGAAAATGCAGACATGGAACAAGAAAATGACAGGACTCATTCACTCTGACTGTGGTGAGGATTACAAAGGACTGCGAATTCACGAAGAACTTGGAGTTATTTTTTTAAAAAAGCTTTAAAAGATTTTCCTCGAGAGACATTTTCAGACTCTTCTCAGTTTTGGTATAAGAAGAACAAGGCAAAAATTAGCATCTTAATGAGCCGTAGGTAGACAACTGACCGTGCTGTACAGAGCCTTATTTATAAACAGAACACAGTGAAACAAAACAAAAAGGAGTGTGTGTGTGTGTGTGTGTGTGTGTGTGTGTGTGTGTGTCCAAGCCTCTGCATCTGCAAAATTAAGGAGTCAGGGGCCTCTTCAAAAGCAGACCAAGAGGGTTTTGGGTCACGTGTTTGTCATCTATAATTCGGTCCCTTCCCTTCCAGTCCTGGAACACTTGACAAACCTCTCGGTTAAGATGCCC
Source organism: Lutra lutra (assembly GCF_902655055.1). Lineage (NCBI taxonomy): Eukaryota > Metazoa > Chordata > Mammalia > Carnivora > Mustelidae > Lutra > Lutra lutra. The sequence goes on along the minus strand of NC_062291.1, from coordinate 839,429 downwards.
CTTCTCCCCTGTCCCCTTACCCTGGTCCCGCTCCCCTCTGGGGCGGTCAGAGGCCACCTCCTACGGGCCCCTGACTGCTGGCCCTAGATTGCTCTGGCTGAGGTCGTTCCTCCCAGCAGGGTGGCCTCAGCCACCTTCCTCTTGCCCCGGGAGCCCTCGGAAAAGAGCAAGCTCCTTCCACAGCTCCGCTGCCCCAGCGGCTTTGCTAAGTTCCTGACCACTTAACAAAATAAACAGCAGATACGGTGAGCCTCTGTGGGAGGCAACATGGTTTGGAGCAGGAAGATCTGAGTCTCCGCTTGGCTCTAATGCGGAATTGTCCTCTTGATCAAGTGATTTAACCCGCCTGAGCCTCAGTTTCCTCACTGGCAAACTGGGGCTGAGAATATGGTCTATTGACCTGGTAGTTGAGAAGGAAGAACGAATGAGAGCATACATACAAAACCCCAGCCGTACGGGGAGAGCGGCGTGAGGAATGGGGGACAGCAACGACACCCCCGGGAGCCGGCCTGCCTCACCCACCGCCTGGGCCAAGGGCGGAGCATTTAGCTGTGCCCACCCCTGAGTTCCAGAAGAAAGTCAGGTGCAGGGCGCTTGGGTGGCTCAGTTGGTTAAGTGGCTGCCTTCGGCTCAGGTCATGATCCTGGAGTCCTGGGATCGAGTCCCACAGCGTGCTCCCAGCCAGGGGAGTCTGCTTCTCCCCTCTCATACTCTCACTCTCTCTCTAAAATAAATAAAATATTTTTAAAAATGCAAAAAATATAACTAAAAATAAAGAAAGTCAGGTGCAGGCCAAGACCACCTCTTCTGCAAGGACCTTCTTTCCTTGGGAACCGTGACACCCCCCCCCCGCCCCCACAACACACACACACTGGTGGGTGGGGGAGGGCCCTCTGCTCGTCACGGAAGCATCTTCTCACTGTCCTCACACGGTGGGAGGGCAAGGGAGCTTTATGGAATTTCCTTTATAAAATACTAATCCCACCCTCCTGGTTTAAGTACCTCCCACACGCCCCATCTCCAAGTACCTTTGCCTTTAGGGGTTAGGATTCCAACATATGAATTTGAAAGTGAAGCAGCAGTGTGAATGGATTAAAACAAATAAGACAATGGGAGCAAATAAGCAATCAGAGGTGGGCCCCCTGGGGTCCAGAACGCAGGTCTGGGGCCCTCTGGGAGTGTGGCCCCTTGTGGTAGGTGCTGGGGGCCATTTCAGTCTTTTTGTCTAGTTAGAGCTTAGTTACCACTCAGAGAATCTTTTCAGCTCTTGAAGGAAAGCAACTGGTTTTCTTCCTACCTGGGGTTCTAGAACACGGAGCCCGCAGGACACACCTGTCTTTAAATTGCCAAACAAAACCACACGGAGTGTTTTTAACTGAGGAGCAACTCAGACCGTCCCTTCCCTCGGCTGGTGGAAATGCCTTTCGTAAGGGTCACTCGGTACTGTTCTTGGGGGCCAAGATCCTGAGTCATTGACCTCTGAGGTCATTTTGGTTCCAACTCAAAGTAAACAGAAGATTGATTCGTAGGTACAGGTAAGAAACGAAGGGGAAAAGAAACAGCCAAAACTGAAAGCACCCAGCAAACAGCTATATCCTCTGGTTGTTTCTGGACTCTGTCCACGTGGCCCTCGCAGAGCCTCTGGCTGCCGTCCAGGCCGAGCACAGCAACAGCCTAAGGCCTTTGCACTGTGCGTGATGTCATCACCACAGCTCGGCAGTTTTGCTAAAGGAATGACCCACCGGCTAGCTGGGAGTGGATAAACGGAGGCGACCCACATGTTGCCCGTCCTCGGATCCCCGGACGTGGAGCTCCGGAGCTAGAAATGGCTGTTCCACCTGCCCACCTCTCCCGCCGTGTGATAACCCTCCCTGAGCTTATTCCTGGAACACAGCTCATGACCAGATCAGCTCCTGTGTTCAGCTCTGTCATTGTTCGAGTCGGTTCTGTAACTGAAGGCTCTGAGCTGTCCAGAAGCTTCCAGGAGGCCAGAAGAGTCTGTCCAGAAAGGTTAACTGGCTGGAGTCATGGCCCTAGCTCAGCCTGGCTGTGGCTGCCCCCTCCCCTCCGGGGTGAACGCGCTATCAGGGACAGGCCCAGAGCCCACTGAAGGATGACGGCAAAAGCCAGCAGACCCAGAGGTGATAAACCAGGGTCCTGACGCTGGCTCACCCCTAAGCACCTGGGTCTTCCCTTCTCTCATGTGTAAAGTGGTGGGATTGGCCCAGACCCCACAGGACACGAGACAGGGTGCAAGAGAAGGCATCTCTGAGGGATCTGGGTTGGGGTCTGGCCTGCTGCTGAGTGCCTAGACCCTTACTGCCCTGCAGGAGGAAAACCATGGACCTCGGTTTCCCCTGACTGAGGGAGCACCTCTAGCATTCATCATCAAGGCCACCCAGTGAAGGTCTTGGAAAACCCAGTAGAAAGTCATTTGGAGGAGGAATCACAAGCTGCAGAGACTCCAAGAGCCACAACAAACACCCTATGGGACAACTGAAAAAAAAAATGGAGTTTGGCCTTCGTCTAGGGAGCAGCGTAGAAAGTGGTTCAATGTTCGGTGAGAAGTTCTTTTGTTTGCTTAGTTTTAACAAGAGGCTTTATGGGAATTCCTACATTTTAAAACGACCCATAACTCAGAAATGAAAATTCACGTCTTTTAACCAGGAGGCTCATGTAGTGTCAGGTGTTCACAGACTCCAAACCCATTTTAATTCAGGAAACCAAATGAAAACGTAACACCAAGAAATTTCGAGAGCAGTCTCTGGAGGGTTAAGTTAACAGGCATCTGTATTAATCTTTATCACTTTTTCCTTTCCCTTGTTGACGCTGTTTACACAGTACATTAAATAAACACGGGCCCAGACACATAGGCTCATCATTTTTGTCCCAAGCAGGTAGAAGCTTCTCACCACTGCTGTGTGGTCCTGAAACACACACACTCCAATTAAAAACAAACAAAAGCAGAAACAACTCCCTCCGCCCGTGTAAAACACCGTATGTCTCCGTCGGTCCGGTCACCCCATCTGACACCGCTGAGTGATGACTGTCAGCGCCTGGACCCACTGGATGTCGGGTGACTGGAACAGAGCTACCCACAGTGCCAGGATCCTTCTCACTCTGTAAACACACAGAAACCTGAGAAATGAATGCCTGTCTTATTCTAGAGTATTCTTACCCTTTGCTTGCATAGCCTTGATCTGTACTCCGGTTCATTAAAATGCTTTAGTCACACTGTTTATCAGGGAACTTTGAGTTGCAGAACACTTTTAGGAGCTGTGGGGAGATACAAAAGACGGCATTCCTGTCCCGAGTAGTAGTCCTCCTTCTAAGGAAAAGAAGGCAAAATGCACACAAAAAGGTAATATGTAGTGACCTACGAAAGAAAGGCAAACTCACTAGGGTGAATGACACGCCCACTCCTGGGGGCTATGGGATCAAAGAACATCATAGACCAGGTAACTCAGAGAAGATGTTGTAGCCTGGTGAATCCATCGGAGATCTTAAGACCATAGACTGGCGGATTCCAGACCTTCTGGTCAGTAAAATATACTCTCCAGTGTGACTACCAGGCATAGACACCCTACCGTGGGACACTGTAAGCAAGCTTCCTTGGAGCAGAGTGTGGCAAAGAGAAAAAAGGAAGGAGGAGCCTGGTGGAAGTTCTTCCCCATGTAGACCCTCAGCATCGGTTGGCACGTCCATCCGTTATGCGCGTTTACTGACGCCTGTGACGGCGGGTTTCCGTACCCTGCATGCTGAACCCTCCGGTTCCCTACGGCAGGCAGTCAGGAGCCGAGCAACGATACCCCCAGAGCGGCATCTGAAGAAGAGAATGTCGGCACAATGTGAAGCCATGTTATAGAAGACTAGAGGATGGAAGAGAAAACACATAAAATAACAAGAGTTATGAGAGTTTCATTTAGCAAAAAATAATAACAATAGTAAATGAGACAAAAATCGTAGAATTTTGGCCTCGCTATTTTGTGATCTTTAAATCCAGCCTAAAAAGTTAGAAGTAAGCACATAGCATGCTGCATTAAAACGACGAGGTGGACATTCATTCATATTAGCTAATCAGCTAATAAGCCAAGATTTTTTCATCAAATTTAATAAAATCTGTACACCAACAGCCGAGATACCATAGAGTTCAAATCGAATAATATTCCACCCGAATGTCAGAGATCCTGTGAGCCGCACCGCCCTCTACCAGTTCCTCCTTCTGGTTCCCACAACAGGGTAAAGAGCAAAGTAAGCAAAGATGACAGCTACTGGCTCTTGGGCTTGGAGCCTGGCTTTGAGCACGGGAATAATCACAGGGTCTGCATTTCACGGCACCTCGCGCTGAATGCGCCGGGCGACCCTCCCCACGGCTCCCAGGAGCTGACTTCTGCGTTGCCCGCTGTCCCCCATGGGCACTAAAGCCCCCAGGCCAAGCCCACAGCACCAGGCCATGCCCCAGCCATGCCTAGCCTGGTCCCCAGGGTGGGGTGGCCTCTGGTCTGCCTCTGTAAAGGAGTCTCTTGGTCAGGGCACCACTGTGTCTGGGCTGCCGTCTTCTGAAACAGGCTGGCCAAGAAGCGATATACCTAAAAATGTCTCTCAGGGGCCATGGGCTTGCAAACTGCAAGAAAGTAAAACAATATTTGAACAGGCTGTCCAGCCAAGGGATCCCGGGACTTTCATAGTAGGACTCCATGACTAATCCTATCAAAACTAACACAGGGTAGAACAATATTTGGCCAGGGAAACCTGCCGAAAGCTGTTAGTGTGTGGTCCTCCCTTTGCTGGAATAGGATTGAGGGACCGGGTAATAATGATTTCTCAGGTTATAACGCCGGGCTTGGCTTTGGAAAGGAGACAGCATTTCAGAGAACGTGAATCTAACTAACATGGAATATTCCTGATGCAAGAAAAACCCCTTTTCTGCATTCCTAATCCAGAAGCTGGGCTGTATATCTGTGAGGGTTTTCAGGCACTCGCTGGGAAAAGGCAAGCTGGGGTCCCACCCGCCCCGTAGTAACACATTATTTTTATTCTTATAGCCATGGGGTTGGCAACTTCTGCTACATCCCCTCCAAGATTCTGAGCCTTCTCCCTGAAGCCGAGAAGGCAAGCCGGTCAGGAGGGGCTATTCCTTGGCCCTGGCCTTGGCAATGGTTCCTGTGGTTGGAGAAGGAAGTAAAGTCCTGTCTGAGTTCTCAGGGCCAGTGCCCACTCTCCAAGTGCCATTCAGTGGGCACAGTCAGGCAGATGGGAGCTCCGTCCGGCTGCAGCACTGTAAGCCCTCTTCGGATGTAAGTCCTCTGTGCCACGGCTTCTCACACTCTGAAAGTACGCACACGTGTAAGCACACATACATGTACTCACATGCACACACAAGCAAACACACATCACCACGTACACACACACTCATGGCAGAGGGAAGTGGCAGAGGCAGACGTGAGCATGCATAGCTGAGAAGGAAAAGCGGAGGATTGGGTGAAGTCAGGATCTGGGGCTGGAAACACCAGCCTTCCAGCCTCCCAGCCTCCCAGTCTCCCAGCCTCACCACTGGCCAGCCCGATATTGCTGGGTTAGGGACTTCATCGCAGATCTAGTTTCTTTTTCTCCAAAATGAGGATAACACCATCCTCTTGGGATTCTTTTTTTTTTTTTTTTTTTGAGCATTCAATGAAATGATATTTTGAGCCAAGGGCAAAAAGTTAATTAAAGCTCTACAATCAAAAACCATGATTGCAACTAAATCGAGTGTTGCCCTTGTCAACCCTTGCCTGTCACCTCGCGGGGGAAGGAGTGCTGAATAGGACTGAGATCCCCGGCTTGATAGGAGGCCACTCTTATTGCATGATCACATAGGGTCATAAGACTAGCAACATATCTGCTCATCATGCATTTTTTTGTGTTAATTTTTAAATATTGCATGAAAACATTATTCCTTTCGATTGCTCAATTCTTTGGTGCTCCGTTAAAGCTGAGTGCATCCCTTACCTCCCCAGCCCCAGCTCCTGCAAACTGGAAGGGAATGTTACTGTTGGGTTTCCGTGGGTCTTCTGCGCAGCCTGCTTTCCTCTCCATTTGCCCAATCTACAAAATAATAAAACTACTGTAAAGGTAGAAAAAAAGTCAGAGAGCTGGTCCTGGATACCAAGGGCCTTTCAGTCCGGATGGGAAGCCAAACTGATTCAGTCCAAGGAGAGTTCGAGCAGCTGGGTTATTTAAGACAGTGTGGGACAATCTGTTGTTACAAATGCTGTAGGAATTCAGAATAGCTTCCTTTCCTCCGGCTCACAGGGCAGAGCTCAGTTCTGAGTAACCTTGATCCACAAAACCTATAGTAGGCAGAGCTCTCTCTCTCAAAAGAAGGCTTCAAATTCCCCCAATTGTTCCTAAAAACTCAGAGCACTTGGCAATATTTTTGGCCATTTTGGCCATTTCGGCACCAAATCTTAAAATGGTCTTAAATGATTGTGTTTTGCCACAATAAAAGAAAGAAAAAAAGAGTAAAGGTCATCAAAAACAAGAAAAGTCTGAGAAACTGTCACAGGCAAAAGGAGCCTAGGACACAAGTAAATGTATTGGGGTGTTCTGGATGGCACCCTGGAACGTAATTACGACATTAGATAAAAACTAAGGAAATCTGTATAGAGTATAGACTTTAGTTAATAATAATAAGTAGTTTACGATGTAGGGACACCTGGGAGGCTCAGTCAGTTGAGGAGTCAGGTCTTGATTTCAGCTCAGGTCACGATCTCGGGGTCATGAGATCAGCCCTACGTGAGGCTCCGTGCTCAGCAGGGAATCTGCTTGGAAATCTCTCTCTTCCTCTGCCTCTTCCCCTCTCCCTTGCTCTCCCCTACTCTCTCTCTCTCTCGAATAAATAAATAAGTCTTTTTAAAAAAAAGATAATAAGTAGTTGTTTACTATGTAAAATGTTAGTAACGGAAAACTGTCAGGGGCACACGGGGGGCCTATACGAAAAGTATTCTATAAAATATACACTATAAAATACAAAAGTACAAAGAAGTACAGAGGTAGAAAAGACTATGCTCTTCTATAAATCTAAAAACTATTCTAAAATACAAGGTTGATCAAAACAAACAAAAGCAGTCTTCACGGCACAGCAAGATTAGAGTCAGAAAGAAGGATCAAGATGAAAAATGGGTCCTGAACACATCAGAGGTCAAAGTCGCTTGTGTTAAAGGCTGTTTCCTGAAGGCCCCCAAAGGGGACCACTTGAGGGAGCACGTGGGGGCAGCTGAACTATAATGACAAGGTCGGAGAAAGAGTCCAAGAGGCTCAATATTCCTTCACCCAATAAAACTTCAAGTCATGAACCACAGTCTGGGTGTTCTGAGCTGAAAATGACTCATATGAAAATCCCCTAGTCCGAAGCACAAGACCTCAGAAGGCAAGCAGAGTTCACGTGGCCCCCACAGAGGACCTTTGAGCTCCCCAAGGCTGGCTCTAGCTTCCTTGGCTGCTCTAGGAGTCAGGCTTGTCCTCTGGGCCTCGTCCTGGATAGTCCCAAGGTCAGGGCTACGTTGGCCACGCAGAAATTATGATCAAAGATGTCCTCCTCTCTTTGGAAGTTCTTTCGTGGCAGCATGGAAGCCGGCTCTCATCCCACCCCTGCCTCCTTTGCCTAATCCCAGAGCAGAAATGCATAGTGCCAAAACACCTCCAAATGGAATAAAGACGGAGAGTAATCAAAGGAAGAAGCTAGCTCAGGATGCAAGAAAGTTCAGCAGGTCCCAGCCCCAGCCCCTGGGGTCCCGTGTCTTTGTTCAAGTGTCTCTGTTCAGACAACCAGAGTGAACACTGAGATGGAAACACAGAAGGTCTTAGTAACAGCACACCGTCTTTTGCATATGTGCACTCACACGTGTGCACGCGCGCACCCCACCAGGCTCAGCACCGAGTCAACCGAGACAGGCCACCAAGACTCAGCCCTGATCCCGGACTGCCTTCCCCACTCCCACACCTGGTCCGAGGGGAGCCTGCTCCGCTCACAGACTTCCAGCTTCAGATGAGACCGTTGCTCGGCCTATGCACTTCCCTTCTTGTTTTTCAAAACCACAAGGAAACGGTAGAGTTCTTTGGCTTCTTTCTGCCTTTATTTCTCTATCCGACTGGCAGTTCCAGTTCCCCACACCAAGCAGCGCTCCCCAGGAAGCAGTCAGAGGTGGAGGAATGGTGTCTGGTGTCGGCACAGAGCCCCACCGTCGTGGCCAACAAGCCCTTGTGGCTTCCTAAGAGCAAGACAGAGACCAGCCACCCAACCCAGCAGAGAGCCGGGCTCTATCTACAGTCTGCTGACCAGGGTGCAAACACCCAGCTGAAGTGTCCTGAGATGACGACACTCTTGGGAACCATCTAGTCAGGGTCCACAGAACCACAGCCCAGTGCGCCCTGGCCAGGCTCGGTGATGTGCCACTGCCTTGTGTTGAGGACACTGCCCCGAGCCCTCAGGGTCAGTGACTCCATCTCCTGTCTTCACTCAGCCCACCTCTAGTTTTCTGTCCTCCAACACCAGCCAGAGCTTCCCTTTCTGACTCCCTGGAACATCCTTCATCTGGCTCTTGTTCTGCCTTCTGAAGCCTCCCAGTGGTAAGCTTACTCTCTGTGCTGCATGAGAGATCCTCGTAGGACTGAAGAAACTCTCTCCAGAGCCTTCTTTCCTCCAACTTGTCTCCATCTTTGGCAACCATTTCTCATCTAGAATTGATTTACCTGCTGTAGATGCTTTAATTTATCACCATCCCTTAAAATTAAGAACTCTGTTCTCATAGCACCGTTCGAAGTTTAGAAATTGATGCTACAGACTGGCTCAGTTGATTAAGCGTCTACCTTTGGCTCAGGTCATGATCCCAAAGTCCTGGGCTTGAGCCCCACATTGGGCTCCCTGCTCAGTGGGAGTCTGCTTCTCCCTCTGTCCCTCAATCCACTCATGCTCTCTCTCTCACAGGCACAAATAAATAAATAAAATCTTTTTTAAAAAAAGGAAATTAATGCCAAGAAAACTGATCTATCCCTTTTAAACTTTTCTTTCTTTAATGCTATTGGATAATAATTTCATTAGAAATTTCAAATCAGTGGTTTTCTTATTTTATCACCCCTTCCATATTTATTGCCTGACATTCTTCTGGAGAAACAAAGTAGAATTTTCCTTTATCAACTGAAGCCATCTGGTCAGCAAGAGAGGCAAGATGAACAATTATTACGCTTTAATGGTCTTCAGATAAGTTGATTTTTTTGCAACAACAAATGGTGACAACGAATCATCTCTCTCTCTCTCTTTCGATGATCATTATAAGTTCATAGATATTCTCCATTTTAGAGATAAAGAAATGAAGCCCAGAGAAAGTTTCCTTTCCCAATATTAGGCAACTAATAAGGGACAGAGTTAGAATTTCCAGGCCCATCTAATATCAAAACCAAAATCTTAACCGTCATACTCCCCTGCTTCCTTATGGTCAATGGTTGTTTAAAGTTTCCAAACACTGATTTTGAAAACGCAAGTTCTTGTAGTTCAGTTGGTCAATCCTAGATTCAGACACTTGAGTTCATGTCGCCTCTCCTGGCATTTAATTTGCTTTTAATCATCCTTCATATTTTCATAATAACTCTTTCATGTTTTCCAGACCATGTTCACTGATAGAGAAGATAGAAGCAAAACAGAAACTGAGAGACTCCACTTCTTGCTAAGTTAGTTCTATAACTTGCTAAGTTATAGTTCTTCCTAAGTAGTGGCCTACTTCTTTATCATGCACCCTTTTTCTATGAACAAAGCTGTGTCACAATTACAATCCCGAGAACGATAAGACCTTACAGGTGAAATACATATTCTCTTCCCCACTCCTTCTGTTCTTGTCCAAATATTGCCCATTGGAATCAGAGAGGCAGTTTTGTGTATTTCTTAACCCATAAAGAACCCTCTCTCTTCTCGGTTCTGTGTAATTTTCCTGAAGTAGCTCTACCTTTCCACACAGTTTCATACATGGTTCCCATAATAACAAGTGATATTTGGCCCACTTCCTCCCATCTACCTCATCCTCTCTACAGGATAGATCCCAATCCAATTCTGTATCTGTTTATACTGACCAAAAGATGGGCTGTCTCCCCTGTTCTAGGTTAAGGAGACAGGTGGGTCCCATTTCTGGAGTATTTTCCTGCCTAGATAAAAATCACAGATCTGAGTCACAGATAAGTAAATAACTAATCAACACATGTATTTGTTGAATAAATAAAGTTTTATTGACCAATATAAACCTATCATTTAGAACATTGCTATTAAATAATAGCTAACAAGTTTGTCTTCATTTATCATGTGTTAGGGGCAACACAAACATCTTTACTCACATTGTCTCATTTTATCTATCCAACATACCAAGATAGATATTTTATCATTCTCATTTTACAGATGAAAAAAACCAAGGCTTACGTAGTCTAAGAAATCACCCAAGGTTAGCAAGTGGTAGGACCAGCATTCAAAGTCAGGCTCCCCAACTTAGGAGCCCACACTTTCAGCCCCTCCCTGTCCCACTATCCCTTTGCTTCTTGAAATGCGTTAGCCAATGGAAAAGGAGATTTGACATAAAGCCACTCACCTACACTATTGTCACATGAATTCTGAGAAATAAAATTCTACTTTCAGTCATCATAGGGGACACATTAATGTTCCCACCAAAAATAACAAAAAGCTGCATTAAATAAAATTTAAATCTTCTTCCACACATCAGAAAGCCACTGAAGCAAAGAGGACTAGGGGGTCAAAGACTCCAAGGGGGGAAGAACAATGAAGAAGTGAGCTGACTTTGTGCACCTACATTAACCCTTAGGGCATCTGCTGGTTCTGAGGACAGTGCGTTGACTCCGGGCTTTGCTGGAGCAGAAGCTGCTGGTGGGGGCAGACATCCTCAGAGCTTTGGGAGTTTTTGGTGCACGCTTGAGAGGCCAATTATTGCAATGAGAATGAAAAGGCCGAGAAGCAGAACTGTCACAAGGCCAGGTTTTCCCTCAAGAAATTTCTCAGACTCTGAAGCTAAGGCAGAGCAGGAAGTTAAAAGGTAGCAGACGTCCCGGAAGGTGGCATAGACCTCCATTGCGTTCTTAGTCCCGCTGACTACAACTAAAAGCCCCAGCCAGCCGGTATAAAACAAACCTCAGAAAGCTCCAGAGGGTGGAAAGAAAGAGGCAGATGGGTCAGGCATGTCAGGACACAACAAATGACATGGCGTGAGTTCTCCAGGGGGTTGTTTTTATTATTATTATTATTATTATTATTGGTTTTGGTTTGTTCCCTTGTGTAACCTGTCACTGGAGCTGAAGAAGCCAGCAACTCAGAAATGACAGTGGCCACAAACCAGAATAGTCCCAAGGAAGCTTCTCTCTCTAGCCAAGGGGCCAGGAAGGGACAGCCCAGCAAGACCGAGAACTTTCAGATAATATGTGCTCTACTCCAGCCAAACACCACAGAAGAAACTCTGGTCTCACTCCCACCTTCACCAGGAAAAGCTTACACCTTTACCCTTACCATGTTATGAGAAGGTGCCCAATACCCCCTCAGGAGTTCTGTCAGAGAACACAAGTACCGAGCGGGGACTCTCATCTCCACTGGCTGGCCTGAGACCTTGTGGAAGAGTGGAGCTCCACCCTCCTCTGTCAGGACAGGAAGTCCTTGACTTAGAATTTTTCAACTTTACAATGATGTGAAAGTGATACGTGTTCAGTAGAAACCACACTTCTAATTTTAATTTGGATTTTTTTCTGGGCTAGCAGTATGCTGTCAGATCCTCTCCTGTGTAGCTGGGCAGCAGTCCCAGCACCCACGCAGCCACGAGACCATGAGGGTCAACAAGGAACCTACTTGCCACCATTCGGTGCCCATACAGCCTGTTTCTCACTTTTAGCACAGTATTCAATAAATTATAGGAGACATTAAACACTTCAGTATAAAATAGGCTTTGTGTTAGATGATTTGCCCAACTATAGGCTACTGCAAGTGTTTTGAGCATGGTTAAGGGAGGTTGGGCTAAGCTAAGCTGTTTGGTAAATTGGGATATTAAATGCATTTTTGACTTACCGTGTTTGGGTATATCAGGAGGTAACCTCATTGTAATTCAAGATCTGGTCTTTGTCCCTGTTTTCTGGGATCAAGCCTCTAAATCCTGGGAATTTCCCAGGGATGAGTGTCTTTGTTATTCACTGTGGGCCCCTGGGACCATCCCTGAGTTATCCTAGTTCAGTAACTTATGGTGGGCCCCTAGTTTTAAGATGGGGACTACCTACACCAGAAAACCAACCATGTCGTCAGAGGGTTGGAGCCTTGAAATACATGATATCAGCCCACCCTCCCAATGTCCGGGGAAGGGAGGGAGGGGGCTGGTGACTGAACTCAATCATTTGGCCAATGATTCAATCCATCATGCCTTTGTCATAAAATCCCAATAAAAATTCTGGTACCAAAACTGGGTTGGGCTTCCTGGCTTGTGAACATATCGATGGACCCAGAGGGTGAGACATCCTGATTCCCTGGGGAAGGGGCACAGAAGCCGTGCATTGGGAGCCCTCTCAGATCCTGCCCTTCGGGTCTCTTACTTTGGCTGCTCCTGATTTGCATCTTTTGTGATAAAACTTTCGTAGTAAGCATAGTACTTTCCAGAGTTCTATGAGTTATTCTAGTGAATTACCAAATCTGAGGTAATAGTGGGAACCCCCAAATTCATAGCCAGTTGGTCAGAAATTCAGGTGACCTGAGAAACCTGAGAAGTATTTGCCATCTAAAAGAAGGACAGTGTGGCTGGGGACTGTGCCCTAAACCCATGGAGTCTACACCAACTCTGGGTAATTCATATAGGAATTGCATTGCAGTACTGTGTACGATTCTGTCGACTGATGCAAAAAAAAGAATTGGACAAAATGCAACAAGCCTTCAAGATAAATATTCTCAGAAAAATAGAAAGCGAGAATTTCTCAACTTGATAAAGAGCATCTCCAAAAAATCTACAGTTAACACTATGTTTTATGGTGAAAGAATGAATGTTTTTCCCTAAGACTGGGAGTAGGGCAAAGATATACATTCCCAGTGCTCATATTCAATGAACTGCTAGAAGTTCTAGCCAGCACACAGTCAAGCAAAGGAAATACTTGACGTCAAAAGGAAATACTTGACGTCAAAAGCACGATCCATAAAAGGAACAACTAACTGGTACAATGGGCTTCATCAAAATTCAAGACACTGTCAAGAAGATGAAAGGACAAGCTATATAGAGGGGTAGAAAATATTTTCAAACCATCTACCTGACCAAGGTATAGCATCTGGAATATATACATATATATTCCAGAATATATATTTAAGAGTTTGTGTATATTATAAATATTCATGAAGACTTATAGATATATAAATACATATACTCTTTATATATGATATATATTTGAGAAATATATATCATATATATGTTATATTATATATATAACATTATGTTACATTATAATATAACATATTATATATAATACATATATTTAAGAAGGATTATATATATATATTTTATATGTATTTCATATATACATATATACGTGCATATATATATATATATATATATACACACACACACATACACACACACTCTTAAAACTCCATAGCAGAAAATATACAATGCACTCAGAAAATGGGCAAAATATGGGATGCCTGGGTGGCTCAGTGGGTTCAGCATCTGCTTTCAGCTCAGGTCATGATCTCAGGGTCCTGGGATCAAGCCCGGCATTGGGCTCTCTTCTCAGTGGAGAGCCTGCTTCCCCTTCTCTCTCTGCCTGTTCTGCCTACTTGTGATCTCTCTCTGTCAAATAAATAAATAAAACCTTTAAAAAAGAATACTCAATCCACTCAGAAAATGGGCAAAATATATAATGAGCAGATAGGTTGAAACCATGTAACTGGTTTTGCCTAAATGGCTCTGAGCAGAAGTGACACATCACTTTCAGGTAGAGCAGTTAAGAAATGGTGTGAGTTTTTCACGTTTCCTCTTTTCCCCCTCCTGGAAGCCAAGGGTTGAGCTGGTAGCATCACCAGGTGGCCTGGGTCCCTGATTCGCTATGTAGAGAAGAGATTCTCTGGTGAGTTGCTCAAGTTACATTGAACAGTGCATGAGCAAGAGACAAAACTTTGGGTGTGTGAATTATCTGTTACTGCGGCCATGACCTGTTCTGTCTAACAAACGCAGTGGATGAACAAGCATGTAACAACATAATATACACTTCTATACCAGTGGACAATTACGTGGCTTCCACCTTTCCAGTCATTTATCATTAATAATGCTACATTGACTCTCTCCGTTTATGTATATATTCAGTGCTGGATTTTCTTTAGAGGTGTGTAGGGATGAAGATTATTTCCAGAAAATTCCTGGAAGCAGTATTACTGGGTAAAAGGGGAAAAAAAGGTTTCTATTATTCTATACATTAGTGCCTTTCTTAGTGTCTGAGATACAGAATTTGGCCATCAAAACTTTGTTGAATGAATACTCTCTTATATTTGCCCACCACCAATCTTGCCAACTTTTACTATTTACCGTGTTTTTGGCAAAGTTAATGAGCATAAAGTTATCCTTTCCTGATATTTCAGTTTGGTTAGAAGTAAGGTTGAACATCTCTTCATACATTTGTTTGCCAATTGTAATTCTTGTTTTATGAATTTCTAGAGCAGAGATGTTCGTAACCAAGAAACAAAGTGGTAGCTTTGTCTGGTAAAGTTATTTCTCTTTGTTGGAGTTCCCAAAATAGCAATCAATCATACTGAAAGGTGAAAAGTATACGATCACTTTCTCTAACTGTGACTCCTTATCTGGAACGAAGCCAGCTCCTTCAGCTGAGGTTTGTTTTAACTAACCCTTTCAGCAGAGAGCCTCAAATGTTCTTTCATTATGTTCATCCAAATGTTTAATTAACTACAGTGATGACTAATTAATAGACACCATTTCTGCCATCTGGAACTAGCTCCCTCTATCTCTTGGCTGTATCGTTTTTCCAGCTCAGCTAAGATCTTAATGAACGTATTTGCCTTCCTTTTCATCTTATTTTTCTTCCTCTTTTCTTTTTAACGTTCAGCGCTTGGGAGAACTCAAGGTAGGAAAATTGCTGTCTAGAAGTCTGGGGGAAGTCACTTGGATTTTCTGCATCAATGCTACAAATGTTTTTTAAAGTCATTTATTTGCCTCTATTGTCTATAAAGCCATACTAAGTTGTTCAGGAGCAAGTCTGAAAAAATAAAACAAAACAAGACAACAAAACCTGAATAATATCAGGCCTTTCTTGCTCCAGCCGCTGGCTACTTGTCCAGTCCTCTACTGAACACAGCACGGTACATTCTTATCACATGGAACTGCTCACACCTCCTAGTGCGGCCCCTGATCTTGCGTCCTTTTGCGTCTCTGGTTACACTGTGACTTTGGCCCTGAGTGCCCTTTCCCACCTGAGAATTCCTCTTCTTCATTAGGGTTCACACGGACGTCAGCATGTCTGTGGCAGCTCCCTGCCACCCTGGCCAAGAGCTCATCACTCTCTCCCCACATTTCTGCAAGACACATCACTGCTGTCACACCTTCCTCATTGTACGGCCCTCTCCTCCCACAGATTCGGAGACAAGAATACATATTCTCTGTCTGGAGAGCAAAAACGTTAAGAGGTTTTTGTTTGACAAATGGCACTAGGTCAAAGCATTTGCCAAAGCCTACCTTTCTTCCTTCCTTCCTTCTTTCCTTTCTTTCTGATTTATTTTATTTCAGAGAGAGCTGCGGGGAGGGGCAGAGGGAGAGGGGAGAGAGAATCTCAAGCAGACTCCGCACTAAGTGCGGAGCCCAGAGCGGGGCTCAATCCCACAACCCTGAGATCATGACCTGAGCGGACACCAAGAGTCAGGAGCTTAACCAACCGCACCACCCAGGCACCCTGCTTTTTTCCTTTCAAATTCTGGTTAGGTCAGACAGATAACACCCTAATCAGTCATCAAAACAAAACTTGAGTGAGTCCTCTTTGAGCAAAAGCATGCAGAAGAGCATCAAAATGACAAGAGGCAAATTCCAAATGCTTCTGACCAGAACTTAACACCAGTATTCCTTCCACACCCTTTCAGGGTCTCCATTCTAGCCACTGCCCTCACCACAACCTTGGGTTCTGAAATACCATTAAAATTCACCTGGAAAATAGATCTGTGCAAGTCCAAGCACACATTTTGGAAGTGTTATTATATTAATATGTATATTAATATATTAGTTAACCATATGTGTGTATATATGTGTATATATACACATACACACACACACACACACACACTAATATTGACAAGGGAGCCAAGAATACTCAACGGAGAAAAGACAGACTCTTCAGTAAATGGTGCTGGGATAATTGAATATTCACATGTAAAAGAATCTTACACCACTTCCCCAAATTAACTTGAAATAGATTACAGATTTAAATGAGAGATTGGAAAACTCCTAGAAGAAAACAGGGGAAGGGCTCTTGGACATGGGTCTTAACAACGCTTTTTTAGATATAAGACCTAAAGCACAAGCAACAAAAGCAAAAATAAGTGAGAGTGTATCCAACTAAAGAGCTACGCAAGAGAAGAAACCATCAACAGAGTGAAAAGACAAGCTAAAAAATGGGAAAAAAACATATTTGCAAACCATCTGGTAAGGGGTTAATATCCAAAATATATGAAGAACTCGTACAACTCAACAGCAAAAAAACAAACAATCCAATTTAAAAATGGGCAAGTGACCTAAATGTATGATTTTCAAAGAAAAAAACATGCAAATGGCCCACAGGTACATGAAGAGATGTTCAACATCACTCATCATCAGAGAAATGCAAATCAAAATCACAGTGAGACATCACCTCACACCAGGTAGGATGTCTGTCTTCAAAAAGACAAAAGATCACAAATGCCAGCGATGAGGAGCCAAAAGGATTATAAATTGTGCAACCACTGTGGAAACCAATATGGAGGAGCCTCAAAATATTCAAAACAGAAGTATCTATGACCCAGCAATTCCACTTCTGGGTCTATATTTCTTGGGAAATGAGAACACCCTGTGAGAGATACCTGTACGCCTAAGTCCTTAGCAGCATTATTTGCAATAGCCAAGACCTAGAAACAATCTAAATGTCTGTCAACACAGATGAATGGATAAAGAGGCTGTGAATACACACACACACACACACACACACACACACACACACACACACACAAACACACACAGGAATATTATTTAGCCATTGAAAAGAAGGAAATCCAGCCATCTGCAATACCATGGATGGCCTCAGAGGGTGTTGTTTTAAGTGAAATAAGTCACATGGAGACATATCAAATAATATATGCAAAGATCTCATTTTCGTATGGAATCTAAAGCAAACAAACAAAAAAAGACAACCAAAGCCAGGGGGGAAAAAGAGATGAGATTTGTGGTTACTAGAGGCAGGGGTTGGGGGGGAAAGGAGGTCAAAGCTACAGACTTTGAGTTATAAGAGAAAGAAGTACTAAGGATGTAGTGTACGGAACGGTGACCGTAGTTAAAAGTTTCATGGTATGTTTGAAAGTTGCTAAGAATAAGTGTCAAGAGTTCTCATCACAAGGAAATAACCATTTTTTTCCTTTTTTTTTTTTTTGGTGTGTTTATATCTATCCTAGATGATGGGTATTAACGAACCTTGCTGCAGTGATCATTTAATTGATATAGGGAAGTCAAATCGTTATGCCCTACAGCTAAGACTTAAGCAAGGCCAGATATCAATTATAGCTCAATAAAGTGGGGGGAAATAGTGCTTATTTCAGGGCTGGACTGATTCCTTCCATAGATGATAATCCTCAGAAAGTCAATAGCTTTCTAAAAGATAAGGATGATTCTTATATATGCATAACATTGCATATGCATATGCATAATGTGTAATTGGTTTTTTTCAGTTAAACTCTTAAGTGTTGTAAGAGTTCTAAAGTGTTCTCTTAGATGAATTTGGTTGAGGCTGTTGTTCCAGGACTTTGATAGCCTGAAGCATCTTGCTGTGACCTCTGTCCAAGGTCGGGGTTCACACTCAGAGGGTCCCTATCTACCTGTTTGAAGGGGACAGGTACCAAATGCCACTCCATTGAGCTTATTTAACTGCTCAACCTCCCAGTGGGACAGTATAAATGACTGAAGATGTGGGGGGAGGTAAGGAAGCAGAAAGAGGGGTGAAATATAATCCTATTTTAGGCAGCAAAGCTATACCTAGAAACAAATGTAAAGATCAGATTAATATGGGCAAATCACCATTAGCTCAAGCAGAGCACCAATGATTTAACATCCTTACCTAGTGTCATTGCAAATCTCCTTTATACAATTGGACAGCTTCAGAAGCTGATAAGAACACTGCACTTAAATGGCCCCACGTCCCAGCAGGGGACTGCAGGGGACAAAGGTATCTGCCAGCCTAAGGGAGGGGCCCCGGTTTTGTGGCATGCTATCTCATCCTAGGATCTGGTTTAAAGGCTTCAGTCATTACAGTGAAACTTCCCAGGAGCCTTTTGCCCTCAAGAGGGTGTGTTAAGTCCCAGATAGTTCAAATCAATATTATGGACCATTAACTCAATGTTTTTGTTTAAAAATGAGCAGGAATGAGTAAGTACCATCCTTTATCCAGAAAGTTCCCAGGACACAGGCTGTGGAGGAGCCTTTGGAGTCGAGTTCCCCATGGGCATTTTTTCTTTAAATTTTTTATTTCTTTTCAGTGTAACAGTATTCATTGTTTCTGCACCACACCCGGTGCCCCATGCAATCCGTGCCTTCCCTAATACATTTTTAAGTGGGCATTTTTAAGCCAGCTTCATGATCGTTGTTCTGAGTTAGACTTCAGGTCCTGAGATGTCTGTGGTCTGCAAAGTCCATGACTGTCATGTTCGTAGGACAGCACATTTAAAGAAATATGGAACCAAAGATGGAAACTTTACAAAAGTGACAAAAAATTTAACAGTTCACAGGCAGCAGTATGTTCAATTAGCGAAAAGAGTTTTTAAGCAACTCTGCCTAGGACAGTAACAAAGTAACAAGAGCACCGGCCAAATGCAGAAAAACGTAAGGACTGGATGGACCAGAATATTCAGTGACCTCCTGTGTCCCTGCTCAAATCTCAGCTGTTGAAAGACCAAAAAAAAAAAAAACCCAAGAGGGGAAAAAAACAAAACAAAACAGATTTTCTCTCCTCTAAATCAATCAATCACCCATCAAGTCGTAATAGGTTTGTGGGTTGCGGGTGATTTTCTTTAAATTTCCAAACTCCCTCATACCTTCTTTTACTGTTTTGCTAATAATAATAATACGCAGGTAAGTTCCTAGCAGCAGGTTAACATAAACACTTAATAAAGGCTTTTAAACAATGACATATGCAATTAAAAAGAATAAAATATTCATCCTTCAGGAAGCTGTTGACAGGACAACAATTCCACAGCGAACAGGTGAGGTCTCTCCCACCTAGCCTCCCAGCGCTGGTGGCCCTGGAGAGGAGGTTCCTCTGTTCCCCTCGCCCCTGACTGTGCCACATTCTTCCCTCGAGCCCTGTCTCAGGCACCATCTGGACCAGCTGGGCCCCGGCTCCTGCCATAAATATCCTATCTCACCCCGGAATCCTCAGGGACCTTCAGACACGGCCCATGCCACCTCCTTGGACTTGTTTTTTCCGGGGAGTCTCCTTCCCCTCCCCGTTCAGGCTGGGCAGGAAAAGGACTCCTCAGGACAAGGGCAGCTGTGGGGGTTCCACTGGCAATTCCCAGGTAAATTCGTCTTCTCTCTAGTGTGATGTCTAACACCCCTAGAAGGCGGCTGTTCCAAGCTGGCAAGCTTCCATCCAGATTGTGGACTAACTTCATTAATCTTGAACACACTCTTCTGAGGCACAGAGATAAAAAGTACTGCTGGCTTTGATTTACAGAGAATTTAGACAGTGGGGTGAAGTTTTTGGCCAAGAGTTCCTTAGCAAAAGCAGGAAAAACAAAAAATGATTTCTTTGCTTTCCGTGTGCCGCTCAGGGAGGATAGCTCCCTTCTCGGCTGTGTTTTATTTTTATTTTTATAACTGAATTATCGTTGACATATGGTGTTCTGTTAGTTTCAGGGGTACAACATAGTGATTCAACAATCCTGGACCTTACCCAGGGCTCCCCAAGGTACGTGTACTCATCGCCCAACACCATACAATGTTATTACAACGTTATTAATGATATTCCCTACGGGGGCTCCTGGGTGGCTCAGGGGGTTAAGCCTCCACCTTCGGCTCAGGTCATGATCTCGGGTCCTGGGATCGAGTCCTCCCCCCCTACTCAGCAGGGAGCCTGCTTCCCCTCTCTCTCTGCCTACTTGTGATCTCTCTCATTCTGTCAAATAAATAAATAAAATCTTTTTAAAAAATTATATTCCCGACGTGGTACTTCCTATAACTGGAAGTTTGTACTTCTCCATCATCTTTACTCTTTCGCCCATCCTCCACCCCCTTCTCTCTGGCTACCACCATTTCGCTCTCTGTATTTATGAGTCTTTTATTTGTTTGTTCATTTGTTCCGTGTTTTAGATCCTGCTTATAAGTGAAATCATACGGTATGTCCTTCTCTGAGAGAATGGGGCAGCACAATGAGGAGAAGGCAAGCCAGGGCTTTGCAGTATGACCCCTGAGGGTCAGTGGGCAGAGGGGTAAGGACACTGCAGCCACCCTTTCCTTCTAGGTGGACAAGGACAAGACTGGGGTTGCCAGGAGAGAATGCCTGTCCCCAGTAAAAAGAACCTCCAGAATTTTGGAATTTCCAAATTTATCATTGGAAAATGACATCTCAGCCTGGACCCTAGACTCACACTTCTGACAGGCCTAGAGGCTTTTCCCCACATGCCTGCAGCTCCCTGGTCCCCATCACATAGGGGGCACATGGCTGCTTGGACCCCACTGGGCCTCTCATCGGCTACTTCATAACCCTCTGCTCCTCTGTGGGGGTTGGATGCTGTTGGACTCCCTGCCCTCCAAGTCCTCCTCATGACTGTTCTCAGTGGCTCTTCTGGGCCCCACCTCCACCCCGCCCTTCTCAAAGACTTTGGCACCTGATTCACAGTCATCCTCTCCCTCAAAACTGTCCCCAGCCTCCCCCTTCCTCCTGTTACACTAAGTGACTTTGCTGTGAATGGCCCGCCCAGATTCTTGAGCTTCTCACCTCAAAATGCTTTTCCTCACCTTCACCACAGGTGCCCATACAACACAGCCTCACACCACAGGGAGCAGCTCTACCTCCCAAGTTCAGAGGCCCTTGAGGAGGCCCCATGTCCTCCTGCCTTTGAGCAGTCCGCTTCTGCCCTCCCCCTAAACTCCTGTCTTCCCCTCCCTCTCCGACTAGCTTGGATTCCAAAGCCCGTCTGTCCGGCAGTGCCACGCAAACGTCTGCACCCTTGTGCCTCCCTGTCCTTCAGTTCTGAATATACTGGCTGGGCTTCTCGGTGCTTGGCCCAAGACTTCCTTCTGGAGAGCCCACACAGCCTCTAGGAGCCCTGCGTCCCCCAGGTGAGGGTTAACCCAACACTGGTTCTGAGGCCTCGCCCACCTCCACACCTTCCTGCCTTGAAAACAGATGGGTGGGCTGCCTCTGAGGGAAGGGAAGGAAGTCTCAGCATTTGGTTCAGAGACTCTGCCTCAGGTAAACTTCTGATCACACGCCCCACTTTCTTTTTCTTTTTTTTTTTTTTAAGATTTTATTTATTTATTTGACAGAGATCACAAGTAGGCAGAGAGGCAGGCAGAGAGGTGGGGGGAGGAGGCTCCCCTCTGAGCAGAGAGTCCAACGTGGGGCTCGATCCCAGGACCCTGAGATCATGACCTGAGCCGAAGGCAGAGGCTTAACCCACTGAGCCACCCAGGCGCCCCACGCCTGGGTGTGGCGCCTTGACTTTCTAAAGTCAAATATATCCAAATGTAAACTGAGGCAGAGCCTGTGTAAATTCACTGTCGTCCGCCTCAGTAGAGCCCTCATTCAACAATACCTGTCTATTATGCTCCAGAAAAAGCCTCAGCCATCTCCCCTCCGCACTGAGCTGCCATTGTGCTCCTTCGGCAGGCACGGTGCCTGGTTTACACAGACACCATTGATAAACGCCTGGCTTCAAACTGGAAGTAAAAGCTAAAGTTTCTTTGAGCTTTTGAAATTCCTCAGTCCGATCTGCAGACACAGTGCATCTGTATTTATGGTGAAATTTAGAATTATAGTGCAGGACTCAGAGGCTTTGCTGATTTAGTTACAGACGCTGAGCTGATGCTAAAAGTCAGTCATCAAAAGGGAAAGGAAACAGTGAGCAAGAGAGAGGCAGTGAGCCAAGAAAATGTAAACTGCGAGAGGAAAAAGGGCTCTCAGAGTTCTGGAAGGGGACAGCGTCATGAAAAAGCACAAAAAGTCAGGACAGAGAGATGGAGCAGGCTGAGTAAATTATCTTTTTATTGTTTCAGGGAACACTTCATGCCTGAGCATTCCAGTAAAATGCATAAACAAGACTAAAGGGATATTGATGTCTGACGGCTAGCCTTTTAACAGCTTGCGCTGTACTTTCCAGGAAGCTATGCCATTGGTTTGGGGCACCGATGTCATGACTATGACCCCCTTTGAGCCTCTATGCCGACACCAGCCTGCTGTAAGAGATACTCAAACGGGCTCATTCTTCTATTACAAGTGGGGAAACCGAGGCACAAAGGTTTAGAATCCTAGGAAATCTCTGATGGCTGACCCCAAGTCTCTCTGGTTAAGACTCTTGGCTCACCAGGGCAGGCAAAGGCAGAAAAATGAAGATAGGCCTGAAGACCAGCAAATGTTTACATAGTGAAGCCCATCACCCAGCTCCTGCCTCCCTCTGTCCCAGGACCAGGAGAAATGAACCTCTGCAGTGGGTCTGGCTCACCTGACCTGGGGCAGCATGTAGTCAGGGGTGAGGGCGGATCCAGACGGGACTTGGGCAGCCACAACAGGATAAGGGCTGAGAGACGGAACAAGAGGGAGAGGAATGAGGCTGGCTCAGGAAGGACCAGCTGGGGAGCTAGGAGAGAAGGCACTTTCCACAGCCTCAGGTGTGGGAGAAGCACCTGCTACCCTCCACGCCTTCCCACCCCCCACTTCTTTCTCATCCCCTAAATTCCAGTGGCAATGCCTTTAGACCTCAAAGAAGGGTAATTACCTGTATTGCAGTTTATGTTAATGTGAAATGTTGGAGGGAGCCGTGGGGCGGGTGCCTCTCCCAGCTCACACACAGGCACCCAGCTCACAGGGGCAGCCTCCACGAGCTGGAAGCTGAGACAAAATAATGCTTCCTGCTTAGCTGTGACAAAGGACTATTCGGGGGGGGGGGGGGGTGCCTGGTGGCTCAGTGAGTTAAGGAGCAGACTCTTGGTTTAGGCTGAGGTCATGATCTCTGGGTCCTGAGACTGGATCAGCCTCAGGCCCCGCCCTCGGTGGGGAGTCTGCTCGAGATTCTCCCCCTCTCCCTCTGAACCGCCCCCTACGCTCAAGCGCTCTCTCTCCCTCTCTTTTAAATACATAAATAAATACATAAAATAAAACAAAAACAAAAAAACAAAAAAATAAAAATATAAAAAACATAAAAAACTAAAAAAAAATTTTAAATAAAATAAAACAAAAACAAAAATAAAAAGAACAAAGGACAGTTCATCTTCCTGTGTCAAAGCACACGGGTCTCCTTTTGGAAAGAACCAAAGTTCTGAAGACCCAGGGACAACTCATGAAAGACGCGGTGCGTTCGTTCAGTCGGCATCTCCGGACACAGGCCTCGACAACGTCAAGCAAACCACAGGAGGGAGGGACCATCATGGGGACGGGGCAGTCCGCCTAGAGCCGCCAGGGCCACATTGTCTGGGTTACCTGTCTCCCCACCCTGGGTACAGGGCTCAGTCCCAATGCACAGGCGTTAACAAAGATTTGTGGAAAAGCAGGAGGCAAACTGGAGGGTAGAGGACGTGCGGTATAAAATTATGAACCGGGGGTATGCCTGGGTGGCTCAGTGGGTTAAAGCCTCTGCCTTCGGCTCAGGTCATGATCCCGGAGTCCTGGGATCGAGCCCCGCATTGGGCTGTTTGCTCAGCGGGGAGCCTGCTTCCCCCTCTCTCTCTGCCTGCCTCTCTGCCTACTTGTGATCTCTGTCAAATAAATAAATAAAATCTTTAAAAATAAATAAATAAAATTATGAATCGGGAAAAAAAATTATGAATCGGGGCACCTGGGTGGCTCATTCAGTTAAGCGCCTGCCTTGGGCTCAGGTCATGATCTCAGGGTCCTGGGATCAAGCCCTGCATCGGGCTTTCTGCTCAGCAGGGAGCCCATTTCTCCCTCTGCCACTCCCCCTGCTGTGCTCTCCTGCTCTCTCTCCCTGCCAAATAAATAAATAAAATCTTAAAAAAAAAAAAAAAGAATCGTTTTTCTTCTCCAGAAAGACATCACTCCTCTTTAATTCTCCCGGGTAGCCTGTGGTCCTAATCGCCTTGTGTTCACTCTAACTCAGCTACAGAAAACCGTGACAAGGAGCCTGCGGTCCTGCATCCTTATCAGAGAATGGCCCAGGTCCAACATCAGGGGATCCCCAAGGATCTGGATGTGAGCAGACGTGCAAAAAACACAGTTCAAAGTGTTCTTTGCTGTGTGGACAAGAAGGGTAGGGGCTGCTGCTGTGATGATAACCTCTTGTGCCAAAGTCGCCCAGTGCTGATAGAGAGAAAGGCTTTGAAGCGGTTTCCTAACGGTATTCTCTCTGCAAGAAACAGAGCTGAATTTCTCAATCTACTTTAATTCCTCAGAGCTGGCAATGTCTGAGCTGTGGCTGGCTGGTTCCATGTCTCATGGGAGAAGGTGTTTACTCCATTTCAAAGCCAGAGTCACAAAATCCTCTCTGCGGGATAAAGTTGGAAGTCTTCCTTTAAGGCCCACGAGACAGTGAGTCCATGAGGCCCTAATGTCCAAGGTCATCAGCCCACATTACACTGAGTTGCAGTTGAATGCTTTCTGGATTTGACACAATTTCAAATGGAGCTCTAGAACTGGTGGAGAGAGAAGGTAGGGTCCTTGATAGCTCCAAAGACCTTAGAGAACTCTATTCTCTGGAATATTCCACTTCCATGCTGTTAAGCTACCCTGAAGTTAAGCAGAAAATAATCGTGTTAGGCTTAGGTCAAACCAGAAGACTCCCTTTGCTGGAAGGTGGCCATGTGCCAGGACAAGCACGGGGAGCCTGGGGTACAGGACCTCCCGATGTGAGCTCAGCTTCCACCCTGACTCTTTGGCTTGGGTGGGACTTTGAGCAAGTTACGAAACACTTTGAGTCTAAGTTTCGTCATTTGAAAAGAGAGGTAATAATGGTATATACATATAGGGTTGTGGGCATAGTTACCTGAAATAATGATGCGTCCGTAACCCAAATAATACCGAGCCTCTTCTCATGTTTCTTCTCCTTGTTATGGTCTCAACAGTTGTCACAGAAAAGAAACCACCCACACTCCTGCACACGTCAAGATAGCAGCAGGCTTCCTCACAGTCCTCTTTATGCATCCGCCTCCCTGACAGCCGCTCATGGTTTTCCACAGCCCTCTTCTCCAACCTCCCTCTTCCCACCAATGAAAAATAGACGGGAGAGGCCAAGAGTTGATGTGGGTCACTTGGCATCAGGGAAATACAAATCAAAACCACAATGAGATACCACCTCACACCAGTCAGAATGACTAAAATTAACAAGTCAGGAAATGACAGATGCTGGCAAGGATGAGGAGAAAGGGGAACCCTCCTATACTGTTGGTGGGAATGCAAGCTGGCGCAACCACTCTGGAAAAGAGCATGGAGGTTCCTCAAAAGGTTGAAAATAGAGCTACCCTATGACCCAGCAATCGCACTACTGGGTATTTACCCTAAAGATACAAATGTAGTGATCCGAAGGGGCACGTGCACCTGAATGTTTATAGCAGCAATGTCCACAATAGCCAAACTATGGAAAGAACCTAGATGTCCAGCAACAGATGAATGGATAAAGAAGATGTGGTGTGTATATACAAGGAATACTATGCAGCCATCAAAAGAAACGAAATCTTGCCATTTGCAACGACACAGATGGAATAGAGAGTATTATGCTTAGCGAAATAAGTCAATCAGAGAAAAACAACTATCATATGATCTCCCTGAAATGAGGAAGTGGAGATGCAACATGGGGAGTTTGGGGGGTAGGAGAAGAATAAATGAAACAAGATGGGATCAGGAGGGAGACAAACCATAAGAGACTCTTAATCTCACAAAACAAACTGAGGGTTGCCAGGGAGAGGGGGGGTAGGGAGAGGGTGGCTGGGTGATGGACACTGGGGAAGGTATGTGCTATGGTGAGTGCTGTGAAGTGTGTAAACCTGGCGATTCACAGACCTGTACCCCTGGGGCTAATAATACATTATATGTTAATAAAAAAATTAAAAATTATTTTAAAAAAAAAGAGTTGATGTGGGTTAACTGGTTCAGAAGACTGTGCTGGTCAGGCTAGAGGAGGTGGAGGATGAGGATGGACTGAGATGGGGGAAGGTGGAGAGCAAAGGAAGTGGGCAGATTTTAGAGACATAAGGGATATAAAACTTTGGCTGGTGATGTGAATGGGGTCAAGTGTACAGTTGCTCATTACTCATGGATTCTGAATTGGAGAATTTGCCTACTTGCTAAAATGTATTGGCAACCCCAGAGTCAACACTCACTGTGCTAATGCACAGACAGCGTGGCATGGTAAAAAATTTCAATCTCCAGATGCCCGCGTTCCCAGCTAAGGCTGAACAAAGAGAGGCGCTGCCTTCCTGCTCCAGCTCTCACACTGTAAACAAGAGTCCTTTTCATGATCTCTTCAGTTCCATATTTTTTGCATCTGTGTGCTTTTTGTTGGTGATTTCACTATTTTAAATGGCCCCAACGGTAATGCTGAAGTGCTGTCTCGTGTTCTTAAGTGCAAGAAGAGTGCGACGTGCTTCCCAGGGAAAATCTGTTACAGAGCTGTTCGACGCTAATGAATCCACAATGTACATGTTTTTTTAAGATTTTTTTATTTTCGGGGCGCCTGGGTGGCTCAGTTGGTTAAGCAACTGCCTTCAGCTCAGGTCATGATCCTGGAGTCCTGGGATCAAGCCCCACGTCGGGCTGCCTGCTCAGCGTGGAGTCTGCTTCTCCCTCTGACCCTCTCCCCTCTCATGCCCTCTCTCTCGCTCTCAATCTCTCTCAAATAAAATCTTTCTTTAAAAGATTTATTTATTTTAGAGGGAGAGAGAGAGCAGCGGGGAGGGGGTGAGGGGGCACAGAGACTTCAGCAGACCCTGCTGTGAGTACGGAGCCCGACCCAGGACTCGATCTCGCAACCCTGAGATCATGACCTGAGCCACCAAGGCAGTCCTGAATCCACAGCATATATTAAATAAGTATCTTTAAGCAGAAATAAACACAAAGTGAGTTTATGTATTGATCATTTCACAAAAATGTTGTGACTGGAGAACCTGACTCTATATTTTCCCTAGGAGCAATTCAGTGTTCACAGAAACTCTACAGAACAGACCTACTACAGTTAATAAGAATCAGCTGTACCTCCATCCCAGGGTACTGGCTTTAACAATGGGGTAGCTGGCGGTGTCCTGTGCCAAACCACATAGGGGGAGGACAAAGTTATTAGTCAGGGGACATGATAAAGTGCTGGAATGTTTCTCTTGTCCTGGGACCCTGGCGTTATTTGGCTGGACGAGTCCTCCTCTACTCTAATATCGTTACTCCCTATGGCTTCCTTCTTGGAACTCTCCAATTTAATCCTCCAAAACCAAAAGGATGGAAACCATAGGCAGATGCCCTCAACAAAACAGAGATGTGCAACTAGAAGTTCAGAAGGAGCCCAGAGATCACCAGCAGCAAATGGACCAACAGAGGATGGGAAAAGGGAACAGGGACGGAGCTGTGTGCAGGACTGCTGAGGAAAACGAGGAAGAAGAAACCCCAAATTAACCAGACCAGTCTGGAGGATAGAATAAGAAAAAGGATTCTGGAAGAAGGTTCCAGAATATTTGGAATATTAAGGAGAAAAGGAAAGGAAGGAAGAAGTGAGAGGAAGAAAACTAAGGAATAAGAAAGAATTTACGTAGGCCAAACAGCCTACTAAGCAGAGTGGGATAGCTTTGTCATGAACCTAAAACTTGCCCAACCCCTACGGAGCTCATCACCCTGTGAGTCCTCCCGCTGTGATTAAACAGAGCAGGATTTGGAGGATGAGGGTGCCTGGGCCACAGCCCACCTGCCTTCTGTTTCTGGGTGGCCTGTCAGCTAAGAATGGTTTTTACATGTTTAATGGTTGAAAAAAAAAAAAAGTCAAAGGAAAAACAATATTTTGAGACATGTGAAAATTATACAAAATATAAATTTCAATGTCCTTAAGTGAGGTTTTACTGGAACACGGCCACACTCGTTCACTTACCTATTGTCTATGGCTGCTTTTGATCTCCAACATCAGAGCTGAGTAGTTAAGACAGAAACCACATGGCCTGCCAAACCTAGAGATATTTACTATCTGGCCCTTTAGAGAAAAAGTTTACTGACCCTAAATACAGCTTACCTGTTAAGCAGTGTACTCAGGGGCTCAGGGTATGTTTTGGGTACCTCGATATGCTAGAAGAGGAATCAGGCCAGGAGGGCTGAATGGCAGATCCTGGGAGGGACACACAGAGTCCAAAGAGGCGAGGGCCCTAGAACTCTTTATGTCATGGCCACTAAGTCAACATTGACCATAGAGAATTGGCAGCTTCGGCTTCTTTATGGCCAAATGCTTAAAACAAAAACAAAAGCAAAAAAAAAAAAAAAAAACACAAAAAAAACCAGCACAGTCTCACAATGAAATAGAGTTTCAGAAATCAGGGCAAAAAAAAAAAAAGAAAGAAAGAAAGAAATCAGGGCAACATGGGAGACCGGACAACCATCTCTAAAAAGCCCTCCACTGATTTCTCTTTTAAAGAAAACTGTGAGTCATTCCTTAATCTTCCCAGCTGGGGAAGTCAAGCCGCCCTGGCCTCTCGCCTCCTGATACCAAGGAATGAAGCTGTGCTTCTCCCTGGCCTTCCCTGGTCCTGTCTGGTTACAGGGACTCACCCATTCAGCCTCCTCAAATCAGACGCCTGAGTCTTAAACCTGGGGCCCAGCACGGCTCGCCCCCTGCCTGCACTCGGCGCCTTCCCATAACACACTTTTCACTCTGATTCGACCTTCCCTCTCCCTGCTGCTGAGATTAATGTCTCATCATAATCCATGCTGGCTCTCAGGGAAACAGAAAGCCCAGCAGTGTCCCCTACGAGCTCCCTCTCGCCTGTTCTCAGTCTCCGCTTACAGATGAGGTGGTAGCCCAGCGTCCCTTTGATTTTCTTTCTTGCTCCTCCTTCTCGTGGAGCTCACTTTATCTGTGTCTCTTGCCTTTCCAGGCCTTGTCTGGTCTTTCTCACACGTCCCCCTGCAGCCAAACGCTCACATAGAGCATGCTTCATTTCTGGATTTCCCTCTTCTTTGGCGATGAGAATTTCGGTTTTGCAAAATGATCCTCTTCCTGCTAACGTATCAGCAAGGGAGAGGATGTACGTGTGCATGTATATCGTGTGCACAGAAAGCCCACGTGTTCTAGTGTGAGCACACACACAGACTCACAGGGCTGCCTGCGGTTCCGCCTACCGCAGCCCCGCCAGCCCACCCAGCATCAGGGTCCTGAGGCTGGCCGTCTCCATGGCCAGGCCCAGCTCTAACTGCCCATAATACAGGTTTATCATCAATTTTTTGAACGCATGTGTGTGTATTTATGACAAAAACTTACTTTATAATTTATACATTTTTTCATTGAAATGTAGCTGATGTACAATATCATGTTTGTTTCAGGTGTACAACATAGTGAGTTGACAATGATACACATAATGAAATGCTCACAAGTATTTAACTCTTATATTTTAGAATAAAAATGATCTTAAGGCCAAGTTCTCTTCTTATTTTTATTTTTTTTATTTAACACAGAAGGTGTTATTTGCTTCAGGGGTACGGGTCTGTGAATCATCAGTCTTACACAATTCACAGCGCTCACCATAGCACATACCCTCCCCACTGTCCATCACCCAGCCACCCACCCCTCTCCCCTCGACCCTCCAGCAACCCTCAGTTTTGGTTGGGTCGAAGGAGGGTCTCAGTTTGTTTCCTGAGATTAAGAGTCTCTTATGGTTTGTCTCCCTCCTTGGTCCCATCTTGTTTCATTTTTTCCCCTCCCTTCCCCCCCAAGAACCCCGCCCCACTGCCTCTCAAATTCCTCCTCCAAGCTCTTTCTTTGACAGAGAGCAGAGTAGGCGTCTTTTCTTACCTTCGAAAGGAACAGATGGAGCTACAGAAAGCGGAGGTCCGAATCAAGCCCTTTAATTTTTAAGAAAAGAACCATAGGAACGTATTAGAATGATTCCTTTCTAGAACTACTTTTAATGGACAACAGCTCATATATAAACAGAAGTCCATACACGAAGAACATCTACTACAGCTAGCATGGCAAGCACACAAGCTGGTAAATGGACAAGTTCATCAGAGCAATTGCTTCTTGGAACATCCAGGGCATGTCTCTTCTGCTTCCAGCTTCTCTTGCCAACCAGTGTGTATGTGGCACCTGAAAAATAGGAAGAGCTCGAGAGACGTACTTAGGTGAGTAATGAACACTGTTGGCCTCAGAATCAACGCACCTTGAGGGAGTTCTGGTAGACACCTACCAAAAGCAGGAGGCTTTTTTTCAGGTGAGAAGGAAGCAGGGTGTGAAGGATGGAGGGAAGAGGGGTCTGTGCCCCTTAACAACAGGATGGGGGCTGGGTTGGAGAGGAAACGGATGTCTGTCCCACGCACTAGTCCTCCTGGCCTGTGCCCTAGGCTTAGATCCCAGCCCCATGAGGAGAAGGCCTGAAGACAGACAGGGAAGGCACCGAGTTCCACTAGTGTGCCCTTGGTGTCCAACGACATGAAATGAGGCTCCTGTGCCACAGAGTCTGACCCTGGTTCCCTGAGGGCCCGAGGCAGCTATCACCTTAGAGAACAATAGCCTTACTGAACTGGTCTGCTGGACCACATCCGGAATGAGGGAGGCAGCACCCAGGACGCAGAATAACAGGAGAGACAGAAGCAGAAGACCAGCCGCAGGCAGGATCAGACTGTTCCAGAACTCATGTCTTTCATATTACCCCCCTCTGCTACCCAGAAGCCAAGAAGCCTGTAGAAACCCAGCTATCCTCTTCCTATGGGGAATAAGATGCAATTCTACGTGATTTTTTTTAAGATTTTTTTTTTTTTTTTTTTGAGAAAGAGAGAGAGAGCAAAAGTAGGGTGGAGAGGGAGAAGCAGGCTCCCCATCAAGCCAGGAACCAGATGTGGGGCTTGATCCCAGGACCCCGGGGTCCTGACCTAAACCAAAGACAGACACTTGACTGACTGTGCCACCCAGGCGCACCAATTCTGCATGATTTTAGGTCCAAATAAGATCCTTCATCAGGCCCCTTGAAACCGCAAATCAAGGATTCTTACTCCTTCGTGGTCCAGGGACAGCTGGACCCTCAGGGCGTCTTGAACGGGAGGAGTCGTGGCAGCTCCTTCCCAGCTGGTGGCAATGGCTGGGGTCGAACCACTATGGCGAGGGACGCGTGCGTCCTTCGCCCTCAACACAGAAAAGGCTGGGCTTGCAGACTGTTTCCTCCGTTTCTGCCTTGCAACTGTTTATTTAGAATCTAGGTTACCTGTTTCAATACCCAATTTCTAAACAAATTGTTAGATGGGATTTT
This sequence comes from Lutra lutra, assembly GCF_902655055.1. Lineage (NCBI taxonomy): Eukaryota > Metazoa > Chordata > Mammalia > Carnivora > Mustelidae > Lutra > Lutra lutra. The sequence goes on along the minus strand of NC_062291.1, from coordinate 807,552 downwards.
TTTAAGGATTAAAATTTCAAAGGATTCTTACTCAGTAACTATCTCCCACCTGCTTGACGGTTTCCGGTTGCAGTAAGAAAGAGACAAAATATTTCAACATGCCGCTGATTTTTCCAAACAGGTTCAGGGGTTAAAGAACCTGTTTCTCCACACCCTTTTCCTTTCTGACACCATATTCTGAGCTTCCCTTCACACTACCAGACACACGAAGGCTCATCATAGCCCTTGACAACTAGCTCAGTATTCAAGAGATGACTAAAAGGAGTGAAACCTCCTGTCACTTTGACCCCATGTGGTTGGGCTTTGGCCCCAGAACCTAAAGACATCAAGAACCACCCAACGCTACTGACATTTGCCACTCAGATCTTACTCCCATCTCAGTGGCCATTGCTCTCATGGCTCAGGCTTTGGTCCCCTCTTACCTGTACTTCTCCAGTAATCTCCAAAATGGCAGATCTCTGACTCAGTATGGCTCTCCAAACCATTCTGGCCTCTGCTTCCAGGAAAGGATTCCTAACTGCCAGCCCTACCCTTTTATTTTCCTCACTGCAGTAGTTGGAAAAAGGGCCCCAAATATATGTAAGTCCTAATGCATGGAACTGTGAATGTGGCCTTATATGGAAAAATGATCTCCGCAGATGTAATTAAGTTAAGGATTCTTTTTTTTTTTAAAGATTTTATTTATTTATTTATTTGACAGACAGAGATCACAAGCAGGCAGAGAGAGAGGAGGAAGCAGGCTCCCTGCTGAGCAGAGAGTCCGATGCGGGGCTCGATCCCAGGACCCTGAGATCATGACCTGAGCCGAAGGCAGCGGCTTAACCCACTGAGCCACCCAGGCGCCCCTAAGTTAAGGATTCTTAAGTGGGGAGATTATCCTGGCACATTCACATGGTTCCCATGTCCAATCACGGGTGTCCTTAAGAGATAAGGGGGGCTCACAGTAATGGAAGAGGAGGAGACCATGTTGCCCCAGAGGCAGAGACTAGAACAACACAGTCACAAACCAAGGAACACCAGCAGCCCCCAGGTGCTGGACGAAGCCAGCAAGGATCCTTCCCTGGAGCCTTGGGTGGGTGCATAGTCCTGCTGACTATGGACTGTGGACTTCTGGCCTCCAGAACTAAGAAGGAAAAATTTTATTTTGTTTTAAGCCACCCGGTCTGTGAATTGTTACAGTGGCCACAGGAAACACACATGATCAAACCCTGTTGCTCCAAACCACAAAGCCCCCAGCGATCTGGACCCTGACTGTTCTTCACACCCGCTCTCTGCCCCTCACGGTATGCTTGATCCCTGTCCATATTTACCGCGCCGTGAGACCTCCCGCTGCTCCCTCATTTGCTGTCTGGAGCAGATCTGCACAGAGCAAGAGCCTCACCTTGAAAGTTATCTCCTCTGCAGCCTGAATAATCTGCTCCACCGGGTCCGGATATGGCTCGAGTTCCCCGTGTATTCTACACTTTCATCCACGCACCTGTTTATGGCATCTCTTCAAATGAACTATGAAATCGTTATGGGCAGGAGATAAAGAAGCTCTCTGTTCCTGGCATACGGTTGTCACCTAGGGGAAGGCTAGTAAACATTTTCATGTTTAGATAAAATTACTTCTGTGCAACAATTTTATACTGATGTTCTCTGCCTCTTTCTCCCCATTGCTTCCTGGCTTCTGGTACATGATCTCCCTGGGGTCCACTATGACACTAGTGACTCTTTCCTCATTCTCCTTCCTGGCTTTCAGGCCCTATCCACCTCACACTGGCATCACTTAAAAGTCAATCTTCAGTCCCCTCCCTCTTTTTTTTTCATTCCCACTTACACTCTTTCTGAGCAATTGTTGGCTTCCAAATATCATTCCTTAACCCCCTAAACTCCTTCCCACTGCCCACTGGAAATCTCTGCATAGATAGCCCACAGACACTTCCAGCCTAACATGTCAAAATGATTTTCTTCTCATCCTCCTATGCATATTAATCTGAACAAGCAAAGGCCCTGGGCTAGGATCCTGGAAGCCAAAGCAGGAAACAAGGAAGAGTAAGATAGGGCCAGGCAGGGGCTGGAGGCCTCACAATCAAGGACATCCAAGGTCAGTGTTTATGGGGAAGTTCACTGAAACTTCTCTTCAAAAGGGCTCAGCAGCAACACAGAAACCAGGCATGAGACCATGACCAAGACACCAAATTAGGCCTGCAGGGAAGGGTTTCCAGGAGGGAGGAACACGTGGAAATATTGCTAGAAACAAGGACTCCAGACTCTTCTCATGGGGCACTTCAACAGGTCACTTTGAATAACATCCACTTCTACATTCCCTTTTTCCTTTCACTCAACTGTTCAAACTAGAAACCTCGGAGTTATTCTTTTTTTTTTTTTTAAGATTTTATTTATTTATTTGACAGAAAGAGAGGGAACATGAGCAGGGAGGAGTGGGAGAGGGAGAAGCAGGCTTCCCGATGAGCAGGGAGCCTAATGTGGGGCTTGATCCCAGGACCCTGGGACCATGACCTGAGCTGAAGGCAGAGGCTTAACGACTGAGCCACACAGGAACCCCTCAGAGTTATTCTTGATCCTTACTCAGCCTTAGCCCACTCCAGTGAGCAGGTTTTCTTTTTTTCTTTTTTCCTAAAGATTTTATTTATTTGACAGAGAGAGAGATCACAAGTAGAGAAAGAGAGAGAGAGAGAGAGGAGGAGGCAGGCTCCCTGCCTAGCAGAGAGCCTGATGTGGGACTCGATCCCAGAACCCTGAGATCAGGACCTGAGCTGAAAGCAGAGGCCCAACCCACTGAGCCACCCAGGCAGCCCCATGAGCGGGTTTTCTTGAAGGAAGCTCCCGAGTCCCTCCCCTTGACTCTTTTGTCTCATCTAGACGTCCAGAGGAGATCCCCCCACCCCTGGCCTCTTCCCAACATGCCACCAAAATTCAGAGCTGTGTTAAAACTGGAGGTGGTCTCCTCTCGCCTCTAGGATGAAATGTGAACTCCTAAGTAGGACACCCAAAGTCCTTCCCACATGCCAACCCTCAACCCTCCTCAGCCTCGTCCACTACCGACCCCCCCCCCTTACCTTAAATCCAGCTCTGCCCAGTGACGGCAGGCCCTCAACACACCAAGCTACTCTATAGGTCAGAGCAAACCCACTCCCTTACCGTTTTGACCTGAGTCTTCTGGCTTATCTTTCAGAACCCTACTTCAACACTTCTTTTCTCCTATCCTTCCTGAGTGCCTTCTGGTCAGACCCATTTTCTGCACCCCGAGAGGCTTCACACTTACCTCCTTGATCACTTACCACACTATTCTGGGACACTTGTTTCCACATCCATAGGCCCCACTGAACAGTGGGCTTCTCAAACATGGTGCCAGCTTCTTTACAACACTCCATATTCCTAGTACTTAGCTTGGAACCTGGCACATGGTAAGCACTTCAATATTTATTAAATGAATGAACAAGCTGTCAGCCAAGGTGATGACGAAGAAGAGAAAGAAAGAAAACGTGCCATTGTAGGACAGACTTCAATGGCTCTATACCTCCCTGTCTTCATCCACATGGGTTGCTATGACAAAATGCCATAAACTGGGTGACCTATAAAGAACAGAGACTCATTTCTCACAGTGCTGGAGGCTGAGGAGTCCAAGGTCAAGATGCCGGCAGATTCAATGTCTGGCAAGAGCCATATCCCGTAGAATGTTTTCTTCTCACTATAACCTCACTTGTTGAAAGGGCCAAGGAAACTTTCTTGGGTCTCTTTTACAAAAGTACTATTCTATTTGTGAGGATTCTACCCCCTAGACCTCATCACCTTCTGAAGGTGCAACCTCCTCATATCATCAACTTGGGAGTTAAGATTTCAATATTTGAATTGTGGGGGGATATAAATGTTTAGTCCTCGGCACTTCCCAAGAGCTCCCATTGACTAACCACCCCTTCTCAGGTAGAGAAGTTTTCTAGCTTGTCCTGGGAGCAGGGCAAGCGCTCAAGGGGGAATAATTCCAGGGCTCTGTCCAGGACTGGACATGAGGGATAAGGCCAGGGAAGCTGACAAAGTATTGATAGAAAATGCAACTGTGGCTTTCAGAACATCAGAGCTAGGAAATTCTTGGCTCTCATCTAGTCTACACCCTTAACTTATAGGTGAGGAGACTAAGGTCCAGGGAGTTGAGGTGACTTACCCAAGGAAGTGACAGATGCTATTCATCACCAGGCAAATGGGCAAAAGAAGAAGGTAGTGTTGGAGAAGGGAGTGGATGGAGCCGAAAGGAAAAGGAAGTGGATTTAATCCAAAGCACTAGAGACATCGTTCCCTTCCTCAGTGGACGCTTACTGCTCATGTATACATCGTTCCCTTCCTCAGCGGACGCTTACTGCTCATGTATACATCGTTCCCTTCCTCAGCGGACGCTTACTGCTCATGTATACATCGTTCCCTTCCTCAGCGGACGCTTACTGCTCATGTATACATCGTTCCCTTCCTCAGCGGACGCTTACTGCTCATGTATACATCGTTCCCTTCCTCAGCGGACGCTTACTGCTCATGTATACATGTATTTACTTGTGGCCTTGTGTGACTTGACAAAAGAGCTCTTTTCAACTGCACATTCAGCAAATAAGTGTTTATCTGTCTCTCCAACCAGATCACGTCTCCATTCTTCAGGTTCTCATCTCACTTCTCCACGCACCCCACCTGCTTAGCAAGGATGAAAGAGAATCTCTTGTGGTGGGAGGAAAGAGGCAAGAGTCTGTCCCCTTTCAGCATTTGGGGCCCTCTTTGTCCCGAGAGCAAGGCACATTCACCACACTGAGCTGTCAAAGACCAAAGGGCAGGTGGAGAACTGGGCGGAGAATTGTTGCTCCGGAAACTGTCGGGCTCCATTCTGGGTCCACTTCAGGGACACCATGGTTGCAACACTGTGGAGGGAGGGTCCACAAGCACCACAAGGTTCTGGGAAGGCAAGGATGAACAGACAAGGGCCCCAGCCCCAGTGATGTTTGTCACCCAGTCTGGAAGACAGGCACATAAGTAGATCTTTTGTGTATTAGGCAGCAAAGGCTGTGAGAAAGGGACTCGAAAGTAGATGGGGGAAACTTCGCTGGAGGAGGGGACTCAGAGAAGTCAACCCAAAGGACAGTGAGGCCAGATGACAAGGAAGGCCCAGAGCATGTGGTTCTAGGGACACAAAGTCCAGAGCAAGGGGATCAGCGAGGGGTGCCCCTGAGCCTGTAGATGGGGTAATCAGCAGTTCCTGTCCTGGAGCACAGATGGGCACCAGGCAGGACAGCTGTGGAGGCCACAGTGAAACGTTTGCAGGGGAAGAATCTTAAGGCTTTAAACAGGGAGTAACCTGACAGGTTCTACGGAAGATACAGACATCACTCATGTAACTGGAAAATGAATTTGAAGGGAGCGGAATGAGAGGTAGACCAGTTATCCCAGACATGTGAGTGATGACAGGTGTCTAGTCTGAGACAGAGGGAGGGTGGCAGAGAGAGAGAGAGACACTTGGTTGAAAAATATTTTGGAGGTGAAGAGCGTCTGTGTGGAGCAGACAGAAAGGAGTGGAGCAAGATGACCTGAATTCATGATCCCACAGAGCCAGGAAGACTGGAGGAGGAGCCGGTGAGGGGCGGGGAGGGGCTGCACATCAGAACTCCTGGGTGGCGAGTACAAACCCTTCTCCATGTCCTCTGATGGGGCAGCCTACCAGGAGACTGGGGCTGGGGAAGGAGGCCCAGTCCTGGAACAGGAAATAAGATTATACCTCACCAGTGTCTGTGCCTGTGGCAAAGGACCGAGCAAACAGCTTCAGTGCCTAACCTCCTGGGACCCTGGAGCTGAACCCACCTCCAAGCTCACTTGCTGTGGGGTCTCCCCTCCCTCCTCTTCCCCCCTCCCCCATTCCACCCGTTTCCTGCTCCCTCCTGGGTGCTAATACATGCAGAGCTCTTAGAGCAGAGTCTGGGTCTGTGCTGGCCTCTCCTTCTCCCTTGCTGACCTGGGGGCAGGTTTTCTGTTCTCCCCCAGATGCGGTTCCAGTTCTGTCCGCCTGTCTTTCTGACCTCTGTAGGAACCCTGGCTAAAGCAGAAATCTGATAGCAGTTTTCAACTCCCAGTTGATTTCCTAGCATGGACGATCATCCCCCTGGAACTGACGGTGAGATGGAATCAGACTGCTCCATATTCATACTCCTTCATTAAACCTTCTTCTTTGCTCATGAAAGTATTTCTTACCCTTATGGTTTATATGGACAGTGATAAAAATTCTTTTCAACCTGTTGCTAGAATTCTTTCTGTTTGGTCATAGGTATAAAATGAATCCCCAGGAACAATTTGAATTAATTCATTATCTTTGCGTTTTACATGGTTTCATGTTGGGCGATCTAAAATTGTTAGTGTGTGACCATTCTGACCTACAAAATTAGTTCCTCAGGGTTCAACCGAATTTTTTGGACCACAGATGAAATTTGGATTTAGGCAGATGGGGTGTAGAGAAGAGTTCTTCGTTGTGATAACAACAGAATTCCTCTGGGGCGGGGACTATCTTTCTTTGGGGACACACCTTCATGGCATTTATGTTCAAGCTATGTAAGACTAGAGATGGGAGACGCTAGAGGCAGATAAAACTGTTCTGCCTAATCAAATCCTGAAGTTCTCAAGATTGTTTAGCTTTGTTTTGTTTTTTTCTATTATCTCAGACAGAGGAATTTCCCTTTTTTGCTGTGGGGACAGTGAGATAGGGAGGTCTGAGTCCCCCGAGAGAATGGGGGGGGAGCTAAGGAAGAAACTGCAGAGTAATGGGCCACCCGGTGTGGCCTGTGGCCAGGAAACCCCAGGAGCAGACAAACCCCACTGGGTTTGAAGCTGAGCTCTTCCCTCCACCATCTCACACAAAGCCAGCTTTCCTTGCTGCTTGTGTGAGTGGTGTTTGGGGAAGGTCTACAGTAGAGCAGAGGGGAAAAGCCCTCAGGGCCAGATTGGGAGAGGGGGTGGTGGCAAGTGCCCCATGTAAACCACCTCTGGGGGCCAGGGACGGGGTCACCCCCAAACGCAAGCATCCCACGGGACCTCTTGGAAATATCACACAACTGGGCGAGCACTGGTCATCTGCACTTTCAAGTGTGATTCCAGAAGACTGGAGGACCCAGACATATCTGGGATCCTTCATTCTGAGAACTCAGATTATCTGTACCCGTGCATCTTGCTGTTAGTATCAACAGGACTTTGGTGTTTCAGGAAACTCTGACCCACGAAAAGAAAAGTTCCAAATAACTGTTTCAAAGAATTGTCCTAAAAACCCCATTCAAAGGAACACTAAACTATTAGACTTTTTGACAGCATCAACAACTATACCCCAAGACCCCTGGAACCCCTGCCTCGCACTGTTGTCTGCGTTCACTAAACCTGCACTCTAATACCATGACTTTTACCCAATTTGATCCAAACTCCTCACCCCCTCCATATTGAAAGACTCTTTTAGACCCACCCCTAAAGCCTCATAAATTCCCCGTGACTTGGACTCCCCTCTCTGAGACGCTCATGCTGTCCTTGACCGCAGTAAACAAGGGACACGCTTATCACCAGGTTCTACACTGGTATTTTCAGGGAGCCAGAACTGGTTCCAATGACCCATGCTAGGTGTGGGCGGGGGGAGGGGGCGGGCAAAGGTCAACAAAACAGCTCTTGGCTTCATAGAGCTTACATTCTCATGCACTTGAAACAGCGGGTCACAGTTAAGTTATTCCTAATAGAGGGAAATTTTCTAAATACCACTGTGGCAAGGGCTACCAAAAAAAAGAAGTACAAACCCTGAGCCAGGTCCAGCTCTGAGTGGTCTCTGGGAAAGCAGCGGCTTGTGCTGGAGCCACAGGGGCTGAGCCCGCTCTCGAAGCTGTGGGGCGGTGGGGGCTCCTCCCTGTTCACGGCTACATGGCTCATTTTCGTGGAGGGTCTGTGCAGGGTCTCAGGAGGGTCACAGGTTTATTCCAAGGGGCCCGTCATCATGCAGTGGGAGGAAGGCTGCCCTAGTCCACCGTGAGGGCATTCCAAAGTCTGGGCTGTGCACAACAGGCTTCAAGTGAAAACGAGCATCAGCATCGGCACTGAGCATTGTTCACAGAAGGGGAAGGACTAGGGGGTCTGCCGGGGAGGGTGAGGGGAGAGAGGACCAGACGTGAGCTATGGAGAAGTGCGCCCAAGACATAATCCAGAGACCTGCGCAGGGAGGAATGGATGGCTAAGGGTGCTTCTTGAGACCAAGTTATAAGCCTCTCCAGTCCTTCCAAGAATTTCTGGAGACCTGGACTGATACTGTGAAAGGAGGAATCTTGAAGAAAGGAGACTTGAGCATGTAAAATAAATGTCGCATGGTGTCCTAAGGAATGAGCTGTGGGGAGGTAAGGGTAAGGGAGGGAGTGGTTTTAAGTGGTCTGAAGTCCTGCCCAGATTCTGGACTCTAGAATAGATTATAAAGGTAGGGCCTGGTGCCTCGAAATATGATAGACGATAGCCAGTCCTGGCAGCAAAGGGCAAGCTCAGTCTCAGAAATGCAGGCGCGGGGGGCGCCTGGGTGGCTCAGTGGGTTAAAGCCGCTGCCTTCGGCTCGGGTCATGGTCCCAGGGTCCTGGGATCGAGCCCCACGTCGGGCTCTCTGCTCAGCAGGGAGCCTGCTTCCTCCTCTCTCTCTCTGCCTGCCTCTCTGCCTACTTGTGATCTCTGTCTGTAAAATGAATAAATAAAATCTTAAAAAAAAAAAAAAAAAGAAATGCAGGCACGGGGATGCAATGATGCCTGGGAGGGTTTGAAGCAGGTAAGGGATGTATTCAAAGCAGTGTCTCTACAAGTGTCACCTGGTATGTTGAGGGCTAAGAGACAACCCCCTCCCCGAGGGGCTCTGGGCATGCTCAGCTGAGCTGACTCAGGTCTGCAGCAGGACGGTGGCAGGAACAGGCAGGAGGACGACCCCATGAAGGAGGAACCGTTGGAGCCTCCCCATAGTAGCGCAGAGGGTGTCAAGGAGAGGAGCGCTTACCGAGGCTGACCTTGAAGCTTTGGCGACAGAACAGAAAGGTCAGGGCCAAGGGGGCTCAGGAAATTACACTGTCCCCAACCTGGGTGCATCGAGGGTACAGTGAGTGTGAAGCCCAAGTGGAGATGGGGCAAAACAAGGCCCAGCGGCTGTCTGTCCCTCCACCAGACTGGGAGCTAATGGACAACCAAGACCCAACTGGCTTGCTTTTGGTGTCCTCAGTGCCCAGCATCTGGTCCACGCGTGATGGCCTCGGTCAACAGCTAAGCTGGCTGAACGGGACACCCAAAGGCTGTTGGAGGGGTAGGTGTGGCTCTGACACGGCTTCCAGCTCTCTCCGTGCTTATGCAAGTGACCCTCACCCCCATGCTGGGGAGGTAAGTAGAGGCATCATCACGCCTGCCCCCAAAACGAAGAGTTTAGTAACTTCTCCAGCTAGAAAGTAGCAGAGATGGAATTTGAACCCACTGGTCTGATGCCAGGACTGCACTCCCGACTGAGGCATGGGAGCCCTTGCTACAGATTGAGGATCAGCAGACCCGTGCAAGACAAAGGAGGAGAAACCTCACCCTCCCACGGGGGAAGGTGGGAAAACAGACCCAAGAGCTGATCCTTATGCACCTTCCCTTGCCCTTAAGGGTAAAGGGAGTGGAAGAAAGTGTCATTCTTTCCTCTCCTTCATCCCTACCCTCTTCTACGGGGCAGGCCTCAGTGAGCTACCTCACCCCTGAGGAATGAGATCTTCAAGGGGCCCTGAAACTTGGAAGCTGTCACTGAGTTCTTATCCTGGATGACTCATCTGGGCTCTAGGACAGTCAAAAGTCCGCGGTGCTGAATGCTAATTCATGGAACTTTTGAGTTCTAAAATAAATGAGAATATATCCATCATTCCCATGGCGGTGACCTTCTAGAATGTCTCCTTGTGTCTCTGTCTCCCCTACACACACACACACACACACGCACGCACGCACGCACGCACACACGCACGCACACACACAGGATCCTGGGAATGTAATTTTAAGTTGTATAACAAAGTCTCCTTGTCTCTGGGAGAAGCTGATTTCTCTCTCTGAAACAGAAGCTTGGCTCAGAATTTCCCAGCAGCCCCTTGTCTTCCTCCCCCAGAGACACTGAGTCTTCAGATGACTGTGGATGAGCTGCGCCTGCCCCTCAAATGAAGGTCCCCTGCCCTCCTCTGTAACACAGAACATGTTAAGATGCACTTAAATTCCCCCAAAGTACAGGGAATAAGCAGCTTTGGCAGCAAATGGGGCAGGTCCCATCAGAACAAAAGACGAGGATGAAATAATAAAAGATGACCAAAGCCCCCTTCCTTTCCGTCCAGCCTGCTCAAATCACAACACCGACGGCCGCGTAGAACTAGGCAGTGGTTCTCACGAGGGTTCTCGTTTCTCGTTCTATTTCTCTCATCTACTTAAGCATTTTCTTTTTTCCTTCTTTTTTTTTTTTTTTTTTTTTTCAATTTAGAGAGAGAGAGGCAGTGTGCAGCAGAGGGAGAGGGAGAAAGAATTCCAGGCAGACTCCATGTTCAGCAGCACGGAGCCCGGCACGGGGCTCGATCTCATGACCCTGAGATCACGACCTGACCCGAAGCCAAAAGTCGGACGCTTAACCCCCGCCCCGGGCGCCCCAACATAAGCATTTTCTTATTGCACACTGCAGGGATGGGGGCGCGGGGGGAGCTCAGGTCTTCAGGTCTCGCCCAGCCTGACGCTGGCAGCATGCCTCCCTGGGCCACCGACATTCTCCCAGAGGAGAGCAGCTCATCTCTCCGATCAGGTTATTTCACTCGAAGACAGGTGAGACTTTGAGTTGCACAGTAGGCTTTCTAGTGAGATAAAGGGCCTTTGTGTTCTCGTGATTTGACTCTAAGGTGGTTATTTTCGCTTAATTCTATGCATGGCCATTCAGAGGAGCGGACTTTGGCCCACAACCATCTCGTCAATGTTAACAACTGCCCTATCTGTTTGCCTTGGAGAATCCTCACCATTTTCAAATATGTCACCAGAGTCATGGCTGTTGCCTGTGAGCTTTCCCAGTTAAGGAGACACCTGCCATGAGCACCACCCGTGAAGGGCAGGCACCGCCCAGGCATGGGCCCTGCTGACATCCAGCAGCCCCTTCTCCCCACCATGCCCCTATTCCCGGGACATCAGAGAGTCACAGGTGGTTTCCCATGTCACTTTTTAATTATCTGCTCTGCTCATGTACTTGGTATGTCCGTGCATCTGCAGAAATAGACTGGCTCCCTTTCTGGTCATTTTCTCTTCTTCGCCATTCAATTTCCCTAGTACTGCACTATATGGGCTCCCCCCATCTGTCTTACTACTTAACGTGGGCCCCCCAACCTGGACCTGAGCCCTGGGGACTCAGCACTCCCCTGCTTCCATCCTGAACTGGACCCACCTGACCCTCCACTCACAGGTGTGGGGTAGGACAGGGTCTTTTGAAACACATGATTGAATCGAGTCATTGATTTTTCCAGACATTATCCAGCATACAGTGTTCCAGAATGAGAACCACAGAACAAAGCACCAAGTTTTTCTTGAGTGTGAAAATTCAGGTTCCTAGGCCACCGCCCAGACTTCCTAAGTCAGGAACCCTTGAGGGGTGAAGCCAAGGCATCTGCATTTTTACACCCTCTCTAGCTATGTCTTATACCTGCTGAAGTTTGAGAACATGCAGGGTGAGACATACAGTGAGGGCCACGTCTCAGGACGCTTGCAGTCTCATGGATGGGAGAAGCTGACGGAACAGCAATACAAAGTCATTTCTGATTATTTCCATGGCAGTTTTGACAAGAGAAACTCTGGGCCCCTTTTGTGCTCTAGGACTCCCACCTCCACAGTTTCTGGCTTCCAAACAGGAGCTCATTGCCGGCACATGTAAGTGACTTTCTGCTACTGAGAAAGAATCATTTCCTCATATATCATCCACTCATTCAGCCCAACACATATTAAGTGCCTACTGTGTGCAAGCTCCTGCCACACCCAGGGCATGAGTCCTGGAGCACAAGAGGGCCAGAGTTTCTCTTGTCAAAACTTCTCCTTGTAGACGGAAAAAGCCCCAGAAGTCCAGAGAAGGAAATGACTTGCCCCCAATCACATAACTGGCTTCTAGGAGAGGGAGGTAGGGTGGTTAAGAGTTTGGGCTTGTGCCTGGGAAACCAGGGTTTGAATCCAGGCTTTGCCAGTTAGGAGCTCCAGTGAGTCTCATAAATCTTCATTATTTTTTTTTAAAGATTTTATTTATTTATTTGACAGAGAGAGATCACAAGTAGACGAGAGGCAGGCAGAGAGAGAGAGAGAGAGAGGGAGGGAAGCAGGCTTCCTGCCGAGCAGAGAGCCCGATGTGGGACTCGATTCCAGGACCCCGAGATCATGACCTGAGCTGAAGGCAGCGGCTTAACCCACTGAGCCACCCAGGCGCCCATAAATCTTCATTATTGATAGTACCTATGAGGAGTGTATACCTGCGAGAGCACACCCCAGGGCCTGGCTATGGGGAGCCTCGATCAATGTCATTCAGATGAGCTCAGTGCCCCAGAGCACTCTGCCTTCAGGGCTAGGAGCAGCTCTCTACCTGTGTCCACTTCTGGCTGTGCCTACTCATGGCTGGGCGTGCTCCTAGACTGATTAGAATTCATGCCTCTGTCTAGTGCAAAGCCAAATCCAGACCAAGTCCAGATTGTCAAGGTCACCGTGAAGTTTTCCAAGACAGGCCAACCATTTAGAGCAGACCCAGCCCAGCAGCCCAGTTCGGCGTACACGTGCAAAATAATGCCAAGAATCCGGGAACTAATTCATATCGTGAACATTGCCTCCTTTTCTCTCATTGTTATAGATGTTCCAAATGAAGAGCAAATCCTCTCAACTGATTCTAGACAAATCAACCATCCAATCTTTCATTTTATTTGACATTTGTTAAAAAACAAAACAAAACAAAATGAAAAAGAAAATCACACACACAGAAAGGCTTTCCCGAGGAGCTCACAGATTCACAGCTGAATTTCCAAGTCCATCAAGGCCGGACCTGTATTAGGCAAGAGACTGAGAAGCCAGAGGTGACACATGGACCACTGCAGTCACCGCTGTTCCGGCTGCCTCGGAGATAGGCTCGCAGGAGATGGCCCTGAAGGGCAAGCAGCCTCAGGGATGGGGGCCAGGGATGGGCAGCTCTGTCTGGCTGCTGCTGCCCAGCCCCCACATAAGCATAGGAAAGCCAGATGGGGTGGGGGGGGAGCCTAGCTGGGCCAGCCTCTCGTGTCTAAATACACAGAATTCTGATTGCTAACCTAACACAGACTGCTCCTCGCACAGACCCTAAAGCAAAGGAGCCACAGAAAATGAAGGATGGCCTGAAAAAGACCCTCCAGTCCTTATTTGGACTCAAAGCCACTGAGCAAGGATAGTATGAGTTCTGAGATCAACCAAAGGGACTTGGGTTCATCTACATGGGGGGCTACGTTCACGCCAGGGCTGGGGAAGAACTCCATCAGGAGGCTCTTAAACTGGGCTACCAAGCAGGCAGAACCGTATATCCAGCAGAAGTCTAACGAGTTTGATCAAGATAAATTCCAAAATCAGGAAATTCAATTCCAAATACGCTCCCCATTAAACGATGGCATGTTTCTTACCTGAATTATTCTCAATTATCCAGACAATCACCCTACATTCTTATTTCCTGGCACCCTCAGCTGTTGGGACATCAAAGCAGATCTGTCCCAGGAACACACTGATTCTGGGAGAAGAAAGAAGTGGCCTCCGGAAAGTCTGTGGGGAGCCTGAGAAGGCTGGTGTGGGCCAGCTTCTCGGACGGCCTGACGCATGACTGGCCCCCCAGGGGAACGGTGTCTCTGCCATGTGACGTGGTCAGCAGTCCCACAGCGCACAAGACGCACCTGCGAGCGGGGCTGGATCACACGGCTGCTATCACAGAGGAGAAATCTAAGCTTGGTTCGTTTTTTAATTTGTATTTTTATCACAGCAAGGGATGCATACCTTCTAGATTCAAATGGTACCACGGGTCCTATGATGAAAAAGAAGGATCTCCTGGCACATTTTCCTCATCCACTGAGCCCCCCAGTCAGACGCAGCCCTTTCGGCTTTCTTTTCTGAAATTTACCTCTATATTTTTAAATGCTATGCTTACAAGGCTTCTTTAAAATGTTGCAGCTTTGGAGGGCCTGGGTGGCTCAGTTGCTAAGCATCTGCCTTTGGCTCAGGTCATGATCCCAGGGTCCTGGGATCGAGCCCCACATCAGGCTCTCTGCTTGGTGGGAAGCCTGCTTCTCCCTCTCCCATTACCCCTGCTTGTGCTCTATCTGTATGTCTCTATCTCTCTGTCAAATAAATAAAATCCTAAAATTAAAAAAAAAATTTTAATGTTGCAGTTTTAAACATCACCCACTCACTTCTTATTTCATGAGATTGGAATCTGGCTCCCTTCTCTCAACATCTCCCCCTTTCACTTCCACGCCCTCAGCCCCCTCCTCTTGATGGACTTCTACTCACAATCGAGGGCTCAGCGAACGGTTAATGGTCCCACTAGGAACAACCATATGAATATGGCTCAAGATTGAACCGTATAATGTACTATAATTATAATTTATTTGTAGTGCAAGTGTATTAGACAGTATATTAGATCGTGTTTACATTGTCCCTCTCCCTCACTGATTCTTAAATTCTCTGAGCAAACCTATAAAATTCCACTCAGTATAGACAAAGACATCAGGTAATGTGTCTGGTTTCGGCCTTTTGTTTTTCTTGGCAGTATCCCTCTGCACGGGCAACATGGCACTGCCCCATGGCTGACCTGGGTGGCCTGTTCTCCAGGCCTCACTCCACATATCTGGGCTCCTTCCACCATGTGCTGGGGATTCTCTGTTGACACTCCTGTTGGGGATCCCCTGTTTCTTGACTCCCAAATCATCTTTTCTTGGTTTACTTCTTGTTTTGATTAAGAACTTAAGAAAAGGCACAAGGGAAATATATATTTTTGAGAGCTTGCCTGCCTGAAATTCTCTTTATATCATCTGATGGTATCCAGTGGACTGTACATTGGATTCTAGGATGGAAATCATCTTATCTCAGAATTTTGAGGACTCAGTCCTCTGCCTTCTAGACACCAGTGGGACAGTGGAAATGTCAAAGAGCATCCAAATTCTCAGTCTCTGTAAGGGAGCTTTTTCCCCCTCTGTGGGCAGTTTTAGGATCTTGTCCTTATCCTTACCCCTGAAAAATTCATGATGATGTGGTTTGGTAAAGGAGTTTTTCACTCGTAGTGAGCTGGGCATGTGGTGGGCCTAATGCCTCCTGTCTTCCATTTCTGAGATTTTTATCTAAATGACGCTTTGACAAACTCTCCCTCATCCTCACATGGAATGCCCTTGTGGTCTGATCATTTACTTTTCCCGTCTTTTTTTTTTTTTTTAAAGATTTTATTTTTATTTATTTGTCAGAGAGAGAGAGGGAGAGAGAGCAAGCACAGGCAGACAGAATGGCAGGCAGAGGCAGAGGGAGAAGCAGGCTCCCTGATGAGCAAGGAGCCTGATGTGGGACTCGATCCCAGGACGCTGGGATCATGACCTGAGCCGAAGGCAGCTGCTTAACCAACTGAGCCACCCAGGCGTCCCACTTTTCCCGTCTTTTTGTCTTTTTCACTTATTTCTTTGCATTCTTCCTCTAGCTCCTGGGACACTTCCTCACCTTTATCTTACATTAGTTCCTTTGATTACTTTTGCACATTAAATTTCGCTTTAATTGTCTTACTATTCTGAGACCTATTTTTGGTCATTTCCATGTTTAAATACCAATTTTAAAGTCTAAAAACTTACAATTGCCATCATTCTTGTCCTTTTGCAGCTCTTGTGATACACTGTTTCATCAGGTAACTTTTTACTCTTATTCAAACAACTTAAATTGTCCATCAGGACACACAGTGTCAAGTTAGTTCTTCTGCTTCAGTGGGACCTGGGGGCAGGTGTGGGAAAGAATGTTCTTTTAGCCTCTGAGTTTTCTGGACAACATTTTGACCTCACTGCCTCCATCGGCCTTCTTGTTAACTGTCTACAGACACCCAGAACTACAGACACTCTCATATCCCTGCCCATATCAGGAGAGCCCTTCCAGAAACCACGCCATCATCAGCACACTTCAAGACATGGTGCCTCTTCCAGCTTCTGACCAGATCAATCTTCTCCTTGCAAAGAACCATGGCAATGCAGCCCCAGGGCTTTTCTGATTTGGCTTGTTTGGCTCAGGGATGTCACCTTGTAGAGAAGCTGGCAGCTTGCACGGGAGAAGAGGTCATTCCTACTGCAACGAGTATGCTGGTGGACATGTTTTTGATGTTGAAGCCCACATTATCGTGAGGCTGAACTTGGCTTGAAGTGAACCATTTTGACAGATGTCTCCTTGGTTGTGATTTTGACTGAGCAGCGGTGACCACTGCATGTGGAATGTCATTCTCCACTTGACCCACAGGGACAGCAGCAATTGCCCTGGAGGAACAGACAGAGGTCCTGCCAGGAGGAGGAGGTCAGTATGCGGCCCTGGTGTCCATATACTTACAGTGATATCCCATCCCTGATAGGACCTGTCCCCCACACGTTGTCAACTGAAAGTAACATAAATGCTAGTGGGTCTGGGTCATAGCAATTTTTTTGTTTAATGTGCATGTAGGATCAGACAGACAGCAGACGTTGAATTGCCTCAATCTATGGCCATAAGGATTTGGGAGATGCTGTGGCTCCTTTTCCCTTCAGGTTTGGGCTTAGTGATGGTTTTCATACCTTCATTCCAGGTAACAGCAAAAACATTTGTTTTAATTTGTATTTCTGCTCCTATATTTTTTAATTTTCGAGAGCTTTCTTTTATTCCAAAGTTTTGTGTTGTTTCTTATTTTTTGTTTGTTCGGATTTTGGGGGGTTTTGTTGTTGTCGTCGTTGTTTTTTACCGGCATACTGTCATTTCAGAGACACACAATCCTCTTATCTCTTGATTTTTCTTTCTTCCAGTGTTGTCTCTGGTTTCCTCTAACATTCCCTTTCCCCCCATCTGTTTTGGTTCTTGCTTCTCATCATAAAAACTATCTTGAGGTGTCTGGTGACACTCTTTTTGCTAGAAATGAGACATTTAAAAAGTTGATCGGACCTAGAATCTGCTGAGCTCTAGCACCCTGGGTGGTCATTCCCACCCCGCCCCCCCCAATATTCCCTTGGAAATCCTTCATGTTCTCCTACTTCTACATCTCTCTAGGGCTGCACCCACTCAGAACGTAGGATTTCACTTATTTCCCCTCTTTTTAGTAGGGCACCTCACCCCTAGCTCTGCTCATATCCCTAAGTCCAGAGCCTCTCTGGTTGGATTTCCCTGCAGAATAAATTCTCCTTCTTGTTGTGTGGGCCAAGGAGCAGGCAGAGTAGGGAATGGGGAAGGATGTCTCTATTTGTCGCTTGCATGAATTTTCAACCAGTCTTGTTTTTGTACCTCACTCGTCAGTCATCCCACCTTCTAAGGTACTGGGGGTCTCCAACCCTTCTGGGACTCTGCTGTAGCATCTGCTGCCTTCCTGTTTGCATTCCTTCTCTGCAGACAGAGAAGGATTCCTGCTTTCTCTGCCCCATCAATCAGTTACCAGTCATTGATTTGCTTTCATCTGCCAGAACTTGGCTGATGTCTCTCTTCTTCTATGCTCACCACTACTATTCTCCTTGCCCTTGTGGGCTGATATCATTCATTCATTCATTCATTCATTTACAATCATTTTAGTGAAGTTTTGGAATGGAGCATGGGTTCAGTCCTCTAGAAATTTAACTAAAAACCTTACAGAAGTTGTAAAGTCAAAAACAGAACATTCAAGTGGAAGCTCAATCCCTTCAGTTGATGGAACTGCAAATAAAGAAAAACCTTTTTACCTTAACTTGTACTTCAGAGGTCGCTGGGAAGCTTCAGTCCTCAGTACACATATGTTCATCTTTCCTTGTTTGTGGCTAGCCAGTTCTGAGTGAGTGGAAGATAAACAGTAACAGGCCTAAAAATACATGTTCCTAGTGAGGAGAAGAAAAAGGGTCACTCCCAAATAGATGGTCAGAAAAGATATTCATTGGTAAGGAGTGATCAGAGATATAAGAGCTTATCCCAAAGGAGAAAAACATCTGTCACGGATGTAACCCAGAGTAGAAATAATCTCCTAGAAATAGCCTGTTCTCTCAGATCTTCTCCCTGACACACTTGCGAACACCTTCAGCTATGACAGCTTCTGAGTCTAAGGTTAGAAAGAGAGACAAAGGTCGTACACACTTGCAGAACAGATTAACGATCGGTCCAATTGTCTCAGTTTTCTTATTAATCAAAGTGTCAAAAGGGTTTCTCTGCTTCCTCTCATCTCCCCTGATGCCACTGGCACACTGCAGGTCAATGAGCCACACTAAAAGGTAAGGTCCAGAGAAGGGAATGTGCTAGACCCACGTCAGAAGATGGGTGGGTCAGGCCTCTCTCAGTTCAGGAGCAGAAAGCAATTCTCCAAGACCCACAATATCTCAGGGGCTGGGGAACCAATGCCCCACATGCCTTCCTTGTAGGTTGTTATCAACAAGTTAATTGTAGAGCACCTGCGTGGCTCAGTCAGTTGGACATCCATCTCCTGACTTCAGCTCGGGTCATGATCTCAGTTGTGAGATCAAGCCCCATGTATGGCTCCCCACTCAGCGGGGAGTCTGCTCCAGATTCTGTCTGCCCCATCCACTCCACCCCCACTTGTTCACACACTCTCTCTCAAATAAATAAATTTTTTAAAAAACATGAAATGAAATCATTTATATGAATATGCTCTCTTTTGGTGGGAGGTTATTTCCTTTTTTAAACTTTTGGAAGTGCGAACTATTTACAAAAATGTGCACAACTTGAAGTGACCTAATTCAAAGTGAATCAGCTCATGTAACCATCACCCAGCATCAGAAACAGAATGTTACCGGCACCTCAGAGCCCTCCTGCATTCCCTCCCCACAATATGGTGCCAAGTGAAAACCACTCACTGGTCTCCTAATACCACTCTCTAGTCTCTAGTTTTTTATAGAAGTAATTTTTACATGAATAAGTCATACAGTACATAACCTCCTGGGTCTAGATTCTATTTGTGAGAGCCACTCATACGGTCGTGTTCAGCTGTCATTCTGAATGTTTTTAAGCTGCAAAGCAGGGGCTCCTTGGTGGCTCAGTAGGTTAAGCAGCTGCCTTTGGCTCAGGTCATGATCCCAGTGTCTTGGGATGGAGTTCCACATCCGGCTCCTTGCTCCCCGGGGAGCCTGCCTCTGCCTGCCACTCGGCCTGCTTGTGCTCTCTCTCTCACTCAAATAAATAAATAAAATCTCTTTTTAATAAATAAATAAATAAATAAAACTGCAAAGCAATAGTTAAATTTGGTTTTAGCTGTACCATTCAAATGCCGTTGAAAACAATCATTTTTTCTTCTTGTCTTAAGAGCTACCAGCAGGAGCAAGAATTTATTTGTATTTTAAACATATTCATATAATGGATCTAAAATTCTTTCCTTTATGAAAAAGAAGTGCAAGGGAGCCACGATTTGTCTCTCTCCTCATAGCGTGTCAAATTCTCCAGGTGCCTAATGGGTTTTGTCTGAGCATCTACTTGCCTGCTCTGTTCCCTCCAGTACCCCCCCGCCCCCAAGTTGCCCTCTTTCCGGAGCCAGACACTCCCTACAGAGAACCATTGGGGGATTATCCTAAGAACCGAGAGGAGAACAATGACAGGATCTAATCTTAAATGCTGAGTTTTTTAAATCTATATCTATGTAGTTATGTAAATTAGCATGGGCCCTGCTGTCCATCTCCAGGGGAAATATAAAAGCTGAAACTGAACGGAACACTCTGACTGCAGGCTTACACCAGAGTCTGCCATCCGGTATAATTATGAGATCTCTAAAATTAATGAAACTTTTATTTAGCTAATGAAATAGCCTGTGGCCAGATCAAATACCAGCAAAATTCATTAACTTCTAATCGAGGACGGAGGAGAGCCAAATTGAATTTTATAGGCTAACGTTTTCTGAAACAAAGCAAAATTAAGCCACGGCCAAAAGAAACAAGAGATATTTGGAAACTCAACAGCAAGCTGCTGATACTTCCTTTCTTTTTACCCCTGTGTTACACAGTGTGCTTCTCTGTTATACCAATTCTATGCTCCCTTAGCAAAGGGACCTCACAGAAGCTAGAAAAAGCTCAATAAAGAGGAGTGCCTGGCTGGCTCAGTCAGAAGAGAGCGTGGCTCTTGATCTCGGGGCCGTGTGTTCAAGCTTCACGTTGGGTGTAGAGATACAAAAAAAAAAAAAAAAAAAAAAAAGTCTCTGTGAAGGAGTCAAGTACCTAGAACTGTGATATGGTTATTACGTACATAGTCCTTCGTAAAAGAGCAGACAGTTTTTTCTGCAGAGCAGAGGCACCTGGCTGAGCCCCGTTCCCAGATGCCATGGGCCACACCTGCGAGGAAGACCCAGGGCAATCACTGCCTCTCCCTCAAGCACCCGTCCCTTTATTGCCCAATTTCTGCGCTCCTTTCACGGCACTTGCCATCGAAGCGGACTGCACCCTTCTGGCAAAGAAACCAACTCCAGGGCTTTCTTTCCTAAAACAGAAATCCCAACCAGTGCAGCCCTGGGCGCCCAGGAGGAGGTTGATGAGGAGTCCACACCGGCAAGCGGGAGATTCTCCGGGGCACAGCAAGACACGCTGCCTCCAGCGGGCCCCACATGCTGCAGTTTAGCCCAGCCTGGCCATTTGTAAACATGAAATCGCCGGGTCTTGGCCCCTTGCCCAGCAGTGATTCATCAAAGGCGGAAGTGACCCTTGGGCCCCTTGAAGGTGAGGTTACTTGGAGGGCAGGAGAATCGAAAATAAGGAGGATACACTGCTTCAGGAAAGATCAGATGAGAAAAGGAGAGCCTGGCTCACCCGGAGCAGTTTCCTAGGAGCAAGCACCCCAGTACCACTCTGGGAAAGTGCTTCCCAGCAGACCTCAAGAACAGACAGTGCGCACCAGATCCCCACATTCCGGGGCTGAAACTGACAACCTCCGCCTCACCTTTGAGCCGCCTGGCACTGCTTCCTCCTCCAAAACGCTCATGGTAATTTGAGTGACCTCGGGTAATAGCTCTCAGGCTCTGATCTCTAACCACACTGTCTCCCATAAGCACAGTCATGGGATTCTTCTGCCCAGAGCAAGGGGACCTCCATTCGCTATTCCCTCAGCTGTTCTTTCTACTCAGCAGGTGGGATCCCCTCCGCTGAACACACAGGGCCCTTCACAGCCCCACAGCACGTCCACCTCCCCTTCCCCCCACCATTCCCCACCAAGCCTTCCCGGGGAGCCCACCTCTGCAGAGCATGCTTGGTCCTGGGGTTATTCAAGGCTGCTCTCCTCCCTGGCCTCAGTGCTGTTGAGGTCCAACAGCCTTTCATGCTGCAACACAGATACTATTATCTCTGTCCGAGTGCTCCTGGGCCAGGCACACTCGGACGAGCCCTATACACGAGAGGGGACTTCATGCTGTCCAGCCCAAACTGGGCTACGGGTCGTATTCACCCAGGAGAGGCAGAGATAAATTCCAAATCCTAGCCAACAAGGGGCCCAAAGTCATACAAGCCCGTGTGGTCCTTAGCTTCAAATCCCTGGACACCCTGTGGGACACCCATGTGGGTGAGGTGCGGCCCCTCTGGTACTGGCCATTGAAACGAGGGTGGGAGGGAAGATGCTGAACAGCGTTCTTTCTCTTTGCCATTTGGGCTTGTTTTACAGACCACTTGCATACACAGTTTGATTTGATTTCTTTTCTCCCCTCTAATTACAGCTGGTGTATTTATTTGCTGTTTGGTCACTCCTGGCCACAAGCTCTTGACGAGTGAAACACAGAGTCCGTTTATTTTAGCAATCACATAATAGTACTGAATGACAGCATCTGAGAGCAGGACCTAGCACAAGCAGGTAGCTCTGAGTTCCTGGGTCAGTTCTGTGATTGCAAATAGCGTGTACCTCTTCTTGGTTAATTTCAATAAATTTTTACTTTAGAATATTTTTCAACTTACAGACAAGTTGCAAAGAGAGTACATAGAGTTTCTTCAAAACCGTCCTCCGTTCTGTCATTAACATCTTAGTTAATACGCCACATTTGTCATAACTAGGGAGCCAACCTTCATACATTACCCTTAACCAATTTCCACACGTTATTTGGATTCCATTAGTTTCCCCCTAATGTCCTTTTTCTGCCCTCCTCCCCCCCACAATACCACACCACATTTGGTTGGCGTGTCTTTAGCCCCCTCTACACTATGGCAGCTTCTCAGACTTCCCTTGTTTTTGGTGACCTGGAGAGTTTTAAGGAGTCCCAGGCAGGAATTTTGCAGGATGTGTTTTGACTTGAGTTTATCTCATGCTTGTCTCATGATTAGACGGGTGTTACAGTTTTAGGGAGAAAGACCACAGAAGCCAAGTGTCCTTCTCATTGCATTGTATCCAGGGCACCTGCCACCGCTGTGACTTACATGGTGATGTTGGCCTTCATCACCCAGCTGATGAGGTGTTTGCCAGGCTTCTCTAGGAAGCCTTCCTTTTCCTCCCTTTTCCATACGCTTGGGAATGGGTCACCGAGCACAGCACAAATCAAGAACTCTGGTGGCCTCCAAGGTTTGGCTAAACTGTCATCTCTTTTATGAAATTGTTGCTGACGCTTTCCCATTTCAGGCAGAATTAATTATTGCCTCTTTCTTTTCCAATTTAGAAAAATCATATTCATCCTTTAATGTTTGGCTCAAGAATCACCTCTATTATTAACATTTGTCTTTTTTCCCTTCCTTCCTTCCTCCTGCCTTCCCTCCTCTCCTCCCTCCCCCTGCCCCCCATCTTTCTTCCTATTTTTCTATAAAAACCTAAGTTGAACCCTGTACTTTTGGAAGGGATACAACAAGGTAGACATTGTCATTGTCTTCACGCAGTCCTCGTCTGTCAGAAAAGACAGATACATAAGCAAAGAAGAGGCAGCTCCCTCCAGAAGGAACCACCAGTCTCCTTGGGTGCTCTGTCCAGGCTCCGTCTCCCAGGCTCTCCCGGAACTCCCCTCCTTGTATGGGAAAGCCTCATCCAACTTCCTGTCTTGGGTAGGAGTTGCAAGCTCCTTAAGGATCCAGCCATCTCCGTCATCTCTGAATTTACAATGCCACGATCACGCCTGATACATAATGAATGATCAACAAATACTTGTCATAGTGAATCTAAATAAGTTGATATTATGTGTTCTGTCTCGTAGGGTTTCTTGCTACTTGGTGAATTTTTGCATGAGACTTAAATAAGAAACGAGCTTCCCGGCTAAAGCCAGCTCACAGGGAAAGTATTGCATTTTATTTTTATGTTATTGCTTTTTCTCATTTAATAAAAATAGGATCCATGTCTAAAACGAGGCAAGATTTGTACGCTGTTGGAAAAGAACGGCTTTTTCTGAGTTTTCTTCTGTTAAGAATTCTCCCAGACCTTTCCTGTTGCAATGAATTCTGTATCTAAAAATTTTAACTAAAGAGACGGATTAGTATTACATTTTTGGTAACGGTTACCTTCTTAAATGAACCAACAGTAAAAAAAAATAAATAAATAAATAAGCCTCCTATTTAGTAAAAATGGTGAGCGAGTTCATCAGAATCTTACAAAGACTTGAAATATTTTGAGGAAATAAAAAGTACAAAACAGAGGTATTTGACTTACTGATTGCATAATTAAGTTTAAAATTTCCCATCTAGTTGCAGGGTATGGATGCCTACTTGTCTGCCGGGCCAGCTCAAGGATCTACAGTAACTGCCAGGTGAAGAATCACATTTCCTTTTTGTTTAGAAACGGATGCTCTCTCGTTTTCCCTCGGCCTCATTTTCACCTTCTGTCGAAGCGTCTGTGCGAGGACACAGTATGACCGGTTTGTGGCTGTATGTGTCATTCGTGGCCTGGGCAGTGGGGCCGCAGCCCGTCTTCAGTAGACAGCTGACCATGGACAACCTCAGGCTGAGAAGCAGAAATCGGGGAGCTGGCCAGCACCATCCCCTGAAACTGCTTCGTCACAGCCTGTTCTAGCAAGGTCCTCTCCTTCCTTTCCAGTCTCTCCAGAGTCTCTGCTGGAGTAGAAACCAGGTGTCATTTTCCGTGACTGCAGGTGGCAACAGCTGAGAGAAGCTGCAGAGAGGCCTGGGGGTGTGGGGAGTGGGGGCTGGTTGCTGGGAGGGTGGAGCTAATCCCGCTGTGCGGGGAGCCATGGCTAGGCCTACTGAACCTTCAACCGTCGCATAAAAAGATATTGTCAAAGTAAAATACTAGTAATAATGCTAGTAGACACTTACATAACTGTTACTATGAGCAAGGCTGTTTTCTCCCAGCTACATTAACACATTGAGAGCTATTCTTTTTCTAATAACTGCACACACCCTCTACCCACTGCCAAAATGCATTAGACTGTTAACCCTTAGAGATCTCTGCCAAGAATCCATTTTCTTTCAGTCTCTTTAAAATTCAGCTCTTGGCATACAAGAAAACAACAACAACAAAATGAGAGCTACATAAAGAGAGGTTATCAAGGACTTTTTAAAAAATTCATTTACATCATGTAATGAAACTCATGAAATTTTCTTCTAAGGGTCACAATAGGTTATATGACCAAAAGCCAATATCAAGTGATCCTTATGAAGAAATAACATACAGCTGGGATGCCTGGGTGGCTCAGTTAGTTAAGCATCTGCTTTTGGCTCAGGCCCTGATCCCAGGGTCCTGGGATCGAGCCCTGTGTCAGGCTCCCCACTCAGTGCGGGGTCTGTTTCTCCCTCTGCCCCCGCCCCTGCTCATGTTCTCTCTCTCAAATAAATAAAATCTTAAAAAAAAAAATAGCGAAACTGTAAATTCTTTTTGGATCTCACACTGTTATAAAGTTTTCCCTCACACAGAAGTGAAATGTTCTTCCCTGGAATATCCTTTTTTCTTCTCTGTGATCTCTCTTAGAGCAGCTCAAAAAGTATTTAAGGAAAGAGAGTGGTCATTTGTCCTGCATGATTTCCTTTCTCCCTTGCTAAACCTAATCAATTACTAGATGTCTTCTTTACATGAGATGTGTATATGTAGATAAAAAACAGATTTACAGAAATGTGTGTACTGTGTAGTTCAGCAATGGATACTCTGCATGTAGCTACACACCTAAAAGACACTTACACTGATAAAACACATAGGAGAAGTGTTTTTGCGATGGGCCCTGTCAGTGCTCCTATCCTAGCAGGGACAGCGTCTTTTGTCCTTGGGGCACAGTCAACATGCATGTCATTTGAGTTTTATTTTCTCACAAGTAAATCCCATCACCTCAGTATTTTTGTCTTTGGTTTGAAAACTTTTTTTTCCCCAGCTCTTGTGAACAATCTGAAAAGCAGCAATCATAGGAGAAATAATGCATCTTGGTATCAATCAGTGTCCCAGCAGGAAAGAGATGACATCCTCAAAGGGTTGACCAGAGATTTAAGTGACATGTTATCTAGAAGAGTCAGAAGAGGACTAAGGAAGCCAATGAGCCGTGGCAAGGCCCCCAGGGAGAAGCCAGAAGCAAGAGGCTACCAGCCCTAGGCCTGGAGGTTCAAGTAAAAAACACCGAGCAGAGCTTGGAGCAAAGAAACCTCCAGCCTCTCCCCAGCGCCCAGCTCCCCCAGCGCCTGCCAACGGGCAAATCCAACAGGAAGCAGAGGTCCAGGTGACAGAGAGGAAGAAGTGAGCTCTCCAGCCCGCACAGCCAAGCTGAGAAGGGCAGCCGGATCTAGAAGAGCAAACAGAAAACAGCCCAGGACGAAATGTACACACCGTGTGCTTCACGAACATCTTGGCAAATCCATCAACGGATTTACAAAGGAGGTCCTCTGGAAATAGTACAACCAAAAGGAGAGCACTCATGACTTCCAGGTTTTTAAAACAAGCAACACGTCACATATTGCTATTATTGAAAACTCCCTCTTCCTAAAACAATGTCTTCCTTTTATTAATCAGTGACTATTAAGGAAGAGGCTGATAAGTCTGATTTTTCTCTCCACTAACCCATCCCTAACCCATGCATGGAGGAATTGTCTTCAGAAGGAAGTTTCTAATGACTTTAAGCACCTATATGTATAAGCAAATGAAATAAAGGGAGAACCAAGATCTACAAAGCAGACTCCTCTGGCTCAAGTCTCCTTTCTGTCACTTGTGTGTTCTAGGGTAGGTCCCCTGCACTCTGCGTGCCTCGATTTCCTCAGCTGTAACACAGTGGTAATGACAGGGGCTCTGGTTAGATACACCTTTGTAGTGACTATCCTGCCTTCATCAAACACTGTTACAGAGTACTCGGTATGTTTCAATTAGGCAATAACTTTTACGATTCCAACAATTCAAAAGCTCCTGCTTTGATCTGTAATCTCTAATTGATCTCATTGCCTGGCTATTAAAATCTACCTTACTATCTAGCCCATTTGGATTGACACTTTGCCTCTGTTCTTCAGTTCTGGAGATTGGAACTGAGTAGGGCCGCCAGATAAAACACAGGATTTTGAAATATAAATAAATACATATACTAGATAAAACACCAAGTCAAAAAAATGTGAATTTCAGACAGACAACCAACAATTTTTTAGTATAAGTATGCTCCAAATATTGTTTGGCAACCCTGGATTGGAGACAACCTCCCAAATCAGCCTTGAGTCCAGCTCGGCCCCTCCAGTGCCATGGTCTTCTCTGGGGCAGCCCCAGGACCTGAGCATGTGCTCACCATCTCTGCTTCCCCAGAAGGGAGGTTTGGACAGAAACCCCTGCTGGGAATTAAGGGGTCATTGTCATTCTGCCCTCCCTTGAGGGCATGGGTATCTTGGTGTCTTTTCTCAATATTAGACTAGCAGGATTGTGCTGAAGGAAATACAGTGAAAGTCTGATGGTCGTCTTTTACTTTCTGGGAATCTCCCAAAATTCCACCATGGATGTCTTAAGAAGTTTCCTCTCCCCTCACCTGTCAGTGGACTTTCCATAAACTTAAATGGGCTCTCTTTGTTTTGTGAAAGGATGAAAGCAGGGCCAGTCCTTCCAGTTTCTGGCTTGATAAAGACAGTTGGGAATCTGAAAGGCCTTGTTCCCAGCGCCTCTTAATTATACACTGTTCCCTGTACTTAATTTCTGAAGGCTTAGCATAGTCTGAGCCAGGTTCTCTAGGCCAGTAATCTGGAGGCAGGTGGCCACGAGGTCCTACTCTAACCACCCACTCTGTCCTCTGTTTTGTTAATGTAATTAGCTCAATAGCCCATGTTCACTCTCCCTCCCACCACATGCTGTGACCAAGGCAAAATCCCTATATTCTCTGGATACGCTAAATGCACATCTTCTATGTAAGAATTTAAGAGAAGTTTCTGCCCTGCATTGATGATCATTTTATTTCATGCACTTGACTCCCCTGGCTCTGTCATTTTCTAGCCATTGAACTTGGACAAATTACTTAAGCTCTCTGAGAGATGTAGAAAATGAAAGTTAACTCAAGGTTGTTTTGAAGCTTAAGTACAATTATTTAAAACACCATCGAGTACGTACTAGAGTCCAATTCATGTCGCTGTTTTCATGACTGAGTTTTGAGCATATGGACCTCTCAGATTCACTAAGTTGGTGTGGCAGCCATGGGCCTTCACTCCCATCCTCCCCGACCCCCAAAAGAACTTGCAGCCCTGCTGGGAGAACACAGAACGAGACAGCCCCCAGCTGCCAGCAGCCATTCGCGGGGGGTGGGTGGAGGGTGGCGGGCGTGCTCTCCCCAGGCAGTCCCAGCTGAGAGGGCTGGGTACAAGGATGGGGCTCCTCCTGCTCAAAGTGGAGACCCTTTGAAGGGTACGAGTGCTCTGGAGCTTCTCCTCAGATTGACAAAGCCTGTGCCACCTGTGTCACCATCTGTGGTGGCCCAATGCAGCCTGCTTCTTCCCTTTTATCATCCACAACCACCACTTCCCCAGTAAACCTCACACACTCCTAACCCCCGGTCCTCATCTGCCTCCCAGAAGACATCAACTGACACAGAGGGAGAGAGAAGACAGACAGGCAATGACCACATGAAGGAAAGAAAGAGCCCTGTCTTGGGACGACCCATCACGGGTCCTCCCGCTTATGATCGGTTTACTGACCAGCACAGTGTCTCCCCTGAAGCAGTGACACTTCGCCTACTGATTGCCATCCCCACCTTGGGTTAGAACCCTCAAACCGAGTTTAGCTAAACTGATGATCCCATCCCTAGCCAGCTCTCAGCCTCAGAACTTCCGGGATCTGGTGAATTTTCAGAAGCCTGGCAACCACATCAAATTTTAGGAAGCATGAGATTTTTTTTTTTTTTTAATCTACAACTCCTTCCTGGTTCTTTGTTTTGTTCTCAAAGCTGTCCTTTGAAGGAGGACTTTTTTTTTCCCCAGCTGAGGAAACTAAGGCATAGAGAAATTAAATAATTTGTGCAAGGTTCCACACTTACAATGTGGCAGAGCAGGGGTCTGAGCCCTGACCTGAACCCTTTCTTACACTATTGCCCTTCAGGGGGGCTCTGCTACTAAAGGCATTTTAGACCCTTACCTAAATCCCTGATGCAGGGGCACCTGGGTGGCTCAGTCTGTTAAGTGTCTGCCTTTGGCTCAGGTCATGATCTCGGGGTCCTAGTATCGAGCCCCACATCTGGGCTCCCTGCTCAGTGGGGAGCCTTCTTCTCCCTCTCCTTCTGCCCTTCCCCCTTGCTTATTCTCTGTGTGTCATAAATAAATAAAATCTTTTTTTAAAAAGTGTCTGATGATAGTTGGAAAGACAGAAAGGGATGGTGAGGGGGAGGCATAGGTATATAAAAGAACGACTGGAATAAAAATAACAAATATTGGGTGATTGGACTATGGTTATTTTTCTCCTTTCTAGTTTTTCCAATATTCTTATAATGAGAATATATTAATTTCATGAGTTAAAATTACCCAAACAGCTATTAATGGTAGTTTCTAAACACAACTTCTTCCTAAACACACAGCTCCCCTGACTCATTCTTTTTTTCTTTTTAAGATTTTATTTATTTATTTGACAGAGAGAGAGAGAGATCACAAGTAGTCAGAGAGGCAGGCAGAGAGAGCGGGGAGGAAGCGGGCTCCCCGATGAGCAGGAAGCCCGATGCAAGGCTCAATCCCAAGACCCTGAGATCACGACTCGAGCCAAAGGCAGAGGCTTATTAACCCACTGAGCCACCCAGGTGCTTCCTCTCCAACTCATTCTTTATCCTCCATCCCACAGCACCCACATGCACAGGAATAACATTTCCCACATCGGTTATGCATTAAATCGTCAAACTCAAGGCCTGGCGGACCTGAACTCAACACAGTTCTTTGGGGATAAAGGTCCCCGATTAATAAGCATTTGAGGACTGACACATCTTTTTCAGTTGATGCTATTATGATATTGTGTAAATCGTAGCACATTTGTGGTTAAAGGTTACGGTTGTTAAAAAGTTAATTGTTATTGAGTCAATAAGAGATAACCCTGTCTCCCCGAAAGAGAATAATTAGCTTGGGAAATCTCAGTAGGAACAGATCAAAGAGGGGGCATGTTTATCTCCATACGACTTTCCGTATCCAGCACAGAAAGTTCTTGAAGGGCATTCGGGATCACAGCGGCATGCATACACAGGTGCCTAATAAATTCTCTTCTTGAGAGAGAGGACGACCCACCAACTCTCGCAGCCTAAACTCACCGTAACCAATCTCCTTATTTTCTTCTATTTGCATCTTTTTCCTTTATCTTTTTCTTTTGCTTTGCCTTTAACTGGCTTTGATTCACGAAGAGTCCACTCACTGCACTGCTCATGTGTCCGAAAGGGAGAGATTTTCTGTCTTCCTGGAAAAAGTTATATTTACCTAGGATTCCGACAGCCGGGCTCTCGAGACTCACAGCTGCCTTCTCTTTCCATGTCTCTGGGCAGAAGCTACCAGGAGGCCTTTGCCCCGTGCACATGGACCAGATGAACCAGGGGGCTCAAGTCAAAATTGTCCATACTTGGAATTCGGTGAAAATCACTGATTACTTAATTTGACATTGATTTTGCTTAAGATAAAACCTCCTAAGCCTGTAGAGATCAAGGCTGAAAAGAAGAGTGATTATCTTAATGGCAAAAAGGGGCAATGGAGATTTCATAACTTCACCTCCTGCTGAAGTTGAAGAAATGAAAGGCCAAATAAATTAAACTCATTCTCAGAATGTATACAGCTGGCCAGTGGCAAAGGCAGGATGTGGACTCTAGAAGCCTGTAACCCCGGGGCGTTCCTCTCCGCTCTGTGCCATGCAGCCCCTCCTGCGGGCAGGCCGCCCACGGGCAATTGAAACTCTCCTTTAAATCCCCAATGCGGTCTGCCTTCGGCTCAGGTCGTGATCCCAGGGTCCTGGGATCGAGCCCCTAGTCGGGCTCTCTGCCTGCGGGGAGCCTGCTTCCTCCTCGCTCTCTCTCTGCCTGCCTCTCTGCCTACTTGTGATTTCTCTCTCTCTCTCTCTGTCAAATAAATAAAATCTTTAAAAAAAAAAAAAAATCCCCAATGCGGGCACATTAGAAACTGCACATAAGAGAAAAGCAAACTATGGTCTCAGGAGCATGAACAGGGCTTGGCAGAAGGACAATGACAGTCAAAACCAGATGGCCTCACAGTGTCCTGGGACACAAGTACATATGAAAATGCCTTCAGGGAGGGAGAGGAGCAGCATGGGAATAAAACCAGCCATTCCGGGAGCCCATTCTATTGCTTTGGGCAACGGGTACTTAACAGATGGTTGAGAGTAATTTCAGTTCTGCGTAGAATACTACTACTCATAATCACAGTAGCAGTGGTGATACTTTTTTTTTTTTTAAGATTTTATTTATTTTGAGAGGGAGAGTGCGTACACATGGGGGAGGGAGAAGGGAGGGAGAAGCAGACTCCCCTGCTGAGCAGGGAGCCTGATTCGGCTCCCAGGACCTTGAGGTCATGACCTGAGCTGAAGGCAGACTCTTAACCAACTGAGCCACCCAGGTGCACCAGGGATACTGTTAATATCAGGTTTTTAAAAGTGCTTCAATACCCTGTGCTCCATGTCAATCCATTTGTCCAAATGCAGCTGAAATCTGTCTCTTTTGCTGGAAAAAGAAATATGGAAACAACCGATGGAAACAACAGAAATACCCAAATTCCTTCCATCCAGCTGTCTGTACACTCAGCAAGGTGCCAGTTCTCACCCATTCTCAGCGTGTGCTCTCTCCGCAAAGGAAGAAGATTCAGTGAGGGGTTCAGACCACAGTCAGACCCGCACTGAAATAATACAGATGACAAACACACCTTTTATTACTGGAAGTCCAGGCTGCTAGGCTAGTTGCATTCTCCACATGCAGCATCATATCTACGATCCGCCTCTCTTCATGCGGAACAGACACGCCCGACAGACTGCACCAGCCCTGGCAGCCTCGGAGTCTTCCTCTCCCATGTGAATCCACGAGGAAGGCCCTCGAATAAACATACCTTCCCAGGTTCACATACTCGTGCAGCTCCTTCCACCTGCCACCCACATTGTCTCTGGGACTTGCTTTGACCCATGAGCCTGAACAACTACAGCACAAACATGCCTGGTCTGCCCGTGCACGCCGGGGCGTTCTCTCCTCGCCCATTCCCTCCTGGGAGTCAGTCTCCATGTTGTAAAGAAACTCAGGCTGGACACTGAAGTTGAGAGGGGGGACAAGGACAGAGACCCGGGGTTTCTTTACAGAGTCCACCACCGTCGAGCTCCCGGCTGCGGGGGACCTCGATAGAACCCAGTCAACCCACAGAATCACAAGAAGGAATAAACTGCTGTTGTTTTGGGCACCTGGATGGCTCAGTTGGTTAAGCGACTGCCTTCAGCTCAGATTGTGATCCCAGACTCCTGGATTGGATCAGGTCCCATGTCCGGCTCCCTGCTCAGACTGGAGTTTGCTTTTCCCTCTGCCCCTCCCCCTCTTGCACACTCCCCCTCTTGCACACTTGGCATCCTTGCACACTCATTCTCTCAAATAAATGAAATATTTAAAAAAAAACCCAACTGCTATTTTATCTCCTATGCCAAGAGATGGGGTGGCTTGTTATACAGAAATAGATCATTAAATTAGTGCCTCCTTACTGGTGGTTTTGAAAGTCCCTCTGTATCTTCTATATGAGAGCAAAAATGGAAAAGGGAAATTCAGGCTTAAAATACACCCACTGATTAAAGGTTCTACCACTAACTCATGCAGAGTTCCTTACTGAGTAAGTGAGTCCTTTTGTTTCTCTCTCTAATAAATGAGGACAATAGCAACCAATCCAATACATGCTCCCCGTGGGAGGTATGAGGTTAGAAGAGATGTGTTCGATTTTTCATTCATAACACAATTTGGTCAGGAGAAGATTTAGGCAGGTTACAGTAATAGGTAAAATATTTTACATGCTCAATATGTGAAGGTCGCTCATAAATTTCAGATATTATGATATTTACCAACACATTTTTTCTTATAAACCCGTTCTGTTTCCTGATCTCCTCTACCAACATCTGTATAAGAAAATTTTGAACTGTTTTATCTAAGTAATTCTTTATCTAAATAATAATTGATTCCCTTCCACTTTTTCCCTTTTGAAACAGAAACCCCTGACTTTCAACGACAGGCAATCGGTTTTGAGGATAAAGGTGAGGTGGTTTCAATTAGGGGCCTGGTGACACGGGACACAGGAGAGTGTCTAACTCTCGGTGAGCCCTCAGCAATACAATCTTAAAGATTATTGAAGGTTGTTACAAAGGCAATTACTATTCACCCAATGGCCCCATCCTCACTCTCATCCCTTAGATCCTGAATAAAATGACAAAGGAAGTAAATTTTGTAGATCAAATATATGGGTTAGAAATCCCCTTATCTGTCTGGCTGAGAGCAGGAAGAAGCAACCAGAGCCTGTGTCCAGCCCTTCCAGCTCTGTGGTCTGTCCGGAGATGTCATTACAGAATGACAGGTAGGAAGCTGAGGGAGAAACAAGAAGATCAAAGCAGAGGGAGACATCTGGGGGCTCTGGGTGACTTGGTGTTGGTGTGATTTCTCTGCATGTTTACCAAGAAAACACTTGCTAAATAAGGCAAGCCAAACTTGTTCCATTGTTCCTGCTGAGGGTGATGATGTTTTAGGTGTCAGAGTTCTAAGTTCCTAACAAACACCTCTTTAGACAGTTGAACAGACTCAAAGTGGAATTGAGCCTCCACCGGCTGGGTCGGCTATGTTCTAAATCCATGACAGGTAGGAGTAGTCAGGCTTCCTGATTTCCACGGTAAAACATCAGTTTTGATATTTACTCCTGAAGCACACGACTTTCTCTTCCACCAGACACGTACAATACGGCACTTGTCTTAAGTTAAGCCCTAACCGACAATTATCCAGCATCTATCAAGGTATGACTGAGGCCCACGCCACTCCAAAACTTCTGTGCTAAGGGATATTCTCGAATGTCTAAGTCCCTTTTGTGCTTTCAGTTTAAACCCTCCAAAGCAGTGTGCTTGGACTATCAGAACCCACACCCTTGTGCAAATGCTTTTCACAGTCACAGCCACTGGACCCAAATGAACATTACCCCTCCCACTGTTCAAGGGAGAGGAAATGCTAGAAACAGCTCTGCGAAAATGGAGCCTGTTTCGCAAAACTAGGCAAGTATGGAAAATAGTCCCATTGCCATTTTTACTATATTTTCTCCCCAGTTCAGGCCAAATCCTAATCAGAAACCACTCTGTTAAGGTAATGGGAGAGAACGCGGTCTTGGGAAGGGAAATTGAGGCCCTTGGGTATGATCACTGCGTTCCCTCCCTTTGGGGACCTCCCCGAGATGCCAAATCATAACAAAGCTGCTTGTGGTGCATTACAGAATAAAGACAGGAGATTTGGATGTTTAATGATATATCAGGTTAAGAAAAGATTTCCACCACGTCACATGACGGGTGTTTTCGCCAATGGGACCAGATAGTCGGTAACTCTACCCTCACAAGGGATGACCTAAGACTTCAGCAGCCAGCTACATCCTGGGGGGGCCTGCCAACGTTGCACACATCTGACCACGACGGCCACTGACTGCTGTGTTCTGAACACTCCCGAAGAAAAAGAATACAGAGGTGCCTGTGATCTGGGGAGCCCTGAACTGACCTCCGGGCCGTGAGTATGGTCAGGAGAATGGCCCCCAAGGATGTCCATTCACATCCTACACTTTAGATCCTGGGATGCCATGGGTTATGTGTCAAAGCAGAACTGAGGCTGCAAATGGAATTAAAACCCATGGACCTTGACAGGGAGAAATTACCCTGACTCTTCAAGTGGGTCCCATATAATAATAAGGGTCCCAAAGTGGGGGGTGGGAGGGAAGAAGAGGTGGCAGAGTGTCAGTGGGATGCCCTCAAAGAAAGACTTGACCAGCCATGGCTGGCTTTGAAAGTGGGGGAGGCTCTGAGCCAAGGAATGGAGGTGGGCTCGAGAGCCAGGAGAAGCTAGAAGATGGTTCCCTGAGAGTCTCCAGGAAGGAATGCAGGCCTGTCATCACCTTGACTGCAGCCCAGCCAGACCCATTTCAGATTTCTCAGTTCCACAACCGTAAGGTAAGAAATCCGTATCGTGTTAAGCCACTAAGTTTGTGGGATTCGCTGCAGTCGTGAATGGAAACTCACAGAAGGCATCACATTTGGAAGTATCTGTGGGACCTTCAGGAGGCGAATGAATGGAAAAGGGATATTCTGCTCTGGAACGCAGCCTCCTCTTAGATGACAGACATCAGGTTGGAGATCAACATAGGGTTCTCGACCACATGCCTCTTCCACGTGTGGACGGCGTCTCCTTGGGACTCAGTTGTACTGGCAGGACTGCATGGGGGAAACTGGTTTGCTGAGCTGGGCTGATCAACAAAGATCCTAAAAATGGCTCTAGATTCACAGAGCTGCTCGTGCTCATCTGAAGCAAAAACTTCTTGCATGAAAAGAGTCAAGGGCCAGACGCCCTGGACGCGTGATCCTTGACTTTCACACAAATCTTACTTCATTGTCTCAGTCCAACTCACCAAACCACCTTCAGAGGCTCAATTCCACCTTCCCCTTCGGAGGGGGTTGGCCCGGGTCCTGCCCGCCAGTGGCCAGCCCCGAACAGTCCCAGCAGCATCTCTGTTCCAGAGTCAGCCTGTGCAACTGCTGGAATAATTCATCTTGTTTTGCTCTTATTATATAAAAATGAGTGGAAATGAAAAATAAAGGTGCTATCATCCATATAAAGCATAAGGCTCACAAAAATTAGTAGGGCTGAACATAAGAGCCATCGGGGGCCAGTCACCTAGGCAGCCTGCTGTGAGAGAGGTGAACAGAACTTGCCAAGGAGACCCATCAGAGCGGACACTGACTGAGCAGCTCATGTTTGTAGCCCCACCAGACCACTGAGGCAGGAGCCGGGGTTATTCCCTTTATAGATTCTCAAGCTTAGACACAGAAAATCTTTTTTTTTTTTTTTAGGTTTTTTTTTATTAGCTTTTTTTTTTTTTAATTTTCAGCGTCACAGTATTCATTGTTTTTGCACCACACCCAGTGCTCCATGCAATCCGTGGCCTCTCCAACACCCACCACCTGGCTCCCCCAACCTCCCACCCCCGCCCCCTTCAAAACCCTCAGATTGTTTTTCAGAGTCCATAGTCTCTCATTGTTCACCTCCGCTTCCAATTTCCCCCAGTTCCCTTCTCCTCTCTAACTCCCCTTGTCCTCCATGCTATTTGTTATGCTCCACAAATAAGTGAAACCATATGATAATTGACTCTCTCTGCTTGACTTATTTCACTCAGCATCATCTCTTCCAGTCCCGTCCATGTTGCTACAAAAGTTGGGGATTCATCCTTTCTGATGGAGGCATAATACTCCATAGTGTATATGGACCACATCTTCCTTATCCATTCGTCCGTTGAAGGGCATCTTGGTTCTTTCCACAGTTTGGCGACTGTGGCCATTGCTGCTATAAACATTGGGGTACAGATGGCCCTTCTTTTCACTACATTTGTATCTTTGGGGTAAATACCCTGTAGTGCGATGGCAGGGTCATAGGGAAGCTCTATTTTTAATTTCTTGAGGAATCTCCACACTGTTCTCCAAAGTGGCTGCACCAACTTGCATTCCCACCAACAGTGTAAGAGGGTTCCCCTTTCTCCACATCCTCTCCAGCACATGTTGTTTCCTGTCTTGCTAATTTTGGCCATTCTAACTGGTGTAAGGTGGTATCTCAATGTTGTTTTAATTTGAATCTCCCTGATGGCTAGTGATGATGAACATTTTTTCATGTGTCTGATAGCCATTTGTATTAGACACAGAAAATCTAAGTTGTTTAAGGAATCACAACCAGTAAGTGGCAGAGTGAAGATTCAAACCCGAAGAGCCGGACTCTGGAGCCCAGCCCTCTCCTCCCATGCCCTTCCGTCACACCATCCCCTCCATGATGTCAGGTGCCTCTCTCACCTCATCCTTTCCCTGACCTCCTCCCCTCCTCTAGGTCATCTCCTGCTCCTCTCCCTGTACTACTTTAGTCCTGTCCACACTGGCCTCCAGGACGTAACAGACACTTGCTCTGCCTCAGGGCGTTTGCACCTGCCGTTTCCCCTTCAGAAAACTTTCCTCCCAGATACTTGTCATTCTCTCACCTCCTTCAGGTCTTGGAAACGTCTCCATGAAGCATTCCCTGACCACATCTAAAGGGACTGGGGGCTCTGTCAATGTATCCTGGGAAGGCAAGCAGGGGGTGGTTGAAGAGATACTTCCAGGTCACCTGAGCTGGGATTAGACTGCCAGTGGAGGCCAGTGACGGCGAGCTGGGTATCAGCACCAGTAATTTTAGCTGCTCTCTGCACAGCAAAGTGGTTGAATGTTTGGTGGATACGAAGAGTCAAGGCCTGGCCACAGAGGCACCATGGGGAATGAGGGCAACAGGCCCATCCCTTCCTAGATGACCAGGAGTCCTTCACCCTTGAGGCTTAAGGGTGGAAGCAGGATGACATCTGGCCTCCCAGAATGGTCCTGTCATCAGCGCCACATTCCCTGGGGTAAGGGCCACATCCTGGTGGTGTGATGAGAAGGCTGACCGAAAGTTCACATACGCCACATGGGCACTCCCTAGCCCTCAGAGACGGGGATGTCTGAGCCTTGCTGGCCTTGCTGATTAAGCTGGCGAGGCTCATGGCCTAATCCCTTCCATGGCCTTTAGAGATCTTGGACACTGACCCCACATGTGCCCATGGATTCTCATTCAGGATTCCAATAGCCTGGAAAGAAAAGCAGTACTTTCACACATAAGGAAACTGAGGCTCAGATCTAGTGACCTACCCATCATCACACTCTAAGTGCTTCTCTGGGCCCCGATGTTTGGCTCCAAGAACAGCATTCCTGCCAGGGACACATGTGGGCCACCAGCACACAATCCACTACAAACCCAGAGTCAGAGAGGGCTTATGTCAGACTGTGACCCCGAATTCTCAAAACCCCATATTCAGTAAGCGTTTAACGTTGGTCAGGGATGTTTCCCCAAACGCCTCTGGGGGCCGCCATGACGCTTCCCAACCAGGCTGCTTTGGATGTGATAAGCTTTTATTCACTCCCACTGACGTTCCTTGGTAGAAAAAGCAAGTGCAGTTATATCCATAGGTCAGAATTTATTTCATACCAGCTCACTTATAGCATTTTCAAGGTCAACATTCTACTCAACATCATTTACACTTGAAAACAGAGACGCACAACTTGGTAAGGCACCAGGTTACGACAGCCTGGGGAGAAGACCTTGCCTTCGTTTTGGCTCATGTCATACCTGGATGGCTTCTCCTGAAGTCTGTCAAGCACAGAGAACAATATTGCAAAAGGCTCAGTGCCACATACATGGTAAAAAGTGATAAAACAGGTTGGGAGTCTACTGGATTTTTCAATTATGACTAGGCTACACTGTAGGAGGTGAACTAGAGTGGCATTTCCTAAAGCACCATTCATAAAATTGTCTGCAAAACCAAGCTGCAAGTTTAACAGTGTTTGCACCTTGAAGTGAATCAACTTCATGTTTAACTCAAGCACATACTTTTAAGAACTTTTCTGCCCAATCACACAAAGAAAGAAAAATGGAGGAAAGCCTCAAGTACAACCAATCAATTGTACCTTCACTAGTCTAGAAAATGCAGCAACATGCTAAAAATGGCTGTGTTTAAAGGTCAACCCTCTGGATTTTTTGCGCTAATGGTACGGGGTTGTATCGAGTTGGGTTAAAAATAAACCACTTAAGTAAAGCTTAACACAGGTGTGTTCCCTGCCAGATTTCCCCCAGTGGCCCACCCCATAGGGGGACCAAGAGCAGCCCCATATGCTGTCTCGTGCATGAAATGTCTTTCAAATCTTGTGTTCTATCTTAAAAATTAATTTGCATGGTACTCCATGACCTTTGCTTAAATACAAAAGTACTATTTAAAATTACTCACCCAGTAGCTCTCCCGCCACTCCTACCTCTGCACCAGAGCAGGCGGAGCCCAGCCTGGGAAACAGGTGAGCCGGGTAGCCCAGCTTAGAGTCTGTTTGGAGCATTTCAGCAAATGACGTCATCTTATTCACTCAGGCTACAACTAGACGCTTTAGGAAACTAGGACGGCTAGCCAAAGAAAAATAAATAGTGACCAATCGAAGTATTTTTGTTTTTCAACAGAGAAACCAGTTAATTTTATTTACTAACAGAAATCAAAGAAGTCCCGAACCCAATCTTTTACTTCTTCTATAGGAAAACACAAATTCGCTTTTTTAAATATAAAAAAGACAACAGAAGACCACAGCAAGGTAAGACTTCTTCTATCCACCGGCTCTACGGGAGTCTCCCTAGTTGCCGAGTTGATTTGGGTAACTCTGCTTGACCCACCGCAACCAGACGTTGTAAGTCACGGGTTAGGCTACCTTTTGGCATCTCAGAATCACAGCCGTCACAAAGTAAAGAAAAACCTACTCTTCTGGTAGGGGACTTTTTTTCTCAGAAAGATGAAGCCCTAGAAACTGGCACCTTGAAGAACACAAATGTTTCACAAGTACATGGTTTCCTGGCTGTCCCCCAGCAAGGATGCAGCCAAAAGGGGGAGCTGTGGTCCCCCGCCCCCGGGGGGCCCTCTGACTCCTTGCCCTGGTCTCTGCCAGGTCCCTCAAAGGCATCTGTGGCTTTAACTGGTGGTTTTAACAGGTTTCAAGAGACATTCAGGTTTAAAACAGGTTTTAAGAGATGTTCGTGTTTTAAGATGGTCTCAAAACTGTGTCAAGGTATACTTAAAATCATATCTGAGAGGGATACAATCAGAAAGAGAGCTGTTCAAAAAAGTAAGAAAAAGAGGAAGCTAAGCTTCCCTCACATCTGTTTTTGTGGCTGGGTTTTTTTCATTAACTGTTTAAAAGTCTGAATCAGCAGCAAATACAGCCATATGCATGTGTGTGTGTGTGTGTGTATACATTTCAGCTGACTTAAGGGGAAAAAAGTACACCTTGTCTCCTACAAACGCTTGCTGCAGGCCTTTCAAGCATGTCCACGTCCCTGCAGGTGGGCTAAGTTAAACAGTATGGAAGTTTTAAGACAATTCCGATAGGTGTTCCCTGGTGTTCTAGCCACCAGGGATTCAGGCAGTTTGGTGCGCGCATACGAACAAGCAAATATCACATCCTGATCCCAACACGAGTCACTCCCCACAGGAAACACAAGAGCTTCTACTACTTGCTTTACTCCACAAGGCATGTTGGCTATGTTTGTACGATGTCAACACGACTGGTCTAAGAGGGAAAAATCCCAATGAACAACTCTTTCTTTCCGGTGTACCCAGTGCCAGAGTCCAGTAGCATGTTCTCTGCTGGTTGATATTCAATCGGAAGCAACCAGGTATTCGCCTATGACAAAAGTGACTGGTCTGAGGTCTTGGAGGCAGAGGTCTCTCTTTTTTATTCCCCCTCAGATTTTAGTTCCTTAAAAAAGTTTTTTAAAAGTGTGTGGAGTCTCAGAGCTAAGAGTGATTTTCACCATAGCTGGCCGGGGGCCGTAACGCACTTGCAGGAAGGAGCCCTTGGTCAAGGGACGAGGGTTAACCACACCATTTTCTTCTTGTGTTCTTCGGTCCATTATAACGTAGCAAAAAAAA
Source organism: Lutra lutra (assembly GCF_902655055.1). Taxonomy (NCBI): domain Eukaryota; kingdom Metazoa; phylum Chordata; class Mammalia; order Carnivora; family Mustelidae; genus Lutra; species Lutra lutra. The sequence goes on along the minus strand of NC_062291.1, from coordinate 767,269 downwards.
GATTTCATTCTTGACACCCGGATTTGAGGCATCTTTTTCAAATTAGATATAAATTAATGCAGAGGTCTAGAGCTCTACGTTTCCAGAGTTACGAAAAATGCTCCACTGACTTCAAAAACATCTTGCGTAATTAATGATTAGCTCGTCCCTAAGCTCAAACACACAAGAACATCAAAGGCAAGAGAGAAGACATAGAGAGCTCCAGCTATGATACACGCGCGCGCGCACACACACACACACACACACACGCATACACACACGCACGTGTGCACGTTGTCTCTATGGCTCCTCCACGATGACAGGGGTCCTTCAGCTAATAGAGCTTCTACCGCGGAAGCCGTCTAAGTCCACCCATCGGGCGCCCAGCCGGCATCATACGAAACAGCAGTACTTTTTCCACCAAGACTTGGAGAGGTTTTTCATTTTGTCTGGAGTCCTGCTTTTGGACTTCTTTGGCTGCTGCTGAGTGTCCGAGTACTGGATGCCTGCGACGATGGCGGCGTCAAAGACCTCCTTGAGGTTTTTCTGAGTCAAGGCTGAACACTCGATGTAAGAGGCAGCTTTGATTTCCTCGGCACACAGCTTGGCCGCCTCTTCAGGCACCGGCTTCTCTTTGCATTTGTCCAGCTCGATGAGGACCTTGACATCTTCTCGGAGATCCGACTGAGTCCCCACGAGGATGATGGGGGCTTTGGGACAGTGGCATCGAATCTCTGGCACCCACTTCTCGCTGACGTTCTGGAAGGAGGAGGGGCTCACCACACTGAAGCACAGAAGAAAGATGTCCGTGTTGGTGTAGCAGAGAGGCCTGAGTTTGTCGAACTCATCCTGCAACCAATCAGAGCAGCCAAGAGTTACCTCTTCAATCGAGTCTCATCGGCAAAGAGACCACTTTACTGTTTTTTCTCGAAAGGGTCTGGCAGGTCCGGTAATGGAGGGACAGGCCAGGGCCTCAGAAAGCGATGCTGCTGCTTACCTGTGCAGGGCTCCTGCACTGCCAGGCCCCCAAACCTGCCCCAGGCGTTCGACATTTGCACCAGCGCTCACGGCCCTCTGGCAACTTACCACAGAAAAAGCACTGACAGCAGGTCAATTATGAAAATCAAATTTCCTTTCTCCAGGATTCAGCTTAGAGTAACCCAGATTTACTCTTCCAGCTCTGGTATCTAGCTACTCTTCTAAAATCGAGGCAGCAACCACAAGGATCCCCAAGTCTCCAGTCTGACCCCAGAGATCCCCAGACTAACCCAGCTCTCTCTTGAAGAATCCAGCCCTGCCTGCCCTCACGATAGCCTTGTCCCATCTGCACTGCACACACTCAGGGCAGGCACAGGCCACTGAGTGATGTCAATCAGACACAAGGACAGACCCAGAATTGGAGCTGACAACCTCTGGCGGGCTTCTCCTTGGCAGTGCAGAGAGCCTATGCCTCTCAAAGTCACCTACGACAATGTGACTTGCACTGTCACATTGGCTGACACATTCTCATTCTTGCTCGATATACCTCTTTGTTTTTGCTTGATCTCTTGTTCTCCCTCCTTTCTTCCTTTGTGAACTTCCTTTCCCTTCTTTTTTCCCTGCAAATAGCAGGGGCCTCCATGCAGCGTGCTTTGGGCTGATAAAGGACCCAAGAAAGGGCATACCCGCCCTACTCTGGGTATAGAGAACTGGATGGAATGATGACAGTTCATCGTAACAGCGAAGCATCATTTTGCTAACTACCTGCCAAGGTCATCCACTCAACAGAGATGCACACTGGCCTCTGGGCACCATGCAGGGCCTGGGGATTTGGCCATGGACAAACCTGTCCTCAGCCCCTGTAGGGATGTGTGTCTCCAAATCAGCATTTCTTCACAGTCGCCTGCCATGACCCAATCATTGAACTGAAAGCTTTCTCTCAACTCTCTCATAGGAAGATATTTACATCATCTCATCCCTATTTAAAATTTCTATCAGGGACTGGGGGGACTGGTTGGCTCAGTCGGAAGACATACTACGCTTGATCTCAAGGTTGTGAGTTCAAGCCCCACATCGGGTACAAATATTACTTTAAAGAAAGTTAAAAAATAAAACTTTTAGGGGTGCCTGGGTGGCTCAGTGGGTTAAGCCTCTGCCTCTGGCTCAGGTCATGATCCCAGGGTCCTGGGATCCAGCCCCACATCGGGTTCTCTGCTCAGTGGGGAGCTTGCTTCCCCCCTTCTCTGTCTGCCTCTCTGCCTACTTGTGATCTCTGTCAAATAAATAAATAAAATCTTAAAAAATAAATAAATAAAACTTTTTAAAAATTAAAAAAAAAGTAAAATATAATTTCTACCTGTGGGTGCCAGCCTCACACAGGTGTCCTATGACAGGTATCTTCCTAGTGGCCTGAAAAAGTGGAATGTCATCCAGGTTTCAGAACACCGTTGGCATACTCTGATCGTTTACCAATTCCTAGTTACGTGCAGAGGATTCTGCATCCGTGGCTGTTCTGCAGGTAAAAAGGAAACCTGGATCTGTTTTAGTTGAAGGCACTTTCTTCCTTTGAGGCTCCATATTTCCGCTGTACGGTAACAACCGACTAACAGCACTAAAGTCAACCAGCTCAAAGGCTCAGGAATGAATCTGGTGTTTTGTCTCTGCCACTTGTCAGACTTCTATGCACGATGGTTAAAAAGAACAACTTGGCTTTCTTAGTGCCAACTTTGTGCTGGAAGAATCAACACAGAAACTCCACCAAGTCGACGATGGCCCAGCAAAGATCTTGTTATAAAACATTGCCTCTGTTCTCCAAGGCCTCAGAGAAGCACAAAACCGAGCCCTGCGGAAGGTCAACTCCCTCAGGCAGCAGCAGCTCACTGTTGGAAGCCAGTCACCCTTGGCCGTGCCCAGCGAGCTAGGGTTACATTACCAATAAAAAGAAAGGCAAGCTCAGGGGCTGGGCCTTGTGACAGGGCTTTGGAAATCAGGCTTCCCAGACCTCTTAAGATTCTGGCTAAAGGGTTCAGGGAACGCAGCAGAAATCAAGCTGTCCTCCTCACTGCCTGACCAGAAACCTTAGCTATTTGCTGAAATCAACACAGCAAGCACATGCTTGTCAAGGCCCACTGGAATGTCCCCTCCAGGAGAGGTGTTCTGTGACCCAGCGATTAGCAGGCACCTGCCAGGTCTGTGGGGACGACATACGGAATTCAGTCAGGGACAGGGCGTGGCGGACAGGCCACTGGATGGTAGTGTTGGTCAAGCTCCAATATGAGTTTTTGTTTTTCTTAGCATGGATTTTTCCAAGTGCCTCATGGGTCAAAAGATGGAAGAATTTTCAGCTTCTCCTGGCAATGCCATAGTGACCTTCTCCTATTTCAGTGATGGTCCCCTTCTCTTATGCCAAAGGTATGTTCTCCAAGTCCTCAGTCTCTGATCTATTTTCACTTGAGTCAGACTGTGAGTCCAGTGTTAAAAACTCCTTTAAAATTTTCTGGGCTCACCTACCTCCCTAACAAGAAAACCCAAAGACACAAAAAGCAATTTCTAGTATGTGTGTATGGGTGTGTGTGTGTGTGTGTGTACACACACACACATATATATGGAAGCTCAGAGCAAGAATATGGCTCTACTGGCTGTATTTAAAAATATATGTATATATAAATATATATATGTATAAATATTTATATATTTATATAAATATATAATATATATAAATATATATGTATAAATATTTATATATTTATATAAATATATAATATATATAAATATATATGTATAAATATTTATATATTTATATAAATATATATTATATATATGTATATTTATATATTTATGTAAATATATATAATATATATAAATATATATAAGCATAAATATTTATATATACATATATTTTTAAATACAGCCAGTAGAGCCATATTCTTGCTCTGAGCTGCCATCTGAAATCTGCATTTGGGCCCCAGGTGAGGACCATCTGTGCTCACACTGCCCTGGAGCTGGAAACAGAAGTCGCACAAGTCACTTTAAGCCCGCAAGGCTATCCTGAGGACTGCCTGGAGGAGGAGGGTGTTTCACTGAGTGAGTCAACTTTAGGGAAATATAGCAGGTGTCCAATCAAATCCCTTAAAAGGCTGTTTATCAGATCTGGGCTAAGGAATAAGGAAGGTAGGAGAGAACTACCACTCTGACTGGCTTTGCTATTAGTCAAAATAAGTCCTAATGGATACTCGGGGAGTAGGGGAAAAAAAAACGATCTTATCTTACCAGCTGTATAGTTTTCATAGTTCTTGAAGTTGGTTTATTCATTCATTACATAGTAAGGTATACTTTACTAATATAGCAGTTTAAAAATACAGTAAAACTCAATGAAAACATCACCAGGAGGCCAGAAGAATAATTTCCAAATAAACTAAAGCTTAACAACTTGCACCAGAGTCCTTTTATTTCCCTAATTATAAACTTTTTTCATGAAAGTATCTCCAAAATTCTTCCTGTGCTTCCCCAACTTTTAAACAGACCATTCTAAGGAAAAAATCGAACTCTGCCTCAATAATTCAGGATCATTTCCACAAAGTTTTTCTGGTGATAGTCCTATGCCCTTTCAAAATAGCCCAGTGGTTTTCTCCCAGACCCACCTGTCCTGCACCCCAAGCCCACACTGCCTTCCTCCTTATGGCACTTCCCTGCTTTCTTTCACAAGTTCTACCAACTGGTTTATCTTCCCTATAAACTTTAAGTCTCCTGAGGGGCAGGCCAGGGCATAAGGTGGTATTCCCCAGGACCCAGCACTCCATTTCATGTCTGCATTATAAACCATGATTAAGCCCTGTTCTGTGCCAGGCACCATGCAGGCCCTAGGCCTCGAAGCCCAACTCAGGAAGCCCTGTCTGTGACAGGAGTCAACCACTAACACGGGAGCCCCCATTCATGGGCAGGGATGTACACTGATCTGCCTGCTTCTCCTCTCAAGGGTCCCCAGGAACCGTGCCTCCTGCACTTCCTGTCGACAGTCTTATTCTTGGACTGCTCAGCTGCCCCTTCTTGCGTTAGCAGGAACACCTACATTTATCGACACGCGACTCTGACCTCATTTCCAAGATCAGAAAGTTGGACACGTGGTAGGAAAAAGATCCTTACTTTATACAAAGCAGTTTTCATAACAAATACCAGAAGGGTATTCGGAAAGATTCAATATTAGAAGAGCGGTGTTCTTTTGAATTTTCCCTCCCACAGGCAGGAAGATACACGGTGTGTTTGCTTTTCTCGGCTGCCGCTGAAGGGGCAGTGGAGATGCTCCGGGACAGAGGCGACAGGACACGCAAGGCCACCACTCACCGCCAAACCAGCACTGAGATGGGCACCAAAGCTGCCCAGTCTTGTGGCAACTTGAGTTCTGAGAAATAAACCTGTGAATTTGCTATCCCAGGGTAGGCAAGCTGTCTGGATGAGGCGCTCGGGAATCCTGGAAAGCCGGCTTCTTACACACAGACGGCCACGTGACAACGCCTCAGAAAGTGAGGTGGCTTCACGCTCCTACAGAGGGCCCCTCCACATTTGCTCTAACTCTAGTGCGGACAGGAAAAACTCCATGTTGACCAACTGTCAAACTGACAAACTCAAGACACGGCACCCTGGGTTCTCACAGAGAACAAGGAAACCTCAGTGACCAGCACCGTGCCGGGGGACGACTGGCCGATGAGGAGTCCTTGGAGCTCATCAGGGCACACCCCAGTACCCATCCCTCCCTGGGTGGGTCATCCAAGTGCCTGACCCTTGAGACAAGATTTGGAGAGACTGTGTCCAGGCTCATTCATTCCCCCGGCTCAGGGAGCTTCGACCACTCTTTCTCTGCTTCTAAGGAAGGGGGTGGCCCTAGTGATTCCAACCACGGCTTAGGGAGGGAAATAGTCACCCAGTGACATCATCTCCATTTCTCTTGTGGGGGCGCGGGGGGGGGGGGTGCCTGGATGGTGCAGTTGGCTGAGTGTCTGGCTCCTGATTTCGGCTCAGGGTCATGATCTCAGGGTTCTGGGATTGACCCCCATGTCCAGCTCCACGCTCAGTGTGTGGTCTGCTTAAGATTCTCTCTCCCTCTCCCTCTGCCCCTCCCTACCCTACCCCTCCCTCTCTTTCTCTCTCTCTCTAAAATAAATAAATAAAATCTTAAAAAAAAAAAAACCTCCATCTTTTTCTTGAGTAAATTTAATAGTTTCCTTGTTGACCTCTAATAAAATGATCCTATCACCAACTTACTTTGAGAAATGATCACAAAGCATCATTGATACTCTTTAATAAAAACAAGGCAGTAATTAAGATCAGAAACTCCTGTAAGAACTCCTGTTCTTGACCTTGTTGTCCCCCAGTCCTGACCATGCAAAGCTGAGCCAAACGCTGCTTTAGGAGCTCAGAGCTCTCTCCCCCTGCCCACCACCCTCTGAGAAGGGCAGGGCTGGGGCCACTTCGTGAGGTTTTAGAACAACCCAGTTATGGAGGGAGGTTATTCTGAGGCCTCTCAAAGGCCACTTCCCTTCCCAGCACTGAGCCATGATGAGCCACTAACCTGTCCAGCCGTGTCACAGAGCTGGAGTCTCACAGGCCGCCCGTCCACAGACACCACAGCTGAAAAACAAGACAAAAACAAGGATCAGGGGGTGTCTTTTAAACCCTTTCAGGAAAAAAATGGTTTCAGCTCCAACTACCCTTCAGCTATTCTGGGTCCCCTAATGAATTAAAGACTTGCCTAAAACAAGGAGACCCCATGGAGGCATTTTTGTTTACAAACCCTCCAGGACTAGCAATTCACTGCCTGGCTAGGGCTGAAGCTGCAAATCCCTGAGCCGTTTGAGGGCACCCCAGAAAGGCCTGCCCTTTTTGCCCAGCCCCAGAAGATTTATTTTCCTATCACACTTGTTTCAAAAAGCCTAAAAACAATACTGGGGGGTGTAAATAGGAACCAATCTTGCCGTTTTAACTCAGTGGAAAACCTCACAAATAATTCTGTTTTCCCTTGGGAAATGTTCCAAGACTTCATGGTTTATCATAAAATTGTAGCTTGTTTTGAGAACATGAGCAAACACAGGCTGCCTGCATTGTCCTGTTTATAGAAGAGGGCACTGCTTATCTCACGGTGTCAGCTCAAAGGGAGGATTAACACAGAAAAGAAAAGAAAGCCTGCCCACCTTTCCACTGGGATGGGGTACCGGGCAGAGGCCTGCATCTGGGCACAGCCTGGAGGTTTCTAGCTGAATTACGCACGCAGGTGGGCCTCAGCACAACTTTCTAAGTGGCTTTTAATATTTACACTAGTCAGCTGGGAGGGAAAAAACAAAACTGCGTTTAAACCCATTAGTGTAGCAGTTTCATGAAGGGTACCTTAGACACAGTGGAAGAAAGCAAGCAAGCCCTTGCCATGGGACTTTCGAGATCAAGAAGCTTTTTTTTTTTTTTTTTTTTGGTTCTTTAAGAGCAAGAGAGAGTGCTTCATATTAGCCTCTGTGGATTTTAACTTTAGGAAATTTCAAAAAGACCTGAAAAATCCTTTATCTTTGTTTCCACTAACCAAAAAACAACAGCACACCATACATAAGAGCTGTAAATAGCTGAGAGAGACTGTGAAAAGATACTAAGAATCAGAAACGGAGCCAACAGGGGACATGGAAGTGGGAGCACGGAAGGGGGACCCAGAAGAAATCGCGTTTACTCTCCAACTGGAATCCAAACCTGAGCCCTGGGTGCTGTTCTCACTAAATCAACTATTTCCTGCCCTCTCTGTGGCTCTTCAAAGCGGAGACGCACCTTGTGAGGGAAGCCACCAAAAGGAAAAGCACAGGCTCTCGGGGCCCCAGGTAATGGCACCTGCGAGGCACCTTCCCACTGAAACTCGGCAGCTGCGCCAGCAACGACGACCTGACGCAACTTTTCTACGCAGCCCACTGACCAGGCCACCTGAGCTCCACCTGATTGTTACTAAATTGCCGTCTCGTTTCTTTCCGCACAGGCTCCGTCTCCCGTCCCCCGCCCCTCCGCCGGGCTCCGGTCCTGGGATTCCCGTTGCCCCGCGCTCCCTCGGGTGGCCCCGCGCGCGCCCAGTCCCCGAGGCTCGGGAAAGGTCCTGCGCTCCGCGCCGGGTCCGCGTCCCACAGCCGGAGCCCGGCCGGCCCCGCGGCCTCCTCGGGGACCCGCGACCCCCGCGCCGCGCTCCCTCCCCGTGGCACCCCGGCCCTCGGCACCGCGCCGGCCGACTGTGCGGCCACGCGCCCCCGCGCCCGGAGCGCCACCCAGCCCGGCTCACCCGAGAAGTTGTCGAAGGCGGTGGGGATGTACTCGGTGGGGTAGCCGTTGGTGGTGTAGCTCACCACCAGGCTGGTCTTGCCCACCGCGCCGTCGCCGACAAGCACGCACTTGACGCCGCGCCCCTCGGCACCGCCCGCGCGCCCCCGGCCCCCCGGCGCCCCGGGCCCGCGCCCCCCGCGCGCCCCGCGCTCTCGGCGCGGCGGAACGGGCGGCGCCTCGCAGCGGCCGGGGAATGCGGGGTCCCCCTGCTGCGGGGGCATCGGGGCGCGCGCTCGGGCGTGCGGGCGAGCAGGGCCCGGCCCCACCGCCCCTCTGTCCCGGAGCCCTCCGGGAGGGAAGAGCTGTCACCGGGCGCTGTGGCCGCGGGCCCGGCCCCCGAGAGCCGCGCTTCCAGGCCGCACGCTCCCAGACAAAGGAGGCCGGGGAGGGTCGCGGCTCCCGGCTCGGGCGGCGCCACCTGGCTCTGCTCCGCGCGGTCAGAGGACTGCGGGCCGAGCGCCGCGGAGCTCGAGCGCTCTGTCTCCTCCCGGCTTCCCGGCGACACGACGCGTGGGGGGCGGGCGGGGAAGGGAAAGAGGCGGGGCCGGCCCGTCCGCTCTGTCCCCGCGCCGAGGCCACAGCGCCCCCAGCCTGCGTGCCGGGCCCCTGCACCCCCGGGCCGGGGCGGAGCTACGCGGGGCTGGAGGGGAGCGCGGACGGCGGCTGCGGGGCGGTCCAGGGGCCGCGAACGCCCGCTCCGGGGAAGGACCCTGAACGCCCGCTCCGGGGAAGGACCCCGAACACCCGCTCCGGGGCGCGGCGCCTGGAGGAGCGGGGTGGCCGAGGGCGGCATCCCCACCCCCACCCCTGGCGCAGTGACCGACTCCACCGCCAGTTCCGCCTTGTTGCGCCCACGCGGGCAGGGAAGCCTGAGCTTCCTCCTGCTCCCCTCGCTCCCCGCCTCCCCTTCTCGGTCGCAGCCTGTGCTCCGGGGCCCCTTGCTGACCACAGTGCTCCACCCAAGGGGAAACGAAGTGTCTTGGGGATGTGTCTGCAGGAGACTGAATTAAAAGGCAACTTTTAAAGTCTGCCTACAGCCCGTCGTGTGATTTTTCTGCTAAAATAATTTATCCTGCTATCATCTGGGAGCACAATGATGTCAGGTCCAGTGTTAATGCTCGTTTGGTATGCCATGAGCCAGCAAATTAATTTATAGAACAAATTTCTTCTTTTTCTTAAATGTAATTTGGTGACATTAATATTAACGGAGTGGGGGGCGGGGATTCCATTTACTTCTGACTTCTTCCTCTCTGCCTTCCTCCTACATTTAGCAAACAGTCCATTCAGAAGACAGTGAAGCCTCTCTAGGTCTAGTTGGTCTCCTCGGGGCTCACAGTGTGGTTTGAGAAGCAGCACGTATACCTAACTTGAATACTAATGCTACAACAACAGTAGCAGTAATAGCAATAGCCAATACATCTTGAGCCTTTATGGTCCAGACACTTTGTTGTAAGCACTCTGCCTGAACTAATTCCTCTAATCTTAACATTACTTATATCCATTTTGCAGATGAGAAAATCTCAGGCACGGACATATTGAAAAAGTGCTCAGGATTCACCAACTCATAGAGTAGCAGTGACAAGATGAAAACCCAAGTAGTCCAGCTCCAGAGACCGAGCTCTTTTTTTTTCCTTTTCTTTTTTCTTCCAGTTTTTAATTTAAATTCCAGTTAGCTAACATACAGTGTAATATTACTTTCAGGTATAGAATTTAGTGATCAGAGACTAAGCTCTTAACTGATTTCCTGAAAGCAAAAATAAGCTGGTGTGATAAACTCAGTCTTGGAAGTATGACCGCGTGGGAATGGGGAAGTCAATTTATCAAGAGACTAGGTACATGAACTCAGGGCCCCTCACTTGCAGAGAGCCCCTTCCAAGGCCCTAGGGGCCATGGCAATGTGAATTGTAAATTTTGCAAAATAACATTTTTAAAATATTTTTCATTTATTTATTTGAGAGAGCAAGAGCACGAGCAGCAGGGAAGAACAGAGGGAGAGGGAGAAGCAGACTCTCAAAGGATCTGCTTTCTGAGATCCCAAATCCGGGCTCCATCCCAGGACCCTGAGACAACGACCTGAGCTGAAGGCAGACGCTTAACTGACTGAACCACACGGGTGCCCCCAAAATAACATATTTTAACCACTACCAGTTAAGTCCAATGTCTTAACTCTAACTCCCCACTATACTGAGCAGCTTTGAAGTGACTGTGAACTTTTTAATCAAGGAAAGTGAAGTTGGAGACACATTTTGTTTGTGATTAATGGACACAGAGCCAGGACGAGGGTGAGGTAAGGGAAGGGCCAAGGGAGCAAAATTTAGGGAGGCCAACCTTGCATTTGCATGACCCTAAAAATGAGTATCCCTTTATGTTTTAGCCCTCAGGCACCTGGCTAGCTCTGACCCCGTGAGATGTATTTATGTGGTTTGATAGTTCCTATGTGTAATGTTATTCCTAGCCATTCAGGTGTACAAAGGGCTACCAATGACACACCTACACTGTCTGTCGGGTTGGTGTCCACCTGAACAGTCCTCCCTTCCCCAGCACTGGAAGCGTTCCAGTAACAAAGGAGTAACAACAGATTTTGAGATGGACAGAGCTAGAAGCTAGTCTGTGGCGATTTTTTACATCATAAAACACCGTCTTGGGAGTGTTGAGTCCTAGAGAGCGTTTGAATCTCTCCACTACACCCCGTCAAAATGGGAGTTCTCTCCTATCAGGAATGTACTCTAAATGCAGCACAGATGATTACAAATGCATTATAGCTTTCTGGAGGAAATCACATTAAATAGAATAGATAGGATTTCCTATGTCTGTGAGGACAAAAACCTGTACCGGGATCACAAACAGCAAGTTCACCTGCAACATGTAGTACCTTCCCATTCCTCTCGTGGAAGATATATCACCTAATTACAAAATTGAAGAGGTGGTCAAAGGGTATGCTGCTAGTGGGGAAAAGGGGAGATGCTGTTCAAGGGGCACAAAGTTTCAGTTACACAAGATAAGTAAATTCTGGAGATCTCCTGTACAACTATGTAACTAGTTAACAACATTGTATCATATACTTGAAATTTGCTAAGAGGGTAGAGCTTCAATTTCTCACCACACACACCACACCAAGGTAACTGTGTGAGATGATGAATGATGTTAATGGCCTTGATGGGGGGTGAATATTTCACAATGTATCTATGTATCAAATTATCAGGTTGTATACCTTAGATATACACAATTTTTAATTGTCAACTCTATCTCAGTAAAATTGGAGGAAAAGGATATGCAGCTTAAAAATGTTGGAAAACAGTGTGGGGAGGTGTGTCAGACAGTTTATTAAAATGTTTTCTTGTGAGGGGCACCTGGGTGGCTCAGTGGGTTAAAGCCTCTGCCTTCGGCTCAGGTCATGATCCCAGGGTCCTGGGATCCAGCCCCACATCAGGCTCTCTGCTTGGCAGGGAGCTTGCTTCCCTTCCTCCCTCTCTGCCTACTTGTAATCTCTATCTGTCAAATAAATTTAAAAAAAATCTTAAAAAAAATGTTTTCTTGTGGATTTTTCTTGAAGTTTATGGTATATGTTGACCTTTTAAGATTTATAGCTTGTGATGAATTTCTTTTTTCAAATAAATATTTATTTTTATACCTAATTTTCTAATAGGTTATTTTTTCTCTAAAGAAGGCCCTCAAATTTAGTAAGATTTAGGCTATACAACATTTTGCTCTACCCCTACATCTGGCCATATGTTAGTTTTTGTATCCTATAGCCCTTTAAAAAAAAAAAAAGTTTTATTCAATTTATTTAAACTGAAAAAAAATTTACCCATTTCTCCCAACCCACCCCACCCCCACCTCTTGCAACCACCAATCTGTTCTCTGTATCTGTGAACTTGTTTGTTGTTTGTTTGTTTGTTTAGATTCCACATCTAAGTGAGATTACACAATATTTGTCTTTCACTGTCTGACTTATTTCACTTAGCAAAATGCCCTCTAAGTCCACCTATGCTGTCACAAATGACAAGATTTCATTCTTTCTGATGGCTGAGTAATATTTCATTGTGTGTATATATGACACATTTTCTTTATCCATTCACCCATCGAGGGACACCTAACTTGCTTCCATGTCTCAATTATTATAAATAATGCCTCAATGAATATGGAGACACAGTTATCTTTTTGCACTAGTGTTTTCATTTTCTTTGGATAAACACTCACCAGTAAGATTGCCAGATATATGGCAGTTCTATAATTTTTTGAGGGAACTCTGTATTGATTCCATAATGGCTGCACCAAGGCAGCTCCTTCCAAGTGGTGACTCAAGGATCCAATGTGCTTGCATCTTATAACTTTGCCAACTTTGCCAGAACTTTGCCAACTTTGCATCTTATAACTTTGCCATCTTATAACTTTGCCACGGAGACACATGGCTTCTAGGAAAGACAATAAGGAGGGTCATGGGCCAACTATTGAGTGCTCTGTCTTGGATTCAACTCCCAGAGCTTACAGCTCTCCGTTTGTACCATGCATTTCTGGGCATGTACCCATGCATGCAACAACCATTTTGTAAGAGCTCAAAACTGGAAACAATCTAAGTGTTAAAACAGTAAAATGGGGGCACCTGGGTGGCTCAGTGGGTTAAAGCCTCTGCCTTCGGCTCAGGTCATGATCCCAGGGTCCTGGGATCGAGCCCCGCATTGGGCTCTCTGTTCCACAGGGAGCCTGCTTCCTCCTCTCTCTCTCTGCCTGCCTCTCTGCCTACTTGTGATCTCTGTCTGTCTAATACATAAATTAAAAAATCTAAATTAAAAAAAAAACAGTAAAATGGATGAGTTAATTTTGGAATTTATGTTACACTATTCAGTCAAGAAAATGAATGAACTGCAGATGAATACAACACTAACAAACCTCACTAACATAATGAGGAGTGAAAGAAGGCAGATACAAAAAAAGCATAAACTATCTGATTTGACGTATAAAAGCGAGAAAAACTGAGCAGTATTAGATGTCAGGGTAATTGAGGATAATTGTTACATTTGGGAAGGAGAAGGGCCATAGGGGCTTCTGATGTTCAGGTATGCTCTGAGGGGTGGTTACACAGGTGTTCACTTTACACTAATTAATTATACCATTTATTTGTTTTATTCCCTTTAATGTATTTCATTATATTTCAAAATTATAATGATTAAAAATATTCAAACCTGGGACGCCCGGGGTGGCTCAGTTGGTTATCTGCCTTCAACTTGGGTCATGATCTCTGAGTCCTGGAATTGAGTCCAATCGGACTCCCTGCTCTGAGCCCTCCTTTGCAGGGAGTCTGCTTCTCCCTCTCCCTCTGCCTCTCCCCCTGCTTGTGCTCTCTCTCTCTCTCTCTGTATCTTTCTCAAATGAATAAATAGAATCTTAAAAATACATATATTCACACCTACAAATTGTATTAAATTAGACTGACAGTTATTTGCATTTTCAGGAACTGTTTGCTTTAGCCTGGCACGGTGCTTCTACATATCGTAAACCTTTTGAATGAAATAGCAAACTCTTATAGTAAAATTTCAATGTGGTTTGATTGGCCGAAACCCTATTTATACAAAACTTTTCCACATAGCACGAAGTACTACTGTACATTATTTACATCCCTAATAGTTATTTTTAATAAAGGCATCATCTTCTACCAGTGTTGTTTGTGGGTGTTTCTGTATTTTTAACAAACTGAACTGGTCCAGCAGGATTGTTGTGAAAGAGGTGAATGGCATTTTATAGACATAAGTTTCTGGAGGAAAATGAGAGCACCAGGAAGAGCCCTTGGAGGGATGACAGGCAACTTGGCACTGAGAGCTTCCTAGAGAAGAAAGGCTGGAATAGCCACCCGTGTCATAAACAAACGTCACGCAAGGCGGGCTGAGATATGCCACAGGCACTTTCCCTCCAACTTGGTCTTGGTTTCTCTTCCCCTTTAAAACCCCCAGTTCTAGGTCTTCCCAGCTGTTGCAACTCTGCCATTGATGAGCGACACCAATTCCCTCAGACCTAGGGCGACATTCTGGATTTGCCCTCCCAGCTGTTCTGACCCTTTAGGTAGAAAAAGCCTCCTTCCCAGACCTTTGCAGCAACTGATACACTTCCAACTCGCCTCCACAAACACACATCACAGAGCCTCCCCAGGTCAAACATTTTCCAGCTGTCCAAATCCTTAGAGATGATAAGAACTCTTTAGAAACTCCTCTTAGCTATTGCAAAACCTTGACCTCCTCTAATTTTTCAGCCACCCCGAAGATAAGAACTGACCATGTCACCATTTCCCGACAAGTGTAATCACCCAAGCCAGCAATTCTGAAATAAAAGGACTGTCCTATTGTGAATTCAAAACTACTTTTTATCTATTCATTAAATTAATTCCATAAACATTGATTGAGGCCCTTTTGTTAACTTAAGGACTTGATCAAATATTTTGATCAAGTTATAATATGTGATATTATAATATATATTATATGTATATTATATTAAATATTATATATCTTTAATATATGGTATATTATATTATATACTATATAAAATATATATTTTATACATCATATAACATTATATATTATGTTTATTGTAATATATGATCAAATATTTTGTTTTAAAATTTTTTCTGTAATTCTAAAATTTCATTAATTCAGATGGCTGTCTAAATCAGTCAAAATTGGAAAGTTTTAAGTCACATTAAAAATATTTTAGGGGTTGGGGTGCTTGGGTGGCTCAGTGGATTAAAGCCCCTGCCTTTGGCTCAGGTCATGATCCCAGGGTCCTGGGATGGAGCCCCGCATCAGGCTCTCTGCTCAGCGGGGAGCCTGCTTCCCTTCCTCTATCTCTGCCTGCCTCTCTGCCTACTTGTAATCTCTGTCCATCAAATAAATAAATAAAATTTTTTTTTTAATTTTTTTATTTTTTTCAGCATAACAGTATTCATTATTTTTGCACCACACCCAGTGCTCCATGCAATCCGTGCCCTCTACAATACCCACCACCTGGTGCCCCCAACCTCCCACCCCCCACCCCTTCAAAATTCTCAGATCGTTTTTCAGAGTCCATAGTCTCTCATGGTTCACCTCCCCTTCCAATTTCCCTCAACTCCCTTCTCCTCTCCAACTCCCCTTGTCCTCCATGCTATTTGTTATGCTCCACAAATAAGTGAAACCATATAATAATTGACTCTCTCTGCTTGACTTATTTCACTCAGCATAATCTCTTCCAGTCCCGTCCATGTTGCTACAAAACTTGGGGATTCATCCTTTCTTTCTTTTTTTTTTTTTACAGCTTTATTAACATATATTTTTATCCCCAGGGGTAATAATCCAATCAAGAAATGGGCAGAGGACATGAACAGACATTTCTGCAAAGAAGACATCCAGATGGCCAACAGACACATGAAAAAGTGCTCCATATCACTCGGCATCAGGGAAATACAAATCAAAACCACCATGAGATATCACCTCACACCAGTCAGAATGGCTAAAATTAACAAGTCAGGAAATGACAGATGCTGGCGAGGATGCGGAGAAAGGGGAACCCTCCTACACTGTTGGTGGGAATGCAAGCTGGTGCAACCACTCTGGAAAACAGCATGGAGGTTCCTCAAAATGTTGAAAATAGAACTACCCTATGACCCTGCAATTGCACTGCTGGGTATTTACCCTAAAGATACAAACATAGTGATCCGAAGGGGCACGTGCACCCGAATGTTTATAGCAGCAATGTCTACAATAGCCAAACTATGGAAAGAACCTAGATGTCCATCTACAGACGAATGGATAAAGAAGATGTGGTATATATACACAATGGAATACTATGCAGCCATCAAAAGAAATGAAATCTTGCCATTTGCGACGACGTGGATGGAACTAGAGGGTATCATGCTTAGCGAAATAAGTCAATCGGAGAAAGACAACTATCATATGATCTCCTTGATATGAGGGAGAGGAGATGCAACATGGGGGGTCGAGGGGGTAGGAGAAGAGTAAATGAAACAAGATGGGATTGGGAGGGAGACAAACCATAAGTGACTCTTAATCTCACAAAACAAACTGAGGGTTGATGGGGGGAGGGTGTTGGGAGAGGGGGTGGGGTTATGGATATCGGGGAGGGTATTTGCTATGGTGAGTGTTGTGAAGTGTGTAAACCTGGCAATTCGCAGACCTGTACCCCTGGGGATAAAAATAAATAAAATTTTAAAAAATATTTTAGGGGCATCTGGGTGGCTCAGTCAGTTAAACTTAGGACTTTGCCTCAGGCCATGATCTCAGGATCCTGGAATGGAGCCCATCCATGAGCTCTGTGCTCAGTGAGGAGTCTACTTGTCCCTCTGACCCCCACCCCCGCTTGTGCTCCCCCCTCTCAAATAAATAAATAAATTTTTTACAAAAATGTATTTTATAGAGTTATCCCTGTCTGGAGAGCTGTTTCCACTAATTAAATCTTTATCTGATTAAATCATAAGGTTCTTTGTATGTACAGCTCGAGGTGTTGCCATAATTCTGGCCTCTGTGCTCACCACCTTGGGAAGAGCCTTCCTTGGTATTCTCATCCTTCACAGACAGCTCTTAGCTCCCACGGGCTCCACAGACATGAAGGGCAAAGAGAGGTGCACAGTTTCACTGGGAAAGATTCCAAAGCTGACTCCCAGAGCTCTGCACCTCCCAAGCAGGGCAGTGAACTGGATTTGGGAAGAACTAGGTGAGAAAGGCTTCTGGGCTCTTCCTTCCTAGGAATATAGACTGGGCCCAGTTGCTGTTGGGAATCTCCTTTCTATAGAATTTGAACTCTGCCCCTAGGGACTTGAGAATGCAGAGTGAATTCCTATCACATATCCTAAGGCAGTGCCTTCAAAGTCATCAATCTAAAATAACCCAGAAGATGGATATGAGCAGCAGAAAGGATTTGATTGATTAAAAATATTAGTTTTCTTTTTCCTTAACCCTTATAATGGTAGTCCTGAGAGTTCAAAAGCAACTAAAATAAAATAAAATGAAATCAAATAAAATGTAGAGAAGAACTATCAAAAAAGAAGAGACTCAAAAACAGCCAACCAAAAATGGGTAACTTTGCTTTGTTCCGGGAAAGGAAATGAAGCCAATCAATTTGATTTGGTGGACTTTGGTCGTTATCTGCTGAATGCTTCCGTGTATCAAGGGGTATATTTAATGTCTAAAAGAATGGAGATCAACCTAGTGAAAGAAGAGCCTCCAAATCATACATATTTGATAGAAATAAAAACTTTACCTCGGGGCGCCTGGGTGGCTCAGCGGGTTAAAGCCTCTGCCTTCAGCTCAGGTCATGATCCCAGGGTCCTGGGATCGAGCCCCGCATCGGGCTCTCCGCTCAGCAGGGAGCCTGCTTCCCTTCCTCTCTCTGGCTGCTTCTCCACCTACCTATGATCTCTGTCTGTCAAATAAATAAATAAAATCTTAAAAAAAAAAAAAAAACTTTACCTTATCTTCAGAGGGAACTTCAAAAACAACACCCACTAGATTTAGATGAATTCAAAGGGAATTTTCTTAAGCCACCATGGGTGTACCCTTTCTTCCCAGGCAGTGGGACTTTCCTAAGAGAAATTGCATAGGTGGAATTGCATTAATTCACTCATGTAGCAAGTATTTATTAAGCACCCACTGCATGCAAGGCTTGTAGTGGTTGAGTATATGTCAATCAGCACAAGAGACACAAACCACTCCTTTACAGAGCTGCAACCAAAATAGGTGAACTGTGTATCATGTCAGAGGATGAGAAGCACCACAGAGGTGGATAAGCAGGGAAAGGGAATGGGACAGCGAGTGTTTTAATCAGGTAGTCAGAGAATGCCTCACATGGGTTATATCTGAGCAGACTTTGAAGGGTGGATGTCACTAAGTGTTTGGGTGTCTGGGGAAGGAACATTCTATTCTGTAAGTCATAGTGAGCCAGTTTGAGTCATCATGGAATGGGGAAGGAGAATTCTAGGCAAAGGAACAACAAGAGCAAAATCCCTGCTAGCAGGGACTCTGTCAGCTGGTCAGAGAGGCAGCAAGAAGCTTCATGTGCCTAGGAAAATGTTAGTGATCATCTTCCATGACCAGGACATAGAAGAAATGAAAAAAGGGAAATACACATGGGCCATAGTAGATGTGGCATCAAGTCTGCATGAGCCTGGGAGCTGCTGGAACTGAGATGGGTAGTAGCCTCATCTGACTTAGGCTCCCAGGACCCCTGGGGCTACAGATGAAAAGCAACTGTCAAGGGCAAAGGGAGCGGGGGGACCAATTAGGAGATGAAAGACTTGACCAGAAGTGCAGAGGCGGTGGAGGGAAGGTTTTGGACATGCCTTGAACGTAGGGCCAGCATGATCTTCCTGGTGCATTGGGTCTTGGGTTTGAGGGTACACAAGGAGGCAAGACAATTTCAAGGATCATAGCCCGACGAACTGAAGTTGTCATTAACTAAGATAAGGAGAGTCCATGTGGCTGATTCAAGGAGAAAGATTAGGAATTTGATTTGTACCTATGACATTGAGTTGCCTATGAGATGTCCGAGCACAAATATTGAGTAGACAGTTGAATATGTAAGGCTGGAGTTGAGAGAAGTGCTGTCTAGAGATGTTGGAGAGTTTCACCAGCACATGGATGAAGGATAAGAGGGCATTAGGTCATCGAAGAAGAGGAGAGGACCTAGGGCTGAGCTCTCGGAATCCAACATTAAAAAAAAAAAAAAAAGATGAATTTTAAAAGCTATATATTAAGTAAGACCAAATACCAGAAGCTGGGAAGGGAGAAATGGAAAAGTAAATGCTAAGGGCACCACCTGCATGAGTAAGAGCTTATCTGCATGGGTGCCTACCATCTCCTTGCATGGGAAATCATTTGGCCCCTTTTGAATTTGAAACCCTCCTTGTCTCCTTTATTTATAAGGTGGCCAGTAATAAACACAATATGGCATTGTGGCTACCTACCGTATTTACAATCTGATTGCTTCATTGATTTTTGGTTCTGGGTTGAATGTCAGGGAAGGAAGGGATTACCAACGTTGAGACAAAATCTGGGCCAGTCATGGGGGAGTGTCCTCAGCCTGGAACCAACTGTCTGCTTTTCTTTGTCTAGCACACCCGCTGGATCAGCACATTGATCTGGTTGTTTCAGTAAACAGACCTGCCCAGAGTTCATTCTGCCTGATAAAATCCATGTGCGTTCCAAGCTCATTAAAAGCATGGCGATAGGGAGTTTGGGGCTCCACTTTGACTAAAAATGAAACTCCAGTCAACATGTTTGTTTATCTTAGGAACAAAAATGTTCTCTTGGATCCTCTGAAATGTGTGAAGCTTTTATAGTCATGTTTTGGAAAACAAGGTAACAAATTCTCATAGTCCATAGTGGGAGTTAGAAATCATGGAGGCATCCGTGACTTGCTCTGCAAAGGACTGTGGAAAGCATTTGGGTGGCAGGGGATGGAGGGATGTAAAGTTACTTCATTAGTGGGGAGCAATAGTTACTATTTATTATTTCCCCAGAGCATGTTCTGTTGGGGGTGGGGTACAGGAGACGGCTTTCTGGTCAGATGAACCCACATTTGAGCCCAATAGTGTCACACACCTGTACACATCATTTTACTTCTCCAACTTTGAATCCCCTGATTTGTAAAGTATGTGGATTATTTTGCTGGAGTTGCTATAACAAAGTACCACAGAATGGGTGACTTCAATAACAGGAATATATTTTCTCACAGATCTGGAGGCTAGAAGGCCAAGATCAAGGTGTCAACAGAGTTATTCCTTCAGAGGCTTCTCCATTCCCCTCTGGCTGTTTCTTCCTGTCTTCACATGGTCTTCCCTTTGCACTTGCCCTTGTCCTCCTCTCCTCTTCTTGTAAGGACAATAACTGTATTGGATTAGGGCTCTCCCTAATGACCTCATTTCCTCTAGTTACCTCTTTAAAGACCTTATCTTCAAATACTGTCACATTCTGAGGTATATGGGGTTAGGGCTTCAGCATATGAATTTGGGAGACACAATCCAGCCTGTAACAATGCGGACAATCTACTTGTAGACAGTATTATATTCTGTTTTGAGTTTATATTATGTATACATAACAACATGTATTATTGAGAATTATGTCTGATAATCAAAGCTCTGTCTTTTAACAGGTTTTTTGTGTACACAAAAGTTTTTTTTGCTTAAGTACCCACAATCTATTAGGAAGTCTCACAATTACAATTTAACACCAGAACAGATGTTTACAAAAGCACACTTAAGTCTAACTTTTGTAAGGTATGGGAATATTTTAATGTAATTTTCTTTAGGGTTACTTCAGGTGTCCTTTGGAACAATAAGACTTTTCTCAAAAGACACAATAACTGGGGCACCTGGATGGCTCAGTCAGTTAAACATCTGACTCTTGGTTTTGGCTTAGGTCATGATCTCAGGGCATGAGATGAGGCCCATATCAAGCTCCATGCTGGGCATGGAGGCTGCTTAGGATTCTCTCTCCCTTTCTCCTTCTGCCCCTAACACCCACCCCTGCCCTCTTGTGCTCTCTCTCTCTCTCTTTCTCTCTCTCTCAAAACAAAACAAAGCAAAGCAGAAACTAATAGCCAAAGTTTCTTGGTGAGGTATTAGAGGAGAGAGTGCTATCGTTTTAAGAAAAATTAGGATAAATCATTTTTTGGAGATGTGATCCAAAGGGCATAAACAGACTGGCCAACCTGAAAAATTTAGTTGCAGTTTTACAATTGGTTAACTGTGTGACTTTCATCCCCAGCAAATTTTAGCTCCCTGCTCTTTGTCTAGTGTGGTAACTTGCTCCAGAGGCACAGTATTGTGATAATGATTTTTGGGAAACATATAATTTTATGAATTAAAAATTCAACAATTTTGTTTTTTCTCTAGCGAATCAAGGCACAAAGTAAGTGATCAATAAACACTGGGTAGATAGATAAGTAAAATAATACAAGACATACGAAGATTTTTTGAGTCTTACTTGACCTAAACTCTAGCCAAATACTGACATCACACATGAGGCCAGCAGGAGATCTCACTCCTCCCCCTGCTACTCTCCCTTATCCCCTCAAAGTAGATGCTGTGGAACTGATGCTATTAAAGGCTATATTTCGGGGTGTCTGGCTGGCTCAGTTAGAAGAACATGCAACTCTTGATCTCAGGGTTGTGAGTTTGAGTCCCACTTTGGGTGCAGAAATTATATACATATGTACCTACATACGTACATAAAGTTATACTTCGTTTTAAAATCACACTGCCTTTTGTTCTCTTGGCCACCTAGCTGAAGCTGATTTAGGTTGGCCTTGCTACCAGGTCTGGTATAATGCTTGCTCCCTCTCAAAACCTGCTTCCCCATCTAGTAGAAGACTCAATCCCTCTCACATTAAGCTCCCAAGGTCTTCTGCAGTATGGTCATTCCTAGGGCATGTCCCAGGAAGAGATGTTCACATCCCACTATGACCATTCTAATCTTCGCCAAGTATACTTTGGTCTCTAGGTTTCTGGTAAGAAAGGCAGTTTTCTAACATCTCCCAAATATTCTATATCTGAGATTTAAGACCCCTTTGCATACTCTGCCCTTCCCTCCACTCCTAATGTTCCCTAAGACCATCTAATACTTGTCCCAACCCATTTCTTCATCCAGTTGATAAGTCATTTCTTACTTTCAATGAAGTGCAGCTTGTTCTACACTCTCCTAAGCTGGGACCTGGCATAACTTCTTGTGGTAGTTGGTCCCCAGTGATGTCACGCTCTGTGTAGTCCTTTCCCACACTAAGTAGAGATGATTCATAGTCATATTGTTCATAGGATATTGCAGAAATGAAGGAGTGTGACTTCTAACTCTGTCTTACCCAAAACTGGCTACCGTGTCATGACAGCACCAAGCAGACATACAGAGAGGGCCGCACGACAAAGAATGGCGGCCTCCTGTCAACAACCATGTGAGTGCGTCGTCTTGAAATCAAGGAAACCTTCTGAAGACTGCAGCCTCAGCCAATACCTCAACCACAATCTCACAAGCAAGAATCATCCAACTAAGCTGCTCCCAAATTCTTGTCCTTAAACTAGGAGATAATAAATGTTTTAAGCTATGTTCCAGGTTAATTTGTTAGCTGGCAATAGATAACTAGTAAACCTCTTAAATTGTAAGACCTCTAGTAAGACCTCTTCAGGTCTTAACCATCTGTCCTTGAAACTTATTTGCATCACCCTGACATTTCCTCATGTCTAGAAGCAAACTCTTGACTGTTTCTGTTTCAAAGTTCTGTTTCCTCTTAGCCCATTTCTTAGAAACCCATGAATGCATAAACATTTTTGTAGAAGGTGAGGGAGCCCAAGGTTATCTTTTCCTCTCACTGTCCCAGGTTCATGAGTCAATTTTTATGTAAATGACCTCAAGAAAATGGTCTTTGGGAATCCCATTTTTTGAATGCCAAATCACCTTTACTATAGTATCCAGTCAATATTTCACATATAGAATAAGAACAAACATAATTTCACAAAGGAAGTCCATCCAGGTGAAATGATCTATAGGGGAGCACCTGGGTGGCTCAGTGGGTTAAGCCTCTGCCTTCAGCTCGGGTCTAAGCCTTTGCCTTTGGCTCGGGTCGTGATCTCAGGGTCCTGAGATCAAGCCCCGCATTGGGCTCTCTGCTCAGCGGGGAGCCTGCTTCCCCCTCTCTCTGCCTGCCTCTCTGTCTGCTTGTGATCTTTCTCTCTCTCTGTCAAATAAATAAAATCTTTTTTAAAAAAGGGAAAAAAAAGATCTATAGGTATGTCCTATGTTCAGACAAGACACTATCCTGTTAATCAAATGTGCTCATGAGGGGCTTGGAATGATCCTGATCCTTCACTTGTCTCTTCTTCTGATCTAGAATAAATTTTTTCAATAGCTCACTGGATTCAAGGGTGCGTGTTGGGTCCCAGAACACAAAATGGACTACACTGACAAGAGACTAGGACACTTCTCTCATTAATGGAGATGGCTGGCCAGCAAGCAAATATCATTTCTGATAAGATCATTTCACTAAAGTTGATCTCAACTTTCTCCTATACCAAGATGCCAGAAGGCATGTGTCCAGCATCATTCTGTAACAGTAGCTCACCTTGGCAAAGGTTTTTCACAATAATGGATCAGGGTGGTAAGTGATAAAGATACCCTTCTCCCCGTCTACCTGGCCCCCTCCATGATGGAACTAAATACATCCTCAGGGGGTGTATGGTTCACAGGTGGCAGATATGCTCCCTAACCTCTAGGAATCTGCACTGGAGTGATGCTAAATACCACAGGGGCCCAGAGGCAGAAAGAGGTCATTTCAGTTCTGAGGAAGCTGCTGCTTATACAGACTGAGTTCTGAGACCCTCTGCCTCTGTCCTTGTGAAGTGCTCTGTGCTTTTCAGCAAACAGGCAACCGACACACAATGTTATTACAAGAACAAAGAACAAGGGGAGTGATTCCAGGCACCCTTTCAAGGTAGGTATATCAAAAAGACCCTTTTAGATGGTTTTAAAGATGTGAAATGTTTTGTTCTTCTAAAATCCTCCTGGGGAAAGACAATGCTTTTGTTTCAGTATCATGAAAAGCCTAAACTTTAACTCCAGTTCCTTCCATCTCTGTTGCAGACTCCAATAGCACGTCCTTAGCACAGGACCCCTAATGGGCCACAACAGCCCAGCCATGTGAGAATGCCTGCTTTCAAGCTTTCTAATCCCAAGATATGAAAATAAAAAGTAACTAACTTGGGGCACCTGGGTGGCTCAGTGGGTTAAAGCCTCTGCCTTCTGCTCAGGTCATGATCCCAGGGTCCTGGGATGGAGCCCTGCATCGGGCTCTCTGCTCAGTGGGGATCCTGCTTCCCTTCCGTTCTCTCTGCCTGCCTCTCTGCCTACTTGTGATCTCTGTCTGTCAAATAAATAATAAAAAACTCTTTAAAAAAAAAAAAGTAACTCACTGATTCAAAAGTTAAAAACCTGGAATGTATGCCTGAATAGGATATGAAGCCCTCCCTATCTTTCATGATATTCCCTCACAATGGATTTCAGACAACACCTGTGTGTAAAAGAATTTACAGTTGAACTGAAAAAAAAAGGGGTTTTACGTGTATAATAATAACTAATTTCCATTACTCTGGAGTATAAAATATAAAAATAAATATAGATGGATCTGTAGACTCATTTAGTACATACTTATTGACTGCCAGCAGTATGATAGCTGCTGTATTAAGTGCTGGAGGGTTCAACAGTGAACAAAACAAACATGGTCCTTTTATTCATGAATAAATATGGACAATAAACAGCCAGACAGGGGCACCTGGGTGGCTCAGTGGGTTAAAACCTCTGCCATCGGCTCAGGTCATGGTCTCGGGGTCCTGGGATCAAGCCCCGCATCGGGCTCCCTGCTCAGGGGGGAGTCTGCTTCCTCCTCTCTCTCTGCCTGCCTCTCTGCCTACTTATGATCTCTATCTGTCAAGTAAATAAATAAAAATCTTAAAAAAAAAAACCCCAGCCAGACAATATTACACTACAAATGTTGAATATCCTTAAACGTGTGTTAAGAGTATTAAATGTTAGGAAAGAAAGATACATGGTGACAGTTCCTGGCTTTCTTATTTATAACAGCTTCCCCAATATATGACCTCATGGTTGGCACAGAGTAGGGGCTTACTGTGTATACAGTAATGGGTTTGATGGGTTTGTATATTCTTCGTGAGGAATTTATAATAGAAAGCTTAAACTGTGGAGAGTGAGGGAAAGGTATGACATATAAACACTAATGAGAAAGGTAAAGCTGGAATTACCCACGTGAAGTGGGTGGGGTACAGAAAAGCATTGCAGGAAGAAAGTTAAATGGGCTTTAAGAAAGTCTACACAGTTTTTTTAAGGTTTTACTTTCATTCCAGTTACCATACAGTGCAATCTTAAATTTCATTTGTATAATACAGTGATTCAACACTTCCAAACAACACCTTGTCCTCAACGCATAAGTGTGCTCCTTAGTCCTCATCACCTATTTTTTAAGATTTTATTCCTTTATTTGACAGAGAGAGACAGAGGGAAAGAAGGGACACAAGCATGGGGAGCAGGAGAGGGAGAGGCAGGCTTCCTGCCAGCAGGGAGCCTGCTGTAGGGCTTGATCCCAGGACCCTGGGATCATGACCTCAGCTGAAGGCAGACTCTTAACAACTGAGCCACCCAAGTGCCCTCCTCATCACCTGTTTAACCCACCCTCTCACCCACCTCCCCTCTGGTAACCATCCGTTTGTTCTCTGTAATCAAAGTCTGTTTTATGGTTTACCCTACTCTCTCTTTTTCATCCCTTTGCTCATTAGTATTGTTTTTTAAATTCCACATATGAGTGAAATCATATGATATTTGCCTTTCTCTGACTGGCATGTTTCTTTTAACATCATAATTTCTAGCCACATCTAGGTTGTTGCAAATGGCAAGGCTGCATACATTTTTATTTTTGTACTTGTATTATATAATAATATTTTATTATATATATAATACACTATATGTGCATAAGTATGTATGTGTGTATGTATATATATATATATATATACACACATATATATATGTATATATATATACCACTTCTACTTTTTTCTTTGTCTCCTGACATCTATGGTTAGAGTTCAGCTAAAAGTCACAAATCACAATGAAGCTATTTCTATTATGAATATCTACAAAACAAATAGTGCAACAAAAACCTCATACTTACAAAGCAATAATTACAAGAGATGCAATAAGGCATAGATAAAAATCACACTAATAATGGAAGACTTTAATATACCACTCAGAGGGGCGCCTGGGTGGCTCAGAGGGTTAAAACCTCTGCCTTCGGCTCAGGTCATGATCCCAGGGTCCTGAGATCGAGCCCCACATTGGAGGGGGGTGGAGCCTGCTTCCTCCTCTCTCTCTGCGCCTGCCTCTCTGCCTACTTGTGATCTCTCTCTGTCCAATAAATAAATAAAATCTTAAAAAAAAAAAGATTAAAAAAATATATACCACTCAGAACAAGACAAATCCAGTGAATCAAAAACAAATGAAGGGTGTGCCTGGGTGGCTCAGATTTAAGCCTCTGCCTTCGGCTCAGGTCATGATCTCAGGGTCCTGGGATCGAGCCCTGCATTGGGCTCTCTGCTCAGCAGGGAAGCTGCTTCCCCCCTCTCTCTCTCTGCCTGCTTCTCTGCCTCCTTCTGGTCTCACTCTGTCAATTAAATAAATAAAATCTTTTTTTTAAAAAATGAATATATAAGAGTTAAATAACATAATCAATAAGGTATAACTTATGGCTATATATTAAACTTTTCACCATGATAATGGAAAAGACAACTCCTCAAGGTATAAGGATCCTTCACAAAGTGAATCATATATCAAGTCACAAAGAAAATATTAGCAAGCTCCATAAAGTAGAAATATTACATGCTAAGTGAGATAAGTCAGACAGAGAAAGACAAGTACTATATGTTATCACTTATATGTGGAATCTAAAAAATAAAATCTAACCTATAAAATAGAGAAAGTAAACAACAACAACAAAAACAGTAAAAAAAAAAAAGGAAGAGAGAGAGAGACACAGTTAAATGGTGGTTACTGGGGGCTGTGGAATGGGGGATAAGATGGATAGTGTTTAAGGGTGCAACCTTGTGATAAAGATCGAATGTACAGTTTAATGAATGCACATAATATTGTACTACGATTATATAATGTGATAAATATTACTACAATAGCAATCATACTACAACATGTAAATGTATCAAAATAACACATTGTATATCTCAAATTTATACAATGTTACATGTCAAATTTATTCAATTAAACAAAATAACAAAAAACTGAATCAGTTGTAGAATACAAGGGTTTTTTGAATATTATTATGTATAAGCCCAGTTCTCCGAAGACCTAAAACAGGCTTAAATAATGAGGGAGAATGGATCATTAACCCAGTGTATCCAATCAGAAGGGTTTAATTACAGATGAGTCTGGGAATCATAAGTGGGTTATTGAGTGTCTCAGTAGTAATCATAAAAATGAAAGGACTCATTAAGCTGGCAAATGCACACACACTTGTGAGTAAAGCAATGAAGGTATCAACCAATGTCCAGGGCATAAAGAAAAATCTAAGACATTCAGATATTTGAAGACTAACAAGAAGGGGCCAAGAGAAAGGTAATTTCAAGGCATATCAAGTTGAATGCCAAGCAGTCTCATAATTAACTATAATAGTATAAGAGGATTGATGTGGCATATTTGAGTGTAAATATTATTATTTTCTTAATTTCCATTACTGAATTTAAAAAAAAGATCTATTACAAACAACAGTTTCTGCTCACAAGGGAATAAAACTGAAACTTATTAACTCCAGTAAAAACAAAGAAGCGTTTGGGAATGAAAAGAGAAATATAAACTAAAACTAAGGGGTGCCTGGGTGGCTCAGTTGGTTGAGCGGATTCTTTCGGCTCAGGTCATGATCCCAGGTCCAGGGATCGAACCCCACATCAGGTTCCTTGATGAGCGGAGAGCCTTCTTCTCCCCTGCCTACCATTCCCCCTGCTTGTGCTTCCTCTCTCCCATGTTAAATAAATAAATAATTTTTTAAATAAACTAAAATTAAAATTTTGTAAAACGTAACGACAGTTAAGAACAATGTACCAGAATATCTGACATACATTTAAAGCCATGATCATAGAAAAACCCATAATCTGAAACACTTTTATCAACAAAAATAAAAGATTCTAAACAAATAAATTAAATTCCCAGAACAAAAAGCTAGAAAAAAGAGAGAGAGCAGGCTAAGATGGCTGAGGGCAAGGGCAACCCAAAGCTTGTCTCTTCCCTCAAACACAACTAGATAAATATCAAATAATTTTGAACACCCAAGAAATTGATTGGAAGTCTTAGAGAACAATGCTGCACATCTACAAGCAGAAAAACAACCCATGGAAGGTAGGAACAGTGGTGAGTTGATTTGTGGGAGAAAAGAGCAATGGGCATTGCATGGGGGGGGGGGCTGATCACAGAGGGTGTAGTGAGAGAGAAAGAGTGAAGAAAAAATAAAAAGAAGAGTGAAAACACAAGCAAGGGGACTGCACAAGAAAACTGATCCTCAAAACCACTGACTGAGAAAAAGGAGAGGGTTTCAATACCACCAGTTTTCTATAAACAACAGAGTGCCAAATCTGAAGTTTTGGAGGTCAGTCAGTGTCATAGCCAGGGTCATCCCTGGTGGTGCTCCAGTGGGGAAGCAGGGCAGAGCCCCAGGAGGAGACAGCATGGTCTGAGGATCCCTTAGGTCACACAGAGAGAAGCACTTCCCTTGCTTGGAGTGCATCTGCTAGAGGTCATATGGCCTTTCTACAGGCAACAGATTCTGTGGGCACCAGTTAGCTGCCCAGCTCACCAGTATAGGAACAAAGATGCTGGCTGAGGGTAGCAGACCCAGTGCCAGCTGTGTGTTGTGATTTACCATAAACTCCAAACAGCTGTGTGGCCGTGGACTATTTGCTGAGATAAGCTTGCACTGGCCACAACCTAGTGAGACCCTCCCCCAGAAGACCAGTTCAGGTCTATGCCATGGGGGTCTCTGAAGTGTGGGGTTTTGAAACATGGCCATTTCTGAGATAAAACACAGGAGTGCTATGTCACCTGACAGGTGGACAACTCAGGCAAGGACAGGGTGAAGGCAGGGATCTGACAAAAGCTGGGGACACAGGAGGGGTGATTGTTTGCACGACTGTGAGGGCATTCTGAAGAGTGGTGGTGTGAATTTCCCACTCCAGTGACAAAAAAGTGAGTCAAAGACATTTTCACCCTCTCCAACCAGCACTGATCAAACCTCATGAGCTAAACAGTGCCACCAGGTGGAGAGAGCCACTACACCAAATCCCACCCTCCCTGATCCATCTGAGACTCAGAACAGCAATCTCCTACCCCAGAAGACCAGCACAAACCTCTCACCCACACCAAGTCCACTGATCATAGTGTCCTTGAAACCTTAAGCTCTAAGAGAAACAGGATATAGCTTCCTTTGCTTTTTATTGTTGTTACTCGGGTTTGTTTTGTTTTGTTTGGATACAGAAAGAGCAATTTTTAAATTTTTAATTTTTTTTCTCTTTTACTCTTTCTTTGTTTCTATCAAGCATCTCTTAACAAACCAAAACACACCTAGATTCCTTTTTTTAATTTTTTCTATTTTTATCTTATTTTGCTTTATTTTTTGACCTCTAAATGACAAGACAGAAGAATTCATCCCAAAAGAAAGACCAGGAAGAAGTGATGACTAAGGGCTTTAATCAATACAGATATAGTAAGATGCCTGAACTACATTTCATAGCAACGATGTTATTTATTTATTTACTTGACAGAGAGATAGAGAGAGAGATCACAAATAGGCAGAGCAGCCATCAGAGCAAGGGGGAGAAGCAGGCTCTCTGCTGAGCAGGGAGCCCAATATGGGGCTTGGTTCCGGGACCCTGGAATCATGACCTGAGCCAAAGACAGACACTTAACCAACTGAGCCACCCAGTTCACCACTATAGCAACAATTATAAGGATACTACCTGGGCTTGAAAAAAGCATAGGAGACACTAAAGAATCCCTTACTGCAGAGATAAAAAGCTAAAAGCTAGTCAGGCCAAAATAAAAAATGCTATACCTGAGATGCAAACTCAAATGGATGCCATAACAAAGAGGATGGATAAAGCAGTATAGAAGTATAGAAGATAAAACTATGGAAAATAATAAAGCTAAAAAGAAGAGGGAAACAAAGGTAATAGATCATGAAGGTAGACTTAGGGAACTCAGCGACTTATTAAAATGGAATAGCATTGTTATCATAAGAGTCCCAAAAGATGTAGAGAGAGAAAAAGAGACAGAAGGCCCATTTGAGCAAATTATAGATGGAAACTTCCCTAGTCTTGGAAAGGACACAGACATCAAAATCCAAAAGCACAGAGAACTCCCATTAAATTCAACAAAAGCTGACAATTGTCAAGGTATATCATAGTTAAATTCACAAAATACACAGACTAGGAAAGAATCCTGAAAGCTGCAAGGGGAAAAAAAGTCCTTAACCTACCAGGGAAGACAGATCAGGTTCACAGCAGATCTGTCCATAGGAACTTGGCAGGGCAGAAGTGAATGGCAGGATATATTCAACAAGCTCCCGGCGAGCGGCAGAGCAACGGAGCACAAAATCGGGACTTTTAAAAGTCTGTTCCGCTGAGGGACATTGCTCCAGACGCATATCGGGGTTAAGCCACGTGGGGTCAGCGCGGCCTCAGGTCCCGCAGGGTCACAGAAGGATCGGGGGTGTCTGAGTGTCGCAGAGCTTACCGGTATTAGAACGGGGAAGCCGGCTGCAGAGACAGAGCCGAGGAGTGACTCTCAGCTCAGGGTTGCCTTGAACCGGTCGCAGGCTCGGTCAGCTCGGAGCGCGGCCGGAGGCCAGGGTGGCGGGAGTAACTGGGCGCTGTTCTCTGAGGGCGCACTGAGGAGTGGGGCCCCGGGCTCTCGGCTCCTCCAGGCCGGACACCGGGAGGCCGCCATCTTCATTCCCGCCCTCCGGACTCTACGGAAAGCGCTCAGGGAACAAAACTCCCGAAAGCAAACCCGAGCAGATTACTCAGTGCGGCCCCGGGTAAGGGCGGTGCAACTCTGCCTGGGGCAAAGACGCTTGAGAATCACTACAACAGGCCCCTCCCCCAGAAGATCAACGGGAAACCCAGCCAGGACCAAGTTCACCTACCAAGGTGTGCAGTTTCAATACCAAGGAGAGCGGCAGAATGCCATAGGAGAAGAAAGCAAAGCACGGAACTCATGGCTTTCTCCCCATGATTCTTTAGCCTTGCAGTTAATTTAATTTTTCTTTCTTTTTCAATTTTTTTTCTTTTCTTCTGCTAAATTTTTTTAACTTTTACTTTTTTCTTTTTTAACGTTTTTTAAATAGTTTATCTAATATATATATTTTTTTCCTTTTTATATTTTTTCTTTATTGGTTTTCTTTTCTTTTTTTTTTTTTTTTTTTGGTTATCTTTTTTTAATTGTTTCTTTTTTTTTTTTCTTTATGAACCTTTTTATCCCCTTTCTCCCCCCTCACGATTTGGGATCTCTTCTGATTTGGTTAAAGCATATTTTCCTGGGGTTGTTGCCACGCTTTTAGTATTTTACTTGCTCCTTCATATACTCTTATCTGGACAAAATGACAAGGCGGAAAAATTCACCACAAAAAAAAAAAAAAAGAACAAGAGGCAGTACCAAAGGCTAGGGACCTAATCAATACAGACATTGGTAATATGTCAGATCTAGAGTTCAGAATGATGATTCTCAAGGTTCTAGCCAGGCTCGAAAAAGGCATGGAAGATATTAGAGAAACCCTCTCGGGAGATATAAAAGCCCTTTCTGGAGAAATAAAAGAACTAAAATCTAACCAAGTTGAAATTTAAAAAGCTATTAATGAGGTGCAATCAAAAATGGAGGCTCTCACTGCTAGGATAAATGAGGCAGAAGAAAGAATTAGCGATATAGAAGACCAAATGACAGGGAATAAAGAAGCTGAGCAAAAGAGGGACAAACAGCTACTGGACCACGAGGGGAGAATTTGAGAGATAAGTGACACCATAAGACGAAACATTAGAATAATTGGGATTCCAGAAGAAAAAGAAAGAGAGAGGGGAGCAGAAGGTATATTGGAGAGAATTATTGGAGAGAATTTCCCCAATATGGCAAAGGGAACAAGCATCAAAATCCAGGAGGTTCAGAGAACCCCCCTCAAAATCAATAAGAATAGGTCCACACCCCGTCACCTAATAGTAAAATTTACAAGTCTTAGTCACAAAGAGAAGATCCTGAAAGCAGCCCGGGAAAAGAAGTCTGTAACGTACAATGGTAAAAATATTAGATTGGCAGCAGACTTATCCACAGAGACCTGGCAGGCCAGAAAGAGCTGGCATGATCTATTCAGAGCACTAAACGAGAAAAACATGCAGCCAAGAATACTATATCCAGCTAGGCTATCATTGAAAATAGAAGGAGAGATTAAAAGCTTCCAGAACAAACAAAAACTGAAAGAATTTGCAAACACCAAACCAGCTCTACAGGAAATATTGAAAGGGGTCCTCTAAGCAAAGAGAGACCCTAAAAGTAGTAGATCAGAAAGAAACAGAGAAAATATACAATAACAGTCACCTTACAGGCAATACAATGGCACTAAATTCATATCTCTCAATACTTACCCTGAATATTAATGGGCTAAATGCCCCAATCAAAAGACACAGGGTATCAGAATGGATAAAAAAACAAAACCCATCTATATGTTGCCTACAAGAAACTTATTTTAAACCCGAAGACACCTCCAGATTTAAAGTGAGGGGGCGGAAAAGAATTTACCATGCTAATGGACATCAGAAGAAAGCAGGAGTGGCAATCCTTATATCAGGTCAATTAGATTTTAAGCCAAAGACTATAATAAGAGATGAGGAAGGACACTATATCATACTCAAAGGATCTGTCCAACAAGAAGATCTAACAATTTTAAATATCTATGCCCCTAATGTGGGAGCAGCCAACTACATAAACCAATTAATAACAAAATCAGAGAAACACATCAAGAATAATACAATAATAGTAGGGGACTCTAACACTCCCTTCACTGAAATGGACAGATCATCCAAGCAAAAGATCAATAAGGAAATAAAGGCCTTAAATGACACACTGGACCAGATGGACATCACAGATATATTCAGAACATTTCATCCCAAAGCAACAGAATACACATTCTTCTCTAGTGCACATGGAACATTCTCCAGAATATATCACATCCTCAGTCCTAAATCAGGTCTCAACTGGTATCAAAGGATTGGGATCATTCCCTGCATATTTTCAGACCACAATGCTCTGAAGCTAGAACTCAATCACAAGGAAATTTGGAAATAACCCAAATACATGGAGACTAAACAGCATCCTTCTAAAGAATGAATGGGTCAACCAGGAAATTAAAGAAGAATTGAAAAAATTCATGGAAACAAATGATAATGAAAACACAATGGTTCAAAACCTGTGGGACACAACAAAGGCAGTCCTGAGAGGAAAATATATAGTGGTACAAGCCTTTCTCAAGAAAGAAGAAAGGTCTCAGGTACACAACCTAACCCTACACCTAAAGGAGCTGGAGAACGAACAAGAAAGAAACCCTAAACCCAGCAGGAGAAGAGAAATCATAAAGATCAGAGCAGAAATCAATGAAATAGAAACCAAAAAAAAAAAAAAAAAAAAAAAAAAAACAATAGAACAAATCAACAGAACTAGGAGCTGGTTCTTTGAAAGAATTAATAAGATTGATAAGCCCCTGGCCAGACTTCTCAAAAAGAAAAGAGAGAGGACCCAAATAATAAAATCATGAATGAAAGAGGAGAGATCACAACGAACACCAAAGAAATACAGACAATTATAAGAACATACTATGAGCAACTCTACGCCAACAAATTTGACATTCTGGAAGAAATGGATGCATTCC
This sequence comes from Lutra lutra, assembly GCF_902655055.1. Taxonomy (NCBI): domain Eukaryota; kingdom Metazoa; phylum Chordata; class Mammalia; order Carnivora; family Mustelidae; genus Lutra; species Lutra lutra. The sequence continues at coordinate 733,474 of NC_062291.1, read as the reverse complement.
TAGAGACATATAAACTACCACAACTGAACCAGGAAGAAATAGAAAGCCTGAACAGACCCATAACCAGTAAGGAGATTGAAACAGTCATCAAAAATCTCCAAACAAACAAAAGCCCAGGGCCAGACGGCTTCCCGGGGGAATTCTACCAAACATTTAAAGAAGAACTAATTCCTATTCTCCTGAAACTGTTCCAAAAAATAGAAATGGAAGGAAAACTTCCAAACTCATTTTATGAGGCCAGCATCACCTTGATCCCAAAACCAGACAAGGATCCCATCAAGAAAGAGAACTACAGACCAATATCCTTGATGAACACAGATGCAAAAATTCTCGCCAAAATACTAGCCAATAGGATTCAACAGTACATTAAAAGGATTATTCACCATGACCAAGTGGGATTTATTCCAGGGCTGCAAGGTTGGTTCAACATCCGCAAATCAATCAATGTGATACAATGTGATACAATGTGATACAATGTGATACAATAAAAGAACAAGAACCATATGATAGTCTCAATAGATGCTGAAAAAGCATTCGACAAAGTACAGCATCCCTTCCTGATCAAAACTCTTCAAAGTGTAGGGATAGAGGGCACATACCTCAATATATTATCAAAGCCATCTATGAAAAACCCACCGCAAATATCATTCTCAATGGAGAAAAACTGAAAGCTTTTCCGCTAAGGTCAGGAACACGGCAGGGATGTCCGTTATTACCACTGCTATTCAACATAGTACTAGAAGACCTAGCCTCAGCAATCAGACAACAAAAGGAAATTAAAGGCATCCAAATCGGCAAAGAAGAAGTCAAACTATCACTCTTCGCAGATGATATGATACTATATGTGGAAAACCCAAAAGACTCCACTCCAAAACTGCTAGAACTTGTACAGGAATTCAGTAAAGTGTCAGGATATAAAATCAATGCACAGAAATCAGTTGCATTTCTCTACACCAACAACAAGACAGAAGAAAGAGAAATTAAGGAGTCCATCCCATTTACAATTGCACCCAAAACTATAAGATACCTAGGAATAAACCTAACCAAAGAGACTAAGAATCTATACACAGAAAACTATAAAGTACTCATGAAAGAAATTGAGGAAGACACAAAGAAATGGAAAAATGTTCCATGCTCCTGGATTGGAAGAATAAATATTGTGAAAATGTCTATGCTACCTAAAGCAATCTACACATTTAATGCAATTCCTATCAAAGTACCATCCATTTTTTTCAAAGAAATGGAACAAATAATCCTAAAATTTATATGGAACCAGAAAAGACCTCGAATAGCCAAAGGAATATTGAAAAAGAAAGCCAAAGTTGGTGGCATCACAATTCCGGACTTCAAGCTCTATTACAAAGCTGTCATCATCAAGACAGCATGGTACTGGCCCAAAAACAGACACATAGATCAATGGAACAGAATAGAGAGCCCAGAAATGGACCCTCAACTCTATGGTCAACTCATCTTCAACAAAGCAGGAAAGAATGTCCAATGGAAAAAAGACAGCCTCTTCAATAAATGGTGTTGGGAAAATTGGACAGCCACATGCAGAAAAATGAAATTGGATCATTTCCTTACACCACACACGAAAATAGACTCAAAATGGATGAAGGACCTCAATGTGAGAAAGGAATCCATCAAAATCCTTGAGGAGAACACAGGCAGCAACCTCTTCGACCTCAGCCGCAGCAACTTCTTCCTAGGAACATCGCCAAAGGCAAGGGAAGCAAGGGCAAAAATGAACTATTGGGATTTTTTCAAGATCAAAAGCTTTTGCACAGCAAAGGAAACAGTTAACAAAAACCAAAAGACAACTGACAGAATGGGAGAAGATATTTGCAAACGACATATCAGATAAAGGGCTAGTGTCCAAAATATATAAAGAACTTAGCAAACTCAACACCCAAAGAACAAATAATCCAATCAAGAAATGGGCAGAAGACATGAACAGACATTTCTGCAAAGAAGACATCCAGATGGCCAACAGACACATGAAAAAGTGCTCCATATCACTCGGCATCAGGGAAATACAAATCAAAACCACAATGAGATATCACCTCACACCAGTCAGAATGGCTAGAATTAACAAGTCAGGAAATGACAGATGCTGGCGAGGATGCAGAGAAAGGGGAACCCTCCTACACTGTTGGTGGGAATGCAAGCTGGTGCAACCACTCTGGAAAACAGCATGGAGGTTCCTCAAAATGTTGAAAATAGAACTACCCTATGACCCAGCAATTGCACTACTGGGTATTTACCCTAAAGATACAAATGTAGTGATCCGAAGGGGCACGTGCACCCAAATGTTTATAGCAGCAATGTCTACAATAGCCAACCTATGGAAAGAACCTAGATGTCCATCAACAGATGAATGGATAAAGAAGATGTGGTATATATACATACACAATGGAATACTATGCAGCCATCAAAAGAAATGGAATCTTGCCATTTGTGACGACGTGGATGGAACTAGAGGGTATCATGCTTAGCGAAATAAGTCAATCGGAGAAAGACAACTATCATATGATCTCCCTGATATGAGGGAGAGGAGATGCAACATGAGGGGTTAGGGGGGTAGGAGAAAAGTAAATGAAACAAGATGGGATTGGGAGGGAGACAAACCATAAGTGACTCTTAATCTCTCAAAACAAACTGAGGGTTGATGGGGGAGGGGGGGTTGGGAGGGGGGGTTATGGACATTGGGGAGGGTATGTGCTATGGTGAGTGCTGTGAAGTGTGTAAACCTGGCGATTCACAGACCTGTACCCTGGGGATAAAAATATATGTTTATAAAAAATAAAATTTAAATTAAAAACAACAACAACAACAACAAAACAAGACCCATCCATTTGCTGCCTACAAAAGACTTATTTTAAATCTAAAGACATCTGCTGGGGCACCTAGATGGTTCAGTCAGTTAAGCGTCTGCCTTTTGCTTGGTTCATAATCCCAGAATCCTGGGATTGAGTCCCACATCAGACTCCCTGTTGAGCTTGTGCTCTCTCTCACTCGGTCTCTCTATCAAAATAAATAAATAAAATCTTAAAAAAAAAAAAAGACATCTGCAAATTGAAAGTGAGGGGAATGGAGAACCATCTATCGTGTTAATGTATGCCAAAAGAAAGCTGAAGTAGTCATACTTATATCAGACAAACTAGATTTTAAGCCAAAGATTGTAACAAGAGATGAAGGCCATTTTATCATAATGTCTACCCATCAAGAAGATATAACAACTCTAGGTATTTATGCCCCCAACTTGGAAGCACCCATATATATAAATCAATTAATAATAAAGAAGCTCATTGATAATAATACAATAATAGTAGGGAATTTTAACACCCCATTTACAGCAATAGACAGATCTTCTAAGCAGAAAATCAACACAGAAACAATGGCTTTGGATGACACACTGGACCAGATGGACTTAATGCAGAGATTCAGAACATTTCAACTGAAAGCAGCAGAATACACATTCTTTTTCAAACTCACATGGAACATCCTCTAGGACAGATCATATACTGGGTCACAAATCAGTCCTTACCAATCACAAAAAGACTGAGGTCATACCATGTATATTTTCTAACCATAAAGCTATGAAGCTTGAAGTCAACCACAAAGAAGAATTTGGAAAGATCAAAAATGGAGTTTCAAGAACATCCTATTAAAGAATGAGTAGGTTAACTAGGAAATTAAAGAAGAAATTAAGGACGATGGAAGCAAATGAAACTGAAAACACAACAGTCCAAAATCTTTGGGATGCAGCAAAGATGGGCCTAAGAGGGAAGTACATTGCAGTACAGTCCTACCTCAAGAAGCAAGAAAAGTCTCAAATATGCAACGTAACCTTACACCTAAAGGAGCTAGAAAAGGAACAGCAAATAAAGCCTAAATCCAGCAGAAGAAGATAAATAATAAAGATCAGAGCAGAAATAAATAACAGAGACACAAGCAAACAAACATAGTAGAACAGATCAATAAAACTAAGAGCTGTTTCTTTGAAAGAATTAAGAAAATTGATAAAACCCTAGCCAGACTTATCAAAAAAGAATAGAGAAAGGACCCAAGTAAATAAAATCATGAATGAAAGAGGAAAGGTCACAACCAACACCATAGAAGTACAAACAATTATAAGAGAATATTATGGAAAATTATATGCCAACAAACGGGGCAATCTGGAAGAAATGGATAAATTCCTAGAAACCTACAAGTTACCAAAACTGAAACAGAAAGAAATAGAAAATTTGAACAGACCCATAACCAACAAAGAAATTGAAACAGTAATCAAAAATCTCCCAACAAATGAAAGTCCAAGGCCCAATGGCTTCCCAGGGGAATTCTACCAGTCATTTAAAGAAGAGTTTATGCAAGGACACCTGGGTGGCTCAGTTGGCTGGGGTGCCTGGGTGGCTCAGTGGGTTAAGCCTCTGCCTTCAGCTCAGGTCATGATCCCAGGGCCCTGGGATCGAGCCCCGCATCGGGCTCTCTGCTCAACAGGGAGCCTGCTTCCTCCTCTCGCTCTGCCTGCCTCTCTGCCTACTTGTGATCTCTGTCTGTCAAATAAATAAAATATTAAAAAAAAAAAAATAGAGCGGCGCCTGGGTGGCTCAGTGGGTTAAAGCCTCTGCCTTCGGCTCAGGTCATGATCCCAGAGTCCTGGGATCGAGCCCCGCATCGGGCTCTCTGCTCAACAGGGAGCCTTCTTCCTCCTCTCTCTCTCTGCCTGCCTCTCTGCCTACTTGTGATTTCTGTCTGTCAAATAAATAAATAAAATATTTTTTAAAAAAATAGAGAACAAACTGAGGGTTTATGGAGGGAGGGAGGTGGGGGATGGGCTAAATGGGTGATGGGTGTTAAGCAGGGCCCTTGTTATCATGAGCACTCGGTGTTATATGTAAGTAATGAATCACTAAATTCTACTCCTGAAACCAGTATCATGCTATATGTTAACTAACTAGAATTTAAATAAAAATTTGGAAGGAAAAAACATATAATTAATTACTAAAAGGAACCAAGTATACTTGGAAAAATACCTAATTCTCCATTTAAATTTTAAATGTTTCAATTTGGGGTGGCTTAGTCAGTTAGGTGTCTGCTTTTGGTTCAAGTCATGATCCTGGTGTCCTGGGTTCAAGCCCTACATTGGGCACCCTGCTCCATGGGGAATCTGCTTCTTCCTCTCCCTCTGTGCCTCCCCATCCCAATCATACTCTTACTCTCTCTTGCTCTCTCTCTCTCAAATAAATAAATAAAATCATTAACAAATAACAACAACAAAAATGTTTCAGTTCATGAGGGCTGATGGAGGGAGATGGGTGGGGTATGGGCTAAATGGTTAGATGGGTGATGGGTATTAAAAAGAGCACCTGTTGTAATGAACACTAGATGTTGTAAGTGATAAGTGATCGATCACTGAATTCTACTCCATAAACCAATATATGTTAACTAACAAAATTTAAAACCTAAATTTAAAAAAGTAAAATAAAATGTTTCAGTTTAAACATTTTCACAAAAAGCTATTTAAGAAAATATGGCAAATGTGGATAATTATTAAGTCTAGGTGATGAGTATACAACAATTCCTTATTTGTTATTCAGCATATTTTTTAAGTTTTCCTTTAAAACATCAGAAATAAAATATAAAACCATCCATAACAACAAAAATAATAACTGTGGATTCTTGTGTACATATGATACATTGTCTTACTTAAAAGTTGAAGAAATTGTGTGTATTAAACATAGAATCTCTCTGTACCAATGTTAACTCATCTCCAAGAAAAATTTTATGTGCCCACAAAACCTACCTCGAGAACTATTTTGAACTTTATAGTTCTTACTCTAAGAGTATTTCTAGTCAGAGTATTTTTCCTATTACTCAAACAGAATAAAGAGGAAATTATTCTTCCAAAAGTAAGAGATCTAACTATCTGAATTTGGAACCCCTGAGCAGGTTATACTTCTTATCTGAATATGGGAATGCAGAAGCCCAGAAAGTAACAAAAAACAATAAATGCAGAAAATAGATCCTTTTCTTTATGATGGGTTTTGCCCAGACTTCAAATCTGTAGCAAATGTGTATAGGGCGAGATTTTCTCTTTACCTGTCCTCAAAGGACCTAACCCAGTGCCTGGCCCTCAGAGACCTCAATATAGTCTCAGGCTTACTCAGCCATGGCCTGGAGCTGGAGAGGGAGGCTGTACTGACCATGGGCAGGGTGTCACCCAGACTCCAAAATTAGTGGATCAGTGACAGTGACACTGGACTGGAGTTTCAACTTCACAGATGGCCAAGGCTGAATTAGAGGAAATGTCTCTATCTGCTTGTCTGTGAGCACTATTAGGAGCATGACCTAGTCTATGAACTTCACCCAGGACATTTGAAGATCTTTTGACATTCTTCACCTTAGGAGGTAAGTTCCATGTCCCAGCCCCTTGGAACTGGACATATTTTTGAGTCTTGACTACAGAATATACTGAAAGGGTCCACATGACAAGTTCTAGGTCAGGTCTTAAGACACTGGCAGCTTCTACTTTGTTTCTTGGAACATTTGCTCAGGAGGAAACCAGAAGCCATATAAAAAGTACAACTACCCTAGATCCCCCAGAAAACCCAAACTAGCCATGTTAAGGGGTTGTATGAAAGGGACACTGCCTGGAAACTCCTACCGTTGTGGTGATCCCAACCCCATGCCAGACACATGAGGGAAGAAGTCCTGATCCCTGCAGCTACCTGAGAGACTCCAGGAAGAACTGCCACATTCATACCCATTAGTATGGCTACTCTGAGAGAAAGAGAGAAAGAAAGAAATACACAAACAAATGGAGAAAGAAGTTAAGGAAAGGGAGGAAGGAAAGAAGGAAGGAAGGAAGGAAGAAAAATAAATTTTTTGAAACTGAAAATAGCAAGTGCTGGTGAGAATGTGGAGAAATTACAACAATGGTGCCTGCTGGTGGGAATGTAAAATGGTTCAGCTGCTGTGGAAAATAGTATGGTGAGTCTTCAAAAAATTTAAACATAGAGTTACCATATCAGCCAGTAATTCCACTCCTAGGTTTTACCCAAAAGAACTAAAAGCAGAGACTCCAATAGATATTTGTACAATGATATGCACAACAGAATGATTTACAATAGCCAGAAGGTGGAAACAACCCAAAGGCCTATGAAAAGATGAACGGAGAGACAAAATGAGGTATAGTCCTACAATGGAATATTATTCAGCCTTAGAAAGGAAGGAAATTCTGACCCCTGAGACAACATGGATGAAACTTGAAGAAGAAAGGAAATACTCCAGTATTTCACTGTGTGATTCCACTTATATGAGGTACCTAGACTAAAGAAATTCAAAGAGACAGAAAAAATTGGGGTCACAAGTGGCTCACAGGAGGAGGAATAGGGAACCGTTGCTTAATGAGGACAGAGTTCTGTTTAGAAAGGTGACAAAGCTCTGGAGATGGATGCTGGTGGTGGTCACAGAGCGTGTGAATGTACTTAATGCCACTGAACTCTACACTCGAGAATGATTAAAATGGTAAATTTTGTCATGCACATTTTACTACAATAAAAAAAGGAAACAACCCCAGGACTGTGAGAAATGATTAATCATTGTTTTAATCTATTAAATTTGGTAAGAAGACCTATCATTGTTGCTGTTATATAAATCAAGCACAGACTGCCCATCCATTTCATTCCTAAGGGCATTGTGACCCATTAGCCTCCCTCAAATATGCTGCGGTTCAAAACATCCTGATTTCTACTTAGTCCCAACTAGTCATAAAAGTCACCTGCTCAGGAGGCCTTTTGGAGGTCTCACACTGCCACTGGGCCTCAGTCTCCCTGGGACTTCATGCTCCTCACTGCCGTTCTGCCTGGGATCTTGCCCTCCTCTCTGAAATAAGAGAACATGTCTCAATGGCAGTATTTCCCAGCAATCCTGGCCCCAAGGGACAGCAACTACAGAGCTCTTCAAGGATATTGCTGTCTCCTTCACTGACACATTCCTCAACATCTTAACTAAGGGGTATCCTCTGGGTCCCCAGGCAGATGCAGCATGGGGGTACAAGTCAACACAGTAAGCCTCTTCTAGCATTTCTATCTCCCTATCTCCCTGTCCATTAGGTTCCTCCCTCTCACGATGCCAGGAAAGTATTTAGCGTCTCAGCCTTGCTGACAGTTGGTCAATCAAGCAAACAGCTCCCGAACTTCCCCCTGATAATCCAAATCACACGTCCCATCCACACCCTGTACCAGCTCCAGAGGCCAGGATGGCAGGCAGGCCAAACCTTCACCTGTGTCTCTACGCCTACCTCTCTTTAGAAAAGGAAACAAATGGAAAGAAAATGAAGGGTTTTTCTGCCTTACACAAGATAAAACTTCATGGCAGAATATACAACTTGATCTTCTGGGAGAGGACTGAAGCTGGAAATAAATATGAACGTGTTGACACATTTCTGTGTTTTAAAAAGGCTTGATCACTGTTCCCATGGCTTTTGAAAGACAAGAACATGATGTGGAAGAAGACAGACAAAAGGTCTGTTTTCATTGCATCCAACTGTGCTGCATTTTCACTGGTCCTGGCGGTTCTATGAATGGCAATACGATCCCAAGCCAGCCTGTGGTCCTTACAGCATCTAGTCAGTTTTCATGGGAATACAGACACCCAGAATATATAGAACTAAGAATGAAAACTTCAAGGGGATTTTTTGCTCCCCCTCATTTCTTGAGAGTTATTATTTCTCACATGCCAACTTCCTTCAGTTATTAATCTCATCAATATCTGTCATTATTTTTTAGCATACAATGAAAATAATCAAAAATAAAATCTAAAACCATCTGAGTCAGACAATAAACTATTAAGAGGAGAAAGATAGGAAGTAAAGAAAAGAACACAAGGGAAGGAAATAGAAAAGAAGACAAGCCAAATCAAAATGAGTTTTTAGATATGAGCAAACAATATATCATGAAACACCTTCCTTCCACAGGGAGGAAAAAAACACTTAGTAGGAATTTTCTCATCAGTTTTCCCAACCATCATGGTGCAGCTCTTCTGCTAATGAATAAGAAGTGGTAAAAAAGAGAAAGAGAGAAACCAAGAAACTACAGAGAACAAACATGGTTTACCAGAGGGGAAGGGGTGGGGTGATGGGTGAAATGGGGGATAGTTGAAATACATAATGGGAATAAAGAGTGCACTTCTTGTGATGAGAGCACTGTGTGATGCATGGAATTGTTGAATCACTCTATTGTATACCTGAGACTAATATAACACTGTATGTTACCTATACTGGAATTAAAATTAAATTAAAAAGTAATGGAAAAAGCAAAAACAAAAAACAAAGAAACAAAAAAACCACAGGGCCTAATAATTTGGCACTCTAAGCATTCATTTCCTCAGATGTGAACCCGCCCCACAGTATATGTTTCTACGATTGTCCTTTTTAAAAACATACTTGTATAGCTTTCTATACATAGTACATGAAATAATGCAGAAAACTTGAGAAATAAAGACAAGCAAGGGAAAAAATTAACCCAGTTGCAACCTCTAACAAAACCACTGTTAGTTTTTATAAAACAGCCATTATTGTTATTACTATTTTTATTATTCTTATTATTCCCTATGATCTTAGATTCCAGTGTCTGCTCTTGGCACATCCCTCGCTTTTATTTATTACAACTTATACTTCTCCTATTACTTCTATACATTTCTGAGAAACTGAAATGCAAAATAATTATCATAATACTGCAACTCACAAGTAAGACAAAATAAAATAAATTAAAAAGAGGAGCTTCTGGGGAAGATGGCAGAATAGGAAGACCCTGAGTTCATTTCCTATCATGGATACAACAAGGTAATACTCACATCAGAGCAAATAACCCAGAAAATGACCTGAAGATTGGCACAAAAAAACTCCACAACTAAGTGTGAGAAGAGGCCACATCAAAGAGGGTAGGAAGGACAAAGATGCAGTCAGGGCTAAATGGACCTGCATGACTGTCCCAGAGAAGGAGGAACACTGTGAGCCTGGGAAAAGGACAAAAATAGACCCCCACACAGGGAGCCCACACAAGGAATATGAATCCCCATAACATTTGGCTTTGAACACCAGCAGGGCCAAATTTCATGAGTTCTTACAACCAGGGGGACTTAAAACTTGGAATTTTAAGAATCAGCAGGTTCAGGGGCCCCTGGGCGGCTCAATGGGTTAAGCCTCTGCCTTCGGCTCAGGTCAGGATCTCAGGGTCTTTGGATCGAGCCCTGCATCAGGCTCTCTGCTCAGCGGGGAGCCTGCTTCCCCCTCTCTCTCTGCTTGCCTCTCTGCCCACTTGTAATCTCTCTCTCTCTGTCAAATAAAATCTTTTTTTTTTTTTTTTTTTAAGTCAGCAGGTTCCACTCTGGGATAGTTGCGAAGGTGAGGGGAAACTGAGTCCCTACCCTTAAAGAGCACAACAAACAGTCGCTATTTCCCTCCCCTCCCCCTATCATAAACACACAGCCACCTGCAGAAACCAGTGCATGGACCACCCTGCTAACACTACATCTCCCACCCCCATGCACTTTGTGGATCCACCCCTCCAATAGGTCCCTGGCTAGAAACCATCCATCCTCATGTCACAAGCTTGGCAGTTCACAGGTAGCCCCAACAGGGGCCAGCAACATGCCAAAGTAACTCCTGCCCTACCAAGCGGGAAAGAAAACCACACAAACCAGTAAGACTGCAATGGGCTGCAGGAAGACAGTGGTCTGACTACAGGCCCCACCCAACAACAAAAGCTTGCCAGAGGACCCCTCCACAGTTTAGTGCTACTGCATCTCTGGCAAATGCCCAGTCTGACTCAACTCAAGCCCAGTGTGGCCCCAGACTGGTCCAAACACTAGAAGAAGGAGAAGAATGGATCTGTGACTTGGAGAACAGAGTAATGGAAAGCAATTAAACTGAGAAGATGAAAGAAAAAAAAAAAACAATACAAAATGAGAATGGACTTAGGGAACTCAGCCACACCACAAAGTGTAATAACATTTGCATCACAGGGATACCAGAAGGAGATTCCCCCTGCTTGCTCACTCTCCCTCTGCCTCTCTCTCAAATAAATAAATGAAATATTTTAAATAAATAAATAAGAATAAAAAGTTCTTGCACAGCAAAGGAAATAATCAGTACAACTAAAAGACAACCTTCTGAAAGGGAGAAGATATTTATAAATATTATATTTAATAAGGAGTTGGTATCCAAAGTATATAAAGAAATTACATAATGCAACACCAAAAAACAAATAATCTATTTAAAAATGGGCAGAAGATATGAACAGACATATCGCCAAAGAAGACACCCACATGACCCAACAAACACATGAAAAGATGCTCAACATCACTCATCATCAGGGAAATGCACATCAAACCTACAAGGAGACAAGGAGATATCACCTCATACCTGTCAGAATGACTAAAATCAAAAACACAAAAATAAATAAATAAATAAATAAATAAATAAATAAATAAATAAATAAATCTGGGGGTTGTAATGTGCAGCATGGTAACTATAGTTAATAATACCATGTAGGATATTTGAAAGTTGCCAAGAGAGTAAACATTAAGAGTTCTCATCACAAGAAAAGCATTTTCGTAACTATGTAATCATGACGGATGTTAACCAGTCTTATTGTGGTGATCATTTTGCAATATATGCAAATAGTAAATTATTATTTCTGTCACCAGAAACTAATATAATGTATGATAATTACATTGTAATAAACAAATATTTAAAAATTATCTTTGGGGGCGCCTGGGTGGCTCAGTGGGTTAAGCATCTGCCTTCGGCTGGGGTCATGATCTCAGGCTCCTGGGATGGAGCCCTGCATCGGGCTCCCTGCTTAGTGGAGAGTCTGCTTCTCCTGCTCCCTTTGACCCTCCTCCCCACTTGTTCTCTCTCTGTCACAAATAAATAAATAAAATCTTTTTTAAAAATCATCTTTGTTTAGCTTCACAGCTGTCCATGTGACAAGTCAAATTTAATTAAGTCGAAGTAGGGATGTGACTTTGAGCCGGACAAGAGTGTCTTTTCCCTTAAATGTTTCTTAATATCTTCCTTATAACAATTTGAGCCAATTAAATTTTATCTGGGGATCAAATTAAAATTCTGAGGTGCTTTAAGTTTGCCAGCCTAGAAAGCCACTGCTGGGGGCAGACAGACGGGATGAGGCCAGTTCCCACGGAGTGAATACTGACATCCCACGTGATCTGAGTTACGAGTGAACACAAATTGTAAATAAAAATACCTTCCCTTTGGGGTGCCTGGGTGGCCTGGTCAGTTGGTTAAACATCTGCCTTCAGCTCAGGTCATGATCCCAGGGTTCTGGGATCAAGCCCCATGTTGGGTTCTCTGCTCAGCAGGAACCTGCTTCTCCCTCTTTCTTCTACTTCCCCTGGTTGTGCTCGCTCTCTCTCTGTCAAATAAATAAATAAAATCTTAAAAAAAAAAATGAGCTTCTCTTAAACCTATTTTGTTTTTATTGAAAAGCTTTGATTTACCATTTTCTTTTTTTAGTCATGGATTGATTATCCCATAGGGTTAGTTATTGCTGAAGAGAAAGATTGTTTATCTTGTTGAACTTCCCTTATTTAATGAGGCCATGCCTGGACTCTCCCTACTGAAAGCCAAGTAGGACTTACATTAGTAATTTGGGGGCATCTGTTAGATGTGTCCTAGGGGTGTTGCCACAAAGTTATCTATAAATCTTATTTTTGTGAATACAATGATATATAATAACATATAAAGTGAGCTTGATATTTTAAAGGAGTTGTTTAACGAAAATTTCAACAATACTCTTGTTATATAAACACTCTGTTCCTAATTGCTTTGCTTTTGAAGTTTTGATCTTTAAAAATATCAGATTTTTATTAATCAGGCACATCCACAAATGTTGTAAAAACTCATTTCAGAATCACCAGGAAAAACAAAACAAAACAGAGAAGCAACACCTGCAACACAAGAAGCCGAAGACTCTAAACAAGAAATGAAAATCTCTAATCTCTGGGCCCAAGTAGATTCTTCGTTGGGTACAGGGGAAGGGAGGGGATGAGGGGCAGGTGAAATGACAACGTTTTCTCTTTTTTAAAGATTGTATTTATTTATTTGAGAGAGAGAGAGAGTGAGAGAGATCATGAGAGTGGAGAAGGTCAGAGAGAGAAGTAGAGTCCCTGTGGAGCTGGGAGCCGGATGTGGGACTCGATCCCAGAATGTGACCTGAGCTGAAGGCAGTTGCTTAACCAACTAAGCCACCCAGGTGCCCCAAGACAAAGTTTTCTATGATATTTTGATCTGGGGTAGCAGTAGCATGTGGATAATTATATAATAAAAGATTTCATATAGTCGTTGAGTAGTTCAACATTTTTTAACTTTTAATAATAACCATTGCAGGGGCACCTGGGTGGCTCAGTCATTAAGCATCTGCTTCTGCTCAGGTCATGATCCTGGGGTGCTGGAATCAAGCCCTGCATCAGGCTCCCTACTCCGCGGGAAGCCTGCTTTCTCCCTCTCCCACTCCCCCTGCTTGTGTTCCCTCTCACACTGTGTCTCACCCTGTCAAATAAATACATAAAATCTTAAATAATAATAATAATAATGACCATTGTAGGATGATTTTTTTCTATTATATAGAAATATATATTATAGGGGCGCCTGGGTGGCTCAGTGGGTTAAGCCGCTGCCTTCGGCTCAGGTCATGATCTCAGGTTCCTGGGATCGAGTCCCACATCGGGCTCTCTGCTCAGCAAGAAGCCTGCTTCCCTCTCTCTCTCTCTCTGCCTTCCACTCCGTCTACTTGTGATCTCTCTCTGTCAAATAAATAAATAGAAAAAAAAAGAAATATATATTATAATTGCTTTTCCAGGTATCTGTGGGCTTCAGTTCTACTAATTTGCTAATCTCAGGTCTTCAGTGCTCTCTTGTTACCAGGATCTCAACTAAGAACATATATCATGTGGTTCAGTTGTCATAACCTTTCTAAAAGTGTCTGTGCAAGACATTTACACTTTGCTCCTTCATAATTATAGCCTAAACTTTTTTTTTTAAAGATTTGATTTATTTATTTGAGAGAGAGACAGTGAGAGAGAGCATGAGCGAGGAGAAGGTCAGAGGGAGAAGCAGACTCCCCATGGAGCTGGGAGCCCGATGTGGGACTCGATCCTGGAACCCTGGGATCATGACCTGAGCCGAAGACAGTCGTCCAACCAACTGAGCCACCCAGGCGTCCCATAGCCTAAACTTTTTATGGTTAAAAGCAACCACAAGACTTTTGAAGATCTTATGAAATCAAAAGGAAGTTTGTGATTGCATTGAACTTGCATTTACTTCATACAATCTAACCATTCCCAAATACAATAAACTCTAGATTATGTAATTAAATATTTCCACCTTGGTTTTTTTTCAACTTTCGTATTGACTTAGCTAACATTTGGAATTGTTACCTTGGCGAGAAGGCATAGCAGGAACTAGATTTATAGCTCTACTGCCTGGGTCAAATTTTATCAGCCAACTCTTCACAGATACTGAAAACTAAACATGAAAAATTACAGCCTAGAAAATTTATGTCCACATGAAAACCTTCACAAGGATATTTAAGGCAACTTACTCATATTGCCAAGACTTGAGGCAACCAAGATATCCTTCAGTAGGTGAAGGGATAAATAAACTGTGGTCCATCTAGACAATGGAACACTATTCAACACTAAAAGGAAGTGAGCTATCAAACCAGGAAAAGACATGGAAGAAACCTAAATGCATATTGTCAAAAGAAGCCAATCTGAAAAGTCTACATACTCTGTGATCCTAACAATAATCACATTCTGGAAAAGGCAAAACTATGGTGACAATTAAAAAAAAAATCAGTGATTTCCAGGGATTGGTAGGAGCGAGAGATAAATGGAGCACAGAGGATTTTTACAGTATGATACTATAATGGCAGAAACACGCCATTACACGTTTACCATAAAACGTACAACACCAAGAGTGTATGTAATGTAACCATGGTCTTCAGATGATAATGATGTGTCCATGCAGATTTACCAATTGTAACAAATGTCCCCTCCACTGAGGGCTGCTGATAGTGGTAAGGCTGTGCGTTTGGGAGGCAGGGGGTATATGGGAAATCTACTGTCTGATCAATTCTGTTGGGAATTTAAAACTACTTTAAAAAATAAAATATTTTTTTTTAAAAAAATGTAGTTTGGGGTGCCTGGGTGGCTTAGTCGGTTAAGCATCTGACTCTTGGTTTCAGCTCAGGTTAAGATCTCAGGGTCATGAGATCGAGTCCCATGCCAAGCAGGAACTCGGCAGCATCAGTTTGAGTTTCTCTCCCTCTGCCCCTTCCCTGTGTGTGCCCTCTCCGTCACCCTCAAATAAATAAGAGATAAGGTATTTTTTTTTAATTTTTGCCTAAATTGTCACAGTAAATCTAGTTTTCTTCACAACCAAAATTTTACAAGTGATTTAAATCACTTTCTCCCTCATGTCTCACTCCTCCAGTGCCAGTGAGCACAAGCGACACAAGCCAATGCCCCCTCCTACGCTTCCCTGCTTCCTCGCGACCAAACAGTGCCTCACTTAAATAACAGAAAATCAGTTATATGTGCTCTCTTTCTTATTAGTCGGCTCGGTATCGTTTCTTAAATTCTCCTTCATTTTTTGATCCTGATTATCAAACCCCCAAAAATTAGAAACTTGGATTTTAAGAACAGATCCTGCTGCCAGTGCCTTGTTTAATGCAGCTGTGGTTGCATGATATATGCTAGCCATTGGAAGGCAATACACTCATAAATCAAGGGCTCCAGACTTTTCTATAGCTGATCTGCTAAAAAAGTACAAGTGCTTGTGGTGGTTTGGATTACTAAACACTACAGCTGTCACATATTGTAGGAATAAAGCTGCCACTGGAGCTCTGAAACTGAAATTCAGAAATATAGATATTTATTTAAATATATATGTGCTGCAAGTATGTAATTATTATATTTCATATTTTTATACATAAACATCACTTTTAAAATTATTTTTATTAACATATAATGTATTATTTGCTGCAGGGGTACTGGTCTGTGAATCATCAGGCTTACACATTTCACAGCACTCACTATAGCACATACCCTCCCCAGTGTCCATCACCCAGCCATCCTATCCCTTCCCTTCCATTTGCCAGCAACCCTCAGTTTGTTTTGTAAGATAGAGTCTCTTATGGTTTGTCTCCCACCCATCTTGTTTCATTTTTTCCTTCCCTACTGCCCACAACCCCCTGCCTTACCTTTTAAATTCCTCATATCAGAGAGATCATATGATAATTATCTTTCTCTGACTTATTTCATTCAGTTAATACCCTCTAGTTCCATCCGCATCATTTCAAATGGCAAGATTTCATTTCTTTTGATGGCTGCATAGTATTCCATTGTATATATAGATACAGATTCTTTGCCTCTTTGGTTAGGTTTATTCCTAAGTATCTTATGGTTTTTGGTGCAATTGTAAATGGAATAGACTCCTTAATTTCTCTTTTTTCTGTCTTGCTGTTGGTGTATAGAAATGCAACTGATTTCTGTGCATTGATTTTATATCCTGACACTTTACTGAATTCCTGTATGAGTTCTAGCAGTTTTGGGAAGGAGTCTTTGAGTTTTCCACATAAAATATCATATCCTTTGCAAAGAGTGAGAGTTTGACTTCTTCTTTGCCAATGCAAATGTCTTTTATTTATTTTTGTTGTCTGATTGCTGAGGCTAGGACTTCTAGTATTATGTTGAATAGCAGCGGAGATAGTGGACATCCCTGCCATGTTCCTGAACTTAGGGGAAAGCTCTCAGTTTTTCCCCCATTGAGAATGATATACGCTGTGGGTTTTTCATAGATTGCTTTGATAATATTGAGGTATGTACCCTCTATTCTACACTATGAAGAGTTTTGATCAAAAAAGGATGCTGTACTTTGTCAAATGCTTTTTCTGCATCTATTGAGAGTATCATATGGTTCTTGTTCTTTCTTTTTTTTTTTTAAGATTTTATTTATTTATTTGACAGAGAGAGAGAGATCACAAGTAGGCAGAGAGGCAGGGAGAGAGAGAGAGAGAAGCAGGCTCCCTGCTGAGCAGAGAGTCCAATGTGGGGCTCGATCCCAGGACCCTGAGATCATGACCTGAGCCGAAGGCAGAGGCTTTAACCCACTGAGCCACCCAGGCGCCCCTGTAATTCTCCTTTTTGATGGGGTCTTTGTCTGGTTTTGGGATCAAGGTAATGCTGGCCTCATAAAATGAGTTTGAAAGTTTTCCTTCCATTTCTATTTTTTTGAATAGTTTCAGGAGAATAGGTATTAATTCTTCTTTAAATGTTTGGTAGAATTCCCCTGAGAAGCCGTCTTGCTCTGGGCTCCTGTTTGTTGAGAGATTTTTGATGACTGCTTCAATCTCCTTATTAGTTATGGGTCTGTTCAGGTTTTCTATTTCTTCCTGGTTCAGGTTTGGTAGTTTATATGTCCCTAGGAATGCATCCATTTCTTCCAGATTGTCAAATTTGCTGGCAGATAGTTGCTAATTATATGTTCTTATAATTGCTTGTATTTCTTTGGTGTTGGTTGTGACCTCTACTCTTTCATTCATGATTTTATTAATTTGGGTCCTTTCTCTTTTCTTTTTGATAAGTCTGGCCAGGGGTTTATCAATTCTTTCAAAGAACCAGCTCCTAGTTTTGTTGATTTGTTCTACTGTTCTTCTGGTTTCTATTTCATTGATTTCTGCTCTGATCTTTATGATTTCTCTTCTCCTGCTGGGTTTAGGGTTTCTTTCTTGTTCTTTCTCCAGCTCCTTTAGGTGTAGGGTTAGGTTGTGTACTTGAGACCTTTCTTGTTTCTTGAGAAAGGCTTGTATCGCTATATATTTTCCTCTCAGGACTGCCTTTGCTGTGTCCCAAAGATTTTGAACAGTTGTGTTTTCATTTTCATTTGTTTCCATGAATTTTTTTAATTCTTAATTTCCTGGTTGACCCTTTTATTCTTTAGTAGGATGCTCATTAGCCTCCATGTATTTGAGCTCTTTCCAACTTTCCTCTTGTGATTGAGTTTTGGCTTCAGAGCATTGTGGTCTGAAAATATGCAGGGAATGATCCCAATCTTTTGATACTGGTTGAGACCTGATTTGTGACCCAGTTGTAATCTATTCTGGAGAATGTTCCATGTGCACTAGAGAAGAATGTGTATTTTGTTGCTTTGGGGTGGAATGTTTTGAATATATCTGTGATGTCCATCTGGTCCAGTGTGTCATTTAAAGCCTTTATTTCCTTGTTGATCTTTTGCTTGGATGATCTGTCCATTTCTGTAAGGGGGGGTGGTAAAATCCCCTACTATTATTGTATTATTTTCAATGTATTTAATTTTGTTATTAATTGGTTTATAAAACTGGCTGCTCCCACGTTAGGGGCATAGATATTTAAAATTGTTGGATCTTCTTGTTGGACAGGCACTTTAAGTATGATATAGTGTCCTTCCTCATCTTTTATAGTCTTTGGCTTAAAGTCTAATTGATCTGATATAAAAATGCCACCCCAGCTTTCTTTTGCTGTCCATTAGCATGGTAAATTGTTTTTCACCCCGTCACTTTAAATCTGGAGGTGTCTTTGGGTCTAAAATGAGTTTTTTGTAGACAGCATATTGATAGGTTTTGTTTTTTTATCCATTCTGATGTCTTGTGTCTTTCAGTTAGGGCATTTAACCCATTTACATTCAGGGTAACTATTGAAAGATAAGAATTTAGTGCCATTGTACTTCCTGTAAGGTGACTGTTACTGTATATTGTCTCTGCTCCTTTCTGGTCTATTACTTTTAGGCTCTCTCTTTGCTTAGAGGACCCATTTCAATATTTCCTATAGGGCTGGTTTGATCTTTGCAAATTCTTTTAATTTTTGTTTGTCCTGGAAGCTTTTTATCTCTCCTTCTGTTTTCAACAACAGCCTAGCTGAATATAGTATTCTTGGCTGCATATTTTTCTTGTTTAGTGCTCTGAATATATCATGGAGTCCTTTCTGGCCTGCCAGGTCTCTGTGGATAGGTCTGCTGCCAATCTAATATTTCTACCATTGTATGTTATAGACCTCTTGTCCTGAGCTGCTTTCAGGATTTTCTTTGTCACTGAGATTTCTAAGTTTTACTGTTAGATGATGGGGTGTGGACCTACTCTTATTGATTTTGAGGAGGGTTCTCTGTGCCTCCTGGATTTTGATTTTTTTTTCCTTTCGCCATATTAGGGAAATTATCCACTATAATTTGCTCTGATATACCTTCTGCTCCTCTCTCTCTCTCTTCTTCTTCTGGGTTCCCAATTATTCTAATATTGTTTCATCTTTTGGTATCACCTATCTCTCAAATTCTCCCCTGTGGTCCAGTAGTTATGTGTCCCTCTTTTGCTTGGCTTCTTTACTCTCTGTCATTTGGTCTTTTATATCACTAATTCTCTCTTCTACCTCATTTATCCTAGCAGTAAGAGCCTCCATTTTTTATTGCACCTCATTAATATCTTTTTTTATTTCAACTTGATTAGATTTTAGTTCTTTTATTTCTCCAGAAAGGGATTCTCTAATATCTTCCATGCCTTTTTCAAGCCTGGCTAACACTTTGATAATCGTCATTGTGAACTCTAGTTCTGATATATTACCAATGTCTGTATTAATTAAGTCCCTAGCCATTGGTACTGCCTATTGTCCTTTTTTTTGTGGCGAGTTTTCCCACCTTGTCATTTTATCCAGATAAGGATATATAAATGAGAGAATAAAATACTGAAAGATTGGCAAAGACCCTGGAAAATATATGCTAGCCAAATCAGTAGGGATCCAAAATCAGGGGGAGAAGAAAGGGGAAAATAAAAAATAAAAATAAATAAAAAATAAAAATTATATGTATATTAGACTGATGAATAGAACAGAGCCACCCATTTGATTTGGGTGTATTCTGGTCTCTTAGAAAAAATTACCTCCCAAAATTTTAAAGAAAGAAAAACTTATATATATCTACAAAAATAAGGGTAAACATGATGAAAGGATGGAATATGACTGTAACGATGAAAATTTAAAAGGATCATAAAAAAGGAATTGATAATATAAGTTGGTTGGAAAAAGAAAGAAAAAAGAGAAGAGAATGTGATCAGGTTGGAGACTAGAACAAGGCCGTGTGCTAGATTTAGGGTATATTTTGCTGCATTAGAAGAAATTGTATCCCAAAGTTTTAAAGAAAAAAAACCTATATGTATATAAAAAATAAGGTTAAATACAATGAAGGGATAAAATATGACTACAACAATGAAAAAAAATTTTTTTAAAGATTTTATTTATTTATTTGACAGAGAGATCACAAGCAGACAGAGAGGCAGGCAGAGAGAGGAGGAAGCAGGCTCCCTGCTGAGCAGAGAGCCCGATGCAGGGTTCGATCCCAGGACTCTGAGATCATGACCCGAGCCGAAGGCAGCGGCTCAACCCACTGAGCCACCCAGGCGGCCCACAACAATGAAAATTTTAAAAGATTTTTTAAAAAGGTATTGATAAGATAAAATAGTTTAAAAACATTAAAAGAGGAAAGAGGAAAAGCTAAAAAATAGAATAAGAAAAAAATAAAATTAAAAAAATTTAACTTTGCAAGATTAAAGGATCATGGGGAAAAGCCATGAATTCTATATGTTGCTTTGAAGTTCATCATCTCGTTGATCGGTGAACTTTGTCTTGGCTGGATGTTCTTGCTGATCTTCTGGGAGAGGGGCCTGTTGCCATGATTCTCAAATGTCTTAGCCTCAGGCAGAATTGCACCACCTTTGCCAGGGGCTGAGCTAAGTAATCGGCACGAATTCACACTCTGGAGCTTTTGTTCCCTGAATGCTTTCCGTACCACTTTGGAGGATGGGAATGAAGATGGCAACCTCCCAATATCGCACCTGGAGGAGCCAAGAGCTCAGGCCCCACTCCCCAGTATACCCGCAGAGAAAAGCAGTCAATCCCTCCCATGTCCCTGGTCTCCAGCTGCACTCTGTGCTCACCCAGTCTGTGACTGAGCATTTCTATCTCTGGTGCATGTCCCTGTTTGGAGTCTCCAAACCCATAAGGTGCCTGCCATGCTCCTGCACCACTCGTCCCAGAGAGGGAAGGTGAGTCTCTCCAGATCTGCCACTTGTGGGGTCCCTGATCAAAGAGCAGTGGCCTGTCTGTGCCACAGATCATGGTTTAAGGTCACCCCGAGCTGAGAGCTTACTCAGCTCCGTCTCCACAGCCAGCTTCCCTGCTCCAATAGCTGGGAGCTCCACCACCCTCAGGCACCCCCGCTCTTACTGTGACCCTGTGGGTCCTGAGACCACACTGTCCCCACAGGGGCTCCCCCCTTACCCCCTCCCCTGCTAAGCCTCTGGAACGATGTTCCCCTGTGCAGCAGACTTCTAAAAGTTCCGATTTTGTGCTCCGCTGCGCTGCTCCACCACTTGCCAGAAGCCTGCCCCTCCCCCCGCAGTCTCTCTTCCTGTATGTCCCTTCGGATTCACTTCTCCGCATGTCCTACCTTCCAGAAAGTGGTCGATTTTCCATTCATAGAATTGCTGCTCTTCTTCTCTTCTATCTCCTATCGAGTTTGTAGGTGTTCAGAATGGTTTGATAACTATCTAGCTGAACTCCTGTGACCTAATGATATTCCAGTCTCCTGCTCCACTGCCACCTTGCTTCCTCTCCTGTTCTCATGTTTTTATTGGCAGGTTTTGACTTGGTAAGAGAGGTCACAGCCCCAGGCTCAATCCTGACTTAAAATTTAAGTGATAAATTTCAGTTTATGAAGTTAAGTTTATAAATTTAAGTTCTGTAAAGTTAAGTTGAAAAGTTAAATTTGTGCATATAGAAGTTTCTCTTTAATATGAAAAGTCATATTGAAATGAAGGTCCTAGGTTTCCTGCTGTGTTTCCTAAAAGATTTAGTGGAAGTATGTGAGTGCAGTCATTTCCATCCATTTAAGGACTTCTTTTAATGTATGTGTGTGTGCATACACGTGTGTTTACTTACATATGTCTACCCCCATATCATGATAGTGTTGGTTTTAGTATACATTTATTGAAAAGAATTTGTAAGGACAGGGTGCCTGCATGGCTCAGTAGTTAAGCGGCTGCCTTCTGCTCAGGTCATGATCCCAGGGTTCTGGGATCGAGGCCCACATCAGGCTCCCTGCTCGGCGGGAAGCCTGCTTCTCCCTCTCCTGCTTGCCCTGCTTGTGTTCCCTCTCTCTCTGTCAAACAAATACATAAATTAAAAAAAAAAAGAACTTATAAGGACAGATTTAAGTTTTGTTATTAAATAAATTTATATTTAATCACGAAAGGTATATTCTTTTGAAAAACGAAAACAAATACATGTCAAGTCACAGGGAGATGACCCCTTAGATGCCCAGTGTCCACAGGCAGTAATCACTACAGTAAGGTTGAAAGTGTGAAGTTTCAAGCACCTTTCTGTCTACCCTTCTTTCTTGGTTGTCATATTCTTAAATTCACATTTTCATATCGAAAAATAATAGTAAAACGTATCTTTGTTTCCTAAGAAAAAGATGATACAACATCTATGCTGGGCATGAGGAAGAGGATCTCAACCAGGCAACTCATAGAATGTGCCAGAAAAATGTGGAACTGGCCGGTAAGTGGCCGTTCTTACTGCCTTGTGAGCCAGTCATTACATCAACATTTTTCTTTTTTCTTTTTTTTTTAAAGATTTTATTTATTTATTTGACAGAGATCACAAGTAGGCAGAGAGGCAGGCAGAGAGAGAGAGAAGGAAGCAGCCTCCCCACCGATGCGGGGCTCGATCCCAGGACCCTGAGATCATGACCTGAGCTGAAGGCAGAGGCTTTAACCCACTGAGCCACCCAGGAACCCCATATCAACATTTTTCTAAAATTAGACCCATCCTACAGGAAAGACTCTAGGAGGTGAGGGCTCATGTTGTCTTTCATAATTTTTCTGAGGCAGTGACTTTCTTGAGAGACATACCAAAGGGGTTAAATTTACTAAAAGAAATCTCTCCTTCCTTGTAATCGGCCCTGCACCTCCCCTTTCCAAGCGAGTGGGCAGAGGCTTCCAGAAAAGACCAAGATGGCTCTGTCCTGAGACTACTCAACTTTGACCAGCAGTTTGCATTCCCACTGGGAAGTTCTCCTCGACTTTGTCAGAAGGACTGAGTTCCACTTTGCTGAATTCCTCCAGTGATCTTTTGTTTCTCCTACTCATTAGCACTCTGGATGCCTGCCCAGCAGTAGAGAGCCCACCTCTTAGTTCGGTTCTGCTTAGGAGAGGGGGTGGTGGTAATGGTTGATGGCTGGGCCAATTTCTGACAAGGATGTTTCTTTAGATTTTGACTTCAACATCACTTTCTTCAGAGAGGCCTTCCCTGACTGCCCCAACTACATCAGCACCCCACACTGCCAGGTGACTCTATTTTATCTTGGTCCCTGCTCTTATCAGTACCTGCCATTAACTTATCGACTGGCTGGCGCAGAAGGATCCTCTAGAGCAGAGACTTTGTTTACCCCCATTGTCAAGGGCAGTGCCAGGCCCCAGAAGGGGTTCTGACCAGTTGATTGCCATAGGCTAGCAGAGGGTTTCCAAAAGCAAGTAGTTACTTGAATTTCATGTTTACATTCTGTGGTGTTGCTTCATACACATCGCTTGGTAAGATTTCCAGTTTTAAGGATAGAGAAGAGTGAATCCTATCCTTTAGGCACCACCCTGACTTTGGGAGAATTCTGGATGGAAATGCATTTCAAAATTAAGTTGCTAAAATGTCTTTAACTTGTGCCCGCTTCAGCGGCACATATACCAAAATTGGAAGGATACAGAGACGATTAGCATGGCCCTGTGCAAGGATGATATGCAAATTTGTGAAACGTTCCATATTTTTAATAAAACAAGAGGAAATCAGGGAGGAAGACAAACCATCAGAGACTCTGAATCACAGGAAACAAACTAAGGGTTGCTGAAGGGGCAGTGGCTGGGGGGATGGGGTAACTGGGTGATAGATATTAAGGAGAGCATGGGATGTAATGAGCGGTGGGTATTAGATAAGACTGACGTGTCATTGGGGCACCTGGGTGGCTCAGTGGGTTGAGACTCTGCCTTCAGCTCAGGTCATGATCTCAGGGTCCTTGGATCGAGCCCCACATCGGGCTTTCTGCTCAGCTGGGGAACCTGCTTCCCCCTCTCTCTACTTGCCTCTCTGCCTACTGTGATCTCTGTCTGTCAAATAAATAAAATCTTAAAAAAAAAAATGCGTCACTGACCTCTACCTCTGAAACTAATCATACATTATATGTAAATTAATTGAATTTAAATTTGAAATTTTTTTTAAAAATAAAATAAAATGTCGTTAGCTTTTAGGAAATGACACCCTTCCCTCCTGAGCAGTCGTGCCATTATCATCAGCTCCAGGAGAAGCATCTGCAAGGCAGACATGACAAGCTATAAGTCTAAGAACCGCAAGATTAAATCTAAGTTAAAATTTTACTCCAGCAAGGTAAGACCTTTTAGTTCTACTCTAATAACAACTTCTCCCAATTCCGAAGTTATGAATCAGAGATGGGGCCTAATGAAAGGGGGAGGACATCCTCCATCTCTCAGTTAACTGCCTGGATGGCTGTGCTGGCTCTCAGGGGGAAAAAAAAAATTAGGAGGTGACACCTTTCATTTTTCAAGTTAAATATTTTGTCTTTAAAAAAAAAAAAAAGCACGGGAGCTTTTAATACAAGAAACACAGATCACTAAAACTCTCTGGGCTGAGACGCTGTCCCTGGCTCCACGCCAAGTTACCCAGGACAGCCCCTCCCAGGCCAGGAGAAGGGCTGGGAGGAAACTACCTGTCCCAGCACAGCTGGGAGCCCCCCCACCACCACTTCTCCCCACCCATGAGAGCCACACCTGCAGCTCTTCAAGCAGCCCAAGGACCCTGCTCCATGGCAAGGTCAAGGGTTGGGGGTGGGCGGCTGGGGGGCTGTAGTTCTGCTGTCAGAGACCCAAGTCCATTGTGTTACCTGACTCCTGTTTTGCTCCAAGGGCTAGGGAAAACTAGAGAAAGTACCTGTTGCCTCTCTCATCTCCGTCTATTTCCCCATGGACACGTCCTGGCCCCACTTACTGTCCTCCAGGAATGCCCACTTCCTGCGCCAAGGTCTCACACACCAGCAAGGTGCAGGCTCCTTATCAGTCTGTCCCCGCCACGTCACTCCCAGACACACCCAATGCCCAGACTGGCCTGGGTTTCCAGGTTCCCTGACTTTGTCCTGTTTGGAATAGGACAGGAGGGCAAAAGGGGAGAAGAATGACCCTGTGTGGGTGGCTTCCAGGCTCAGGATCAGGCTGAGACAGACAGCGGGGAAGTCAAGGTTATTCAGATCAGAAATGAGCACTCAGAAGCTGATCCAGTACAGAGGTGTGGCTGCTGAGAAAGGGTGCATGTCATGGATTCGGGGACAAACCTGATTTTAGAATGCTCATGTGATGAGATTAAGTGAGGCAAATGAGGTAGGCATTGTGACACAGTGTTAGACTACCATTGACTTTCTGAGAACAGTCTGGAGGATCATCTGCTTCCAGAGCTCAGTCAACCTCAGTAAACTTTACATAAGGGGGTTTGGGGGTGGTTACTGTATGAAACCCTCCCTGGTCAAATTAGTATGTGGCTCCTCTCTCCTGATTGGATTTGTACCATACAGCTCAGATAGCCTCTGTTTTGTGAAAAAGAGAAAGAGAGGGAAAAGATGGAAAAAAGAGAGAGAAAAAGAAAAGAAGGTTTAAAAAAAAAAAACAGGTAAGAGACTATAAACAGCAAGAAAATAAAGGAAGGAAGCAGAGAAAAATGAAACCGGTGGGTAGGTGAGGAAAAGGCAGTATTTCCTGTTTGCTCTGGCTCTGAATCCCACCGTCCCCACTCCCCACTGTCCTACTTCCTTATCTGCTCCTAAAAAGTAGCCAAGTCATTCAGAAGCCTGGCTAGGAAGTCACTGAGGGAGTTGGTGCTGGCTTGAATTTTATCCAGCCTGTAGGGGGATCCACCACCTGCCTCACCTGGTCCTGGCCAACACAGAGCAGCACTGTCCCCTAGGCTTTCTGTAGAAGTCCGGCCAGCATCTCTTTTTTAGAAGTGCTAGCTCAGAGTAAGGCACAGAGCTCCCCAGAGAGGACCACATGCTCTGACATTTGTTTGGAAATCACCATTTCTTAATTTATCATTCTTAAAATGATAAATTATAAGAAGAAAGGGGGGGGGCTTTATAACAAGAGAAGAGCTGAGATGAGCTGAGAACAGACATGAGGCAGGAACCAGAAAGGGTATTATTGCTGTTTTAATAATCTGTGACTTGGGTAGCCCAAGACCACCCCCCAGAAAATCTGCTCCTGGTAATTAAAAGCGAGCCAAGATCCAGATTCAACACAAACACATTGGCCTCTACCAGTAAAATGTGTGTTTGTTCAAAAACGTCCCCTACCCAATGTAGAAACTGGCATCTGTGTGGCATCACACTCACTTGCACGTGCTAAGGGCACTGGAGTAGGGATGAAAACGGTGAGAATCGTTAGCTCTGGTGTGTAAATTTAGCATGGTTTATAACCACCTTGAGGGCTTGTTAAACTTGGATGGTTGGGCTCTACGCATAGAGTTTCAGATTTAGGAGGTCTAGGGTGTGGTCTCAAAATTGCAGTTCTAGAAAGTTCCCTGGTGACCCTAACCCTTACTCTGAGAAGCCCTGGCCTCTCCTTATATGATAAGCTCATCAGCAGAAAGCAGGGTCTGGGCAGCTTCGGAGACCTGAGCCAGAGTGAGTGCAGATCCCCCTGCTGCCCCTCACTGGTGGAATTACTTTAGAAAAATTGCTAACTCTGTAGCTGTAAATTGGGGTTAATGATAATGGTACCTAAATCCTGGGATTAATATAAGGGTGAAAGGAGTTAAAACAATGCAAAGTGCTTAGACCATGCTTGGCACATAGCAAGCATTTTCTAATTGTTTTCTTAAATAAGAATGCAGGTCCTAGAGTCAGACAAATGTCTTAGACTTAGCTAGACTTAACTACTCTGAGCTTCAGCTTTCTTCTTAGTAAAAAAGGATAAAAATAACATCTGTCCTACCAAGTTTTTCATGAAGATTAAATAAGCTAATACACTGGTTATTCAATCTTGTCAAACGAACACGTATCCATACCCTTCAGGCCCTCCAGATGGTTCTGCCTGCGAAGGTGTCCGTTCTGTGGGAAATGCTGCCCTCTGCTGGATAGCCATGCATTTTTGGAAATTAACTTGCCCCCTAGTCAACCAGCAAATAGCCAATCATCCTCAAAAAGTTTGTTCCCTGAACACCTTTTTTTGGCTGCTGTGATCAAACATGATTGAATTAAATCACTCTAAGTAAATGGTTTTCCTCCTTTGGCAAAATAAGGAGCCACCTGGCAATTTACTTGGGCTGTAGCCTCATTTCCAAGTTGTATTTTTACGGAGAAAATTGGCTGTTTGGAGACATTCCTGTTTGGATTTTCTGGTTTTCATGATTGTTGCTTCCCTGTGAGTTGAGAATATTGGGATGACTGCCTAGCCTAGCCATGTGCTGGGTTCTTTCAGGGTTCCCGGAGTAGCTCAGCAGGAAGCAGCCCTTGAAACACTGTAGTGTTATAACCAGGTCCCTGTGATCAGCGACCCACCAAAGACGCCAGACAACACACCAATGAGCAAGTGTCCCTCTGTTCTGATGAAGCTTTATTTATAAATGATGGGATTTGAATGTCTTTATTTTCACATGTTACAAAGTATCATTCATCTTTGATGTTTCTCAGTCACTTAGAAAGTAAAAACCAGCAGCACCTGGGTGGCTCGTTGGGGAAAGCATCGGAAGCTTGACTTTTGCTCAGGTCATGATCTCGGAGTGGTGAGGTCAAGCCCCAGGCTGGGCTCTGTGCTGAACATGGAACCTGCTTAGGATTCTCTCTCTCCCTCTCCCTCTGCCTCTCCCCATCCCCCATCCCCACAAATAAATAAAATGACTGAGTGGGTTAAGCTTCTGCCTTTGGCTCAGGTCATGATCTCCAGGTTCTCCCTGCTCAGCGGGGAGCCTTCTTCTCCCCCCCCCCCCGTATGCCTCCTCCCTACTAGTTCTCTCTCTCTTTCTCTCTCTGAAACAAACTTTTAAAAAAGTTTAAAAATTAATTAACTAGTTAATTAATTAAAAGCAAAAACCATATACCAAGACAAAGTGCCGGCCAGCTGGGGGTCTGCAGTCTGTACTTTGTCATCCACCAGAGTCCACCTACATCCTGATGAGACCAGACTGGTTAAGTTAAGCAGACAGGATGGTGATGCTATCCCTGCATTTTGTAGATCCCTGAGGACAGCAGTAATCTCTGCTGTTGCCCTCAATACAGCAGCTACTCTCTTTCCCCAGGGTATATTTTTGAGCTTTCACTTGGCTACCATTTCTATGGTAAATTTCACCCCACAGGCCAAGGATCCAATCTAAACTAAGCATTTTTGCATCAGGGTTTATAAGGGATATCTGTCTGCAGTTTCTTTTCTTGGAGGGTGTTTGTCTGGCTTTGGTATCAGGATGCTAGACTCATAGAATGAGTTAGGACTTGTTTAATTCTATTCAATCTTTTGAGAGAGTTTGAAAAGAACAGGTGTCACTTCCTCGAAATATTTGGTAGACCTTACCTGTGAAGCCATCAGATTCAGAAATTTTCTTTGTCAGGAGGCCTTTGGTTACTTTTTCTATCTCCTTACTAGTCACAGGTCAGTTAAGATTTTCTTTGTGATTCAGGTTTGGTAGGTATCTAACTCTAAGAATTTGTCTATTTTACCTAGATTACCCAATTTGTTGGCATATGATTGTTCATAGTACTCTCTTAAATCCTTTTTATTTCTGTATGATCAGTAGTAATGTCCCCTCCTTCATTTCCGATTTAAATAATTTGAGTCTTCTTTTCTCCCTCAATCAATCCAGCTAAAGCTTTGTCAATTTTGTTAATCTTTTTAAGAATCAACTTTAGATCTCATTGATTGTCTCTGTGGTTTAACGATTCTCTATTTTATTTATCTTGAGCCTAATCTTCAGTATTTCCTTCTTTGTGCTAGTTCTGGGTTTAATGTGCTCTTTTTCTAGATCCTTAGGTCATAAAGTTAGGCTATTGATATGAGATCTTATTTAATGTGAGCATTTAAGGCTATAAACTTCCCTCTTCACACTGTTTTCATTGCATCTCATCACTATGTATGCCGTGTTTTCATTTTCATTCATCTCTAAGTATTTTCTGATTTCTAATTTCAATTTCTACTATAGCACTACTTCACTTCTGACATCAGATGTGAGGGAGTTTCCACACACAAGCAATTCTGTGACACTAGCAGGTGTCCTATAATCTAACTCAGTTCTGACACTATCTATCTGGAGATAGCATCAGATCCCACATGTTAAGGAACTAGTCCGACAAATTGTGCCCTCCCCTTCAGATGCCCATGGCAAGTCCAGGGTTGTTGTGACCTGTGCTTCTAGCTGACCAGCTATAGATCAGAGGGTACCACAAACCCTTCCTTAGATTTATTTAATTTTGCTTGAGCAGGTCACAGAACTCTGGAACATGGTTTACTCACTAGATCACCAGTTTATTATAAAAAGATATTGTTGTGAGGTGAACTGAAGAGACTCTGGGCCCTGGGGACTTAACCCAGCCAGATCCCAAGGAGTTGCTGAAGGTTCTTGGTCTTGTCATGAGAATGAATTCAAGGACAGACACGCAGCACAGGGGATAAGTGAGACAAATGGGAAAGTTTGTTAAAGCAGAAAGTACACTCTCAGCTGAAGAAAGCAGGCAAGCTTAAGAGAGCTGTGTCCCAGGGGTCTGGGTTTCTGTCTTTTATCAGCAGCTGTTATCTAGGGGCAGAATATTCATAATTTGGGGCAGGGAGGCAGGGTTTTGTGCTTTTCCTTCCTAATTTGGTCAAAAGTTTCCTGTAATGGCATCAGCCATCTTGAGCCTATCTAGTTTGATCCAGCTTCTTGGGGAGAGCTGCCAGGACAGGCCTCTGACCTTCCCAATAGTTGGATGACATCCTTGTTGCTGATCTCCAGGTATACTATTAGAACCTAAATAAATGCCTACTCTAACAGTACAACTCAGGAATAGCCAGATGGAGAAGATGCACAGGGCAAGGTACAAAGAAAGAGGCCCAGAGCTTCCGTGCCCTCTCTGAGTGCCACTCTCCTCAGCTCTCCATAAGTTCACCAACCCTGAAACTCTCAAAACCCTGTCCTTGTGGGTTTCAAAGGCTTTATTACATGAGCATGACAAATTAGATCATTGTCAGTTGGGGATCGAGCTCACTTTCTATCCCCTCTCCCCTTCCCTTACCTCAGACTTTTAGTTTTGGCTCAGCTCATGAACTCAGGGTCCTGAGATCAAGCCCCACATCAGACTCCCCACTTAGTGGTGAGTCTCCTGGAAATTCTCTCTCCATCTCCCTCTGCCCATGCTCCCACTCTCTAAAATAAGTAAATAAATCTTTACAAAATAAATTAATTAAAATGGAGTCAGGAGACCAGCAGAGGAGGCTCTCATGCCCTGCCACTTCTGCTCAGTTGCAGACCAACAAGAAAAATGTAACTTGCAAGTGGTTGTTTTATTTCCTGAGCCAGAGAAAACTATCCTGCCCCCTCTCCCCCACACCTTACCAACCAACAGCCTAATCAATGAGAGATTGTCACAACACAGCCAATGAAAAAGCACTATACTTCAGATTCCCACTTTACTCCACTGGACTTATTTATTTATTTTACGATTGATTTTATTTATTTATTTATTTATTTATTTATTTATTTATTTATCAGAGAGACAGAGAGCCCACAAGCAGGTACTGAGAGAGAAGGAGGCTCCCTGCTGAGCAAGGAGCACTTGCGGGGTGGGACTGGATCCAAGGGCCCCGGGATCATGACCAGAGAAGGCAGCAGCTTAACCAACTGAGCCACCCAGGCATCCCTGGACTTTTCATTTATAAGAGCACTCCCAAGGGCCCCTTCTTCCCCTATAAAAGAGCATTATCTCCTTTCTTCTGGGAACTTGTCTACGACTTTGCCATAACTAGCTTGTTCCAAATTGCAAATTCTCTGCTACTTCAAATAAACCCATTTTTACTAGTAAAATAATTGTCAGTTAAATTTTTAAGGTTAACACTTGATTGTTCTGAAGTATGAATTTAGATCTACAACTTCAAGCTGACGGGTTAAAAGCTTTGTTTAAAAAAAATAAAAATAAAAATAAAAAAATAAAATTCAAGGGCCCCCTGAGTGACTCAGTCAGTGAAGTATCTGCCTTCAGATCAGGCAGGTCATGCTCCCAGGGTCCTGGGATTGAGCCCTGCATGGAGCCCCACAAAGGAAACTCCAGGGAGCTGTACAAAATGGAAGGGTATTATAGGCAGAACAAGGAGGTTCTTAGCTAAAGAAACAATTGTTTTGGGCAAGGTCACCTTCCCTCAGGGGGAAGTGCAGGGGTTCTTATCATGCAGATTACCTCTCTAGTACCCACCAGGAAATCCCAGCCTAGTTTAAAATTCCCCCCTCCAACCCCCCAACGCCCAAACCCCCCCCCCCACAAGAGGCTGAAAACTGAGTTAGGGTTAAGTCTCCTAGTGTAAGTCTTATGGAGTTCGGATTGTTGTTTATTTTTAACCATTGTGAGAAAGTGCAGTGTTCATCCATTTTTTACTTGTTCACTCTTTAAAGTGCCTGTAAAGTGTCTTGTCATTTGGGGCTGTTTTAAAATATAGTGTATTAATAGAAAATTTCAGTTATAGTAAAGCCAACAGATCAGGAGATGAATGCTGTGGAAAATATAATTTGTTTCTTACAGTACCCAAAAGGAGAGGGTATGTCATTGAGTGGGGGCCCCACAAGAAAGCACCAGGATAGAGGCAAAGACAGGACGGAAGTATAGACAAGAGTCTTTACTGTGGTCTCTGAACAAAAACAATGTATCAGGTCCAAAATGGAGTCACAAAATGGTCCTAGGCCCCGTGTCACCAGAGACTTAATAACAGTTTTGGCTGTCCCAGAAATGGAATCTTAAACAAGTCAGTCAGGAATCACCAGGTCAGCCCTAGGGAAGTCATCTGCCTGCTAGATCCCTGCCATCCCCTAAAGGAAAGTAACCTTGCTACACCAATCCACTTCCGCTAGTATGACTTCCTTATTCCTGTTCCCTTCTGCCCATAAAGGTCTTCCATTTTATACAGATCTTTGGAACTCCTTTCCGCTAGATAGGATGCTAACTGGCTTCATGAATTATTGACTAAAACCAATAAAATCTTTAAAAGTATTCAATTGGGTCCCTGGGTGGCTCAGTTGGTTAAACCTCTGCCTTCAGCTCAGGTCATGATCCCGGAGTCTTGGGATCAAGTCCCACCTCGGCCTCCCAGCTCAATGGGAAGTCTGCTTCTCCCTCTGACCTCCCCTCTCATGCTCTCTCACTCTGTCTCTCTTTCTCTCTCTCTCAAATAAATAAATAAAATCTTAAAAAAAAAAATTAAAAAATTAAAAAAATAAAAGTAATCCAATTAAATGTAGGGTTTTTTAAGATTTTGAGTGGGGGGGGCACCTGGATGTCTCAGTTGGTTAAGCAACTACCTTCAGCTCGTCACTATCCTGGGATAGAGCCCCCATCCAGCTCCCTGCTCCTTGGGGAGCCTGCTTCTCCCTCTCCCTGTGCCTGCTGCTCCCCTTGCTTGTGCTTTCTCTTTGTCTCTCTCTGTCAAATAAATGAATAAATAAATAAATAAATAATCTTTTAAAAAAAAAACTCTTTAAAAAAAAGTTTTGAAAAAAAATTTAAAATAAAAAGTTTTGGGGTTTTTCTTACATTTTATTTATTTGTCAGAGAGAGTGAGAGAAAGCCAGCACAAGCAGGGGGTAGTGGCAGGCAGAGAGAGAAGCAGGCTCCCTACTGAGCAAGGATTTTTTTTTTTCCCCCTCTCTTCCCTCAGTGTCAGACTGGATCCAAGGACCCTGGGATCATGACCTGAGCCGAAGGCAGATGTTAAATAGACTAAGCCACCCAGGCCTCCCAGATTTTGTTTTTGTTTTAACAGAAGGAATATGCAAGGCAGAGTAACCAGTTTTAGGATCAGCTAATGAGTAATTTCAGGGGTCTGGGGCATAGGGCTTTCCCTGAGACCTCCTTTCATCTCCATAGGACTTATCCTTTCTGACATGCTGGGTTACATTTATTGTCTGTCTCCCCCTCCATGATGCCAGGCCCACGGGAGCAGTGGCGGTTTTGTCTGTCTTATTCACTGCCCTGCTCCTGCCCAGGTCAGTGCTGGGCCCAGAGTAGAGGTTCAACCAATAGTGATTGAACAACACTTACTGTGACCTGAAATGTTCTTGTTCGTAGTTTCGTTTGGGGGTGAGTATCTGTGCACAATGGAAACTCTAGGACCTAGCACAGGCCTGACACACAGTGTTGCTGCATGAACTTGGGAGACATTGGGCCTTGAAGCCTCAACCCAGCCCATCCTAAAGGTGTCACTGAAGGCTCTTACTCTCTTCACAAGAAAGAACTCCAGGAGAGATGTAACCCAGCAAATGAGGAGTACAAGCCGGAAAGTTTATTAAAGTGAAAGTACACGCTCCAGATGTGGGAGCAGGAGCTCCAGAGACAGCCAGCTACATGCCCCAGGGTCTGGGTTTCTATCTTTTGTTGACAGTCCTTACAAAGGGTGAAATCTTCATTATTTGGGGACTAGACTTCCTGGAAGCAGGGTTTTGTGCTTTTTCTTCCTTATTTGGTCAGGGTTTTCTGTGATGGCCCCTGCCATCTTGGGCTTATCTGGTTTGATCTAGCTTCTTGTGTCTTTGCTTTGGAGGACTGCCAGGACAGGCCTCTGACCTTCCAGATCACTGCCCAGAACTTCCTCTTTGCTGGTGTCCAGGCATCCCATTAGAACCTAACTGACTGCTACTTAACAACAGTAGCTGCTCAGTTAGCATTTCTGAAGGAATGAATATGCCAGTTACTTGACTTAACCCAAGGAACCAACAATGATGAACATCATCAGGGCCCTTAACAGACATACCATCTATTTTGAGGTTACAGTTGCTTTAAAGAAATTATTATGGAATCGTTCTGGTATATTCTTGTCATGAAACACCAATCTCAAAACTTCATGGTTTAAAATAGTTTATCATTACCTCTCCTAGTTCTGCGCGTTGCCTCTACTCAGCTGGGTGGTTCTTGCTTAGAGTTTCTCCTGCTACTGCCATCAAATGACAGCTGAAGCAGATGTCACCTAAAGGTTCAGCTGGACTAGGCATTCTAGATGGTTCCATCACTACATTGACCCTGCTGCTGGAGCTCAGCGGATCATTTGACCAGAGTGTGTACATGAACTTTCCATGTAGCTCAGCCTTCTCACACCAGAGTCTGGATTCCCAGGGATAGCAGCTGATAGAGCAAGAGGTCTAAGAGAGAAGTCAGAAGCTTCCAGTTCTCTTAAAAAACAGGCCCAGAACTGGCTTAAACATCACCTCCACCATTCTCTATTGGTCAAAGCAGTCACAAGCCAGACCAGATTTAGCAGGAAGGAAAGAAAGACCCTACCTCTTGAAGGGGGGGTGGTATCTTATGCATATGACAGGGAAGGAATTGACAGTGGGTGTCAAGAAATCAGCCACAACAAAGATTCCACGAAGGATGCTATAGTCAATGTGGTGCTGAGTGCCAGGGCCCAACACAATCTGGCTGTTTTCTGGGAGCTCACAGTCCAGCAGAGGGAAACAGATGGATAAAAATATCATTCTAGAACCTTGTACGAAGGAGTAACTGGTGTGAGGCTTGTCCTCACCATAAACAGAGAAAACTGCACAAAATATGAAAAACAACTCCTTTTGGTCATTGGAAAACAGGTGGTGCATGACAGTAGGGCAGATGGGGGAACCATCAGAGATAAGCCTGGAGTCTGAGACCATGTGGCAGAGTACCATTAAGGTGGCATCAGGATTTGGGTTTATCTCTTAAGCTGCAGAATCTGTGTGATTTGGGGCACAGGTGTGAGGATGGTAAGTAAGCAGCACAATTAGGGTCTGGCTTTTCAGGGCACAACCCAAAGGCTGGATAGGAAGAAGGTTTAGAACATTTCCAGTGAAGCCATCCAGGACATACCCCTGTCCACTCAAGGAGGGCCGTAGATTTGCCACGCGTAGTTTGAGTGGGTTGCAGTAGGTGGGTGATCCTTAGTGCTAGACGCGTAGAGGGTACTCATTTCCTTAAATGAAGACTAGAAAACTACAAAACTGCAGAAACTGAGGAATGGGGGAATGGGGATAGGGTAATGGTAGAGGAGAGCGTCTTCCAAGTTCCAAAGTATAGAATAAGGTATTTGGGGCCTGGAAATGTTGACATTTCAGTCCCTGGCTCACTGAGTGGAGGGATTCAAGATGTCTGGAGCATTAGGGTTCTTAGAAACATGGGAGAAGATACTGGGAGGATGGGAAATGCCTTTTAGGCACTTGGAATTGCACACCTACCCTTTTGACCTGAGCCCTGGCAGGTGGCACTTTATTATGTTCAGGACTATCCCCAAATCAAGGCAGTTGCTTTCTCTAATTTTGTGTCTTTGTGATGACAATGAGACATTTCCAGAACAAGAGACTACAACCTGCAGCAAATTGTTTTTCTAACCCCTTCATTCTTGATCTGGGACAATGCTAAATGACACATAGATGTGCCCACTATCCACTCAATGTTCACACACCCATTAACATTCACTGAGACTGTCCGGTCTGGACTGTTGTAGGAACTGTGGTATAGTAGGGGAGAAGTAGGCAGTGGCCCCCATGGCATGCAAGTGACACCCTGGGGAGGGAGCAAGGAAAACGTAAGTATAATATACAAGATAATCCAGTGGTGATGTGAACCAGGCAGGAAAATAAACACAAGAACTATGTTTTACAGACTCACAGCACGAGCACACAGTGAAATAAGTACACTGTTCCAAGGAAGAAAATAGTAACTACAAAGGCCTCAAGGCCATGGTGTCTGCTGAGACTCTTCCTCTCCATTTTGACGGAAGCCTCTACATTGAACTCTGAACTTCCTGGTGTCGGATTTCTAGATAATTAACTAAAGCTTGGGTCTCCAGACTCTTGAAATCAGCATATTCAGTTTCAGTGATTTAAAGCAAAAACACAGAGAAAGACAAATACCACTAAATATCACTCATATATGAAATTTAAGAAACAAAACAGATGGGCGCCTGGGTGGCTCATTGGGTTAAAGCCTCTGCCTTCAGCTCAGGTCATGGTCCCAGGGAAACTGCTTCCCCCTCTCTCTGCCTGCCTCTCTGCCTACTTGTGATCTCTGTCTGTCAAATAAATAAATAAAATCTTAAAAAAAGAAAAATAACCTGGAAACTATGAGATGTCCTTTAAGCAGGATGTATTAATTTTTTAACAGGAGGCAGAACAGTGCTACCGTGAAGACAACCAATGTTATACAACACAACACCTCAACATTTTGAAAACTCACAAAAGGAACAAAAACTTAAGGAACAAAAAGAACAAAAAGTATCAAAATTAACTAAAATGTAGATAAAATAATTTCAAAAGGATGAAATTTAAAAAATCATGATACTCTGTTAGCAAATCAATTGCTATTTAAACCTGCAAAAATAAAGACAAAGCAGGTCTCCTAAAATATAAGTCGAAAAACATTGGACCAAAATTTAAAGTCTTCACACTGTATTGATAATTTTCAAATACTCATTATTACCACTTAAGATAGGAAGTGAAAAATGGAAAAAGTAACCAACTCCGAATTCAAATACACTAATACAAAGAGATAGACAAACTATACACTGGTTGTAAAACAGGAAAACGAGCATTTCAGATGATAACACATATTACTTACAACAAAAACCAAGACAAACATTCAAAAATACAGGAAACAAAAGGAAAAAAGAGGACACAACAAAAGGAAAATAAAAAACAGGAAATGACCCCTCCACCCACGTAGACACTCCCTAACCACACAAGATGCTGGGAAGGAATGGAAACAACTGAACTCCTAACAACTCGGAAAAAGTGCTCCGGTTCCTCCAAAGGTACAGCCTTACACAAAATCCTGGAGCGCCAATCTGCAGCAGCAGCCTTCTACAGCCAACGCAACCTCAATGCACCTGATCTCATCTGATCTTAGAAGTTAAACGTGGCCGCGCATGCCTAGTACTAGGATGGCAGACCGCCTGGGAATACCGGGTGCTGTAGGCTTTTTGTCCCGGCCCAAACTCTTTTCTTTGGCCTTCCTTTTTCTCTCCCCCTTTGGGCTCCCTCCCTCTCCCTTGGACCACACCACTCAGCACCCTGGCCAAGGCGGCTGCCTCCCAACAGTCCCTGAGTGCCTCAGCCCCGGACCCCGATCCCCTCACGCCCCTGACCCTCTGACCCCTGGCCACCCCAGCCCCAGCATCACCGGCCCCTGTCCCAAAAGAGCACCCGATTTATGGGCTGGCGGCCACAACCCACCCTTTCCAACTGCACACCAGAAGGCAAACCCAGCCTCAGCCGACCTTGAGGGGCTGCTGGCAGGGCCGGGCAATGTTGGAGGGGGCTCAGGGGCCAGAGGCAGGGAAAGGGGGAATAGGGTAAAGACCACGGCCATGGATGCAAAGAGTGGCATGGGGGCAGCAAGGAGGACAGCAGGGGTCGAGAACAGAGGGTGGGGGGCAGGAGACAGGAGCTGGCCTAGACCACAGGCTCCTACTCCGCTCCATGGACCTGTGATCCCAGGACCGAGGCCTGGTCCCTGGATCACCTAGCCAGGACATAGGGCTAACCACAGCTCCCAAACCAGGGCCAGTAGCAAATGGGCCTCCTGGCGTGGAGGTGGAAAGGCTGGGTTGTGGCCGCCCGCCCGTGCAGCGGGCCGCCCTCTTGGGGCCAGGGGCCCGCGATGCTGGGGCTGGGGTGGCCAGGGGTCAGGGGGTCAGGGGCGTGAGGGGACCGGGGTCCGGGGCTGAGGCGTTCAGGGACGGTTGGGAGGCAGCCGCGGTGGCCAGGGCGCCGAGCGGTGGTGGCGGCCACGGGAGAGGGAGGGATGGAGGGAGGGAGGGAGGGAGGGAGGCCTGAGCGGGAGAGAAACGAGGAAGGCCGGAGCAAAGAGTTTGGGGAGAAGAAAAAAAAAAGCCTACAGCACCCGGTATTCCCAGGCGGTCTCCCATCCAAGTACTAACCAGGCCCGACCCTGCTTAGCTTCCGAGATCAGACGAGATCGGGCGCGTTCAGGGTGGTATGGCCGTAGACGCCTGCCGCTGCCGCTGGGCGCCCCAAGAGCCTGCTGCGCGCTTCCCGGGCCCGGCGCGCGCCGCGCCTCCCCCCTCCGCCTGCCCGGGGCCTGGCGCCTGCCTCCCAGCCCGCCCGCCCAGGGGCCCAGACGCCTGCGGCACCGGGGCCTCGCCAAAGTCCCGGCACTCTCCCATCCCGGGACTCCCCAGCCCCGCCGCCGCGTGGCTCCCCAGATGGCAAGCGGGTGCGTCGGGGCGCGCGCCGTGTGCTCAGCGCCCCCCAGCGCCCGCCCAACGCCCTAGGCCTGGCGCAGCCGGCCACCTGGCCTTCCCTCCTCTGCTCTCCTCTGCTCTCTTCTCCTCTGCTCTCTTCTCCTCAGCTCTCCTCTCCTCAGCTCTCCTCCAGTCAGCTCTGCACCTCTCTGCTCTGCTCCGCTCTGCTCTGCTCGGCTCTGCTCTCCCCTCCTCTCCACCCCGCCTCGCTCCCAGCCCACCCGAGGACACGGGTGTCGCCACACACCAGCCCAGACGCGGCAGCCCCGCCCCGGGCCCGTGGTCGGCCAAGCTTCCCCTGGCCACCAACCCACACCAGGCCCGGACCGAGAGACCCGAGAGGCCGCCTCACCTACACGGACACACGGACACCCAGGGAAACACAGGGACAGACACAGACGGAGGGACCTCCGGACAGACGGCAAGAGCGCAGAGCCACAGAGACAGACTCTCCGGCCCGCAGACCCCCCTCAGACCCTCCGCCCCCCCCAACCCCCAGGAGAGACACGGTCACCCGGGGCCGGGACGCGGACAGGGACCCGGACGGAGACACGCGTGCACGCAACACTCACACACTCACACGCACAGACCCACCCGCACACTCGGACAAGACACCACACACCCAGGAGGCTGCGGTGGCCTGGCACCTGTCCCGGGAGGGAGGGCCGGCGTGCTTGGGCCGGGCTTTGGCCTAGGTGGCGGCGCCCTGGAGCTGCCGGAGGAGCCCGGGGAGCCCGAGGACTTGCAGGCGAGGTGTCAGGGGTCCCGTTCCGCTCCCACTCCTGCCCAGCACCCCGTCTGGCCTGGGGGGCCTGCGCGGGCTTCTTTCTCTGGTCTAGTCCTTTGGTGTGGGGTGTGGAGGGGGGCCGGGGGGGGGGTGGGGGGCTCCCTTCGCCCGGCGTGGGGCGCCGCCGGTCTTGCTGAGCCAGAGAGCCTCGCGGTTGCCTTCGCTGTTCCCGTGAGACGGAGCGTGGAGCCGGGTGCCCACGGAAGCCAGCGTGGTGCCCATGGTCGGCCATCACGCGTCCTGGGCACCTGAGCCCGGGCGCGGGGCCCCAGGGCCAAAGGGGAGGTGGTCGGTGAGAAGGAAGGGAATGCCCTTCCGGCCTGAGCGGAGCCCAGGCCCGGTGGAGAGAAGGGCCAGGGGGGCGCCCAGGTCGCGGGGGGGGGGGGGGGGGCGCCGGGAGGGGTGTGGCGGGTGGGGCGGCTGCCGGTTGGCTTGGGAGCTGGGGGCAGCCCGAGGGCCTCGCCTCGCTAGGGGATCCAGGGCCCAGGGCTCAGGGCCGGGGCCGGGGCCCAGGGCCTGGGGAGCACAGGCCCGCGGAGAGGAGCCCGAGCCCGGGGTCGAGGCCCGCTCCTGCCTACGGCCCCCCACCCCACCGCCCGGCGGCCCCCACGCCCCTCCCCGCGTCCATGGCCGTGGTCCTCACCCCGGTCCCCCTCCCCAGAGGTCCTGCCTCTGGCCCCTGAGCCCCCTCCAACACTGCCCCGCCCTGCCAGCAGCCCCCCAAGGCCGGCTGAGGCGCGGGTGGGCCTCCTGGCGTGGAGGTGGAAAGGCTGGGTTGTGGCCGCCCGCCCGTGCAGCGGGCCGCCCTCTTGGGGCCAGGGGCCCGCGATGCTGGGGCTGGGGTGGCCAGGGGTCAGGGGGTCAGGGGCGTGAGGGGACCGGGGTCCGGGGCTGAGGCGTTCAGGGACGGTTGGGAGGCAGCCGCGGTGGCCAGGGCGCCGAGCGGTGGTGGCGGCCACGGGAGAGGGAGGGATGGAGGGAGGGAGGGAGGGAGGGAGGCCTGAGCGGGAGAGAAACGAGGAAGGCCGGAGCAAAGAGTTTGGGGAGAAGAAAAAAAAAAGCCTACAGCACCCGGTATTCCCAGGCGGTCTCCCATCCAAGTACTAACCAGGCCCGACCCTGCTTAGCTTCCGAGATCAGACGAGATCGGGCGCGTTCAGGGTGGTATGGCCGTAGACGCCTGCCGCTGCCGCTGGGCGCCCCAAGAGCCTGCTGCGCGCTTCCCGGGCCCGGCGCGCGCCGCGCCTCCCCCCTCCGCCTGCCCGGGGCCTGGCGCCTGCCTCCCAGCCCGCCCGCCCAGGGGCCCAGACGCCTGCGGCACCGGGGCCTCGCCAAAGTCCCGGCACTCTCCCATCCCGGGACTCCCCAGCCCCGCCGCCGCGTGGCTCCCCAGATGGCAAGCGGGTGCGTCGGGGCGCGCGCCGTGTGCTCAGCGCCCCCCAGCGCCCGCCCAACGCCCTAGGCCTGGCGCAGCCGGCCACCTGGCCTTCCCTCCTCTGCTCTCCTCTGCTCTCTTCTCCTCTGCTCTCTTCTCCTCAGCTCTCCTCTCCTCAGCTCTCCTCCAGTCAGCTCTGCACCTCTCTGCTCTGCTCCGCTCTGCTCTGCTCGGCTCTGCTCTCCCCTCCTCTCCACCCCGCCTCGCTCCCAGCCCACCCGAGGACACGGGTGTCGCCACACACCAGCCCAGACGCGGCAGCCCCGCCCCGGGCCCGTGGTCGGCCAAGCTTCCCCTGGCCACCAACCCACACCAGGCCCGGACCGAGAGACCCGAGAGGCCGCCTCACCTACACGGACACACGGACACCCAGGGAAACACAGGGACAGACACAGACGGAGGGACCTCCGGACAGACGGCAAGAGCGCAGAGCCACAGAGACAGACTCTCCGGCCCGCAGACCCCCCTCAGACCCTCCGCCCCCCCCAACCCCCAGGAGAGACACGGTCACCCGGGGCCGGGACGCGGACAGGGACCCGGACGGAGACACGCGTGCACGCAACACTCACACACTCACACGCACAGACCCACCCGCACACTCGGACAAGACACCACACACCCAGGAGGCTGCGGTGGCCTGGCACCTGTCCCGGGAGGGAGGGCCGGCGTGCTTGGGCCGGGCTTTGGCCTAGGTGGCGGCGCCCTGGAGCTGCCGGAGGAGCCCGGGGAGCCCGAGGACTTGCAGGCGAGGTGTCAGGGGTCCCGTTCCGCTCCCACTCCTGCCCAGCACCCCGTCTGGCCTGGGGGGCCTGCGCGGGCTTCTTTCTCTGGTCTAGTCCTTTGGTGTGGGGTGTGGAGGGGGGCCGGGGGGGGGGGGGGGGCTCCCTTCGCCCGGCGTGGGGCGCCGCCGGTCTTGCTGAGCCAGAGAGCCTCGCGGTTGCCTTCGCTGTTCCCGTGAGACGGAGCGTGGAGCCGGGTGCCCACGGAAGCCAGCGTGGTGCCCATGGTCGGCCATCACGCGTCCTGGGCACCTGAGCCCGGGCGCGGGGCCCCAGGGCCAAAGGGGAGGTGGTCGGTGAGAAGGAAGGGAATGCCCTTCCGGCCTGAGCGGAGCCCAGGCCCGGTGGAGAGAAGGGCCAGGGGGGCGCCCAGGTCGCGGGGGGGGGGGGGGGGCGCCGGGGGGGGTGTGGCGGGTGGGGCGGCTGCCGGTTGGCTTGGGAGCGGGGGGCAGCCCGAGGGCCTCGCCTCGCTAGGGGATCCAGGGCCCAGGGCTCAGGGCCGGGGCCGGGGCCCAGGGCCTGGGGAGCACAGGCCCGCGGAGAGGAGCCCGAGCCCGGGGTCGAGGCCCGCTCCTGCCTACGGCCCCCCACCCCACCGCCCGGCGGCCCCCACGCCCCTCCCCGCGTCCATGGCCGTGGTCCTCACCCCGGTCCCCCTCCCCAGAGGTCCTGCCTCTGGCCCCTGAGCCCCCTCCAACACTGCCCCGCCCTGCCAGCAGCCCCCCAAGGCCGGCTGAGGCGCGGGTGGGCCTCCTGGCGTGGAGGTGGAAAGGCTGGGTTGTGGCCGCCCGCCCGTGCAGCGGGCCGCCCTCTTGGGGCCAGGGGCCCGCGATGCTGGGGCTGGGGTGGCCAGGGGTCAGGGGGTCAGGGGCGTGAGGGGACCGGGGTCCGGGGCTGAGGCGTTCAGGGACGGTTGGGAGGCAGCCGCGGTGGCCAGGGCGCCGAGCGGTGGTGGCGGCCACGGGAGAGGGAGGGATGGAGGGAGGGAGGGAGGGAGGGAGGCCTGAGCGGGAGAGAAACGAGGAAGGCCGGAGCAAAGAGTTTGGGGAGAAGAAAAAAAAAAGCCTACAGCACCCGGTATTCCCAGGCGGTCTCCCATCCAAGTACTAACCAGGCCCGACCCTGCTTAGCTTCCGAGATCAGACGAGATCGGGCGCGTTCAGGGTGGTATGGCCGTAGACGCCTGCCGCTGCCGCTGGGCGCCCCAAGAGCCTGCTGCGCGCTTCCCGGGCCCGGCGCGCGCCGCGCCTCCCCCCTCCGCCTGCCCGGGGCCTGGCGCCTGCCTCCCAGCCCGCCCGCCCAGGGGCCCAGACGCCTGCGGCACCGGGGCCTCGCCAAAGTCCCGGCACTCTCCCATCCCGGGACTCCCCAGCCCCGCCGCCGCGTGGCTCCCCAGATGGCAAGCGGGTGCGTCGGGGCGCGCGCCGTGTGCTCAGCGCCCCCCAGCGCCCGCCCAACGCCCTAGGCCTGGCGCAGCCGGCCACCTGGCCTTCCCTCCTCTGCTCTCCTCTGCTCTCTTCTCCTCTGCTCTCTTCTCCTCAGCTCTCCTCTCCTCAGCTCTCCTCCAGTCAGCTCTGCACCTCTCTGCTCTGCTCCGCTCTGCTCTGCTCGGCTCTGCTCTCCCCTCCTCTCCACCCCGCCTCGCTCCCAGCCCACCCGAGGACACGGGTGTCGCCACACACCAGCCCAGACGCGGCAGCCCCGCCCCGGGCCCGTGGTCGGCCAAGCTTCCCCTGGCCACCAACCCACACCAGGCCCGGACCGAGAGACCCGAGAGGCCGCCTCACCTACACGGACACACGGACACCCAGGGAAACACAGGGACAGACACAGACGGAGGGACCTCCGGACAGACGGCAAGAGCGCAGAGCCACAGAGACAGACTCTCCGGCCCGCAGACCCCCCTCAGACCCTCCGCCCCCCCCAACCCCCAGGAGAGACACGGTCACCCGGGGCCGGGACGCGGACAGGGACCCGGACGGAGACACGCGTGCACGCAACACTCACACACTCACACGCACAGACCCACCCGCACACTCGGACAAGACACCACACACCCAGGAGGCTGCGGTGGCCTGGCACCTGTCCCGGGAGGGAGGGCCGGCGTGCTTGGGCCGGGCTTTGGCCTAGGTGGCGGCGCCC
Organism: Lutra lutra; assembly: GCF_902655055.1. NCBI lineage: Eukaryota > Metazoa > Chordata > Mammalia > Carnivora > Mustelidae > Lutra > Lutra lutra. Next base: position 689,722 of record NC_062291.1, on the reverse strand, counting down.
TGGAGCTGCCGGAGGAGCCCGGGGAGCCCGAGGACTTGCAGGCGAGGTGTCAGGGGTCCCGTTCCGCTCCCACTCCTGCCCAGCACCCCGTCTGGCCTGGGGGGCCTGCGCGGGCTTCTTTCTCTGGTCTAGTCCTTTGGTGTGGGGTGTGGAGGGGGGCCGGGGGGGGGGGGGGGGCTCCCTTCGCCCGGCGTGGGGCGCCGCCGGTCTTGCTGAGCCAGAGAGCCTCGCGGTTGCCTTCGCTGTTCCCGTGAGACGGAGCGTGGAGCCGGGTGCCCACGGAAGCCAGCGTGGTGCCCATGGTCGGCCATCACGCGTCCTGGGCACCTGAGCCCGGGCGCGGGGCCCCAGGGCCAAAGGGGAGGTGGTCGGTGAGAAGGAAGGGAATGCCCTTCCGGCCTGAGCGGAGCCCAGGCCCGGTGGAGAGAAGGGCCAGGGGGGCGCCCAGGTCGCGGGGGGGGGGGGGGGGCGCCGGGGGGGGTGTGGCGGGTGGGGCGGCTGCCGGTTGGCTTGGGAGCTGGGGGCAGCCCGAGGGCCTCGCCTCGCTAGGGGATCCAGGGCCCAGGGCTCAGGGCCGGGGCCGGGGCCCAGGGCCTGGGGAGCACAGGCCCGCGGAGAGGAGCCCGAGCCCGGGGTCGAGGCCCGCTCCTGCCTACGGCCCCCCACCCCACCGCCCGGCGGCCCCCACGCCCCTCCCCGCGTCCATGGCCGTGGTCCTCACCCCGGTCCCCCTCCCCAGAGGTCCTGCCTCTGGCCCCTGAGCCCCCTCCAACACTGCCCCGCCCTGCCAGCAGCCCCCCAAGGCCGGCTGAGGCGCGGGTGGGCCTCCTGGCGTGGAGGTGGAAAGGCTGGGTTGTGGCCGCCCGCCCGTGCAGCGGGCCGCCCTCTTGGGGCCAGGGGCCCGCGATGCTGGGGCTGGGGTGGCCAGGGGTCAGGGGGTCAGGGGCGTGAGGGGACCGGGGTCCGGGGCTGAGGCGTTCAGGGACGGTTGGGAGGCAGCCGCGGTGGCCAGGGCGCCGAGCGGTGGTGGCGGCCACGGGAGAGGGAGGGATGGAGGGAGGGAGGGAGGGAGGGAGGCCTGAGCGGGAGAGAAACGAGGAAGGCCGGAGCAAAGAGTTTGGGGAGAAGAAAAAAAAAAGCCTACAGCACCCGGTATTCCCAGGCGGTCTCCCATCCAAGTACTAACCAGGCCCGACCCTGCTTAGCTTCCGAGATCAGACGAGATCGGGCGCGTTCAGGGTGGTATGGCCGTAGACGCCTGCCGCTGCCGCTGGGCGCCCCAAGAGCCTGCTGCGCGCTTCCCGGGCCCGGCGCGCGCCGCGCCTCCCCCCTCCGCCTGCCCGGGGCCTGGCGCCTGCCTCCCAGCCCGCCCGCCCAGGGGCCCAGACGCCTGCGGCACCGGGGCCTCGCCAAAGTCCCGGCACTCTCCCATCCCGGGACTCCCCAGCCCCGCCGCCGCGTGGCTCCCCAGATGGCAAGCGGGTGCGTCGGGGCGCGCGCCGTGTGCTCAGCGCCCCCCAGCGCCCGCCCAACGCCCTAGGCCTGGCGCAGCCGGCCACCTGGCCTTCCCTCCTCTGCTCTCCTCTGCTCTCTTCTCCTCTGCTCTCTTCTCCTCAGCTCTCCTCTCCTCAGCTCTCCTCCAGTCAGCTCTGCACCTCTCTGCTCTGCTCCGCTCTGCTCTGCTCGGCTCTGCTCTCCCCTCCTCTCCACCCCGCCTCGCTCCCAGCCCACCCGAGGACACGGGTGTCGCCACACACCAGCCCAGACGCGGCAGCCCCGCCCCGGGCCCGTGGTCGGCCAAGCTTCCCCTGGCCACCAACCCACACCAGGCCCGGACCGAGAGACCCGAGAGGCCGCCTCACCTACACGGACACACGGACACCCAGGGAAACACAGGGACAGACACAGACGGAGGGACCTCCGGACAGACGGCAAGAGCGCAGAGCCACAGAGACAGACTCTCCGGCCCGCAGACCCCCCTCAGACCCTCCGCCCCCCCCAACCCCCAGGAGAGACACGGTCACCCGGGGCCGGGACGCGGACAGGGACCCGGACGGAGACACGCGTGCACGCAACACTCACACACTCACACGCACAGACCCACCCGCACACTCGGACAAGACACCACACACCCAGGAGGCTGCGGTGGCCTGGCACCTGTCCCGGGAGGGAGGGCCGGCGTGCTTGGGCCGGGCTTTGGCCTAGGTGGCGGCGCCCTGGAGCTGCCGGAGGAGCCCGGGGAGCCCGAGGACTTGCAGGCGAGGTGTCAGGGGTCCCGTTCCGCTCCCACTCCTGCCCAGCACCCCGTCTGGCCTGGGGGGCCTGCGCGGGCTTCTTTCTCTGGTCTAGTCCTTTGGTGTGGGGTGTGGAGGGGGGCCGGGGGGGGGGGGGGGGCTCCCTTCGCCCGGCGTGGGGCGCCGCCGGTCTTGCTGAGCCAGAGAGCCTCGCGGTTGCCTTCGCTGTTCCCGTGAGACGGAGCGTGGAGCCGGGTGCCCACGGAAGCCAGCGTGGTGCCCATGGTCGGCCATCACGCGTCCTGGGCACCTGAGCCCGGGCGCGGGGCCCCAGGGCCAAAGGGGAGGTGGTCGGTGAGAAGGAAGGGAATGCCCTTCCGGCCTGAGCGGAGCCCAGGCCCGGTGGAGAGAAGGGCCAGGGGGGCGCCCAGGTCGCGGGGGGGGGGGGGGGGGGCCGGGGGGGGTGTGGCGGGGGGGGCGGCTGCCGGTTGGCTTGGGAGCTGGGGGCAGCCCGAGGGCCTCGCCTCGCTAGGGGATCCAGGGCCCAGGGCTCAGGGCCGGGGCCGGGGCCCAGGGCCTGGGGAGCACAGGCCCGCGGAGAGGAGCCCGAGCCCGGGGTCGAGGCCCGCTCCTGCCTACGGCCCCCCACCCCACCGCCCGGCGGCCCCCACGCCCCTCCCCGCGTCCATGGCCGTGGTCCTCACCCC